>NC_064923.1:243249110-244499110 GCF_023897955.1 Schistocerca gregaria
ATTTTAGTTCGCCTTAGCCTCACGCAGCGCTCAAACTAATGGTCCTAACTTCCGAACCTTGATCATGACGTACAAAAATCCCACTGATTACTCCTTCTCTGATAATTTCCCCTGTTTATGGACCAGTAATAGCGCACATAACTTGATATCAGAGAGACCGAAAATCCTAACTCTAAGATGTACCATTCACCTGCGTAAGTTTTACAATCTGATACATTTACAACAGTTGTTCAACATCGCCTCAAGCGACAAAGCAGGTATGATGGCATCGTCGCACAAAGTTCTGTTGGAACCGTTGTAATGTCCACGGTGTCGTTTGAACAGTGTCGTAGGCAGCGAGAACTCTTGCCAGGAGATCATCTTCAGTCTCGATAAGCGTCTCGTACATAAACTTTTCACATGCCCCCAAAACAAGCAGTCAAGTGGGTGAGACCAAGTGAATCTGATGGCTATAAAAGAGGACCTCCTGAGCCTATCCACTTTTTAGGGAATGTCTGAACAAGGTGTAAAAAATGAGGTGGAACTCCATCATGTTGGAACCACATCTATTTGACTAACAACAAGTGGGATATCTTCCTACTCTAAACTCTTAGGAACAACTGTACCGGTACATGTACTCTACTGTCACAGGTATCAGAAGGATTTTAGTTCATAACTTTCGCATAGCCCGTTCCCGGACCAGGGTCTCCTACCTGAAGTTGGTACATTTACCCTTCTCAATCATCCCTAAAAGTTTGTAACACCATCACGGAATCACCCTGTATATGCGAACTGGCTATGTGGAATCAGCGCACTGAGAATGCGACAACGTGGAGGCGTGACGCAATCGATGAAGCGAACTGTCGATTTTGGACGAGACAATAATGAAGTCCCCCGATTTGTTGGGGAATCAATGTGGACTGTTTAGTGTGTGCAGGGAGTGGAGTATCTTCCGTAGCTATGTAATACAGCGCAAGAACAGTGGTCGTGAAAATACGCTAACCGGCACGCGTTTGAGGTGAGTATTGTGTCTTATTCACAACAGTCTGTTTCGAAATTCACTGGATTTTCTGGTCCTTCCCAAACAGTTTTCGAGCGAACTTTGCCTGGAGTAATGCATGCTGTGGACATTTAGAGTCGAGCAACTCGCCAAAGGCCCTTGCTCACAGCGGTAACTATCGCTTCAGGGCTTCGACGAAAAAAAAAAAAAAAAATACGGGCAGCATTTGAGTGAAGGCGTATAATAGAGCTGTCAACAGAGTTACGATCGTGCCTCCCTTCGAATGCTACAAGGTGTCGAGCGCACCGACGACCAAAACAGGCTTTAATGTACAGTGTTGGGAGTGTGCAGATCTGGTAAAAGTTGGGGGTGTTTTCGAACCATTATTTGGCTCACTCGATCACCTTACCGTGAACATGAATGACGGTATTTATTTGAACATTATTGGTGATCGGATGGTTTCCTTTCATCAGCAACCTCATTTTGGACTCACTCCGTCGCCGAATTTAAGCAATTCTCAGGGTGGTATTACACTCCAAGATAAAAAAAATGACAATCCGCGAAGTAATTATCCGAGTGGCACGGAAATCGGTAGACGTGTCATAAATGAACAGACAAACAAGTGATTAAAATTTCAAAAAAACTAAGTAAGACACTGACGCGTTGATCCACGTTTGGCTTTTATGCAATCAGTTATTGGGTTGAGCATTGATTGATGAGGAATATCATTTTAAATTCTGTCCAGTTGATGCGACAGAACGTCAAAATCTCCAGCTGGTGCAGGGTCCTGCCCATAATGGTCCAGATGCTCACAGATGGGGAGAGAAATGGTTCAGATGGCTCTGAGTACTACGGGACTTAACATCTGAGGGCATCAGTCCCCTAGAACTTAGGACTACTTAAACCTAACTAACTTAAGGACATCACACACATCCATGCCCGAGGCACCATTCAAACCTGCGACTATAGCGGTCGCGCGGTTCCAGACTGTAGCGCATAGAACCACTCGACCACTCCGGCCGGCCTGGGGAGAGATCCGGTGACCTTGCTGGCTGTGGTAGGATTTGCCAAAAATAAACACAAGGAGTAGAAACTCTCACGGTGTGGAGAAGGGCTTCATCTCGCTGGAATCTAAGCCCAGGGTGGCTATCCATGAAGAGCAACAAAACGGGGTGCAGAATATCATCGACGTACCGCTGTGCTGAAGGGCGCTGTAGGTGGTAACCAGAAGGGTTGTACTATGAAAAGAAATAGTACCCCAGTCCATCATGCTTGGCTGTGAGGCTGTATGGCGGCTGACAATCAGACCGTCTCCAGACACTGCTTCGGCCTGGAGTCGCATTGAATGGAGTAAACTGTCTTCAGTGATAAGCCCTGCTTGGAAATTTGTCCCGAAGATTAGCGAAGACGGGTCTGGAAACGCTCTGGACTGCAGTGCGGAATCACTGTGACAGTAGCCCGCCACATGGCCTGACAACCAGGAGTGATGGTCTAGGGTGCCATTTCTTCTCATAGCAGGACGCCTTTGGTGGTCATCCTAGCAGTACAGCGGTACGTCGACGACGTTGTACACCCCGTTTTGTTGCTCTTCGTGCAAGCCTTTCTGTGTTTACATACACTACTGGCCATTAAAATTGTTACACCAAGAAGAAATTCAGATGATAAACGGGTATTCATTGAACAAATATATTGTACTACAACTGACATGTGAATACATTTTCAAGCAATTTGGGTGCATAGATCCTGAGAAATCAGTACCCAGAACAACCACCTCTGGCCATAATAACCTCCTTGGTACCCCTGGGCATTGAGTCAAACAGAGCTTGGATGGCGTGTACAGGTACAGCTGCCCACGCAGCTTCAACACGATACCACAGTTCATCAAGAGTAGTGACTGGCATATTTTGACGAGACAGTTGCTCGGCCACCATTGACCAGACGTCTTCAATTGTTGAGATATCTGTAGAATGTGCCGGCCAGGGCAGCAGTCGAATATTTTCTGTATCCAGAAAGGCCCGTACAGGATCTGCAACATGCGGTCGTGCATTATCCTGCTGAAATGTAGGGTTTCGCAGGGATCGAATGAAGGGTAGAGCCACGGGAAGTAACACATCTGAAATGTAACGTTCACTGTTCAAAGTGCCGTCAATGCGAACAAGAGGTGACCGAGACGTGTAACCAGTGGCACCGCATACCATCACGCGGGTATGGCGATGACGAATACACGGTACGAATACACGCTTCCAATGTACGTTCACCGCGATGTCGCCAAACACGGATGGGACCATCATGATGCTGTAAACAGAACCTGGATTCAGCCGAAAAAACGACGTTTTGCCATTCGTGGAGCCAGATTCGTCGTTGAGTACACCATCGCAGGCGCTCCTGTATGTGATGCAGCGTCAAGGGTAACCGGTGCCCCATGGTCTCCGAGCTGATAGTCCACGCTGCTCCAAACGTCGTCGAACTGATCGTGCAGATGGTTGTTGTCTCGCAAACGTCCTTATCTGTTCACTCAGGGATCGAAACGTGGCTGCACGATCCGTTACAGCCTCGCGTCATTTCGATTGCTAGTGATACGAGGCCGTTGCTATACAGCACGGCGTTCCGTATTACACTCCTGAACCCACAGATTCCATATTTGGCTAACAGTCATTGGATCTCGACCAACGCAAGCAACAATGTCGCGATACGATAAACCGCAATCGCGATAGGCTACAATGCGAGCTTTATCAAAGTCAGAAACGTAATGGTACGAATTTCTCCTCCTCACACGAGGCATCACAACAACGTTTCACCAGGCAATGCCAGTTAACTGTTGTTTGTGTGTGAGAAATCGGTTGGAAACTTTTCTCATGTCATCACGTTGTATTTGGCGCCACCTGCGCAAACCTTGTGTGAATGCTCTGAAAAGCTAATCATTTGCATATCACAGCATCTTCTTCCTGTCTTCGAATCTGTAGCACGTCACCTTCGTGGTGTAGCTATTTTAATGGCCAGTAGTGTATCATGAAGATAACGCCCGGCTGCACCTGACGAGAGTTTCTGCTGTTTGTCTTCGCGCTTGCCAGGCTCTACTCTGGCCAGCGAGGTCCCAATATCTCCCAAAATAAAACGTTTGTAGTATTATGGGCAGGGTCCACCAAACAGCTCGGGATTCTGATGATCTAACGCTCCAGTTGGACAGAATTTGGTGTGATATCCCTCAGGAGGACCTCGCGTCAATCAAAGCCAAGTCAAAAAACTCCTTGCCTAAGGGCCAGAGCTGTTTAAGAAGCTCTTTCTGTTGACTAATGTTTCTAAAATTGTAATTATTTATTTATCTGTATGTGTACTGCACATCAAATGAATTGCGTCCCATTCGGATAATTGAAAATCCCTTGGCGGTGTGTGTGTGTGTGTGTGTGTGTGTGTGTGTGTGTGTGTGTGTGTGTGTGTGGTGTGCCCTCTTTTTTTAAATGTATTTGCGTTGTGTCTTCTGGGGATGGCCAATTATTTTTTGTCTCCTCTTACACTGATCAATGAAAAGTGCAGTGTGGGTGAACTTGTATACTGATCTGCATGATGCAGACGTAGACGGGCGCTGGTGGACGGGTCAGCCCGGGGCACAGCTCTGGGGGAGCGAGGGAGGGGGTCAGATAATCCCTGAGGCGGCGGCCGCGCAGAGCCGGTGGCCACTGTTGGCAAATCTGTCGTCCCGGACCCAAACTGCGGCTGCCCCGGCTGTGGACTTTGGAAACTCGCTCCGTCCGCGGCGGACAACTCATTGTCTGCCGGCTCTCGCCCCCGCCCTCCCCGGCGCCTCCAGGGGCTGGGATTATCAAATTGGGAGCGAACCGGACCGGTCTGTGTTACGCCGCGCTGTTTGCAGTGGTTAAACGTTCTGCAAGTAGCGTGACGGGCATTGGACCCGGCTCAGCGGCTGCTGTTTGTGATGCACAAATGGTCGCGGCGCCGTCCGGCGTACACAGTACAGCCGGTTTACTGACACACTCCCCGTGTCTTGCGCAATCTCATCTGCGCAATGGCTCCGGTCCGTAGGCGATCTCACATTCCGGCGAGAATCAAAGCTGCCAGTAAGAAAAGCTAATGAAGTTCCATACACTTGTGAATATAATTTCGAAACACATCTCATACTTATTAATCACAGAAAGATTCAGTAGAGTTAGATAAAAGTTGTGAGAGGTTCTTTCCAGCAGCAGATTTCTAAATGACATCGGTGTAGGGTGTTCCAAAAAGAATTCTCCAGTTTCTCAAGACTATATCTTCCGCAGAAATGAAGACACAAACTTGGCGTGATTTTTAATTTACAAAGACTAGATAGTGGTTGTAGCTTCAGATAAAGGACTATGCTAGAAAGTAGACTACTGGCCATTAACATTGCTACACCTCGAGGAAGTCGTGCTACAGACGTGAAATTTAACCGACAGGGAGATGATGCTGTAATACGCAAATGATTAGCTTTTCAGGGCGTTCACACAAGCTTGGCGCCGGTGGCGACACATACAACGTGCTGTCATGAGGAAAGTTTCCAACCGATTTCTCATACACAAACAACAGTTGACCGGCGTTGCCTGGTGAACAGTTGCTGTGATGCCTCGTGTAAAGAGGACAATTGCGTACCATCAAGTTTCTGACTTTGATCAAGGTCGGATCGTGGCCTATCGCGATTGCGGAATATCGTATCGCTACATTGCTGCTTGCGTTGGTCGATACTCAATGACTGTTAGCAGAATATGGAATTGGTTGGTTCAGGAGGGTAATACGGAACCCGTGCTGGATCCCAACGGCCTCGTATCACTAGCAGTCGAGATGACAGGCGTCTTATCCGCATGACTGTAACGGATCGTGCAGCCACGTCTCGATCACTGAGTCACCAGATGGAGACGTTTGCAAGGCAACAACCATGTGCACGAACAGTTCGACGACGTTTGCAGCAGGATGGACTATCAGCTCGGAGACCATAGCTGCGGTTACCCTTGACGCTGCATCACAGACAGGAGCGCCTACGTTGGTATACTCAAAGACGAACCTGAGTGCACGAATCGCAAAACGTCATTTTTTCGGATGAATCCAGGTTCTGTTTACAGCATCATGATGGTCGCATCCGTGTTTGGCGACATCGCGGTAAACCCACATTGGAAGCGTGTATTCGTCATCGCCATACTGGCGTATCACCCGGCGTGACGGTGAGCGGTACCATCGGTTACACGTCTCGGTCAGCTCTTGGTTGTATTGACGGCACTTCGAACAGTGGACGTTACATTTCAGATGTGTTACGACCCGTGGCTATACCTTTCTTTCGATCCCTGCGAAACCCTACATTTCAGCAGGATAATGCACGACCGCATGTTGCAGCTCCTGTACGGGCCTTTCTGGATACAGAAAATGTTCGACTGCTCCCTTGGCCAGCACATTCTCCAGATCTCTCACCAATTGAAAACGTCTGGTCAATGGTGGCCGAGCAACTGGCTTGTCACAATACGCCAGTCACTACTCTTGATGAACTGTGAAGCTGTACCTGTACATGCCATCCAAGCTCTGTTTCACTCAGTGCCCAGGCGTATCAAGGCCGTTAGTACGGACAGAGGTGGTTGTTCAGGGTACTGATTTCTCAGGATTTATGCCCCCAAATTGCGTGAAAACGCAATCACATGTCAGTTCTAGTATAATATATTTGTTCAATAAATACCCGTTTATTATCTGCATTTCTTCGTGGTGTAGCAATTTTAATGGCGATTAGTGTAGCAACCATATAAGGCTAGATCTTCTTGGATCCACCAAGGACACCGGACCGTGGCTGATCAATCAGTATGTAGAAAAAAACCATCTAACAGCCGTATTTCAATCGTTTCTTGGTTATTTTTCTTTAAGCTATCAGTTTCGGCACTTCGCTGGTGCCATCCTCAGGTTCCTATGCACACTGTGAACGGATGTTACCACATAGCTTGATGCAATACACCAGCAGCTATCAAATGAATTCGTATTCAGTAGTTGTCTAAGCGCTGGGTTACTCACTTCAGAAAAATATTCACGGAAGCCAGATTTATTTGATGGTTACTGTTATATTGCACTAAGCTTTGTGGCACATCCGTTCACAGGATGCAAAAGGGCCTGAGAACGGTACCAGTGAAGCGTCGAAACTGGTAGCTTAAAGAAAAATAAATAAGTACTGATTGAAAAAGACTGTTTTTTTTGTTTATGAAGCTGTACTTTGAAGTCTGACTATGCTACATTGTTTGATATTTCTTTAAAGACTGTTTTTTATTTGCAGTGTTACATTTACACGGTCATGATTTCGGCTTCAGAGTGCCATTATCAAGTGTTATAATTGTTATATAGTGCGTAAGGTGGCATACTGTCATATTTAAATTACACTGTTAGCCACATTGTCGACCCTTAGACAATGTGTCTAATAGTGTAATATCTTATTCCTGTGGCCCTGCATTATGAAAAAAATATTGTTTGATATTTGTTTGGCAGCCGTCAATAGTGAACCCCTCCGCTGAATTAGTAAACACAAATGAAACTGACCATCGTTCTGTGATGCAATATTTTCATTTGAAAAGTTATGGTTCAATTGATATTGAAGCTGAGCCACTGCGGGGAATCTGATCCTTCGTTTACAACAGCGAAATATTGGTTTGCAGAGTTTAAGCGAGGACACACGAACTACCTAGACGAACATCAGAGTGGTCGATCAAATGAGATGACTATTCGAGAAATCGAAAATAAAATCCGCAAAATGGTGTCGACTGAAAGTGCATGAGTTAACAGAAATCGCAGGCAATTCAGAGATTGCTGTAAATCGAATGCTGACTGTAAATTGGGACATGAGAAAGCTGTGCGCAAGATGGGTGCGGCGCTGACTCACAATAGAGCATAAAGAGCGTCATGACGATGTTTTTTTACTGCAATAAAGTCGAGTTTTTAAATCGACTCATAACCATCGATGTAACATGAATCCATCACTTCACGCGTGAGACAAAGTCGCAGTCGAAACAGTGAACTGAAAGGAGAGAACCGGCTGCAAAGAATACGAAGACAGTTCCATCTGCATCTGCAGGCAAGATCATAGCGTCAGTTATTTAGGATGCGAGTGGAATTATTTTCACAGATTATGTTCAAAACAGAAAACCAATCCATGAGGAGAATCATACAAACTCACTACTGCGTTTCAGTGATGAAAACAGGTGAAAACGGCCGCATTTAGAAAAAAAAAGAAAGTTATGTTTCATCTTGACAGTGCAACGATTCCCACATCCATTACTGCTAGCGTAAATTGAATGAGCTAAAGTTCGATTTGCCGGCCGGGATGGCCGAGCGGTTCTTGACGCTACAGTCTGGAACCGCGCAGCCACTACGGTCGCAGGTTCGAATCCAGCCTCGGGCATGGATGTATGTGATGTCCTTAGGTTAGTTAGGTTTAATTAGTTCTAAGTGCTAAGGGACTGATGGCCTCAGAAGTTAAGTCCCACAGTGCTCAGAGCCATTTGAACCATTAAAGTTCGAGTTGCTTCCTCATGCATCCTATTCGCCAGATTTAGTTCCCTCTGATTAGTTTCTATTTCCAAACTTCATGAAATGTTTCGGTGGTAAAAGATTTGTCAAGAATGAAGTGTTGGAGCCCGTAGTTCATAGCTGTTTTGCTGAGCTGGACGGTTCTCACTAGAAAGAGGGTATCAAAGCAACTGAACGTTGCCGAGAGAAGTGTATCGAGCTGAAAACAGACAAAGTAGAGAAACAAAGATTTTTTGCCAAAAGAATTGTTTTGCTTCGTTAGTCGAGTATTTCAGGGGCAGCTCCCATACACATCGAAGTTTAGCTTGGCACCAACTGCAAGTTTTGGGTTCCTATGGTGACCGGTGCTGCTCTCTCGGATGGAGCTATAGCTCACTCGCTTCCTCGATCGCTTCCTCCTTCGGTGTGTGTCGATTCGACTTTCCATAACACACCAGCAAAACTTATTAAGTTCATTTAGACAAGTTAGTCATGGCAGAGCATACGGTGGAAACGAATAGAAAACAATTTGGTAGGACAGTACAATGAAAGCAATGGTGACGAATCTTTTAGAACAAGTAAAAATACATCTCTATAAAATAACAAAGACTGAATCCGTGTTAAATCAAAAGACAGATTTCGCTAGCAGTATCTCTTTTATTAATTTTAGAGACACATTTTAAATGTATTTCCTTATGTGTGTCGATTTATTTAAAAGTCTGATATCTGACGCTACATAACAAACTTAATCTTTGGTCATCTAATATTAAACTGCATCTGTGAAGTATATTGAAATGTTGAAACAAGTGTGCTCCTGGAAAGACGTGATGTGCACTTACAGACTGGATAAACCAATGTCTGTTGACACAATGGCGTTAAAAATGCTCTTCGATTTTTCAATAAGTTTGTCACTGCTTCTCGTCATATTTTACATTACTTGAGTCGCGAATTTCTAAACTTAGTGTCTAACATCCTCTCAACAGGAACACGCATTTAGCATCGCCTCACTCAAAAGTAGACGTAAATAATGTATTAGGTTGGTGCATAAATTGGTAGCATTTTTTTTTTTTTTTTTGCATGCTGGTCTTAAGATTGCTATGCGTTTATTTATCGATTGTCATTTTTTATTTGCAGTCTGCGTTTTATAATTTTGTCATTTAGAAACAGTGAGTGGAGCTGTGGACGCTAGAAAATGGAGCGCCAAGTGGAGAAAATTGAACATTTCCGACATATTCTTCTGTCGGAGTTTAGTAGAGGGGTGGCAGCAGAAGAGGCAGTCAGAAACATTTGCGGCATGTATGGGGATAAGGCACTGGGCATATCACGGCAAGGAAATAGTTTTCTCGTTTCAACGAGAATCATTTTGACATAGTGATTCTTTATTTTCAGGAAGATCTTTGAGATTTGATATAGATGATTTAAACACATTCATCCACAATGATCCACGTCAGTGTACCAGAGAACTGGCAAACATGATGAACCGTGATAATTTCACTATCGTACGACATTTGCATGTAATTATGAGTGGCCAAATGTGTATCAGTAGTAGAACAAAGCTGTTACAGCCCACTGATATCATCCAGGATGGCGGCCGTGACGTCAGCTGATGACGCGAGTACCGTTATCGAAGATGGTGGCCGTGACGTCAGCTGATGACACGAGTAGCATTATCCAAGATGGTGGCTTTTGGCTGCCACACTCCCCTGGCGGGAAGATTGAATTTCGGCTGGAAATTGAATTATGTGCTTCTACGGGCCCCCCTTTCCGGGTTTTTGCATGATGGTGCGTTATCCTCTTGGAAAATGGGGGAATTTCGAATTTTGGAGGGAATTTTGCTATAAGAGCGTACTCCTGCAGCTGAGGGGGATTTAGTAAGGCGTTGCCCCAACTAGAGGCTGCTCATGATGTCATTCAGTTCGAATGTAATTTGTTTAAATTTGTTTAAAATTGAAATTTGTTTAAATTTACCTACAGCATTAGTGGCTTAGTTTGGTGGTACCACCACAGTAGGCTAACATATCAGATGTCGGTGTGGAAGGAGCATGAGGAAATATTGGTGGCAGACAGGGGGTGTTTTAATAGCTGTATTACATGCACTCATTCAGCTGAGGAGTGCATCTACAGCTCACTGCATGAAGAATGAAAGCGAGCATTAATGCTTCAACATATGAAGAGGAAGAATACGGTCCTGCAAATAAATGCTTTGCATAACACAACACATGGAAACATCTGTCTCAGCTCCCACCACACAAGAGACAACTGCCCTCAATCCACCAGACCACCAGCATGTTCTGGGCAGCTCGAAAGAGGAAAGAGTGTACTTTATTTATTTTTGAACAATTTATTTAAGGACGGATTTTATGTAGTTTATTTATTGTTCTGATATAAAACACTCACCCTGATGTGCTTGGGGTCACAATATACAGTTTGCAGACCTTGAAACTACTTATAAATAATGCAGTACACTGTTGTGCAGAGACGCAAACAACTCGTAAATTACCGAAATAATCGGTACACAGCAAACAGATGTGCAAACTATTCGTAGATCACGGAAATAATACATGCAAACGCGCTCACAACACTTAATCACCTGAAAATAATGCAGTGCACAAACTCTCGGTACATGTAAAAAAACGTAACTTATCAGCAACTCGAACCATGATTCTACTGGGTGGAAAGCCTAAGTGCATCCCCTAACACATGGAAACTGTCCAGATACGGGAGAGGAATGTTAGGTTAGTATACTTTATTTTGCCGGCCTGGGTGGCCGAGCGGGTCTAGGCGCTACAGTCTGGAACCGCCCGACCGCTACGGTCGCAGGTTCGAATCCTGCCTTGAGCATGGATGTGTGTGATGTCCTTAGGCTAGTTAGGTTTAAGTAGTTCTAAGTTCTAGGGGACTGATGACCTCAGAAGTTAAGTGCTCAGAGCCATTTTTTTGTACTTTATTTTGGTCAGGAAAGTGACGCAAATATTCGTCCTAATTACCCAATTAATCACAAAGATCGGTCCTACTTACACAACTATATGCATAGCACTGGTTAAAATCACAAAAACTAACCATACCATACAAATGGTCTTATCCTGCTGGGAGAAAATTTCGCAGTAACATCGAAACTGAAGCAAATATTGATCCTAATTACGTAATTAATCACAAAGATCGGTTCTAATTACACAATTATATGCATAGTGCTGCAGAAGGACGGTCTAAAATCGCAAAATACTGCAAAAACTTATGATACAATACAACCGGTGTTATCCTGCTGGGAAAGATACGTCGCAATACCACTCGAAACCAGCGACAGAAACACTCAAAATCTACATCTGCAAGCTAGGCCGAAAAAGGCTGTGCTGTAAGGTACAACCGTTATTCTTTACGTTTAACTGACTAGATGCTGGTGCTGGACAGAGAGGAGTTTATAAAAAGTGTATCACCTGCGAGCATACAGCATCTATTGCTGTTTGACATCACAGTTCACTACCGATGCCCACTAAAAATCACCCTACAACCCAGCTAACCAAAGCCAATACACGCTATTACAGCTGATGGGAAAAATTGCGTCACAGTTCTAATTACACTTCGAAAGTGTTGTTAAAAAACCAGCACGTGTAATGAACAGGTCATAATGCACCACATGTACTGGAGAAAATCGTTGTCCTAAAAGACTGCAATTGAACTTGCACTCTCCTCAATGTAAAATAACAAACTGTCTAAAATCTAACTATGGGATGAAAGGTTTGACGTAACTACTACACCAGCAGCCTCGCGATACGTCCTGGCCACTGCTCATCTTGATATGATCACCCTTCACCAACGCAAAAGCAGATATAGTTAAGCATGACTGCTCGCTTCCATTCTGTTTGCTGTGAGCTGTGGATGCACTCCTCAGCTGAATGAGTGCATATAATACAGATATTAAAACTCCCACTGTCTGCCACCGACTTTTCTTCATGCTCCTTCCACACTGACAACTGATATCTCAGGTGCTTGTGGTGTTACCACCAAACTAAGTCACTAATACTGTATGTAGATAATAAATTTAAAGAAATTTAAACGAATTTACACAAATTTAAACAAATGACATTCAAATGGAATGACATCATGAGCAGCCTCTGTTGGGGCAACACCTTACGACCCCCCTCAGCTGCAGGAGTAAGCTCTTAGAGCAAAATTCCCACGAAAATTCGAAATCCCCCCCCCCCAATTTTCCAAAAGGATGACGCACCATCAAGCAAAAAGTCGGAAAGGGGGACATAATTCAATTTCAAATTTCCCACCAGAGGAGCGTGGCACTTTCCCGCCAAAAGCCGCCATCTTGGATAACGCTATATGCGTCATCAGCTGATCAGCTGACGTCACGGCCGCCATCTTGGATAACGGCACTCGCGTCATCAGCTGTCGTCACGGCTGCCATCTTAGATAACGGTACTTGCCTTATCATCAGACGTCACGGCCGTCATCTTGGATGACATCAGTGAGGTCGTAACAGCTTTGTTCTACTACTTGCATCTCTGCCTACTCGTCATCAACTGGTTTATGAACATCACTGACCATTGTACCGTTACTGTGGCGAGAGATGGTGTCTTTATGATAAGGAAAAGAAAGGGACAGTTGACCCCAAACAATGCAACAGCTCCCAGCACAAAAATTTGCGCGAATCCACAAAAGATAATGTTATGCTGTTATGCATCTGGTGGAATGGCGGCAGTGTGGTTTACTGTGCATTGCTTCCCCGAGATTTAACCGCCACAGTTGATATTTATTGTCAACAACTAGACGTTTTGCAAACGCAATCCAAGAACAACTACCAGAAAGTCTGTGAGAAGTGATACTGCTCCAAGATATTGCCCACCCCCATTCTGCAAGACTTATGAAAAACACTGTGCAGGAGTTTAGTTGGGAATTTATTCCGCACACACCATGTGAGTTGGGAATTTATGCCGCACCCATCACGTTCACCGGATCTTGCGCTATCAGATTATCACCTTTTTCGCTCTCTGTCGAAAAACGTTGAAGGAACTTCCTTTCCGGAAGAAAATGCAGTCCGACCATGGCTCGACGAGTTCTTCACATCAAAACCACGTGATTTCTGCGGTTGCGGAATCGAGAAGTTACTCCAGCGTTGGCATACTGTTGTAAAGGGTGCATGAGAATACAACACTGACTTAAGTCTCTGTAATGTCTATCTGTTGTGTTTATAAAACTTACGTAAAAACGGTACTGAAAACCTGCACCAGCGAAATACACTCCTGGAAATTGAAATAAGAACACCGTGAATTCATTGTCCCAGGAAGGGGAACCTTTATTGACACATTCCTGGGGTCAGATACATCACATGATCACACTGACAGAACCACAGGCACATAGACACAGGCAACAGAGCATGCACAATGTCGGCACTAGTACAGTGTATATCCACCTTTCGCAACAATGCAGGCTGCTATTCTCCCATGGAGACGATCGTAGAGATGCTGGATGTAGTCCTGTGGAACGGCTTGCCATGCCATTTCCACCTGGCGCCTCAGTTGGACCAGCGTTCGTGCTGGACGTGCAGACCGCGTGAGACGACGCTTCATCCAGTCCCAAACATGCTCAATGGGGGACAGATCCGGAGATCTTGTTGGCCAGGGTAGTTGACTTACACCTTCTAGAGCACGTTGGGTGGCACGGGATAAATGCGGACGTGCATTGTCCTGTTGGAACAGCAAGTTTCCTTGCCAGTCTGGGAATGGTAGAACGACGGGTTCGATGACGGTTTGGATTTACCGTGCACTATTCAGTGTCCCCTCGACGATCACCAGAGGTGTACGGCCAGTGTAGGAGATCGCTACCCACACCATGATGCCGGGTGTTGGCCCTGTGTGCCTCGGTCGTATGCAGTCCTGATTGTGGCGCTCACCTGCACGGCGCCAAACACGCATACGACCATCATTGGCACCAAGGCAGAAGCGACTCTCATCGCTGAAGACGACACGTCTCCATTCGTCGCTCCATTCACGCCTGTCGCGACACCACTGGAGGCGGGCTGCACGATGTTGGGGCGTGAGCGGAAGACGGCCTAACGGTGTGCGGGACCGTAGCCCAGCTTCATGGAGACGGTTGCGAATGGTCCTCGCCGATACCCCAGGAGCAATAGTGTCCCTAATTTGCTGGGAAGTGGCGGTGCGGTCCCCTACGGTCTTGGCGTGCATCCGTGCGTCGCTGCCGTCCGGTCCCAGGTCGACGGGCACGTGCACCTTCCGCCGACCACTGGCGACAACATCGATGTACTGTGGAGACCTCACGCCCCACGTGTTGAGCAATTCGGCGGTACGTCCACCCGGCCTCCCGCATGCCCACTATACGCCCTCGCTCAAAGTCCGTCAACTGCACATACGGTTCACGTCCACGCTGTCGTGGCATGCTACCAGTGTTAAAGACTGCGATGGAGCTCCGTATGCCACGGCAAACTGGCTGACACTGACGGCGGCGGTGCACAAATGCTGCGCAGCTAGCGCCATTCGACGGCCAACACCGCGGTTCCTGGTGTGTCCGCTGTGCCGTGCGTGTGATCATTGCTTGTACAGCCCTCTCGCAGTGTCCAGAGCAAGTATGGTGGGTCTGACACACCGGTGTCAATGTGTTCTTTTTTCCATTTCCAGGAGTGTATTAAAACGATTTGCGCCCTATGATACACTCACAGGGTCCGAAATGGGTCGTGTAAATAAATAAAAGACGAAAAAATTATGACTGAAGGCGTTATTATTTATGCTTGCTGTGTAGTGAATACAGTCATGCCAACAACTGCAAATTTGTAAATGACACTAGAATCTGAATGAAGTTTCGGCAAATGAAGCCTCTGTGACTCAACTGTAGATTCATTCGAACTCGGGTGATTAGCGACGATTACCAGTCTAGAGACCACAGAGCGCAAACGGCACGCTGTTCTCACCAATGTTCACTGCAGAGTGTGGAGGTTCTTACGTATTGTTATTTATATGTTCTGAATATTTGGAGTTAGTATTATTCTGGGTGTTTCACAACTGAAAAATTATTGATTTCTTGTTGTTAGTTCACCCGATACGATATTTTTATACTAAAAGATACCACCAGCACACAAAATTCCACGTATACAACTGCATTTATTGTTGCAGTTGAGATTTGTTAATTATCGCTTACTTTCACGAAAATGCACCGCTAAGGAGATTCTCGCAAATTTGTTAAGCGGGGATCGAAAAACGTTTACTGAAAACACTTCATTCAAATACGATTCAACATTGGGAAAACTGATTACTTTTACTGTTTCAGAAGGTAAAACCGCTAATCAAGAGAATTCTCCTACATTTATTTTTACTTGTCAAAATTAGCGAATACTAAGATATTTTTTACGACTTAGGCCGTTATAATTTAGAACAATGGCTCTGACCTCTGCGCCAATGTTTCCCTGTAAAATTTGCATGAAGTATTGAAATATATCACTTCGTGAATATAAGAGTTGTTACAGAACAAAATCAGAGACACTTTTAAGTAATATTTCATTATATTTAGGCTAGATATTACACGAAACTTATAGGTTTCCCTGTCTCGTCGCAAAATGGCTTCCTGCAGTACCAAGAAACAAAAGTGAAGAGAGAGAGCGATCCTTTTGCAAAAGAACAGAGATTGCAAGTACATTCCCAGATCATATTAATTAATTACAGAGTCTTTGTGATTTTTTTGCGATAGTATTTATTTCGTTACGACGTCAGATTGGTATATTTGCGAAGTTATTCAATATCTTTATTATCACGTTCCACTCAACTCTGTAACCATGGAGGAATTTTCTCTGACGCCACGCCATGTGGATTCCCAGTAAGGAAAGGATTTTTGCTTAAGTGTTTGGCGTAAGACTCAGATGCGAGAGATGTAATGTACGTAGGTCTCTCTTTGTGTTAGTGTAGGCGTCTGAATTATAATTAAATATGTTCAGATTTGGTTATATTCATTTTAAAATCGAAGTAACCCCCGCAATTATTAAGCGATACATGATTTGTGATTTTGTACCGACTGTTACAGAAAAGATAGCTAGCTAGAACCGCGAGTTCAGCCGATCTTGGTAAGGAAACGGTATGTGCCGAATGCAGTTAGCCTTTAGCCACTGAATTAGTTGTGGTATAAGCAAACCGCGTTCCTGAGATTACTTGCCTATCATTTAACAGTAACCTGCGATCATTTTGAGCAAGCACAAAATACGCATCATCTGCCCACTGTCTCTGAACCGTGGATCTGCTGCTCTCGATTCTGTCAGATACATGCCCCACGGAACTGATAGTGGTATTAAATTTCTACGGCTAATGAATGGTGAAACTTCGAAAGGGCACAGTACCGCCCGACATTGAAAACAGGTACAACATTCTTCGTTATTCTTGTCACAACTACATATTTTTTGTAATAACTCAATTTCACTTAATACACTGAAGCCGGATACCAGTGTAGGAAAGAATGACAATTTATTTATTTAATTCATCACATGTGCACTCCCACAAAATAAATCCCTACATCCAATTTGGTGAGATCTGCGAAATGAATGAATGTATGGTCGTCTGCTAACCACAGATAGTGAATCTGCATTCTATGATCATCTTTGAGACGGTCCTTTGGTCACACACACAAGAGATGAAATTTACTTGAGCTTTGAGCGCCTGAAAAATGGCTGACCAATACGATAACATGGTGCGCCCCTACCTCGACGGACGTGCAAGATGACCTGAAGAACGGCCATGTTTTCGGCACTCTGCCGCTGGGTCTTGTGTTGGTAAGACCTATCTTAGGTGTGCTTCGTAAAAACAAAAGAGTGGATAGAATGGTATGCATGTGGAATACTTAAGAGTAGTTTGGAATAATAATTTCTCTATTTTAGGAACTTTTGTAGGGAGAATTAAATGTCAGGCAGGTAATATTAAGGGGATCGTAGTAATCTTCGGAAGTGACCAACGGTCACAATGAAACCACGTGTAGCAATAAGTTGAAATACTTCCGAGTGCTTAAGTTAAGCTGAATTACTGGCGTGTGTACTATAAATTGGAAATATTTAAGAAATGGTGTGTGCAGGACTTGAAATTAGAGACGAGTACTTCCACGTGGTGAGTACAGTGTGAGTCTCAATCTGTGTATGAGACAAAGGATAAAGAGAAGTACTCGTCGATGGTATCAGTTGAGGACTCGCGTGTGTGATAAATATGTTCTTAATATTACGTTGCGTGTTATGATTCCGTGTGACGCTTGATTCAAAGTATAATACTCTGAGAGAGAAGCAAGGTGAGTAAGCCGTCTATCCAGCAACGCCACTTGGCTTGCATTGCACAGGAAGACGTGCATATATCCTCCAGAGTTCGCAGTAGGAAAGGAAGGTTACGAAGTGGGGCAGTGTCGTGTGAAACTGGGATGAATATTAATTGAAGTGGGAAAGCTGAAAGTGATGTGATTATAACGTAGTGACTATTCTTGGTGTTGTATTTGTAACGTCCCCTTAGAACAATTCTACACGACTGTGCTTAAACTGACACACAATAGTTTTTAGCGCAACGCAATCTGACTTAAATAATCCCTATAAGAGAATGGCCCTGACTAACATTAACCTATATGTTTCACATATTGTATGTTGCCAGTGTGATGTACTTCATGTAATATAAGTATGTGTGGTTCGCATGGGAGAGTAGCAAGATAGTTTCAGAGGCAGTGGGTTATGCATGTTCCTTTTTGTACCGCTCGGTCTGGAGGAAATTTTCGTAATGATGGGTGTGAGAGTCGAAGTGTGAGATATAGAAAAAGGTCCACCATCCTATCCAGTGTCATGATATCCAGAATTTACAATGTGTGCGCCGTTCATATTCAGTGTGATGGCCACGTGTTGATCAGAGCCGTTGGGTAAG
Source organism: Schistocerca gregaria (assembly GCF_023897955.1). NCBI lineage: Eukaryota > Metazoa > Arthropoda > Insecta > Orthoptera > Acrididae > Schistocerca > Schistocerca gregaria. The sequence continues at coordinate 243,267,480 of NC_064923.1, forward strand.
AAAGAAAATGTGGTATTGCCAGTGCGTAGTGAACAGTCAGAGTTGTGTAAATTACTAATAGTCAGATGTGCGTTATCCGTTTCAGTTGAGCAACATTCAAACAGGAGAATAATTTGTAACTTCATTGTGAGTACTAGAGCTCATGTTACTCAAAAAATAAGAATGAATCCACTCGCTTGGCAGACCACTCATCTTGCAGGCTGACTGCTTGATCCCACAGTATGAACAAGGCATGTGGGTGCCTCTCAACTTCAAGGGCCCATTTCTTCTTTTCAAATCAGTACATTATTTTTAGATGCGTATCTGCCGCTGTAGGGAGAGCGTGGGCCATCATCACCAATGACCGTTGCTCCAGTGCTCTTATTTGATAATCAGTTTATCACTATTTCTGTCACCATTTCAATTTCAAGTCCGCGAGTACTATTTAAAATTAACGAGTCTTGTTTCATCTCCGTTTATGTTCCCTTGGTGACCCACATCGGACAAAGTAAAAAAGCAAGCCTCCAGAAACAAGGAATGGCGGCACAACAGGAGTATTTTTAAAGCATTCCAGACGAATGCCCGCGGCTTCAAGGGCCCCGCCGCCGCCGCCGCCGTGTAACTATCGGAGCACCGCCGTGCAGCCCTCTAATTCAGTCGGGGAGCCGTTACAGCTTCCGTTCAATAACGAGGAATAATGCCCGGTGTAATGAGACGGGAAGAGCGCGCCAGTTGTAAGCCGTGTCCAAATGCCTTCAGCCGTACAGCAAGTACCTGCACTCCAGTATAAAACGATCTTCCCCAGCTCCACGGGAAATATTAACACGGTGCGTCCCTTGTTAAAGCACTGTGTTGTGTGATTACGATTTTAACCACCTAGAAAAGGGAGCAGGTAATGAAACAGAGGCGAAAAGTACTCTTCAGAGAGCACGTTACAGGCATTTACAGACTAGCTCTATCCTCAGCTTGTCGGAATCAAGGCCGTATAGCATACAATCACAAAATTTATACATTACTTAAGGAAGCCTTCAGAGAGCAGTTTCCCGCGAGAAATGGAGTCAAATCCGTTTTGGTGCTACAAAGGAAAACAGTAAAGACTAGTGTGTCTCTAACTTTTGACGGTTTACCTCGACAAACATGAATGTGGCTCAGAGCACAAATTCGTGACATAGAATATCAACAACTAACATCCTTACTGTCATATTTCTAGCACTAGAATTTAATTTTATGATATTCCGTTAGCTTAATATGTAAGAAACACGCCTCATTGGCTTCATTGTTGGCACTCCAGGTTCCCGCTCGTCAGAGGCAAGGAAGCTGAGCCATGTCCAGTATCGTCTACTGCAATAATGGAGGTGACGTGCTTTAGACAACTTGCGGCTTTGAAATCCCGCTTTCAACAAATCTTCAAATGAAGCCTTGCAATGTTACAAGAAGCGTATGACGAGTCATGACTCTACTCTTCCTTACAGCACAGCTCTAAGACCGTTTGAATTGTTTAAAGACGTGAGACAATCAATTTTTCAAAGGCAGGCGGACCTGACGCTTCAATTGGTACTTTACTAAAGACAACATCAACACTGCTGCTGTCATTGTCAGAATACAACGAATAGCCTTATGAAACTTTCTGAAAAACTGAAAATATCATTGCAAGCCACCTACAACTTTGTGACTGGAGGTAACGTGCACATGAGATGTGTTTGCGTGTGGTGTGTTCCAAGACTGTGGATTCGCCCCCCCCCCCCCCCGCCCCCTTGCCTACAGGTCTGCAAGAGGTGAAGATCCGCAGTTTCTTTCAAAATTAATCGCTGCTGATGAATTGGCAACATCATTTTGATCCTAAGAGCAAACAGTAAAGCTCAGTGTGGAAATCTTCATCACCAACCACAGGGCTGTCAGAGATGCTAGTTCTAAAATCGAGATAAAATCCACAGAAATCCAATCATAAGACGAGGTTGAGGAAGGGCTTAAAAATTCCAGAAGAAATTAATCTGTGCGTCGCTACTGAGCAAACTTTTATTCATATATTTGAAAAGAACATGGTGTAACATAAGCTACTTCCATACACAATTTTTACACAGATTATATTATGGACCAGTCATACTTCTCAGGTGATTTAACAGCTTTTAGAAGATCAGTTTGCTTCATTACATAGCCGACCGCGGTGGCCACGTGGTTCTAGGCCTTGCAGTCCGGAACCGCGCGACTGCTACGGTCGCAGGTTCGAATCCTGCCTCGGGCATGGATGTCTGTGATGCCCTTAGGTTAGTTAGGTTTAGGTAGTTCTAAGTTCTAGGGGACTGATGACCTCAGATGTTAAGTTTCATAGTGCTCAGAGCCATTTTTTATTACATAACTATAAAACTCTACAAAGCTCATCTGAAAGTTACAAGTATACTGTAAGATGCTCTCAGTTATTGATACATGCAAACGACCCCGTTCCACAGTTCATTCAGCTCTCATTAATGAAAAAATTCTCTCAGCGTAAGAATTGTGTGCTACAATTGAAAAAATTGATTAGCAGCTCGGACTTGTGAACGCAGAAAAATTTATTTCTGAAAAATACCAGACATATTTTCTGGCCAGGTAATACTGATTTCCAATTATCCTCTGAAACTATTGAGACCAGAAAATTCTTCAAATGCACGTACTGATCAACCATTGCTGATTCACAAATATCTACTTCTGTTCCTTTTAACTAAACGCATGTCCTTTCTATGTCTTCTCATTCCATTTATTTAATCAAAGGCATCCACTCAAAAATGTCAAAACCACTTGATAAAACCCTTTCTTGTGGTAAGTAATGGCAGCTTCATAGAACTCTTTTACTTCGTTGTGAAATTTTTCGATGATTTGTTCACACCAATGATCTTCCGCATTTTTTAAATTTCTCTTGTAGGGAAATTATTGTATTCTCAGTAATGACCTTTAATTGAATCACAGATATGTTGCTACCCTGAGTTTTCTACTCTCAGTTTTCTCTGTTTGCTTACTAAACGAACTAACCCGATGGAGTGTAAATCAAAAGTATGCCACGTTTGAGGCAGCAGAGAAAATTTTTACCGATATCTTTGGTAATTTTTCTACTGACAAGCAATAACGATTTCCGAGTTTCCCATAGTTGCAAGAGTGTCTTTCTGCAGACATTAAAAACAACGATATAGTTTTGGTGCGTGACAAGAGTTTCCTATAGCAGATATCCACAAGTTCACAAAAATCAGCGAGTTTTGAGGCTCTGATTGTGTAGATGGAAAAGCAGTTAAAAGGTTTCACCACAATTAACTCGACATCAATAGATAAAATATGTAGAGCAGTTAAAACAGTGCTATGTAAAATATGTGCTGAACAGAACAATCCTTACAACTTCTTCCCAAGTTTCGTTTTTAGCCTAGTGACTATGTTTATTTCACCTCCACGGTTCAACCCCCCAGATGTCGCTACAAAAATGGACACAATTCTTTAAATTAATTTTAAGATCTCAAATGCGTAAGCTGGATTAAGATGGAAGTAGTCTTTGACGTTTCAAATTGTTCAGAATCCAGGTTAGTTAGTTTAGTTTTATCCCTTCACTTGCATCAAAATACGGGGTGTTCAAAAAGTCTCTGCGCAGTGCCTGTATTACTCCCCTTCAAGTGGACCCTCGCAACATTCCACTGTTTCGTTTATCTCAGCCAGCGTCAGTATTATCGTTGGTATCTGTCGTTACGTGTTGACATGAGCGTTTAAGTTTAGTTCCTTCTTTCGTTTGTTTCGTTTTTGTCATTTTTGAAATGCTAACCATTGAGGAACGTGTGTTTTTAGTCGAACAACTGTTCAAAGCTGGCGGTAAATACACAGTTTCAGTTTGTCAAACATTTAATTCAGTTTTCCCGGAGACAAAACTCCCACATCCTGATACTGTGCGAGATTTGGTTAACAAATTTCGAAGTACGAATTCAGTGACAGATGCACCGAGAAGTGGTCTGAGGATAAACTGCTCGATATTTCCGATAAAATGTCCATGAGTCCGATTAAGTCAGTACGAAAACTCGCCCAGGACATCGATGTTAGTGTCGGAACGGCCCACACAGCTGTAAGGAAAAAATTTGAACTTTCCCCATACAAAGTGACAGTCGTGCAAGAACTGAAAAATACTGATCATGGCAGGAGACTGCATTATTGTAAATGATTCAAAAATTTCGTTCAACAAAGTGGAAGGGATATTCCTAATGAAACGCTTTTCACTGATGAGGCATGGTTTCATCAATCCGGACACATGAACTTGCTAAATTCTCGTATGTGAAGTACTGCAAACCCATTGTGTATTCATGAGGAACCACTACTTCATTCTGTGAAAATAGCAGTTTGGACTGCAATTTCTAGACGTCTGTTTGTGGGTCCCATATTTTTCAACGATACTGCACTGACATTCTGTACCGATTCATAGGAGAACCCGTGTTAAGTGAAATACTGAACGATTATTTTCAACAAGATGGTGCAACCGCGCATACAGCTCGCGTTTCAGTGTCACTGCTTGCTGGTGATCGCATAATTTCACAGGGACTTTAGCCTCCGCGGCCGCCTGACCTAACATCACCTGACTTTTTCTTCTGGGGTGCAGCGAAAGCAACTGTCTATAAAAACCGTTCAAAATCCACCGATGAACTGGAAACTGCAGTATCCACTTTCACTGCTTCTATTACAGAAGGAATGATGCAGCTTGTGTCTGGAAACATGATTAGACGAATTGAATTGCGTATTCAACAACAGGGGGTCAGTATCAACATTTAATGTGAAAATTTGTAAGTAAAAATGAATATTCAATAAATTAATAACTTGTATTTCACTGAGTTTCATTTCGGTATATTCACTGCGGCGTATGGCACGAGTGGAGAGACTTTTTGAACACCCCGTTTACCATACTCCCCTGGCCACCAAATTCATCGGACTAAAACCCAGTCGAGAATCTGTGGAGCCCCCTTGATCAGGCTGTTGCGCCACGGATCGTCAGCAAAGCTGAACACGGCAATGGGATCAGCATGGCTCCATACCCCGGACTCTCTCCCTGCACGTCTCGCAGTAGTCCACGCTGCAGAAGCTGGTTATTCACGCTTTTGACAGGTGTTCACACTAACGTGACTGGACAGCATAGAAAGCGATCTTGTTGTCTTGCCTCACTGGTCGCATTCTTCTCCCTGTTGAACGAGAGAAATGCCTCTGACTCTGCTTTCCGACCTTTGTGAACGCTCAACAACATGAAATCCCGCGTTGTCTCAAACCCGTCCAGCTCCACGTCCACGTTCGCTTTCGTATCCGGCTTGAGGACTAAGGGCGTACGCGAGGACTGTTACAGTGGCTACAAAATCTGCGGCAGAATAGCCTTCATCGGCAGTGATCTTGCTGTCTTGAACCTCACTGGCCATGTTCTTCTCCATGCCGCGCATATATAATATGTATGATTCTACCTCACATGCTTACGAACGCTCAGCAACGTGAAATTCTATGTCGTCTAGAACTCCTCTATTCCACGTTCGCATCCACGGCCCGTGTGAGGATTTGGTTGTAAGTCAGGACCGTTGAAACTTCTTTATTTAAATGAGCGTGTCTGTACTTAAATTGCAGAATGATTGAGAAGACGAAACTTTTTCGTTATTTGTTTCTGAAACAGCTGAGTAAAACTGAACGTACTGTGCCTACTTTCCCTTTACTTTTTCTTTACGTTGCCGGCCGCGGTGGTCTCGCAGTTCTAGACGCGCAGTCCGGAACCGTGCGACTGCTACGGTCGCAGGTTCGAATCCTGCCTCGGGCATGGATGTGTGTGATGTCCTTAGGTTAGTTAGGTTTAAGTAGTTCTAAGTTCTGGGGGACTAGAGACCACAGCAGTTGAGTCCCATAGTGCTCAGAGCCTTTTTTTTTTTCTTTACATGTCAACACTGACCCACAATATTCTAGCGCAACGCAATCTGACTGATGAAACAAATTACAACCTGACTTCAAATAATTATTTCAAAAGAAAGGCCCTGACTAAAAAGAAATCTTAACAATAACCCACACAGTTCATTAAGCACTTACGTCACAAAAATCTTCATTACGCAAACTACTGCAATACAGCGAGCGTCAATACTGCCAGCTAAATAAAAGATTCTAACTACTAAAGCCACTAACTACTAATAGGCATGTGGTTAGCAAAGGAAAGATTTTGTTGCAAACCAAATAATGTATTTCTTTTTACCTTAATAATGTGACATCCGGTTCGAACAGGACTACACACTATTGGATATTAAAACTCCTACACCACGAAGATAACGTGCTACAGATGCGAAATTTAACCGACAGGAAGAAGATGCTGTGATATGCAAATTATTAGCCTTTCATAGCATTCACACAAGGTTGGCGCCAGTGGCGACACCTACAACGTCCTGACATGAGGAAAGTTTCCAGCCGAATTCTCATACACAAACAGCAGTTGACCGGCGTTGTCTGGTGAATCGTCGTTGTGATGTCTCTTGTAACGAGGAGAAATGCGTACCATCACGTTTCCGACTTTGATAAAGGTCAGATTGTAGCCTACAGCGATTGCGGTTTATCGTGTCGCGACACTGCTGCTCGCGTTGGTCGAGATCCGATGACTGATAGCAGAATACGTAATGGATAGGTTCAGGGGGGTAATTCGGAACGCCGTGCTGGATCCCAACGGCCTCGTATCACTAGCAGTCGAGATGACAGGCATATTATCCGCATGGCTGTAACGTGCAGCCATGTCAACAGATGGGGACGTTTGCAAGACAACAACCATCTGCACGAACAGTTCGACGACGTTTGCAGCAGCATGGACTATCTGCTCGGAGACCATGGCTGCTGTTGCCCTTGATGCTGGGCCGGCGGGGTTGGCCGAGCGGTTCTAGGCGCTACAGTCTGGAACCGCGCGACCACTATGGTCGCAGGTTCGAATCCTGCCTTGGGCATGGATGTGCGTCATGTCCTTAGATTAGTTAGGTTTAAGTAGTTCTAAGTTCTAGGGAACTGATGACGTCAGACAGGAGCGACTGCGGTAGTGGACTCAACGACGAACCTGGGTGCACGAATGGCAAAAAGTCATTTTTTCGGTTGAATCCAGGTTCTGTTTACAGCATCATGATGGTCGCATCCGTGTTTGGCGACATCGCAGTGAACGCACATTGGAAGCGTGTATTCGTCATCGCCATACTGACGTATCACCCGGCATGACGGTATGGCGTGCTATTGGTTACACGTCTCGGTCACCTCTTGTTCGCATTGACGGCACTTTGAACTGTGGACGTTACATTTCAGATGTGTTACGATCCGTGGCTCTACCCTTCATTCGATCTCTGTGAAACCCTTAATTTCAGCAGGATAATGCACGACCGTAAGTTTCAGGTCCTTTACAGGCCTTTCTGGATACAGAATATGTTCGACTGCTGCCCTGGCCAGCACATTCTCCAGATCTCTCTCCAATTGAAAACGTCTGGTCAATGGTGACCGAGCAACTGGCTCATCACAATACGCCAGTCGCTACTCTTAATGAACTGTGGTATCGTGTTGAAGTAGCATGGGCAGCTGTATCTGTACACGCCATGCAAGCTCTGTTTGACTCAATGCCCAGGCATATCAAGGCCGTTATTCCGGCCAGAGGTGGTTGTTCTGGGTATTGATTTCTCGGGTTCTATTCATCGAAATTGCGTGAAAACGTAATCACATGTCAGTTCTAGTATAAGATATTTGTCAAATGAATACCCGTTTATCATCAGCATTTCTTCTTGGTGTAGCAAGTTTATCAAAAAAATGGCTCTGAGCAGTATGGAACTTCAGCTCATGTCATCAGTCCCCTAGAACGTAGAACTACTTAAACCTAACCAACCTAAGGACATCACACACATCCATGCCCCAGGCAGGATTCGAACCTGTGACCGTAGCGATCGCGCGGTTCCAGAATGAAGAGCCTAGAACCGCTCGGCCACCACCGGCCGGCGCCGTTTATCATCTGTATTTCTTCTTGGTTTAGAAATTTTAATGGCCCGAAGTGTAAATCGTCATTGACATCAAGTACAATGGTATATAATCATGAATTTATTCGATCTTCAAGTCGAACATTTACACTGTAGAATGAAGGCTTTCACGGCAGGGTGACATGGCTGTTGGTATACTTTCCGGGATGTGAGGTCGTGGTCCAAGAACTTTTCTGCTCCTTACGTTTCGTCCAGGACTGCGCTGGACTTCTTCAGAGGCGCTGCTCTTCTGAGTCAGTCGGCAAGACTCAGGAGCAGAAAAGTTCTTGGACCACGACCTCACATCCCGAAAATTATATCAACAGCCGAACATTTACAGATCGTTAACCTGCGCTAACACTTCAGACCTCTACCCTCCATCAATGCTAACTTCTCACATCTAACATCCATCACTTCTGGCTGTTCACCTTCAACTGCCCAACAGTGCTTCCATCAGTGCTCGCGACTAACTTCCAACTGCCCAACACTACTGGCGATTAACTTACAATAACGAGTCCAATCGACCACAGGGTCTCTTACAAAGAAAGCGCACTCAGAGATCCAATGCAAAGCGCTACACGCCCTTACCAACGCAGAAGCAGCCCACTTACACCGTTACAGTAAGTAAACAAACTGCGGCAGGCTAACTCTCGCAGAAAGCGATCTTGCTGTCTTGTATCTGACCGGCCAAATTCTTCTCCACTCTGGACAGATCTAACGCGCCTGATTCTGCATTCCATTCTTGGGAACGCTGAGCAACCTCAAATCGTGTGTCTCCTCAGAATTGGTCGAGCTCCACGTTCACGTTCGCTTTCATGTCCCGTGTGAGGACACTGAGTGCACATCAGGACTGCCGCAGTTGCTAAACAACGCGCCCAGTGTGTGGCGCCGCACAGGAAGCGGCGGCGCGCTGCCCCTGAGGGGTATCCCCGGCGGCGTGTCGCATCACAGCGGCGCCGAGTGCACCCCAGGAAATGAATGGGCGTCTCCCAGCGACCACTAATTACCGGCGCAGGCGGCAGACTCGTTACCGCCGCACGTCCCATTATGTGCCCCGCCGGCCGCCGTCCTAATATCGTTATTAAGCAAACTAATTTCTCACGTGTCCGTAGAGTGCCGCCGTCACGGGCGTCTAACGTCTTCATCAGCCGCCACCGCCGCTGCCGCCGCCGCCGCCGCCGCCGTCCCCGGTCACCGCCTAGGCCAGCCCTCGCTGCCTCCTGCTTGCTATGTAAATGCGGATTCTCATTAACGAGCGAACTACTGCGCTGTTTCTCCAAATTACGTTTCTTGTTGGCCGCATTAATTTCCTACCGCCTCCTCCCCGCCCCCCTCCACCTACACTCACTCGTGGGTGCCTTAAAAATTTTAGCTTGTCGCACCAAAACTTCATCGTGATGGTCCTTTTTACGATTCGGTTAATACCGCCCGGCACTATAATTATTATTCCGAAGACGTTGGCTACTTCCAGCTTGTTCGTCCATACCTGCCTCCTTCTCTACTGAAGTTACATCCTCACTATTTCACTCCTAATTAAGCTATTTTTAATAATTACAGAGGTGATATGTCAGTGTACAATAGCTCGAAGCGTTAAGCTGTTCAGTAGGTTTTCGCCCGTGTTTGAGTCAAGATTCCTGGCTCACCGATCAATTTCGTATAACGCGTCGTTTTCTGCCACGATCACCCTAGCCTTGTAGAAACATACTTAATAAGATGAATCAGAAGACGTGTCGTGTGTCTCACGTGTTCCTTTTTCCTTTTACAGTCAGAACTGAACCGTTCAGTTCCTCTCTTTCCTGTCTCACCACAAGATGGAACGCAAACATTTAGGAACCTGCACATAAAATTTACTCCAGGTGCAGACAGATGGGCTACACTGATCACTTCCTGGGAGGTAAAAAGGAGACTAATGACCTTAGATGTTTATTCTCATTAAATCCACAATCAGTAACGGCAACCAGCAGACAGAAAAGCAAATAATCTATAATGCCTCTGTCGCTCAGCTTGTAAACGTGTTTTCTGATCCCAAAATCTTAACGTTTCTCTGTTGTAGAATTTTTTTCTCTCGCGTGCTGTCCCTAATGAATCGCACCTGACAGGAATCCTGTGACAATGCGATGCACTCTCCAGTGTATGTCTGACTTCATATACAGGTCGTATAAGTGCAGATATTTTTATACGTAGCACCATAGTATGTACACATATTACTGTGCTGCTTGTTTTTCCTATGCATCGCACAGTCTTCCTTCAAACACGACACATGATTTACTCCCAGATGTTTCCTACACGGTGGTAATTGTACATCTGACGGGACAACGCCTATCAGTATAGACTCCCGTTTTGCGTCAACGGGTCCACACTTCAACGGCTGACTTGCTGCCGAGGGGAAAGTAACTATTAATGTCTTGCTCTTGCCAAATGTACTTGGAGATACTAACGAATCTAAAAAGATATGACTTCTAATAATTATAATTATTAGTTTGCAGATAACATAAATACTGATGTAATATTATTTAGTACCCCGTCCAGAGCAACGAACAGAATCTTCTGCACTTGTACCTGTTACACCCTGTATAGTTTGTGAAAGAGAGGTTGCTTTATATTCATCACTGCATCGAAGTTTACACAGTTTAGCCGACAAGATACATCACTTTATTGTCACCCTATTTACGATTCGTTAGACACAACTAACAAGGTAATACAGTAGATGAAGTAAATAGAACAGACACTGAGAGAGTGGATTGTGGATTAATGCATTCGATGAATTCATATATCTTCTGTCAAGGGCAGTGAAAACTTGTTACATATTAGCACAGTATCACATTTTTTACTATGTTCCATATCACGTAATGATGCCTTGCCCATGAAATTACCGTATGCTGATGATTAATAAACACGTTGATTCATTTGCGTGTTACAGCATTTGTAATGCGGTTACTGTGTCTTCTCAATTTTGTAACCCGTTCACAGTGGCGTAAACTGCATAATAATGTAACAATATGACATATCGATTCGATCGACTATAAATAGAAGAAATGAAAACTCTTTTTCACTACAGTGATCTTGCTGCATCTAAGGTACCGAAACAAGACCGTCCTCGTGGTTCAAACATAGTTGATAGCACTCACATTATTGCTCATCTCAGTTTGTAAATGACATAAAATCGTATAAAACATTCCACGGAACTGGGCAAAGGGGCAGCGCCACCCCAACTCATTTACAGTAGAATGGGCTGTGTGTTTTGTAGCAGAACGATGGGGAATAGAGACAGTCAACAGGTTCATGAAAGTCACCTGAGACATATTTAACCCATATCACGGTTACACAACGCTTTTCTGTAACAGTTCAGAGCAGATACTAACAGTGTCATAAAACGAGAACTGTAAGTTTATTATATTTAAGTCTCCAATAGAATCATGCAAAAAATTTGAAGATTGGAACCGTCAAACGTACTAAGTGCCTAATCTCACATTGGGGATAAGAACAAAAAACGAATGTACCTGTTTGATTTTATCAATAGTATTAAAATAGCAAGTGACCAGTTCGTGACTGAAACCCCAAATCGGATACGAAAGAACAAATATCATGCATAAGCTTCCTGGTAAGCTCAGATCCCCTCAACAACAGAACAATTGTGTAGCTCTAAACGAAGGCAACACTAAAAAGGATCTACAAAGTTCCTGAAGAGGTTGTTTTCTTCCTTTATCTTATATATTCAAAAGCGCGAGGTCCTCATTAATTTCAAACATGATTTACATGATAAAACTGAATTCAATGAAGAACAGGAGAAAAATTGTGAACTGCAATTTTTATATCTTAATATCATGAAGCAAAATGGCGGGTATGCCTTCAGAGTGTGCACGAAGCCGACAGCAATTGATATTTTGATATGTAATAACTCTTGTCACCAGGTGGTCAGAAACATTCTTCCTTTCGTTGTTTAACAGAGAGTTTAAAAATGGTTCAAATGACTCTGAGCACTATGGGACTTAACTTCTGAGGTCATCAGTCCCCTAGAACTTAGAACTACTTAAACCTGACTAACCTAAGGACGTCATACACATCCATGCCCGAGGCAGGATTCGAACCTGCGACCGTAGCAACAGCGCGGTTCCGGACTGAAGCGCGTAGAATCACTCGGCCACCCCGGCCGGCGAGCGTTTAAAGTCCCGATCAATAAACAAGGCACAATGACTGAGCTGAATGTCTTAAAACATCTAACCAGAACTAACGAATATCGTTGAAACACTGTCAATAAATTAATACGCGAGAAACAGCGTACGAGTGTAAACTATAATGCCGTACAGGAAGCTGAAAGAGTCACGATTCCGTATTTCGGTAATTTATCTCAGAAACGGGCTAGCATTTTAAACCTTTTAAACTTGAAGCCGCGTTCTAAAGCAATAATGGAGAATAATTTAAATCAAGGAAAAATTAAAATAAGAGGTTGATAAATACAACAGAGCGCGTATTTACATTTGTAATGCGAACTAAATCTGCGAGACTGGTAGGTCCATCATGTCGAGGTAAAAGGACCACAGGGCTGTAGCCATACATATTTATGAAACTGGGCATACTAATATGGGATTTTATGAGGATTTGGCAATTTCGTATATACGAGATGAAGACAGGAAACTGAATCTACTAGAACAGTGGTTTCCTACCTTCATGAGACCATTGCCTCAAAGTGTAATCAGGTATCTACTCCCCTCGCTGCCCCCTCCGCAACCCGCCTCCACCGCCCCCTGCCGAAACAACATTGCATCGCGATTGCAACCTACAAGTCCTTCTCAGCAAAGAAAGCTAGCTATGTTCATTGAGTCAAACATTTCCCAATCAGAATGTTAATTCATAGTCATTGCTCCGTTCTACAGACTGCTGTTTGCTCGAAGCAAGTCGATACTCAGCGCGGGGTACGAAGGGAACTACAGTAAAAACATTTCCAACTCAAGGTCCTTCCCTTCAGCTCCTGCGTGAATAGTAGTTTTGAATATATTCAGGGTGTAATGAGTCATACATACCTCCATACTTCGATCATGTGATGATGCTAAGGTTTTGAGCGTGAAGGGATGATGATAACCTTAATCATCGTCACATGACGCTTGCGCACCACTACGATTATTGAGAGGCACAAGATTACCGAAGTGTATGTCAGTCGCGTTACAAACTAGGTGATTATAGTTTTCTAAATCTGCTCTAATTGCATAGTTAATATTAAACTAGATTACGCTAGTCATGAAAGCTTTTAAAGTAACGTCTGTACCGATTCGCTGACGGCGACTACCCGCATGTTCCTCTTCAGTTCCATCGTGCCCACTGGAGTCATCATAGTGATAAGCTTAACAGGGGACAACTAATTCGGTAAAATTCTCAGTGAACAGAAGTGCCGAATCCAATCTCATCACTTTCTTTCTGAAAAATATAAGAAAACTTCAGGCAGTAATAATCACAATGGCATGTCCCGACGGATGTGACGCACTGGTCAAAGAGACCGTTTTCTTATCCTGTAGATAGTGGGTTCAAAGCGCCCTCTCGTCATACTGAGTTCGGTTTTCTATTTTTTTCTAGAGCCTCTTCAGCTGAATAACACAATGGTTCCCTAAAGGTCCAAGGACGATTAATTTCTCCACCCTTCGTCACCTCAGCTCATTCTCTGTCTCTGTTGATCTCGATGCCAACTCGACGTTTCGCTGTTGCTGTGCTGGCGTATGCCTTAGCCAGCACACCGGTCGGCACTAGGAAACATTGTGTAGCAGACGTTGAATTACGCGAGTCTATGACAAGAGAAGACCAATACACGCTCACAGGCTACGCGCCGATAAAGCCCCTTGAGCAGCGTGAATATAGACCGAGCTGATTAAGTCTCTGTATCTCAGTACCTCCGTACGTCGCATCGGGACTCAGTTCGCATTGCACCTCAATATGCGGCTCTGTGCTCTAGTCTTCCACAGTGATACGCGACGCCTCCCACCTTAGCCAGCTGAGAGGGAACGTTAGTCATTGTATATTGTTCTGATATTCACACGGACAATATTCAAGAATTGGTACATGTTATTTGATTGCTGTTAACCACAGAACTTCATACTGGACACCACTGCTGTCATGTACTCAGTTGGTTCCTGTAATAAAGTGTGTCTTAACCACGTGTGGATTTTGTATTGGAGTGATAGGAAACCGGCCACCCTCCTGTCATACCACAGTCTCCTCATCCAGCCAGGAACCACAAAGAGGGCACGGCCACAACAGTAGTTCTGCTTTATCTTCGATCGAATAGTAATAGGATCAATAGGTACTCTGGAGCCAAAAGGAAACGATGTTTTTACAAATCTTGGAAGAAGAGAAAGAGTGTCGTCGCAACATACCGGTTGTCTCCTCTACGAGACTCCGGGGGCATTTTCTCCGGTACTCCGGCAGATTTTTGCAGTTTCGTTTTTGCATTACGTACCTGGAATCAACCCCAACAATTGCTGCACAGCTCGTCTTTCATGCGTCGCCCAGTGTCGACACAAAAGGTCACGTTGTTTCTAATAACAAACAAAATTATTTTTTAAATAAGAATTTTACATGCCTATTATATGCACCACTCACAGATTAGTCTAGACCGATATTCCTTTTTTCGACATGTATTAAAAGACACAGTAAAACGTGAACAATGCACAGCAATCCAGCAGTAACTCAGTGGCGCTGCATGCTTAGTGGTAGCAGCCAGTGCGGGCCAGAGAGTACTGGTTGTTCTTCGCGTTTTACTGTCACTGTTAATACACAGAGATAAAAACAAATATCGCACCAGATTAATCTCTGACCGCTTATCGAATGGGCGCGTAAAATTCTGCTTTAAAAATGATTTCGTCTGTTACGTTAAGCAAACCGTCGCGTTCCGTCGACACTGGTTGCTGCATGAAACATGTGATGAGCTGTATTTGTTTGGGCTACACAGTGCAAAAACGAAATTGAAACTATCTGCTGAAACGCCAGAGAAAAGGCGCCTGAAGACTCTTAGGAGAGACACACTGTATTTGTAACTAGCACGTAGAGAAATTCTGTATACCTTTTAGTTCATTTATTCCAAAAATTTTCCCGGATACAAGTAGATTTTTGTAGTATAGATGTAACATTTGATGGCCTTATTGCTGCAGTGTGTGTTAAATCGACCTAAATGAAAGCGGCGAAGAAGTGCAGAGGTTCACAGCTAGTGTTGTAAGAATTTGGTGCAGCTCATACTAAAGTGTTACATATGCTGTGGAAGAATAAATGGTAATTAATGTAAGGTAGCCAATAATACAGGGTGACAGTTACTGAACTGTATAAAATAAAATAGTCAAAATTACTGAACCGTCTTCTTTAGAACGCATAAACTGTACGGTTGGCCGCGGGGCATGATGGGAATTTGTACCCGCTGTATAGTTTGGTTTAGGAACGAATCACGCTTTCATTTGGATGTGATCGTAAATAAGCAAAACTGGCGCATTTGGGGGACTGAGGACCCGCATTTCGCGATCGAGAAGTATCTTCATCCTCAACGGGTGACTTTGCGCTGCGCAATGTCCAGTCAAGAAATAATCGGTGCTACATTCCATGACGGCACGGTGACTACCCAACGGTACGTGAAGGTTTTGGGAGATGATATCATCTCAATTATCCGAAGTGCCCCGATTACGACAAGATGTGGTTCATGCAAGACGGAGCTCGATACCGGAGCAGGAGAGTGTTTGATGTTCCGTAAAAGGTATACGTACGCCAATAAACGCAAAACGATTGCTGAGCTGAAAACAGCCATTTAGGAGGCCATCGACAACATCATGTTCCAACACTTCAGCGGGTCACGCAGACTTTCGCTGTTCGTCTTCGCCACTTTATCGCGAGTGATGGCAGGCATATTGAACATGTCAAACCTAAATCTGAATATCTGTAGTGACGTTTAAATGATGAATAAAGTGTGTGCACTTCGTAGTCTGTAACTAATTTATGTAACTAAATTATATAGTTCAATAATTGCCACCTTTTACATTTAAAATAATGTATACCATTGTATGTGTCACGCACAGAGCTTGACAAGAAGATGAGGCACGTACGGCATGCATGCACCAGAAGTATACACTACTGGTCATTAAAATTGCTACACCCTGAAGAAGACGTGTTACAAACGCGAAATTTCACCGACAGGAAGAAGATGCTGTGATATGCAAATGATTAGCTTCTCAGAGCATTCACACAAGGTTGGCGGCGGTGGCCCCATCTACAACGTGCTGACATGAGGAAAGTTTCCAATCGATTTCTCATACACAAACAACAGTTGACCTGCGTTGCCTGGTGAAACGTTGTTGTGATGCCCCGTGTAAGGAGGAAAAATGCGTACCATCACGTTCCCGACTTTGATAAAGGTCGGTTTGTAGCCTATCGCGATTGCGGTGTATCGTATCGCGACATTGCTGCTCGCGTTGGTCGAGATCCAATGACTGTTAGCAGAATGTGGAATCGGTGGGTTCAGGAGGGTAATACGGAACGCTGTGCTGGATCCCAACGGCCTCGTATCACTAGCAGTCGAGATGACAGGCATCTTATCCGCATGGCTGTAACGGATCGTGCAGCCACGTTTCGATCCCTGAGTCAAGAGATGGGGATGTTTGCAAGACAACAAGTATCTGCACGAACAGTTCGACGATGTTTGCAGCAGCATGGGCTATCAGCTCGGACACCATAGCTGCAGTTACCCTTGAAGCTACATTACAGACAGGAGCACCTGCTATGGTGTACTCAACGACGAACCTGGGTGCACAAATGGCAAAACGTTATTTTTCCGGATGAATCCAGGTTCTGTTTACAGCATCATGATGGTCGCATCCGTGTTTGGCGTTATCACGGTGAACCCACATTAGATGCGTGTATTCGTCATCGCCATACTGGCGTATCACCCGGTATAATGGTATGGGGTGCCATTGGTTATCCGTCTCGGTCACCTCTTGTTCACACTGACGGCACTTTGAACCGTGGACGTTTCATTTCACATGTGTTACGACCCGTGGCTCTACCCTTCATTCGATTTCTGCAAAATTCTACATTTCAGCACGATAATGCACGACCGCATGTTGCAGGTCCTGTATGGGCCTTTCTGGATACAGAAAATTTTCGACTGCTGCCCTGGCCAGCACATCCTCCAGATCTCTCACCAATTGGAAACGTCTGGTCAATGGTGGCCGAACAACTGGCTCGTCACAATACGCCAGTCACTACTCTTGATGAACTGTGGTATCGTGTTGAAGCTGAATGGGCAGCTGTACCTGTACACGCCATCCAAGCTCTGTTTGACTCTATGCCCAGGCGTATCAAGGCCTTTATTATGGTCAGAGGTGGTTGTTCTGGGTACTGATTTCTCAGGATCTATGCACCCAAATTGCGTGAAAACGTAATTACATGTCAGTGCTAGTATAATATATTTGTCCAATGAACAGCCGTTGATCATCTGCATTTCTTCTTGGTGTAGCAATTTTAATGGCCAGTAGTGTATTTTCTTTCTTTGATATGCGATTGGAGTGGGACTACGAGTATCTAACACTGGTTCGACGTTCCCTTTACCATCCACTGTAAAATGGCCTGCGGAGAAAAAAATCATATTAAAGTGATGTTGGTTTACATCATTAGGTGGACTCTGATTCATATGTTTGCGCTTCCTTCATGTTTTCAATTGCTTGGGCTACATTGAGGTGACAAAAATGTTCGGATAGCTCCTAATGTCTTGCCGGATCTGCTTTTGCCGTGTATAGTGCAGCTACTCGATGTGGCGTGGACTCAACAAATCGTTAGACATCCGCTGCAGAAAAGTTTTGCCATGTTTGTCTATAGTCGTCCGTAGCCGGTGCAGGATTTTGTGCACTTACTGACTTCTCGATTATGTTCTATAAATGTTAGATGGGACTCATTTCGCCTGATGTGTGTCGCCACACTATTCGCTCTAACAGTCCAGAATGTTCTTCAAACCAACCGCGAACATGTGGTGGCCTGTTGACTCCATTATCGGTTCAGTTTGACAAGAGGACCCATTCCATTCTATGTAAAAATAGCCCACACAATTATGGAGCTACCACCAGCTTCTACAGTGACTTGTTGACAATTGGTGTCCATGCCTTCGTGCGGTCTGCGCCACACTCTAACGCTGGCACTTTGGTTTCCCTTCAAAACGAATAAACCCCTCTAACGCTGCCATCAGCTCTTACCAACTGAAATCGGGACTCATCTGACCAGGTCACGGTTTTCTAGTCGTCTAGGACCCAACCGATATCGTCACGAGCCCGGGAGAAACGCTGCAGGAAATGTCGTGCTGTTGGTCGTCTGCTGCCACAGCCGATTAATGCCAGACTTCGCCTTCCTGTACTAACGGATACGTTCGTCGTGTATCTTACATTGATTTCTGCGATTATTCACGCAGTGTTGCTTGTCTGTTAGCACTGACAACTCTACGCAAACGCTGTTAAGAGAAGGCCGTCGGCCGCTGCTTTATCCTTGGTAACAGATAATGCCCGAAATTTGGTATTCTCGGCACACTTTTGACACTTTGGATTTCGGAATACTAAACTCGCTAACGATTTCCGAAACGGAATATCCACTTGAGTCTTACTCCAACTACGGTTTCGCGTTCAAAGTCTGTTAACTGCCGCCGTGCGGTCATAATCAAGTCGGAAACCTTGTCACATGAATCACCTGAATACAAATGACAGCTCCTCAAATGCACTGCCCCTTTACGCCTTGTGTACGCAATGCTACTGCCATCTGTGTATGAGCGTATCTCTATCCCATGGCTTTTCTCACCCTCAATATATATTTACTTCTTAGATTGTCCTCAGAATAGATTCAGCAGTTGATTTATAATAGAAACTGAAAGCAGTATATAGCTGATAGAAATGGGTGAAATTTTGCGATATTTCGCTGCTAGTCAAAACCGTAAACTGGCCAGTAGTACTGTTTACTACTCACTTGATTTCACGACACCGTTACTGAATGGTTTGAGGCGTGCTTGGACGGTGGTAGGACTTGGTTAATCATGCCCCCGTGTGAGGACGTGCTCGTGTGGCCCGGGAGAGCGGACGCCGTGTCGAGTTGCGCTGACCCTCGGTCTGGCCTGGGGCGACCTATCGACCTGGGCTATCGGATCGGGTGGCGGCCGGCCGGTATCGATAGGGCGCAGCCTTGGCAGGTGGGCCAGCTTCCAGCTTCTCGCCCGTAATTACGGGGGCCGGATTAGCGCTTTCATCAGCTGGACGGCTTATTACGCCGCCTAATGACATTACGGCTGGCGGCGGCGCGGCGGCGGCGGCAGCGACGGCTCCAAGCCTGCCGTGTCGTGGTCCCCGGTGCTACATCTGATGCCGGGTCTCTCTTTGTGTGTCCACCTCTTTGCTCCTGACGCTCGTGAAGAAAGCCCTGTGCAACCGACTCTCCATTCGCTTTTCGTATGTTATTCCTTGTAGAACTATAGCTATACTATTTACATTTACATACATACTCCGGCAGCCACCGAGCGGTGTGTGGCGGAGGGCACAATTGGCCTCAAAGTCATATTTCCCCACCACTGTTCCACTCGCGGACCGCGTGAGGGAAAAACGACTGGCTCAGTACGAGCTCTAATTTCTCTTATCTCTGAATGGTGATCATTGCTTGATTTGAAATATGGAGGTAATAATATATCTACATCTTCGGTGAAAATCGGATTTCGGAATTTAGTGAGGAGCCCCTTCCGTTTAGCGCGCCGTCTATCTACAAGGGTATCCCACTTTCTATGAGATTTGTAACGCTCTCGCGATGGCTAAATGTATCAGTCACGAATGTAGCCGCTCTTCTTTGGACCTTCTCAGTCTCTTGAATCAGACCCAACTGTTAAGGGTCCCATTCAGAAGAACAATACTCCAAGACTGGACGAACTAACGTATTGTAAGCTATTTCCTTTGATGGAGGACTGCATCGCTTCAGGACTATACCAATAAACCACAATCTAGAGTTCACCTTGACCGTTACTTGTGTAACCTGATCATTCCATTTGAGATCAGTTCGAACAGCCACACGCAGATACTCCACGGATGTTACCGCTTCCAAAGACTTGGCATTTATTTTGTAATCCTACATTAATGGGGATTTTCGCCTTGTTATACGCAGTAGGTTGCACTTACTAATATTGAGAGATAACTGCCAGTCATCGTAGGAGGAACATACAGCTACCCGCAGCCCTACCACACAACCTCGTTCAAATCCAGTGAGGTGTTAATAACGGCGTCTTCGTCGCCCCCAAAGGCACTCCTGCCCAACATCGACCCACCACGTCCAGTCCCACAGTTAACTAACGCTCACCATCGTTACAGCGTTTACTTTGCATCTTCATAGTGGCGCTAAGCGACCGCCGCGGAATCCGGACGGACACCATCTTTCACATGCAGAAACACGCCCACCAACCCCGCCCAAGCCGCACAGCTCCTGCTCGGGTGCTGAATCTTTTTTCCGTCAGTGTATTTTAGCTCGTGAAATGGCTTTTACAGTCAAAACTAAACAAAATAAAATATAAATAGACCCGCTGACTACTGAGGGGAAGTGGACAATCATGGGTCCCTGCAAGACACTCGGCTTCTGTGACTTACTCGCGCCACGCCGCCTGGTCGTGTCAGCTGTTAGGAGAGGATGGGTGCGGAGGCGTCCTCTTGTCGGCACAGACCGCGTCTCTCAAGTATCCAGACACCAATCAGTGGAATTAATATGGAGTGTGTCCATGGCGGCTTGAATGCTGGGGACATTTCCAGTGAGGCGTCTGAATGTCTGTGGAGGAATGGCAGTGCGTTCTTCCACAGTAACCGAAACCAGAGAAGATATACTTCAAATCTATTCGCAGTTGCAAAGACGAATAAGCATCAATTGTGAAAGGGAATAACGGCAATGAAAATTTGTGCCGGACCAGGACTCGAACCCGGATTTCCAGGTTTATGTGAGCGGTCACCCGACCGCTTCGGCTATCCGTGCACAACTTAGGGTCAGACCAAAAATTCCACATGTCGCCGTTCCTGCGTCAGAACCTGTACGCATACGCACATTATGTAATTCCCATACTGGGAAGGACATTTTTAACTGGGGGTCGCAGCATTCATCTCCGAAGGAATATTGAATCGTTCTTCTTAACAACAGAGGCACTGCGAATCGAAAATAATCAAGTTGAACAGTGGGGTCTGGAGAGAATTCGACGTTGTAACTGATTCCAAATGTATTTCATTGGGTTTAGGTCAGGACTCTTGGCAAGCTAGTCGATTTCACAAATGTTACTGTCCAGACCGTTGCCTCGCGGATGGTGCCTTATGACAGGGAGCATCGTCGTTCTGAAACAATCATCGTCTCTGAACTACTCCTCTTCTGCACGCAGTACACAGTGCAGTGTTCGTATCATTCCATATTTAGCATTTTCTGAAGCATAGTAGGGGAACCACACGCTAACCACGAAAAACTCTCGCATTCCGAACCACCACGTTCTACCTACTTCACGAATGGCAGGTAACGTTCTGTTGGCATTCACCAATCCCCTTCCATCGAAATGACACAGGGTATAGCGTGAATCATCACTCAAAATCACTCGTTACCTGTCATGCACTGTCAAGCGTTGCAGAGCTTCACATGACATCAAGCATCGCTTAGTATCACAAGCTTGATCGAGAATGGAAAAGTGATCCGAAATAACTCAGAATAAATTTTATGCGATTTTGTAATATGATGACATGGTTGGAGACTGTGGCTGTTATTTGAGGACAAATGTTAATGGTGTTGAGACACCAACCAGCCACAAATTTATTTTAAGTTTCTTTATTCAAAAGGCACCGTTACCGGTTTCGAATCATTACGATTCATCGTTAGACGGCTTTCATTACGACATGTGCTGCGGTTATTACTGATTAGTTATCCTAAAATACAAATAATACATAATTATAAGCATGTCACGAAGATGGTTCAGTTACAAATTTGCATTTGGAAAATCTGTAACTCAACCATCTTTGTGACGTGCTTGTAATTATGTATTATTATTTGTATTTTAGGATAACTAGTCAGTAAAACACGCCGAACATGTTGTAATTAAAGCACGAAAACCGTCTGACGATGAATCGTAATGATTCGAAACCGGTAACGGTACCTGTTGAATAAAGGAACTTAAAATAAAATTGTGGCTGGTTGCTGTCTCAACACCATCAGCATATGTAGAATAAATTTCTTTTATTTCACATCTACGGTCACAACCTTTTCGGTCCTCAGAGTAGCGGTTTCGGTCATCAATGACCATCTTTCATAAAACAGATCATTGCTGACCGAAACCAGTACTCTGACGACCGACAAGTTTGTGACCGTAGACGTGAAATAAAAGAAATTTATTAATGTAATTTCGTAAGTTAGAGTACAAAGTCAGATGGTGCTACATCGCAAATCGCTCCCCCATCGATAAAATTCGATTTTCTTCTGTGTTCTGAAGTTAGCAGATGTACACAAGTGTAATCTCTGTATTGATACCGAGCTTCCGTACCGTCGCGCGAAAACACTGCGGTCAGAATCTGCAGAAACTTTAATGAGTGGAGCGCGAGAGAAACTACGCAACCATCTGTTTTGCTGAGTTGATCGGAAATGTTTTATTCTCTTCACTTCTGTACAACAACAAAAAAATGTTCAAATGTGTGTGAAATCTTATGGGACTTAACTGCCAAAGTCATCAGTCCCTAAGCTTACACACTACTTAACCTAAATTATCCTAAGGACAAACACAGACAACCATCCCCGAGGGAGGATCGTACCTCCGCCGGGACCAGCCGCACAGTCCATGACTGCAGCGCCTAAGACCGCTCGGCTAATACCGCGCGGCCACTGCTGTACATCTGCTGACAATATGAATAAGAGTCACCGACCTCACTTCGACTTGCGAGACAGGTTTAAAATCGTCAGTTCTCCTATATCACTTGTGAGTACCCTGCAGCAATCCATCGACTTTCAAAAGACTTTAACATTCGAGCTCTGGATTGAAAAATGAGCTCTGCAAACACTTACAACACTGTTTCAAACAGGTTTGTAGCCTCTCCCGCCGTTATTCACCTAGATAAGCTAAACAGGATAACAGTTGGGGGCCTGCCGTCCATTTTTTATTTTAACCTGGAGATTGATGAAAGAGTATGACTCTGGTTTTGTGTCCCTTTATATCAAAATTGTCCCATATGTGAATAAAAGCACTTTGTCTGAAACTTCCCATGTTTCGGAGAGGGAAGGACTTAAGCAAAGTGCAACCGAATAAGAAAGGGAAAAGGGACAGGCGATAGGGTTAACCAGTTTTAACAAAGGCAAAACTGAAATTAGAATCCTCACTGTAGAGCTAATGAATTTGCTTACTATGTTTAAAAAGAAACGCCGCCTTATAGCTACGATCTGTGCAAAGAAAATGTTTTTGTCAACTATGGTGTATATCGCCTGGTAATTTGAAGAGCTGGGCTAATGCGATAACAGAAATGATTCGATGTCTTCGTTTACTCTGGTACGAGTCTCGAAGGTGAACAACGACACACTCTTACCTGCACAGCTAATCTTCGTTGATCCATTATGGACCATGGGACAACGGTTGTCATGTATTTCTTGATGCAATAATTTACCAACGCCGTATGTATTGTAGAAATTTATTTTATGAACTTCTCATGTGCTACCAGTTTCGGCATTACATTGATGCCATCTTCAGGCCCCATACGCCGTAGTCGTAAATTCGCTATATACGGAAGGAGCCACGTAACTGGATCCGTGTACCAAATCGTTATGCAACAGCTATTGGTGGCCAGGCGACACAGACTGGAAGACACAGACTGGGTCTGACCAGTGGCAACACTGTCTGCTCCTAAATATGACATTATATATATTTATAAATCGTGGCCCGCAGTGTGGCATAATCGTCACAACATCAAAAACCGCTCAGTATATTGTGTGAGATTTTCTCAGCTTTTGTGTACTCAGAAGAGGCTGCTCAAGCAGTGTGCAGGGACCTAATTTAGGGCCTCGTTGCTATTGAGCGGCTCTTACGTCAAACTCGTAAGTGCGTGGCTGCCGGCCGTGGCGTAGGTTGTACCAACTCACGCAGCAGGCAGCTCTCGTGATAGCAGGTCCACGTGCGCGCCACGTGATCAATACTGGTGCACGCGCTCCGCCGTTATAGAGCCATTTCACGTTTTTCCTGCCAGCTCCCCCCCCCCCCCACCCTCTTCTCAGCCAGAAGTGCTCCCCTCCCCTGTTTTTTGGGCCAAGTGCGTAAAAAGCTACATATCTGTTAAATGCGATGGCTCAGGAAATGAACGGCGTTTTAGTGCACACGTTTCCTCTCGTAACCTTGTAACGGCAGATGGCAGGAGTTTATGAAAGTTTTAAAGGATACAATCGAATGAAGCGAATTATTGGACGTGTGATACACACGTATTTTTGAATTCGTTCCCTATAAAATGCAGCAGTAATGGCCGGCACTCCGTTTTAGCGCACAGCACTCTGCCGTGGAAATAAAAGTTGGTTAACGCCATTCGGCATTTTTCAGTACTGTTTTTGTGCGCGAGGTTTTAAACTATTTTTGAGACTAATAGGTCGCAAATCACCAATCCTTCCTGTAATGACAATATTCGAGTGATAAGCATCTCTGCAACGTTGCCAGCATCTGAGCTCAGGACGCACTCCACTTCACTATATTTCGTTTGGTTATTACATTTTCCGCTCGTTGGGTAAACAGCAACACAATTCCCTCCTAGTAATAACATTTCAATAAAGTGCTCTAGAATCGCGTGTGTAAAAACAAAATATAAATTGTATCAAAGCCGTTTACTGTCTTTACTGATCGTGAGCAGCGGTCCACTAATTGTTACTTACTCTTAAATTCCATCATTTGCAGCCTTTCATGGACTCGTGGAATTTTTATGGATGACTGTGCTCCAAGAGACCGGGCCACAGCTGCTTGCAGTTGGTTGGAAGAACATTGTGGACGATTCGAGCGAGTGATCTTGCCACTCAGATCGGCTGACGTGACTCCCATCGAATCGTTATGGGGCATAATCGAGAACTCAGTTCGTGCACGAAACCTTGCACCGACAACATTTTCGCAGTAACAGGTGGCTCAGACTCTGCCGGCGACTGCCAGCGCGGGTTCCCGGGTTCGATTCCTGGCGGGGTCAGGGATTTTCTCCGCCTCGTGATGACTGGGTGTTGTGTGATGTCCTTAGGTTAGTTAGGTTTAAGTCGTTCTAAGTTCTAGGGGACTGATGACCCTAGATGTTAAGTCCCATAGTGCTCAAAGCCATTTGAACCATTTGACTGCAAACGACTTGAGTCTGTGCTACATCGAGTGCTGTACTGCGCCAGGCAAAAGGAGGTCCGGCTAGTTATTAGGAGGCATCCCATGACTTTTGTCACTTCAGTATATCTGTGGTTACGGCGTTATGAACAAGGGAAACTCATCGGTGTGAGACACATGGAGCTAACAGACAGTAGGCTGTTAGTTAATGGAATCATGTGTGATATTATGGACCAACGTCTCATTTACCAGCTGCAACGATGGGAGTTACTAACTTGAAAATAAAGCAAGTGCGCCTATATTGGCTGGACGAATCAAAAAAGACCTTACCGTCCTAAATCATATTTGTTATCTGCACAGGAGAGTCGGATTACTGCAGCTGATGTCGCAGCGTGTTGATCAGTATATGGACGGTAGACAAAGGGTAGCTGTGATTTTGAGTGTCACAGTTCAGAGCGTCACTGTGACTGATTCTGTTTTGCATATCTGTTATTTACTTGAGACAAAGAGCCGTTCAGGAACCCATTCCATGGGTAATCTTGGTCCCTGTACACCGGATCCCCTGAGTATGAGGTGGAGCGAGTTTTGTAAAACACGAACTTTTAGACTTAAGGAAGATTACAAGCAAGGAGAAAGCGATGTAGTGAGCAAAGATGTGCGGTGGGCACAAAAACAGAAAGAAATGGATTTTTTGAAGGAGTTAAAGGAAGCAGCTATATGGTCTATGGTAGTACAAGGAATATATAGTACTTAAAACTGATATCGTGGTATATTCTTGGGAGTGTGTCACTTGTTTTGTAATTCAATGGTAGAAGTAGTTCACGATGAGGACCCAGTCATGAGCAAGACCCAAGGGGACGAGTCTTTCCGGTGGAGTGTTGTGTTGTCTGCCAATGGCCAACAAGTGCAGTGTGGTGACATGTAAGTAACAGGAAGACATATGCAAAAGGATTCCGAGGTGGGTTAGCCCTCTCCGTGAAACCTACAAGGCGCCGTTGTAAGAGGCAGAGCAGGCAGGACGGTTTAACCACACTGGGGCTAGAACTGTGTTATGAGCTACATACTGGGAGCCGAGCGATAATGAAAAAAAAAGAGGCCCAGAGCAGTATAAATAACTGTGATTTTTGAGACAGAGGCGTCTGGAGCCCAGAAATATTATCACGATGCCAGGGCAATGCTAGACTATGAGACGAGCGTCACAGGCAGCAGACATGGGTTCAAAACCGAGAAAGGCGCAGCAGACTCTCGCAGTAAGACCACCCTGATGGCTTGGTGCCACGCCGCAGTGGACCTGCCATCTGCATCAGCTGCCACCAAACTCCTGCGAGGAGGCAGCAGGTCTTTATTTATTTCACGATTTATCGTTGAAGAGGCAGCGGTCTTTATTTATTTCACGATTTATCGTCGAAGACTTAGCCCTTGCTCTCAACAACAGAAAGCGTTCCACGTTAAATATTCCAGCCATAAATCTTTTGTTATGTCTTTCTTGTCTCTATTCCACTTTCACTTTCAACCAGTCTATAGCTAAACTCATGATCTCATCCAATGGCCGGATGCGGTGGCCGAGCGGTTCAAGGCGCTACAGTCTGGAACCGCGCGACCGATACGGTCGCAGGTGGGGATACTGCCTCGGGCATAGATGTGTGTGCTGTCCTTAGGTTGTAATTAGGCTGTTTAGGTTTTTTTTATTGGTAACGCCACGTAGCGCTCTGTATGAAGATCACTGGCTGTGCTGTGTGCAATCTGTGGCTGGTTGGCATT
Organism: Schistocerca gregaria; assembly: GCF_023897955.1. Lineage (NCBI taxonomy): Eukaryota > Metazoa > Arthropoda > Insecta > Orthoptera > Acrididae > Schistocerca > Schistocerca gregaria. The sequence goes on from NC_064923.1 coordinate 243,294,513, forward strand.
GTTGGAATACTCGCCATTGTAGCGTTGGGCAGACAGATGTGAACAGCGCGTAGCGTTGCGCAGTTGGAGGTGAGCCAACAGCTGTGGTGCATGTGGGGAGAGAAATGGTGGAGTTTTGAAATTTGTAAGACTGGATGTCATGAACTGCTATATATATTATCACTTTTGAAAACTATTGAGGTAAATACATTGTTTGTTCTCTATCAAAATCCTTCATTTGCTAACTATCCCTATCAGTAGTTAGTGCCTTCAGTAGTTTGAATCTTTTATTTAGCTGGCAGTAGTGGCGCTCGCTGTATTGCAGTAGTTCGAGTAACGAAGATTTTTGTGAGGTTAATGTTAGTCAGGGCCATTCTTTTGCAGGGATTTTTGAAAGTCAGATTGCGTTGGGCCAAAAATATTGTGTGTCAGTTTAAGCACAGTCATGTAAATTTTTCAGAGGGGACGTTTCATATGTCGACACTCAACTGAGGATACCTCACTGGAATCTTCTGATTTTTTCTTGTAGTTTGTGTAATTAGTGTAGATTTTGTTTATTGCTAGCGCTTAATTATAGAGACAATTTCCTTTGTAGTTGTAGTTTTTCATTGTTGTACAGTAAAACAGTTGTGGCATACATGTAGATTTGCACCAAGTATTTCGCAGCTCAAAAAATGGTTCAAATGGCTCTGAGCACTATGGGACTCAACTGCTGTGGTCATTAGTCCCCTAGAACTTAGAACTACTTAAACCTAACCTAAGGACATCACACACATCAGTGCCCCAGGCAGGATTCGAACCTGCGACCGTAGCAGTCGCACGATTCCGGACTGCGCGCCTAGAACCGCGAGACCACCGCGGCCGGCTATTTCGCAGCTGCGCTTGCAATTAACTAGATATTATTTTCAATGCTATGTTAATGTGTTTTGTTATTTTGCTCTTCAATTTGTGCTTTTCTGCGTTGTCGTGTCAAATATTGTGACAATAATGGCGTGTGAAAAACGTAATACTAGGCTTCAAAGTAAACTGAGAAATGACAGTGAAGACGAAAGCAGTGTGTTAGCGCCGCCGAGGAATGAATTAACTAATATTCAAAGTAGTAATTTGGTAATTCTGCATAGGTAAATGGAGTGGGCTGCAAATAATGGTGTGGGCAGTGAAACAATTAGTGAACAGGGAAGCATTATCCATCGATCGGTTGGCAACAGCTCGCCTCAGGAATCCGTAATGACAGAACACAATATTGTAAATACTGTAGATTCAGGTTTTGGGTCCTCACCGTTTTCTCAAATGACTCAAGACACATTTTCTGCTTGTCAAAATGTGAATGTTGCCGGTGAAAATGCACTGTCAAAAAGCATACAGAAACAGATTCCAGACACTGATACATTATTATTGCAATTAATGCAACAAATGGAACAAAATCAGAGACAAACACAGCAAAAGCTTCAAAAGTTAGACAGAATGGAAGAACACCAGAGACAAACACAGCAACAGTTGGACGCAATGGAACAAAAGCTTCAAAAGTTAGACCCAGTGGAACATCTTCTTGAACAAACACGTGAAGATTTAACTACTGAATTACATAAAATCGAATCGAAATGTCAAAAAGTCTGTAATGACGTAAAAACACAAATTTGTGAGCATTTCCAACCTATTTTTTCGTGGCATGAAAATGGATTACAGAATCACGAAGCAGCCATAAAAGAACTGCAAACTATTGTTCATGAAAATCATGAGACTTTGCAAGCTAAAACTGACTCAGTTGCATCTACCGATTCGGTTATGCAACTTGCAAAAACTCAGGAAAACTTAAAGGACACAGTAGATACTATGAAAATTGGTTCAGAAAGACACATGGAGGAAATCAGTTCATTATCAGAGAATGTAGTTGAACTTTCGGATCAGCTAAATAATTTATCTACGACGGTAGATGATAATCTGAATGACACAAAACCGGTAGTCTTTAATGACACAGAAGAGATTGAACAAATTAGGAAATTCAAACAAAATCAGAATCAAATTAATACGCAACACCAAAGAGAAATCCAGGAAGTACAAGATCAGCTGACACAGGTAATACAAGAATTACGTATTTCATAGGACACTCGCACTCCAATTCGGGAAGAGGGACATAGAAATACGGAACAACCACAAAATAATAACACAGGACACACATCTGAGCGATTAATTTAGTACTTGAACCATTTATTTTTCAAGACTTTTAATTACTAAGAAAGTTTTCTGTGATACATTTCATTCCATTGATCTAATCTGTAACACCTGAGGGTATAATTACATTAATCCTCAGGGGGGTACACGCTTACTTTGTGTACCATGTGTGTAGCAAGCACAAGGAGCCCTAGCTAATGTGGTATTTGCTTATACAACTTTACATATCGGTACCATATTTCTCTAACTCATAAGTTACACAGCTATCTGATCATTTAACTGAGAGAGACAAATATTTATTTTACTACATCAGTGACTGATGTTTACGTAATTACGCGTTGGATAACTTCACACTTACGACACTGTATTTTGTCTGTACTTTGTGAACTGTTCATATTTTTTCGGAACCATTGTGATACTATGAGAGGTTTGAATGATATATTTGGTATGTGATCATGATTTTTAAAGTACGTTTGAGGTAGATGACACTTTTGACATGAGCAGAGAATTTTTTTATGTTTTGAAATTACTGGAGGAAGCTACGACGACTTTGAGATTTGACTGAGGTGTTATGACGTAATGTGTATTATGCTGCTGAGGTATGTTTATGATCAATAAGCTGATGCTATATGAGGAATTTGATTATGATATGTATCTGTTATGATGAAATATTGATGAAGTGTCTATGAATATGTATATGTATATGTATAATAAGGTAAGGAATAATGAGTAGTGGTTAGGGACTCTGATTTGTGGAAAAGGATGTTGGAAACCAAGAATCGTACTTTCAGAATTCTGAAATGTATGTATATGTGTAAATGTATCACAACGCCGACGAAAATTTTTTGGACACTGTTATATTTATAGGAATTTGTTTCTACACATTTGTAACGCAAATTCTCGACCTGTGAATTTTTTTATATGAGACTGTCACTGCAGTGCCAACTGGTGTCGTAAATATTTCGGTGAGAAAGTTAAGTGACCACCCTCACGTAATCCGTCGTGGGCACCCAGCTGCGCGACAGTCGCCTGGAAAAAAGCCATTAGTGTGTGCCTTTCAGAGGCACAGGTGAGAAAAAAAGAGGCCATCATCCTCGCAATTTACATATCTTTGTAGAAAACATCGCAAATACGACACGCTCAAACTTGAAAACATATGATTATACTGTGGAACTCTTAATTTATGATATTTACTAAAATGCCTAATGTAATGATGAGAAACATTTTACATCTATCGTCTTTCTAGTTGAGAGATTGCTCACTTTGTTTAATATCTAGTTTCTAGTTGGACTGCAGCATTGGTTAAAATAAAATTTAATAGATGTACTAATATCACTATTTTCAGTCTACAGACACAGTAAAAAATAATTTTATGATGTACTTTCGTAGAAAAGAGAGCACAAATTGACATTTCCCTTCACAGGAATTGCAAAAGTAATTTTTTAGCGTTTTGGTTACTTGTCTGGTAGAGTAAGTTGTTGTGATGCATCACTCTAGTGTTTAGATGTGACATAGGTATTAAACATGGCCATTTTTACTGTAATATTTTTTCTGCTTGAGCTTTGTCATGTTTAGGTACAAGTTATTGCGTTTGCTGCTGCTGATAACCAGCCATAGTGCTACTGAATTTCACTTTGTATTACTCTGTTAAGCAGATTTACTATGGATTTATTTTTCTTGTTTGCTGCACATTGCCTTATATTATTTGTAATATTACAATTGCTTTGATAATTCAGATACTGTTGCTTGATTTACCAATTTGCATTTTTTGTCATTGCTGTTTGTGTTAATTGTTACGTGCTGCTGCATTGCCTCGTCCCTTGGTATATATATCTGAGCTCAGTAGATTTAAGTTAGCTTAAAATGGGGTAGGCTATATGAGAGAACAAATTGTGATGAATGGGAAGAAATGCACTGAGAAGCTATAAGAAAATGGTTTGGCCAAAAAAGTAGTGTACAGTGGAGAAAATCTATTTTTGAAAGAGGATCTGAACAGAATACAGAAAGCATGCTTGGAAAGGATTTTTTTGGTGGAAACAAATGTTGAAATAAGACGAAAGATCTATGGAATGAAGTTTTGGGTTGGACTGCAGTACCAAATGTTCCACTGAAAACAAACCCTGTTCTTTTCTTTTGTGTATCCCACTATATCTTTGTGTACCCTTGTGTATTTGTTTACTTCCTGTCTCTGTGTACTGTTTCATAGAATTTTTTCTCTTCTAATACTAAGCTATATTCACTATGATGAGGAATACTGTTATCCTCAAATATAATTTGCATTAATAATATGTTATTTACTTCGTAAAGATGTTTAGCCATTATTTGTTCTGTTTTGTTTTAATGCTCATGTGTGATGTTGATGTTTCAAACGTTATTCAGACCTTTTATGTATTTACTTATGTCATAATTCCTGTAACACTGATGTAGATGTTTATTTCTATTCTTTTGTAATGCCCCTATTACTACAAATGTTATCTGTATTGTTATGTTCTTTAATGATGTTTTTGTACCTTTGTTATTGTATTCTTATGTTATGAAATTGTAATTGACACCAGTTCATGAAATTAAGTAACTTGTAAGTTACATATCTGTTGGTCGTAGTATAGGGACAAAATGTGAGAAGTAGGGACTGACAGTGTTTGCACGTGTGTTAACAATTCAGCAAGGGACTGGATAACAGCATTGCTGGTTCTAAGGACATTTTCAAAAAAAAATTGTGAGTGAAAAGTGGTGGTTTATGGGCTTGCTGTATTCTCATCAAGACTCTTCGATGGTGATAGTGCACCTGCAAAGTCGCAACAGATGGCCGCTGGCCATCTCTACAAGGACTACAGTGGGTCTGCATCTTTGATGGCCCACCAATACCATTATTTCTACAAGGACTGCAGTGGGTCTGCATCTCTAGTGGCTCACCAATACCGTCTGCATGTCAAGAGTCAGCACTGTCTGCCCTTTGGAAGGACAACACTACTTCTTCAAGACTGCATGGAAATCTACTACTTCCGTGTGCATTGTCTTTTACTGCTCAGACGTTGAGAAAAAAAATCTGCAATTTTACTGTGATGAATGATCAGGACTGTCTTTATGGACTGTGAGAAAATTTTAGCTTTTGTCCAACATTGTATCAATAAGTGTGTGCATTTGATATCTTTGTTACTGTAATTATGAAAAAAAATTTCAAGTCTGTATTGGCCACTGCCCAAAACAATTTGTAAAATTTTTTTGTGGGGAGCATGGGGGCTATGTAAGTAGTCTGTTTACGTTTTTTTATTGGTAACGCCACGTAGCGATATGTATGAAGATCACTGGCTGTGCTGTGTGCAGTCTGTGGCTGGTTGGCATTGTTGGAATACTCGCCATTGTAGCGTTGGGCAGATGGATGTGAACAGCGCGTAGCGTTGCTCAGTTGGAGGTGAGCCGCCAGCTGTGGTGGATGTGGGGAGAGAAATGGTGGAGTTTTGAAATTTGTAAGATTGGATGTCATGAACTGCTACATATATTATCACTTTTGAACACTATTGAGGTAAATACATTGTTTATTCTCTATCAAAATCATTCATTTGCTAACTATGCCTATCAGTAGTTAGTGCCTTCAGTAGTTTGAATCTTTTATTTAGCTGGCAGTAGTGGCACTCGCTGTATAGCAGTAGTTCGAGTAACGAAGATTTTTGTTAGGTAAGTGATTTGTGTAACGTAAAGGTTAATGTTAGTCAGGGCCATTCTTTTGCAGGGATATTTGAAAGTCAGATTGCGTTGCGCCAAAAATATTGTGTGTCAGTTTAAGCACAGTCATGTATAATTTTTCAAAGGGGACGTTTCAAGGTTAGTTAGGTTTAAATACTTCTAAGTTCTACGGGACTAATGACCTCAGAAGTTAAGTCCCATAGTGCTCAGAGCAATTTCTCATCTAATGAAATCTGTATCTTAGGTGGAAATGTAATTGTTTCTTCACATATATTTGACGGTTTCTCACCGAACATCACCTCAGGAAGGGACTGTTCAGTGGCTGAATATGGCAGTTCATTCATTATCTGCTCGAAGTATTTTGTGTAGCTTTCTCAGTATGAGTGCTTCTTACTGCAATAAGCTCTGAATAACACATGTATCCCTCATAAATCTCTCAGCCATATTTGATCAAGTATTGTATCATGAAAAATTATCACGATGTCAAGGCAATGCTAGACTATGAGACGAGCTTCACGAGCAGCAGACATGGGTTCAAAACCTAGAAAGGAGCAGCAGACCGTCGCAATAAGACCACCCTGAGGGCATGGTGCCAGTCTACCTGCCATCTACACCAGCTGCCATCAATCTCCTTGTTGGCTTTCCAACTAACAAAAAATACATACAACAAAAAATCCCTTTCATGGTGGTCCAAAATTACACATTACGAGACAGTGATTAACCCAGAAGCACTGTATGCAGCAGAAACACTAAACATGAATTTCAAAGGCCAAATGGAGAAACTTGAGCTAAAGGGAAGAAAAATTTTAAGAAAAATCATAGGACCAAAATTTCAAGACAAGATTATATACATAAAAAATGAAACACTCTACAAGAAAATAGAAAAATTTTCAGATACTGTGAGAAAAAGGAGGATAAATTTTTATGGTCACCTTCCCAGAGTGAATTCCACCAGATTAACTAAACAAATCTTTGACTTTTTCCGTAACCGCAAAACGAAACCCAACTGGTTTAAAGAAACTGAGAAAGACATAGTAGCATTAAAGATTTCAGAAAATTCACTTATTGATATAACAGCTAAATTAATTGCTAAAAATGAAAACATAAGGTTCCAAGACAAATCTACACAAAAGTCGAAACCTGCATCTTGGAAGAAGAGAGCAAAAGATCAGAAAGAATGAAGAAAAAGTGGGCCCTTAGAAAAGAACAACGAGCAAAGAAATGATTGATCCAGCGTACCCGAAAGAGAGTGAAACAAAAAAAGAAGAAGAAATATTAAAAGTCAATTTTATTTCGAATCATTTTTGTGTCTTTTGCATGTCTTTGACTGTTGGTCGAGTTAGATTCCAGAGACATTTATATTCCACGCGTATTCTGGACATCGCTGTGGTAATTTTCGTTCTTCTCGCTAATCTTTTTGTTTTTTCATTTTTTGAGTCATCAGTCTTCTGACTGGTTTGATGAGGCCCGGGGTGATTTCCTCCCCTGTGCCAACCTCTTCATCTTATAATGGCACTTGCAACCTACATCCTCAGTTATTTGCTGGATCCCAGTCTCTAGTACCATTGACGTTATTCCTCGATGTCTTAACGTATGTTCTACCATTCTGTCACTTCTTCATGTCAGTCTTCTCCATATAATACTTTCCTCTGCGACTCTATTGAGAAACTCCTCATTGCCTACCTTAATAGTCCACCTAATTTTCAATATTCTTCTGTAGCATACATATTAAATTCTTCGATTCTCTTCTGTTTCGGTTTTCCCACGGTCCATGTTTCACTGTCTTACAACACTGTGCTCCTAACGTACATTTTTAGATCGTTCTCCATCAAGTTCAGAGCTATGTCTCATACTAGTAGACATCTGTTGCCCAGATATACTCCTTGTTCCAGTGCTAGACTGCTTTTGATTTCTTCCTTTCACCGTCCGCCATTGGTTATTTTGCTGCCTAGATAGCATAATTCCTTAACTTCATCTACTTGGTGATCACCAATCCTGATGTTCAGTTTCTCGCTGCTCTCATTTCTGCTACTTCTCATTACCTTCGTTTCTTCGATTTAACTTCAATCCCTATTTTGTACTCATTAGTCGGTTCATTTCATACAACAGATCCTGCTATACTATTCCACTTTCACTGAGGATAGCATTGTCATCAGCGAATGTTAATATTGGTATCCTTTCACCTTGAATTTTAATCTCACTCTAAAACCTTTCTTTTATTTCCGACATCCTTGTCTTACAGCCAGCATTGTTATGGCTCCCTCTTAGTTCTCGTACATCTTGCATATTACCGGCCATTCCCTTCAGCTGACGCCTATTTTGCTCAGAATTTCACGGCGGCTATGAAAAAACCAAGTCTCTCGGTACCTGGTATGTTGTAAGCTGCGAAGTGTGCCTCGAAGGCGCCGAAGTAGCTGCAGTTTGTAACGTGACCAGTCCATTTATGGCAGCAAGCAGCTGCGTCATTTGCTAAGCCTGAAAACGACCAAGATCGGACAGCGAAGCGTGTTCCTGTGGCGAAGCCATGGTTTACACAAATGAAAGTCTTATACTGAGGCTAGCACGAAAAGAAAGCAGTACCGAGCAAAAAATGAAATGAAAGGAGAAGGAAAGGGGAGTCCTCGCCGCCAACTTTTGCATCGCGCCTGGAAGGCGGCGTGTGGGTAGGAGCAGGAAAAGGTGAAAATCTCTCGGTACTGCCGTGTGAATTAAAATCACCTTTACTTTAGCGTTGTACATAACTTTACCCTGAGGTGCGAAGTTGAAGCGAAGTGTCCCGGCCGTCTGCTCTTGATCAAATGGACAGCATCTGGAGCGGAGCTCGTAGAGCTCTCCCGCTCCGGCTAGAGTCCTCTGTCGTCGGTGTCTGTCGCAGTGCCAACTTTAGAACTTGTATTTATGCCATGGCATCATGGCTAGCGATGCCACACATTTAATATGCTCCAATTGGAAGCTAAATGCCGTAATTCTCACGACCTATCGGGCGCTCTTCCCCGTTTTTATGGGATGTCCTAATGTCCAAATAGCTCTTCTTCTTCAGACCACAAGTGGCCCACCCGGACCATCCGACCGCCTTGTCATCTTCAGTTGAGGATGCAGATACGAAGGGCGTGTGGTCGGCACACCGCCCTCCCGGTCGTTATGATGACTTTCTTTGATAGGAACCGCTACTACTCGGTCGAGTAGCTCCTCAATTGGCCTTATGAGGCTGAGTGCATTCCGAAAAATGGCAACAGTTGATGGTGGCCCGGATGGTCACCTATCCAAGTGCAGGACACACCCGACGTCGGTTAACTTCGATGACCTGACGGGAACCGGTGTGTATCCACTGCAGCAAGGCCTTTGCAATGTCCCAATAAGCAAATGTTTATTGGTTTCTGTTTCATACACTTTAGGCTCCAAGTAAAACCTGAACTTTTCCAGCCGAGACAGAACGGCAAGCGCTTTGAGTTCATATACAGTTCCCCGCAGCTGTTTAATGAATAAAGTAAGAGCATACGGACTATCAGGCCAATTGTGTGACTGAATTGAAGAGTTCCTAGATAACAGAACGCAGCAATCATTCTCAATGGAGAGAAGTCTTCCGAAGTAAAAGTGATATCAGGTGCGCCGCAGGGGAGTGTCGTAGGACCGTTGCTATTCACAATTTACATAAATAACCTTGTGGATAACATCGGAAGTTCACTGAGGCTTTTTGCGGATGATGCTGTGGTATATAGAGAGGTTGTAACAATGGAAAATTATACTGAAATGCAGGAGGATTTGCAGCGAGTTGTCGCATGGTGCAGGGAATGGCAATTGAATCTCAATGTAGACAAGTGTAATGTGCTGCGAATACATAGGAAGAAAGATCCCTTATCATTTAGCTACAATATAGCAGGTCAGCAACTAGAAGCTGTTAACTTCATAAATTATCTGGGAGTAGGCATTAGGAGTGATTTAAAAATGGAATAATCATATAAAGTTGATCGTCGGTAAAGCAGATGCCAGACTGAGATTAATTGGAAGAATCCTAATGCAATGCAATCCGAAAACAAAGGAAGTAGGTTACAGTACACTTTTTTGCCCACTGCTTGAATACTGCTAATCAGTGTGGGATCCGTACCAGATAGGGTTGATAGAAGAGACAGAGAAGGTCCAACGGAGAGCAGCACGCTTCGTTACAGGATCATTTAGTAATCGCGAAAGCGCTACTGAGATAAAAGATAAACTCTAGTGGAAGACTCTGCAGGAGAGACGCTCAGAAGCTCGGTACGGGCTTTTGTTGAAGTTTCAAGAACATACCTTCACCGAGGAGTCAAGCAGTATATTGCTCCCTCCTACGTATATCTGGCGAAGAGACCATGAGGATAAAATCAGAGAGATTAGAGCCCACACAGAGGCATACCGACAATCCTTCTTTCCACGAACAATACGAGACTGCAATAGAAGGGAGAACCGGTAGAGGTACTCAAGGTACCCTCCACCACACACCGTCAGGTGGCTTGCGGAGTATGGATGTAGGTGTAGATATACAGCGTGTTTCCCCTCGTTTCCTGACAGTGATCTCGAGGCATAAGCTACAGGCCTACTTTTCTTGCAACAGTATGGCCGCTGTCCCTGAATTCGAGGCATCAGTCTCTAAAATAAATCCCCTTTCAAAGTCCAGGACTGCCAAAATTGGCGTTTTTCAGCGTTTCAACCCTGCCTGTTGACTCTCTTTCCATTTAAATATTACTCCCTTTCTTCTTAAAATAATAAGAACAGACAACACAGAAATATATGCTTCTCAAGCATAGAATACGTGTTTATTCTCTCTTGCTTTCAGCGGAGTACGCTGCGGTTATACAGATATTTGACAGTGTTTCTTCATGAGTAAGATGTAGTTTGTGTCATTGAATAAATGAAATCTGGCTATTTTTACATTTCTTTCATGGTAATTTAAGTCTCTCTGTAATTTACTGGAACATAAAAACATAACAACTATTTCTTTAATTAAGAAGAAAAATAATTAAAAACAAACATTGTCAGCACTATAATATTTTAAATTTTGGTATTAAATAACTAAACAATAACAAACCAAACCCAAACCATCTCATTCTAGCTGTTTGCTTTCACGTCGTTTGGAGTGCTAGTGTCACTCCAGCTGTCGAACGGTAACAACTGTCGCGACTGTATATATTAAACTGTGTTCTGACAGTGACGAATGCAGCAACGTTCTTTCTCCTAGATTAATCCACACACGGTACGTCCATCCTGATGACGTACGCAGAACAGGACCTCATCTGAAAGGACCACGTGGTGCTATTACTTCTGTGTCCACTGCTGTCACGGGGTGCACTACAGCCGGTGCCTCTCTCTCTGCTGCTGCAGCTAGGGAAGCCCAACAATGATTGACGTGCTGACGCACAACGAACGTATACGTTGAAACAGTACGGTGAAATCCGGCGTTAATGGGCTATAGCAGCAGACGACCGACGCGAATGACTTTCTTAATAGCACGACATCGCCCGCATCCCATCTCCTGGATTCGTGACCATCTGCTGGACCCTAGACAACTGGAAAACCGTATCCTGGTCAGATGGGACCAGATTTCAGTTAGTAAGAGCTGATGGTAGGGTTGGAGGGTCCTGCAGACCAAATAAAACTATGGACTCTACTTGTCAATACCGCACTGTGCAAACTGGTGGTGGCTCCAGAATGATGTGGGCTGTGTTTACATGGAATGGGCTGGGTCCTTTGGTCCAAATGAACCGATCATTAACTGGAAATATGTATGTTCGGCTACTTGCAGATCATTTGCAGAAGAAATTTATGGAATTCATGTTCCCAAACAAATATGGAATTATTATGGACGACAATCCTTCATTTCAACTGTTCGCCATTCGTTTGAGGATCATTCTGGACAGTTCGAGCGAATGATCTGTGCACCCACATCGGCTTACATGAGTCCCATCGTTGATTTGTGAGACATAATCGAAAGGTCCGTTCGTGAGCAAAATCCTGCACCAGCAGCACTTCCGCATTTATGGACGGCTATAGCGGCAGCATGGCTCAGTATTTCTATAGAGGACATCCAACAACTTGTTCAGTTCACGCCATGTGGAGTTGCTACACTACACCTAGAAAAAGGAGATCCGTAATGATATTAGGAGGTATTACATGACCTTTGACACATCAGTGTATAATCTTTTATTCTGGATAAAGTGTAGATGGCGTTACTCCTATCTACTTTGTACGGTTATATGAAAATATGCAGCATTCATGATGTAGCAACTTTAATGGCCACCAGTATATCTTATCAGGTAGCTAATTGTAACACCTTGTGCGGCCGCCAGCAACTGAAAAAAGTGCTTCCGACTTTCTGGTTACGAACAGATCCGATGTTTGACAGGGTTACATCAATGAGAGAAGGATTCGTGGTTATGAGGCCATGACAGGAACGATGGTCACCGAACGTCACGTAGAGAAGTATTTTTGTGTTCAAACGGATAGAAAGTGTTCATGATCTTCTGGACGTTTTGAGAATAAATTGTTTCCAGTACGGAGATAATAAAATTTCAGAAGATTTCTTCACTCAGAAACTGTGTAGATATTGAATATTTATCTCCCGCGGAGTCTTACATGTTTCGTACACAGTCATCAAATACGGAATACGAGAATTTAACTCAAATTCAGCAAATGCAGAACTACTGTGGTTCTACCCCGAAGACATAATAAACCACCATATGTATAATGAATACCACGTAAAGTAATAAAAGACACCAAAGACCCACTTGATTTAATCGTATTCTTCGGAGACTGTTGCCTAAAGAGAGATTACTGCTATCTCGCTATAAGGGACGCTGCTTGTAACTCACTGAAGCAACGGAATAACGACTGATCAATCCGTAAAAAGAGTAAAGTAACAGAAGATAATAAAGACCCACTTGGTTTAAACATGCCATCGGAGAACGCTGGTTAAAGAGAGACTACTGCAAACTCACTATAAGTGACACTGCTTGGTGACTGAAACAATGTAATAATAAGCCATCCATCCGTAAAAAGAGATATCTGTGAAGCACACTATAATTTCCTCAGTCAAACCGTGGTGAATGATCTATAACGTCATCCTAGGAAATCTTGGGCCTACGTAGATTCAAATGAGCGGAATCAAACTTTCCATTCAGTTTCTCATTAGCCAGTCTCCGGTTTCAAGTGGAGGTAGCAAGCAGAAGGTGGAAGGATTAAAATTAGTACATAAAAGTATTTCTCCACACGAGGGTGCTAATATGCTACTACTTGGCGTCGTATATTCACAAATGAGAGTTATTGTCATAATAACCTCATGGTGTCGATAAACAATTAAAAAAAGAAGATAAGAAACCTTGACATAATTCCATTTAGATCCTACATGGATGATGATGGTGGTGTTTGCTTTGTGGGGTGCTCAACTGCGCGGTCATCAGCGCCCGTACAAAGTCCCAATCAGTACACAGTCCAATCTACCCACTTACACGAATGGTGATGGCGATAAAATGACGACGACAACGCAAATTCCAGGCGTAGTCCTACATAGAAATCGCTGCGCAATTAGTCTGCTTCATAGCTCGTATTCATCGAGAATCTCTTACGCATTGAATAATCCTCCATAACCGGAAAAGAGTGCAGTTGCAGGAACTGTCTCTATGAATACAAAAATCAAAATTACAATAATTCTTTTACTACCACGTTGTAACGGTTCTCCTATGACGAACGTCTGTACGTTTTTTAAATGCTGATAAACGAGAAAGTATGAAACTTGGCGACATATTTTGCGCCAATCTGTTGTAAAAATGTTCTAAGAGAAGACTATGGTGGTTCGGTATTGATTTTTGTGAAACAGACGCACTGTGTAAGCTGTAAACACATCCCACCCAATTTGATCGCCCACAGCATTCTGTATGTCCATCCAGTGGTCCGTAGTGATTTTATATAAGTTTCGATAGCTTCTTCCTGAGTTTTAGCACTAGACAGAAAAGGGATATAGGCGTCTCAGCTCTCGAAAGGGAGTATTACTGTAGTGGGAAATAAGTGCACCATCACCCACGAAAGCATTAACTAACCATGTTTGCTTCTGCAGTCTCCCACCAAACTTTGCAAACAAAGGCCAATGCTCATACACAGATGTTTTACATTGTGACTGATAGACGCTTAGAAACTAACTGGGGCATCACACGGAACATGCCAGCACTGAACGTGCTTCTTCTGATCATATTTTAGTTTTGTAGCGCACCCCAGTGGCATATTTTGGCTGTATCTGGATCGGAAATCACAGCTTCTTTATGGAAGTGGAAGGACATAAAATTCCTACTTTAGCTTTACTGAAACACACATTTTCTCCCTAGTCCATATCCTAGTCATTTCGCTCTTTTGGCGGTATACATAAATAAAAACTTCAGTATCCATGAACATGTTCTAAGGCAAAAAGGAAAGTTCAGCGTCCAGTCAGTAATGTCTTCCACGTAAGATAAAAATTACTTCATCACTCTCACGTTTTTTTCTTACTAGATCAATGCTCCTGTCCAGTAGCAGATTTTTGGAACATGAGAAGTACAAGACTTGAAACAAGAAAGTGAAAAATATCCTACCAAACTGCGATCACCAAGCGAGGTGGCGCTATGATAGGCTCGCATTTGGGAGGGTAACAGTTCAAGTCCCCATCCGCTCATGAAGATTTAACTTTTCTGCCACTTCCCTAAATAGGTCCACGCAAAGGGACGGTCCCTTTGAAAGGGGCACAATCGTTCTCCTCCCCCATCCATTGCTATTCTGAGATTGTATTCTGTCTTAATGACCGCGGAGTTATCGAGGCACTAAATTCTAATCTTCTTTCCTTTGCTTTGAATTGCGATCTAATTAGGCAGTGGTGTGGAAAGCAATCTTGTAACTCTTGGTCCATGTTTCCTGGCATGTTGACATGATCCGACAAACTCATTTACTTATATTCTGAAGAGCCTAATGAACTGGTATACCTGCCTAATACCGTGTAGGACCCCCGCGAGCACGCAGAAGCGCCGAAACACTACGTGGCATGGACTCCACTGTCTGACTTAGTGCTGGAGGGAACTGACACCATGAAACCTGCAGAGCTGTCCATAAATCCGCAAGAGTATGAAGGGGTGGAGATGTCTTCTGAACAGCACGTTGCAAGGCATCCCAGATATGGCCAATAATGTTCATGTCTATGGAGTTTGGTAGCCAGCGGAAGTGTTTAAACTCAGAAGAGAGTTCCTGGAGAAACTCTGTGGCAATTATGGACGTGTGGGGTGTCGCATTGTCCTGTTGGAATTGCCCAAGTCTCTCGGAACGCACAATGGACGTGAAGGGATGCTTACGTACGTGTCACATGTCAGAGTCGTATCTAGACGTATCAGAGGCGCATATCACTCCAACTGTACACGCCCCATACCATTACAGAATCTCCACCAGCTTCGACAATCCCTGCTGACATGTAGGGTCCAGGGATTCATGAGGTTGTCTCCATATCCGTACACGTCCATCCTCTCGATATAATTTGTAAGCAGGCTCGTCCGACCAGGCAACAAGTTTCCAATCATCTACAGTCCACTGTCAGTGTTGACGAGCCCAGGCGATGCGGAAAGCTTTGTGTCGTGCAGTCATCAACGGTACACGAGTGTACTTCCGTCTCTGACAGCCCTTAATGTTTCGTTGAATGGTTCGCAGGCTGAAGCTTGTTGATGGTCCAACATTGAAATGTGCAGCAATTTGCGGAAGGTTTCCACTTCTGTCACGTTGAAGAATTCTTCTCAGTCGTCGTTGCGGGATCTTTTTCCGGCCGCAGCGATGTCGGAGACTTGTTTTCCCGGATTGCTGACATTCACGGTACACTCAAAGGAATGGTCGTACGGAGAAATCCCCACTTCATCGCTACCTCGGAGATGCTGTGTCACATCGGTCGTGCTCCGACCGATGGGACACAGCATTATTTAAATCTTGATAACCTGCCATTGTAGCAGCAGAAACCGATCTAACAATTGCGCCAGACACTTGTTGTCCTGTATAGGCGTAGCCTACCGCAGCGCCGCATTCTTCCTGTTTACATATCTCTGTATCTGAAGATGCATGCCTATACCAGTTTCTTTGGCGCTTCACTGTACATTACAGAAAATACATGGATTTAATACGAAAGTCCTAGAACCGTTAGAAACCACGAAGACAAGTGAAAAGTATTTGCATGTAGGAGGATGCGAACCAACAGAAGTTCACTTAATAACTCAGCTCCTCTATTTTCTAAACTACACTGAACTTGCGTGACGTCTGAACATGCCTTTTATGTTATAATGTCCTTGTAACGTCACAAGTACGTAGGCGACCTACTCGTACACCCAGGGCTGGTATTGGGGGGATTTCATTTTGCTTGTGCTTGTGCGGCCACAGCGCCGACGGTGCATCGCGACGGCTACCGGCCAGCCAGGTAGAGAAAGGAGTAGCGTCGGCAGAAATGGGTAAACCGCGAGGCTGGGAGTTTGGACGACTGTAACTCACTAGGTCTTTGTGCAGGAGACAATGCTCCAAGAAAAGGCGGGATGTCAGGCAAGCTGAAAGGGGCTTCTTACAGCCCTTTGAGACTCGACAGTAACTCAAACTGAAATATTAATGTAAATCCAAATACATTTGCGATCTCAGAAAAAGGAGGTGCAGCCAAGGACGCAACAATATTTTCAATATCTTTAAAGCTACAGAAGTTAATTTATCATAGCGAATAAACATTTTCACAATGAATCTCTGAATTCACAACTATTAAATGCTATATGCAATTTCAACATATGATGTCTGAGATGATAGTATTTCATTGTAGCTAACATACCTGAAAGCTACGTATCTCTATCTATTTTATTTACTGATTTACGAATTTTTTTTACCTGTTTCATTATGAAAATCTTTGTCAGAACGCTGCATACTCCACAATTACACAGAAAATGATACATCATGAGTATCTCGTATTTTGTCATACCTATCAGTTTATTTAATGAACAGTTTACTATTTGCCAATAACATTACTCAGATTTTGATTACAAGTGCTATTAAAAATGTGCCAATTTAAAATAGGTCAATCGCACGTGTTAGCAGGCACCACAATTGAAAAGAGAATCAAAACATGCTTCTCTCAAGGCCGCATAAATAAATGTTTGAATAAATTTTAACGACAAATCGTTTTCATTTAATGTGAGCGCATTTGCGCAAGAATAATAGCTTATATATTTATGAACAAACGTTTATTTGTAATTATTTTGAATAATTTGAGTGTGACCCAATATTTATAACATTTCTTTTTCTAAATCTTGTTGTAATACAAAGGGTGTTGAAAAAGTTTTGCACAGTCGTCTCCAATCTTTTTATTTTTCGCAGGCGGAGAATGAAATTTTTTGTGAACATAATTGGAACATTTAGCTAGACATTGAGCCTACTCATTGTAGCCTCCATCAGCTGTGACGCATCTGGCCCATCGTTCTTTCCATGACGTAAATGCACTTTGGTAAAAAGAGGTAAAAATCAGACGGAGCCAAGTCCGGACTGTAGGGAGGATGAGGAACAATTTTCCAACCCGTTTTACTGATTTTCTCGTGGGTCATAAGTGCTGTATGGGGTTTGGCATTATCATGGTGTAGTCTGATTAGCTAACCCTGAAGCTTTCTTCTGTGGGTCTTGATGGCACGTCGCAAGCTTGCCCAATGACAGACAGTAACGGTCCCGGTTAATTGTGGAGCCAGGTTCCAAAAAGTCAATGAAGATGACACCACACTGATCCCAGAAGAAGGAGGCCATCACCTTTCTGCCTGCTGTTCAAGGAAGTCTTGGTTTCTTCTTCCGAGGGGAACCCAGAGGACGCAACTCCATTGATTGGGTTTTGATCTCAGGTTTGGACAAAAACAACCATGTTTCATCCTGGGAAATGACACCGTCAAAACACTGTTCCCACTCTTCAGTAAAGATCTTCATGAGACCCTCGCATACATTCTTCCTCATCGTTTTCATTTCTCTTGTCAATAATCTAGGCACCCAACGTGCACAGATTTTTCTGTACCCTAGTGACTGTGAGAGTGATACCACACTACTCAATGACAAAAGAGTCATTTCAGCAAGCTGTCGTGTCACGACACATCTGTCATTTTGGATGATTTGATCAGTGGTCTCCTTACTCTCATCACTCACTGCCGTCGATGGTCTACCGCATCGTGGATTGTCCAGTAGAGAAAAATCACCTTTTTTTAAACCTCTGCAACCACCGTTGGATACTACTGCAATCCACTGTGTCCTCCCCATAAACAGGGAGTAACAGCCTCTGAGTCGATGTGGCAGAGTCATCGCCGACCGTTGTCGCAACCCGACATCAATTTCACGGTCAATTACGGCTCCCTGTAAATTAAAAAAATAAATACTTTTGTATACCAACTTAGAGCTAAATGTATGTTCACAAAAAATTTCATTCTCCTCCTGCAAAAAATAAAAAATCAGAGACGACTGTGCAAAACTTTTTGAACGCCCTTTGTATATTGGTTTAGTCTAGGAAGTGGCCAAGTTGTCTGTAGAGCTTCAGAACGATAGTTTATTGTAGGTACAGCCTTCAAACAATGGAAAACCAGACAGTAGCAGAACGCTATGGGAGTCACATGGAGACCGGGACTTTTCGAGGGAAGAGCTCAAGGGAGAGATTCTGGGACTTTGTGTCGAGTTCTGGAAGAAGGCAGACGTGCCTATGGTAACTAACTTCACTGCATTTGATAAAGGTATTTTGTTTCTGTATTTTAACTGAATATCATAGAACCACATCCCATTCATCTGAATAAACATTATTCAACACAATTGTCTGTCATCTACATCAATTACAGACATTAAAATAGAACCTTTGATATTAAATTATTCTTTTACCTTTTATTTTGTATTTCTGTATATTTCATTACTCACTATTCTAGCCCATGCATACACTATTTGAGTGCAGGATCACAGCTGTATGTTATTTATTAGCTGCAGAAAATTAGATGTAGTGTATGAAAGCAAACGCGTGCGGCTCGATCCTATGGCTACATCGAGGTATTCTTTTTAAACAGAGCCGTGCATATCCAAAGTATCTAAAGTATGAGTAACCACAGGTAAAGAGGCAACTGGTTTTCTCGTAAGAGATGCTGCTTGGAAGAGCGACTACTCAAGCAGTAACCTATAGATATAGCAGCATTTTGTAGGTTTAATTGCCGCTGTGGTTTAAAGTGACATTTAATTATAACAAACCCTAGCCAGGAAAACGCTTTCCGATAAATCTTCAGTGCTCCGTTGCACTGAACCACCATGGTTTCATAACATGCTACCTATAATACGAAAACAACAAAATACGGTCTTTTTAACTACAAATACGACGTGTCTCTTCATTTTATTACAACAAACATAGAGCAATTTTGTCATATGATGACATGGTTCGAGACCGTGGCTGTTATTTGAAGACAAATGTTGATGGTATTGGGATAGCAACCAGCGACCTATTTACTTTCAGTTCCTTTACTCAAAGAGTACCGTTATCAGTTTTGAATCGTTATGATTCATATTCAGACGGTTTACATGCTTTCCTTTCAACATGTGGTGAGTTATTTTACAGATTAATTGTCCTAAAAAATAAATAACACATAATTGTAAGCACGCCACTCACAAATGGTTGCGTTACAGATTTTCATTGGATGTCACTTACGAAAAATGTCGGTTTGGCGTGTTTGTTTCCGTAACATTCGTCCAACATATGAGAATATATTCCCACTGCACTCTTATCGTTGCACACGTAATTTTTTCTCACGGAACACTTCAGTGACAAATCTAAAGTGTACAGTGAGAAAAATTTACGTGTGCAACGATGAGAATGCAGTGGGAATATATTCACATCTGTTGGACGAATGCTATGAAAACAAACACTCCAAACCGACATTTCACATACGTCACGTCCAATGAAAATCTCTGTGTGGTGTGCTTATAATTGTGTGTTATTTATATTTTAGGACAATTAATCTTTAAAAAACTCATCATATGTTGAAAGGAAAGCATGTAAACCGTCTGAAAATGAATCACAACGATTCGAAACCGTTAACGGTTGTTGTTGTTGTGGTCTTCAGTCCTGAGACTGGTTTGATACAGCTCTCCATGCTACTCTACACTGTGCAAGTTTCTTCATCTCCCAGTACCTACTGCAGCCTACATCCTTCTGAATCTTCTTAGTGTATTCATCTTTTGGTCTCCCTCTACGATTTTTACCCTCCACGCTGCCCTCCAGTGCTAAATAGGTGATCCCTTGATGCCTCAGAACATGTTCTACCAACCGGTCCCTTCTTCAAGTTGTGCCACAAACTCCTCTTCTCCCCAATTCTATTCAATACCTTCTCATTAGTTATGTGATCTACCCATCTTCAGCATTCTTCTGTAGCACCCCATTTCGAAAGTTTCTATTCACTTCTTGTCTAAACTATTTGTCGTCCATGTTTCACTTCCATATATGGCTACACTCCATACAAATACTTTTAGAAACGACTTCCTGACACTTAAATCAATACTCGATGTTAACAAATTTCTCTTCTTCAGAAACGCTTTCCTTGCCATTGCCAGTCTACATTTTATATCCTCTCTACTTCGACCATCATCAGTTATTTTGCTCCCTATATAGCAAAACTCCTTTACTACTTTAAGTGTTTCATTTCCTAATCTATTTCCCTCAGCATCACCCGACCCAATTCGACTACATTCCATTATCCGCGTTATGCTTTTGTTGATGTACCCTTTGAATAAAGAAAATGAAAGTAAATTCGTGGCTGGTTGCTGTCCTATGACCATCAACATTTGTCAACAAACATAGTTTCGTGAG
Source organism: Schistocerca gregaria (assembly GCF_023897955.1). Lineage (NCBI taxonomy): Eukaryota > Metazoa > Arthropoda > Insecta > Orthoptera > Acrididae > Schistocerca > Schistocerca gregaria. The sequence continues at coordinate 243,315,205 of NC_064923.1, forward strand.
ATGCTCAATGGTCCGGTGCTTTGAAACAGCATATAATTATAAGATATGAGCGATATATAAAACCCACCAAATATGGTCTTTAACCAAAAACAACAAAATGCAGTATAGCGTCTCGTAAGTTCTGCTTGTGACGTAGAACATGGTCCTGCTTCTCCTTGTCCACATTCCTCCCCGCAGAGCAAAAATCTGACTTGTTTAATTCAGTCTTTCACGCTGAAGAATACTGTGGAATCTGAGATTATATTAGATTAGATTAGTTTTTCGTTCCATAGATCCGTGCTGAGGGGATCCTCGTGGATGTGGAACATGTCAATTTTTTTAAAGCTGAAATAACAATATTAATAGTATGAACATCTACTATACATCATTTGTTTCTATTAAAAAATTCGTCAATGGAGTAGAAGTAGTTGGCCACTAGTAAGTCTTTCAGACTCCTTTTAAACTGATCTTCATTTGTAACAAAAAAATTTATTTTTGGTGGCAAATTATTGAAGATGAGTGTTCCTGAGTAGTGGACCCCTTTTTGAACTAAAGTATGTGCTTTTAAGTCCTTGTGCAGATCATTTTTGTTCCTGGTACTGTATGTATTAACTGAGCTGTTTGTTGGAAAAAGAGATCTATTATTTAGGACAAATTTCATTAAGGAGTAAATATACTGGGAGGCAGTAGTTAGTATACCCAGTTCTTTGAACAGATTTCTACAGGACGTCCGTGAATTTACTCCAGAAATATTACGTATTACACGGTTTTGGACTCTGAAAACTTTTGTTTACCTTGAAGAGTTACCCCAAAATATTATACCATATGACATTATGGAATAAAAGTAGGCAAAGTATGCAAGCTTTTTCACTTTTATGTCGCCTATGTCTGCTAACACTCGAATTGCAAATACAGATTTGTTAAGGCGTTTCTGCAGTTCTGTAGTGTGCTCCTCCCAACTGAAATTATTATCAAGTTGTAATCCCAGGAATTTAAGACTGTCAACCTCTTCTATTTGCTCTTCTTCATACTTTATTTATATGCAGGGTGGAAACCTCTTACAGGTTCTGAATTGAATATAGTGAGTCTTTTCGAAGTTTAATGTCAGTGAGTTGGCTTTGAACCATTTATTAATATCCATGAAAATATCATTAGAAGATCTTTCTAGAACTACACTCGACAAACTATTTATTGCAATACTTGTATCATCTGCAAACAAAACGAACTCTGCTTCTGGGAGTGTAACTGATGAGAGATTATTAATGTACACAAGAAAAAGCAATGGCCCTAAGATGGATTCTTGTGGGACACCGCATGTAATTTCTTCCCATTCTGATGATGAGTGATGACTTAATTCACTAGTCCCTTGCATTGACACACTTTGTTTCCTGTTACCGAGGTATGACTTGAACCATTTTGCAGCACTGCCTGTGACACCATAGAATTCTAATTAATTTAAAAGGATGTTGTAGTTCACACAATCGAATGCCTTTGACAGATCACAGAAAATACCTGCTGCTTGTAACTTTTTATTTAATGAATTAAGTACATTTTCACTGTAGGTGTAAATAGCCTTCTCGATATCAGAACCCTTCAGAAATCCAAACTGTGTTCTTGATAGTATGTTATTTGTGGTCAGATGGTTCAGAAGCTCGCTGTACATTACTTTTTCTAAAATTTTTGAGAATGCTGGCAAAAGTGAAACCGGTCTCTAGTTTGATGGTATCTCTCTATCCCCTTTCTTGAATAGAGGCTTAACATCTGCATATTTTAGCCAGTCAGGAAATGTCCCAGTTATAACTTACTGGTTACATAAGTAACTTAGAGTTGTACTAAACTTACAAGAAGATGCCTTAATTAACTTTGTTGATATTTCATCGTAACCACTAGAATGCTTTATTTTTAAAGATTTTTATTATGGAAGTAATTTCTTTTGGTGAAGTGAGTGACGTATTCATGTACCTGAAGCTATTTGTAAAGGCTAGTTTCAGATATTCAAGGGCATCATTTACTGATCCTGACAATCACGCTGTGACGTCACAAAACTCGACCAACCCCTTTTCCACGAATGCTTTCTCGTCCCGTGTATGGTAGCTTCACTCGATATTCGGCACTTCGTTCGTCCCACCTGGGGAGCGTAGCGAGGACGCGCGCCTGTGAAGTGCAGCGGTCTCTCCCCCCGAGCCCTGCCGCTTCCTCTAGCGAACAGGCAGACCATTCAGGACGGTGTGAAGGTGTCACGCAGAGCTCATCCGGTCCCGCACTCCATCAGCCGGCGTCGCCCACGGACCCAATCAAAGTCTCTCCTTCATGCTTCGATCCCGCTTCAGATCCAATTACGTGTGTCGCCACCCCTGCCACTTAGGACGCGCCCGCCGCCTCTCCAGTCCTCCCCTCGCCTCGCTCCCACCCCCACTGCTTCGAAAAAGCCGGAGCACCCCCTGCCGCAGCTGCGAAGATTCCCGATTAACGGCCACAATGGGGCGCCACTCGCTTTTAATCCTTTGGCGGCGAGCGTAGCCCAGCCGGGGCTTGTCGCGCCTTGACCATGGGAAGCGGTGCACTTGGCGGCGCGGTCCGGGCGGCTGCCGCCTCCTCTGACAACCGACGCCTACACACTCCCCCGCACGCCACCCTCTTTTTGTTTTGTTTTTTTGTTTTCTCCCGTCACTCGGCGCGATCCGAAAAACCACTCTGTCGGGCGGGGGTGCCGCGGGGTGCCAGTCAGACAGCACGTGACAGTTTTCGAGTTTCGACAGGGGACGCGACCAACTCTCTCCGAACACAGAAAGCGTCTCGCAAACACCGACAGTGCCAGCCCTGTGGTGGGCTCGCTGCAAGTTGGGCTCGCGTCCCTTCTGTATTAAAAAAAAGAAAAGTCTCCTCTGGCCACATGGAATTAGTCCGGCTAAAACCCTTACGCATTACAAATAGAAAGCAACTTAGTTGCCAGTGAGGATTGCTGTTTGTAGTCTCGGTCTCAGAATCTTCCACGGATACAAAGACGAGCAGGAATAAAACTTTAACTGAAAAATGAAGTGAATGTCGTAATTGTAGAGTAAAATTGGATGCTGGACAACTGCTCGCAGGTGCACGTCTGCCCTTCGTGTCCAGTGCTCTACAGCTTCTATTGTACGAGTGACTTCTTGGTCTCAATCCACTGCTATTGTAAAGTGAGTCTATAACCTCCCAACAGATAAAAAATATATAAATATAATAATAACATTCAGCGTAACCTACTGTGGTGTGCGTACTGTAAGACCTTCGGTACGCACACCATCAGATTATTTGACTTGTCGCTCTAACGAAGTAGGCGAGTGTCAGCAATACGTCTCGTGGTCTTATCGTGGCGTGTTCATCTTCTGCCGATAGGTCAGACGATAGAAATACCACTTGCATTCCTAGAGTAGCAGATTGACAGTTACCAACTTTAAACAGAACTTGATTAATTTTCACACACATTTATTAAAATAATAACAAGCATAAAAATAAATTAACCTGGATCTGGATGCTATTTACAATTGACAATCTGAAGTTCCTTTGGTCTTGGTACGTTAATCTTATTCTCACATATCTCTGATACTCGACAAAGTGTCTATTCATATCTCTTCATGACTATGTACAGGAATATGATAATCTTATCAAGCGCACCTGAAACTTGACTATAGACTGGTAGAGACTAATGCAGACTGATGCAGACTAAGGCAGACTTGTACACACTAACGCAGACTAATGCAGACTGATGCAGGCTGATGCAGACTAAGGCAGACTGGTACAGACTAATGCAGACTGGTTAATCGGAGGTCTGTACACTCGTTATAATACCTCGAGCGTTCAGGTATCACTGCGCGAGTGTGATCCGCGAGAAGAAAAGGTTCTACGTTAGCAGCAATTTCATTGGCTGCGTTACATATTAATACGCGGATAGGAGGAAGCAGAATTTGGTCCGTCTCTTAGGCAACGCCATCTCGTAGTGCGGAGACGGACGAGCGCTGCGCCTACGCTGTTATGCTTAGCGGGGCGCGCTCTAGTGGGAAAGTTGTGTATCTGCTGACTACGCGGAACTATGTACACAACACCTACCAACAGATAAATTACGAAACCTACCAACAATAACGCTACTAACCTCTCAATAAAATTGTGGGTCACTTATAGCCTTTCAATAATTAACTGATTGTCAATCTAAATTGGTAAATCTGGACGTCAGCAGTGCTGCGTCATGGCCCTGAAAGATCATACTGAATAAATTGAAAATTCTTACCTCAAAAACGTCACCAGATAACGCATATGTATCTGTTCCTATAAGAAATTTTTCTAGCACAGCCCAGTGGAATGCTGGCCGATAGATTTGTCATGTATAAAAAGAAACAACAGATTTTTCTTTACAATAAACGGGATGACCATGGATTGGAGAAGTTATTAAATTCTTTCAATTGAGATGAATGAGTGTCAAAACTTAAGTTTTATAAGAAAGATTAATATTAAGAGATTTTTTTAAAAACATTTACCTGGGACTTGATGTAACAACACTATATATGCGCGAGGCTGCTTTTACCTTGTCGCTCAGGCACCGCCATCGCTTCCCACGACCGGCCCAGCAAACTCCATACACCAGACTGCTAGCAACTACCTACTCCTACTGCCACACAGTTCCAACTGCACCCAACACTGCTCTCTGGTCTGAGATTCTCTTATAGCTTACATATCGCAGGCAGTGTGTGAGCAATCCATCAAAATTACATCTGCTCGAGTGCGCTAGCAATAAATTCCTTAGTCATTGACCTCTTACAAGTCTATTGCAGCAACTCTGGGGGATTATTCTTGTTCTCGTACTCGCTTGTAACATTTTCTTTGAGTTTACACAACAACATAACTTTACGTCGCTTAGGCCAGTAGTGATCTGTGAGCCTATGAGAATTCTCCTGTTCTACAAAAATTCTGTGGCTGTAACAGCAAACAAGTAACGATAGCAGAGTTTATTAATGAGCCATGCACAGTCAGTAGTAGACATTCTTGACAATGGGTGAATGGTAAATTTTCAACAGTGGTGAGACTTTAAACAGCAGGAAATGCTTCGTCAAAATATCAAAATTTATTTGCTAGAAAAAAATATGTACATACAAGCAGCACCTGTCTACTTTATCCTTTGTGCCCTGTTTATATTTTTCTAAATTTCAGAAAATTCTCTTCTCTCTTTCGACTGAACTAAATTTTTCTGGGTTGAACCAATGTTCATTAAGGGGGATAGGACGTCAAACGGAGCAGGAGAGGCAATGCAGGACATTTTAATTTCCAGTGTCTATACTTTTACAAATAAATTCATAAAACTTTGTCAGCATCACCAGGAAGGATTCAGGATTTTCACCGACTGCAGTGGAAGCTCGAAAACATTACAAAGGAAATTTTTTTTACGTGAGAAATTTCATCATTTTTTCACATACTAATGGCTACATTCATAGGTGCACTTTTCTTCATACGTTAGAGAGATTGGTTCAAATGGCTCTGAGCACTATGGGACTTAACATCTGAGGTCATCAGTCCCCTAGAACTTAGAACTACTTAAACCTAACTAACCTAAGGACATCACACACATCCATGCCGGGCGCAGGGTTCGAACCTGCTACCGTACGGTCGTGCGGTTCCAGACTGAAGCGCCTAGAACCGCTCGGCCACTCTGACCGGCACACAAACTCACGAACCGAATATTATTCATGTTTTGTCATTTTAAAAATAAAAGTGTTCCAAAAACAGTCTTTCATTCTCCAGTTCCGCTCGGCCACTGCGGCCGGCTAGAGAGATTCTTCGATGAATTTTGCACAGCTTACATACCATTCTCACAGGTGTATGAAACTCCAGAATTTATTTAATTTATGAAAAAACGAATGAAATGTTATATTTTAAACTTCAGGTTTGGAAGAAACACAAATTTTATGGTTAATTGCCTACATTTTTACCACAGTTTTTAATAGATTTGGAAAATTCTAGAGTTTCATATAACTTTAACTATGGTTTGAAAGCTGTGCAAAATTCTTCAAAGAATCTCTCTTACTTAGGAAGAAAAGTGTACCTATAGCAACAAATGCTGCCATTAGTAAGTGAAAAAAAAATGATGAAATTTCACAAGTAAAAAAAATTATTCCTTTATGTTTTCCAACTTGCACTGCAAGGATTGTGAATCCTGAATCCTTCCTGGTCATGCTGACAAAGTTTTATGAATTTATTCGTAAAAGTATAGACAGTGGAAATTAAAATGTCCTGTGGTGCCTCTCCTGCTGCAAGTCGGCACGTTTGACGTCCTAGCCCCCTTAAAAATATTTTTTATCTGTTTACGCACAAAAGCTGAGATATTTGCTGTCTCGTCATAGAGTGTAGCCTGGTTAATGCGGGCTCCATTTTTAAGCAAAGGCTGGTGTTTCATGCAACTAAATGTTTATGACGTCATATCCTCTGTACTGCGTGTCGTAGAATGATGTAATTTTTCCGTGGTATATGTAGATACTGTCTGTAAACAGTATTGGGGTAATTTGCTCACCGTAAGTTACACTGCGTCGAGACACGTTACACAGTTTCTCACTGTAACACTTGTCTTACTGTGTTAAACCCATAACATACGATTATACCTCTAATGAATACACTATGACAGCATTTTAAATTTTTAAATTCGGTCAATAATTACATGAAATATTGAGAATCATATTTTTGTTGCCCCTAAATCCGTTAAATAGGCAGCCTGCGACGAGCATCCTGCACTATGAACCAGTTCAGCCGTTTTGTAATATAATATTCATATTATCAATAATATCCGCCCCCGGTAGCTGAGTGGCCAGAGCAACAGAAGGTCAAATGTAAGGACCCGGGTTCGATTCCCGGCTAGATCGGAGACTTGGTGTTATGTTGTCATAATCATCATCACTTCATCCCCACCGACGCGCAAGTCGCCGAAGTGGCTTCACATCGAAAGACTTGCACCCGGCAAACGGTCTGCCCGACGGGAGGCCCTAGTCACACGGCATTTACATTCCTCTATAATCACGAGACGGTTGAAATAATACAAGTTTCCAAAACCTTCAAAACATCCCTCCAAAATTATGTACCCGTGGATTTCTAATTCACTTACCTCGAAGAGGTAATGGCTGAAATACGCGCAACAAACACTTGTGGTCATACATTTCGTACCCAGAGGCATACGTTTCGGGTATTTGGCCGTTGCATAGATCCCTATTCTGTAACGTGGTTTGTCCGCTGACACCGAAACCCTCTGCAACAGCAGAACTCACACAATGCTTCGTTTCATCTATTATTTGCTATATTACGTTGCAGCAGTTCGGTGCCAGCAGCAATTTTGCATTTCCGTACTCTCCTGCTGTCCGACTAAAACGAAAATTCGGTCTATCCTCCCGGACAAGCCACGAATGCTATCGCAAATATTCCGAGCGGACAACGAACGTACGTTCTATCTCACGGCGTTTTTACGTTACACAGAGATCATTTCAGTCACACCGTGACGAAGAGTAATGTCCCTGTTGACGTTGTTTCCTGAGGATTTATTTGACGTGCAGGTTCACTCGAAGCTCGCATCAATTGCGATAAGCCTTGTGGTTCTTTTTTTGCATGCTAGCAGTCGCATTGTCTGACGACCGAAACGCAATGCCTCGAAGTGCCGCCAGCCAGTGCTGGTGTTTCCGTTTTATCTATGCAGTGTACACAAATAACTTATCGAAGACCACATAAAAAAGACAGGGGTACCGCCGAGTGACATATGTCAGTCAGGCGAAGAGGACACGCTTCATCTGTTTACTAAAGGTATTCGACGGTTTTCTAGCCGGGAATCAAGGTACACAAATGAACAATAGACTGTTTCAGCTATTGTCATGACACAAGTAATGTAGATTTCACAACACTAAACAAATGAGATTCGTTGAATTATACGTAAGATAGCGACAGTGCACTTAAGAAATTACACTGATATGGTAAAAGCATATTTTTGCCATCAGTTATAGAAATATGTATTTTCCAAATTATTTAACAGCTCTAGACAATCACTTACGAAAATTTCTACTCTGCTGATATGTAACAGGAAAAAAATATGGGAGGAATGATATGTTTTTCGCTAACTACATTAATTAATAGCCTACGATTAACTTTTTTTGCGTGTATGTACATCAACATCTACACTTATACTCAGCAAGCCACCCAACGGTGTGTGGCGGAGGGCACTTTACGTGCACCTATCGTTACCTCCCTTTCCTGTTCCAGTATGGTTCGCAGGAAAAAAAGACTGTCGGAAAGCCACCGTGCGCGCTCGAATCTCTCTAATTTTACATTCGTGATCTCCTCGGGAGGTATAAGTAGGGGGAAGCAATATATTCGATACCTCATCCAGAAACGCACCCTCTCGAAACCTGGACAGCAAGCTACACCGCGATGCAGACCGCCTCTCTTGCAGAGTCTGCCACTTGAGTTTGCTAAACGTCTCCGTAACGCTATCACGCTTACCAAATAACCCTGTGACGAAACGCGCCGCTCTTCTTTGGATCTTCTCTATCTCCTCTGTCAACCCGACCTGGTACGGATCCCACACTAATGAGCAATACTCAAGTATAGGTCGAACGAGTGTTTTGTAAGCCACCCCCTTTGTTGATGGACTACATTTTCTATGGATTCTCCCAATGAATCTCAACCTTGTACCCGCCTTACCAACAATTAATTTTATATGATCATTCCACTTCAAATCGTTCTGTACGCATACTCCTAGATACTTTACAGAAGTAACTGCTACCTGTGTTTGTTCCGCTATCATATAATCATACAATAAAGATGCTTCTTTCTATGTATTCGCAGTACATTACATTTGTCTATGTTAATGGTCAGCTGCCACTGCCTGCACCAAGTGCCTATCCGCTGCAGATCTTCTTGCATTTCGCTGCAATTTTCTAATGCTGCAACTTCTCTGTATACTACAGCACCATCCGTGAAAAGCCGCTCCATGTGACCCGACACAGAGGGAGTTTGTCATTGTTCTAAGCGTACACTAATCAGCCAAACCATTACTACCACTTGCTTAGTGGCATGTTGGTCCAACTTTGGAGCGCATACCAGCAGCAGTTTGCATGGCAGGATTCGATATGTCCTCGGTCGGTTTGCGGAAGTAACTGGCATCAGATGTCTACAGACAGGTCTTGCAGTTCTAGTAAATTATCGGCCGGTGATTTATAGGCGCGGAGCTGGCAACCGATAGCGTACGAGATGTGTTCCATCGTTTTCAGACTGGGCGGATTTGGTGGCGACGGCATCAGTGTGAGTTCAGTACCATTTTCCTCAAGCCACTGTAGTACGTTTCTGACCTTGCGACACAGACTACTATCCTGCAGGAAGATGCCATAACCGTCAGGTAAATTATCAAGGGTGAAGAGATCCAGGTTGCACACAATAATGTTCACGTGGTGGACACCTATAGCTCCCTCGATAACTACGTAAGGTCCCAGGAATGCTTAAGTGAATGACGCCCATATCATAATATGCCCTCATAGGCCTATGTGCATGGCGCTGTCCATTTTTCGATCTGCTGTCCGTCTTGATGACGGCATATCCGTACACGACCATTGAACTGGCATAACAAGAAACGTTATTTGTCCGATCATGTGACACGCATCTAGTGATCTACGACACAACCTACTGGATGTTTTCGTAAGAGCGTGCAAAAATTTAACAGGACATAGAGGATGCTCCACTGAACAATTTGAGATAGGGAAACAGTAGTCGGAGAAGCCAGCTTATGGCGGTAATAGCAATAAAATCACATTACTGGGTACTTTTTTATTTACATTAGTTACAGTAATCTGCAAATACCATCACTGACAACATGAACGTACCATTTGTACACTATCTTACAAAACGTGCTGAAACTGACAATGCCATCACTGACACAATGAACGTATCATTTGCACAGTATAATACAAAACATGCTGAAACAGACAATACCATCACCATGAACGTACCATTTGTACAGTATCTCGCAAAACGTGATGAAACTGACAACACCATCACTGACACAATGAACGTACCATTTGTACAGTGTCTTACAAAACGTGCTGAAACATACAGTACCATCACTGACACAATGAACGTATCATTTGTACAGTATCTTACAAAACATGCTGAAACTGACGGCCATCTGCTTCAGTGCAAGCGTGACATGGCGAACAAGATTCTGACGCAGCCTGACAAATATCTGCTCTTGGTCCTCATGTTGTCAGGTCCCTCGTTTCTTCTTTCCAGTGAGCCACCGGCATTCGTCGATCGAGAGAAATAAACACTCGTCGTGACGGATGATGCCTGTTAGGAAATCGTTCCCTGTACAACCTTACAGCAGCGAGGGCATTGCTAAGTACTTCCTCATACACAAGGTGCATGTCAGTGAGTTCTGAAAAAAAAAAAAAACGGTACTGGTACTGCACCATCGTATTGTACTGTACATCTCTGAATAGCACTGAGCAATGAATGGGTCTGTAGTTGATGCAAAGTAGGTTCAGGCATTGGACAATGTAAATACGATACAGCAGAGCCACCTTATGGACAAGTAAAGTAAACAAGACCTGCATCGTCACTTTCTAATAACCAGGCTCATCCTCCTTGTTTCCTTGCAGGAAATACAGAATGTACATGTAAATAAACAGCACAGTGCATGTATGTTAGTTGTAAGTAAGCCGGTAGACAGTAGTGCTAGACAAAGCTCTAGACAAGTTTGTTTACAAATCTCCTTAAGCTTCTCCGCCCCCCTGCCTTGTTCAGTGGAGAATTCTCTATGTCCTATTACATTTTTTACGCTCTTACGAACTCACCCTGTATATGATCACGTGCTCGTTGCAATTGTAATTGATGAAACCGTTGGGTTAACTTGGGAGCACATAGAGGTCATCTACTGCGGAGTCCCTTATTCAGCAACGTGCACTGAACGGTGTGCACCGAAACCCTTTTACCCGCTCCAGGTCTGTGAGTAAAAGTGGTTCCCCCTTTTTTGCTTTATGGTCGAAATGACTTCCCCCTTATAACAAGCACACTGAATAGCTGAAAGAAAATGTTCAAATGTGTGTGAAATCTTTTGGGGCTTAACTGGTAAGGTAATCAGTCCCTAAGCTTACACACTACTTAACTTAAATTTTCCTAAGGACAAACACACACACCCATGTCCGAGGGAGGACTCGAACCTCCGCCGGGACCAGCCGTACAATCTATGACTGCGGCGCCTAAGACCGCTCGGCTAATCCCGCGCGGCGAATAGCTGAGAGCTACCTGTCGCACAAATACCGTGCTTAACTTTATCTGCCTGGCGCTGAGTTCCAAATCGTCTGAATTTCCGTGAATATTAATTGAGTGATACCCTTATCTTTATCCTAAGGAGAAAACTGCACAACGGAATTTAAATTAGCAAACTCAAGGATACCAGAACAGCGTTTTCCCTTTACTAGAGATTTCAAATACGCGGTGCAGTCACATTAACGTGACCACTGCCTATGTTCGACGTCAAAGTGCAGTAACCACTCACAGATGGCAGGCGGCAGCACTAGCAGTGGAGTTATATAAAGCGTGTCAGCGGGACGTGGGAAACAGTTCAGTCATTGCCAAAATGCAGAAACGGAGTGGCTTATCTAATGTCCAAAAGTGCACATGATCTTTGGATTTCGGGACAAGGGTGGAAACAGCTAAGTTTGTAAAATGTTCGCGTGCCGCCGTAGTTAAAGTATACGGTGCGTCGCAAAACGCAGGAAGAACAGACACGATATCCAGATAAGGATATAGTTCTGGCAACACCGGCCACATATTCCCCTAACACTTGCGGGACTTTGTAAGTATGTCTTCCACGAGCCATGAGTGTGTTGGGGTGGGACACTACGAATGTACTCTGTGAGCATACAAGGTGAGAATGAGTGTATCGCAGAAGGTGTGCGCGAGATAGTCCCTGCAGTCGCCCTATCCTCTGTGCCCTCGGCGGCACAGATGGATAGAGCGTCTGCCATGTGATCAGGAGATCCCGGGTTCGAGTTCCGATCGGGGCACACATTTTCACCTGTCCCCGTTGATATATATCAACGCCCATTAGCAGCTGAAGGTATTAATATCATTCTAATTTCGTTCTAGACGGCTACAGGTCATCAATGTAAGTATATAGGTATATCCATATAAGTATACAGGGTGTTAGAGAAAGGTACGGCCAATCTTTCAGGAAACATTCCTCACACACAAAGAAAGAAAATATGTTACTTTCCATGTTAGAGCTTATTTTATTACTTCTCTTCAAATCACATTAATCATGAAATGGAAATACACAGCAACAGAACGTACAAGCGTGACTTCAAACACTTTGTTACAGGAAATGTTCAAAATGTTCCTCGTTAGCGAGGACACATGCATCCACCCTCCGTCGCATGGAATCCCTGATGCGCTGATGCAGCCCTGGAGAATGGCGTATTGTATCACAGTCGTCCACAATACGAGCACGAAGAGTCTCTACATTTGGTGCCGGGGTTGCGTAGACAAGAGCTTTCAAATGCCCCCATAAAAGAAAGTCAACAGGGTTTAGGTCAGGAGAGCGTGGAGGCCATGGAATTGGTTCGCCTCTACCAATCCTTCGGTCACCGAATCTGTTGTTGAGAAGCGTACGAACACTTCGACTGAAATGTGCAGGAGCTCCATCGTGTATGAACCACATGTTGTGTCGTACTTGTAAAGGCACCTGTTCTACCAGCACAGGTAGAGTATCCCGTATGAAATAATGATAACGTGCTCCATTGAGCGTAGGTGGAAGAACACGGGGCCCAATCAAGACATCACCAACAATGCCTCCCCACAGAAAATCTGTGTTGATGACGTGATTGCACAATTGCGTGTGGATTGTCGTCAGCCCACACATGTTGATTGTGAATCGAGGAAGTACAGTACATACTGACGAAACTAAAATGAGCTGTAACATGGAAATTAAGCGTTTCTGGACACATGTCCACATAATATCTTTTCTTTATTTGTCTGTGAGGAATGTTTCCTGAAAATTTGGCGTACCATTTTGTGACACTCTGTACAGGTGACAAAGGTGAACGCATGCTGCGGAGACAGGTGAATATGCTTCTAATTTTTGAGCAATTGACTGACCAGATGAACCAAGAGATTACCAACAGTGCCTCCTCAAGGACAGTTCAACGAAAGTTGCTACATATATGCCTCAGCAGCAGGCGCCTGGTTCATCAGCCACGCTGACTGCTGTTCCTTGGAGACGAAGGTTGGAATCTGCACGCCAATACCGAAGCAACAGGTTGTCTTTTCAGATGAATCATGTTTTACTCTCCAACGGACGGACGGTTATTATCATATACTGTGTGAAATGTCTGAAAGTAAACACACTGCAAAAATCGTCAGAAGGGTCCAGGCTGGAGGGCATTCCCTATGTGATCTCGTCATTCTGGAAGGCACAATGCATCAACAAAAGTATAAACTATAATTAATCGGTCATTAATAGGTCATTAACTGGTCACGATTCGCTTCATAAATCGTGTGCCCAGTTCACTTTTGTGATTATTTTCTCGTAAAATCATGAGATGACTTTGATGCTTCATTATTGACAGAATGTGGTGCACTTTAACTTTTTGTACCTTCGATTACGTGCTGAGTGTGAATCTCCGTATGGGAGCGATTGGGGTATTTAGTTTTGAAGTGCGAAGTGATCATAAGTTTGCCTCACCGGTGTATTTTCTGATGATTTTAGCACAATTACTGTAATGTTAATTCTCCAGGAATGTCAGTTTACCAGGTGAAATCTCTACAAATAAAAGGAAGCGTTCTGACTGACTAACTTATCTTTGCTCAGTCCAAGCCAGTAAGGATAGAAACTTGAAATTTGAAGATGGTATTAATCTTATGTTGTAGGAATCGTTTAAGAAGGGAATTTACCAAATTACACCCGTAAAGGGTTGAAACAGGGGATAAAAAGTTTTTTTAATATGCCGCTACTGAGGCAGTTTTGAAGCTAGAACTACAAAAACTGGTACTTGGTTTCTCGGTCGGAAATAAATAAATATCTGGTTCAGCATTTTTGGAAATCTGACCACTATGGGAGTAAATTAGTGAGTGCAATTTTTCTGAAAATAAATCATTACTAAAGAACTACTCAAGCATTTCTATAGCTACCCCTATTAGAATTGGTATTTGACAACTCGGTTAGAAATAAAAAGATACGTGTTTCATTGTTTTTGGAAATTCAAGTCCTAAGGAGGTGAAATAGGGGCTGAAATGGTTTAGGAAACTATTTTGCTATGAAAACATTTTTAAAGCTAAATCTATGAAATTTGTTATTAGACTTCTCGGTGGAAAAAATAGGATTTTCAGTGTTTTGGAAGCCCCAAGGGACAAGATAGGGGATGAAAGTTTTTATGGAAATATTTAATTACGAAAGGATATTTGAAATTAAATATCTGAAAATTTGCATTCGTATTCTAGTTTAGAAATAAAAAGTATGAGTTCCAGTATTTTTTGGAAAGAGGCTTAAATAGGAGATGACCATTTATATGAAAATGTTTCGTTATATGAAAACACTTATCAAGCTAAATCTATGGAAACTGGTATTTAACTTCTAAAGAATTATCTGTTGTGAAAGTATCAACATATGAACTCCAAAAACAGCATTAACATAGACCTCTGCCTCCAGCTACCAGGATCGTTTTTTGGTCAGAAGTACATTCGGAGAAGACCATTCCTTTATGGTCTTAATTAGGGTGAAAAGTTTAGAAAACGTTGCAGTTTGCAAAGAACTTAAAAATCCGATTAAAGAAAAAAACCTGAGCAGACCATACAGTCTAACCGAGCGAAGTAGCAGCCGCTTAATTTGTAAGTGTTTAAAGAAATAAAATAAATAAATGATTCCAAAATGAAATTTCTACTCTGTAGCGGAATTTGCGCTGACATGAAACTTAGTGGCAGATTAAAATTGTGTGCCGACCGAGACTAGACCTGATCTGTGATTACTGATGAACTTCGCCCGTCATGTCCAGAGTTGGCCAATGCTTTTTGGATGTTTTAATTTTCGCAATAGATGGTGAGATAAACAGTCCAGTGTTTTACGGTGTCGTAATCTAGATTGTCCATTACGCACCAATATAGTCACTGTGCTGCGATCACCTGCCCTTCTCACGAAAGGGCAAGTGAGGCAGCCCAGCAGCGGACAGGTCCCTCCGCGGATGGGCCAGCCTACAGCCTAGGCCGGGGATGATTTAGTCATTAGGGCGGCTCGCCGTGTAGGGAGGCTCGCGGAAGTGTGTTATTAGTGCGATAGCGGCGCTGTGATAAGGGCGCGGACGCTGGCGGCTGTGAGGGACTCAGTCCGAGCACTCATTACACGGTGCCTCTGGGCGGGGCGGGGCAGACTGAGGTGATAATTGCGGAAGGGCCGACCGCCCTACATGCTGCTTAATTGCTGTTATCGTCGGCATGTTTATTACCTCCACTGGAGGCCCAGTTTACTTTCGGAGACTCCATTTGAATATCGCCGCCATCATCTTCCGTATCCCGCCGCGTTTTTACGTGCGCGCGCGGGGTGGCTGCGACGTTGAGGACCTGATCAGTCTTCGTGGCACGGCCTATCTGGCCCCCATCTGGAGGCGCGTTCACACACGTTCGGACGTTTTGGGATGTTTTTAGTGCTCAGTGCGCTGCCCCCAATCTGCCGCCAACCTTCTGCCCCTCACCGTGATTGTCCGTCGGGAAATAGATCGCAGGCATCTCCAGAGGTATCATATGGCGGACTGAGATGAAATTGTGGGGGTGCTTGCTATTGGAGATGATTGATTGTGCCGCCTAACGAACACGTTCTTCACGATTACTTTTCAGAATCTCTCTTGAGGCCTCTTCATGAACACCTCCTTGTTAGTCTGGTATGTGCTTTCCCCTGCTGTTGAGATGTGGTGATAAAAAAGAAAATGATGATAAAATAATACAGCTGTCTTAAACACAGGACATGTAAACACTACGTTCACTACCTGAGGCTTATTCCTAAGGTTATTAATTAGTGAAATGCTACATACATCAAAAGAGAACTGAAGAATTGCATGGGATTGTGGGCTGGAACATTTGCCGCCCAATCAGAAAGGCCTCTACATGCATCCACCCTCTTCCACACGTTGTTAGAGAGGAGTGCCCTAAGTGTATCTGTTAAGTGCGAGTGACTGTAAAGGATGTGTATACAAGCTGAAGAAAAATACCGCACTTGTCAGTCTACATCTATTCACGCGCAAAATCATATTTCCCCAGTCGTCTTGCGATTCCTTATCTCTATTAAAGACAAAGGTGTATGTACGAAAACTTAGTTTCGCCAGCAGGTTCAATACAAATGTGATTTGAAAAACGAAGCACTGACAATGACGTAATTGCGTGCAGACTGGCCAAGAACAAGTAGAATGAACTCTCTGCTGTAACAGAGCTGTCCAGTTAGTGAGACAAGGCAATGGCGTGAGGATATGCAGACTCGCTGATTTTAGAGTTCGCGCAAAACATATTTTTGTCAGTTAAAGCGTCAAATTGCAACTAACTTACACCTTAACAGTGCGGTATCTTGTGTATGTCTTTCTGTTACTGTTAACTCTATGTAAACGTTAAGACACTTAGTTTAGTCTATGGCACAAATAAAGCCAACAGAAAATAATATTAGGTACAATAATATCATCTGCATCCAATGAGGTACAAAAAACACAATAGGTAGATTACACTAGATAGCACATTATGCTATGCACAATGGCTCCATTTTGTGCGTTTGACGTTCAAACTTATCTCCACAGGACAGTTAAGTACACGCACGAGCAACGTTCACTTCACAGAAGTTGTTCAAAGCTACCTCCGTGCATATGCATACATTTCGCCACTCCCTGGATTATATTTTGCTGGACCCTACGCAACACACCTGCATCCACTATCGCCGAGCGGCATGCATGTGAGCTATTAGGTTGTTACATTCATAGCTGGAGTACTATAAACTTGTTCCTTTAAGTGTCCCCACAAACAAAAATCTAGTGGATTAAGGTCCGGGGGTCGTAGAGACAGAACACTGTACCTCCACGACCAATCTATTTCCCTGGAAAAACTTCATCTAAACAGTGTAAGACGTGTATATTTCTATTGTCTATTGTCAAACCACAATTTCTGAAATATGTTTGTATTTTAGTAATAGGATTAAGTAGGAATAATTAATATTTATCATGTTGGAAATAATTGTGGTAGCAGGGAATGTCTGCACCAAAGCATCGTTGGCAAGAGAAACCGCACTTTGATATAATTTTAAAAAGGGCGGGAGAGACAGAGTATGGATACATTTTAAGAAAAGAGCGGGAAAGACCGCGCATGGATACATGTTGTAATGGTAGCAGGGATTGTGTGCACCAGAAAGCATTGTTGGCAGGAGAGACCGCACTGCAGCGTTCGTAGGAAGTCAGTAGTAAGTGGGATGTGAAGCGAGTCGGTAGCAGGTCTGAAGCGAGAGGTTGAGAGGAGCGGTGTGTCTGCCAGCCACTAGCTGTGATTTACAAGAGATTATAAGCGGATGTACAGAGACATCAGCTAGCTATTATAATAAGAGGAACTAATATTATTGAATTAATTTTTTGAGAAACTCAAGACTACTGAAGGAATGTTTGCGCACTGCTAGTTGTAAGATTATTGAAAAAAGTAAGTCCCATTTGAACGTTTTTAAAATCACTTCATTACCAACAGTAAATGTCTGAAGAATCGTTTTCAGAATATAATTTATTTTTGCCAGCACTATTGCATTACTGATTATAATCCATCTAAAAAAAAAACCATCGACGTAAAACTTTGCAAAATTTTATTGTTGTCAAGAAAAAGTTTAACTATGAATTACGCAACGTCAGTCAAATTAATTTAAGAATAACGCCAGCTTTGCTATTAAAGAATAACGTCAGCTTTGGTAATAAATACATTGAAGTAAATGATTGGAGTCGTTGCTTTTGCACAGGCCTGCTGCAGCATCCAAACTGCTGTCGAGATTGTACTACTGTAGTAACTGAAGGTCCATGTAATTTGCCAGCTGAAGATGGGTGCAAACCCGAAATGCATATTGGCGTAAATAAAAAACCCATTAAAAAGTGGCTGGTTGCCGTATTTTTTCAGTGAAATATCATTATCCACGGCCACGGAGCTCAACAGTCCAAATAAAATGGACAAATTGTTATAAATACAGTTACTTATTATGACAGCCCACCAGCAGCTAACAAAGTATAGTCAAGCAGAGTAAGTATATTCATGTCGCAGTTCAATGTAGCAGACAGATGGCGATCCAGTAACAGTAAAAAAGGTAAGGACAGTTTTGGGTTATTGCAGATAACGACTGAGGGTCACGACGACGACACATTCTATGTTTCATCGAAATAATCAGAAAATCACTTCTAATAAGCAGCGATTAAATTTGTATGCGAAGATTGAGAAAGACGATAAATTCCAAAGGGAAGATTTCACTAAGCAAGTGGTAGAAATCCTAAGGGAAGGTTTCATAGGTTATTGTAGAAGGGAAGGTTGCGTAACAACAAAAGAGATATAGAGAAGACGGGAAGGTTTCAACAGTTACGAGTATTCACTTCAAAGTGTGCCCGTGCAAAATCAGACTGAAACCACAGCCGTCGGCGAACATCAAATGGAAGACTACTAACACATCGGGCAAAGTACTGAAAAGAAACGTACGTTACATTGAAGCATTCAACCCTGTAACGACACTTTATGTGAGACGCTACATGGTTCTATGAATGTTAAGATCAGTGTAGCCAACCACTGTCTGGAGTTTCGAATACTGCCACGTTCCGTCAGAGAGGCATTAGTAGCCACTGGGCAGCACCCATTGTGAGGTTGGTACAGGTGGGAAACCGCTTACGCTCTCTGAGCCATTCCAGCCACTGTGTGGACCCCGGGCGGGAGAGACCATTAGGTTACTCTTCCCTAGGACACGGTTGAGTACGGATGCTCTGAGTAGCATCTCTGTTTCCGGAGTTGAAATGTGTGAAGAGCTTTGTTTGAATTCCCGGTAGCCACTCTGGTCCGTGGCATTGATATTCATGCCGCACCAACTATTTCAATCAGGGCACGGTGTTAATTTCAGTAACATTCAGTTTATTAGGTAAGATCGTTTTTGCAACTGTACCTTGGCGTGGACGAACAGCGCCATCACATGTTGATAGCTTTAGTTAGTTTAGCGTATTATGTATGAAAGTGTTGTGTACTTTGTGGAATGCTTGTGCTAAATTTTATTTAATTTACAGTCCAGTTTGTATTTCATTCCCACGGACATTGTAGTCCGTACTCTGGTGCACCACGTGTGTTCCTTTGCACACCATGAGGCTCCAGTTCGACGTAAACACCTCTCGTGTTAGAATTGAAGCCTCAATTTCATGACGGAGTAGATGTGTTCTAGTTTGGTAAATTTATTCACAAAATTACGGAGTTGTGCGGTATTTTAGATGAGGACTTTGTTCTCTGAAACTGACCGTTAAAGGCAGTCGCGCCATGACCCGGAGATCTTACACATGGGTTAGGAAAGCCTTTTCTAAATTCTACCTTTCGATGTGTGAGTGACCAATGTGAACGTGGTGTGTGAGATCTCGATAAATCGTATCCAGTAATTTAGCAGTCTTGCCGCATATGTGTCGGCCCAGATACTGCGCTGTATAATGTGGCTTCTTTCGATGCACGCTGTAGCATCCCAAGTAATTGTATTTTAATTTCTGTATGTCTGTGTTACTGTTAATGCAAAAATAAATGTGAATTATTGTTAAATTCTTTGCTATTACATCTCACAGCGCTATTCCGCTCCCCAGTCAGCACCCGTAAAATCAGTCATTTTGCACAGCCTCTTAGCAACATTTCAATAAAATTTATCATGATTATTGGATTGGTGTTCTATTAAATCATGAAATGATCTGTGAGGTGGCGCCTTTTTCAGTTTAATTAATTAATATTTAAATAAATTTGGTCCACTAATCATAAATATTGTGTTCGGTACTTGATACAGTCAAGCAAACCTAGCCTGTACTTGCAGAGTTAGGGCGCCAGTAAGGAGATATTGTGCGTAGCTGATCTTACTAGAACCTTGCAGTTGTAAAAGACGGCAGGTATCATTCAACCCGTCCGGAAATAGGTAAGGGACCAAAAGCACTCCACCCTCGATTCCAGCCCGCGGGTTCACACCAAAGCAGTCCTTAAAACCGTGTGCGATGATGACATGAGGGTATGCTCTGACCTATAACGGCTGTTGCGGGGACCGGAAACACCTTCACGAACGGAGATAGATTCGTCAGCCCGTATCAGGTTACTCATGAAAGGTTTGTTACCTTCCACTTGATGCAAAAGCCAATCACAAAACTGTACTCGTCGAATGCGGTCTTCTGAGCTCTGGTGCTGAGTTAACGTGTAGCGATATTTGTGCAATTCTTCATCGTGCAACTCTTCAAAAACCAGTCTTTCAGGTACCTGGAACTTCCTTGCAATACCATGCGTACTTCGCCGAGGCGACTGGTGAATGGTTTTAAGAAACTCGTCATTTGTTTATGGAGTACGTCTAGTCCATGGAAGAACTCCGACCATTACTTGTAGACGAACGTTGCCGGTTTCCCGAATGCGTTGCTCCATGCGACGAAATATGTTCTTTCGAGATGGAACCTTTGAGCATATGCACGAGCAATAGTTTAGTTATCATGTTCATGCTAAATGCATGGATTTATTTACGATGAGCATGTTGCACAACCCGACAGGACCGTTTACGTTTCTGCATTGCGCGGTTAGTAGAGATATGCAGGCAGTTTAATGGATCCCACTATCGCGTGAGACTATTGTCATGTGACAGAATGATGTTCTGCTTATCAATGACAAGAACTGGGGAACGGTTGTCTAAAAAATGAACAAGGAGGCTACCGAGGATTCTAACCATAGCTCCATGATGGATATGGATGTGTTTTCCCAGTAGTCTACTGAGTGAGCAACAACGGCTGGTACGGTAATGCGCATTGTCACGCCTTCCTCTGAACATTCCGAAGCGTTGCACCGTGTGACAGTGTTGCCAGCGCCTCGTTCTCATACATGTGTTCCCAAAATGCACACGATCTGATTTTGTTAGATAAACTTTTGCCTTAAATCTGGATAATGAATCGCATGCCGACCTCGAAGTTTGGCATTTTTTCATCACCATGTACAGTGTGTTTAACGTTTTACCCTTTCTGACCAAATTAAAAAATGAAAATGAATGCATCTGATAATGTTTAAACTGTACGGATGAAAGAATACATCTTCCTACGATCATAATCAAAAATAAGCATTACTTTACGAAGATCAAGTGTTGCAGAAACGAAAACTGTGAACTTAACCGCCTTATGTGCCTGTTTTAATCTGATTTTGCTGCACGATTCCCTGCACTTTTGACTGCGGCTCTCATACTTGCAACCACCAGCTGAAATGTAGAGCATAGGCGTGCGTGCGTCTTTCGGCTGGGACGTGCCATGAAGGCTAGAGTTTTTTTCTCCAGTAAGAAGCACCACAATGTCTCAAAACGAACTCAGTTACTTACTTTCGTAGTTGAAATAAAAAAAATAAGTCATAGAATCATTTAAAATGGCTCAAATGTGATAAACGTCCTGGCTGGGATTGTCAAGGTGAACTGATGTGGACGATGCCGATTTTATGTCCATAACAAAATATTCAACAATTTACAGCAGAGTGATTTTACAAAATTATTCATCGAAACCTAAACACGAGCATAGATTCTTTACAGTATCCTAAAGCCACCAGAAAACGTGACGGTCCATGAGATCTCACTCGCAGTCTGACCAAACAAAAATTCGTCAGAATCCCACAATCCTCTTAAACAAATGTGCGCTTGCTTACAAAGAGCATCCATTCTACGTAAGTCTCGAATACGCAATACGAATAGACAAAGACCTAGTGAAATGCAGCCTACAAATCGTGGGTCACTCAGAATGCACTTTCACGGGAAGAAAATATTTGGCACACCACTAGTACAAATATGGAATGCAGCACCCATGGATTAGAGACGAATACCACATGGAGTCACACAAACCAATTCGCTAAGAGCTCCAATGTTACAAGACACGGCCCAACTTCACAGAGCCTTAAAAAGGATAATACAGGGTATTTATAAATGAATATCGGTGTTTTAACGCTTTATAATATTTATTACATTAAAATTACAGCTATAAATATTATGTCAAATGAAAGAGCAACTCAAACAGTTGTGTTTGGCACCAGTGCGCATGAGCAGCGTGCAATGTTTCCACCGCAATCCACTGGACTTGGTTGAACTTCACTGTACCCAAGCACTGGATAGGCTGCAAGGGGTCCAATGACAGGTCCTCCACGTTCACCCGAGCTAACGCCATGCGACTCTTTCCTTTGGGGTGTAAGTAGGCTGTTTAGGTTTTTTTATTGGTAAAGCCGCCGACACGTAGCGCTCTGTATGAAAATCACCGGCTGTGCCGTGTGCAGTCTGTGGCTGGTTTGAATTGTTGTCTGCCATTGTAGTGTTGGGCAGCGGCAGCTGGATGCTAACAGCTCATAGCGTTGTGCAGTTGGAGGTGAGCCGCCAGCAGTGGTGGACGTGGAGAGAGAGATGGCGGAGTTTTGATATTTGTAAGAATTAGTGTCATAAACTGATATATATATATTATGACTATTAAGGTAATATATTGTTTGTTCTCTATTAAAATCTTTCATTTGCTAATTGTGCCTATCAGTAGTTAGTGTCTTCCGTAGTTTGAATCTTTTATTTAGCTGGCAGTAGTGGCGCTCGCTGTATTGCATTAGCTTGAGTAACGAAGATTTTTGTGAGGTAAGTGATTTGTGAAAGGTATAGGTTAATGTTACTCAGGGCCATTCTTTTGTAGAGATTATTGAAAGTCAGATTGCATTGCGCTAAAAAAATATTGTGTGTCAGTATAAGCACAGTCTTGTATAATTTTTCTAAGGGGCATTTCATATGGCGACCTTGCCAGGATATCTCACTGGAATCTTCTGATTTTTTCTTGTAGTTTGTGTAGTTAGTGTAGCCTTTATTTATTGCTAATGCATAATTGTAGAGAGAATTTCCTCTGTAGTTGCAGTACTTCATTGTTGTACAGTAAAACAGTTGTGGCATGCATGTAGTTTTGCACAAAGTATTTTGCAGATGCATTTGCAATTAACTAGATATTATTTTCAGTGCTACGTTAATGTGTTCTCTTATTTAACTCTTCAAATTGTGGTTTTCTGTGTTGCCGTGTGAAATATTGTGACAATAATGGCGTGTGAAAAACGTAACACTAGGCTCCAAAGTAAACTGAGAAATAATAGTGACGACGAGCGTAGCTTACCAGCACCACTGTGTAATGAATTAACAGACATTCTAAGTAGTAATTTGGTAACTATGCATAGGGAAATGGAGTGGGCGTCAAATAATGGTGTAGACAGTGCAGCAGGTAGTGAACAGGGAAGCATTATCGATCGATCGGTCGGCAACAGCTCGCCTCAGGAATCGGGAATGACAGGACACAATCTTGCAAATACTGCAGATTCAGGTTTTGGGTCCTCACCGTTTTCTAAAATAAGTCAAGACACTTTATCTTCTTGTCAAAATGTGAAGGTTGCCGGTGCAACTTCATTGCCGAAAAGTACTGAGGAACATGTTTCAGACACCAGTGCATTGTTAATACAATTAAAGAAACAAATGGAACAAAAGCTTCAAAAGTTAGACACAATGGAACTAAATCTTCAAAAGTTAGACACAACGCTTGAACAAAACCAGAAACAAATGGGACAAAATCTTTAAAAGTTAGACACAATGGAACAAAATCTTCAAAAGTTAGACACAATGGAACAAAAGCTTCAAAAGTTAGACACCACACTTGAACAAACACGTGAAGATTTAACTAATGAGTTACATAACATTGCATCGAAATGTCAAAAAGTCTGTAATGACGTAAAAAAAACAAATTTGTGAGCATTTACAACCTATTTTTTCGCGGCATGAAAATGCATTACAGAATCACGAAGCAGCCATAAAAGAACTGCAAACTGTTGTTCATGAAAATCATGAGACCTTGCAAGCTAAAATTGACTCAGTTGCATCTACCAATTCGGTTACGAAACTTGCAAAAACTCAGGAAAACCTAAAGGACACAGTAGATACGATTTCAACACAAATGGACACTCTGAAACTTGGTTCAGAAAAACACACAGAGGAAATAATTTCACTATCTGATAAAGTAGCTGATCTTTCATATTAGTTCACTAACTTATCTGCAAAGGTAGATGATGATCTGAATGACACAAAACCTGTAGCCTTCACTAACACTGAAGAGTATGAACAAATTAGAAAATTCAAACAGAATCAAAATCAAATCAACACATAGTACAAAAGAGAAATGCGGGAAGTACAAGATCAGTTGGCTCAAGTAATACAAGAATTACATATTTCAGAGGACACTCGCACCCCAGTACGGAAAGAGGGACATAGAAATATACAACAACCACAAAATAATAACACAGGACATTTCGGAAATCATGAAAGAAATTGACAAGGTACACTGAATTTTGAGATGGAACCGCCGAATCGACGTATCAATGGCCGACATGCGACTCGCCGACACGATGATTTTGACTATAAGCTGTTCATTACTACACCTAAATTCAAAACATTTAAGAATTCTGACAACGATATTCATCCACAAGCATGGCTTCATCAATTCTCTCATTGTTTCCCCCCCCCCCCCCCCCAACTGGTCATTAGAGCACGGATTAAAATGTGGCTACTTACAGAATGAACCATCTGTAAGATTGCGATCGGTCATTCACGATTGTCACAGTGAAGGAGAATTTTACCATACCTTCCTCACACCATATTGGTCTCATGCTACACAAGATCGAGTAACACATAACATCATAATGATGAAACATATCGAACAATCTGAATTCTCCAGTCTTGTGAAATATTTTGAAGACATGTTGCACAAGAATCAGTACCTTTCAAACCCATACAGCCCTTCAGAACGCATCCGCATTTGCTTAATGAAATTGCCGGAACATTTAAGGAATATTATTTTGGCAGGACGTTGCAAAGAAGACATTGAAGCTTTTCAGGGACTGTTACAAGAACTGGAAAATTGACAATGACAATCGCGGAACGCGAAAACAGGAGCACAACAATTAGTCACACCTGTCACAATTCCGCGACGACAAAAATAATACACGACAAGGCTATTCTCACAACACAAATCGTAACCAAAACAGACACCACCCGTATGACAGCCACTGGCAGAGTAATAGTTACAGAGAAAGATCGCATTTCCGTAGTAATGAATATTACACAATCATAGAAACAGACAATATGGCAACTAAAACTATTATTATCACAGGAGACAGAATAATTTAAGACGCAACGGTCCAGCGCGCCGTTACGATTCAGGGAGAAATTCTCCACCACTTAACCGACAAGAAAGAAACTACAGGAACTACCGACATGACGACAGACGATATAATCATAACGACCGACCGGAATTTCATGAGAGCTGGAGGGATTCAAACAGAGCTGGGCCCTCTCGGCAAGGTGAATTTGTAGAAGTTAGGTCTCCTAATCCCAATAACGACGCGCGACAACAAAGAGATAGCAGACAATGACTCGCACCACAGGCAGCCTCTTGCGCTGGCTGGCTGAGAGAAAAATAACATAGACGCAAACCTTGAGAAAATTCCAGTATTCTTTACCGACGTATACCGCATGATAATTGCATTCAAGTTAACTCTGAGCACTAGGAAGAGTAAAGGATTGTACTACATTTCACATGTAAAACCGTTTATTGAAAGATAATCTGCTTTTTAACTTTGTCTTTGCCATATAACTTTTCACTTCACATTTCTAGTATGCTTTGTCAGACTTAAGAAATTGTTTACATGTAACAATGTTTTGAAGTTAACTATCCAGTCTAGAACCTACGGAACATATTTAGACAGTATTTACGAGTGCATTGTTATAGTGAGCAGACGACACAGTGTTGTTGTTTGTACATTCTTGCTTGTTAGTTGCACGATTACGTAAAGACTATAAGGCTTACATACTTAGAACATATACTGTTAATGAGATTTTAATGCAACAATTTGGTTTAGTTGAAAAGACATTCTTTATTTGAAGTACTTTCTGTGAGATTAAAGATGACTTAGCATTTGATTTCTTTGATAGCTACACGATTATATCATGACGCTACTTATGTGTGACACAATTTACATTGTGCTTTTGCGGTGTACCTGTTTTATATATGCACGGTTTTTTTTAATTCTTCTGGAAACGAAAACATGTTTTACTAGTAACTTTGTGGTATAGCTACAATGAGACAGCCTTTTCTGTACCACAACAATACGTTACAGTACAGCACTTACTTCATCACAGCAATAAGCATAGTAACTACGATATCTATAGGCAAAGCATTTCACTTTTGTTTATCATGAGGTAAGTACATTGACTTCTGCAGAACTTAGCTTTCGGAGGACGAAAACTACGACACTTCCACAGAGATTATTTTACAACAAGACGCACAGTTTAGCGCTACAGTACACGTCTTTCAGTGATTAATTTTGTACTTAAAACATTTATTTTTAAAGATATTTGAAGCACAATGATACAAAGGTTTTCCTTGATATATTTCATTCCATTACTGTAATCTGTAACACCTGAGGATATAATTACATTAATCCTCAGGGGGGTACGCGCTTAGTTTGTGTACCATGTGTATGGCAAGCACAAGGAGCCCTAGCTAATATGGTATTTGCTTATACAACTTTACACATCGGTACCATATTTCTCTAACACATTAATTACACAGCTATCTGATCATTTAACTGAGAGAAACAAACATTTATTATACTACATCAGTGACAGATGTTTACGTAATTACACAGTTGGATAACTTCACACTTATGAAATTGTATTTTGTCTGTACTTTGTGAACTGTTCATACTTTTTCGGAACCATTGTGATACTATAAGAGCTTTGAATTACATATTTGGTATGAGATCATGATTTTTAAAGTGCATTTGAGGTAGATGCCACTACTGACATGAGCAGAGAATTTTTTTTTTTTTTAGGTTTTGAAATTATTGGAGGAAGCTACGACGATTTCGAGATTTGGCAGAGGTTTTATGATGTTATGATGACGATGTGTATTATGCTGTTGCGGTATGTTTATGATCAATAAGCTGATGCTCTACGAGTTATTTGATTATGCTGAGGATCTGTTATGGTGAAATATTGAAGAAGTGTCGACGAATAAGGTAAGGAATAATGAGTAGTGGTTAGGGACTCTGATTTGTGGAAAAGGATGTTGGAAACCAAGAATCGTACTTTAAGAATTATGAAATGTGTGTACATGTGTGAATGTATTACAATGCTGTCGAAAATTTTTTGGACACTGTTATATCAACAGGATTTTGTTTCTACAGATGTGTAACGCAAATTCTTGAACTGTGAAATTTTTTATATGAGACTGCCACTGTAGCGGAAACTGGTGTAAGAAAGTTAAGTGAGCACCTGCACGTAATGCGTCATGGGCACCCAGCTGGGCGACAGCCATCTGGAAACAAGCCATTAGTGTGTGCCTTTCAGAGGCACAGGTGGAGAAAAAAAAGAGGCCATTATCTTCGCTATTGACATTCATTCCTTTGTAGAAAGCATCGCAAATACGACACGCTCAAACTTGAAAACATATGATTATAACTTGTTGTTGTTGTTGTTGTTGTTGTCTTCAGTCCTGAGACTGGTTTAATGCAGCTCTCCATGCTACTCTATCCTGTGCAAGCTGCTTCATCTCCCAGTACCTACTGCAACCTACATCCTTCTGAATCTGCTTAGTGTACTCATCTCTCGGTCTCCCTCTACGATTTTTACCCTCCACGCTGCCCTCCAACGCTAAATTTGTGATCCCTCGATGCCTCAAAACATGTCCTACCAACCGATCCCTTCTTCTAGTCAAGTTGTGCCACAAACTTCTCTTTTCCCCAATACCTCCTCATTAGTTACGTGATCTATCCACCTTATCATCAGTATTCTTCTGTAGCACCACATTTCGAAAGCTTCTATTCTCTTCTTGTCCAAACTAGTTATCGTCCATGTTTCACTTCCATACATGGCTACACTCCAAACAAATACTTTCAGAAACGACTTCCTGATACATAAATATATATATTCGATGTTAACAAACTTCTCTTCTTTAGAAACGCTTTCCTTGCCATTGCCAGTCTACATTTTATATCCTCTCTACTTCGTCCATAATCAGTTATTTTGCTCCGCAAATAGCAAAACTCCTTTACTACTTGAAGTGTCTCATTTCCTAATCTATTTCCCTCAGCATCACCCGATTTAATTTGACTACATTCCATTATCCTCGTTTTGCTTTTGTTGATGTTCATCTTATATCCTCCTTTAAAGACACTGTCCATTCCGTTCAACTGCTCTTCCAAGTCCTTTGCCGTCTCTGACAGAATTACAATGTCATCGGCGAACCTCAAAGTTTTTACTTCGTCTCCATGAATTTTAATACCTACTCCAAATTTTTCTTTTGTTTCCTTTACTGCTTGCTCAATATACAGATTGAATAACATCGGGGAGAGGCTACAACCCTGTCTCACTCCTTTCCCAACCTCTGCTTCCCTTTCATGCCCTTCGACTCTTATGACTACCATCTGGTTTCTGTACAAATTGTAAATAGCCTTTTGCTCCCTGTATTTTACCCCTGCCACCTTTAGAATTTGAAAGAGAGTATTCCAATCAACATTGTCAAAAGCTTTCTCTAAGTCTACAAATGCTAGAAACGTAGGTTTGCCTTTTCTTAACCTTTCTTCTAAGATAAGTCGTAAGGTCAGTATTGCTTTACGTGTTCCAACATTTCGACGGAATCCAAACTGATCCTCCCCGAGGTCCGCATCTACCAGTTTTTCCATTCGTCTGTAAAGAATTCGCGTTAGTATTTTGCAGCTGTGACTTATTAAACTGATAGTTCGGTAATTTTCACATCTGTCAGCACCTGCTTTCTTTGGTATTGGAATTATTATATTCTTCTTGAAGTCTGAGGGTATATCGCCTGTCTCATACATTTTTCTCACCAACTGGTAGAGTTTTGTCATGACTGGCTCACCCAAGGCCGTCAGTAGTTCTAATGAAATGTTGTCTACTCCGGGGGCCTTGTTTCGGCTCAGGTCTTTCAGTGCTCTGTCAAACTCTTCACGCAGTATCGTATCTCCCATTTCGTCTTCATCTACATCCTCTTCCATTTCCATAATATTGTCCTCAAGTACATCACCCTCGTATAAACCTTCTATATACTCCTTCCACCTTTCTGCCTTCCCTTCTTTGCTGAGAACTGGGTTGCCATCTGAGCTCTTGATATTCATACACGTGGTTCTCTTCTCTCCAAAGGTCTCTTTAATTTTCCTGTAGGCAGTATCTATCTTACCCCTAGTGAGATAAGCTTCTACATCCTTACATTTGTCCTCTAGCCATCCCTGTTTAGCCATTTTGCACTTCCTGTCGAACTCATTTTAGAGATGTCTGTATTCCTTTTTGCCTGCTTCATTTACTGCATTTTTATATTTTCTCCTTTCATCAATTAAATTCAATATTTCTTCTGTTACCCAAGTATTATTAGCAGCCCTCATCTTTTTACCTACTTTATCGTCTGCTGCCTTCACTACTTCATCCCTCAGAGCTACCCATTCTTCTTCTACTGTATTTCTTTCCCCTATTCCTGTCAATTGTCCCCTTATGCTCTCCCTGAAACTCTGTACAACCTCTGGTTCTTTCAGTTTATCCAGGTCCCATCTCTTTAATTTCCCACATTTTTGCAGTTTCTTCAGTTTTAATCTACAGGTCATAACCAATAGATTGTGGTCCGAGTCCACATCTGCCCCTGGAAATGTCTTAAAACTTAAAACCTGGTTCCTAAATCTCTGTCTTACCATTGTATAATCTATTTCATACCTTTTAGTATCTCCAGGGTTCTTCCACGTATACAACCTTCTTTCATGATTCTTAAACCAAGTGTTAGCTATGATTAAGTTGTGCTCTGTGCAGAATTCTACTAGGCGGCTTCCTCTTTCATTTCTTTGCCCCAATCCATATTCACCTACTATGTTTCCTTCTCTCCCTTTTCCTACACTCGAATTCCAGTCACCCATTACTATTAAATTTTCGTCTCCCTTCACTATCTGAACAATTTCTTTTATTTCATCGTACATTTCTTCAATTTCTTCATCATCTGCAGAGCTAGTTGGCATATAAACTTGTACTACTGTAGTAGGTGTGGGCTTCGTATCTATCTAGGCCACAATAATGTGTTCACTATGCTGTTTGTAGTAGCTTACCCGCATTCCTATTTTCCTATTCATTATTAAACCTACTCCTGCATTACCCCTATTTGATTTTGTGTTTATAACCCTGTAGTCTCCTGACCAGAAGTCTTGTTCCTCCTGCCACCGAACTTCACTAATTCCCACTATATCTAACTTTAACCTATCCATTTCCCTTTTTAAATTTTCTAACCTACCTGCCCGATTAAGGGATCAGACATTCCACGCTCCGATCCATAGAATGCCAGTTTTCTTTTTCCTGATAACGACATCCTCCTGAGTAGTCCCCGCCCGGAGATCCGAATGGGGGACTATTTTACCTCCGAAATATTTTACCCAAGAGGATGCCATCATCATTTAATCATACAGTAAAGCTGCATGTCCTCGGGAAAAATTACGGCTGTAGTTTCTCCTTGCTTTCAGCCGTTCGCAGTACCAGCACAGCAAGGCCGTTTTGGTTAATGTTGCACGGCCAGATCAGTCAATCATCCAGACTGTTGCCCCTGCAACTACTGAAAAGGCTGCTGCCCCTCTTCAGGAACCACACGTTTGTCTGGCCTCTCAACAGATACCCCTCCGTTGTGGTTGCACCTACGGTACGGCCATCTGTATCGCTGAGGCACGCAAGCCTCCCCACCAACGGCAAGGTCCATGGTTCATGGGGGGGATTATACCTTGGAGCTCTTAATTGATGATATTTATTAAAATGCCTAATGAAACGACGAGAAACATTTCACATCTATTGTCTTGCTAGTTGAAAGATTGTTTATTGCATTATGAAACGCCATATGGCTAGTGAATGACGTTTCACGCCTTGCTTTGCCTATTTTGTTTAATACCTAGTTTCTAGCTGCACTGCAGCATTGGTTACTACAAAATTTAATGGATGTACTAATATAAATATTTTATGCCTACAGATCCAGTAAATAATAACTTTATGATGTACTTAAAAAAAATGAAGGAGCTCAAAAAGACATTTTCCTTCACAGGAATTGCATACAGAATTTTCTTTTCGAGTAGATGGTAATATTCTTTTTACAATAAGTTTTTGTGGTGCACCACTTTAATTATACAGACATTAAGATGTGAATATACATTTCCCTTATCTGTATTGTTGTCTTTAGTGTACTATTTTTTCTGCTTGAGCTTTGTCATGTTTAGATATAAATTAGTGCATTTGCTGCTGCTGTTTGCCAGGCATAGTGCTACTAAATTTGACTTTATATTACCCTGTTAAGCTAGTTTTACTACTTACTTATTTTTCTTGTTGCTGCACATTGGCTCATATTAGTTGTAATGTTGCATTGCTTGGTAATTTAGATTTACTGTAGATTGATTGCCCAATTTTCTTTTTTTTGTCATTACTGTTTGTGCTAATTGTTTTGTGCTGCTGCATTTCGTCGTCCCTTAGTTTAGCAACTGAGCTCAGTAGGTTTAAGTTAGCTTAAGAGGGAGCAGACTACATAAGAAACTAACTATGATGAATTGGAAGAAAAGCATTGAGAAGCTATAAGAAAATGGTTTGGCCAAAAAAGTAGTGTACAGTGGAGAAAAACTATTTTTGAAAGAGGATGTGAACAAAATACAGAAAACATGCTTGGATAGGATATTTTTGGTGGAAACAAATGTTGAGATACGATGAAAAATCTACAGAATGAAGTTTTGGGTTGGACTGCAGTACCAAATGTTACCCTGAAAACAAACCCTGTCCTTTTCCTTTGCGTTATCCCACTATGTGATTGTGTACCCTTGTGTATTTATGTTCTTTCGGTCTTTATATGTTTATCTGATAAGACTTATGTTGTAGAATTTTTCTAATACTCAGCTACATAAACTATGATGAGGAATACTGTTATCCTCAAATATAATTTGCATTAATAATATGTTATTTACTTTGTAAAGATGTTAGACACTATTAATTCTGTTCTGTTTTAATGCTCATGTGTGAAGTTGATATTTCAAAAGTTATTCTGATCTTTTCTGTATGTACTTACGTCATAACTCCTGTAACACGGATGTATATGTTATTTCAATTCTTTTGTAAAGCCTGTATTACTGCAAATGTTATCTGTATTGTTATGATCTTTAATGATGTATTTTGTACCTTTGTTACTGTATTCTTATGTTATAAAATTGTAATTGACACCAGTTCAGGAAATTAAGTAACTTGTAAGTTACATTTCACTGCACACGTTTCTGTTAGCCTTAGTATATGGACAATATGTGAGAAGTAGGGACTGATAGTGTTTGCACGTATTTTAATAATTCAGCAAGGGACTGGATAACAGCATTGCTGGTTCTAAGGACATTTCAAACATATTCTTTGTGAGTGGACAAGTTGTGGTTTATGGACTTGCTATATTCTCTGCAAGACTCTCTGATGGTGATTGTGCACCTGCACAGTCGCAACAGATGGCTGCTGGCTATGTCTACAAGGACTACAATGGGTCTACACCTTTGATGACTCACCAATACCATTATTTCTACAAGGACTGCAGTGGGTCTGCACCTCTAGTGGCCCCCCAATACCGTAATCTCTACCAGGACTACAATGGGTCTACTCTGTGTTGACCTATCTACTAATATTCTTCAAAACTTCGACTGACTCTGCTGTGGGTTTGCTCAGTTATGGCCCATTACCTGTCTGCATGTCAAGAGTCAGCACTGTCTTTCCGTTGGAAGGACAACACTACTTCTTCAAGACTGCATGGAAATCCACTACTTCCGTGTGCATTTTCTTTTACTGCTCAGACGATGAGCAAAAACACTGCGATGAACGGTCAGGACTGTCTTTATGGGCTGTGAGAAAATTTTAGCTTTTGACCAACATTGTATCGATAAGTATGTGCATTTCATTTCTTTGTTATTGTAATTATGAAAAAAAATTTCAAATCTGTATTGGCCACTGCCCAAAACAATTTGTAAAATTTTTTGTGGGGAGCATGGGGGCTATGTAAGTAGGCTGTTTAGGTTTTTTTATTGGTAACGAAGCCGACACATAGCGCTCTGTATGAAAATCACTGGCTGTGCCGTGTGCAGTCTGTGGCAGGTTTGCATTGTTGTCTGCCATTGTAGTGTTGGGCAGCGGCAGCTGGATGCTAACAGCGCGTAGCGTTGTGCAGTTGAAGGTGAGCCGCCAGCAGTGGTGGACATGGGGAGAGAGATGGCGGAGCTTTGAAATTTGTAAGAATTGATGTCATGAACTGATATATATATATATATTATGACGATTAAGGTAATACATTGTTTGTTCTCTATTAAAATCTTTCATTTGCTAACTGTGCCTATCAGTAGTTAGTGCCTTCCGTAGTTTGAATCCTTTATTTAGCTGGCAGTAGTGGCGCTCGCTGTACTGCAGTAGCTTGAGTAACGAAGATTTTTGTGAGGTAAGTGATTTGTGAAAGGTATAGGTTAATGTTACTCAGGGCCATTCTTTTGTAGAGATTATTGAAAGTCAGATTGCGTTGCGCTAAAAAAATATTGTGTGTCAGTTTACGCACAGTCTTGTATAATTTTTCTAATGGGACATTTCAGGGGTTTCATCAAGTATCGTGTATACGTGCCCCCGCTATCAGCAGACCTCCCTGAGTTAGGAAAGTGGATTGAAGCAGCTGTTGCTACAATGACTGAAGACACACTTATCAACGTTTGGGAAGAACTCGGCTTTAGAGTTGATGTGTGCCGTGTGACAAATGGTGCTCACATTGAACATTTATAAGGTAATGAGTTTTGCTGGCCAGTGTTGCCAAGTGGTTCTAGGCGCGTCAGTCTGGAACCGCGCGACCGCTACGGTGGCAGGTTAGAATCCTGCTTCGGACATGGATGTGTGTGATGTCCTTATGTTAGTTAGGTTTAAGTAGTTCTAAGTTCTAGGGGACTGATGACCTCAGATGTTAAGTTCCATAATGCTCAGAGCCATTTGAACCATTTTTGTTTGAGTTTTTTTTGCTCTTTCATTTGGCATATCATTTATAACTGTAAGCTAAATGTAGTAAATATTATAAAGCGTTAAAACCCCGATATTCATATATAAACACCCTTTATGTAAAGGGGTGAGTTCACAATGAATAGTATTAATCAAGAGCTGAAATGACTCCTGATGTAACCACTCGGATGAAGGCCGCGTGGTTCTCGGAAGCAAAGCCACGCTTGCCACTTGTACACTCATTTACTTTGGAAAGGCCTCGTGGAGTGGCCGCACGGTTTGAGGCGCCATGACTCGCATTGCGCGGTCTCTCCCGCCGGAGGTTCGAGTCCTCCCTGGGGCATGGGTGTGTGTTGTTCTTAGCATAAGTTAGTCTAAGTAGTATGTAAGTCTAGGGACCTATGACCTAAGGAATTCAAAAATATTTGAACTTTGAAAAGGCAAATGAAAAACAATAAGCCACATCAAAGGAGATTCCTAAACGCAAAAGGTAAAGAAACTAGATTTTAAACTCCTCTGCGGCACAGGCCAAGCGACTCTGGCACTATCTCACCAAATCAACAATTTATCTGCAATTCACGGCGATCAACTCGACTGTCCAGCTTCTCATGAACAAGTGTATTCGAAACAGAACACCTTCAACGCGTCTGGAAAGACACCAGAACATCGTTCAAAATCTAAAGCCGTCGGCACACGGACCGTGCTTCCTAAAGTTAAGGTCTGAACTTGCCGAATTCCTGACGTCATAGCGTGGAATGGCACGCTGCAGAGTCTTTCCGTACGTGCAGACGTGCAGAGAAGTATCTAGCGTGTTAGATATTCTGAACGTGCGTCTGAATGTTGACCAATGAGTTGGCAGAACGCCACCTACGTCTCCCTTTCAGTACAGAGTTGGGAGGCGCCATATTGGCATTCAGTTGAGGCCTATATGTATGCATGTCGTTTCTGAGAACCAGGAAATTGAGAACCTCCTGAAAACCCGGCTTTAACTGTATGGTACGTTGTAATAAAAGATGAGAAACAACATACTAGCGGTAAAAAAAATTATTGTAACTTGCGTATTATGAGAGTTTGCCATTTGAAGGCAACGGCACATTTAGGATCCATCAAAAACACATTTTTATGGTAAAATTTGTAACACGTCTACCATCAGAGCTTTCGGGAGACGATAACATGCGAGGATTAGAAATAAAAGATTTGCAGTCGGTTTGGCGCAGTGAGTAGCGTTATGGATTCGTAACGCAAAGTGTGTTCTTGTGGCGATTCCGTTTCCCTACGTGTATTTTTTTCTCTAACGTTCGCTTTTTTTTTAATAGGTTCTGATACTTTCTCATCAGTTTAATTTAAGTACATATTATAATATTCGATTTAATGTAAATATAAATGCATTCTTTTTGAGGAGAAAGATAAGATCAGACACTGTACAGTGATTCATAGACACTCAAAAAGGGAAAAACAGTTCGATAGTTTTCAAAAATATTTATGGAGAGAAGTGCTTAAACAGAAATGGTCCGTAAAAAGGTGTATCAAGAATCACTAAGAGTGGAAGAGAAAAGAAAACTAACGAGGAGTTTAGTACCAACAAAACACCATGGGTATGCTATACACTGCGAAAAAATCGCAAGCAACGAACCGTCATTGAAGAGAAGAATGCACGAAAGAGAAGAAGAACATGCGTGGGAAGAAGGACTAATGGACGATATTACATGTGGACGAAGTTCCCTGCAGATTAAGGATAGGCACAGGAGGGAAAGTGGACGGCATCCGGCCGATATCTTGTATAGTGTCTTCAAAATAAACTGTTTGTGTACTTACGCTGCTACTTTCAATGGGCACTAAATTCCACAAAAAATTACCCCTCTTTCAAAGTGTATAAGAAAATAACGGAATATTCTTTAGCATCTGATATGCTTCGCTATTGGTCATTAACTTTCTCTTTGCTTGTCCCGAGTTTGAATTATATATATAATGGGGTGACAGTTGTTGCAAAACGGTAATATCTCACAAAACTACACGTCCGATTAGGAAACTGTCACCTCATTTCCATATTTGCCGATTACAGCGCCATCATGGTACGACAGAAATGTTTCATACAAAAGGTACATATTTTTTCACAGAGAATCCAAATGCGCAATAAAAAATAGGGGTTTCTATTTTAAGACTTCCAAGTCACCCTTCCCACCCCCCGTCTCGCCCCCAGGATGGTCAAGCATTATGTTAATGGATGTCCCTATTCGAGGTGAGCATTTATTACCACTGTTTTTGATTCCGATGTGTATTTCGCCAAATATTCCGGCAAACAGTTTCAAATGCTTTACCCTGTATGTATATTTAAGTTTTCACTTGATCAGCAGAATATGTAACCAAAACAAGCACTCGTTCATACGCAAATTAATCGTAGCTGAAATTCGTTCTTGTAACCTGGTAATGATGCGCTATCACTTAAATATAGTACCAGGATGGCGAAATGGTTGCCGTCTTGAAGATCTCAAGGCAACCTTACCTTCTTTGGTCTGAAAATAATTTTCTAAAGCAAAAAGAATGCTTGCTATCTGAATTGTTACTATGAGTAGAACTGGCTCAGAATGAACTATTGATTGAGCAGAGACAAGAAAACATTCATTTAATTATTTCTGCACGAAGAATTGAAGCAGGTCGTCATGGCTATTCAGTGCTAACATCTTGCAAAATTTATAATTCATGTAATTAAATTGACGAAAGGAATGAAGCTCAAATAAAGATATGAGATTTCATATAAACTTGTGATTAGTATTCGAGCTCATGAGTACAAAGACCTGCTCATATATGCCTCGAACACACAGGGAGTTTCTTTGATTGCAGAAGCTGTGCAACTATTCTCGCGACGAGATCCATTTCAGTCTCCATAGGTTCGTGATACATGAGAGATTTCATGGCTCCCCACAGAAAGAAATCAAGACTATGTAAATCCGGTGAGCGTGGGGGCCAGGAAGACGATCCATCACGCCCAATCCATCGCTGCGGGAATGACTTGCAGTGCCTACAAACAACCAGTCCAAAATAAGCTGGCGCCCATCATGTTGGACCCACGTGCTGCACCTCTATTCGCTCGAAAGTCTAAAAGCAAGCATGAAAGCACACACTTTCGGTCTCATGATTCGCGGCAGTCAAGTGGGATGGCAAAAGGTACGGCTCGACTCATCAGCCGCCGACCAAACCTGTCCACAGGTTAACTGTTAAGCGATGTTGTGGCACCTGGGGTAGCCTCATCAGAGGACAACACGCAAGCTGGGAAATGCCCATCTCGGCTACCGGCTACTGCGTGGCAGAAACCACTGTACGAAACGCACACGCGCGGTGTGTTGTTGGGGATGCAGTGTCTGCACCTTTGGAAATAAAAGACGTGTAAAGCATCGGCGTTTAACGCGGCTACGAGACATTCGTAAGTTCCAGGCAGCGACACATATGCTGCAGCCTGGTGTAGTTTCCATGGCATCCGACACACATTCTTTCTTAAAGACTGAATGTGCCATCATAACCTGTCCTCATTAGCCCTGCCACTTCTTAATGACCTGTACTCGCACAAATATCAGTGGCGACGTGCAAACAAACCGTGGTGTGGTTGATGTCTGTCTGGGAAATGTTCACGATAAATGTATACGGAGGATCGTCAATTCCACTGAGCCAATCTATACATTAACTGCGTCTGTAAGCTCACTGTTCATATACCGTTCCATGAACCTAGTATATTGGCTGGCGCTTGAATAAGGAAGCCCTCACGTTCCCCTTCAGTACTCTTACGCACAGCAACACCTAGCGGCATATGACGATGTTTGCGGCGATGGGTTGTTATGCTATTCACAGCCCTTATAATGTGTCCCACCTCCACTAGAAGTTCGTTGCACCGTATCTGCTGCAGCCTGTATTAACTAGCTAATTTTGAATATATACAGGGTGATTCAAAAAGAATACCACAACTTTAAAAATGTGTATTTAATGAAAGAAACATAATATAACCATCTGTTATACATCATTACAAAGAGTATTTAAAAAGGTTTTTTTTTTTCACTCGAAAACAAGTTCAGAGATGTTCAATATGGCCCCCTCCAGACACTCGAGCAATATCAGCCCGATACTCCAACTCGTTCCATACTCTCTGTAGCATATCAGGCGTAACAGTAGCTGCTGTTATTTCTCGTTTCAAATCATCAATGGTGGCTGGGATAGGTGGCCGAAACACCATATCCTTAACATACCCCCATAAGAAAAAATCGCGGGGGGTAATATCAGGGCTTCTTGGAGGCCAGTGATGAAGTGCTCTGTCACGGGCTGCCTGGCGGCCGATCCATCGCCTCGGGTAGTTGACGTTCAGGTAGTTATGGACAGATAAGTGCCAATGTGGTGGCGCTCCATCCTGCTGAAATATGAATTGTTGTGCTTCTTGTTCGAGCTGAGGGAACAGCCAATTCTGTAACATCTCCAGATACTGTAGTCCAGTTACAGTAGCACCTTCGAAGAAAAAGGGACCAAAAACTTTATTGGCTGAAATGGCACAGAAAACGTTCACCTTAGGCGAGTCACGTTCATACTGAGTTGTTTCCCGCGGATTCTCAGTGCCCCATATACAGACATTGTGACGGTTGACTTTCCCGTTAGTGTGGAAAGTTGCTTCATCACTAAACACAATCTTTGAAACGAAAGATTCATCTGTTTCCATTTGAGCAAGGATAAAATCACAGAAATCGATTCTTTTAATCTTACCAGCTGCAGACAGTGCTTGAACCAATTTCAGACGATAAGGTTTCAAACTAACATTTTTCGTAGGACTCTCCATACAGTTGATTGTGAAATTTGCAGCTCTCTGCTAGCTCTGCGAGTCGATTTTCCTGGGCTGCGAACAAATGCTTGCTGGATGCGTGCTACATTTTCATCACTCGTTCTCGGCCGTCCAGAACTTTTCCCTTTGCACAAACGCCCATTCTCTGTAAACTGTTTATACCAACGTTTAATACACCACCTATCAGGAGGTTTAACACCATACTTCGTTCGAAATGCAGGCTGAACAACTGTCGTCGATTCACTTCTGCCGTACTCAATAACACAAAAAGCTTTCTGTTGAGCGGTCGCCATCTTAGCATCAACTGATGCTGACGCCTAGTCAACAGCGCTTCAAGCGAACACATGTACAACTAAATGAAACTTTATAACTCCCTTAATTCGCCGACAGATAGAGCTTAGCTCTGCCTTTTGTCGTTGCAGAGTTTTAAATTCCTAAAGTTGTGGTATTCTTTTTGAGTCACCCTGTATAACCGATATAGAAGAGTTACGTGTTTGCTCCTGTTACTGTCCTTCAAAGTAGTCACCGGCGTGGTGTAGAATTCGTTGCCAGCGATGTCGAAGGCGTACTATACCGTTGATGGTGCGAATGGAGTGGTCTACTGCCTGTCAAATCTCTGGAAAAGTTCTGAAGCGAATGCCACGAAGCCAAAACTGAAAAGTCAATCCAAGGAATGGCGTCTTTAAGGGTCGCCGCGAAAGTGGAAAGTGCCTCAGAGCCCCAGGATGGTGAAAGTTATGGTGATTCTCATGTACGACTGTGATGGTGTTATCCTTACGCATTACGTTCCTCCACGGCAGACCGTCAGTACACAGTATTACTGTTCGTTTTTGTAGCATCACCTGCGACCAGCTTTGCGAAAGAAGCGGCGACACTTTCTGCGTAGCCCACCCTTCATTTTGCTCGACAGTACGTGGGAGCATACATCTCAAGCTGTGGCTGCTCTGTTCAGTCGATGGGACTGTACCATCCACCAATACTCCCTGGACTTAAGTCCTTGTGGCTTTGATTTCATTCCGAAGGTGAAGGGACCACTTCGTGGCATTCGCTTCAAAACTGTTCCAGAGATTCAACAGGCAGTAGACCGCTCCATTCACACCATCAGCAGAACTGGCTGTGCCAACGGTATACTACGCCATCCATATCGCTGGCAACGGTTTATACACAACGCTGGAGACTATTTAGAATGACAGTAACAGGAGCTAACTCTTTTGTATCGGTTGATCGGTTGTGAATGAATAGTTGCCACTATTTAAGTTCCAGCCCTCGTGTGTGTGTGTGTGTGTTATTAAAAAATATGTGAGTTTTTTAAA
This sequence comes from Schistocerca gregaria, assembly GCF_023897955.1. Classification (NCBI taxonomy): domain Eukaryota; kingdom Metazoa; phylum Arthropoda; class Insecta; order Orthoptera; family Acrididae; genus Schistocerca; species Schistocerca gregaria. The sequence continues at coordinate 243,355,652 of NC_064923.1, forward strand.
CTCTAGAAATTTGTCAACTCAAACATTGTCAAGAAATCTGCTGTTTTCATAGAAAAATACTCGCACACAGATTGCCGTATATTCCGACCACGGTTTTATCTGCTGGTGCATATACATCAACAGACACTTTATCAAACGTGCACTGGTAGCGGTGCGCGTCAAGAAGTAACGTACACATTGACAGTCTATAACAATGTCAACAGTATGCGTTATAAACGAGTTGATAAACAGACTAAATAACATACGTCGCGTTACATGTCAACACTAATGTTAATATGAAGCAACACGAATGCTGACATGTAGTACGAAAGTACCACTCAACAACAGCTTAAAAGTCGAAAGATGCGTGAGACAGATATCACTTTTTTTTTTTTTTTTTTTTTTTTTACTTTGACGGGAAGTTTACACACTCGATGAAACACCGGTTTAAATCTTGAACCCACACAAATTGTTCTTTATATTTTTAGGTGGACTACTGTCCTGGCTATACACGGACGTATAACTGCTTTGTTCGGTCAGCTTTAGAGACGGACGTTAGGAGATTAGTTTGCACTGAAGATTAAAGGCAAGCCGCTGCGAAGCGCCCACTTTTTACCCTACACAGAATGTAACTGGAACGTGACCTCAATTGCCCTAAATGTTTCTGTCGCCTTAAAATAGAAGTGCATGCCACTCTCCCTACGTTATAGATGTGGTCCTGTGCGATGACGTAGGTTAAGTGCGCAAAAGCCAAAAAATTTGATGCGTACTTGTCCTCTTCCTCGTTCTCATTCCTCCGTTTACTTATTTTATTTATGCATTTATTTCACCTGGGAAGATTAGGAGCTTCATGCCCTCTCTTGCATCTACCCAGACACCATTAGTAAGTGAACATCATATTTTGTACAGTACCTGGGCAATATATGGTAGTGTTAATATACAGTAATGACTATACAGAATTTGAGAAACATCATTCATATTAATACTGTGTTCAGCAGTTTGCACATCAAGTTCAAATACAGCTGGGTAAAATCGTCGACAAACGCCGATATTTCGACCAGAGCATACCCTGCCATTTTAAGACGAAACTGCAGCAAAAAAGCACCTTGCAAATGGATTTAAAACTGCGTCTTTCAGAGAAACTCCGTAAAGATAGACGCGCGGGGTAGCCGCATGGTCTAGGGCGCCTTGTCACGGTCAGTGTGGCTCCCCCCCCCCCCCCCACCCCCCCAAGAGGTTCGAGTCCTCCCTCGGGCGTGGGTGGGTGTGTTGTATATAGCGTATGTTAGTTTAAGTTAGATTAAGTAGTGTAGGCTTAGGGACCGATTACCTCTGCAGTTTGGTCCCATAAGACCTTACCACAAAATTCCAAAAATTTTCCGTAAAGCTAACACACACACACTAGCGCCATCACAAACCAAAGATGACCGACGTCAGAAGTTATCGATAGTGAAATTAACAATCAACACGTGAGGTAGCATAAACTCTGTCCCTCTGTTTTTTTTTTTTTTTTTTTTTTTTTTTTTACAAATGAGAGAGAAGGAATCTATGCAGAATTGAAACAAAAACCACCATCTCTATTTTTAAGGTTACTTGCTAATTTAATGTCAATAGATTCCTTAATAACACAGTCCCAGTAGCTGGAAATGCATACCAGAATCTTCCTCTTGTTATACGTTAAGACAATGTTCTGCAAAGGCATATTTGCTCGGCTGTTATAAGCTGTAAAGTTGTAAAAAAAAAAAAATCGGTGGGACAGAGTTTATGTTGACTCACCGCTTGATTATTAATTGCAATATCAATATCTTTCGACGTTGGCCATCTTTGGTTTGTCGTGGCGCTAGCGTATGTGTGTGCTGCCTTTACTCCAACGTTTGCCCACGTTGTGCATCATATTAATTCCCCTAACGCCATTGGCATCAAGCAACAAACTGTTTGTGAAAGGATCCATTACACTTGTCGACAGCAGAATTTTGTTTCCAAGGAATTGCTTCGATTTCATTTAATGACTGCTCAAAAATTTCAGCTTGGTTTTGGGACTGGTATACACACACATGCAGAAAAGAGCCCAATTGCGCTATGTGTTTATATTTCTAGTGCATTTACAAGCAAATTTAGAATACTTGGCCAGAAGTGACATCATGATCACACGAGCAGAAGTGTCAGCACCTTGGATCTTTAGAGTAGACTATATACAAACGAAGCTTTGAAAGTAGGTCTGAGGGTGTTAAAAAAGTTTCTCAGTGCGTCGAACTTTTTTTTTCGTACGATATTTGTAACCAGTCCAGAATGTAGATACTCCCACATTCATCTTCTGAATCAGCATCGTTATGCAGTTCAACATGTGATATGCGGGAGATAAGGTTAGCTCGCATATTATGCTAGGCTGGCATCTAGATCGGTATTTAGCTATTAAGCAACGTCCTGAAAACTAAAAGCAGCTAGTTTCTTTTATATTGATAACGGAGACGAAACCGTGTGTTTCCATTGAGGTGGAGGATTGAAATATTCGGATCAAACGAATAACCACATGATGTGTTGTTTTCCAAGCACTTGTTTGTGCTTCTTGCTAGAAGTAGGATAGCATTTGTCAGGAGAGACCTGCAAAAATTACTGCGAATGTTGCAGCTTACATTAAACCTCCAAAAAATCTTCTGAAACCAGCATCAGGACAGTATGAGACTGTCAGGTCTTCTGACAATCCCCACATGTGCAAAATCAGCTTCCAGGAAGAAAAAGGAGTACCATTCTTTCCCGGCAAACATACTGAGATTCCTTCGTATGCTCTGTATCAGAGGCCTTTTTGAACTACAGTAAGAGCATTTTCGACGAAGGGAACAATGTTGTAAGAGAAACTTTTATTTTATGATGTATCTTTTATACGTTTGCTATAAACGCTGTGAAGAATAAAGCATTATCGGTGAAATGCGTCCTTGTCTTGTTTCTTCCATCTTCAGTCACATTTAGGTCTGCTCTTGCTCTGTGATCGACGTTGAAGAATCGTAATTTTTAGTGTCGAAGCGTAGAAATGGCGTAGAATCCCACCATTCTCTGATCGTACACAGACGTCGAAGAGATCTGAAAACATAAATCATTGTTTCTATCTTTTCAAGGAAAAATGAAACATCCAGTGAAACTTCATCGTTTCATCTGTTGTGTCCAGAGCTTTTCTTTGGAGTTTATCTTCGAAATAAAAGAACTTATTCTTACTCTACTGACGTTTCTATATCCACATTGAATCTTCTGACTGCTTATTCGACATTATGCGGATGGGTGAACACACAATATGGAAATGCTATATATTTTATGTATAATCCCTAGTTTTCCTGTCTTGTTCACAAGTTAATCCGTTCCTACTGCGAGAGATGTCATTAGTGCTGTCCATTTCTCCAAAGGGAGTGCAACAACACGTAAAAAAATCAAAACACCAATTTTGCAAAAGTAAAACAGCAATTAAATGACAAAATATTAAATGTACCAATGTTCTCCGAATTGGTGCTGGAGTTCACCCTCGGACAATTTTCTGATATCCACGTGTGTAATTTTTTTGCAATTTGCAGTCTAAAAATGATGCTCCATACAGTTTCTTTTTCTTTTCATAACAACATCCACTTCTGAACTTCCTAGATAGTTATGTAATAGGAATTGCGTGGGGGACTAGCTTGAACATTCAGTGATGGCTACTAACAAAAATGAAAGACCAGGAGAAAACATGATATAAGCTCTATTTCAATAGTCGTAGGACCCCATTTAATGCCTAGTATTAATGAGTTGCAGCCACTTCAAAATATCCCTTCTCTGGTGTTACTGATTTACAGACGAAGTGTTATTGTGCTGTTTATGTTTTTAGCTCTTCATACATTTTAAAGTTCTTAAATTTGTTCAATGTACACAGAATCTAGTCGGACAGCCTTCCTGATACCATCGTTAGCTGACATTTGCTAGTAAAGGATACAGAACATGACTAACAGTATTTTTAGTTAACTACTGGCGTCCATAAACTTCTCTACACCACATATGAACAGAATTTGCTGCGAAGCGGCACTTCAGAAAACTGCTGACATAAGATATTACTTAACGGCAAGGCAGAGAAGGTTCGCAGGTGAACCAGAGCAGTCAACTGTATACGAAGAAAAGAATGCGCCAGTTATTGAGCCAATGTAACACCACCAGTATTAATTCTCTAGTTGTTTCGCTTCTTTCATGGCAAGATTCAAATTTAAACATGCTGTGGAAAATTTTTTCTCTTCCTGTTCATTAGAGAAGATCACAGACTGCATTTCCTTTACGTTGTCCCGTAGGATTAATGTATATCAGTCCCCGAACATGAAACTTTCCAATTACTAACAAGTGTGACGGTTCTGTTAGTAATGTTCGATCACAGTATTAGGCAGTGCACTCGTTATATGCGTACACTGTGACAGCACGCACCATACATAGCACCAGGGTAAAACAAATTCCTTAATCAAATCGTTTTACAACATTCAAGACATTAGAAATAAACGAAAGGTCGACAACTTAATATCTAAAGTGAATTTAAGACACTAGGAAGCTTGTTCGTGAAGTCTTTTACAATAACACGACTAGACAAATAATGGAAACTTATTGGTAAGTCAGATCGATGAAAGTAAGTTGAAACGATAAGAAAGAAATTAATAACGCCATGTAAAATTTTAAGTGCGGTAGTCTGATTAAAGGACCTGGAAAGGACGCATTCCTTTAACATAGAATGCATAACTCTGGAACGGCAAGTAGACGTGTGCTGTTTCCGTGGGGCAGGTCCCAAAGAACTGTTCCTGTCAGTTGGACGCTGAAAACCACCGACCTGCCGCTAATTTAATTAGCCCGTCAGGCTGCAGTAACCATACTGTGGGGAGATGGAGGGACACTTTGGAAATAGTTGAAGCGCCATGTCCCTGTCTTGGCCAGACTTTGAGGTGGGGTCGCAGGAGAGGGGGCGGGCGGGAACGTGTCCAATATCGGAGATGCTCCTTAACCACGGAGGGTGCGGGCTAGTTAACAGTGCCACAAAGGAAGCAGCTTCTTACACTGCTGTGCAGGGCAGCGAAGCATGCCTCTCGCAAGTCGGGAAAGGGGTTCTTTTGCAGCTAAATGTGCTGCCTTTCAAAGAGATGAAACACGTTGACATAATTACTGTAACGATTTGAACAATGCATGTTTCTTAAACTGTACTTAAGAAGCACTGCACAAAAGATTCATTACTGTGGAGGTAGAATGTTCAAAAAGGTAACTCAGATTTATGAAACTGAAGATGTTATCGTTGTAAACGTTTCCCTGGATACCATGTGCAACAAGAACGGGCTGTGTTAAAAAAGAAGTTTCTTTTCTAAGCTGTACTTTTGGAAAAGGGATGAATGTTTAAAGAGGAGAAATGAGAATTAGAAGGTTTGCCAATGACGTAATTCTGTCAGAAACAGCAAAGGAAATGAAAGACCATTTGAACAGAAGGGAAAGCGTCTTGAAAAGATACTAGAAGATGACCACGAACACACGTAAAACGAAGATAAAGATCCACAGTGTAATTAAATCAGTGATGCTGACGTAATTAGATTAGAAAAAGCGACACTAAAAGTAGTAGGCGAATTTTGCTATTAGGGAAATAAACAACTGAGTACAGCGGAAGTGAGAAGGATTTAAAACGAAGGCTAAGAGTATCAAGAATTTCATTTATAAAATAGAGAAATACCTCAAAGTATAATATAAATTTAAGCGTTCGGAGGTCCAGTCTGCTGTACGGACAGCAACCTCATACAGAAGTGACCTCTTAGCAACAAATAATAATAATAATAATATTAATAATGAGCATCAAAACCGATTCATGGATTAGTGAATACGGGGTATCGTAGAGAGATTGAATATTGTAATCCCCAAATCCTCGGAAAATAAGCGAATAATATATCTATTCAAAAAATCAAATAAATATTCACTTAACGCCTTCCTTAGAGACAAGCTCCACTCAATACAAATTAATAATATAAGTGTAGACCAGATGTGGCTTAAATTTAAAGAAATAGTGTCCGCAGCTATTGAGGGATGTATACCAAATAAATTAACAAATTACGGAGCTGATCCTCCTTGGTACACAAAACGGGTTAGAACACTGTTGCAGAAACAACGAAACAAACATGCCAAATTTAAACAGACGCAAAATCCCCAAGACTGACGATCTTTTACAGAAGCTCGAAATTTAGCGCCGACTTCAGTGCGAGATACCTATAACAGTTTCCACAAAGAAACTTTGTCTCGAAATCTGGCAGAAAATCCAAAGAGATTCTGGTCGTATGTGAAGTATATTAGCGGCAAGAAACAATCAATGCCTTCTCTGAGCGATAGAAATGCCTTCACAAAAGAAGACGGAGTAAATATTCCCGAATTCGGATCGAGAACAGCTGCCAACATGAGTAACGTAGAAGTAAATATCCTCAGACTAGTGAAGCAACTTCAGTCACTTAATAAAAGCAAGTCTTCTGGTCCAGACTGTATACCAATTAGGTTCCTTTCGGAGTATGCTGATGCATTAGGCCCATACTTAACAATCATTTACAACCGTTCGCTCGACGAAAGATCCGTACTCAGAGATTGGAAAGTTGCACAGGTCACACCAATATTCAAGAAACCTAGAAGGAGTAATCCACTAAATTACAGGCCCATATCGTTAACGTCGATATGCAGCAGGATTTTAGAACACATACTGTGTTCGAACATTATGAATTACCTCGAAGGAAACGATCCATTGACACACACTCAACATGGGCTTAGAAAACATCGTTCCTGTGAAACACAACTAGCTCTTCATTCACATGAAGTGTTGAGTGCTATTGACAAGGGATTTCAGATCGATTTCGTATTTCTGGATTTCCGGAAGGCTTTTGAGATTGTACCACACAATCGGCTCGTAGTGAAATTGCGTGCTTATGGAATATCGTCTCAGTAATGTGTCTGGATTTGTGATTTCCTGTCGTAGTAATTGACGGAAAGACATCGAGTAAAACAGAAGTGATTTCTGGCGTTCCCCAAGGCAGTGTTAAAGGCCCTTTGCTGTTCCTTATCTATATAAACGATTTGGGAGACAATCTGAGCAGCCGTCTTCGGTTGTTTGCAGATGACGCTGTCGTTTATCGACTGATAAAGTCATCAGAATATAAAAAACTGCAAAATGATTTAGAAGAAGTATCGGAATGGTGCGAAAAGTGGCAGTTGACCCTAAATAACGAAAAGTGTGAGGTCATCCACATGAGTGCTAAAAGGAACTCGTTAAACTTCCGTTACACTATAAATCATTCTATTCTAAAAGTCGTAAATTCTGCTAAGTTCCTAGGTATTACAGTTACGAACAACTTAAATTGGAAGGAACACAGAAAATGTTGTGGGGAAGGCTAACCAAAGACTACGTTTTATTGGCAGGACACTTAGAAAATGTAACAGACCTGCGAAGGCGGCTGCCTACACTACGCTTGTCCATCATCTTTTAGAATACTGCTGCGCGGTTGGGATCCTTATCAGATAGGACTGACGGAATCCACAACACAAAAAAAGTTCAAAGAAAGGCACCACGTGTTGTATTATCGCGAAATATAGGAGAGAGTGTCACAGAAATGATACAGAATTTGGGCTGGAAATCATTAAAAGAAAGGCGTTTTTCGTTGCGACGGAATCTTCTCACGAAATTCCAATCACCAACTTTCTCCCTACATAGGGAGGAACGATCACCACGATAAAATAATGGAAATCAGAGCTCCTACGGAAAGTTATACGTGTTCATTCTTCCCGCGCGCTATACGAGATTTGGAATAATAGAGAATTGTGAAGGTGGTTCGATGAACCTTCTGCCAGGCAGTATCGTAATCTAATGCATTCACTTACAGATGTGATTTGCGGAGTATCCATGCAATGTAGATGTAGATGAAACGTGGGTAATACAGACAAAAAAGAATAGAAGCTACTGAAATATGGTGCGATAAAAGTATGCAGAAGGGCACAGGGTTAGGAAGGAAAACCAGTGAGTAAATGCTGAATCACATCGGGGAGAAGAGAAGTTAGTGGCTCAGTCTGACTAAAAGACGGAATCGGAGGGCTGAGGCATCAAGGAATGGAGGGAAGGATGATAGGCAAAAATTGTTGAGACAGATAGAGACGTGACCACAGTAAGCATTCTGGCGAGGACGTAGGTTGCGCTAATTATGCAGCGATAAAGAGCGTTCCACATGATAGACTAGAATAAAGAACTACACGAATCATCCTTCGGATAGACGATACCAATTGTGTATAAATCAGCGGAGTCAGTGCATTTGTAAAGGAGATGAATTAAGATAAATGGTTAGGAGTATCAGTATCGTAATCTAATGCATTCACGCATAGACAGATTATGAATGTATGGTCTGTCAGAAGAGAACTAAAAATTACTTAGCGCTACTGAATGGAGCGCAGTATGAGTCTTCGCATCCGCTTTTGTTAAACTTCCTATCTTCATAGATGCCCTTGAACTAAACGCTGCAAGCATTCCGCTGAAATTTTGAGAATGTCTTTAAGTGACCGTTATATTCTTCAAACAATGACATTCTTACGTTGAAGAAACACGAAATGATCTCAGGAACTAGAATTTCGGAACTAAGAAGAGACAATGTGTAAGTAGGCTGTTTAGGTGGCTGCGCTATGTGCAGTCTGTGCATAGTTTGCATTGTTGTCTGCCATTGGGTGTGTTGGGCAGCTGGATGTTAACAGCGCATAGCGTTGCGCAGTTGGAGGTGAGCCGCAATCAGTGGTGGATGTGGGGAGAGAAATGGCGGAGTTTTGAGAGCGGATGATCTGGACGTGTGTCCATCAGAGACAGTAAATTTGTAAGACTGGATGTCATGAACTGATATATATATTATGACTTTTGAACACTATTAAGGTAAATACATTGTTTGTTTTCTATCAAAATCTTTCATTTACTATGCCTATCAGTAGTTAGTGCCTTCAGTAGTTAGACTCTTTTATTTAGCTGGCAGTATTGGTGCTCGCTGTATTGCAGTAGTTCGAGTGATGAAGATTTTTGTGAGGTAAGTGATTCATGGAAGGTATAGGTTAATGCTAGTCAGGCCCATTCTTTTGTAGGGATTTTTGAAAGTCAGATTGAGTTGCGCTAAAAATATTGTGTGTCAGTTTAAGCATATTCATGTATAATTTTTCTAAGGGGACTTCATATGTCGACCCTCAGCCGAGGATACCTCAGTGGAATCTTCTGATTTTTTTTTTGTAGTTTGTGTAATTAGTGTAGCTTTTGCTTATTGCTAGCGCGTAATTGTAGAGAATCTCCTTTGTAGTTGCAGTCTTTCATTCTTGTACAGTAAAACAGTTGTGGCATGCATGCAGATCTGCACCAAGCATTTTGCAGCTGCGCTTGCGATTAACTTGATATTTTTTTCAGTGTTATGTTAATGTGTTTTCTTATTTTTGCTCTTCAAATTGTGCTTTTCTGTGTTATCGTATGCAATATTGTGACAATTATGGCGTGTGAAAAACGTAATACTAGGCTCCAAACTAAACTGAGAAATGACAGTGAAGACGAAAGCAGTGTGTTGGCGCCACCGTGTAATGAATTAACTAATGTTCAACATAGCAATTTCGTAATTGTGCATAGGGAAATGGAGCGGGCGGCAAACAATGGTGTAGACAGTGAAACAATTAGTGAACAGGGAAGCATTATCGATCGATCGGTCGGCAACACCTCGCCTCAGGATTCCGAAATGACAGGACACAATCTTGCAAATACTGTAGATTCAGGTTTTGTATCCTCACCGTTTTCTCAAATAAATCAAGACACATGTTCTCCTTTTCAAAATGCGAATATTGCCGGTTCAAATGCTCTGCCGAATAGCATTGAGGAACATGTTTCAGACACCAATGCACTCTTATTACAAGTTAATGCAGCAAATGGGACAAAGGCTACAAAAGGTTAGACACAATGGAACAAAATCTTCAAAAGTTAGACATTATGCGACAACACCAGAGACAAACACAGCAACAGTTAGACGCAACAGAACAAAAGCTTCAAAATTCAGACTCAGTGGATCATACGCTTGAACAAACACGTGAAGATTTAACTACTGAGTTACATAAAATCGAATCGAAATGTCAAAAAGTCTGTAATGACTTAAAAACACTAATTTGTGAGCATTTCCAACCTATTTTTTCGCGGCATGAAAATACATTACAGAATCACAAAGCAGCCAGAAAAGAACTGCAAACTATTGTTCATGAAAATCATGAGACCTTGCAAGCTAAAATTGACTCAGTTGCATCTACCGATTCGGTTATGCAACTTGCAAAAGCTCGGGAAAACTTAAAGGACACAGTAGATACGATTTCAACACAAATGGACACTCTGAAACCTGGTTCAGAAAAAAACACTGAGGAAATAAGTACACTATCGGAGAAAGTAGCCGAACTTTCGGATCAGTTCACTAACTTATCTGCAAAGGTGGATGATGATCTGAATAACACAAGACCTGTAGCCATCACTGACACAGAAGAGTATGAACAAATTAAGAAATTCAAAAAAATCAGAATCAAATTACTACGCAACACAAAAGAGAAATCCGGGAAGTACAAGATTAGTTGGCACAAGTAATACAAAAATTACATATTTCAGAGGACACTCGCGCTCCAACACGGGAAGAGGTACTTAGAAATACGGAAAAGCCACAAAATAATAACACAGGGCATTTCGGAAATTATGAAAGAAATTGGCAAGGTGCACCGAATTTTGAGATGGAACCGCCGACACGACATAACAATGACCGATATGCTACTCGCCGACACGATGGACTATAAACTGTTCATTACTACACGTAAATTCAAAACATTTAAGAATTCTGGCAACGACATTCATCTACAAGCGTGGCTCCATCAATTCTTTCATTGTTTCCCTACCAACTGGTAGAATTTGTGTGTTGCTACTTAGAGAATGAACCAGCTGAAAGAATGCGACCGGTCATTCACAAGTGTCACAGTGAAGGAGAATTTTATCATGTCTTCCTCTCAGCATATTGGTCTCAAGCTACACAAGACCGAGTAAAACATAGCATCATAATGATGAAACATTTCGAACGATCGGAATTTTCCAGTCTTGTGAAATATTTTGAAGACATGTTGCACAAGAAGCAGAACCTGTCAAACCCATACAGCCCCTCACAACTCATCCACATTTGCTTAATCAAATTACCTGAACATTTACGACATATTATTTTGGCAGGACGTTGCAAAGACGACATTGAAGCTTTTCAGCGACTCTTACAAGAACTGGAAATTGACACTGACAATTGCGGAACGCGAAAAAAACAGGAACACAACAATTACAGGTCACATTCGTTGCAATTCCGCGATGAAAGAAATAATAACTGGACACGACAAGGCTATTCTCACAACACAAATCGTGACCAAAACAGACACCGCCCGTATGACAACCGTTGGCAGAGTAGTAATGATTACAGGGAAAGATCATCTCTCCGAGGTTGTGACTATCACAGAGATAATCAGAGAAACAGACAATATGGGAACCAAAATAATTATTATCAAGGGAGACAGAATAGACGCAACGGTCCAGCGCGCAGTTACGATTCAGGGAGAAATTCTCCACCACGTGACCGACAAGAAAGAAACTATGGAATCTACCGACATGACGACAGACCTGATAGCATCAGAACTGGTGGGATTCAAACAGGGCACGGCCCTCTCGACAAGGTGAATTTGTAGAAGTCAGATCTCCAAATCCCAATAACGACGCGCGCCATCAAGGAGACAATAGGCAATGACTCATACCGCTGGCAGCCACAAAACGTGCTTATGAAGCTGACGACGCTTCTGCCGTTGCTAGTAATTACGTAAAAATGAAAGACATAAAGGACATCTTACTCCAGGAACACGACGTAAAACATAACAACATCCTGTGATTCACATTACAGTAAATGACGTAAAATTTACTGCAGTACTTGATTCTCTGGCAGTCCCATTTCAGTAATTAGTGAAACAGCCTTTAGCAGATGCAACAAATCGAACGACTGCCCCACACTTCCGTTACGCAAGATTAAATTACAAGGTGCCATCTTTGGAAAAAGTGTAGATGTACGCCAACAAAACAACTTAGAATTCTTTTGTCAAAGCCACAGCTTCTTTATGAACTTTCTTATTTTCGACAGAAATTATGTTGGGAGTAGACTTTTTGAATGAATACAAAGCAATCTTAAACTTTCAAGATGCTGAAATAAGTTTAGAGAAAGAAGGTAAGTCAATAGCTTTGAAATTTGAAGATTGGCTCTCAAACCATGATGAAGAAATTAATCGCCTTTACCTCCTGTTAGACAACAGTTCGGAATTTTCGACGGAACTTGGCACTAACAATCACTGTGCAAGTACTGACAGGGATGATATCGACGGTTCATTTGATGCTAATGAGTTAATTCAGAATAAAATTCAAACAATTGAAAATTGTAATGACACTGATAGGCAAGAACTTTTTGAGATTTTACAAGCACATTCCACAGTTTTTCTCACAAAACAGGAACAATCAAGGGATTTCAATAGCAATTTCGTGTTCGAGAGGATCCTAAATTTTGTGTTAGACCATACGTAATTACAGGCACATTATAGGGACCGTGTTAGAACAGAAATACAATCTATGCTTGACGAGAGCATTACTGAGCCTGCAGTAAGCTCATACAACAATCCATTATATGTTGTTGAGAAGAAAAATGGATCGATCAGGCTTGTCTTGGATTCGAGACAAATCAATACTATCATCATTCCTGAAACAGACAGGCCGCAAACGTTGGAAGAACTTCTTCAAAATTTTAATGGTGTTAAAGCGTTGTCTTCTATTGATCTCAGATCCAGCTTTTATCACATCTAACTTCATCCAGAATGTAGAAAATACGCAGCTTTCCTTTGTTTCGGCCTTTTTTATCAGTTTCGGAAACTTCCTTTTGGTTTGAATATTTCTTCGGCAGCATTCATTCGTGGGTTACCTGAGTTCTTAAAACGGCACATCACCTTAGATGTGGACGATATTCTGATAGCAGAAGCCTCATGGGAACAACACAATCGCATGCTCAACAGCGTGTTACATATTTTTGCAGAATCTGGAATTACATTTAACTTCGAAAAGTCTGAATTCGGTAGGACAAAAGTGAAGTTTTTGGGACATATTATTTCTTCCGAAGGCGTTCAGCAGGATCCTGAAAAGTTAGAAGCAATCAGAACCATCCCAGTTCCATCCACAAAAAAAAACAAGTCCGCAGTTTTCTAGGTCTCGTAAATTTTTACCGTCGTTTTCTGAATATGCAAATTCTAGTTACACCAAAACTTTGTTCTCCCACTGGAAAAAATACTATTTGGAGCTGGGACGAACAAGCACAGTTGGAATTCAATTCTTTTAAAGAAGCATTACTTAACGCGCCAATACTAGCTCATCCAGATGTGTCACAAGATTTCTGCCTAAGCACGGATTCTTCTAAAGTCGGTCTTGGTGCCCATTTATTTCAAGAAGCCATAGAAAATGACACTACTGTTCAGAAAACCATTGCTTTTGCTAGCTGAGTGCTAACAAAATCTGAAAAACATTATTCCGTTACTGAATTAGAAACTTTAGCTACCGTTTGGGCATTTAACAAATTCCGTTTCTTTCTTTCTGGTAAGCACGTAAAAGTATACAGTGATCATCGTGCATTACAATTTCTTATGTCTTCAAAATAATATCATGACAGGTTAAAACGTTGGGCATTGTTTCTGCAAGAATTCCACTTCACAATAGTCTACATTCCCGGCAAGGAGAACATTGTTGCGGACGCAGTCACGTGCACCGAGTGGGCTTCAGAAAAGTAACACAGAAGGAAACCTCGAGAAAAATTTCAGTATTCTTTACATTCAGAAAGTCGCCTTTGAAAACTTCATCACCACATCTTTAAAGAACATTGCTCATGAAGAAGAGAAAGATCCGATTTGGAAGGACATCAAAAGTAAATGGCATGAAAAGACACACACACAGATTCTGCATTATTATCTGGTTAGAAACAACATACTGTTCAAACGCTGCACTGTTGATGACAAGCTATGGCTACTTCGCATTCCTGACGATTTTGGTAATAAGCTCATTTGTTACATTCATTTCAGCTAGGCCCATTTTGGTCCACGAAAATGTTATCATATTCTTCGGATGACTTGTTATTTTAACAATATGGAAAAGAGAATTCGAAGAGTCTTGTCTAATTGTAAACTTTGTCAAAAGGCTAAACCATCTACGAGGTGCATTCAAGTTCTAAGGTCTCCAATATTTTTTCTCCGTACTGGAAAGAGATAGAAACATGCGTATTGTTTTAAAATGAGGCCGCGTTCATTGTCAATACGTCCCAGAGATAGCAGCACCGTTCGGCAGATGGAATTTTACCGCCAGCGGCGAGAATGAGAACTGTTTTAAATACTTAAAATGGCGACGTTTTCCTTACTTGAACAGCGTGCAATCATTCGTTTTCTGAATTTGCGTGGTGTGACACCAATTGAAATTCATCGACAGTTGAAGGAGACATGTGGTGATGGCGTTATGGATGTGTCGAAAGTGCGTTTGTGGGTGCGACAGTTTAATGAAGGCAGAACATCTTGTGACAACAAACCGGAACAATCTCTGGCTCGCACAAGCCGGTCTGACGACATGATCGAGAAAGTGGAGAGAATTGTTTTGGGGGATCGCCAAGTGACTGTTGAACAGATCGCCTCCAGAGTTGGCATTTCTGTGGGTTCTGTGCACACAATCCTGCATGTCGCCTGAAAATGCGGAAAGTGTCATCCAGGTGGTTGCCACGAACGGTGACGGACGACCACATGGCTGCCCGTGTGGCATGTGGCCAAGCAATGTTGACGGGCAACGACAGCATGAATGGGACTTTCTTTTCGTCGGTTGTGACAATGGATGAGACGTGGATGCCATTTTTCAATCCAGAAACAAAGCGTCAGTCAGCTCAATGGAAGCACACAGATTCACCGTCAGCAGAAAAATTTCGGGTAATCGCCAGTGCTGAAAAAATGATGATGTCCATGTTCTGGGACAGCGAGGGCGTAATCCTTACTCATTGCATTCCAAAGGGCACTACGGTAACAGCTGCATCGTACGAAAATGTTTTGAAGAATAAATTCTTTCCTGCACTGCAACAAAAACATCCGGGAAGGGCTACGCGTGTGCTGTTTCACCAAGACAACGCACCCGCACATCGAGTTGACGTTACGCAACAGTTTCTTCGTGATAACAACTTTGAAGTGATTCCTCATGCTCCCTACTCACCTGGCCTGGCTCCTAGTGACTTTTGGCTTTTTTCCAACAATTAAAGACACTCTCCGTGGCCGCACATTCACCAGCCGTGCTGCTATTGCCTCAGCGATTTTCCAGTGGTCAAAACAGACTCCTAAAGAAGTCTTCGCCGCTGCCATGGAATCATGGCGTCAGATTTGTGAAAAATGTGTTCGTCTGCAGGGCGATTACGTCGAGAAGTAACGCCAGTTTCATCTATTTCGGGTGAGTAGTTAATTAGAAAAGAAATCGGAGGCCTTAGAACTTGAATGTACCTCGTACTGTCTCACATCGTGCTCCGTTGTTTCCTATCGTTCCTTCTAAATTAAAAGAATTTGCTGCTGTTGATCTCTTGGAACCCCTTGTCAGAACATCTAATGGAATTTCGTACGTTCTAGTCGCTGTTGAACTTACTTGAAAATTTGTTTCTTTCACTCCGTTACGTAAAGCCACTGGACGGCCAGTATCCAACGCCTTTCTTAAAAATTTCTTACGTGAAGTTAGGCACGTTAGTAAAGTCATTTCAGATAACGGACCGCAGTTCAAATCTGCTGTTTGGTCACTCAAGCTTCGGAACCATAAAATCAAACCTGTTTCTATTTCATTTTACTCACCGCATTATAACCCGTCTGAACGGATTATGAAAGAAATCAATAAGCTTTGCAGACTTCATTGTCACAGAAAGCATCAGTATTGGGACAGATATTTACACTTATTTCAAAACGCGCTGAATGAAATGGCTCATGACTCCACTGCTTTACCAGCTATTCTTGTACTGAAGAATGAAGAACCACCAAACAGTATCAGAGAGCTTGTACCTTTCCCGAATACACGTAAACTTCGAAACAAAGACATAATTGATTTGGCTATTAAAAATATATAATCTGCAACAGACAAAAGGAGAAAACTACACGGTAAAGCTAATGCAAATAAATTATATATTGGTCAGAAAGTTCTTATTAAAGCTAATTCATTGTCACATAAGAAGAAACACTTGAGTCACAAATTCTTTCTAGTTTACAATGGACCTTACAGAATCCGACGTATACCACATGATAATTGCGTTGATGTTGAAACTCTGCGTACTAGGAATAATAAAGGTTTGCACCACATTTCACATGTAAAACCGTTTATTGAAAGATAATCTGTTTTTAACTTAGTCTTTGCATAAAACTTTTCACTTCACGCTACTAGTACAATTTGTCACACTGAGAAATTGTTAACATGCTACTATGTTTTGAAGTTAACTATCCAGTCTAGAACCTATAGACCATTTTTAAACAGAAATTACGAATGCATTGTTTTAGTGAACAGATGACACAGTGTTGTTATTTGCTTGTTAGTTGCAGGATTACGTAACGACTATCAGGCTTACATACTTAGAACATATACAGGTACTGCTAATGAGATTTTAATGCAACATTTTGGTTTACTTGAAAATACATTCTGGATTTAAAGTACTTCTGTGAGATACCAGATGACACAGTGGTTAGTTTATGTGACAGCTATACGATTTTATCACGACGCTACTAATGAGTGACAATTTACAATGTTACTTTTGCGGTGTTTCTATTTTATGTCTGCACAGTTTTTCTGAATTCTTCTGGAAAGGAAAGCATGTTTTAGTAGTAACTTTTGTGGTATAGCTCCAATGAGACAGCCTTTTCCGTAGCACAACAATTTGTTACAGAACAGTACTTTCTTCATTACGGCAATAAGCGTAATAACTAAGATATCTACACGCAAAGCATTTGACTTTTGTTTATCATGAGGTAAGTACATTGACTTCTGCAGAACTTAGCTTTTGGAGGACGATAACCACGACACATCCACAGAGATTAACTTACAACAAGACGCACAGTTTAGCGCTTCAGTTGACGTATTTTAGTGATCAATTTTGTACTTAAAACATTTACTTTTAAAGATTTTAAAATTACAATGATACAAATGTTTTCCGTGATACATTTCATTCCATTGCTGAAATCTGTAATACCTGAGGGTATAATTACATTAATCCTCAGGGGGGTACTCGCTTACTTTGTGTACCATGTGTTTGGCAAGCAGAAGGAGCCCTAGCTAATATGGTATTTGCTTATAGAATTTTACACATCGGTACCATATTTCTCTAACACAGAATTACACAGCTATCTGATTATTTGACAGAGAAACAAACATTCTTTTTACTACGAAAATGACAGATGTTCACGTAATTACACAGTTGGATAACTTCATACTTATGAAATTGTATTTTGTATGTACTTTGTGAACTGTTCATATTTTTTCGAAGCCATTGTGATACTATGAGAGCTTTGAATTACATATTTGGTATGAGATCATGATTTTTGAAGTACGTTTGAGGTAGATGACTTTATTGAAAGTCTTGAAATTATTGAAAGAAGCTGCGACGATTGTGAGATGTGTTTGATCTGTTATGATGTTATTATTACGATGACAATGTGTATTATGCCGCTGAGGCATGTTTATGATCAATAAGCTGAGAATCGTACTTTAATAGTTATGAATTGTGTGTAAATGCGTGAATGTATCACAATGCAGGCGAAAATTTTTTGTACAGTGTTATATTCATAGGATTTTGTTTCTACACATTTGCAACGCAAATTCTCGACCTGTGAAATTTTTTATATGAGACTGTCACTGTAATGCAAACTGGTGTCGTAATATTTTGGTAAGAAAGTTAAGTGACTTTCACGGAATGCGTCGTGGGCACCCAGCTGCGCGACAGTCGCCTGGAAAAAAGTAATTAGCATGTGCCTTTCAGAGGCACAGGTGGAGAAAAAAGGTGGCCATTATCCTCACTATTGACATTTCTTTGTAGAAAGCATCGCAAATACAAAACGCTCAAACTTGAAAACATTTGATTATACTGTGGAGTTCTTAATTTATGATATTTACTAAAATGCCTAATGAAATGATGAGAAACATTTTACATCTATTGTCTTTCTAGTTGAGAGTTTGCTCATTTTGTTTAATATCTAGTTTCTAGCTGCACTGAAGCATTGGTTAAAATAAAATTTTATATATGTACGAGGGTCAGTCAAAAAGTAATGCCTCCCATTTTTTTTTCTACGTTTAATTGTCAGGAAATTTAAATGCAATTACATAGGTTGAAAACCACAACATTGAGGATCATTTTGTCATTTTTCAATGTAATCTCCGCCCATCTCTACAGTTTTGGTCCATCTTTGAACAAGGGCATGTATCCCAGCACGGTAAAAATCACAGCTCTGCTTCCTAAGCCATTGACGCACGGAAGTTTTGACGGCCTCCTCATCTTCAAAATGAATCCCACGATGAGCTTCTTTTAGTGGCCCGAACAGATGGAAGTCTGATGGTGCCAGGTCAGGGCTGTATGGGGGATGAGGCAAAACTTCCCATCCAATTTTGACAATTTCGTCAGAGGTGTGACGACTGGTGTGTGGTCTTGCATTGTCATGCAAAAGAAGAACATCTGCCATTGATTTTGTTGGGCGAACTCGCTGAAGACGTGCTTTAAGTTTTTTGAGGGTTGTGACGTATTGAACAGAATTTATTGTGCATCCGTGCTCCAAAAAATCAACCAGAATCACACCCTCTGTATCCCAGAAAACTGTTGCCATAACTTTCCCTGCCGATCGCACAGTTTTGAATTTTTTCTTCCTCGGCGAGCTTGTGTGACGCCACTCCATTGACTGCCTCTTTGATTCGGGTTCAAAAAAATGCACCCATGTTTCGTCCCCGGTCACAATTTTTTTCAGAAACTCATCTCCCTCCAAACGGAAGCGCTGCAAGTGTTGGGAGGCTATTGTTTTCCTTGCCTCTTTATTCTGATCGGTTAACATTCTTGGAACCCACCGTGCACAAACTTTTGAGTACCCCAATTGTTTAATAATCTTGATCACACTGCCTTTACTAAGAGAAATAATGCGACACACTTCATCTGCAGTCACCTGACGGTCACCACGAATGATGTCATCAACTTGCTGAATGTTGTGTGGAGTCACTGCACTCACCGGCCTGCCGCTCCGCTTTTCGTCAGTCAACGGTGTTTGGCCTTCAGCTTCCTTACAACGACGAACCCATCGTCTAACAGTGCTGACATCCACTGTCACAACACCATACACCTTCTTCAGTCTTTCATGAATGCGTATGGGCGTTTCACCTTCTGCATTCAAGAATTCAATCACACAACGCTGTCTCAAACGAACATCGATGTCGGCCATCTTACAAACTTCTGCTGTGCTGCCACCTGTTGACACAGAAAGTTACTACTGCAGTGGATTGTAGAAGAAGGTTTGAGGAATGGCGCCAAATTCAAATTTTTCACTTAACTTAATTTTTTTAAGTAGAAAAAAAATGGGAGGCATTACTTTTTGACCGACCCTCGTAGATACTTTATGCCCACAGATCCATAATAACTTTGTGATCTACTTTAAAAAAAAACGAAGGAGCACAAAAAGACATTTCCCTTCACAGGACTTGCATACATAATTTTCTTTTCAACTGCTTTGTAATATTTCTCGTAGAATAAGTTGTGGTGCACCACTTTAATTACATACACATTAGGATGTGAATAGACATTTTCCTTATCTGCATTGTTGTCTTTAGTGTAATATTTTTTTCTGCTTGAGCTTTGCCATGTTTAGGTATAAGTTATAGCATTTGCTGCTGCTGTTTGCCATGCATAGTGCTACTGAATGTCACTTTGTATTACTCTGTTAAGCCAGTTTTACTACTTTTCTTGTTTATTTTTCTTGTTGCTGCACATTGGCACATATTAGTTGTAATGTTGAATTTGCTCTGCTAATTTAGATTTGCTGCTGCTTGCTTTGACGATTTCCATTTTTTTTTCATTGATGTTTGTATTAATTGTTTTGTGCTGCTGCATTGCCTCGTCTCTTAGTTTAGCATCTGAGCTCAGTAGATTTAAGTTAGCTTAAGAGGGGGTAGACTATATAAGAGAATGAGTTGCAATGAATTGGAAGAAATGCATTGAGAAGTTATACGAAAAACGTACAGAAAGCCGGTATAGGTAGGATTTTCTTGGAAATAAATGATGACATAAGATAATGGAAAATAAATAATGAGGTAAGAAATATGTGAACATATAAATACAGAAAACATGCTTGGAAAAGATTTTTTTTGTGGAAACAAACGTTGAAATAAGACGAAAGGTCTATGGAATGAAGTTTTGGGTTGGACTGCAATACCAAATGTTACACTGAAAAGAAACCCTGTCCTTTCCTCCTGTGGTATTCTGCTAGGTGTTTGTGTACTCTTGTGTATTTGTGTTTTTCCTGTCTTTATGTGTTTAGCTACTAAGATTTATGTTGTAGAATTTTTCTACCACTAAGCTACATTCACTATGATGAGGAATACTGATATCCTCAAATATAATTTGCATTAATAATATGTTATTTACTTTGTAAAGATGTTTAGGCACTATTAATTCTGTTCTGTTTCAATGCTCATATGTGAATTTAATGTATCGAAAACTATTCTCATTATTTTATATATTTACTTTTGTCATAATTCCTGTAGCACTGATGTATTTGTTTATTTCTATTCTTTTGTAAAGCCTGTATTACTACAAATGTTATCTGTATTATTATGTTTTAATGGTGTTTTCTGTATCTTTGTAATTGTATTCTCATGCTATAAAATTGTAATTGACACCAGTTTATCATATTAAGTAACCAGTAAGCATTCATTTCAATGCACTCATTTCAGTTGGTCATAGTATATGCACAATATGTAAAAAAAAAAAGAGAACTGTTAGTGTTTGCACGTGTGTTAATAACTCAGCAAGGGACTGGATAACAGCATTGGTGGTTCTAAGGCCATTTCAAAGAAAAATTTTTTTGTGGGTGCACAAGTGGTGATTTATGGACTTGCTATATTCTCCGCAAGACTGTTTGATGGTGATTGTGCACCTGCACAGTCGCAACAGATGGCTGCTGGCCGTCTCAACAAGGACTACAGTGGGTCTGCATCTTTGATGGCCCGCCAATACCATTATTTCTACAAGGACTGCACTGAGTCTGCACCTCTGGTGGCCCACCAATACCGTAATCTCTACCAGGACTACAGTTGGTCTGCTCTGTGATTACCTACCTACCAATATTCTTCAGAACTTCTACTGTCTCTGCGGTGGGTTTGCTCTGTTGTGACCCATTACCTGTCTGCATGTCATGAGTTAGCACTGTCTTTTTGTTGGAAGGACAACACTACTTCTACAAGACTGCATTGAAATCCACTACTTCCGTATGCATTGTCTTTTACTGCTCAGACTTTGAGAAAAAAACTGCAATTTTTACTGTGATGAATGATCAGAACTGTCTTTATGGACTGTGAGAAAATTTTAGCTTTTGACCAGCATTGTACCAATAAGTGTGTGCCTATGATTTCTTTCTTATTGTAATCGTGAAAAAATTTTTAACAAATATGTTTTGGCCAGTGCCCAAAACAATTTGTAAAATTTTTTTGTGGGGAGCATGGGGGCTATGTAAGTAGGCTGTTTAGGTGGTTGTGCTGTGTGCAGTCTGTGGCTAGTTTGCATTGCTGTCTGCCATTGTAGTATTGGGCAGCTGGATGTTAACAGCGCATAGCGTTGCGCAGTTGGAGGTGAGCCGCAATCAGTGGTGGATGTGGGGAGAGAAATGGCGGAGTTTTGAGAGTGGATGATCTGGACGTGTGTCCATCAGAGACAGTAAATTTGTAAGACTGGATGTCATGAACTGATATATATATTATGACTTTTGAACACTATTAAGGTAAATACATTGTTTGTTTTCTATCAAAATCTTTCATTTACTATGCCTATCAGTAGTTAGTGCCTTCAGTAGTTAGACTCTTTTATTTAGCTGGCAGTATTGGTGCTTGCTGTATTGCAGTAGTTCGAGTAATGAAGATTTTTGTGAGGTAAGTGATTTATGGAAGGTATAGGTTAATGTTAGTCAGGGCCATTCTTTTGTAGGGAGTTTTGAAAGTCAGATTGCGTTGCGCTAAAAATATTGTGTGTCAGTTTAAGCACAGTCATATATAATTGTTCAAAGGGGACGTTTCAAATGGAGTCTTATGAATACCAAAAGTTAGGAACACTAGAAACTTTGCAACATAAAATATCTCGAAGTAATGACCTTCCCGTATTTCTTTATAACGATCATCCGTCCAACAAAAATATTCCATTAGTATATACAGATTGTTACAGAAAAACAACATGATATGACCTGTCCTTACCTAACTTCACTTGTTTCCACATCCCAGACATTCCTCTCCTTGGGATCCACGAAATACAGCTGGAGTAACGTACATGGAAGAAAAATGGACAGTTTGCACTCAAATCTACAAAGACGAAACAGTAATAGATTCTGGAGATCACTTTCTTCTGTACAGAAACTTCATAATAAGGAGAGTGCTCACTTCTGGCATGTTTTTGCGTTTTTCTAACAGAAACATTCTCACCTACAAATATCGTCAAATATATAGCTTCTGCAAATATGCCTAGTAGTAACACTCGCTACATAGTGAAGCGTTCATAAGTTTGAAATGATCGAATTTGCCTCAATCAAATATCACATTGATATTAAATATGACGAAATATCAGACCAAGCCAGTTAGGACCGAAAGAAATGAGGGAACAAAAAATCTATTCACAGACCTACTGAAAATCAAAGAAAAAAACTCTTCCGCGGTAGCAGTAGTACAATAAAATTAAATTAGATACGACAACTTTGAAACTTTACATCGCTAAAGACCAAAGCACTGACGGTTTTAAAAGCCTAAGAAATCAATAAAAATAGGTATGTTTGCTACCAATGGGCACCCTAAAGATATGTGTAATAAAGTCCTAGGATATAGTAATAAATATTTTATTTTCAATGTGACTTGAACCTTACCTTCTACATTCCGCTATAGTAGACATACAAGTCATAACTATTCACCGTTAGTGAAATACTGGAAAAATAAAAGCATGTGTCATCGGCCCAACCAAGGCGACTGGTTTCCTTCATGGGGCCAGACAGTTTCCGCCAGAGGGCAATAATTTAACAGTTGTCAAATACTGTACACATCTAAATAAGTGTCAGTTCATTTCTTATTTCCTTATCTGGAAACTAAATAACATGTATTCGAAACTAACGTAGAAATTTCACCTTTGGACGTGAGATCAAAGCACACATTTGAACGATTACTTAAATTTTGTTTATAGTGGAAAATCTTGTTCATAGTGACCACTTTTCAACTAAGGCTACACCAAAGTCGGGGCTGCTCATTCAAGGCAACTCGCACTGCGTTCCTTAACAATACCTTGTCTCTGAAAAGGTTTAGAATGCCGCTACCAGCTACAAAATTTATTGCCAACTAAATTATTTATTTAACGGCATGTTTCGAGGATTATACCTTATCATCAGGCTATATTTGTGTAACAAAAACAATTAACACAGGTTTGTACAGATATTAAAGCTTACCCAAATGACTACTGTGTTCATCTTATGGAGAGAGGGAAGAATAAACTAGTATTCATGGGGCGTGGCAAAAAATTGTAATGTGCTGAGACATCGCTATTTGCATGACTCTTTTGGACTTCTTCACCACACACAAACTTCACAACGGTGTTTTTAAAACACAATACAAAAAACAAATCAGCAGGGTAGAAACACAAGATGTCGGTCAAAACAAGGCTAATTTCGATTTGACTATCGACATGTCGATCCTGGTATTGTCAGTAGCAATGTCTTATGCCCTTTTTTCTGTCGTACCACTGATGTTGTTTGACGTAATAGATTATAGAATGAGCGAATATGACAGTTTTATAATACAAGTGGCAGTATAAGGACTGATTATTTCAGAATTACAAAGACATTTCTAGGGTTTATGATACGCATAACATTGATGTTGTGTACTTTCTATTGTAAGAGTACTGAATTGAGATTCACAGATAAGTCTGAATTTCTGAACGCTGAAATTTCATTTAGGTTCTCGTATTTAGACTTAATGCCAAGGATGAACATTTCCATTTTAATGTAATGTATAAAGACAACCAACATCAGTGGTACGACAACAAGACATGCAGAAGACATTGCTACTGACACTACCAAGATAATTACATTCGGTAATCAAAGCGAAACTAGCCTTGTTTTGACTGCCATCTTGTGTTTCTGTTTTGCGTATTGCGCTTTAAAAACACCGTTGTGAAGTTTGTGTGTGATGAAATCCGAAAGAATCCTGAACATAACGATGTCTCAATATATTCCAAGAAAACTCTCACGCCACAAGAACAACGTGAGGGATCGTTTTATAAAATTTTCGTGTGAGCAGAAGACCAATATACAAAGTGACATCGGCCCCTTACTAGGTTATCCTTCTCTCTCTCCACAGGACGATCACAGGAATCATTTAAAGAAGTTTTGATATATCTACAAACACGTGTTAAACGTTTTTGTAACGCCAGTAGAGCCTGATCATGAGTATAATACTCGAAACACGTCGCTAAATAAGTAATTTAGTTGTCAACAATGTTTGTGACTGGTAGCGGTATTATAAAACCTTTTCATATCTTGAAACAGCCATGGTCAATTAATAGTCAATATGGCTTCAAAATTATTTTATACTTATTCTCTGTCCACAGTGAGTAACTTTATATTGTGATTGTGACAAGATGGTGTGAACTGATTGTACTTTCCAATAGAGCTGCTGAATTTTAATTATTATTACCATATTAGTACGATGTTTCAATCATTAATACTAGTCAATTACAAAAATAAAGTGCATATCGTACCTGTTTTGACAGTGGTTTTGTGTCTTCGTGGAACGACTCACGAATATATCAAATATTCTGCAAAACAGGGTACACTTACTTACCGGTAACATGCGCCTGTTGTCAATATCCACGCAGAATTCGAGTCGGCACATCAAAGAAAAACGGCCATTGATAGCAACCTGTCCCTAATATCGTCTATTGTGCGAACACGTCTCCGTCAGAAGTCGTTCTCCGTCTAGTTGTATAAAATCGCCATACCAGACGCCCTGCTGAGCCAACGTTATTACTTACGAGTAGGTCACTAAATTAGATCATCTTTCGGCGCGAACATCCTAAGTGAGCAGTGTCACATTTCTGAAAAACGACCTTGGTCCGTTGCCTATTGCTGTGGGCAATGCCATTACAGAAGTGGAAGATATTAAAAAATGAAAATATAAAATTTCAAAGCAAGCTAATGATTTCGAGGGAAGTACTAAGCATATTTGTGGAATCTTCAATGTGTAGCGCTTTCAAACAAGGAATAAAAGAAGAGAATTCTAGGAGCTGATGTGCAGCATGAGGGACGAATGACGAGACCACTTCTACATATGTCACATCAAACACAACTCACACATAAATTAGCGTAAATCAGTAAAAAAACACAATTCTAGTAGAAAATAAAAAGAGTCCCATATTTTTTTTCCACAGTAGTGCCAGACAGGGCTACTACATCTCAAGAGGCAATGGTAAAATCTTTTTTGTGGCATATTGTCCTCAGCTCGTGGTCTCGCGGTAGCGTTCTCGCTTCCCGATCACGGGGTCCCGGGTTCGATTCCCGGCGGGGTCAGGGATTTTTCCTGCCTCGAGATGACTGGGTGTTGTTGTGCCGTCTTCATCATCATCATTCATCCCCATTACGGCCGGAGGAAGGCAATACCAAAACTGCCTTCACTAGGACCTTGCCCAGTAAGGCGGCGCGGGTCTCCCTCGTCGCTCCCCCACGCTCTGTAAAGAAGTATGGAACTCATCATCATCATCATTGTCATAGCATGCTTGAATGTAGTACATATATAACTCCCCTAGCGAAAGTTATTGATTTCGGACAAAAGAGATTATCATGCAGCAGACAGATCTGGAATCTAATAACTATTCTCCAAATGGAACAACTGACGTGAGAAATAAAGACGCAACAGTTACGTTTTTAGATTTTAAAAAAGTATAGACAGAAAATCCTTCATTTAATTATATGAAAGAACCCGATTTAGATCCAGAAACTATGAACAGTCTAAAAGTCAGGTTCTGTGAGGAAGTCTCCATAAAGTTTTAGATAAAGACAAGAGTTAGGCAGGGCAATAGACAGTCACCTTTGTTTTTCAGTGGAGCCCTGGAGAAGGTGATTTGAGAGCGGAGAGAAACCGACACAAAGGACATCACAACGAGAAACCGAAATACAACGTCTGTGTGGACTGCCTTGAATTCATAGATGATACTCCTTGTTAACAAACGTAACTGAAAATGCTAGGATACAAATAAGAAACTTAATTGTGTAAGCAGAAAAAAACTGTGTATAAATTTCTTTCTCAAAGATAGAATTTAGAATCAATGTAAAAAAATAGTCCACAGAATTTACTGATATATCAAAAGAAAATCAAGAAAGTCAGCTTACTGAAGAACTTAGATGAGTGGCAAATCTTAATCAACGACGGGAAATACAGTCTACAGATAAGAATAAATATGATGAACATTACAGTCCAGAATACCGGAAACACGTATAAGAAGAAAGCGATATTGTGGGGCAATTAAACATTGTAAAAATGTAGTGAGACCTAAGGTTCTGCCGGGTGCCGAAACACTGAAAAGGTGCACAAAGGTTACACAAACAAAATCATGAAAATAGAAGGGAGACTGGTTAAATGTATACTCGGTCCAAGGAGAACAGAAAAAGGTACAATAAGCCACGACCAAACAAAGAACTCGTTGAACATGTACAGAACATGTTGTTGTTGTGGTCTTCAGTCCAGAGATCGGTTTGATGCAGCTCTCCATGCTACTCTATCCTGTGCAAGCTTCTTCATCTCCCGGTACCTACTGCAACACACATCCTTCTGAATCTGCTTATGGCTTCGCCTTCCTCTACGATTTTCATCCTCCAGGCTGTCCCCCAATACTAAATTAGTGATACCTTTGCGCCTCAGAACATGTTACCAACCGAGTCCTCCTTCTAATCAAGTTGTGCCAGAAATTTCTCTTCTCCCCCATTCTATTCAGTACCTCCTCATTAGTTATGTGATGTACCCATCTAATCTTCAGCATTCTTCTGTAGCACCACATTTCGAAAGTTCCTACGCTCTTTTCGTCTAAATTATTTATCGTCCATGTTTCAGTTCCATATATGACTACATTCCATACAATTCTTTCAGAAACGAATTCCCGACACTTAAACCTATATTTGATGTTAACAAATTTCTCTTCCTCAGAAATGCTTTCGTTGCCATTGCCAGCCCATATTTTATATCCTCTCTACTTGGCCATCATCAGTTATTTTGCTCCCCAAACAGCAAAACTCATCTACTACTTTAAGTGTCTCATTTCCTAATCTAATTCCCTCGGAATCACTTGATTTAATTCGACAACATTCCATTATCCTCGTCTTGTTTTTGTTGATGTTCATCTTATATTCTCCTTTTAAGACACCGTCCATTCCATTCAACTGCTCTTCCAGGTCCTTTACTGTCTCTGACAGAATTACAATGTCGACGGCAAACCTCAAAGTTTTTATTTCTTCTCCATGAATTTTGATTCCTACTCCGAATTTTTCTTTTGTTTCCTTTACCTCTTGCTCAGTTCTTCTTCTACTGTATTTCTTTCCCCGCTCTTGTCAGTCGTTCCCTAATGCTCTCTCTGAATCTCTCTACAACGTACGGTTTTTTCAGTTTATCCAGGTCCCACCTCCTTAAATTCCCACTTTTTCTCAGTTTCTTCAGTTTTAATCTACAGTTCATAACCAATAGATTGTGGTCAGAGTCCACAACTGCACCGGGAAAAGTCTTACAATTTAAAACCTGGTTCCTAAATCAGAGAACATGATTCGGAAAAGAAGAATGTCGTTGTTCGGACACATATTAGAATGAACTACGACAGATTGCCGAAATAAATATTTGTGTCAAATTATGAAGCTGAAACCACAACTAATGTGGTAAACACACTCTATGACCTCACATCACCAACGTTATGAAGACTCTTAACAGGGATTTATTTAGAAACAAAATTTAGAAAGCGATTATCAGACACGAATAAGAAATAAAAGAGAAAACAATTTCGTAATATCTAACAGCTCGGGAAGCAGAGACACGGACATATGAAATGAATATGGTTAAAGAAGAAGAAATACACATGCAGCAAGAATTGAAATATTGGTTTAGCGGACACTGTAAAAGGACTGTTCAAAAATTGAATAAACACAAATTTACTGAGCGCAGGCAGCAATCTTCTCGATTTCCCCATGTGAAATCTCTTGGAAGACATGTTGCCGTTCACAGTCCTCTTACACGTGCACGTGGCTCGATTAGACAATAGCTTCGTAAAAACACTGGTGTTCACTTCCTACGCAGCTCAAAAGTACACGATTGATACCACCACATTTCGCTATACGAGCTTTGTTACAGTTCGGGATAATAGAACTCCGTATCTCGTTCGTTTATTCATGAATTAAGTTCGAATACAATTTCTGCATACAGATGGGTATACTTCTTTTACTTACGTCATGTTTTTTACTGCTGAGTAATTTTTATTGCAGTAGCCCCCTAATATTTCGAATGTTTTCCTGTGGATTTTGGTTGTTTTTCAGTGGCGCTTCGCGCAAAATTTCTACAATGTGCTACAATGTGGTGGCTTATAGCCTTTAAACTTACAAGGATAGTGATCCTAGCTATATGGAATATATTTATTTTACTTATATAAATTGGACTGTTTAAGCATATTTAAATTTTGTAACTGATTGTTTAACGTTGTTAGAAATAAAATAAAATGAATAACAAAAATATTTGCAGTAGCAGGAATCGAACCTGGGCCACGAAGTTCCTACTCATTGCTGCTAACAGTTCGTCCACCGAACAATTACTTCGAGCATTTCTCAGAAAGTCCTTCATCATGCTCTAAACTTGCACAATACGTTACACGCAATTTCAAAGAAAACTACTGACGTGGTGCTATGAGCGACACTGCACTCACAGTGCCGGAAGCGCTGACGTTACATAGGAGAATGCACAGCCGAAAACATTCGACTGGGTCCTCTCTCTTGGTTGATGATAGCGCGTCTGACTATTATTTTAGCACTCAATACTGGTTTCTAGTTATTGCGGAGAGAGCGCTCCGAAACATGTATTCGCATACCACGGACGCATTCAAGTAGAACTTGCATCATCTTCGTGCGATATTTACAGTGTGCTGTAGCACATCAGCAGATGACAACTGGCGCCACTGTTGATTTTGTAGTGTTGGGTGGTCGTGGAATGTAAAGTGAGACTGAGCGTGCTTCAGTGCTCTGAGGTTTTATTAAGGATGACATGTTACTGAAATGTATAGCATTTGACACCGTTAACCCAAAAGCATTTTGCAACGATGGAAATCAAGAGCTAAAACACCCAATAATGATTGTATGGTCTGTAATAAGGTAAAAGCAACTAGTGAGATAGCAGTTGCAAATTACACAGGACTGCTATAAATGATTCATTCGTTTTCAGGCTTCTGTATTTTTCATAGCTTTAGATGCAAAAATGTGACTGATGCAAGAAAGGAACCGTAAACTCACCGAGTTTGCATGATGCCGACCAGTTGATGTTCCGAGTGCAGCGCCTTGACACAGTGGTGACAATTCAAAAAAGAGTTTTTGTCTGTTGGAAAATGCGAGACGTTTATCCATCACAGCAGCGCAGTGTACATTTAGAACGAACTACGAAAGGAACCGCCATGTAAACAGAGCATAGTGCGTTGATACAATTTAGGGAAGAAAAGTACCGATAGACCAGGTGTGCCAGAGCCATGCGTTGAAGGGGTGAGGGAAGTTTGCCGGCTGGATTGGCTGAGCGGATCTAGACGCTACAATCTGGGACCGCGCGATCGCTGCGATCGCAGGTTCGATTCCTACCTCGTTCATGGATGTGTGTGATTTCCTTAGGTTAATTAGGTTTAAGTAGTTCTAAGTTTTAGGGGACTGATGACCTCAGCAGTTAAGTCCCATAGTGCTCAGAGCCTTTTGAACCATTTCGTATGCAGTCGAAAATAATCAACAGTCCGCAAATGCCACGAACTTGGAATACCGCAGCAGACTGTGTGGAAGATTTTGCGACTGTGGTTACATTTCAGACCGTACTCTACTGTGCAACAAATAAAACCGGAATATTATTGTCAGCGCCTTCAGTTTTGCATCACAGTGCAGGAAACACTTGCGGATGGATATTTCACCTCCAAGCTGATAGTCAGTGACGAAACAGCCTTCCATTTATCTGCAAATGTTAATAATCACAGTGTGAGAGCGTGGGTCACAGAAAATCCTAGTCCGCAGCACGTGGTGTAGTGGCTAGCGTTGCTGCCCCTGCATCACGGGGTCCCGGGTTCTTTTCCCGGCCGGGTTGGGAAATTTCTCTGCCCGGGGACTGGGTGTTTGTGTTGTCCTCATCATATCATCATCATCGTTTGTAATAGTGGCTAGATTGAACTGCCTAAAAAACTAGAGTGTGAAAAAATTGGGGCTTTGTACGGGCGCCCCACAAACCAAACATCATCATTAACAGAAAATAAAAAAATAAAAAAATTGTGGCTCATGAACGAGTTAAGACGAAGGTTAACGTTTCCTGTGCAAAGTCACAGACGAAGGTTCATGGGCCGTTTTCTTCTTTTAGAAGACTGTGGAGGCTACCTCTTACCTTGATATATTGCAGTTGTGGTTGTTCTCACAATTGACTGCTGATTCCATCTTCCAATAATACTTGCAGTATTGCAGCATCAACATTCTTCTGCATCGCTGTACTGGACGTAGTGGTGAAAATGATGACACTATGTTCCCTTGACCCCCCCCCCCCCCCACCTTCCGTACCCCTTCCCAGTATACCTCAGGTTACTTGGCCTAACCCCTTGTGACTCTTTCCTTTGAGGACACATTATGGGCCCGTGTTTATGCACTCCCCTTGCCAAGAGCACTGGACCATCTCAGAGAAACCTTCAATGCTGCTGTGATGGCCATTGACAAGATGTTGTTACATAAGATATGGAACGATCTTGACCATTGTTTGGACGTTGTGTCATATGACCAGAGAGGCAGTCATAGAACATTTTTAGAATCCAAAATGCAAACATGGTGAGTTTACATTTCTATTCATGCAGCAGTCATACACGTACATGTAATACTTCGAAAAAATAGAGCTTTGTAAACGAACAGATCATTTATAATAGCCCTGTGCTTCTTCTCTCAGGGTGACAATTTTTGAACTATATGAAAAGAACGTAAATTAGATACAAACTACGGCATGGACACAATTTATTCAACATGTAAACGCCACTACAGATATTCGGATTTAGGTTGTGACTTGTTCGATATGGGTGCCATCATTGGCGATGATGTGGCGCAAACGAATAGCGAAATCCTGCATGACCCGCTGTAGTTTTGAAACATCGATGTTGTCAATGACCTCTTGAATGTGTGCTTTCAGCTTAGAAACGATTTTGGGGTTATTGCTGCATGACGATGATGATGATGATGAGTCCCATACTTCTTTACAGAGCGTGAGGGAGCGACGTGGGAGACCCGCGCCGCCTTACTAGGCAAGGTCCTAGTGGAGGTGGTTTGCCATTGCCTTCCTTCGACAGTAGTGGGGATGAATGATGATGATGACGACACAACAACACCCAGAGGCAAGGAAAAATCGCTAATCCCGCTGGTAATCGAACCCGGGACCCCGTGCTCTGGAAGCGAGAACGCTACCTCGAGACCACGAGCTGCGGACTGTTACTGCATTCCTCGCCTTTAAAATATCCCCACAAAAAGGAATCGCATGTGTTGAGATCCGGAGAATATGGCGGCCAGTCGAGGCCCATGCCAGTGGCCTCTGGGTACTCCAGATCCAGAAATCGGTACCCAAAGTGCTCCTCCAGGACATCAAACACTCTTCTGCTTCAGCGAATTCGAGTTCCGTCTTGCATGAACCTTGTTGTTGTTGTTGTTGTTGTTGTTGTTGCTGTGGTCTTCAGTCCTGAGACTGGTTTGATGCAGCTCTCGATGCTACTCTATCCTGTGCAAGCTTCTTCATCTCCTACTGCAGCCTACATCCTTCTGAATCTGCTTAGTGTACTCATCTCTTGGTCTCCCTCTACGATTTTTACCCTCCACGATGCCCTCCAGTACTAAATTGGTGATTCCTTGATGCCTCAGAACATGTCCTACCAACCGATCCCTTCTTCTAGTCAAGTTGTGCCACAAACTCCTCTTCTCCCCAATTCTATTCAATACCTCCTCATTAGTTATGTGATCTACCCATCTAATCTTCAGCATTCTTCTGTAGCACCACATATTTTTTTCTTGTTGTCTAAACTATGTATCGTCCACGTTTCACTTCCATACACGGCTACACTCCATACAAATACTTTCAGAAACGACTACCTAGCACTTAAATCAATACTCTGTGTTAACAAATTTCTCTTCTTCAGAAACGCTTTCCTTGCCATTGCCAGTTTACATTTTGTATCCACTCTACTTCGACCATCATCAGTTATTTTGCTCCCCAAATAGCAAAACTCCTTTACTACTTTAAGTGTCTCATTTCCTAATCTAATTCCCTCAGCATCACCCGACTTAATTCGACTACATTCCATTATCCTCGATTTGCTTTTGTTGATGTTCGTCTTAAACCTTCGTTTCAAGACACTGTGCATTCCGTTCAACTGCTCTTCCAAGTCCTTTGCTGTTTCTGGCAGAATTACAATGTCATCGGCGAACCTCAAACTTCTTATTTATTCTCCATGGATTTTAATACCTACTCCGAATTTTTCTTTTGTTTCCTTCACTGCTTGCTCAATATACGGACTGAATAACATCGGGGAGAGGCCTCAACCCTGTCTCACTCCCTTCCCAACCACTGCTTCCCTTTCATGCCCCTCGACTCTTATAACTGCCATCTGGTTTCTGTACAAATTGTAAATAACCTTTCGTTCTCAGTATTTTACCCCTGCCACTTTCAGAATTTGAAAGAGAGTATTCCAGTCAACACTGTGAAAAGCTTTCTGTAAGTCTGCAAACGCTACAAACGTAGGTTTGCCTTTCTTTCTTTCTTGTAAGATAAGTCGTAGGGTCAGTATTGCCTCACGTGTTCCAACATTTCTACGGAATCCAAACTGATCTTCTCCGAGGACTGCTTCTACCAGTTTTTCCATTCGTCTGTACAGAATTCGCGTTAGTTTTTTTATCTTGTCGAAATCAGTGTAACTGCGGACGACGAGGATGGAGCCATCTCTGAAAACCTGCACCCACCGTTCGGTAGACACGGTCTCATCGAGGAATATCGCGCCGATCATTCAGTGGCTGGACGTTGCACACCAAACATTCACCCGTTGAGGGTGAAGAGATTTCTCATTCTTGAACCGCTGATTATCAGGCCCCCAAATGCGCTGCAACGTAACATTTTCACGTGCAAATGGCCGACACTAACAATGCTCCTGCACATGGGCAAACTAATTCCCATTATACCCCGCTGCCAGCCGTGCAGTTTGAACGTCCTAACACGAACCGTTCTGAAGTAGTGACGATTTTATTTCATATAGTTCAGAAATTGTCACACTGTACATGCTATGGCTGAGTACCTTGCACTCAAAGAATAGACGTCTTCGAAACCGACGAAACTGAAAATATTTCCTTCACTTACGAATAATCAGCGCTCAGCTTCCAAAATATCCGGTGCATCAATTCAGCTATGATATATGGCCCGCCCGTAAGCGATCGATTCTCACACTAAATACAGTAGCAGCCTGTCTTTGTACGTGATTCCTAGAATTCCAGACGATCATTGTGAATGAATATGACGGTTTGATAAATCTGAAATTAATGACTGTAGCAAGAATGGCGTTAGCTCCTGTTGACATCGGAACCGCTTTAATTCCTGGAACCACGCCGGTTCTTAGAATCGTTTCTACCCAGGGTAATAATTACAGAAGTCTTTTCTCTGCATTTCGCCTCCCTCTCTATGACAGAACTTCATGCGCCCCGTCACCGTCGCAGTAATTATCCGAACGTCTGACGAGTTTATTACGACACCTCTCCGTCGGCATTCTTAACCAGCTTAATGTTTACACCTGAATTTTACTTTCATTTGATGTGACAGGTTAATGGAACCAGTGCCCTCTGCCGCTACGCATATGCATATGAATATTATTACGTCAGATTCTACGAGACCTGTAATTGAGACAACTTCCTAGAAGGCTGACAGCGGGCAACACAACTGTCTTCTCTGAGAAAATATACGGCAGTAAAGAATGGAGTTGTCGCGCGAAGTCAGATACGACAGGGATTGTGCTAGCTAAGTATGGAAATCGCGCCGAGGAAGTTGAAAATGGGACAACTGAGACTACTTATTTCGTGCTTGCTAACTGATTTATTACAAAATTAAGAGCAACATATCAGAGAAGAGCACATTATACACATGATTTAGAGAATTCTTGGAATTATTTTGTAGCTTTAAAGGCACATTATACAACATTCAGCTATTCGAAAATAACTAACAATAAGTATATTTTATAAGATGTAGGAGGGATATTATTTCTACTCATTACATAAAAAAACAGAATGGTTGCTTTAATGGTTTATAAAATTAACCGACCGAAGCGAATAGGTTAGTAATTTACTGAACGTTGTTGTTGACAGATAAAAGAGTTACAGGTACAGTTAAATAAATGAAGCGTCGTGATGGTATTTAGATTTTCTTGTTTGCCGTTGGAGCAAAGTAATTCAAAAGGACACGCAAAATTATTTAGTGAATGTCTACGAATCAATACACAATCGCAAAACTGGAACAATGCTGTAATTATTATGCTTCACACGAAAGGAAAGAGACAAGGCATCAAAAGTCGTAGACCTGTCGGCTAGCTCTTCATACTGAAAGAGGTATCAGCTAGAGAGGTTTCACAAATCCGTCGAACACTGTTTCAGCATTCTAGAGGATGTTTTAAGATGCCTTAACGGGAAGAACGAAGAAGAGATATGAGTTAATGCATCGTATCGGAATACTTCAATGGCAGAATACAATATTTCATCTTAAATGTAGGCTTGAAAAGAAATCATAGAAAGACACAGACATTGTAGAAATTCAAAAGTGAGAATTTTACGTCCATATTGTATCTCAGGAGGAATGTAGAGACTAAGAGCAAATAAAGAAATTACAAAATATACTAACATGTATTCAGATGTGAAAAAGCACAGGTTAAAAGTATATGGTCGTATTAAGATAACGGAAATAACCAGATTAACTGCACACTTTGAATTCTACCAAACTCGCAGTAAAGCAAAAATTGAAAAAAACAGAATCGATCGGTTCGGTAAAAGAAGATCCGAAGATACTAGGAATAACACGATATTATAGGCAGGAAAATATTTATGCAGAAAATTCACGACGCGGCAGTTTGGCTGGCAGAGAAACCCAGAAAGACCTGAATAACTTAATTTTCAGGCTTCAAAAGAGCTCATTCTGAGAGAACGCTAGTAATGTGGGAGCAAAGAAAAGCTGAAACAAAACTCAGGAAATGCACCTGATTGTACATCGCGTGGTCTAGTAAGGCCCAAAACTGAATAATAATAATAAAAGCAAAATAGTACAAAATAAACAAATCGAAAAGAAAACAGATAAATTAACGATGAAACCATAGCATTGCTTGGCGGTGTTATGCATTTATTGTATTTTATGGCATTTTAAGTCAATTTTATATGGACAGAGAAAACAATAAACAGAAAAGTAAAAATGTCGTGGAGGACTTTCGGAAAAACTTATTTTCAAAGTGAAGATTTGAATGTATCAGAAACGGCAATGGGACATTGACATTTATTGTGAAATCCGTTCATAAAGTAAGGGTTGCCCAGTACCCACGGAAAGACAGGAAAACAAATTACAACACAAGACGCGAATTTGACTTCCATGGAAGAGAGTGGAGTTTCACGGGACATGTAGCCACGGGAATGGACCCCATGGTGCAAGGAAGTTCTTTTGTGGTTACCGAGAGGTAAGAAAGGATGGAGGCACTGGCCTCAAGAAGGGCACTTGGACAACATTATAATAAATTCATGAATATAGCTGATGTGTGTGGTTGAAAAGCATATTGGAGAGAAAATTCTAGAGTTGTCTTTTGCCCGGCAGTGGATGACAGTTAGGTGATGAAAACGATATTGGTGATGGCACCTAATGAGTGTAATGAAAAGAATCAAAATAAAACCACCATTTTCTCATTCTATTGACATGTAAAAATATTAATTGCTTATGGTAGCGTGTTCTAGAGGTATACAAGGATTCGTTTATAAACACTAAGTGAACTAAATTCATTGTTCGTTTTATAAACAAAAACCGCCTTTTTTGGCTGAAATATATTTTATTCGTGTTTTACTTTGAGGCATCTTCAGTGGAATCTAGAATGATACAGTTTTGTTTTGATATGCCATATTTATAGATTATAAAACAGTTCACCTCTTGTTTTTTACGTAAGTTCGTGATTACTCTTAAGAATTCAAGTTTTTTTCTGGTATTAACGTTTCCTCTGCTCACATGCTGGAGGTCCCGCTATAATTTGATGAAGGATGTCAGCCAGAAACTCGAATAGTTGTAAGTAATCACTTATTTACGTAAAAAGCGAGACATGAACTGTTTTATTATCTACAAACTTCACATATCAAACTGTCTCAGTCTAGATTCCAATGTAGATACCCTAAACTAAACGGCGAAACGCGTTTGGAACAAATAAAATACACTTCAGCGAGAAAAAGTCAATTTTTATTTACAAAAAAAAAAAAATATTGGTGTTCTTGTCCACGCAACAAACTTGTAGATTCATTGTGATAGCAACCTCGTAGCTGTTTCATAGTAACCAAAACGTTGATAGCGGATTACTGTCGAACCGAAACTCGAAGTTAATAACTGAGCCTGTCTTCAACATCAGACGCCCAGAAAGTGTCATAGAATGCAACCATTGTGTCACTTCTGCCCGAGTGAGATGGCAGTGGTTAAAACAGTGCAATTGTATTCAGGAGAAGCGGCATTTAAACCATCGTTTAGCCATACAGAATCAGGCTTTTCGTCGTTTCTTCAAATCGACTGAGAATACTGGGACGGCTCCTGTGAAAACAGCACCCCCATTTCCCTTCCCAATGCTTCATAAAATCGAGATTGCGCTCTGCTTCCAATAACCCTAATCTCCTTTTCTTTATCTATTTTTAACGCAAAAAAAATTTTTTCAAGAGAAGTATCGAAATAAAAACATTGTTACACAAGACATTTTCTTCTTCAATGAGCGAACTAGAGGATTGCTTAAGATTTGCTTGGTTTCGTGGAACGTTTCTGTTCATGCACGATGACATTCTGGAGATCAAACGTTGCCTATTTTAAGAACAATCGTAATTTCTCTAATTACAGGTCGTGTGGAACCTTCTTCTCCCCTCCGGTGCCCACTCCAGTAACAATTCTGGTATTCTGGCTTTCTCCATTCGTCTACATGCCCGTACCACTGTAAACGTTTATCAGGTTCTCCTCTAAGCAATTACCGAAAAAATAACTACAGTACCATGATTTCAAATGTCTCTCCAAAATTTAGAAATGTACAGTTCCTATCAATTAGTGATATTTTTCAGTCTTCCCATTTTTAAGAGAGTACGAGTAAGACAAACAGACAAATAGACTGTGTATTGGGTGGCCAAGTTTTCTACGTATGTCGGTACTCCGAGTATTTATATGCATCAAGTATTCAGATTGTTTGTGTGTATTGTCACGTACGAAACGAAAAAAAAGTGGGCCACCGATCAGTTCCGTTACAATATGTAACCTTACAAAAAGGCAGATGTCTGTTTAAAAATTCTTGGAAGAACGTTAAGGAAAATTAATTCACGTGCGAG
Source organism: Schistocerca gregaria (assembly GCF_023897955.1). Taxonomy (NCBI): domain Eukaryota; kingdom Metazoa; phylum Arthropoda; class Insecta; order Orthoptera; family Acrididae; genus Schistocerca; species Schistocerca gregaria. Next base: position 243,393,836 of record NC_064923.1, read on the forward strand.
GAAGATCGCTACTAAAACCTTAACTGTTCATCGCTGCAAGACGGCTACCGTATTGGAGTAACGGAAGATACAAAAGGATTAAAAGGACAGATGCAGAATTCACCACGGGTTGTTTAATCAGCGTGAGAGTCACACAGATGTTCAAGAAACGGCAGTGGAAGACGTTAAGGGTAAAGATTTGTTCAGTGTGAAAAGCTTTACAGATTCCCGATTCCTTAAGTTTCGGAGCTAGTCAAAAAACGCACTACTTTCTGCAGTATACATTTCACCTTATTACAAAGACGCTAAAACCAGAGAAATTCGTTATTATACAAAGGCGTGGCGACACTCGTTCTACTCTCCTGCCATGCTCGAGTGTAATAATACAAGTCTTCGTGGCGGGGGTAGGGGGAGTGTTTCAGCGGTGGGAGGCGGGGGAGGGGTTGGGGAAATTGACAACTGACACTGATTAGTATGTACGAATCGCGTAATAACTTACTGAAGCATTTGGAAGAGTTTGTGTGAGTTGTGCGAAGTGACACTTGTGCGGTGATAGAATGCGTTGACATTTCAACTGAGTCCAAGACACTTCATGGAGAGTTTTGCTTGCACGTTTGTTGGCTCTGCCAACTCACAACCAAACCGTAACACTTCAGTCTACCCTATTCTTCACCTCAAATCGGGCAAGTCAGCCTGAAACAGATAAGGGCAAATCAGTTATCATAACGAAGTGATTGGTCGCAGTTGTAAAGGGACATCCTCTTGTATCTTTACTTCCCCTCAACAGCAGTTGTCGATACCAGTATTATTTCTCGAATTTTGAACAGATCAGTATTATCTCAGTTGCTTTTCCGGAAACTTCCATATTATTTTATACACAGTATGTTATATTTCAAGCTAAAATCTATGAAACGAATTACCTTATAAATCATTTGAGTTTCGATGTTATAATTGATAGGTACTAGTTCTGAATGGTTCTGAATGTACAGTTAAAATTACTTTTTAAGGAACATTTGAAATTACGAATTATTTGTACACAAAAAATTTCTATTATTAATCTTGTACTGTTCACTACGTTTATTACTCGATTTAATTATTAAATAATAATCGAAATTAATAATGTAAGGAAAGCTAGTAGGAATTCATTTGTTAAGAAAAATAGTAAACTATTTGGAATATTGTTATTTCCGCAGAGTGTGAGAATCCTAAGCTTGCTTCTGATGTAATCGGACGTATTTTTGTATAACAGGTGCGAACAATTTAGTGTCGGTTAATCTGAAAAATCAAAATACTGTATGATATATTGAAATGTGAGAAAATCAGTGGAAAATACATTTATGTCAAAAATTCTGCAACAATAGTCTTCCAGTTTACTAAGTTAAAACCAACCGTGAGGGCCTGATGTTAGATTTTCAGCTTCAAGAATCAGATCCATATTCAAGAAGTGGAGCCATCTCAACATAACAAGCTAAGTAAACTTGAAAGTTTATTGTAATCTTCACTCCTCTCAGACCTTCATAAAAGACTTTGAATATTAATTACTTGGACTGTGTTTTGTTTAATGTGGGCAAAATGTGGAAGAAGGTACGAGGAGGGATATTAGACAGTTTCCTTCAGATTTTCAACATACATTAAAACTAAATCATACACGTAGATTACAGCACGCTGTGCTACGCTGCTATACAAAAAAATTCTTGGTGTGACTGTATGCTACCTGTGAAAAGCCACCGGCCGGGGTGGCCGAGCGGTTCTAGGCGCTACAGTCTGGAAACGTCCGTCCGCTACGGTCGCAGGTTCGAATCCTGACTCGGGCATGAATGTGTGTGATGTCCTTAGGTTAGTTAGGTTTAAGTAGTTCTAAGTTCTAGGGGACTGATGACCTCAGAAGTTAAGTCCCATAAGGCTCAGAGCCATTTTTTTATTTTTTTTTAGTTTTTATTTATTTATTTGTTGTTGTGAAAAGCCACTTACCCCAGCAAGGGACCCAGGCTCCACAGTAATATCTCTCTACACAAGTGTTCCAACTCCATCTGGATTCTTGATGCGTATGTTCAGTAATATGAAACAGCTCTTTATACGCTGAGGTTACCTCAGGACTTCAATGTTACTATTTAAAAGAGTCGTAAAAGAAAACAATAATGTTATGTATGACGGCCCTCCAGCCTTCCATTGTTCTTACCCTCGTCTGTAACAATCCCTAATTTCGGTGGGAAGTTGCTTAATTATCAACAGCGCCGCGGACAGAAAAGGTGTCTCGGCTACGGAAAGAAAAGCAAATGTCAGATGCATTAATTAATTAACAACGCAACCATCGCATTTCCATGAAAATCTGAGAAAAATCCCCCCTCGCTGTGGAAAAATCGCGACCCTAGGAGCACCGTGTGCAAGGGGGCGCGTTTGGCCAGTTGGCGCTGCCGCGCACACCGGCTAGTTCACATGAATAAAATACGGTCGCCGTCGTGCGCGGAAGATGGCATTAATTTTAATTGGACACTAGACGTCCGGTGCGCTCCGCGCTGTAGCATTAAATTACTCAGGCCACAATGACCACGGCATTAATGCCAAATTAGGGAGCCTTCGGAGAAAGCAGCGTGGCACGAACGCCGCTGCTCCTACGTCCATCCTGCGTCTCGTCCCCCCCCCCCCCCCCCCCCCCCTTGCGCTAGTCACAGGCCTCGACCACTCGGCTGCGTACACAGCGAGCAAGCTGCCTTCCCCCCGATGAATGTGTAATGCCCGTTTCACGGAAGGGCAGCTGCGACGGCAGGAGCTGCCCCACGTTAACAACGTCAGGTAGCCGACAAGCGCACCGGCCGTTCCATTGCAGTAAACATAACACCAGCTACTTGCCAGCCCGTGTGACAAGCGTAGGACGGGAAAGGGAGAGGGAGGGGGCTCCACCTCTATAGTCTTGTTGCCAGCATGCCAGACACGGGAATTCTCGATTGTTGAATTAATTTCCCTGTCAAACAGTGGAATGTGCCGCAGGATTTTAGGACATTCATGAGCTAAGCTGCTATGCTCACCTGCTGAAGACTTGCGCATATGTGCTGTAAGAGTACCATATACTGAGGATACAAAAGGCGTGGGATAGCGATATGTTCCATGTGCAGACGGTGGTGGTATGAGTACACAACTACACTACATGCCATTAAAATTGCTACACCAAGACAAAATGCAGGTGATAAACGGGTATTCATTATACTAGAACTGATATGTGATTACATTTTCAAGCAGTTTGAGTGCCTAGATCCTGAGCAATCAGTACCCAGAACAACCACCTCTGGCCGTAATAACGGCATTGGGTCAACCAGACATTGGATGGCGTGTACAGGTTCTAACAACCCTACCACAACAAAGGTCAAAATTTAATGACTGTGGTGTTGCTCACGCTGCTAAACACTGCATTTTCGGGCAACAACAAAGTTATTATGTGGCATTAGAGCACAGTTAATAAAGTCATTTCATGTAGTAATGAATAAACTAGGCACTCATCTTTTCGTGATCCCACGCTGGTCTCGTAAAATAATGGCTCGATCGTCGAAAATCTAGGTGGTGATGATTCCAAGCTCGGATGCAAAGACGCCTAGGTTTTATTCTGCTATATTCAAAAGTTTTGTAGATGAGCTTATCAAACCATTCTTGAAGATTAAACCTTTCGAAGTTAGCACAATGGTGATATAAAAAAATAATCAGCACTCAGAATTTAAGTTACGCTTCCTTTTTAGTGCTTTTATTGCAATATCACGTAACACACAAAACATCACTTCACAATACAAAACATACTTGAAAACATCTTCCTCACTGTTACAGTTCACATTTTATAACCTGACTACGTTATGCGTCTTTCCAACATGACGTCCAAGACTTGACTTTCTCAAGGTCCGACTCTAACTAACTAATAATCGCTCACGCGCCCAAAAATCAAGATTTACAAGTACGTCAAAGATCCTAGTGACAAAAGAAAGAATACACATAAGAATAATATGATTGCAACATAAACATATCGATGTATCAAAGTACCTCTACATTAATGAAATCAAATCTGAATGTTGTCTCAGAAATATATTAACTACTTCACAGAAGCACTGTAGAATACAGCTGGTATCGAGAGGTTCAGGTGAGGTGCCGTAATGGTTCGTAATTCAAGTACCATTACAAGGTACAGCTGCTCATGCAGCTTCAACACGATGCCACAGTTCATCAAGAGTAGTGACTGGCGTATTGTGACGAGCCAGTTGCTCGGCCACCATTGACCAGACGTTTTCAATTGGTGAGAGATCTGGGGAATGTGCTGGCCAGGGCAGCAGTCGAACATTTTCTGTATCCAGAAAGGCCCGTACACGACCTGCAGCATGCGGTCGGGCATTATCCTGCTGAAATCTAGGGTTTTGCAGGGATCGAATGGAGGGTAGAGCCACGGGTCGTAACACATCTGAAATGTAACGTCCACTGTTCAAAGTTCCGTCAATGCGAACAAGAGTTGACCGAGACCTTTCCAATTGGTGAAAGATCTGGAGAATGTGCTGGCCAGGACTGCAGTCGAACATTTTCTGTATCCAGAAAGGTCCGTACAAGACCTGCAACATGCGGTCGTATATTATCCTGCTGAAATGTAACGTTTCGCAGGGATCGAATGAAAGGTAGAGCCACGTAACACATCTTAAATGTAACGTCCACTGTTCAAAGTGCCGTCAATGCGAACATGAGGTACCCGAGACGTGTAACCAATGGCACCCCATACCATCACGCCGGGTGATACGCCAGTATGGCGATGACGAATATACGCTTCCAATGCGCGTTCACCGCGATATCGCCAAACACGGATGCGACCATCATGCTGCTGTAAACAGAACCTGGATTCATCCGAAAAACTGACGTTTTGCCTTTCGTGCATCCAGGTTCGTCGTTGAGTACACCATGGCAGCCGTTCCTGTCTGTGATCCAGCATCAAGGATAACCGCAGCCATGGTCTCCGAGCTGATAGTCCATGCTGCTGCAAACGTCGTCGAACTGTTCGTGCAGATGGCTGTTGTCTTCCATCTGTTGACTCAGGGATCGAGACGTGGCTGCACGAACCGTTAGAGCCATGCAGATAAGATGACTGTCATCTCGGCTGCTAGTGATACGAGGCCATTGGGATCCAGCACGACATTCCGTATTACCCTCCTGAACCCGTCCATTCCATATTCTGCTAACAGTCATTGGATCTCGACCAACGCTAGCAGCAATGTCGCGATACGATAAACCGCAATCGCGATAGGCTACAATCCGACCTTTACCAAAGTCGGAAACGTGATGGTACGGATTTCTCCTCCCTACACGAAGCATCACAACATTTGACCAGGCAACACCTGTCAACTGCTGTTTGTGTATGAGAAATCGGCTGGACACTTTCCTCATGTCAGCACGTTGTAGATATCGCCACCGGCTCCAACCGTGTGTGAATGCTTTGAAAAGCTAATAATTTGCATATCACAGGATCTTCTTCCTTTCGGTTAAATTTCTCGTCTGTAGTACATCATCTTCGTGGTGTAGCATTTTTAATGGCCAGTAGTGTATATCGTCATACAAACAGCGCACAGAGCCAGATTGGCTCTTGATGGCCTTAATTGGAATTATTGTTTCCAGCGTAAGTCGTATCCGCATTAACGCATTAGCATATCTACCAAGTTTTGCTGAAGTACGATAATTCCTGCCCACACTGAACCTCCATGAGTAGATGCATTTTATTTATTTACCATTTGATACATTAAAAAAATGAGCCATCACGAAAGGCAACTTGTTGCTATTGTTTTTGAGAAACTTTTTTCACAAAGAATTGGACGAAACAATCCTATACTGTAATTACTGCCGTTCTCGTTCACACGCGATTGTTAACTTCAAACACGAGCCAGTTTTAAACAGAAAACTGCTTCCTTAATAACTCCTTATCACAATCTCAGCCGTATTACTCATTAATATTCTTACTGTCATCGTGTTCTTCCAGTTTTACTTATCGTGTACATTAATCTCACACTCTATATTCATTGCTCTTCCACGTAACACCGTTCCTCAAAAGTGTTGTTGCCTCCGCTGGACTTCAGCGACTTACTCATTGCGTTCGGCAGCGATCGGGCTTTTCCGCGTGACGTCATTGTCAAAAAGCTCATGTACTCTCATGTTTGGGTATAACACTATTCTGGTTACACAAGTGTTAATGTAGGGAAAGTGGACGGCAATGTAACGAAATACGGGTTCGATGGAAGCATACACACTTAGGAACTGAGCTTACTTCCTTCTTCGACCATGAAATTCTTATGTTGCTTTACTTGTAATGACAAGAGTGAAACTGTAGGTTAGAACTGCTCTTGGCATCTGGATTCTGTTCTTTATTTTCAATAGCACTTCATACATTGAACAGCCGTAATACACTCCTGGAAATTGAAATAAGAACACCGTGAATTCATTGTCCCAGGAAGGGGAAACTTTATTGACACATTCCTGGGGTCAGATACATCACATGATCACACTGACAGAACCACAGGCACATAGACACAGGCAACAGAGCATGCACAATGTCGGCACTAGTACAGTCTATATCCACCTTTCGCAGCAATGCAGGCTGCTATTCTCCCATGGAGACGATCGTAGAGATGCTGGATGTAGTTCTGTGGAACGGCTTGCCATGCCATTTCCACCTGGCGCCTCAGTTGGACCAGCGTTCGTGCTGGACGTGCACACCGCGTGAGACGACGCTTCATCCAGTCCCAAACATGCTCAATGGGGGACAGATCCGGAGATCTTGCTGGCCAGGGTAGTTGACTTACATCTTCTAGAGCACGTTGGGTGGCACGGGATACATGCGGACGTGCATTGTCCTGGTGGAACAGCAAGTTCCCTTGCCGGTCTAGGAATGGTAGAACGATGGGTTCGATGACGGTTTGGATGTACCGTGCTCTATTCAGTGTCCCCTCGACGATCACCAGAGGTGTACGGCCAGTGTAGGAGATCGCTCCCCACACCATGATGCCGGGTGTTGGCCCTGTGTGCCTCGATCGTATGCAGTCCTGATCGTCGCGCTCACCTGCACGGCGCCAAACACGCATACGACCATCATTGGCACCAAGGCAGAAGCGACTCTCATCGCTGAAGACGACACGTCTCCATTCGTCCCTCCATTCACGCCTGTCGCGACACCACTGGAGGCGGGCTGCACGATGTTGGGGCGTGAGCGGAAGACAGCCTAACGGTGTGCGGGACCGTAGCCCAGCTTCATGGAGACGGTTGCGAATGGTCCTCGCCGATACCCCAGGAGCAACGGTGTCCCTAATTTGCTGGGAAGTGGCGGTGCGGTCCCCTACGGCACTGCGTAGGATCCTACGGTCTTGGCGTGCATCCGTGCGTCATTCCGGTCCGGTCCCAGGTCGACGGGCACGTGCACCTTCCGCCGACCACTGGCGACAACATCGATGTACTGTGGAGACCTGACGCCCCACGTGTTGAGCAATTCGGCGGTACGTCCACCCGGCCTCCCGCATGCCCACTATACGCCCTCGCTCGGAGTCCGTCAACTGCACATACGGTTCACGTCCACGCTGTCGCGGCATGCTACCAGTTGTAAAGACTGCAATGGAGCTCCGTATGCCACGGCAAACTGGCTGACACTGACGGCGGCGGTGCACAAATGCTGCGCAGCTAGCGCCATTCGACGGCCAACACCGCGGTTCCTGGTGTGTCCGCTGTGCCGTGCGTGTGATCATTGCTTGTACAGCCCTCTCGCAGTGTCCGGAGCAAGTATGGTGGGTCTGACACACCGGTGTCAATGTGTTCTTTTTTCCATTTCCAGGAGTGTAGTTTCCTGTGAAGTAGACACATTTTGCAAGTCGCAACCGGAATAGTGCTTAACATCTTTTTGATGCAGTTATGGCACAATAAAAAAATGTCATAACTACAGTTACTGAATACACACATTATTACATAGAAGTTAGAGATTAGTCGACGAGCATTAATCAAAATGCCAGGATGGCACCGAAAAGAATTAGATATCCATCTTTTCAAAGTAAAATGGTACAAGCAATGTTTCCTACACAAATACGACTATAAGTTTTCCTGGACGAAAAAAGTAAAATAAAAGCAAGGCTTTGCTTATATTTTCCCGGTTCAAATGGGCAGTCTTCCTGCATTTGGCGACACGTGCGTGCCTGATAGAATTGTTGTGAAATTTAGTGTACTTTAGTCATTAGTAAAATATTACATTGAAAGTAAGTGGAAGCAACATTAAAAAAGATCCTTGGGCAGTGTAATGATTATCATTAAAACGTCTGCTACAGATTGTAATGTTTTTAATTTAATGCAGTCAGTCTTGTGGAGAGCTAAACCCACCGAGAATATATTCCTACAACCTTGGGAAAATTATTATAGGTAAAACTACTAACATTAGTCTTTTAATTACTGTTTTCACAAATTGCCACAGTACAAATCGGCATTATTAATCTCAGAACGAAGAAACTGCATAGGGCTGAAAAATAAAGAGCAACAAGACAAAACTTAGCACGCTCCCCACACGTAGGAGCGTGCGTTCTAAGCGGAGCTTCTCAACAGTGACGCAAAAATCTCTGTTCAGCGCACTCACATTGTCGCCTCCCCCCCCTACCCCCCTCCCAAGTTATTGACTACACGAAAACGCGCACTAATCCGGAAATATACTCGAGACGGCATAAAGGTACCTTCGCACGGAAAACCAGCACCAACAAACAAAAACAGTTTGGCAAATTTCTAACTGTTGAGAGTTTGACAGACTTACAACTGTTGAAAGATGTTGACAACAGTTTCAAACTCTTGTAAACACACGTTCGGCGTTTTTATTTTTTGTTACAGATAAGCAATGGAAATGGATACTGACTGTGAAGACTTGTCATTTGTTATGGTGGGAGTTGATGCTTTTGTTATTTCAGAGTACATGATGAAAACATACGCAGGATGGCAAGAGAAAGGCAGCCAGGAAAGAATGTTTAATTACCGGATATCTCGCGCTAGAAGAATGGTGGTGATTTTTTTTTTTTGAATATTGTAAGCAGTTTTTCGCAGTCTTAGAACAACTATACACTTAGTCCTGAAAAAGCAACATTAGTGACTTTTGCAACTGTGTCTTTGCGCAGATTTCTTAGAAGAAGTAAAGAAAGTGTCACAGTTTACTCACCACCAGACAGTTTTGATTTGGAAGATCCAGATACAGGCAGGGTTTCAGATGGCAGCTACGGGATGTCTCAGCAAAATAATCATCTTCAGTCAAAGGCAGCAATTCAGGAAAAACTCCAAAGAATATAAGGGATGAATTTGCAGTCTGCTTAGTATTGGTTGTTGGTAAAGTGAAATGGCAAGGGAAATATGAATAAATAAATATCTAGTGAAAAGACGTATGTAATTAAAAACTTCCGAACAAAAACTTTATATCTTTAGTTATTAACAATGTAAGCCATTAATTTGCAAACTACTTTTATCAGATTTTGACAAAATGATATGACAAAAGAAATAAATAAAATTCCAGTGAAAATACAGCTGTAATTAAAGAATTTACGACCAAAAGCTTTACGCTTTAGTTACGCTAGTGGATGACCTTTTACTTACGATTGTAAATATTTTTCTCCCTGGCTTGTTCACGCCTTCCTAATATTTTATATGCTCCTATAAAATCCATTTTGGAACGTAGAACTCAGTTGTCCTAGAGCCACTTTTAGATTTGCCCGCTTTGCAATGGTCATGATTGTACTGTGTTTTCATATTTGTCCATTTCCTTTCACACTCCACAAGCGGTACACCAATTTTATCCAAAACTTCTTTCAAGAAATCTTCCCTTTTATATCTGTCTTAATATGCAGAATCAGAAGGATCGTACAGAGGTTTCCTCATTTCAATTGTTGGCTCTGTTGACGGCTTGTGAGTTGCCATTGTCGAAAGAAACACAGCAAACGAGGAAAGAAACACAGCAGACGATACGACAAATGCAAATGCGCAAGTCACAGAACTCTGTCATGTTTTTGCTCACTGACCATAAACTGAAAACTCGAGACAAATTTCCCTCAACTAGCTGTTCAGACTCGCGACTCCAAACAACTGTTGACAACAAGTGAAAACTAAGACAGACTTTGAGATGAAGAAACTTGTCAACCGAATTTGTTGGAGTCTGTTTTGAGTGTGTAGGTACCTTAAGAAAATCCCTAACAGCTCACAGCACTGTGGCCAGCTTTCAGCTGTGGAGAGCTAACGGCTGCAGCCATAACAGTAGCTCTCTACAGAGATTTTACAACGCTGCGGTGTAGCTGTAGAGACTTTTATCAAATCACGTATCTACGGGAGACTGTCGAGACAACAACGCCAACGAATCTCGGTCTGAGAAAACAATTGGCCCAGTTAGATACACTGAGGTGACAAAAGTCATGGGACACCTCCTAATATCATGTCACACCCCCTTTTTCCCGGTTTAGTGCAGCAACTCGGCATGGATGGACTCACCAAGTCGTTGAAACTCCCCTGCAGAAATGTTTGAGTTATACTGCCTATACAGCCGTTCATAACTGCTAAAGCGTTGCAAGTGCTGGATGTGGTGCACGAACTGACATTTCCATTATGTCCCATAAATGTTCGACGGGATTCATGTCATTAAATCTGGGTGGCAAAACCATTCATGTGACTTGTCCAGAATGTTCTTCAAACCAGTTGTGAGCAACTGTGGTCCAGTGACATGACATCATTGTTTCGGAACATGAAGCCCATCAATGGTTGCAAATGGTCTCCAAATAGACGAACATAACCAGGACCCAGTCCATTCCATACATCCCACACCATTATGGAGTCAACACCAGCTTGCACATTGCCTTGTTGTCAACTTGGGTCCACAGCTTCGTAGGCAATGTGCAACACTCATCCCTACCTTCAGCCTCTTACCAACTGAAATGGGGACTCATCTGACCAGGTCACGGTTTCCAGTGATCTAAGGTCCAACCAAGATGGTCACGAGTCCAGGAGAGGCACTGCAGGTGTGTCTTGCTTTTAGCAATGCCATTCGCGTCGGTCGTCTGCTGCCATAGCCTGTTAACGCCAGATTTCTCCTCACGTCCCATGCTGATTTTTGCAGTTATTTTTCGTAGTGTTGCTTGTCTGTTAGCTCTGGCAACTCTATGCAAACGCCTCTGCTCTCAGTCGTTAAGTGAAGATCGTCATGGACTGCGTTGTCCCTGATGAGAGGTAAAGCTTGAAATTTGATATTGTCGCCACACTCTTGACACTGTGGATCTCGGAATGCTGAATTCTCTAACGATTTCCGAAATGAAATGCCCCTGCGTCTAGTTCTAACAACCATTTCGCGTTCAAAGTCTGTTAATCCCCGTCGTGCGGCCAGAGGCGGTTGTTCTGGGTACTGATTTCTCAGGATCTATGCACCTAAATTGCGTTGAAATGTAATCACGTATCAGTTCTAGTATAATATATTTGTCCAATGAATACCCGTTTATCATCTGCATTTCTTCTCGGTGTAGCAATTTTAATGGCCAGTAGTGTAACATCCACGCAGTCATTTGGCAAGCCATAATGTGAGTGAACAATATGGCTATCCAGAAGAAAGATAGTGCGCTGTTAGTGAAACTGTTTTGTGTGAACGGTAGCGATTGCAGTGGTGCATTGAGAAAATATCCACGAATGAAAGGTCTGAGGAGAGGCCCGATGTCATTAAATGGTTTAAAGAAAACTTTAATAAAATTCGATAACACGGGTGAGGTAGGTGTGGCACCTGGAAGAAGATGGCACCCTATTACGGCAGAAGGTACTGACGAGGTTGCTGTTACTCCAACTGATCATGCAACACGTGTCCCGGATAGTGCCAGTACTGATGCAGTGTTACGAGAATTGTCGATCCCAAGGTCAACAGCACAGAAAGTTTTGGGGTCTATATGATATTGGTACCAGTACAAGGTCCGGCCATTGCAGCAACTCGGACCTCAAGATACGCAGTAACGCACTTGAATTTCCTCTTCGGTTTTTGGCACGGATCGACGTTGATGACATGTGGCCGGGCAATGATGTGTGGTGTGACGAAGCACATTTCACACTACAGGTTGCAGTGAATACACGGAAGTTTCAAATTTGGGGTACTGTTAAACCGAGTGTTGTGGACGAAGAACCATTACACTCGTCATTTGTGACTGCATGGTGTGGATTTACAAGAATCTTTATTCTCGGTCTCTTCTTCTTTGAAGAGAATACACCCAGAGGGCCTGTCAGGTATACAGGGCGTCTGCACGTTATCAAGACCTCCTTGCACACCATGTGATTCCTGCTTTGGAAGAGAACGGCTGTGTGGAAACCATTGATTTCATGAAAGATGTGGCAACACCTCATGTCACTGGCCCAACGAAGTATCTGCTTAATGCAAACTTACACGAATATTTACTCTACAGATGTAGGGCCTGCAAGATCAAATGGTTCAAATGGCTCTGAGCACTATGGGACTTAATTTCTAAGACAATCAGTCCCCTAGAACTTAGAAATACTTAAACCTAACTAACCTAAGGACATCACACACATCTATGCCCGAGGCAAGATTCGAACCTGCGACCCGAGCAGTCGCGCGGTTCCAGACTGTAGGTCATAGAACCGCTCGGCCAACCCGGCCGGCCCTTGCAAGATCATCTGATCTGAATCCATATGACTTTGGCTCTGTGAATACATAAAAAAAGCGTTTACCAGGGACACTTTCGGTCGCTACCTGATCTGAAGGCCAGTATGCAGGAATACGTGACTCAGATTCCACAGGAACTGCTGTGAGTAACTATTGATCCCGTCGTTTTGCGGATGCAGCGTCTCGTCTACGTCTCTGGTGCTCATATTGAGCAAATTCAGTGAGCAGCGGTTAATAACGAAATCAACATTATGCCTCTCTCGCTTCTTTGACTATTTCTGCCAACGTCCCATTCCTAATCCATAGAAATATTTCTACACGTCTTCCTAGCATTCAAAGCCCTAGTTTTGCACCTGGTGGCCAACATTGGAATTAATCTTGTTTCTAGTGTAAATCGGTTCCGCATTATGGCATTAGCATATCTATCAAGTTTCGCTGCAATACGATAAGCCCTGTGAGTAACTGCTCTTCGATTATAGCCATTCACTACCATGATAGATTTATTCAAAAATGGTCCAAATGGCTCTGAGCACTATGGGACTTAACTTCCGAGGTCATCAGTCCCCTAGAACTTAGAACTACTTAAACCTAACTAACCTAAGGACATCACACACAGCCATGCCCGAGGCAGGATTCGAACCTGCGACCGTAGCGGTCGCGGGGTTCCAGACTGTAGCGCCTATAACCGCTCAGCCACTCCGGCCGGCGATAGATTTATTGTCCTCTAGCGACGTATCATCAGATGGTACTGACTTTTAATGATTGTAGCATTTCTGAGGTCGTTGTGTAGCTGCGGCAAGGCAGAAAAAACGACGTCATCCTGAACTCTAATTTTATAGAATTGTTAACAGCACTATTAAATTTTGCAATAATGAATACATGTTACTTTCGTAATAACCGATGTAATTTAAAATTTATGTATTTATTGTCATCAACGTATAGTTTGCGAAAATGTGTTGACCAATGGAAACCTCTGTTCCAGCGTAAAATCTTCGAACATTACTCACACCCTTTAGATGGTTTTGTACATCTTGTAAAGCACATGGAAGATGAACTTAAGGCACAGTTTCTGTAGAGTTGTGGATTTGAAATTACTGGAAAACATAAATTACGCTCTCTAGTGTAGGATGGGCACTAGAAATAAACCCATAGACGCTAATAACTGTAAATAATGCCTTTTGAGGTAAATATTTCGTGATTCCTTGACACATTCAAAGCTTACGTGTTCCCTCTATCTTGCCACAGGTACACAATGAACTCCACAATGCTACAATCATTAAAAGGATATACCATCTCATGATGAGTACCTATGTGGTTTCAAATCCTGTCATGGTATATCAAATATTAAACCATCACAAAAAACGACTGGTTGCAATTATTTCTGAAAACTTTTATTCATCACAGTCGCTGTGGCCCACTTCCATAATCGATAAAAGTCTTATTATTTGTGGTTGTCGTTATTCCGTAATAACAATAACCAGTGTGGAAATAGTATTGTAAAAGTAGTGCCCAATGCAAGTGCGAAATGAAGATGTTAGGATTGAATTGCATGTTCAATAAACAGTGACTATAATTATATTTTATGTCTCTGAATCATAGAATACAAACCATGCTACTTGTGTTTCCTGCTTCAACTGAAAAAGAATAATGATTAAATTAAATTTGTGACCCATAACGTCCATTGAAAATAGCACAAGTAGTGGATGGAGCTTACAAGGAGACCTCCGCGGGCGTAATTTCTACATTACTAAGAGTGTTGTGTGATAGATATCTCGTTGGAAGATTTGGTAAAATCGTTCTCTTCGCACGTGAGTTTATTAAGATTATACATCCGACGTGTCATGGACTCGACTAATGTCTGAAGCAGTGCTGGAGGGAACTGACACTATGATTCGTGCGGGGCTGTCCACAAAATCCGTAAGAGTACGGGAGGTGGAGATCTCTTCTGAACACCACGTTGCAAGGCATCCCATATATGCTCAATAACGTTCATGTCAGGGGATTTTGGTGGCCCTCTGAAGTGTTTAAATTCAGAAGAGTGTTAGCGGAGCCACTCTGTAGCAATTCTGGGCGTGTGGGGTGTCGCGTTGTCCTGCTGGAACTGCCCAAGTCCGTCGGAATGCACAATGGACATGAATGGATGTAGGTGATCAGACAGGATGCTTACGTACCTGTCAGGGTCGTGCCTAGACGAATCAGGGATCCTATATCGCTCCAACTGGACTTGTCCCTCACCATTACAGAGCCTCCACCAACCTGAACAGTCCGCTGGTGACATGCAAGGTCCATGAATTCATGAGGTTGTCTCCATACCCGTACACATCCATGAGCTCGATACAATTTGAAACGAGATTCGTCCGACCAGGCAACATGTTTCCAGTTATCGACCGTCCAATATCGGTATTAACGGGCCCAGGCGAGGCGGAAAGCTTCGTGTCGTGCAGTCATCAAGGGTTCACGAGTGGGCCTTCGGCTCCGAAAGCCCATATCGATGACGTTTCGTTGAATGGTTCGCACGCTGACACGTGCTGATGGCCCAGGATTGCGGAAGGGTTGCACGATTCTCTTCAGTCGTCATTGCTCCCGCTCTTGCAGGATCTTTTTCCAGCCGCAGCGATATCGGAGATTTGATGTTTCACCGGATTCCTGCTACTCACGGTACTCTCATGAAATGGTTGTACAGGAAAATCCCCACTTCTTCGCCACCTCGGAGATGCTGTGTCCCATCGCTCGTGCACCGACTATAATACCAGATTCAAACTCACTTACATCTTGATAACCTTCCATTTTAGCAGCAGTAACAGATCTGACAACTGCGCTAGAACCTTGTCTCATACATACGTTGCCTGCCTCAGAGCCGTGTTCTGCGTGTTTACATATCCCTGTATTTGAATACGCATGGCTATATCAGTTACATATATGTTTCATTTGGAATACCACGATAAGAAGCAAGTAACTGCACTTGGGCTTAAACGTCATTAGTAATTTAGCTTGAGTCAGAAACGGAAAAGAAATCGACCATGTCCTTAACAAAGGAAATGTCTTGCCATTCACCTTAATCAATTTCGGCCAAGTATAAATAAGGGTCACTGGGTGGGGCTTAAACCTCACTCCTCGTATCTGCCACAAAGCGTTCATATAGCATTATAGTTCATAGTTTAGTTGCTTTCATGGCGTGATTACTAAGGCTGACGCGGGAGTGGTTCATTTCAGATGAAATAGGCCGTTATTTTAATGATGGCGAGAATTCTTAATAGTGAGCTATGTTTTAAAATCAAATACACATGAACTTGTGTTTCTGTTGAAACTTCACTCTTACGAAAATAAGATATCTTTAGAAACAGTTTAGTAATACGATTATACTTTTGAATGGCTCCATTCAGCCTCGTTTTACTCCCTGCGGTGTGTTAACTGCCTCGGTTCTAGGTAGACAATACAGATACTTCCTCTATATTATACATGTTGTGTAATGTGCCCTCCCCTGAAAATTTTCATCTCTGCTGCAACATTCAGAGCCGAGTTAAAAGTGACCACAAGCACTTTAATCTTATCCATTGGGCTATGGAATTAAGGTCACTGTTGTAATTTAACAATTTAAGAGAATGATTTAGTTCAACCATATTAACAAATTTAACTGATTTAAAACCTGATTATTCCATATTCAAACAAAGGTCAATATAAGAATCAGAATATGCTGACAAAAAAATAAGTTGAGAAATTATTATTTTTGAGATGGGTGCGCCTGAAAATGGAAACCTTTTCTCCTGACACGTTTTAGTTTTAATTCGATTAGGTTCTACAGCAATTAATGTCACTAACGTGGCTGTGCCAAATTATTCTCGTACGCTGTTTAGCGTATACCCTTTCCAAAGAATCAATCAAAATTTCGGCTTATCATTTTAGATAACCACAGAAGTGAGAATTATGTCAGCAATTTTCGATTATTCTTCCATTACAACACTTTCCCAACCCCATTTCTAACCTTATACCTACGACTGGGGCGACATATCATCAGAACTGTTTACACTTAATCCACGTTTCACTGTTCCATTCAACGAAATGAATGATTGTGTAAACAGAGTGTTCGGAATATAATGCATCTTATTACTTAATGAAATGACAGATCTTCCATTACAACACTTTCCCAACCCCATTTCTAACCTTATACCTACGAGTGCTAGGCGCATACCACATCCAACGTTATTCCATGTAATAGATTGCATGATTAACTTGTTTGGTTTTCATTGCTCCACCCATTTTTGTCATATTCACCGTTATGTTTTACATGTCACCCTTCCTATAGTAGCCACCAGATATCCAACTCTATGGCTGAATTTCCATCAAATTTTTCATGTGTTTTCTGTCAATTATTTTTATGAAACCGACAATCTACATTCGAATCTCCCCCCGCCCCCTACCTCCTCCCACTCTTCCTAATATCCATTTCACGACTGGGGCGACATATCCATATCATCAGAAATGTTTACACTTAATCCACGTTTCACTGTTTCATTCAACGAAATGAATGATAGTGTAAACAGAGTGTCCGGAATATAATGCATCTTATTACTTGATGAAATGACAGATCTAAGAAATACTTATGAAGTACCCAAAAGCACTGTTAAAGCATTACGAAGAGGACGAAAGGAAATATACAGTACAGAGTTTATTGCACCTAAGCATACTATTACTGGGCAGTGGAGAAAATAAATCGATTCTGAAGCATTTCGGTTTAAATCCCCATTTGATTACGTCATCTTCTTTAAATTAAATCGTGTACCAAAAGTCAAATATCATTTTATTATCAATATTAGGACTAGTTGATAAAATGAAGAGCATATTACGATAATAACTCGTGTTAATCCAAGAAGCAAATGAAAGGAAAGACGATCGCGATGTCTTGCAACAGTCGAATGAAAACTAACGATTGAGAAGCTGAGTAAAAGAAACATTGGCATAGGAAGGCTACGTGAGAATACCCATACGCTAAAAGAAAATCGTATTAAAAGGGCATTTCAGGTAAAAAATTAAATCCGTCGTTACACAGTGAATTGAATAGGTAATCTTTTAGTAGTCATAACAAAGGATCCGTTGCTGTTAAAGAAGAAGAACAAATATACTGAAACATGTTCAGAAGAATAGAGCACGTATGTTCAGAAAACTTAACAAATTTGTCAGTTCAGAGAATTTACTTTGATCGTGTGACATAAATGAAGTATTCAGAGGGAGATTTTAGAATTTAGGCTGTAAACGGTTAATCTGCACTTAAAACACCCGAAAATCTTTTCTTATGGAGCGTCACACATATAGAATGTCTAGCTTAAGTTATTAATAACGCACAACTTTAAAGAAACTCACCCAACCTAGAAAACGTCCTAAACTTGAAAGTAATGGAATACCGAGCTCAATATTCGGACGTATAAAACATCTGTGCCTTAAGCAACTTCATTGCCTCAGAAAGTAATAACATTTTTTAAGAAGGATAGACCTCTTACGCAGGCAAGAAGGCAGCGCTCAGTCTTTCGCCTTCAGTGTATTCTAAAGCTCCAAATGGAATCGGATTACGTCAGAACAGACGAGCAGAGTAGCAAGAAAGTTTCATTTTGAGGATTGGGCTTGGGAACGTGGTAATATCTCTTCGGAAAGTACACATTAAACTTAATCACCGACAAACAGCAGTTTCATGATGTCACGTGACATCTCCACTGAATACTTGCATCCGCTTCTTGAAGCGGCCTCGTCCGCCAAGCGAAAGTGAAGTACCTGTGAGTATATAACTCTCCGTCTGAGCGAGGAATGCGAATCCGTTAATCCACATCGCCGCGGCGTTCGTGTGTGGATGCCATTCCTCAAGGGTCCTCCTCCTTGCAGTATTCTTCGGTAGACGATAATGACGTCACATATTTCCCATTTAAATTGTATGTCATGCGGAGGTTATATACGGTCGCGTGCTGTAATCTCGTCCGTGATGAATACGTCTCCGGCGAAAAGAAAGGACCTGTTTAGGGGCGGGGATTAAAAGCGTCCCGCGAAAAAGATTTATATTGACCAAACTAACCTCCGCTCAGTAGCGCCACAAATATTCCCCCTGAGACTGGAGTTAAATGAATTTCGGACAGAGCTTCCCTAATTACCTACCAGTATGCATTAAATTCTTGTGCCTAATTTAGCCAGGAAAACATGTCTCGTTACGACCATGTATGAAATACTGAACACCAGCTTACCATTTCCTAACTTCCTCGTTGAGTGCAACCCGAGGGATCTATAGACAGCTGTTTTCAATTATTGCTATGGGTCGTCAAAAGACTTCTCAAAAATCGAGTTCTTCTGAGAATGTCTTTCGAAAATTTTGAAATGATAATGTTTAAATATAAAACAGAAATGCAAAAATTCGAAGATGATTGACATGTTGCTGATCGTGTTACTTGAGTAATTCGTCGCCGATTGCGTGCATATAACTAGTGAATTGTGTTAAGAGTATTTTCCAAGAATTGTGCAGTTAACTCCATCAGAAACTATGTGAGGATAACCTAAACTAGAATTTCCGTTCTAAAATAAATTACTAGTACAGAAGACAGCTATATGGCCTCAAAGTTTTCCATGATGGCCTGATTAACGGAAATTGGTTTTTTCGGCCACCAAACGTCAGACATATGAAAGCAGCGATGAAACATAGCCTCGATCTCAGGTCACTAGAGTACACAGAATTACGTGCGAAACTGATGCGAACTATGTAGGCTGACTGATCACTGGGTTCTGGAGCAGCACTTAAAACAGAGAGAACTAGATAGATTTACAGTGGCGATGCACTGCTTGAAAAATAATTATAATATAGGCTTCAAGCAAAAATAATCTTCGTCCATTTGATGGTATACTGACAACCAACCATTGATTAATGAAGTGGTGGTGGTGATAAGTTCCTATGGGACCAAACAGCTGAGGTCATCGGTCCTTAGGCTTACACACTACTTAATCGAGCTTATACTAACTTACGCTAAGGACAACACACACAGATCCATGCTCGAGGGAGGACGCGAACCTCCAACGGGGGCAGCTGCGCAAACCGTGGCAAGGCGCTTTAAGACGCGTGGCTACCCCGCGCGACGATTAAAGAAGTATGATGATCTGTGGAGTCCCGGTTTTTTGTCACAACTGAGGGCAGTCAAATGTTTGAGTATCCTCTTTCATTGTGTGAGGGAGGACTGGTGTGGCAGAAAAGCCAGACTGAATTTCCTCAGGAACATATTTACAGAAGACGTAACTATGGGATGTTTGCACCGTTCCTTCTATGGCTTCGTCGTTTGGTACGTTCTTTGACTGTTGTTCGAATATCTTTGTGTTTTGAGAGGCTACAGTGCCTACGCAGAACACTTATGCAGAGGTAACAGGAAGTAAAGGACGCAAACTAAAAAATAAATAAACAAAAATAACTGCAATCACATGCTCTCTACGCTCCATATATGGTGTTCAGTCCAGAGAACAAATTCAGTAAGACCACTTACAAGAGAGTTTAAATACCACCTCAGTGTGTGTGGGGACAGCGTCCTCACACGGAAATGTATTTTATCCATGAAATATCCATCTGTTTGATTTGCAGCTCCTTGTATTGGCCGTGTCCCCAGTTAAAATTTTTGGATGTGAGGTCCGACAGCTATGCAAAACACCGTTTCTCTCAGTACCCAGACGTCACACTGTGTTCTGGTGTAGTGAGAAAGTGTTTTACTACGTTATTTGTGAAAAATACTTTTTATAGTTTACGTATGCATCACAACATCTCAGCATGACGCAGAGAATTGAAGTGCTTGCCACACGAAAACATGACGAGATACCTGTACTAATTAACACAAAAGTGATCCAGAAAATTCATGCACACCAACTGTAAAGAATAAATAAACGAAACCCCACTGATGATGGTACAGTGGTGTCGAAACATGTTTGGGTATGAGAAAAACGGTGTTTCGCATAACTGGCGGACCTCACATCCAAAAATTTTATGGATGAAGTTCTCCATTGAACGTGTTGTAGCCGTGGCTACCAGTATAAGTTAATCTTTGGTTATTGACAATATGCTGGAGACAACTTAGTGCTCTGGTGCGAGTTAGTTGCGGTTAGCTGAGCATTCGTCAGCTTAAGTTTCAGTGTGGAAGCAATCGATAGAAAATTGTGGCGTGTAGACTGAAATGCTGAATATTATCAAAAGCGTTAATGTTTACTGAGTGCTTTAATAAATTATAATTCGTGGCCCCCTAACAATCGATGTTCTCTCTCGAAACAGTCATTATAGTATCCCTGCAGGATTTATTTAATGGTATTAGCTGTGCGGAAAGTTTAAGGAGAGGCTACGACCTAATACAGCGGGCCTGGAGGAATACCGACAGGGTCGTTTGTAACACACCACCCATCACTTCTCTGGTTTTGGTGTGTGTTCACCCCGGGTAATTGACTACCAGATCAACAGAGAGTGCAAACCTGCTGCAATGTCGGATAATGCAAAGAAAGAAATAAGGCCCTGTGACTCCTGATTGAACTGTGGTAGGAGTGTTCCCAGTAATTGGTTCATAATTGATCCCTATTAATTAAAAATTGGTGCACATTGATGTTGTATTCAGATATTGAACACCAGATGCAAATGTTGAACATAAAATTAATTAAGAAAGTGACTTGGGATTTCAACTACTTGATTGAAAACAGATGCAGTCGATTAGCACAGATGTATTTTAACTCATGATCTTCAATCATCACATTACATGACTCTCCTAACAGTCAGTGGTAATAAATTGCGTTTGCGTGGAGTACAGCGCATTAAATCAAAAGTAATTCCTATCGACTGACCCAGGTGTAATGCGAAGTGCAAGAAGAATTCTACAATACAAGGCCCATGAAACCCTCGTGGAAACTTTGCCGATGTGACCCAGCAAATTAACCAGCGGCCGGAGCCGTCGCAATATCACCGAATTCAGCGTGACGGAGCGGTGTCGTTGTGCGGATGTCGGCCGACCACGTGGTGCTGCAAGGCTGCGCTTGTCTATTCACTCCTAGCTATCTTGCTCAGTACATAACTGAACCAAAACTTCCTATCTACAAGTTCAATCGTTCCATTTGCTAAGCCCTAAACTGCACAGATGCTCACTCTTTCTCAGGCAAGCTGAGTAAAGAACGCCCCGTCTGCACTCTAGGCAAGCTGGGAATGGAAGACCTCTACGGAGACTTCTCACAGTCCGCTCTTCGCCTCGGTTTCCCCTCCAGCAAACTCACTTATGTCAATAGCAGCGCAAGTCGCGTTAATTATGTGTTGCTTCCCAGCGCCGACCAATGCCTGCTCTGGGAAGTGAAGAGATTCTCACAAAATTTCCCTTCCTCTCAACTTCTGTTATTTAGCTCCTCCCAGGTCACCCATCAAGGTTAGCGTCTGTACAACACCAAGTTTTCCGGAATTCTGACTCCCAGGAGAGTACTTCAAATTGCTTGGTCCTACGTTCCCATCAGAGGCCGGCGTATTTCATTGTGTCACTCTTCACCTGATTTGCTTCAGACTCTGTGGACCGTGAATTCAGTGTGAAGTTGCTATAGTCATGAACACGCATATTTTGACCTCTGTTGGCTGCTCCACCACAGCTTTGTGCGGCTTTCTCGCATGTTCCACAGAAAACGGGATGACGGACATTTATCAACAGGCATACAAATTCTCCATCTGTTTCCCGGTACACCAGCATGGAGTCGGGGTCAACCACCCACTCACTGTCACTCATCTGGAGGCCACTCCGCGTTACCACTTTCTCAGAGCTTGAGCAGCCCTTAGCCGCTCCCCCGGCGACCACAGTCAATACTGAGTACTTCCCTGGGGTAAACTAGCCTCCGCTAAATCGAAACGTTTCCACAAAGTTTTCATGTCGTGTGTATTGCTTTAAACCATCACCCAACATTAATTATTCCAATACGTCCATACTATACCCTCTACAAGATGCATTGTGCCTTGTCAGTCATTTTTGTTCAGCCCTACTGTTCGCTCAACGTGAGTTATGTGATCTTTAATGACTTCAGGTAAGGGGCATAGTTCTTGCCATCTTACACGTTATAAATGGAAGCTCTCATTCCTTTAATAGCAGTAAATGAAGAACAGTTAAAAGGATAAGATACCACCAAATATCTGGGACTGCTGTTGGAGAGACAATAATTCTTCTTTCACACCCAAATCATCTATAACAAAGTGCTGTACATAACCAACAACATTGAGGAACGGTACAGAGCCGGCCTCTGTGACCGAGCGGTTCTAGGCGCTTCAGTCTGGAACCGCGCTGCTGCTACGGTTGCAAGTTCGAATCCTGCCTTGGGCATGGATGTGTGTCATGTCCTTATATTAGTTAGGTTTAATTAGTTCTAAGTCTAGGGGACTGAGGACCTCAGATGTTAAGTCCAATAGTGCTTAGGGCCAATTCAACCGTTTGAAACGGAACAGAAGAGGTTCGGATTTCTCTTACAAAGTAGCCGTTTTGGCTGCTATGACAGAATATGGAATAATAGAATGCAACTGGTGAAACTAACATAAGCCAGGTATGTGTAAACGAAGCGTGATCCTGCGTGTTCGTAGTGCATGAACTGCAACGTGACGTGTCCCGAGAGGGAGTAAGAAAGATAGCGAGATACGTGACCTTACCTCAGACGATAAATTGGATGAGGTTAACTGGTGGTGGGGCGCTTGCTCATCCCCCGACCGTGGATGGAAAGCAAGCTTTGAGATGTGCACACTACGGAACAGGGTGCAAATGCCTATGCACAGATGTGAATACATTTCATGGAAGTACCCCTGGCACTCTTCCCTATATATGTATAAATTACCATCCATAACCGACCGACTCTTCATTCTCTAAGTCTGCTATGTGTCCCACACTGGCCGAGGCTAGTGAAATATCCTAAATCCCATTCCAGCTGATGAGTGTGGCGGAGACGGCGTCGTACTGCATTAAAGCCAGTAGAGTACGAAGGCCATAGTTATAGGGCTTCTTCTGCTCATTGCCCTTCTGGAAGGTCCGACGATGGTGCGCTGTGGATGGCTGGTCACGCGGTTAGTACGTGTTGCCAACATAATTTGGCTCTTCTGGAATATCCCCTCATTCTACCCTGTTAAGCTACGAGGAGCTAGTAACGTAGGCCGCTGTTGCGTGTCACAAGAGCGAGAGAGTCAGCGTACGTTATCGATTACAAATATTGGTTCGTCGCTTCTGGCGCTGAAACAAGCAGCCTACTGCCTCTGGCCAAGAGTTAGTTTCTAAGCTGTATTAATGAACTGGTCGGAATATTTTGACATTCGTGAAAAAGAAGAAGGTGGGGGCCCTTTCAGTTATCCTGCTAATCGAATCAACAGAAGTTCATAAAAGGGGCACAAAGTACTGGATAATGATGGACGGCAAGAGAAATTACAAGACAACCACTGTCAACTAACGAAGAAATTAAAGCATCGCTCCTGCCGGAGATCGTGAGACACATTAACAACAGTATGACGTGTTTACACATTCCCCCCATGGTTCCCTATTTAACTGGACGCAGAGCGTACTGGAAACAAAGAATAAACCGAATGGGACGCAAGGCACATAAAGAAGCAGACGAGCACAGGCAAAGAGGGTTTTCTTGGCCATGAGAAGTCTACTAACATCAAATATCGGCCTAATTTGAGGAAGAAATTTCTGACAATGTGAGGCTTGGAGCACAACATTGGAAGGGCTACTACACCAACAAAAAATGTAACACATGGTGAGGAAATAATAAATAGGGTGGAAACTTCAAAATTCTTAGCGGTCTATATTGAAGAGAATTTAAATAGGAAAAATTACATTTTGGAACTCCTAATATAACTTAGTTCTGCCACATTTGCGCTTAGAATCATTGGAAATATTGGGGAGAAGCAAATCAGTAAGTTGATATAGTTTTCATTTTTCATTAAAAAATATCATATGGACTAATGTTCTGGAGTAACTCATCTTTAAGAAAGAACGTCTTCATTGCGCAAAAACGTGCTGTGAGAATAATATGTGTTGCTCACCCACGATCATCTTGTAGACATCTTTTTTGGGAGTTGGACATTCTGACTACTGATTCACATTATATTTATTCCCTCTTGACGTTTATTGTACACAATCCACTATAGTTCAAAAAGAATAATGAGGTATGTATTTAAAATACCAGAAGGAAAAAAAAATGACATTCATTACTCCACATTACGGCTTCTTAAGCACAAAAAGGAGTGAACAATGATGCAACAAAAATTTTTTGATAACTTACCCAGTGATATAAAACGTCTGACAAATTTGATAACAAACTGAGAAAAACTTGCCTTGTCATCTAAAATGGGTTGCAATCTGTATAAAGTATTAGATAAATTACATTATAGGTGTAGTTTCACGTATTTCAGTCAGTTTGCAAGAAACAATGCTCTGAAAACTGAAAATCAAAATGCAAACCTGACTATGGCATGTTCTGTGACGACTAATCTGGCATTAAGAGAGGTACAAATCTTTTACTTTTCATTTTTGTTCAGGAGCTTAGCTACTGTTTGACTTACATCATCGCAAGTATTACCATGTAGTTGCGTCTAGCTCCTAAGATGACATCACCTTTTTTTCACGGCTGGAACAAAAGCGTTGTAAAGCGCCTGCCCTTCGTGGTAATCGATGTTCTTCATCCTCTTTAGCCTCCGGGCAACAAACAGACTAGCCATTTTTAATTTCAAGATCTCATTAAGCAGCCCCTTCGTGCTTTACTCTCGTTTCATTTTCGTCCACCCAATCTCCTGCTGCAGTTGCCTCCGGCTGCGTACATCGAGCGACAGGAGGCCGACGATATCAAGTCACTCATTCGGAAGCGGACGCACGATTTCGGCAGACGTAAAACAGGATCAGCCAAAACAATTGCCAGCGGCGCTACTGCATACACAGCGCTGCATTTGTTTCTCGTGCGCTGCCAACATTGTGCCGCGCCATGCCGCTTCCCGCTTTGATTAACGGGTGACCCCATTCTCCGAGCGCGAACTGCGGAGGCCCGCCGGAACAAAGGGCTCCGCAGCTGAAACTCGGAAGCGAAGTACAAACGCACACTCTCCAACACTTCCCTCCTCTCTCTTTTTTTATTATTTTGCTCGTTGCTTTCCGTCTGCCGAGCGAGCACCGGAAAGACGAAATCGTGGTGCGCTGCGGCTGCTTATGAGCAAACAAACAATTAGCGGGTGGGCGTCTGTGCCCCATTGTTCCCGCCACGCTCTCATTATCGACGCCGGCGCCAGTCTTTTGTTCGAGCAGTTCATTTTGCGGCGCCGCTGTCGATAGTCGTCTGTCCGCTTCCGGCGAGACAACTGCCAGCGCCACCTCCTAATGTCCACAGTCAAAAGGGGAAGGCGAAAGTGCGCCGGGTCTTCTTTTGTTTCTCTCCATCTGCTGCTCCGAGCTCCGCCTCTGGTGATCACCGTTCCGAAATATTGCCTGTACGCAGCTGTCTGGTGCCTCGAATTCGCGCCGCATTCCAATATTTCAGTCGTGAGGTAGTAAAGTCCCAGTGTTTGTTAGATTTCACGTCCGTTCGAAGTTTTTATTAGTACAGGATCGTGTATTAAACATTTGAGTTTATTGGTATGTATGCTAAAGGCTGCTTCAGCAGTTCGTGAGAAGAGTCCAAGTTGTGCGTGAAGTTACAGTTCAGTGCCATGACAGAAAATTAGGATCTCGAATTATGTCAATGGAAATTGACGGTAGTATCAATTCACAAATAAAGTGACATTTATGCGCATTCATTTAACAAATGCATAACGTAAACCGGTCACAACAGCACTCGGGGACATACTCACAGACTATAAATACTCATAGACTATAAATATCTATGGCGTAAGCATTTGGATGCGCAGAATGAGAATTCTGTCCACAACATGTGCAACTAAAGTCACACGATTTTCGGACGGCGCATTTTAGCCTGTATAGCGCTCATTATTATTACTTCGTTATTACTTTCATATGTACCGTGAAACATACGCGTTTTACAGACTTCTTAACAATAAGAGACCATGAACTGAAGTTAGCTTAAAGATGTGAAGACCAGTGGTCCTGCGCTTTTTCGCCATACTATCATAGCGCAGGTGGCATAGTGGTTAGCACATGGGGCTCATACTGGAGAGGGCGATGATTCAAACCCGCGACCGGCTATTCAAATTGGCACAGTGGTTAGCACATGGGGCTCATACTGCAGAGGGCGTTGGTTCAAACCCGCGACCGGCCATTCAAATTTAGGTCTTCCGTGATATCCATGAATCTCTCCAGACAAATGCCGAGATGATGGCTCCTTTGAGTGGGCAGGGCCGATTTCCTTCTCCCCCCCCCTTCCGCCCCCGTCACCCCCGAGAACGCGAAATTGTGATTTGTATATAATGACTTCGATGTCGACGGGACGTTAAACCTGATCTTTCTTCTTTCATTCATAGCCCAGATTCCACTTTATTTACGTTTTTTTGGTAACAGTATAAGAGTGACAGCCACAAATACTTTTTTACATTTTCTATTGCACTTATTTGTGTCGACGAATCGTTGTTCCAATTAAATACGTTACAATGACACTTCAGAGGGCGCCGAAGTATCACGAAAAAACGAGGCATTTGGAACTATGGAATTACTACAGTAAATACGGTAATCGACTTGCGCCACCTGGTTGTCCATATTATTTTCAGTTTTTCTTTATTTACCCAAGTAAAACCTCTATAACATTTTTGTCCATCTGATCAGAAAAGTAAAACCACACACTAAGCACAAAAAAATAAAAATACAAGAACAATGTTCAAATTTTGGAGTAACAGAAAAATGACAACCAACGATATTTTTTGTAGGTTTCCTGTTGCACTGTTTCATATTGTCGAATCTTTCCTAATTAATTACGTTACAATGACACTGAATAGGTGTCTGTCTCATGCAGAACACATGGGTTTGACAACCTGCATAAACTGGAAGAAATTAATCAAGCTGCCATGTATAAATTTTATCTGCATGTGAACATAGTACCAATATCTACCCACTGACTGGCAGTTCATTCAAACGCAGTTGCAAATTTTTCTAGTACTGCCATAAACTGCAGAAATGACCTCTACAGTACCGTGTCACGATATTTTTCACCACATTAAGTACGACGTTTTGAATTAAACGCATGTTGTAAATGCTACGGCCGAAGCCCGAAAGCAGCCAAAGCGGGAACTGGCCGGCGTAGTTGCTAAATGGCCAGTGTCACTTTAAATTGGCCGGTCAATGTCCGACCTTTCCCTGATTTCGGGATTCGGCAGGCCAGTTCGTGAAGGGCTGGAACTTACTATCAGACTCAGAACAAAGAAGCAAAGCAGATTGATTGAACAATTTCAAATTTTGCAAGTCAGGAAATGGCTAACTATATGGCAACTGCAAGAATGTTTCTGGGATCTCCACGACCTCTGGATCTCTGTCAACATCTGGTACACGGATGAGACACTGACTCCAACTTTCGCAGGACGGATTTTTGTATCTGAATTTTTTAGCATCTTTGTACCTTGCGCTTGCAAACTGTCGTGGTCTCTTGCCCTCTTCTTCCTAATTTCTTGTTTATTATAACTAGTCATCGGATTTTTAGGTTCCAAAAACAGTAAATTAGGTACATAAAATAGGTTCTATCACTTAGAAAAATAGTTTATAAAAATTAGACATATTATTGTCTTGAAAGATAAATAGATTGACAAAATCCACATTATATACTTGCCCATGTTCTTAATTACAGTCACAGTAAATAACTAACACTTTCTCCAGATTTTTCGTTAAGAAACTGCATCTCTTGTTTGTAAATAGCATCTTCCACGTCAACAGATATTTAAATGACGGCATTAGGCGCAAAGGGACCGCACACTCATTTTCTGTTGATTCACCTGATAAGATGTCAGCCAATGTGCCGAGTGTGGTCAGTCCTGTCTTTAGTTTCGCACTAACTTTCACACCAATAGAACCTGGGACCAAGTTGATTTTCTCTGCCTCCTATCAATCGCAGTTGCGTGTAGGCTGGTTTCCCTGGACACTCTAGAACTTTAATAATAGGGACCAAAAATGCATAGCAGATGTTATGTATGCAATGTCTTGGAAATTGTCGGATCCTTTAGAAGATCTTTAGCTGAAGTAATGCTCACTGCCTCCTCCCGCAATTTCTAAACTATGTTGATGTCTTCCAAATGGTCGCTGTAATATTAAACGGCCTCTAGCCACGTACCCCAGCGAGTAAGTATGGGTTCTGGTGGAAGTGGTATGTTGGGAATTTCCTCTCAAAATAACTGGATACTTGTAGGTGGTTTAATAAAAACCTTTTTGAAAGCTGAAACTAGCTTATTTACATGCAGAAATTCGAGACGTATCGTCTTAGCAACACGATTTGTGGCATGGGCAAGACGTGTGATATGGAGTAAGGCTGGGTAAAAACTTTAAACAATTTAGCGGCAGCAATCATGTATGCGGCTGCATTAGTGTAGGTCACAAGCACTTTCTTTTCATCTAGTCTGTTGGGGAAGGGCTATTTGAGGGCTTTATTAACAATGTGAGTGAAATTTCCTGGTTAGTCTTTTTTTTTAGCTCTTTGCTGCAGACCAGATGAGGTACAGAGCGAGTGTCAGGATCTAAGTTTCCAACAATCAAATTACCCACTTATCGACCTTGTTGTCTCATCGACAGAGATCCACATGTAGAATCGCCTGTGTCTTCCCTTATCCTGCTCAATGTTTTTTCATATAAAGTATCTAAATAGTTCTTTCTCAGTATTAATTCTGACGGAATGAAGAGGTGACAGTATTTCTCTAGAAAACTTTTGAACTGTCAATTTTCAACTGCATTGGACGGTATGTTTTTGCTGCAACAAAGGCTCGATACCGGTCAAAATGAAACTCGTTTTTGTTGGTTGCATTTGGTTTAGTTAGAAACGTTTGTTTCAAGTTTGATTTATTTTTTAAATCGGTCTGTGTTTAATCCCTGCAACTTAAATGCGACCTCTCTTCAAAAGGTACCTAAAAACAAAAAGAAATGAGAACTAATTTGTGAAAGAATTTACGTACGAGATCTACTTAGCAAAATAAACCTTCATTAAGAGTTTAGAAACAATATTTTTGCATTCGCATGTGTCTGCTCCAAGTTCACTCGGGAAAGACAGAGGCATCACTATTCTGTGAATGGGCGTAGCATACAAAAGGTTAACATTTTACGTAAGTCTTTGTTGCACACGTTGCAGTGAATAATTCTTCCGCCTGTAGTGAAATCGGGAAATCCTTGTGACCATTGACGAATCAGAGATGATTTGGAGCTGGCTACATTCGGCACCCTTGACTTTCACAAATACACCCTCGCTGCGAAATATTTCACCACATCAAAGTAGCACACTGACCGACTGAATGAAGACAGAGCAGGCGTTTTAAACAGGCTGTTCAGACAGTGCAGTAAGATGCCGGAGGAAGATCACAAGGCTCCTCAGTGCCCTGCCGGCCCATTTGATGGTTCACAGCGAGCGGCAAAGCTCTGCAAAGCAGGTTCAAAAAATGGTTCAAATGGCTCTGAGCACAATGGGACTTCTATGGTCATCAGTCCCCTAGAACTTGGAACTACTTAAACCTAACTAACCTAAGGACATCACACAACACCCAGTCATCACGAGGCAGAGAAAATCACTGACACCGCCGGGAATCGAACCCAGGAACCCGGGCGTGGCTGCAAAGGAGGGCGGGCTGCAACAGTCTGGCTTACGCTGTCGTCATCTGTTGGCGTTCACGCATGCAGAAAAACCAGTTATCATTCAGCTATTGTTTTCTAATTAGCCGGGAAGACCAGAAGAGTAATTTTATTCATATAAATTTTATTTAACTCGATTTTAAAAAATTATGTAATTCAGGTTCTAACATGTGTTCGTCGCACCTGAACATGTCGGCCAGTTGCGCTGACAAAATATTGTGGAGTTTTCATTATGACATCCCACGTCTCGCCCGAGAACCATACATGCAACATGTCCGTCGGGAAAGCCTCAAGCAACACATGAAATCAGGTATTTTTAGGATTTTTAAAAATGAGGTACAATCAGGTTCTAATATGAAATTAGGTATTTTAGGCACTATAAAGCTACAGCTTTCCATAATATATCTGCGTAATTGTTAGCTGGGAAGACCACGAGAGAATGTTAGTCATAAGAAATTTTATTTAGTCGAATTTTTAAAATTTGGCTACAATTGGGTACTAACCCGAAATTAGGTATTTTTAGCTGCTATAAAACTCGTGTTTTTGGTCATAAATAGGCGTAATTCGTGTATGTACAACTTTTATTGTCTTTACTTAATGAGGAACAAAATAGGTATTCACCTAAAATCTGAGGTCTAATAATAATATACAGGGTGTTTCAAAAATGACCGGTATATTTGAAACGGCAATAAAAACTAAACGAGCAGCGATAGAAATCCACCGTTTGTTGCAATATTCTTGGGACAACAGTAAATTTTCAGGCGGACAAACTTTCGAAATTACAGTAGTTACAATTTTCAACAACAGATGGTGCTGCAAGTGATGTGAAAGATATAGAAGACAACGCAGTCTGTGGGTGCGCCATTCTGTACGTCGTCTTTCTGCTGTAAGCGTGTGCTGTTCACAACGTGCAAGTGTGCTGTGGACAACATGGTTTATTTCTTAGAACAGAGGATTTTTCTGGTGTTGGAATTCCACCGCCTAAAACACAGTGTTGTTGCAACAAGACGAAGTTTTCGACGGAGGTTTAATGTAACCAAAGGACCGGAAAGCGATACAATAAAGGATCTGTTTGAAAAAATTCAACGGACTGGGAACGTGACGGATGAACATGCTGGAAAGGTAGGGCGACCGCGTACGGCAACCACAGAGGGCAACTCGCAGCTAGTGCAGCAGGTGATCCAACAGCGGCCTCGGGTTTCCGTTCGCCGTGTTGCAGCTGCGGTCCAAATGACGCCAACGTCCACGTATCGTCTCATGCGCCAGAGTTTACACCTCTGTCCATACAAAATTCAAACGCGGCAACCTCTCAGCGCCACTACCATTTCTGCACGAGAGACATTCGCTAACGATATAGTGCACAGGATTGATGATGGCGATATGCATGTGGGCAGCATTTGGTTTACTGACGAAGCTTATTTTTACCTGGACGGCTTCGGCAATAAACAGAACTGGCGCATATGGGGAACCGAAAAGCCCCATGTTGCAGTCCCATCGTCCCTCAAAAAGTACTGGTCTGGGCCGCCATTTCTTCCAAAGGAATCATTGGCCCATTTTTCAGATCCGAAACGATTAGAGCATCACGCTATCTGGACATTCTTCGTGAATTTGTGGCGGTACAAACTGCCTTAGACGACACTGCGAACACCTCGTGGTTTATGCAAGATGGTGCCCTGCCACATCGCACGGCCGACGTCTTTAATTTCCTGAATGAATGTTTCGATGATCGTGTGATTGCTTTGGGCTATCCGAAACATTGGTCTCCCTGTTCGCCAGACAGGAACCCCTGTGACTTCTTTCTGTGGGGACACTTGAAAGACTAGGTGTACCGCCAGAATCCAGAAACAATTGAACAGCTGAAGCAGTACATCTCATCTGCATGTGAAGCCATTCCGCCAGACACGTTGTCAAAGGTTTCGGGTAATTTCATTCAGAGACTACGCCATATTATTGCTTCGCATGGTGGATATGTGGAAAATATCGTACTACAGAGTTTCCCAGACCGCAGCGCCGTCTGTTGTTGACAATTGTAACTACTGTAATTTCGAAAGTTTGCCTGAAAATGTGCTGTTGTCCCAAGCATATTGCAACAAACGGTGTATTTCTATCGCTGCTTGTTTAGTTTGTATTGCCGTTTCAAATATACCGGTCATTTTTGAAACACCCTGTAGTTTGTAAATAATTTTCCCTCCATATCTTTCCTTCAGTTCATTACTTCTTCCACATACTGCGTGCACATCTTTGCCCATCAATATACAACAATGAGCTACACTACGCTGTTCTTCACATACCACACATAATATTTTCATCTTTTTACTGTCAGGTAACTGGTCTCAACTTTCCAGTGGTTTGACCCTCATAGCGGCTGCTTCATTGTTGGGAGTAGCGGTGCCGACATTTATAGCATCTTCCATTTCTTGTTCGGCTTTCTCATGGTCTTCCTCTGTCACTATCTTATCAATAATTTCTTTAGTAAGATTTGAAGTACTCAGCCCCACTTTTGTCTTTAGCCAAACACGGCCTCGTATGGCGGCTGCTGAATTCCTTGATGAGAAGTACTGTTTTTTATGAACTGGATGGATCGATGACTCTCTGTGTTATTTGTCTGCATCCATTTCATTATCATACTCTGTACATCCTGGGTGGCTCGTTCGATGGTACTTTGGCTTTTGCTAAGCCTGGGTTTTCCACTCACCAATTTTAGTTCAGACAATGTGTTATGTAGCTCATTTATAGTTTGGTTCGGAAACTGTCTACCATTATTTGACTGCAGAGCACCTGGAGCACCAGTGGAAAGGATGTCAAACGAATGGTAAGCAACGTCTTCTGATCTTTTGCTTTCCAGGGATGGCAATGATGTAATCTCGGTTAAGCGATCTTGGTAACCGAGTACCCGTTAGGGTTACTTTGCATGTCTATCAGCCCTGCCTGGAACCTTGAATGAAATTCTTTAAATATTAGAGATTTGGAAACTGAACCTTTCTTTGGATTAGAGAAGTTTGTCTGACAAGATTTCCATAAACGAAGATACAAAATAATGACCTCTTTGGTGACATTTTTGTACCTTGAACTACAGTTTCTTTTCCATATGTGGGCGACGTCCATGTCCTCTTTTCAAGTGAGTATTGTGCAGTATTTCGAACAGTTCTGCTGTATAGACATAAGACAAAATAGCGCTGTTGTCTTTTGTTACAGGTGCAATAAGTTTTTGTTTCCCGTTAACTTCCATAACGTCTTATTTTCTTAGGCGATGATAGTCAGCACTGTCTCGTTTCTCTGCCTTGCTTTGGCTTGTTTAACGTTCTCTATAAAAGAATAGTATCTGCGTGGGTTGCCCAGAAAGCAATGCACCGCATTTTTTCCTCAACACTTCTTTATTGAACGTAATGAGAGTTACACACACGAAAAAATGGTGTTTTGTTTACACACCCTACTTTTCCACGTAATCTCCATTCCGTTCTATGGCATTCCTCCAGGGCGAACCAAGGGCGCGTATGCCTTGTCGGTACCAGTTCTTGTCCTTGTAGCGGAGTCAGTGCTTCACTGTGCGTATCACCTCCTGATTGTCCGCAAAATTTGTGGTGTCACCGCCAACCATCACACTTGCTAGGTGTTAGCCTTTAAATCGGCCGCGGTCCGTAAGTACACGTCGGACCCGCGTGTCGCCACTATCAGTGATTGCAGACCGAGCGCCGCCACACGGCAGGTCTAGTCTAGAGAGACTCCCTAGCACTCGCCCCAGTTGTACAGCCGACTTTGCTAGCGATGGTTCACTGCCTACATAAGCTCTCATTTGTAGAGACGACAGTTTAGCATAGCCTTCAGCTACGTCATTTGCTACGATCTAGCAAGGCGGCATATTCAGTTACTATAATCTGAACAGATAATATTGTGAATCACGTACCGTCAAGAGCGACGTTCATCATTAATGGATTAAAGTTAAGTATCAAACTAATTACGTCCGCTTTCTGAATTCTCATTCCTTGTCATGTTCCAGACCTCACGTCAGTATAGTTCTTCCCTCCTCACGCCAGACTGCGTGAGCTAAAAAGCGAGCATTTCGCCCTCCCCTCGCAACACGGTGTTGGCTCTTATGCTAACACAAAAAATGTATATCACGAAGGGCATTCTTTAATAGCCAAAACAAGTGGAAGTTCGAGGGTAACGGTTGTAGGGTGGATGCGACAACACTGTCCAACCTGTTTTGCGATGTGTTCGGCAGTCTTAAGACGTGTGGGGCTGAGCGTTATCGTGTTACAGCAAAACACCTTTTCGTTTAGCAGTTGTTTATTATTCTGTTCGTTATTAATACTTGCCTCCCCCCGTGAACCATGGACCTTGCCGTTGGTGGGGAGGCTTGCGTGCCTCAGCGATACAGATAGCCGTACCGTAGGTGCAACCACAACGGAGGGGTATCTGTTGAGAGGCCAGACAAACGTGTGGTTCCTGAAGAGGGGCAGCAGCCTTTTCAGTAGTTGCAGGGGCAACAGTCTGGATGATTGACTGATCTGGCCTTGCAACATTAACCAAAACGGCCTTGCTGTGCTGGTACTGCGAACGGCTGAAAGCAAGGGGAAACTACGGTCGTAATTTTACCGGAGGGCATGCAGCTTTACTGTATGATTAAATGATGATGGCGTCCTCTTGGGTAAAATATTCCGGAGGTAAAATAGTCCCCCATTCGGATCTCCGGGCGGGGACTACTCAAGAGGATGTCGTTATCAGGAGAAAGAAAACTGGCGTTCTACGGATCGGAGCGTGGAATGTCAGATCCCTTAATCGGGCAGGTAGGTTAGAAAATTTACAAAGGGAAATGGATAGGTTAAAGTTAGATATAGTGGGAATTAGTGAAGTTCGGTGGCAGGAGGAAAAAGTCTTCTGAAGGGTTATAAACACAAAATCAAATAGGGGTAATGCAGGAGTAGGTTTAATAATGAATAGGAAAATAGGAATGCGGGTAAGCTGCTACAAACAGCATAGTGAACGCATTATTGTGGCCAAGATAGATACGAAGCCCACACCTACTACAGTAGTACAAGTTTATATGCCAACTAGCTCTGCAGATGACGAAGAAATTGAAGTCATGTATGATCAAATAAAAGAAATTATTAAGATAGTGAAGGGAGATGAAAATTTAATAGTCATGGGTGACTGGAATTCGGTAGTAGGAAAAGGGAGAGAAGGAAACATAGTAGCTGATTATGGACTGGGGCAAAGAAATGAAAGAGGAAGCCGCCTGGTAGAATTTTGCACAGAGCACAACTTAATCATCGGTAACACTTGGTTCGTGAATCATAAAAGAAGGCTGTATACATGGAAGAAGCCTGGAGATACTAAAAGGTATCAGATAGATTATATAATGGATAGACAGAGATTTAGGAACCAGGTTTTAAATTGTAAGACGTTTCTAGCATTTGTAGACTTAGAGAAAGCTTTTCGCAATGTTGGCTGGAATACTCTCTTTCAAATTCTGAAAGTGGCAGAGGTAAAATATAGGGAGCGAAAGGCTATTTACAATTTGTACAGAAACCAGATGGCAGTTATAAGAGTCGAGGGACATGAAAGGGAAGCAGTGGTTGGGAAAGGAGTGAGAAAGGGTTGTAGTCTCTCTCCGATGTTATTCAATCTGTATATTGAGCAAGCAGTAAAGGAAACAAAAGAAAAATTTGGAGTAGGTATTAAAATCCATGGAGAAGAAATAAAGACTTTGAGGTTCGCCGATGACATCGTAATTCTGTCAGAGACAGCAAAGGACTTGGAAGAGCAGTTGAACGGAATGGATAGTGTCTTGAAAGGAGGATATAAGATGAACATCAACAAGAGCAAAACGAGGATGATGGAATGTAGTCGAATTAAGTCGGGTGATGCTGAGGGAATTAGATTAGGAAATGAGACACTTAAAGTAGTAAAGGAGTTTTGCTATTTGGGGAGCAAAATAACTGATGATGGTCGAAGTAGAGAGGATATAAAATGTAGACTGGCAATTGCAAGGAAAGCGTTTCTGAAGAAGAGAAATTTGTTAACATCGAGTCTAGATTTACGTGTCAGGAAGTCAATTCTGAAAGTATTTGTATGGAGTGTAGCCTTGTATGGAAGTGAAACATGGACGATAACTAGTTTGGACAAGAAGAGAATAGAAGCTTTCGAAATGTGGTGCTACAGAAGAATGCTGAAGATTAGATGGGTAGATCACATAACTAATGAGGAAGTATTGAATAGTATTGGGGAGAAGAGAAGTTTGTGGCACAACTTGACCAGAAGAAGGGATCGGTTGGTAAGACATGTTCTGAGGCATCAAGGGATCACCAATTTAGTATTGGAGGGCAGCGTAGAGGATAAAAATCGTAGAAGGATACCAAGAGATGACTACACTAAGCAGATTCAGAAGGATGTGGGTTGCAGTGGGTTCGGGGAGATGAAGAAGCTTGCACAGGATAGAGTAGCATGGAGAGCTGCATCAAACCAGTCTCAGGACTGAAGACCACAACAACAACAACACTAATACTTGGGAAATAATGGAATGATAGCACGCTATTGAGAGAGGCTTTAATTTGAAATGTAAAAATACGCTGTTTGGTTTATTTAATACTAATAACAGGAGACTATCATGCTGACACACAACTTTCCAACCCAGAAGCCAATGGCGGAGAAGGGCCACAATTTAGGCAGTCTTTCTCACGATACCCGTGCCGAATAAACCATCTGTCATCGGGCCCTCACACCACATTTCGTTATGTTGCCACTTGATGGCTGCAAAGTTAGAAATATTAGAATTCGATGGGGGCTCAAAAATAAGTTTCTACATCTACATTTATACTCCGGAAGCCACCCAACGGTGTGTAGCGGAGGACACTTTACGTGTCACTGTCATTACCTCCCTTTCTTGTTCCAGTCGTGCATGGTTCGCAGGAAGAACGACTTCCGGAAAGCCTCCTTCCGCACTCGAATTTCTCTAATTTTACATTCGTGATCTCCTCGGGAAGTATAAGTAGGGAGAAGCAATATATTTGATACCTCATCCAGAAACGCACCCTCTCGAAAACAGGACAGCGAGCTACATCGCGATGCAGAGCGCCTCTCTTGCGAAGTCTGTTACTTGAGTTTGCTAAACGTCTCCGTAACGCTATCACGCTTACCAAATAACGCTGTGACGAAACGCGCCGCTCTTCTTTGGATCTTCTCTATCTCCTCTGTCAACCCGACCTGGTACGGATCCCACACTGATGGGCAATACTCAAGTATACGTTGAACAAGTGTTTTGTAAGCCATCTCCTTTGTTGATGGACTACATTTTCTAAGGGCTCTCCCAATGTATCTCAACCTAGCACCCGCCTTCCAAACAAATAATTTTATATGATCATTCCACTTCCAACCGTTCCGTACGCATACTCCCAGATATTTTACAGAAGTAACTGCTACCAGTGTTTGTTCCGCTATCACATAACCATTCAATAAAAGATCCCTCTTTCTATGTATTCGCAATACATTACATTTGTCTGTGTTAAGTGCCTATCCG
Source organism: Schistocerca gregaria (assembly GCF_023897955.1). Taxonomy (NCBI): domain Eukaryota; kingdom Metazoa; phylum Arthropoda; class Insecta; order Orthoptera; family Acrididae; genus Schistocerca; species Schistocerca gregaria. Next base: position 243,431,733 of record NC_064923.1, read on the forward strand.
CTGCAGATCTTCCTGCATTTCGCTGCAATTTCCTCAAGGTGCAACTTCTCTGTGTACGACAGCATCATTCGCGAAAAGCCGCATGGAACTTTCGACACTACTAGGTCATTTATATATATTGTGAAAAGCAATGGTCCCATAACAGTCCCCTGTGGCATGCCAGAGGTTACTTTAACGTCTGTAGACGTCTCTCCATTGAGAACAACGCGCTGTGTTCTGTTTGCTAAAAACTCTTCAATCCAGCCACACAGCTGGTCTGATACCCGGTAGGCTCATAGTTTGTTTATCAGGCGACAGTGCGGAACTGCATCGAACGCCTTCCGGAAGTCAAGGAAAATGGCAACTACCTGGGAGCCTGTATCTAATATTTTCTGGGCCTCATGAACAAATAAAGCGAATTGGGTCTCACACGAACGCTGTTTCCGGAATCCACATTGATTCCTACAGAGCAGATTCTGGGTTTGCAGAAATGACATGATACGCGAGCAAAAAACATGTTCTAAAATTCTACAACAGATCGATGTCAGAGATATAGACCTATAGTTTTGCCCATCTGCTCGACGACCCTTCTTGAAAACTGGAACTACCTGTCTCTTTTCCAGTCATTTGGAACCTTCCGTTCCTCTAGAGACTTGCGGTGCACGACTGTTAGAAGGGGGCAAGTTCTTTCGCGTACTCTGTGTAGAATCGAATCGGTATCCCGTCAGGCCCATCGGACTTTCCTCTGTTGAGTGATTTCAGTTGCTTTTCCATTCCTTGAACATTTATTTCGATGTCAGTCATTTTTCGTTCGTGCGAGGATTTAAAGAAGGAAGTGCTGTGCGGTCTTCCTCTGTGAAACAGCTTTGGAAAAACGTGTTTAGTATTTTAGCTTTACGCGTGTCATCCTCTGTTTCAATGCCATTGTCATCCCAGAGAGTGTGGATATGCTGTTTCGATCCACTTACTGATTTAACGTAAGACCAGAACTTCCTAGGATTTTCTGTCAAGTCGGTGCATAGAATTTTACTTTCGAATTCACTGAACGCTTCACGCATAGCCCTCCTTACGCTAACTTTGACATCGTTTAGCTTCTGTTTGTCTAAGAGGTTTTGGCTGCATTTAAATTTGCAGCGATGCTGTCTTTGCTTTCGCATTAGTTTCCTAACTTTGTTTTTGAACCACGGTGGGTTTTTTCCGTGCCTCACAGTTTTAGTCGGCACGTACCTGTCTAAAACGCATTATACGATTGCTTTGTACTTTTTTCCATGAACACTCAATATTGTCAGTCTTAAGATTGTGAAGAGGCATGCTCAGATCCATTTCACTTGGGTTCTAAAGCCGTGCATTTTGTCGAAAAATGGTTCAAATGGCTCTGAGTACTATGGGACTTAACACCTGTGGTCATCAGTCCCCTAGAACTTAGAACTACTTAAACCTAACTAACCTAAGGACATCACAAACATCCATGCCCGAGGCAGGATTCGAACGTGCGACCGTAGCGGTCACGCGGTTCCAGACTGAAGCGCCTAGAACCGCACGGCTACACCGGCCAGCTGCATTTTGTCGACCGCGCTATTTAACTCAGGGTAAAACGTCATGCTTTGGTGGTGCTGGCTGTCACTGTTACAATAAAATTCCTTAAAATTACCAGATGTGAATCACCTGGGTGGATTATTTTTGGTAAGTCCATCAGGTGAGTGTATTTTGCAGAGTGCTTCCGCTGCCTTTTCGGCTGTAATGGATGACAGAAGTTCCATGTAAGGAAAGTTTGAAAGCGCCTCAACTGCTATTATGCAAATACACTCCTGGAAATGGAAAAAAGAACACATTGACACCGGTGTGTCAGACCCACCATACTTGCTCCGGACACTGCGAGAGGGCTGTACAAGCAATGATCACACGCACGGCACAGCGGACACACCAGGAACCGCGGTGTTGGCCGTCGAATGGCGCTAGCTGCGCAGCATTTGTGCACCGGCGCCGCCAGTGTCAGCCAGTTTGCCGTGGCATACGGAGCTCCATCGCAGTCTTTAACACTGGTAGCATGCCGCGACAGCGTGGACGTGAACCGTATGCGCAGTTGACGGACTTTGAGCGAGGGCGTATAGTGGGCATGCGGGAGGCCGGGTGGACGTACCGCCGAATTGCTCAACACGTGGGGCGTGAGGTCTCCACAGTACATCGATGTTGTCGCCAGTGGTCGGCGGATCGTGCACGTGCCCGTCGACCTGGGACCGGACCGCAGCGACGCACGGATGCACGCCAAGATCGTAGGATCCTACGCAGTGCCGTAGGGGACCGCACCGCCACTTCCCAGCAAATTAGGGACACTGTTGCTCCTGGGGTATCGGCGAGGACCATTCGCAACCGCCTCCATGAAGCTGGGCTACGGTCCCGCACACCGTTAGGCCGTCTTCCGCTCACGCCGCAACATCGTGCAGCCCACGTCCAGTGGTGTCGCGACAGGCTTGAATGGAGGGACGAATGGAGACGTGTCGTCTTCAGCGATGAGAGTCGCTTCTGCCTTGGTGCCAATGATGATCGTATGCGTGTTTGGCGCCGTGCAGGTGAGCGCCACAATCAGGACTGCATACGACCGAGGCACACAGGGCCAACACCCGGCATCATGGTGTGGGGAGCGATCTCCTACACTGGCCGTACACCTCTGGTGATCGTTGAGGGGACACTGAATAGTGCACGGTACATCCAAACCGTCGTCGAACCCGTCGTTCTACTATTCCTAGACCGGCAAGGGAACTTGCTGTTCCAACGGCACAATGCACGTCCGCATGTATCCCGTGCCACCCAACGTGTTCTAGAAGGTGTAAGTCAACTACCCTGGCCAGCAAGATCTCCGTATCTGTCCCCCATTGAGCATGTTTGGGTCTGGATGAAGCGTCGTCTCACGCGGTCTGGACGTCCAGCACGAACGCTGGTCCAACTGAGGCGCCAGGTGGAAATGGCATGGCAAGCCGTTCCACAGGACTACATCCAGCATCTCTACGATCGTCTCCATGGGAGAATAGCAGCATGCATTGCTGCGAAAGGTGGCTATACACTGTACTAGTGCCGACATTGTGCATGCTCTGTTGCCTGTGTCTATGTGCTTGTGGTTCTGTCAGTGTGATCAAGTGATGTATCTGACCCCAGGAATGTGTCAATAAAGTTTCCGCTTCCTGGGACAATGAATTCACGGTGTTCTTATTTCAATTTCCAGGAGTGTACTACTCAAAAAATGGGCCTGTAGAGATAATGTCACAATTCCTGAAGGAAATCGCCGAGAAGTTACCGGACGGGAGGCAAGTCCCGCCACTCGTCATTAAGGACCTCCTCAGCGCGGCCTCGTGAATGGCTGTCCCCCGCGGAGCGCCGTCCGTAGGATCGTGATGGCGAGCGTGGCCCGGCTATGCAAATGAGTCGCTGGCGCGGCCGGAGTCTGGATTTGTGTCTCAGCGGGACACGCAGACACACGAGCCGGCCGATAAGGCCGCGTCTGGCGCGTGACCCGACTGACGATGGCCAGTGGCCGGCTCCGAGAGGCCTAGCTCCTAGTCCGAGAAGCACTCCACCGCCGCGGCCTTCCATTGACTCTGGGGGCTTCCATTAATTTTACAGCCGTACTGCACATTCTCGCTCTTCATTTACCTGTACCCAGAACACAAATTCGTCTAGAAGTTATAAAACTTACAAAATCGCTCCACCAAACTACGTTTCAGTGGTGTTGGTATATTACATAGATGACGTAGTAAGTGGTAGGATTACTAGCAGTATCAAGTGATGGAGATGCCAAACTACAACTTTTAAACAGAGTAGCAAAAGGATCCAGCTTTTTCCACCAAGTTCAAAACATAATCTGGGAAATGGAGTCCCTTTCAGAGTTAAATAGACCAATGACAAAACTTCCCGTGTCAACTATGACGTACAGACTGGAGACCTGTGTCACAAATAAGACAGTCAATGTAAAATAAAGTTCCTTAGGTGAGCTCTATAAAAAACCAGGAAAGATAGCGTCAGGAACTATGTGAGGAGAAACTTGCAAGTTACCTTGGCCACATAGGAAAGAAAGACTGCTGCAAGACTGAACTAGTTAGCTCAGGAAAAGCGAATGACACGACACAGTATCTGGAGATGGCCAAGCTGTATCGAGCTATATCGTCCACAAAGTTAGAAACGCGCATCATTCAGTGTTAGTATGTGTGTGAAATCTTATGGGACTTGAGTGCTAAGGTCATCAGTCCTTAAGCTTACACACTACTTAACCTAAATTATCCTAAGGACAAACACACACACCCATACCCGAGGGAAGACTCGAACCTCTGCCGTGACCACCGCACAGTCCATGACTGCAGAGCCTGAGACCGCTCGGCTAATCCCGCACGGCATTCAGTGTTAGTCCATTGTGTATTTATTCAGTGTTAGTCCATTGTGTATTTTGTATCCTTAAGAATATAAATTTCATTTTATAAGTAATAAAAATTAGTTGAGCGCGTACCTTCTGCGCCATTGACTAACCAGAGCAGTTACTTTTGATGCAAGCACAATTTACATGTACAGACATAAAAAAATCTATATACTTGTTGTTGTTATCTTGTACTCAGTAGACTATTCTTCATAATCCACAAAGGCTCTAGATTCCTGCCATTACTGATAAATGCGAAATTTGTTTATGAATAACGGAAAAGAGTTTTACACACTGGATAGCCAAAGAAACTGCTATACCTACCTAATAATGTGTAGGGCCTCCGCGAGCACGTAGAAGTGTCGCAACACGACGCGGCATGGACTCGACTAATGTCTAAAGCAATGCTGGAGGGAACCGACACCATGAATCCTGCAGGGATGTCCATAAGTCCGTAAGAGTATGAGGGGCTAGAGATTTATTCTGAACGGCACATTGCAAGGCATCCCAGATATGCTCAATAATGTTCGTGTCTGGGGAGTTCGGTAGCCGGAGGAAGTGTTTAAATTCGGAAGGGTGTTCCTGGAGCCCTCCTGTAACACTTCTGGACGAATGTGGTGTCGCATTGTCCTGTTGAAATTGCCCAAACCGTAGGAATGCACAGTGGACATGAATGGATGCAGCTCTGCCTGCTTAGCTGGGTAGTAACGTGTTCGCCTCCCATACAAGCTGACCCGGGTTCGATTCCCGGCGGGTTGCAGATTTTCTCCGCTCGGGGACTGGGTGTTGTGTTGTCCTCCTCATCATTTCATCCTCATCACCGCCGCTCGTTGCCTAATGTGGCGTTGAATGAAATCAGACTTGCAATTGGCGGCCGAAACTTCCCCGAATAGGGCTCCCGGCCAACGATGCCATACGCTCATTTCATTTCCAATGAATGTAGGTGATCAGACTGGATGCTTCTGTAAGTATCATCTGTCAGAGTCGTGTCTAGACCTACCAGAGGTCCCGTATCGCTCCAATTGCACACACCCCGCATCATTACAGAGCCTCCAACAGCTTCAATGTCCGTGCTGACATCCACGGTCCTTGTATTCATGAAGTTATCTGCATACGAGTATACGTTCATCCGCTCGATACAATTTGAAACGAGACTCGTGCGACCAGCCAACATGTTTCCAGTCATCAACAGTCCAATGTCGGCGTTCACTGGCTCAAGCGAGGCGTAAAGCTTTGTGTCGTGCAGTCATTAATGATACACGCATGGGCCTTCGGCTCCAAAAGCCCATGTCGATAATGTTTCGACGAATGGTTCGCACGTTGACACTTGTTGATAGTCCAACCTTGAAATCTGCAGCAATTTGCGGAAGAGTTGCGCTTCTGTCACGTTGAACGATTCTTATCAGTCGCCGTTGGTCCCTTTCTTGCGGGATCTTTTCCCAGACGCATCCATGTCGGAGATTTGATGTTTTATCGGATTCAAGATAGTCACGGTAGACTCATGGAATGGTGGCGCGGGAAAATCCATCGCTATCTCGGAGATGCGCCGACTGTAACACCATGTTGAAACTCACTTGAACCTGGATAACCTGCCGTTGTAGAAGCAGTAACCGATCTAAGAAATGCGCCAGATACTTGTCTTAAATAGGCGTGGCCGACCACAGCGCCGTATTCTGCCTGCTTATATATCTCTGTACTTGAATACGCATGCCTATGCCAATTTCTTTGACGCTTTAGTGTATAAGCTCGACGAAATATTGAGGCGATGTCTGATATATTCTAGTTTTTCGTTTATCATTATTTTTTTAGGAAATTGCGTTTTGTAGCGTTTTCAGCTCGTTCTCTGTACGAAAACGTTTTCTACACAGCCAGCGGTTCATGCGAGCAGATATGAAAGTCAGGGGGAGCTCTTTAGGGTTTCTGTTGCGGGTGATCAAATATTTCCCATAGAAAACGCTACATTTGTCTGTACCAATCTATATTCAAGTTTCAGTCTGCGCCCAATAAGATTACCATATTCCTGTACATAGCCATGAAGATAAATGTATAGACACTTTTGTCAAGTATCAGAGATATATGTGAGAATAAGATTAACGTACCAATACCAAAGGAACTTTAGATTGTCAATTGTAAATAGCATCCAGAACCAAATTAAGTAATTTTTATGCTTGTTATTATTTTAATAAATGTGTGTGAAAATTAATCAAGTTCTTGTTAAAGTTGGTAACCGTCAATCTGCTACTCTAAGCGTGCAAGTGGCATTTCTATCGTCTGACCTAACGGCAGAAGATAAACACGCCACGATAAGACCACGAGACTCATTGCTGGCACTCGCCTACTTCGTTAGAGCAACAAGTCAAATAATCTGATGGTGTGTGTACCGAAGGTCTTACAGTACGCACGCCACACTGTCTCGGTGCCTTCGATTACTACCACAAGTCACATGGAAGCCCATGTGAATGACTCCCATGACGTTAATACTGCCGAAACTGGACTGCGTCCATGGTGCGTTGTATCTTTCGACAAGTCGTTCGAATGGATGACTACGAATCCAGACGGACAATAAAAGCAGACGACACGTTTCTGTTGATCCAGGAAGCATTTTTGATGATTCCATGCCTGCTACATTAGTAACTGACGTATCGTTGGCTCAATAAGGGATTTTGTAGAGGTCGTCTGCTTGTGAGCTTGTTCAACAATGTGTGCTGAACAGTTTGCTCCGAAACTCTTGTGCCTGCATGAGCACTATACTCGTTAGATCTGCCACAGATCGCCGCCTATCATTACTTAGAGGTTAAGCCTCCGATCTCCACATTTTATGACTAGACGTGCGTGTCGAACACCTTCTCGTCCTCTCTCAAGTTTCACTGTCCTTCAACGATATTCCACAGATGATCACGACAGCAGCAAAAGAACAGTCGACCAACTTCGCCATTCGCCGTATGACCGTTTTCAGGCAATGCCATAAATGGTCTGCTCTTTGTGAAGATCGCTTAAGTTGATGGGTTTTCCCAGTTGTGGTCGATATCCTTGTTAGAATTATCCCCATTCCTTTCTACTCCGCCCATAAGCTTTCCAAAGTGCGTCACGTGTCCGAAACGCCAACTAGTAGTATTCATTCTCGTGATCACAGTGTTTTAAATCACCGCAAGTACTGAAGTTTGTGACAGTTGCTGGACTCGATGTCATTTAACAATCATAAGGCATCTCTATCATGAAGTACTGTTACTTCTGCACATTTGCTCACGAATATCGTAATTTTTTTTTGTCTAAAGCCACCAAATCAGTATTGTTCAAAATAATTCTGCGTCTTTCCATTAAAACTCTGCCTTCCTATAAAATACCAAACATGAGTCATATCTCGAGTACAACTTCTTTTAGGAACATTTCCACTTTCAGTAGCAGAATTCATTTATGCGAGCTCAACAGTGTGCTCTGGCAAGTTACGACAAGGATATTATATATCGTATGTCAGCAAGTCCAAAGGGCGCCTTTCTTCCACTTTATTTCTTTCTTTGTATGTCCATCTTCATTTTTATTTAGTGAGGTGGACACATACAATTGGGGCGCTTTCATTAGGTTGGCCCACCTTTCGAGATGACGAAGGGGTGCAATGGTCACCACGTTCTAGACAGCTACATGCCAAGGGTGAGTATTTTGCAGCATCGGTGGTAAAAATATTTCACCAAATGCAGTCCATTCTTACGAGTACAACAGCAGCAATCGCTGTTCGGTTTAAGCATCTTGCGCTAGCCTCCTGGCTAGCAGTTCACAATCACTCTCAGACGAATTTGTTTCATACGGCTCGCATTATCCGTAATTAGAGTCAGAGTTTGAGTCAATATTCACTCTGTTTCCAACTTTGTCAACTGTACATCAGCACACACTTCACTTTATAAAACAGGAAAATCATTGTAATCGCTTTGTTATTTTTAGCTGTCCCACATCATTCATGTCTCTTGGAAATAAATTGTGTCGTTGTCTCGAATGTCACCTATTATTGAAATAGACACCGTTCCTTTGGTCAGTTTTATTCTACATTTACATCTACATGGATACTCTGCAAATCACTTGTAAGTGCCTGGCAGATTAATTTCATTAATCTATATGGACAATAATAGGAATAAACTTGGAGTAGAATATATTATGTCAACATCAGTTTCACTGCTCAGAACCAAATAATTATTCCGTTTGCGTCTGGATTTCGTTGCGTTTAATTTTACGGTAGTGTAACTGAGGGGTGGTTCTGTGTCGTAGTAATATCCAGATGCAGAAGTACTCACATATCTACCCACGAACGAAACACGTAATATTTCCTACTAGATCCGAAACTTACTTCACTGTGTTTGATTCGTGTTTGTGGTGTCACCTTGCTTATGATCGTACGCGTGAGTTTTGTGAGTTCCTCATAGCAGTAGACGGAGAACAGTTTCACAGTATAGAGACACAACCGAGCTCTCTGTGTTGTTTCGCATAATGAACGCACTCGCCACACTCTATGAAATATGAGAAGCATCATCAGCAAGAAATAAGGAAATGTGCCTAAATCACAAAAAAATAACAATCCGCTGTTTTACCCGTTTTAATTCTGTCAAACTCCTACTGACGACAGCAGAACATTCCATGTCTAACCACTGCATTAAATATTATAATCGCAATTGTTTGGACATAGCATAATGGTCCATCGATAAGGTGCCAGCGATCTTATATAGATAGAATCAACTGTAAACAGCTACTACTTCATGTGGAGGTTATAAACTCAGACAAGTCTTTACTGGAAGCACTTCAGAACTTGTGTTAGTTTATTGAAGACGTACCCAACAAGGCTATAACTTCCATTAGATAACATCGAAACAATGAAAATTCATATTTGAGGAACGAGTTGGACAAGGAGCCTCCATGTCAGCAAAATTATTTTCTCTGGTGTTGGAAGAAGTCTTGAAATCATTAAGCTGGGATGAAGAAGGGATAAGCATCTTGTCTGAAACGCTATGGATTTTGTTAATTATAACCACTGAATATTTGTGGGAATATATACGAGCATGAGAACAAGTAACAGAGAAGACTACACCCAAACTGAAAAACTATCTTACGCTCTGAGGAAAATGAGAATTCCATTGTCTGGTTACTTGGCTCGAATGACCTTGGAAAGACTAATAAAATACTTGGCCATTTCGGCAAAATACAAAAACCTTATTTCACTTGGTTCTGGATAGTGGCCTTAGAAGAAGTCTTGTAATCATTAAGCTGGGATTAAGAAGGAATAAGAACCTTGTCTGAAACGACATCGATTTTGTGAATTATATTCACACAGTACTTGAGGGAGCTATATACGATGATGAGAACATGTAATAGAGAAGACTGCACCCAAACTAAAAAACTCTTACGCTCTCACGAAAAGGAGAATTCCATTGTACGGTTACTTGGTTCGCATGAACTGGAAAAAACTAATAAAATATTTGACCATTTCGGACAAAAACAAAAACGTTGTGTCACTCGGTTCAGGGTAGTGAAAAAGAACTTAGCAGAAATTAACACACAAAAGTAGAAATTCTAGCCCGCCCAAGTTTTCGAACCAAGATTAGGAAGTTCGAGGATTGCTCAGGAAAAGTTCAATAAGTGCATCACTATATGGACAGATAAGTGAAGAAAAAACACTGTGAAAGAATTAGAAAATAAAGACCGAAAATAAGGCAAGTAGTCAAAATCGTAAGGAAGTTACTTAATATGAAGCATAGATGGCCAAAATCAAAGATAGAAGCAGGTAACATAACCGAGTAAAAGTTGGAGAAGAATGAGGTGCCAGAGCAAAGCTCGTACTTCGTGATGGGACCGAGTCATAGTCGGTGCCAGAAGCAACGAGGAGTTGGCTCACGCTACCGCATCGTCTCTCTTACTCACCTCTGAGTGTTCTGTTGCTCAGTCCCGTCAGCACTCATCACCGAAGACGATATCATCGTCTCTCTACGGAGCTAGCAGTGTGACAACTGTATCTGACAGGACTCTGCATAAAAGTTCAAAGTCCATTCTTCTCTGTCAGCAGAGACAAGTATCTACACTACTGGCCATTAAAGTTCCTACACCAAGAAGATGACGTGCTACAGACGCGAAATTTTACCGACAGGAAGAAGATGCTGTGATATGCAAATGATTAGCTTTTCTGAGCATTCACACAAGGTTGGAGCCGGTGGCGACACCTACAATGTGCTGACATGAGGAAAGTTTCCAACCGATTTCTCATACACAAACAGCAGTTGATTGGCGTTGCCTGGTGAAACGTTTTGTGATGCCTCGTGCAAGGAGGAGAAATGCGTATCGTCACGTTTCCGGCTTTGATAAAGGTCGGATTGTAGGCTGTCGCAATTGCGGTTTATCGTATCGCGACATTTCTGCTCGCGTTGGTCGACATCCAACGACTATTAGTAGAATATGGAATCGGTGGGTTTAGGAGGGTAATACGGAACGCCGTGCTGCATCCCAACGGCCTCGTATCACTAGCAGTCGAGATGACAGGCGTCTTATCCGCATAGCTGTAACGGATCGTGCAGCCACGTCTCGGTCCCTGAGTCAACAGATGGGGACGCTTGCAAGACAACAACCATCTGCACCAACAGTTCGACGACGTTTGCAGCAGCATGGACTATCAGAGACCATGGCTGCGGTTACCCTTGACGCTGCATCGCAGACAGGAGTGCCTGCGATGGTGTACTCAACGACGAACCTCGGTGCACGAATGGCAAAACGTAATTTTTTTCGGGTGAATCCAGGTTCTCTTTACAGCATCATGATGTTCGCATCCGTGTTTGGCGACATAGCGGTGAACGCACTTTGGAAGCGGGTATTTGTCATCGCCATACTGACGTATCACCAGGCGTGATGGTGTGGGGTGCAATGGTTACACGTCTCTGTCACCTCTTGTTCGCATCGACGGCACTTTGAACAGTGGACGTTACATTTCAGATGAGTTATGGCCTGTGGGTCTACCCTTCATTCGATCCTTGCGAAACCCTACATTTCAGCAGGATAATGCACGACCTCATGTTGCAGGTCCTGTATGGGCCTTTCTGGATACAGAAAATGTTCGACTGCTGCCCTGGTCAGCTCATTCTCCAAATTTTTCACCAGCTGAAAACGTCTGGTCAATGGTGGCCGAGCAACTGGCTCGTCACAATACGCCAGTCACTACTCTTGATGAACTGTGGTATAGTGTTGAAGCTGTATGGGCAGCTGTACCTGTACACGCCATGCAAGCTCTGTTTGACTCAATGCCCAGGCGTATCAAGGCCGTTATTACGGCCATAGTTGGTTGATCTGGGTACTGATTTCTCAGGAATTATTCACCCAAGTTGCGTGAAAATGTAATCACAAGTCAGTTCTAGTATAATATATTTGTCCAATGAATACCCGTTTATCATCAGCATTTCTTCTTGGTGTAGCAATTTTAATGGCAGTAGTGGAGATTTGTATCAAGTGACACATAAATGTTTGGTGACAGCAGCGCATACTAATGAAATTCTCTTGGACATGGATTCTTACAGAGATAAGTACGAGGCCTATTAGGAAAGTAAGGGCTTATTGGGTGCGGAATGGAAACCACAGTGAACATCCGATGAAGGTTCGCACAGATGTGTTGGGCAGTGTTTCTAGTATTCCTGTCGATCGCGACAGGTCGCTCTTTTCAGTTCTGAGAGCTCGGTGAGCACGTAAGGAATTCCTAGAAAATAGTGGCTCCCGCCAAGTATGAGGGCCTAGTGAGAGATTTCGCCTGATGTCACGCAGCCCACGTAACACAAATGTCATTCGTTTCCTTTTTGAGGACAGTTCTCAGCTGCACTCTGCAGGAGCAATGAAGGTACTCCTGTGGTGTTTTCGGTTGGAAAGTGTTTGATCACCCATAATACAGCCGGTAATATGCTGCCCTTGATTTTCATCTCTGCTCACGTAAATTGCTGGCTACGAAGAAAACATTTTGGCACAGACAACTAGCTGTAGACGAGCGTAGAGAATTGGTGGCAAGCACAGGCGGCTACCTTCTAGGACGAGGGTGTTGGAAAGTTGGCACAGTCGCAACGTTAATTATGTAGAGAAGTAGCTGGAAGGTGTAGTAACTGTTGTAAATAGAACATTTTGATTTTCACAGTGCTTTCCATTTCGTGACCAATCGGACCTTACTTTCCGAATAGCCCTCATATTTCATCTTGTTCAAGTTGTAATAAAGTGATCTAATATTTTGTAGTATCATCTCGGCTTCCTCCAGGAGTAAACACTATACCGACGCGTTGCTTTCCCTCTGGGCCTAGTAGTCTTCCCACAAACACGTCACATAATTTAGTATCTAGTGTTTTCTGCATGGTCGCAACTGCACAACGAAGTGTACTACGCCTGTCAGTTTAGACTTCCCGTTTCGCGTCCATGCATCCACAACCGAGTTGCTGAGCAGGAGAAAATAAGCATTATTGACTTGCTTTTGCCACATGTACTTGGAGGTACTAACAACCTAAAAACATATCATTTGTAATAGCTGTAATTATTAGCCTGCAAATGACGTAAATACTGATGCACCGTTGTTCAGTACACCATCGTCAGTCACCAAGAAAAATATCCGCGCTTAACAGCTACTACACCCTTTATAATGTTCTAGTATTGCGGTGAAAAGAATAAATGCAGTACCATTCGGAATTTGTAAAGCCTCAAAATGAAAGATGATTGAATGCATGCCTGTTGTAATCAACCAACAATCAGTCACAGATTATATATAACTATCTAAATAATGAAACAGAAGGAACAGCGTTATTACGCAAATGTAGACAGACGATTAAGAAGGTTTGTAACACGTAATTTTATTGACTGTTTTTCAAAAGTTTTACAGCAGCTTACGCCAAGCCACCCACAGAGAAACATTTGTAAGTATGACTGCCTCCTGCCTCATTCTCAGTCACAGATACGTTTGCAGACATAAACTGCCACTGTCGCTTATTTGTACTTGTCGCATGTTAAAAGGAAGCAACGAACAAAACAAAACAAAAAAAAGTGTACGTGTTTATTGCAGCATCAAGACTCTCTCGACCGTAGCAGGCGACCGATACCGGAGTAGAGAAACTCAGCCCCGCGGATGGGGTATGAATGAATCAAATTTACATACCCGCCAGATGAGGTACTGGCTGCGGCAGCTGCCACATCATAAATTCAGCCAACTGTTTTTCCCTCATTAGAATTTTTCTCCCGCGGCTCCACCTCGCTTCCTCACCCGCTTCGCCTCCCTCTCCTCTGCTGTTTAGTGTCTCGCGGAACAGCAACAACGCCTCCTTCCCGCCGACTGCCGCGCATTTTTTAAGCGGAATGTTTACGGCTAAAAATACGAAAAAATTTTCATGCAGGAAATACATAAATTGCGTTCCGTAGGCGAACGGCAGCGGCGGCGTCAGGACACGTGGCGCCGGGATTGCCTCATCACCTAAACACTCCCATGATTCAGCCTTTAATGTGACGCGGGCCCCGTCTGGCCGCTTTTGATAGAGAGCCCGGGAGTAAGAGAGGCCGTGTTGAATAATTTGTAAATCGGAAGGTGTATAAATTTTACAGCCGCACCACTCGATTCCTCTACTATTTCCCTCTCTCGCTATCTATCTCTCACAACCTCCCCCCTCTCGATTCAAGCGGTCACATTTCATTTAATGTTGCCGGCCTCCGTGCCCACATGACACCTCAATTTAATGCAGATGAGCGAATTAAGAAAGCGGACGGCTCAATTAGAGGTCCGTGATAAGGTTCTCCCCGCCACGCGCTCCAGTCGTGTAACAGTGTCCGGTAGTACGCATTAATCTGCCACGGGGTCGCCGTTTAGTGAAATATGTAATTGATTCATTTGCTTCCAATTCTGTATTCCGCAGTAATCGAGCGGTCGGCGTCTGGACGTGGGCGCCAGTGTATGTGTGTGTACGGCGGGGGGATGGGGGGCGGTGGAGGTTGCCCATATTTACAGCAGAGGTGGCAGCCGCCCGCGGCGGTCCAGGTAGGAGGGGCGCTCGTAGCTTAGCGCCGTCAGAGGGACCGGGCCGCGTAATTAGGACGGCCGGCGCGATGCGGTGCGGGCTCTGGAATTCGGCTCGCGGTGCCGGCTGCTACGCGGGGAGTCGGCCAAAGAAGCGCCTGTCTCACGCTCATTCCAACCACAGACTCTGCCCTAATTCTCTTGGTAGAAACAGAATTTTTGGGAAGTGTTTCCATACGACGTGAAAAAATTATGTACCTGCATAAAATCGTTGAGTGGGTCGAAGGTTTCTGTCCTCCCTGACATATCTCCTTCTTCTTCTTCTGTTATCACAGTCTACGTCATAGGTGTGTTCCGTCTTCTAAGTATCCAACCATCTTTTTCTTGGTCTGAACCGTAAAATTACCACTGGTCCACCAACGGTTATTAATCACAATTAAAACACAAAATGTAAAGTGGAAGTAGATGCCAAGGAATAACTGGTGAAATTACACTCTTTATTCAAATTTGGTGCAAGACTTTACGATATTAAAAAAAAACAACAATCATTTAACGAATAAGTCACAATTTACGATAGGAAAGGACTTTTAAATTATTATAAAAAAATTCACGCCAGTAAAAGGCAAGTACAGGCAAGCAATTTAACGTATACAACGCGACGCTGTATAATATTTCAAGCTCAGCTAAATTACAGGTGAATTTCACTCCATTAATAAATGAATACAATTTGAATCTATTGAAAGGTCTCTGTTGGATTCCTTTCAAGTTACTTTCTTAAATCTGTTGTCATTTACGGCATAAATTCCTCTTCTAAATTTACTGTGGTGTTTCTGGATACCTGGAAGGAGACTCAGCAGTGGAACGTGTTACTTTTACACATAAACAAGAACGATCTGTCACACTACTACACTTTAAAACCCAGTTTATATGTAATTCATGACACACAGTCTCATATGGAGCCTACATCCGCTTTCTTTTATATAGCATATATGATGAGATTCTGTCATCCCCCTTCCCCTCTGCATGAAAAGATGAATGAGCAGATGTATTTCTAGTTGTATGCTTGATGGTGGCAGACAAGCCTGTGTGCTAGAGAACAGTAGGACCAATGTCAGAACAGGTAGCCAAGCTTTCTAAAAGCAAAGAAGTTTCTATTCTTGGTATGGTCCTATCCATCCCTTGTCATGTTGGTATAGGAAGCTGCCTCTATGGTCACTTCCGTTTTGTATACGGAAGCACCCTTGGTAGAAACCCAGGTCAGTCTGTCCGTGGCGAGCGTCTGCAGTGGTAAGATCACCGGCTAAGCGCGTGTCTGCTAAGTTGGTAGGACAATGAATTTCTTAATTTCAGCCTAACTAAAAATTTAATCACCTTTGTTCCAGGTTTAGATCTAAAATATGTCATCCTAAATTGCAACGCAGTGTAATTCGAGTGTGAAGTTCAGAATATCTTCCAGTAGTTGCTTTGTCACTACTTTGTGAGCAAAGTGGAACCACGTGTTGATGAGCCGTAACTCTAACTAAGATCATCAATCTTAAATACGAATGTGTGTGAGATTATAACGTCTCGTCTTGATAATATTTTGCAATATAGCAACTTTTCTTTATGTTCAACGCTCGTGGGGTATACTTTGTGAGACCAGTACCACGTGCTTATACAATTGTTTGATCCATCAGGTTATTAGTATGACGATAGTAAACAGTTCGAGGTTTTTGTTTTGTAAATTGCGTTTCGATGTAATTTATTTTAACTATCAAAATTGTTATGGAGCTACACTCTTTGTGTAAACCAAGTTCGCCACGTGAAGCATGTGGTATAATCATCAAAGTAGCCCTCAGCTATTCTTTTTGAGAAGATTTCACAGACAATTAGTATGCATTTAGTATACCAGTGTGTGGTAATTTCGTGGTGGACAGGATTGCGCTACGACCGTAACTTTTTTAGGTGAAAAGTAAATCAGTTGGTTGTGGTTAATTTCCTCTTGCATTTGTTTCAACGTTCTTCGTGTGTTATTTTATGAATGCAGTGTTGTATGCAGTCTCCCAAACTTGGCTCCATATTTGATGTGTTCCATAAGATTATACAAACTTACATTTTCACAATCCTAAATAAGACACCAGTTTAGTCATAAATCAAGTTTAACATGCTCAAATTTTAACGGAGCAATGATCAATGTTAAAATAAATGTCCAAATATAAACTGATTTATTTCTTTTTATTTAAATTCTCTTTATATATATATATATATATATATATATATATATATATATATATATATATATATTGTAAGATGACAATTAAAAGATTATAATTAATGTTATCCCGGTTGGCAACTTGGTAAACTAGACTGGATACCTGGTGAAACAGTTGCTCAGTAACGCAAGGATAACTTACCCAGATAGCTAACAGCTTTTAACCCGCTTTTTTTTTTAATCTTGAATATTTGCATCGCTTTCAGAACAACTTAATGCATCAACTTTACAATATGGCTTCACTTTTGGGCAGACAAATTTCCCATTTGGTTACAACAGCCGTAGCTACGGCCGCCCACAACAGCCTCAATCAGGCTCATTAAATGGCACAGAATCTAACATGTCTGCAACTGTTTACAAAAGGCCTCAAAATTGAAAAACCAAAACGCAATCATGCACACGGGGAGGGGGGGGGGGAGGATTGGGGGGGAGGGGGGGAGGGCGACACTCACAGTTAATAACATTTACATTTACAAAATACATTAAAAAAATTTACAAATTTCTGCCGGTTAACTTACACACACACGCTCGCAAGCTCGCAAGATAGGACTTGCGAACCTTTGCAACATTCTCCTTTCAAGGCAACAGTTTCTACCCGTAATGAAATGGCAAACTTTTGCATCGCAATAAAACACACTAATGGCCAACTAACTGTATAAAACACATAAGCACGTTGAGTAAAAGCCTTAAAAGGTATTGAATTGGAAAAACACACAACAGTTTTTGCTGACTAGAAATAACATAAAAAAATCCACTACGGCGTACATTAACAACCTTGGTTGATTGTAGCCAAATATACATAAACACAAATTTGCGTAAGTTACAGCTTCCAGATGAGCAGGAATTCGTTATGCAGTTGACTAGTTTTTACCACGAGGCAAAAGGATTTTTTCTTCTTTCTTAGAGTACCTTTTACACGTGAGTATAGTAATAATAGTTATGGCAGGCGAGAGAATGGATCAGGTCTTAGTGCCTTGCATGTTAAACAGTGCAGCCATTGGTGTCTTAGACTTTCACAGACATGGCAGAGGCTAACAGTCGAATAAACCCGTAGGTAAGCTGGGAGGGGAAAAAAGCAATCCGAACCACAGATTTACTCTGACTCTGACTCCATCACAGTTTTACTCGGCACGTACCTGTCTAAAACGAATTTTACGATTGCCTTGAACTTCTTCCATAAACACTCAACATTGTCAGTGTCGGAACAGAAATTTTCGTTTTGATCTGTTAGGTAGTCTGAAATCTGCCTTCTATTACTCTTGCTAAACAGATAAACCTTCCTCCCTTTTTTTATATTCCTATTTACTTCCATATTCAGGGATGCTGCAACGGCTTTATGATCACTGATTCCCTGTTCTGCGCTTACAGAGTCGAAAAGTTCGGGTCTGTTTGTTATCAGTAGGTCTTTTAGGTCCAAGATGTTATCTCCACGAGTCGGTTCTCTGTTTAATTACTCAAAGTAATTTTCGGATAGTGCACTCAGTATAATGTCACTCGATGCTCTGTGCCTTCCACCCGTCCTAAACATCTGAGTGTCCCAGTCTATATCTGGTAAATTGAAGTCTCCACCTGAGACTATAACATGCTGAGAAAATTGATGTGAAATTTACTCCAGAATTTCTCTCAGTTGTTCTGCCACTAATGCAGCCGAGTCGGGAGGTCAGCAAAAGGAGCCAATTATTAAGCTAGCTCGGTTGTTGAGTGTAACCTCCACCCATAATAATTCACAGGAACTATCCACTTCTACTTCACTACAGGATAAACTACTACTAACAGCGACAAACACGCCACCACCGGTTGCTTGCAATCTATCCTTTCTAAACACCCTTTGTGGCTTTGTACAAATTTCCGCTGAATTTATCTCTGGCTTCAGCCAGCTTTCCGTACCTATAATGATTTCATCTTCGGTGCTTTCCATCAGCGCTTGAAGTTCCGGTACTTTACCAATGAAGCTTCGACAGTTTACAATTACAATACCGATTGTTGCTTGGTCCCCGCATGTTCTGACTTTGCCCGCACCCTGTGAGGCTGTTTCCCTTTCTGCACTTGCCCGAGGCCATCTAACCTAAAAAACCGCCCAGTCCACGCCACACAACCCCTACAACCCGTGTAGCCGCCTGCTGCGTGTAGTAGACTCCTGACCTTTCCAGCGGAACCCGGTACCCCATCACCATATGGAGCAAGTAGAGGAATCCGCAGCCCCCACGGTCGCAGAACCGTCTCAGCCTCTGATTCAGACCCTCCACTCGGCTCTGTATCAAAGGTCCGCAGTCAGTCCTGTCGACGATGCTCTAGATGGTGAGGTCTGCAGTTTTCACCAAATCAGATAGCCGCCGGAAGCCAGAGAGGATTTCCTCCTATCCATAGCGACACACATCATTGGTGCCGATATGAGCGACCGCCTGCAGATGGGTGCACCGTGTACCCTTCATGGCATCCGGAAGGACCCTTTCCACATCTGGAATGACTCCCCCCGATATGCACACGGAGTGCACATTGGTTTTCTTCCCCTCTCTTGCAGCCATTTCTTCTTGGTTTAGCAATTTTGATGGCCAGTAGTGTAGCATCTGCTTTGTTTCATGTAGTCAGTCCTCTTTAGGTCGCTCCGGATGGTTGTTCTCATATATTTTACTGTTGTTACTGTTTCCACTTATTTGTAGCCAACAGTGTAATCGAACAATAATGGATTTTTTTGTCTGTTTACGCGCAATACGCTACATTTATTCACTTGCAGAGTCAACTGCCGGTCCCTCCACAACCGTCGATGCACTGCAGGTTTTCCTGCATTTCGCTACAGTCTCCTGGTGTTGCAATAGCCATATAGATAACAGCATGGTATGGCAAAAAACCCACGGAGTCACCAACATTCACCACTAGATCAACGGTTTTTAATCTTTTAGATAAGTGGAACCCTTTTTAATGTCTACTTTTAAACTGGAACCCCGAGTTTTTTCTGTATTACGTTTTTAATGCAAGATTCTGTAAATAGGTTATTTGTTTTCAAAATAACTAAAAAGATCTTAATGTAATTTTAAATTAAAGAATATAATCGTACAAGACTTCTAAATTTTAATGAGATAAGAGGCACTGGTTCCTACTTTCACAGATGTACTTAATACTACGGTTTTGTAGATAAAGATTGAATTCTCATCTCAAGTTTGGCATCAAGTCTGTTCCGGTACTTACTTTTCATCGACACATCTGCGAAGAATCGTCTTCCGCACAAATATGCAGCTGTAAATGGTAAAGTACCAACACATCCCATTCAGTCAGCTGAAGATACTCGCCTTTTAAACGCACCAAAATTCCGCTAACGGCTGAACATAGGTTTATTTCCAGGAATATATCAGATAACAGTTTCATAAATGTTTCGTATTCTTCTACTGATGTGATTAAAGATCATGTATTGACAATGAATGGGTTTTTAATCCACAATTAATTTTGATATTAATCTGCTCTTCTCTTGGAAAATACCGATTAAAAGCTTCATTAGATTTTTTCATATGTTGAACAAACTGTTCCATAAAAGTCTCTTTGTTTTGTCAGCCTTTTCTTGTTGTATAAAAAGAAATATTTTTGGGAAGGAATGAAACTCACTTGAGAGTGCACAAAATACCCACGATTTTATCTCCTTCTTGAAAGCAAGAATTTTTCAGGAGCGGCAAACGCATTTACTAGTTTAGCTTGACGATCTAGATAATCAGGTGACTGTATAAGGATAACCAAGATATTGTCTCGAAATTTCGCAAGACGGTGACTGGAGTGACACTTATGACAAAGATGCGCCACTTCGACGTACTCACGTTGCTGAAAGCCGGAGAGCTTTACATCAGTTCAACTGGCCTAGAAAGCCCAAAAGTTCATACGCATCTGTGTAGCTAAATTGCATGTCTCACACCTTATCTAATTGCCACATGCGAACCTGAGTCGATTCCCTGTCACAGCACTTCTTTTACCTTATTCTGAGAATTGGCATTGGATTCATGCAGGCTTCTGATGACAATTACGGTCTTTGGGGAGAAGCAGCAGTACTGTGATCGTAAACGCACGCTGACGTCCGTAGTGTGATACTGCTGCTCATGTACTGCTTCTTTATGGCCACTTGATTAAGCGTTATCCACAAACTGAAGCAGCAGTAGATTAAATCCTTATTGGACGATAGTGTCTGACACCAAAACGGGTAGTTTGTTTACGTTACTTATATTTGGGACTCATTCTCGCAGCACAGCTTTTAAATAATTGATAATTTGAGATCAATCTTAATACGGAAAACTTCAGGACAGAATTTTTAAGTAAAAAGTCCAACAGGACAGCTATTAACACTGCAGAATATTTAACAACTATAATCAGTTAATCGTCCAAACGACACAATCTGTTATCACTAACAACGCACCAAAGCAAACCATTATAGAACATGACCACAGGCTTCCTACAAAAAATATGACTTCGTAGGCTTTACCGGCGTAATAAGTGTTGAAAGTCTCTTCGGGTTTGCTGTCGGATCAACTCGATCCGATATTTCGGCGATCCAACTATTCGTCATCTTCAGGAGAATGCTGCTTCTGCTGATGAGTCCCGCTGAGAACAAATATTTTTAATCTAATCAAAGGAAAAAGAAAATTATAAAGACGAATTAAGAGACAACCTAATGAAAGAGCTTAAACGTAATGGAACCGTCTTAACACTCAAGTTAATTCAGAGATTCGCCAATTCAGAGCAAACAGATGGGAACGTGAATCACAAGGACTTGACCTACGTAACCCCACTCTCTTTTGAAATAAATTCAAGCGAATGATGGGCAAAACCGTCAGCGAAAATGTGACTTTACAAATCAGTGACCACAGCCTGTCTGACGGAAGGGAAAAATCTGGAATATTCGGAAATTTAATCGAAAAAATACATGGTGATCCACAATATTCCAAATATGGTTACAACCACGAGAAAATTATAACTAGGGAAATTCATTCACCTTTATACAAAAATACAACGCGAGCCGATCATCCGGTATTGAAAGAAAGAATGTGAATAGCCTCTGCGGTACTAAGCAGCAAAAATACAGCTCCTGGAAATGATGGTACTGGATGATTTCATCTCAAGCTACTTCCGCCACTGGCACTTTAATAAAGCCTTAACTCAAAAATCTGTGCGATACCAATGGAAACATGAGCGTATTAGAATGATTCCGAAATCTAGAAAACCAAAAAGCAACACAAACTTATACAGACCTATTACATTACTCCCAATAATTGGCAAAACTTTTGAAGCAATAATTAACAAGAGACTACAACAATTTGTAGAAGACAACAGAATTATACCACACGAACAAGCTGGTTTCAGAAACAGTCGCAGTACCGCTGATCGATTATTAGGACGAATTATCAAAATAGCTGAAACTTGCTACTTAACAGATGAGACTATTGCCACCTTTCCAGACTTAGAATGTACCTCTAGTAAGGTTGAAACGTCTCTGTGAAACGTTTCATAAGACGCTTGTCGATATCGGTACAACTTATTCAATTTACTACCTGATTGAAAGGAGGATATAAGATGAACATTTACAAAAGCAAAACGAGGATAATGGAATGTAGTCAAATTAAATCGGGTGATGCTGAGGGAATTAGATTAGGAAATGAGACACTTAAAGTAGTAAAGGAGTTTTGCTATTTAGGAAGTAAAATAACTGATGATGGTCGAAGTAGAGAGGATATAAAATGTAGACTGGCAATGGCAAGGAAAGCGTTTCTCAAGAAGAGAAATTTGTTAACATCGAATATAGATTTATGTATCAGGAAGTCGTTTATGAAAGTATTTGTATGGAGTGTAGCCATGTATGGAAGTGAAACATGGACGATAACTAGTTTGGACAAGAAGAGAATAGAAGCTTTCGAAATGTGGTGTTACAGAAGAATGTTGAAGATTAGGTGGGTAGATCACATAACTAATGAGGAGGTATTGAATAGGATTGGGGAGAAGAGAAGTTTGTGGCACAACTTGACTAGAAGAAGGGATCGGTTGGTAGGACATGTTTTGAGGCATCGAGGGATCACAAATTTAGCATTGGAGGGCAGCGTGGAGGGTAAAAATCGTAGAGGGAGACCGAGAGATGAGTACACTAAGCAGATTCAGAAGGATGTAGGTTGCAGTAGGTACTGGGAGATGAAGCAGCTTGCACAGGATAGAGTAGCATGGAGAGCTGCATCAAACCAGTCTCAGGACTGAAGACAACAACAACCTGATTTTAGCTCAGTTCATGAACTCTTCCAGTAAGACTGAGCATTCAAATAAGGCACATTGAATATTATATGTGTGTTTTAATGTGGGCTTTCGATTATGTTTTGTGGGAAACGCTGAGTTCGTCGTCGTCTGCTGGGAGCACACGATGTTGCTTCTCGTTCGAAGGAGAGCACAGGATGACCAACTTAGCTTTCCAATACCTGAACAGAGAGGTTTACCCATCTTAGTCGAAGGCTGTTTTTGTGTGTGAGGCTGGTGACGGAGGGCTACCCCTCTGGTAGATTCCGCTACACGGGCAGCTAGGTAATCTCGAAAGAAAAAGGGGCACTCTTCGGTGAACGCTTGGTGGGTACGGATCGTAGCTCTTAAAAGGGGTTTCAGGTGATAGGAAGCAGCATGAGTTAGGACTTCATTATGTTTAACTGTTGAAATACTTAAGAACTTCAGCTTAACTGAAGCATGTGAAGCGAGTTACTTTTCTGAAAGTACCATAATTATATTGCTTTAAATAGGCGATTTTTGGGCGTTTGAGTTAAAGTTGTGGATGTTACTTTGTTCATTTTGAACAACGATGAAGTAGAATTTCAAACGGTAAATCTGATTAGGAAAAGCTGGTTGGGATCACTTTAGCCATACGTGAGTGCAATACTGGGTAGAAGCGAGTATGGTTTTTAATCTTATATTTTGTGGAAGTTGCTTTTGTCTTTGTGTGTCGATTTTTTGCCACGTGTTTGGTAATCAGTAACCCTTCTGGCTCACCACGACACCGCAATAGGTTTTATTTTAAAAGTTAGCTTGTTTAATGTGCTATAATTTCTGCAAGAATATCTGTTCTTTTGTGCGCTTTCTACAAAGCAGCACAACAATCTGATTCGGAATGCACCACGTGCTCTACTTAGGCCGTTTGCAAGCAGCAGACGCAGTTAGTATGTTGAATAATTATCGCACAGCCTCGTGCATTTGTTAAACCTCTGTCCAGAATAGTGCTTGCCTAGAATCGTAATGCGAATCTCACTGAGATATTTTTATGATATGAATGCAAAGGAGATGATAGTATCATTTTCTCCCACCCCCGTTTTCTGTATTTCTTCTCCTGTAGTTAAATTGTGCTCTGCTACATTCTCACGTAATTCTTACTTAAATAGTTCAGTCAGGCGCCAGTTATGTGTAGTTAGGGTGTGCAATCAATTACTTAGATACAATAAATAATCTAATACAATAAATAATCTACGTGAAAGATAAATTCTGTGGTGTTGATCTTACCCACTTACTCCGATTTCCAATCCTGCATTAATCAAGTTGCTTCATGCACGACATGGAGTGCTATTTATCTGGCTACTTAAATAAATTTGCATGCTTGTAATTAAATTATTGAAGTAATTAAACTAATAACTTTCCAGCTCCGTTTTTTTTTCTAAATGATTAGGAAGGGCTTGGGATGGTGGCGACCCTGAATTTCTGAATGTTTATGATTATTTGTGTGAGAGAAGCAGCTAGAAATGCGAGATAACGTATAGGGCTCGATGAGAAACGTCGTAAAGATAGTAATAAGTTACAAGGTATAGCATGCGTGACTTCTTCACAGCTTCCCGCCTCAAATAGTACGATTAATAGCTAACCTTATTGGAAACAGAAAAGTACAAATACGAGTTGGGGATCAAAAATCTTCCTACTTCACACCCAAAGCAGGAATCTCTCAGGGTGCTGTCATCTACCCATTGTTATGTTCGATATACACGGCTGACATCCAAAGACGCAGGTACTGGAATGAAGACACAGCCAAAAGAAAAAAATTCTATCTGCTGACCTGAGGATGCTTCGAATAACTGGAGGTCTAAGCTATCATGTACCAACAAACTTCCTTCACGAAACTCTTAAAACCAAGAACATGCTAGACACAATACCACCAGATTCGGATTCAACAAACTGCATAACAATAGACTTACAAAATCAGTCTTGCAGCACAAGAACGTTTAATTTTCCGAAACTCAAATATGCAGTTCCTCCCTATGTTGTTCTCGAATTAGTATCGACTGTGTAAAATGAAGAAATCACTGAAGTATTCAACAGACCAAGAACATCTACAAGGATTTGGGATGACGTAGCAACTTGATATAGCAAGAACAAAGTACTGAACAGAATAACTTCAATTAACTCCAATAGAACAAGATAATATTCTCTACATCGACTAGATTTTCAAGTTTTTAATCTTCCACGGAATTAGACGGAAATTTACTACATCAACAAAATTCCGAGATCAAAACATAATATCATCAAGACCAGTGAGATAATACGAAGATGTATAAGCCAACAACAGGCAACCAATCCCAGCTGTGGTTTTTTGACCAAGAGGGTTCTCCCTGAGCCGTAAGGCAAATACAAGAACTTGGAGCGAAGGAAACTTAATGAACAACATATTCACCTTCCTCTCAACTATTCATCCACAAACAATTAAAAATCCTACAAAATTAAATAAGTACTCAGCTGTCCTAAATAAATGTTTGTCACAACAGCACAAACTTCAACTGTTGGCTATGCTCTTCTACAGCCCTCGATCTCCTTCAGAGACGGAATGAAAGGTTAAAAAAAAAATCCATTTCACATTTCTAAACAAAACAGATCACAAACGAAACCAATTTTCATTATTATTTACTTTTGGTGCGCTTAAGACGTAACTTTTATCTGGTAGAAACTGTTGACATGCGGACATACGCAGACAATTTCACAAATTTTCGCACTCAGGTTACCACGTAATCATGACTTATTTAGTTTCGTAATCGAAAAAACGTGTTTCACACAATTATATTCATCGAAATATTGTAGCAGTTTTGCACATCATTCCTTAGACGTTGGAATTTTGCCTGAGGAAAGCAATGTGGACGCTCTGGACAATTTTAACATTAAGGGGATTTGTCTTTAAAACGGGAATTACCTTCGGGATCAATCAGCTACATCTGCACATGCACTGGGGCCCTTTCAACTGAAACAATATGCAAAGCAGCTCGAAAACAGATGTAACACTGACAGTGTCCTCAAAATGTTTAGGATACTATCCTTGTGATTCTTTCAAGTCGACAATGAATTCTTCAGACCTCACGGTTTCTGTGACGCCAGTGAACTTTGGAAACTGGACTGCTTTTGTTAGAATGTGTCCCTTCTACAGCGCAATTTTCTTTCCAAATTCACTCTCTTCAAAGCAAAACGTGGTTTCTCTTCTTGCAGTCTCTAATGTGGTCAGTGTACACTCAAGTCCACTTAAAACCGAGGTCTGCAATTTATTCCGGATATTCTAATTTTCATTCATGCACCATTTCTCTTTCATAAGTTCAACAATAGCGAGTTTTAAATTTAAAAAATCGTTCTAGGGATGTCCATTGACTTAACCAACGCACTTTGGCAAAATTTAGGAAGTCTCCTTTCTCTTCGTTCACTTCCATCGGCATCTGTTACAACTGACGGTGGAATAATGTGCGCAACTTTAGAAATTTTACCATTCGTACCGTCATTAGCTTCAGGTGCTCCATGCCTGCCACTTTAGCACAAAATGCTTCTTTATACACTCAACAATGAGTGCCATCTGTCGATCGTCGTAATTTTTTACTCTTTCACTGTCAGTTAAACCTTTAAATTCTATCTTCAAATCACTGTAATGTTTTTTCACAGCAGATTTTCAGTACCCTTCGCTCTGCGACTGCATGATATGTACTGAAAATTCTCATTCTACTCTGCTGTCATTCCCATTCATTTTTAACGAGTCATGACGCAAGATCCCTGGACTGCCTTTTTTGTGCAAAAAGCCACCGGACCTGTGAAAGTCCTTCATACCACGAACAAATAGCGAAGTGTAAACGGCGCTGATACCAGGATTCTGTCACATTGAAGAGAGTTGTGGCAACCGAAAAGTGCCGCACTGTAATGCTCATTGTTAGTACCACAAGAATAACTCGTTAACGATGCTGCGAGCACATTCAAGAATCGTGGGCACTTAAATTTTGCCTTCTTGATTGCCACTTTTAAATATAATTTTACGTTCTTCAACGTTGTTGACGATGATATCTCCGAGGCACGCATTCGCAATCTATTTTTGCGCGCTTATAACTCCTCTGTTAGCATAAAGGATCAGCAAATATATTTTATTATTTATTTAGTTTCCTATCACAGTTGCCACGGACTTTTTGTTCACATGTCTACTGTAAGAACAGAACTAACATTTTAATTTAATGTTACACCGGAATTATTTTACAGTCGCATGATAAAAATACAGGCATGTCTTAGCCGTTGTAATACAGGTTACTTGAGAACTTTTCATTTATTTTAATGATTCGTGTTAATATTTTGAAATAAGCAATGTTTCGAAAATAACGGACTTGTTCGAAATTAGTCATCATTAAAGAATATCTAACCAACTGTGACAAGAAACTAAAGAAATATTTTTGTGATGCACTACAGGCTCTCTCAGGTTGCACCACATTGATGTTGATTGTTCATACATCATACATGATCGATTTCGGATGCGCTTTGTAAGGTGTCAGGCAAATCCAACACCTTCCATGAAAACCCTGACATGATAAGCAAATCCGGTAGTGTGTCACATAGCTCCGAATAAATCGTGACATTAAAATAACCAAAGTAATAGGAGTAACGAGTGAGCAAATGGAATACCACACACTAACACAAGAATGCCTAAATGCATGTCATACCTTCCCACCGTGAGACAGACGCAGTTCCGAGGGGAGAAACGAGAACAGAAGCCGAAAGCAGAACCGTGTTAAGCTAGAAGGCCCTACGATAAGGGACGGACTGGACACCCACGTCACCAGCTAACCATTAGGACGACACCACCTGCAAGTTTTAGCGTGAGACTTCTCCCGTCTCTGTTACGTCAAGGACTACCCCCCCCCCCCCCCCCCCCCCCAGCCCATGTTAAAAGAAGTTTTAGCATGAGACTTTTTCGCGTCTCTGTTACGTCAAGGACCACCCCCTAGCCCATGTTAAAAGCTTGAGCCCTCCAGAAGAACAGTATAGACCTTACGATAACGCTAAAAGGACCACACCAGCTGCAGGTTTTAGCGTGAGACATTTTCGCGTCTCTGGTACGTTGCAAGCTTTAAAAACATTGCCCCACCACTAAAAGTATAACGTTTCTCATTGGATAGACAGAATTTTTGTAGGCGGAGCTTAAGGTTAACATTGAGACCCTGATTGGTCAGATGAAAACACAGCCAAATAGTTTTTTAAACCAACTTCGGTAAATAGTAGTAAGGAGAAGTTAGGAGAAAGAGAGTTACTTTGGAGACGGCGAGGTGAGCGGAGCTGTGGTGCGTGCCGCCACCTGACGAACACCAACAAAGTAATGAACGCACGCGATGCCGCATAACAGCGCATAAAGCTTCACTCAGAACTGCGGAATTCCCATCTGTTACACCCCCTTTTTGCGTAATACTAGTGTCGATCGTCAATTAAAGCTCATGGCGTTCACATTTGCCACTTGAAGGAAAAATCTGAAACGCGGTGATTTTTCTGTTATATAGTTATTGAGAAGCCACATCAGCCACTGTAATTTACGACAAGTTAGATAAGTAATTAAAGATAATTGAGGGTCACTGTAGACCATTTTGACAGCTTTCTCTTTTGTGAAACTTAATTTAAACCTAGATTATAGATGTGATATGGCATAGGTCATCCTTCGATCCATTGTAGTACTTGGAAACCCACTCAGGGAATATACGTTCACATTTTTGTTGAATGCAGTTGGTTTTTACCATCCTGTATAAAAACATTTCCTTTTATATAGTGCAATTTATAAACAATGTTTTGTGAGTAGAATAAAATTTGCAGTGATGAACTTAACTGCTTTTTTTGCCAGCTAACTAAAAATAGGAAAGCCTTGAACCCCTTCCACTAAATTTAGTTAGTATTAAGATTCTTTTACAGGGAGTGCAGTGGAACTGACACTGAAATAATTAAGTATTTGGTTATATCATCGCTAGTCTCACTGAACTCTTCTGAATTCTACATGTCATGTGTGGTCTGGCGTCTCCTTACCAGCAACAGGTCCCAGGTTCAAACTAGTCAATTCCCTAAAAAACACGCTCAGAGCGTCGTTGCGCCAAAGTGGTAGGGAGACACGATATAGAACAAACAGACACCACCATGAATGTTAGAATCGATTTTGGAATGCACTTTCCAAATCAAATGTATGTGGGACGTCACAAACATGTATATCGATTGCATGAAATTAACTTCAGTATGTTTGACATACCTGTTTACCACATACGCAAGGAAAGTTATGCGAAATTTTTTTGTTTGCCTTGTAGAACGCTCACTATACCCAAACTTAACTGAAGAGTTTACCAACCGAAACTAAGATTCACAGGGCGTCTCAGAGTAACTATAATACAAAGTCTTACGTATCTAATCCTTTGTGCTCAGAGTAGGCTTTAATTTCCGTATCACAACCTGCAGTCCACAGTCCGATTTTACCAGAAAATATTTCACTCGGCAAACAATGCTGTGAAAAGGAACGACTTCTCGGTTAACAGTCCTGCTGTCGATCACCTGCTGTTCTGGACCTCTGGAAGCCACGTGAGTGCAGTCTGAGTGACGGCCTCTCCCAGGAGAACACGGTGTCCCGTTACTGCACGCAGCGGGGTCCAGCCAAGCCGGATGGGGGAGGGACGACCACGGCTTCGCAAGTGGTCTGGATGACCTAGACCTAACGGGTTGCACATTCTCCGAGTGCTTCTGTAGCTAGAAACACATTCATCTCTCCAGAAGCTGGAAAAAGATCTTTTTCTTCGGTGTATCCGTCTTACGACAGGTATCGACTAGACGCTCTTCACTTTCCTCTGTCATGTTCTTCTTCCTAAATCTGTTGGTAAATTCGCCGTTACTTAAAGATCATCCAGCATCCCAACACGTCATCTCCCTTTATTTCCTGAAATCTTACCTTCAGTGACGTCGTAGGAGGTAACTCTTTAGCAGAACATATTATCTCATCGCATCCTGAAACCTGTCAGTGGGAAAGGGGTGTGTCCAACTTCTGCCATTATGACGCATTGAACGCTGCTGGAGACACTTTTAATGAAGCATCTCAATGTCGGTGGAGGAATAATGGCAAATGCTTTGTTAAGAGCCTCAACCACAGAAGGTAGTAATGTTGAACTCTAGGTCTGGAGCGAAGCCGACAGTCTTACTAATCTCTGTTGTTGTTGTTGTCTTCAGTCCTGAGTCTGGTTTGAAGCAGCTCTCCATGCTACTCTATCCTGTACAAGCTTCTTCATCTCCCAGTACCTACTGCAACCTACATCCTTCTGAATCTGCTTAGTGTATTCATCTCTTGGTCTCCCTCTACGATTTTTACCCTCCACGCTGCCCTCCAATGGTAAATTTGTGATCCCTTCATGCCTCAAAACATGTCCTACCAGCCGATCCCTTCTTCTAATCAAGTTGTGCCACAAACTTCTCTTCTCCCCAATCCTATTCAATACCTCCTCATTAGTTACGCGATCTATCCACCTTATCTTCAGCAGTCTTCTGTAGCAGCACATTTCGAAAGCTTCTATTCTCTTGTTGTCCAAACTAGTTATCGTCCATGTTTCACTTCCATACATGGCTACACTCCAAACAAATACTTTCAGAAACGACTTTCTGATACATAAATCTACATTCGATGTTAGCAAATTTCTCTTCTTCAGAAACGCTTTCCTGGCCATTGCCAGTCTACATTTTATATCCTCTCTGCTTCGACCATCATCAGTTATTTTGCTCCCCAAATAGCAAAACTCCTTTACTGCTTTAAGTGTCTCTACTAATCTCTATGGTATATGTTTGGGCTTATCGGGTCTCTGGACAGGCAAATCAATTTTAGGAATGTTATTGTTCACAAAAAAAAAAAAAAAACCAACTGACTCATAGGTGCTGCTGTCCGCAGCTCGTGGTCTAGTGGTTGGCGTTGCGACCTCTAAATAACAGGGTCACGGATTCGATTTCCGGCCGGGTTGGGGATTTTCTGTGCCCGGGCACTGAATGTCTGTGGTGTCCTCATCATTCCATCATCATTCATGTAAGTGGCTAGATTGGGCTGTGTACAGATTGGGAATGTGTAGGGGCGCTGATGACTGCGCAGTTGAGCGCTCCACAAACTAAACGTAATCATGATCATGAACATCACAGATGCTGCTTTATGACAGGGTGCACTGTCATGCTGATACAGTCATCGTCTCCGAACTCTTCCCCTATGGTAAGCAGTACGCAATGCTGTAAAATGTGTTCATATCATTCCTCATTTAGCGTTTTCTTAAGCGCAGTAAGGCGGCAACACCCTAACCACGAGAAACGCCTCCGTATCGTAACAACACATCCTCCATATTTCGCCGTGTGCACTACATGTGATGGCAGGTAGAGTTCTTCAGACATTCGCCGTACCCGGACCCTTATATCAGATTGTCACAGGAGTTAGTGCGACTCGACACTCCCAGTAACTCGTTCCACTCATTCCCTTTACAGTGGTGTCGCTCGCTACACCAACTCAACTGTTGTTTGCACAGAACACAGAGAAGTGTGGCTTATGAGGAGCTGTTCGACTGTTGTGCTGTATTCTTTTTAAATCCATACGCACAGTCAGCGTGCTAGGTGGTACTTCGGTACTCACAAGAGGTTCCTTCCGCTGACTTCATGCACGGTTTTATAGCCACCAATAACGACGGCTCCTGCGTGCCTGTACATGAAATCTGTCTGATCTTCGTTTATCTGTGGTTGTTTCTTCATGTTTCCACTCCGCAACCACAACATACTTGAGCGGCTTTAGAATGATTGAAAGGTGCATGATGTAACAGTTATTCATGCGACATCCAGTGAGTAGTCCACTTTCGAAGTCACTGAGCTCCCTTGATCTACGCGTTCTGTTGTTACTGCTTCTGTACTGGAAGTAGCCCCCTCCCCCCCACCCCCCTTCCACCGGTCTCCTTTTATAACGCCAGGTCAGCCTCTCATAACATCTAGTGGGCAATTCCGCAGTATATACGAGTGTCGAGAAACTTTTGATCAGCTGGTATATGTCCAGCCAAGAAGTTTTCCTTATTCTGATCTTTTCTCTTAGTTTTATTTCGTCTCCTTGTCTTACAACTACGTCTTCTTTTGTGGATGTCCATTTCTGTTGAGTATTTTCCTTCATATTTTAAAACCACCCATGTATTTCCCTTGTTTCTTTTAGACTGACCTCGATTCGTTGTCATAAAATACTGTCTCCAGACAAAACACTTGGAGAATCTCTTTCTTAATTCTACAGAAATTCTTTCTTCCTGTCAACGAAGCTTTCACCTTTTCAAAAGCTCTTTTTCCATATGCATTCTGCATTTCGTTCACCCAACTACCATTTTGTCACCAATCTTCCTAAGTATCTAACCTACCTTGTTCCTACGTTTTTCCTTCCAAGGGTATTTAGAGGGAAACTTAATTTGTTCTACATTTACCCTCATTCCATATTATTTTTTCCCATTTTTGCGATCCCCTCCTCTAATATTGTGGTATCTGCTCTCATTCAGCCAAAACCTCCTGATAGTCTGTATAATTAACCGTCTTTATCCTTCTCCTACGTCCTGCTATTTTCTAATATTTCGTCCGAGAGTCTCTAAGCACGAATTTTGAAAAGGATTGGTGACAAATAACACACTTATCTAACCCCTCTTCCATTACTTGCTTTATGTATTTCTCATCACCAGCTCTTGTGTAGAGTTCCTTTATACAACGTCTTTTATTCCAGTTTACGTCATTATCTTTCAAACTCTTCAGCAGGGCACTCCAGTTTGTCACACGCATTTCCCCAATCAGTAAAACATATGTACACAGCTCTATTAACTTCCGGCATTCTTGGTCCTATCCAACCGCATCTCGAGTTCCTTTTTCATTCCTGAATCCGAACCGCTCCTTCCCCATGATTTCCTCAATTTTGCGTTCTAATCCTTTGATTTAAAGTTTACACATGACCTTTTTAATATGGACTAGGAAATTAATTGGCATGCAGTCTTGCATACGAAATTAATTGGCTTGCAATCATTGCATTATTGACCTTGTTTTATTTAGTAAAGAGACTAGAATAGTTTGGTTGGTTAGTCTGTACTTGTTCCATTTCCCAAGGTCTCTGGAGCTTGAAATGACACTTTGTCACGTCCCGTTGCTTAATAGTCTTGCCCATTTCATATCTCAATAGCTCTGGTCCACAGTCCATCTGGTTATCATCTGGTTATATTCAATTCGTGCTCCAATCTCACAATTAGAAGTGTATTATCCTATGTGTCATACAATTCTTCAGCATCTTTTTCAATATCTTTTTTTCTCCCTCCTACATTTAATCATTTTTCCATTTTCCTTTAGTGATACTGTCATTAAAATGCCCATCATCTTCATAAGCATCACCCAGCCTCATCAGGTTCTCCTGGACCGTAATTTGTATAAGGTATGCCAAAATAAAATCCACCGACGCAGCTGACAACCACCAAGTTAACATGCTATATGATGCCTCTAAAATCTCTGGACCAACACCATGACAATAAGAGCATAACAGCTTTACCCTTTAGAATACGTTATAGCAATGTGTATGTTAGTTGCGACTTGTATGAAGTATTCACATTATTATAATATTGTCTTTGTTGTGACATCTAGAGGATATAGCTCAAGACGTATGTCAGCCAATATGTACTGGTACAAAAGGGATCACTACAGTCATGAAGAAATAATCGCCTTCCAAAGGATATCATCCTTACTTGTCTTCGAGATAGGTAGGCTATGTGCTGGTGCCGGGTTTCACCCTCTCAATTCTCTCATCATCGCCAACACGAATCAGACACTATACAACGCACACACACACACACACACACACACACACACACACACACACACACACACACACACACCATTACAGCCATCTACACTTAACAGAGACTCTTACATACACAGATGTAATATTTTGCGAATGAGGGGTGCCTGTGGGCAAGAGGGATACGAAATTAAGTGGCTGAACTTGTCCTTCACTGTCTCCCAGCCATTGATCCATACGACTTTACTTTTGAATGAACGAAGTTTGACAACAATTCGCATGTGAAAGAATATCATTACTCTAATGCCACTAGTGAAAAACATTTGCATAATCCACAGGACTTCACCTACAACTGGCGAGCAAGGAGGAAGGCAGCAGCAATGGTTCGCAAAGATGAGTCGTCATTCTCACGGTTGAGATAACCCAGGGGCGCACAGACTATGGCCGGTGGGCCACATGTCACCATCCATTAGTCTGATCGCTGCCCTCCTCTCTCTGTTTGATCTCGTAACTTTTTTTCCCCACTTTCTCTCTCTGTCCCTCGCGGGAAGAAAAGGGTTGGCCTTTGTAAAACTTAGTTCTTTTAAGAACACATTTTACAGTCCAGGAAGCAGAATTCCTTAATTTCATCATTTCGTGATCCCCAACTCTGATGTTAAGTTTCTCGCTTTTCTCATTGCTTACTTGCAAAGCATGCAAATCTGTATCAAGAATATATGAAGAGTAAATTTACATTAGTCATTTGCCGAAAATCGCCTGTAATGTGTTTTACGATGTGCTTTGATGTCGATTAAATGTTCCAACCAAGCGCGTCTTTCATTATGAATTTTCATACGTTACTGTTTCTCTGAAAACGGTCGTGTAACGGCCGTTGAACACTGTCACCAACATTGTAACGTCATTGCTGCAAAAGGGATTGTAATGAGATTCAGGACAGCCTAAACACCTGCTGCCAATTTATGGACAATGGTTGTAATAAAATACATTTGTTGTTTTCATTCTCGGAATATTTCAGAGATATCTCATGCATTTATTTCACAAACGATAGGCTAAAATGTATGTGACCCATAACAAAATAATAACTGTCTTTGGGTGATCTGTTGTTCTTAAAGTGTGTTAGCAAGCTATTGAAACACCTTGTATTAATCAGTTTTCTGGGGGTCGTTTGTGGTTAATTTTTTTTAACTCGTTTGGGATTACTAGCATCAGGCGGTAGATCATACCCGTCCACCCTGTCTCCTGAATGAAGTTCACTAAAGTAGAAACTTAGGAATAAAAATAAGATTTGTTAAGTATCATTCTGAATTTTTCATTGGTACAGATGGAATTTCAAGCCAGAATTCTTACCAATTATGGCACTAGAAGTTTTACCAATTCTGATAGTGGAAGTAATTTTAAAAGGTATATTGAAGAGTAAATTCGACATTAGATACAAGGCAGTGAGTACTGAGATGTCTAACGATTTCTGTGGAACAAATAATTCAAAACTAAATTCCTTTCTGATTGAGAATAGCACAAGTTCTTCTTAATAGACGTGTCTTTAAAAAAGCCTCCCTCTCTCCAGAGGAAGAGAAAACTACTTGAATTCCGCTGTCATTACTGATAACTGCATTGGAATTCACTATCAGATATATAAAATGAAACAGTACGTGTGGAAAGTTGGAGGAGTGGGGGGCAGGGGGGAGTTTTATTCGTCTTTTTAATACTATCAAAGCCATATTGAACAATGCCTGTTTTCTGATACCATAAACCAGACTTGCCCTTTGCAGAAAATACTCTAAAATATCCTAGAGTTCGCGGCGAAATAATATGTCACGATAACTCTACAACAACCAGCATACTCTAATTTACCGAACCGTTGTTATCGCGTGCTGCTTGAAATTCGCATGCACACAGGGTTTTTTCTTTTTTTCAAATAAACCTCTAAATAACTTCACTGACTTTGTTGTAGGTAACTTTTTACCAGTACACGTTATCTGACCGTATCCGGACGCCTGTCTGCTTTTTAGGATTACTTACTCTGCGTGATAGTTTTAATCCCAGAGTCTTTTATCGTTGTTCACAACTCACGTAACGGTTACGCGGCGACAGCCATTGCTCGTTACACACAGCAGTAGCATGGCAAGCTACTCTCAAAATTCTGAATTAGAGACTCCTCGATAAAACTGCTACAGCTTTTTAATGAATACTGCTCTTTTAACGCATTTTTCCGTTGGTTCAGCAAGTCGTGTGCGCACCGTACTTCACTCTTTCTCACGCTCGATTGCGTGCATTTTCAGCGTTCAAGCGACCGCTGAGATCAAAACAGGCACAATCGATCTGTAAGCAGCGCTCTTGATGCAGCTTATGTCACTAAGTAAGGAATTCAGTCATCTAAATCAGTCTGAGACGGGCGTGTACATTTGCGTATAAAGCCGTTTATATCTTTTACACGGGGTGGACTATTTTAATCAGTAAATGGGAACAACTCGGAATAGAGATGAGATACAGCAAAATGTTTTAGATGAAAGTTTTGGGCGGCAAAGAGGGTCACGCATTGCTAGTAATGGCTGTGACCTTGGAGGTGATTTTCAAAGTGATTTGGAGGTTAGAGACTTTTTTTCTAACTGGAACCCTAATGTTTGATTTAAGATATGAAAGGAGCGGCAAATTTTACTTATAATATGATTCATTGTTCAATGTCTTGTACGGCAAGAAAGGAAGAATGAATTGATTGTTGGTGTTGATAACGATCATCCTGCTTTACCTCCTCTTCATTACTGCACATGACGAGTCACTGAGCACATTTGTTCTGTGCATGCAGTACACGTGAGGCGCCTAGTTGTTTCCACTGCACTGTGTGGAATACGAAGGCTCTGTTATAGTTCACTAACCTGCTGTCTTCAAGCTGATGTCCCCGGCGCAGAAAACAGCACGCAGGTCGAACGTTCTGCACCTTGAGTCTGAAACTGACTTTTAGCGAGGTTCTATTCTGAAATAATGTATCACTTCTTTGGGATGCCATTCGCGTATTTTAATATAGTCGCACGTGAAGACTACATGATCTTAATACAACACCTTCTGATGCAGCAAAGCACATGATCAAACACAGTGTTTACGAAAATGCACCTTTACACTATTTGTGGGCCGTGTCTGTGCATCGTGACCACCGGAGTAAATCTTTTAATACTGAATACTGGCAAAGACATCCTATCACAGACAACATGACTGTATATCTCAACTGCCTAATCCAGAGTGACGAATAGGAACTTAAATAAAAATTGGAAACACATCCTACGACAGACAACACGTCTGTTCTTCTCGACTGCCTAATCCAGAATGACAAACAGCCCGAAACACTTCGCGCGCCATACCAGAAAATGCGTGACCCGAACGCTTCCGAAGTGCTTCGCCTGCAATTTCGTCCGTCTTTTGTTTTTGATTTAAATTGTTTTCAATAATTCTAAAATGACTGATTGATAGCTGTTGAAAGATATTTATATTAAAAAGTGAAGCCATTCCAATGAGTAGTTTAACTAAAAATAATAACTATACTTTAACGTTTTGGCGCCCTTGCTCCGAACACAGCAGCCAATTCACAGAGCAGTAGCATTATGCAGGCGGTCTTTCTCACTGGAACGGTACCGAATCTAACATCTGTCAAAGGTACCTCACGCCACATATCGTCATCTACACTCCTGGAAATGGAAAAAAGAACACATTGACACCGGTGTGTCAGACCCACCATACTTGCTCCGGACACTGCGAGAAGGCTGTACAAGCAATGATCACACGCACGGCACAGCGGACATACCAGGAACCGCGGTGTTGGCCGTCGAATGGTGCTAGCTGCGCAGCATTTGTGCACCGCCGCCGTCAGTGTCAGCCAGTTTGCCGTGGCATGCGGAGCTCCATCGCAGTCTTTAAAACTGGTAGCATGCCGCGACAGCGTGGACGTGAACCGTATGTGCAGTTGACGGACTTTGAGCGAGGGCGTATAGTGGGCATGCGGGAGGCCGGGTGGACGTAACGCCGAATTGCTCAACACGTGGGGCGTGAGGTCTCCACAGTACATCGATGTTGTTGCCAGTGGTCGGCGGAAGGTGCACGTGCCCCTCGACCTGGGACCGGACCGCAGCGACGCACGGATGCACGCCAAGACCGTAGGATCCTACGCAGTGCCGTAGGGGACCCCACCGCCACTTCCCAGCAAATTAGGGACACTGTTGCTCCTGGGGTATCGGCGAGGACCATTCGCAACCGTCTCCATGAAGCTGGGCTACGGTCCCGCACACCGTTAGGCTGTCTTCCGCTCACGCCCCAACATCGTGCATCCCGCCTCCAGTGGTGTCGCGACAGGCGTGAATGGAGGGACGAATGGAGACGTGTCGTCTTCAGCGATGAGAGTCGCTTCTGCCTTGGTGCCAATGATGGTCGTATGCGTGTTTGGCGCCGTGCAGGTGAGCGCCACAATCAGGACTGCATACGACCGAGGCACACAGGGCCAACATCTGGCATCATGGTGTGGGGAGCGATCTCCTACACTGACCGTACACCTCTGGTGATCGTCGAGGGGACACTGAATAGTGCACGGTACATCCAAACCGTCATCGAACCCATCGTTCTACCATTCCTAGACCGGCAAGGGACCTTGCTGTTTCAACGGGACAATGCACGTCCGCATGTA
This sequence comes from Schistocerca gregaria, assembly GCF_023897955.1. Lineage (NCBI taxonomy): Eukaryota > Metazoa > Arthropoda > Insecta > Orthoptera > Acrididae > Schistocerca > Schistocerca gregaria. The sequence continues at coordinate 243,470,072 of NC_064923.1, forward strand.
TCCCGTGCCACCCAACGTGCTCTAGAAGGTGAAGTCAACTACCCTGGCCAGCAAGGTCTCCGGATCTGTCCCCCATTAAGCATGTTTGGGACTGGATGAAGCGTCGTCTCACGCGGTCTGCACGTCCAGCACGAACGCTGGTCCAACGGAGGCACCCAGGTGGAAATGGCATGGCAAGCCGTTCCACAGGACTACATCCAGCATCTCTACGATCGTCTCCATGGGAGAATAGCAGCCTGCATTGCTGCGAAAGGTGGATATACACTGTACTAGTGCCGACATTGTGCATGCTCTGTTGCCTGTGTCTATGTGCCTGCGGTTCTGTCAGTGTGATCATGTGATGTATCTGACCCCAGGAATGTGTCAATAAAGTTTCCCCTTCCTGGGACAATGAATTCACGGTGTTCTTATTTCAATTTCCAGGAGTGTATATACTTCTTGTATCTCCACTGCTCTGGGAACAGCTTCTTGGAGGCTAATATGATGCCTGACTAAGCCAGAAATATCACACATGGCAAGGTTCAATTAAGATCAAATAAGCAAGCATATTTTCATTTTTAGTGGAGGTTAACTTGGAATACAAGAGGCAAACAGAAATATACAACGTTAGGTGCAAACTGGAAGGAGCGTAAGAGGTCACGTATCATTACTAACAATCGTGATCTTAATCTAATTATCGGAGATCATTCGAAGACTGAGTTTTGTTTAATGGAAACCCCTATTTGTGACGTCGGATTTTGAAATAGCGAAGACAGATCAGAACTTTTTTTCATTAGCGTGTGTATTGGCAGAGATTGATACATCACAACGTATAAATGTTACTTTGACATTTGCAAGAGAGAACAAGCACAAATAAAACGCAGATAATTGATTTACAAATCTTTCAATGAATGCCCTCGCCTCTCGGGATGCCTCTTCCAGTTTGTATCTAACATTGTATTTTGCTGTATCCCTTCTCTACCCCGAGTTAAGTCCTACTAGAAAAAAAAGAAGTTCGCTTTTTTTACCTTCATTGAACCTTGTCATGAGCTTAAAAGATGTATCATTTCCTATGTAACATTTCCCGCTATTTTCTAATCTTACATCAAATATTAGGATTTCCATTAAAAAATCGCTTTCATTTGCAAATCACCTTCAAAATCACGTTCAAGCTCATGGACATTTGTATTAATGCGTGACGCTCTTTACCACCAATAACTTTTATCTAAAACATTATGCTGAATCTCATCTCTATACAGAGTTATTCTCATTTTGGATCGCCGGCCAGAATGGCTGACCTGTTCTAGGCGCCTCAGTCTGGAACCGCGCGACCGCTACGGTCGCCGGTTCGAATCCTGCCTCGGGCATGGATGTGTGTGATGTCCTTAGGTTAGTTAGGCTTAAGTAGTTCTACGTTCTAGGGGACTGATGACCTCAGCTGTTAAGTCCTGGATCAAAATGATGCACTCCGTGTTATCTTTAATAGCTCAGTACAAGGCGTTTCCCTGGTACGTAAATAGTGCAGACTTCCATTAGTTCGTCTCCTTTCCCTCTACATGCCCATAACCTCCTATCACCTCTCTCTGTCCATCTGCTCATCCCCCCACAAGTACATCTTCTCCCATCTCTCCTCTAATTCCTGTTCACCCCATTTCCTCCTGACCCCTCTCTTTGTCCATCTCCTCCTGCCCCTTGTCTTTGTTCACCTCTTACCCCATTCGTGCAGCTCCTCTTCCCCTCTCTTGCTGTCAATTCCTCCTCCCATCTCTCTTGTCCATTTCTTCCTCGCAGCTGTTGTTGTCCATCTTTTCACATACTACAACACGTGTTTGCTGGTTCTTACCCAAAGAGAATTTCTTCTCATATAATAAGTAGAATGTGTACTAAACGTGGCTGAAATCGACGCAGAGGTTTATGAGGACCTTTCTTATCCACGACTTTGCCCACTTACGCACATCTCACAAATATATATTTCACATATATTTAAAATATTTCACAGGTATTTGTAAACGTAGTACACCTGTATCTCCAGTACATTTCGCCCTGCAATTTCGTTTTCGAGCAGCTCAATGTTTATAATGTCATATCTCCTGAACTAATCATTGTACATTGGGGCGTTTTTGGAAGTATATTCAATAGTATACGAAAATATTGTTGCAAAATATGTTGCAAACATGCGTAGCTAGTAGTAAACAAGTTATAAATTGGAAGGTTATGGCCGATGCGGCAGTTTTCAGTATCAATAGTGGAAATGTACACTACTGGCCATTAAAATTGCTACACCAAGAAGAAATGCAGACGATAAACGGGTATTCATTGGACAAATATATTATACTACAACTAACATGTGATTACATTTTCACGCAATTTGGGTGCATAGATCCTGAGAAATAAGAACCCAGAACAACCAACTATGGCCGTAATAATGGCCTTGATATGCCTGGGCATTGAGTCAAACAGAGCTAGGATGGCATGTACAGGTACACCTGCCCATGCAGCTTCAACACGATACCACAGTTCATCAAGAGTAGTGACTGGCGTATTGTGACGAGCCCGTTCCTCGGCCACCACTGACCAGACGTTTTCAATTGGTGAGGGATCTGGAGAATGTGCTAGCCGGGTCAGTAGTCGAACATTTTCTGTATCCAGAGAGGCCTGTACAGGACCTGCAACATGCGGTCGTGCATTATCCTCCTGAAATGTAGGGTTTCACAGGGGTCGAATGAAGGGTAGAGCCACGGCTCGCAACACATCTGAAATGTAACGTCCACTGTTCAAAGTGCCGTCGATGCGAACAAGAGGTGACCGAGACGTATAACCACTGGTACCCCATACCATCACGCCGGGTGATGGGCCAGTATGGCGATGACGAATACGCGCTTCCAATGTGCGTTCACCGCGATGTCGCCAAACATCGATGCGACCATCAGGACGCTGTAAACAGAACCCGCATTCACCCGAAAAAATGACGCTTTGCCATTGGTGCACCCAGGTTTGTCGTTGAGTACACCATCCCAGGCGCTCCATACCAGGCGCTCCTGTCTGTGATGCAGCGTCAAGGGTAACCGCAGCTATGGTCTCCGAGCTGATAGTCCATGCTGCTGCAAACGTCGTCGAACTGTTCGTGCAGATGGTTGTCTTGGAAACGTCCCCATCTGTTGGCTCAGGGATCGAGACGTGGCTGCACGTTACAGCCATGCGGATAAGATGCCTGTCATCTCGACTGCTAGTGATACGAGGCCGTTGCGATCCAGCACGGCGTTCCGTATTAACCTCCTGAACCCACCGATTCCATATTCTGCTAACAGTCATTGGATCTCGACCAACGCGAGCAGCAATGTCGCGATACGATAAACCGTAATCGAGATAGGCTACAATCCGACCTTTATGAAAATCGGAAATGTGATGATACGCACTTCTCTTCCTTACACGAGGCATCACAACAACGTTTCACCAGGCAACGCCGGTCAACTGCTGTTTATGTATGAGAAATTGGTTGGAAACTTTCCTCATGTCAGCACGTTGTATGTGTCAGCACCGGCGCCAACCTTGTGTGAATACCCTGAAAAGCTAATCATTTGTATATCACAGCATCTTCTTCCTGTCGGCTAAATTTCGCGTCTGTAGCACATCATCATCGTGGTGTAGCAATTTTAATGGCCAGTTGTGTAGTAAGTGGTACGCTTTTTTCCTTTCAACATTTTGTGGGAGAGGGGGGATATCATCGAGCAAAAGTCTCAAAGTCTCGTAGAAAGTTGATTGTAAGTCGGTAAATACGTTCATTCTGAAGTACTGGATGAATATAGTCTGGCTATTTGTGCGTCATCAGCTACAATTCGACTTCACGCCCCCCCCCCCCCCCCCACCTCCATCTTTGAGAGGTAGATGGTTGTCACCTCTCCGGCAATTCTTTCCAGACTGTAAGTGACATGTGTACCACGTTTGGTTCAAATCGATTGAGTGAATTGGGTGACAAAAGTAGCGGGATACCTTATAATATCATATCGTACTTCCTTTTGCCCGGCGTAGTGCAGTAACTCGACGTGGCATAGATTCAATTAGTCGTTGGTTGTCCCCTGCATTAATACTGAACCATACTGCCTCTATCTTGTTGTAAATTGTCTTCAAGTAGCCGATAATTACCATTTCCCGTCTTTGATCGGTTCAGTTGTACCAGAGGACCCAGTCCATTCCATGTAAAAGTAGCCCACACTATCATGAAGCCATCAACAGATTTCACATTGCCTTGTTTTGACAACTTGGGTCCATGGCTTTGTGCGGACTGTGCCACACTTGAACCCTGTCATCGGCTCTTAGCTGCAGAAATCGGAACTTATCAGACCAGGCTAGGGTTTTCCAGTCGCCTAGGGTCCAATCGATATGGTCATGAGCCCAGGAGAGGGGCTGCAAGCGAAGTCGTGCTGTTAGCAAAAACATTCGTGTCGGTCGTCTGCTGCCATAGCCCATTAACCCCAATTTTCGCCGCACTGTCCTATAGGAAACGTTTGTCTCACATTCGTTTTTGCGGTTATTTCACGCACTGTTGGTTGTCTGTTAGCACTGACGACTGTACACGAACGGTGCAGCCCTCGGTCGTTAAGTGCAGGCCGTTGGCCACTGCGATTTTCGTGATGAGAGGTATTCTCGTCACGCTCTTGACACTGCACACCTCGGAGTATTGAATTTTCTACCGATTTCCGAAATGTACAATTTCATATGTAGAGCTCCAATCGCCATCCCACACTCAAAGTCTGTTAATTCCCATCGTCTGGCCATAATCACTTCGGAACCTTTTTCACGTGAAGCATCTGAGTATGAATATATCTTGTGTACGCTATACAAGAGCCGTGTTTATATGTGCTTATCGCTACCCCATAACTTCTGTCGCCTCTGTGTGCGGTATGCATTGCACAATGAAATCTAAATCCCGCTTAAACTTAAGTTTTATTGTAACTGTCACTGAACATTATTTCACTAGTTTTATGGTTTAGTCTGATGGCGGTAGCCGTATAAACGTCGTTACAAACAAATAAGTATGTTATCTGGTCTTTTGTTTGCTGTTTTGTATTCAGTCCGGTGAGTGGTTTCTTATCGACAGACTATTCTGTGCACATCTCTTCATCTCTCCAAAACCCTGCAAGACACATCTGCTCACTGTAATCTGTTCTTGGGCTTCCTCTACAATTTTTGCCCCCATATCTTCTTCCATTACCATATTCCTTGGTGTCTCAGGAAGTGTCCTATAAGCCGAACCCTTCTCTTAGTCACATTTTGCCAGAAATTTCCTTTTTGTCCAGTGTCTGTCCGTTAGTTATTTGACTGACCCATTTAATCAAAGCATTCTTCTGTAACACCACATTTCAAACCATTCAATTCTCTGCTTGTCTCAACTGACTGTTGCGAACGTTTCACTTCCGTACAAGGCTACAGTACACAGAAATATATTTAGAAATTAGATTTCTACACTTAAATTTATGTTCTATGTTGACATAACTTCCCTCTTTTACCAACTTTTTGTTGTTGCTATTACCTGTCTGTATTTTATATCATCTTTACTCTGGCCATCATTGGATCACGTGTTTTAGCTTCTCATTTCCTAATCTAATCTGATTAGCATCACCTGAGATAATTTGATTACACTGTATTACCTTTGTTTTAATGTTTTTGATATTCATCTCGTAACCTTTTTTCTACACATTATCTGTTCCGTTTAACTAGTCTGCCAAGTTCTTTGTCGTCTCTGAGAGAATTAGTGACACCGCGCGGGATTAGCCGAACGGTCTTAGGCGCTGCAGTCATGGACTGTGCGGCTGGTGCCGGCGGAGGCTCGAGTCCTCCCTCGGGCATGGGTGTGTGTGTTTGTCCTTAGGATAATTTAGGTGAAGTAGTGTGTAAGCTTAGGAACTGATGACCTTAGCAGTTAAGTCCCATAAGATTTCACACACATTTGATCTTTTTTTTTTAATTAGTGACAGTGGTGAACCACAAAGCGGTTATTTTTTCTCCCTGAATTAGACGATTTTATTCGCAGAAATACTGCTTACAGCTACGTATCGAGAGTACTGGTGTCTTTGTACGAATCCCACTTTCTGCTGTGCTTACTAGTGGGCGTGCGTCGCCTTCGTCTTTGCAGGAAACATCGAAAAGGCTTTCATCCCGTATCTCTACTGTAGGACTGTATTATTGGCGACGATACGCTAGACAATGGTTGCACTCGTCTGGCTGTAAATCGCGTCGCCCACGGATGACGTCACGCAGAGCGCGAGAGTTGGTTAGCTGGATGTGCTTGCTTCCACCGCATTATCAGCTAAAGCCAAACAAGCGTGTCTTAGGACGCGACAAAGTGCGTGAAACGGCGCGGTGCGCTATGGCTTCCAGGAATCCCTGCCGCCGTGTGGGAAGCCCACCAAGCGGGCCGTCTGTGCTCAACTCGCGTGGGCAGTGAGGCGTCGCAGTGCACTGTCACCTCCTGCCTTACCATTACACCTGCTGTGCCGCGTGCTGGGCAGGTGCGCTCATCCAACGGGAAATTTAATGCTACTGGACGCAGTCACGTAGCATCTGTTCCTCTATAAGAGGACCTCTCTCTCTCTCTCTCTCTCTCTCTCTCTCTCTCTCTTTCTCCCTCGTCTAAGTCCGAATTGGCCTTGGAAAACCCAACAGGTTTTCACATCTGTCACCACCTGCTTTCTTTGGGATTGGAATTATTATATTCTTCTTGAAGTCTGAGGGTATTTCGCCTGTCTCATACATCTTGCTTACCATCTGGTAGAGTTTTCTCAAGACTGGTTGTCCCAAGGCCGTCAGTAGTTCTAATGGAATGTTGTCTACTCCGGGGGCCTTATTTCGACTTAGGTCTTTCAGTGCTCTGTCAAACTCTTCACGCAGTGTCGTATCTCCCATTTCGTCTTCATCTACATCCTCTTCCATTTCCATAATATTGTCCTCAAGTACATCGCCCTTGTATAAACCTTCTATATACTCTTTCCACCTTTCTGCCTTCCCTTCTTTGCTTAGAACTGGGCTGCCATCTGAGCTCTTGATATTCATACACTTGGTTCTCTTCTCTCCAAAGGTCTCTTTAATTTTCCTGTAGGCAGTATCTATCTTACCCCTAGTGAGATAAACTTCTACATCCTTACATTTGTCCTCCAGCCATCCCTGTTTAGCCATTTTGCACTTCCTGTCGATCTCATTTTTGAGACGTTTGTATTCCTTTTTGCCTGCTTCATTTACTGCATTTTTATATTTTCTCCTTTCATCAATTAAATTCAATATTTCTTCTGTTACCCAAGGATTTCTAGCAGCCCTCGTCTTTGTACCTACTGTATCCTCTGCTGCCTTCACTACTACATCCCTCAGAGCTACCCATTCTTCTTCTACTGTATTTCTTTCCCCTATTCCTGTCAATTGTTCCCTTATGCTCTCCCTGAAACTCTGTACAATCTCTGGTTCTTTCAGTTTATCCAGGTCCCATCTCCTTAATTTCCCACATTTTTGCAGTTTCTTCAGTTTTAATCTACAGGTCATAACCAATAGATTGTGGTCAGAGTCCACATCTGCCCCTGGAAATGTCTTACAATTTAAAACCTGGTTCCTAAATCTCTGTCTTACCATTATATAATCTATCTGATACCTTTTAGTATCTCCAGGGTTCTTCCACGTATACAACCTTCTTTCATGATTCTTAAACCAAGTGTTAGCTATGATTAAGTTGTGCTCTGTGCAAAATTCTACTAGGCGGCTTCCTCTTTCATTTCTTAGCCCCAATCCATATTCACCTACTATGTTTCCTTCTCTCCCTTTTCCTACACTCGAATTCCAGTCACCCATTACTATTAAATTTTCGTCTCCCTTCACTATCTGAATAATTTCTTTTATTTCATCGTACATTTCTTCAATTTCTTCATCATCTGCAGAGCTAGTTGGCATATAAACTTGTACTACTGTAGTAGGTGTGGGCTTCGTATCTACCTTGGCCACAATAATGCGTTCACTATGCTGTTTGTAGTAGCTTACCCGCATTCCTATTTTCCTATTCATTATTAAACCTACTCCTGCATTACCCCTATTTGATTTTGTGTTTATAACCCTGTAGTCACCTGACCAGAAGTCTTGTTCCTCCTGCCACCGAACTTCACTAATTCCCACTATATCTAACTTTAACCTATACATTTCCCTTTTTAAATTTTCTAACCTACCTGCCCGATTAAGGGATCTGACATTCCACGCTCCGATCCGTAGAACGCCAGTTTTCTTTCTCCTGATAACGACATCCTCCTGAGTAGTCCCCGCCCGGAGATCCGAATGGGGGACTATTTTACCTCCGGAATATTTTACCCAAGAGGATGCCATCATCATTTAATCATACAGTAAAGCTGCATGTCCTCGGCTGTAGTTTCCCCTTGCTTTCAGCCGTTCGCAGTACCAGCACAGCAAGGCCGTTTTGGTTAATGTTGCAAGGCCAGATCAGTCAATCATCCAGACTGTTGCCCCTGCAACTACTGAAAAGGCTGCTGCCCCTCTTCAGGAACCACACGTTTGTCTGGCCTCTCAACAGATACCCCTCCGTTGTGGTTGCACCTACGGTACGGCCATCTGTATCGCTGAGGCACGCAAGCCTCCCCACCACCGGCAAGGTCCATGGTTCATGGGGGGGGACTGTAGTCCATAGACTGTACTTAAACAACTTTTGCATTATTTTTTTAAAATGTATATCCATTCATGTTATAAATTAAAAGTTCGACACCGAAGGTTAATCTCAGGAACTACTGTAAGAACGAAATTTGATTATTGTTTATTTTATCCGTCTCAGCTGCACAGTTTTTTTTCTGCATTGGTTACCTATCCCGCGCTGACACGCCCTTTCTCACCACACAGTTAAAAATTACAAACTACATCTCGTACAGTAATGTTGACCTCTGGTAAGCATGCTCAAATTGCAGAGACCTACACTCTTATGGGCATGCCTTGTTGTTAACCCTAACTAGTCATACAACATGGTGCCAAACTATACGAATAGCTTTTGTTCAGAAAGTTAAACTGTGAGCATCAAGTACTCTCATTGATGAGATAGCCTGTGTTTCTACTGTTACACCTGTGTGGTTCAGGTGATCATTAGACACATAGGCTGTCAATGAGAGTACTTGTTGCCCACAGATACACGTTCTGAAAAAAAGCTATTTGTGTCATTTGGTACCATAACTAGTTACGGTTAATAACAGGGTTTGTCTATAAGCTTATGGCTAAGTACATGTGGTATGGACATGCTTACTGTATGTAAACATTGCTGTTCGACAGGTACTATGTAATTTTTAGATTTGTGGATTGAGAAGTTCTTTGTAAATCCGAAACCAGTAACGAGAAAAAAAAAAAAGTAAATAAAAAAAATCATCAAATTTCCTCGATATTATACAGTTGCGAACCTACCGACCCGAGGTATCATGCTTTTAATTAGCAACTACTGTAAGGATTTTGATACGATTTTCACTAATAGATAGTCTAATCCATGAGGAAAGTTTGTGTATGTAATCTACAATATTTAACTGAATTTTGGAGTGACATCTCGTGGCAATGAAGGGAACCATGAGCTTGTCGGCTTCAGAGGAGCCGGTATCTGGCGGAAAGTAAGTAAACACCCACAGTAAAATAAACACTCACAGTAGAGTAAATACCGACCGCAATTCCATATAGCAACAAAGACTGACCAGAAGCTGTACGTCTGCAATTATCTTCTTCTATTCTACAGTTATTAAAAATAAAAGTCCCCTACTGCATTTTTATGCCTGTATGTAAATACAAGAAACTAATGTTGCTATTTTGGTGCGTTTTCACTAATATGCATTCCAATTCACGAGTAAGATTTTTCTATATAATTTGTTACCACCACACCAGAAATCTCTTCATGCCGTAGACCTTTACAGTTACCTATACCAAGCCGGAACGGGCGTTAGGATTTTAGATCTGAACTGGAGCTTTGTGTTTTATTATTGCTCTCGGTTGAAGAGCAGCAGTGTACCGCAGTTATCCCACTCTCACCATCACAGGAAAGGGAATGTAATGAAAATAAAGAAGGTAGACTTTTTTCTAAAAAGAAACTGCGATCCCTATGTAGCAAATGGCGCCTGCGGCTAAAGGTTAAGACCCGAAGCTCATATTCTGTAGGAGCTGTAGCAAATAAATGAATGTAAATTGAAAGAAGATAAGTCAAATCCTTTCAGTACACCAGCAGACTCTTCTTCAGGAAGATACGCACTGATGTGCAAAATTTAAGGACGAAACTGACGTGCACATGATGTGGAAACGCCAAGTAACACATCTCGATGAAACATGGACCATATAAAGAAAGAACTGCTATAATATAGTACAGAAGGTAACTCAAATAAATACGCGGTGAAACGAAGAGAAATAACTCTCTTATCCGAATATAATAATTACACTGAAGTCACAGCGATTCATGATGGTTCCCTGGACATTACAAAAGGCGGGAAATGGTTCTTAACGAGATTTGTACTCACCACGGACGCTAAGGCAGGGGTTCCCAACAAAATTTTCTAGAGAACCCCCTCATCGAGCATGATTGGTACCTTATATCACAGTATCATGTACCTAAAAAAGGCCAAATTAAGAGTCTTTTTATACGTTTTATATTTTTTGTACTTAGAAAATACATTGACATATTCATTATTGAAAAAATATTGAGCTTAAAACTTTTTCAATTTAGCCATCATTGTTATTGTTAAATTTCTGATTATTGCTCTAAATCTTTGTCTTCAAATCTGGGTTTTAGTATAACAAACTCCTTAAAAAAATATAAATTGAGTATGAACTGAAAATGAGAGGAAGAAATTAAAACTGAGTGTATTGGTCTTTCAGGTGTACTAGACTTGTGATTGCACTGAGTAGACATGTGAGAAAAATAAGAAAACACTAATTTCATGCACGGTATTATTTATTTGAAAACATAACAGAGTACTCCATCAGTATACAGTTAGTTTTAATTTTCAGTTCTTAATGAGATGAGTTCAATCTGGACTTTGAGTCAATTATTTCTGAATTTGGTTCCAAACTATAAACTTTCGCTCTGAAATCCGACCGCATGTCGAGCCGATTCCTATACTTGTTTTTCATGAAACACATGGAAGAAAATGCTTGCTCACGCCGATATGTGGCTGCAAATGGAAGGATCTTTTTCATTGCCTTATCTTCAAGTTTCTTGTAGTCCTTGCGTGCTGATGCCCAGAAGTCTGTAATTTTATCGCCGACGAAAATATTTATCATCGTATCACAGCTGGGCAGATCCAGAAGGGATCTTGCTCTTTTTGAGTGAGGCCTTGGATTTTGTCTATTTCTTCACAGCTGAAGGGATTTCGAATTCATCTGCCGTCAGGGTCAGATTCAGAGAAATACTCTCTAAAAGTGGCGGCTAGGCTGCGTAGATGCTCGGCTACATTGATCTTGATCTGGTCAGGCAAACTCTCCTCTGATGATTCCAAGAATTGTTTTAAAGTAGAAAAGCTAGTTAGTGACTCGTTTTCAATCCTTGACGTCCAGATCTGACACTTTTTGACCATAGCACTAATGTTATCCTCAACTATGACCATGTCTACATTTTTTCTTGTAAACTCAAGTTTAACACAATCAAGTGTTCAAACACATCAGCTAAGTACGCAACTGAGCAAAGCCAAGAGAAGGTAGTGAGAAAATCCGCGTACTTTGTGTCAAGAAGAAAGACACGAACCTCGTCTCTAAGTTCAAAAAATCTTGACAGGATCCTACCTCGAGAAAGCCATCGTACTTCCGTATGAATAAGACGTTGCTCATGCTCACTCCCAATCTCTTTACGCAACAAAGAAAATAATCTGGATTGCAGATGTTGAGTTTTAATGTAGTTGATGATTTGAACTACTTCGTTAAGTACCTTTTGCAAAGGTTCAGGCAATCTTTTGGCTACTAAGCCTTCACGATGGATACAACAGTGAGTCCATTTCACCTCAGGAGCTGCTGCTTTGATACGAGCTAGAACTCCTACTTTTTTGCGAGCCATTGACTTTGCCCCATCCGTCGACAAGCCTAGCCGTTTTCTTCCAGGTGACGTCGTGTTCACAGAGATAATTATTTAATATAGTAAAAATGTCGCCTGCTGTTATATGCAGTAGTTCGCATGAAAAATGAAAATCTTCGAACACTTGGTCCTCCCTTAAGAATCGTACGAAAACCAACACTGTATAGCTTTTTGGATATGTCTGTGCTTTCATCCAATTGTAGAGCATACATGTCACTCATGCAAAGTCTAGCCAGCAATGTTTGTTCGACGTTAACTGCGCCGTATTAGTAATACGTCTTTTAACAGTATTATTTGAGAGCGGGAAGTTCATATTACCTTAGCAGCTGCATCACCTAACATTCTCTTGAAAAGTTTTATTGCTGATGGCAGTATAAGTTCCTCAGCAATTGTGTGGTTTTTCCCACATTTAGCAACAAGCTAAGCCACCTCGTACGACGCAAGGGTTGCATTTTCATTTACATTTGCACAACAGTGTTTGCCAATTGTTTTACGAGATGTTTTCAACTCTCCTAATTTATTTTTTTAAAAATCTGATGACTTACTTTTGTACTATGGGTGCTTTGTTTCAAGATGGCGCCCGAGTTTTGCTGGTTTCATACTTTCATTCGAAAGGCTTTCATAGCAAATTACACACTGACGTTTAAGCTGTTGCTCAGGTCCAGTGAACGTAAAACCGATTTCCAAGTAGAGTTATATTTTCTAATTTTTCCAGTAAGCTTAACACTGATGTTGGAAGGTTCAAGGGACGCCGACGACTGGACATTGACAACTTCGGTTCGAGAGTCACTGACTTACTTGCTTGAACATCAAATGCATTATCTTCCTCTTCATCTGTAGGCCTTTCTCGTTTTAACGAACCACTTTTTAACCAACGGCCCATTTTTAACTATTCGAACTGTAGCTTCCACGAAAAACAACGCTTTACAATCACTACTGTTTTGATACAGAATACTGAATATGTAAACAACACGGTCTGTGAAAGCACTGGCAATAAATTAACAATTGCCCATTGTCGTCTGAAATGAGAGTTTCTGTGTAAAGTGACTGTCAGTTGTCAGCTGCGAAGAGGCAGCGCGCGCAGTCTAACGGTATAAATCAGAACTATTTGCCTCTATCTAATTCTAATTTTGCGTTAGAGTGCGCTAGTGTCAGTTGGCTCTAGGAAGACGCCAGACACAGAAGATAGCGTTCACTAAAGCTATGCTCATGCAGGAAGCGGCCAAAACAAAAAAATCTGTTATCATACAAAATATATTTAGCATATTTTTTATTCTAATAGCATCCTGCGGACCCCTCTGGCATAGCTCGCGGACTCCTGGGGGTCCACGGACCACCTGTTGGGAACCAGTGCGATGAGGCAATGCATGTTCTCCCACGTACTCCCCTTACTGGCCACACGCTGGTAAAGAGTTGTGGTGGGGCGTTCAGTTCCTTCACCAGAGCGGTTCACAACTGCTGGATGGTCGTTAATGAATGTGGAATTTCTGTAGTGCGTCTTCCAAACACATCTCACACTATATCGATGGGATGAAAGTCGGGACGAAAACTTGGAAATTTTGGTAAGTTCCTATGGGACCAAAATGCTGAGGTCGTCTGTCTCTGACCTTACTCACTACTTAATGTAACTTAAACTAACTTACGCCAAGGAAAACACACACACACCCATGCCCAAGGCAGGACTCGAACCTCCGACGGGGGAGCGGCGCGAACCGTGGCAAGGCTGCTGAGACCACGTCGCTACCGCGCGCGCGGCAAAGTCGGGACGAACGGGTAGGCCAGTCCATTCACCGAATATCCTCTCATTCCAACATCTCCACCATCCGCATTTTTCTATACGATCGCGCGTTGTCGTCCATAAAAATGAAGTCAGCGCCGCATGGGGACGGAGTACAGCGTCACAACAACGTTGACTCGTGAGTATACGTCGCTCAAAAAGTTGGAGGCGAGTAGTACCATGCACATTATGCCTCTACACACCGTAACACCTGGATAACCAAAATTTCATGTTCGCCAATGCTGGACCTGCCCTCATATGGTGAAAGGTGGGAACAAGTAACGCACCCAGGGGCATACTCTAATTGAATCAGGTGTTTTTTTTTTTTCTTCCCCTCAATCTACTGACTGGTTTGATGCGGCCCGCCACGAATTCCTTTCCTGTGCTAACCTCTTCATCTCAGAGTAGCACTTGCAACCTACGTCCTCAATTATTTGCTTGACGTATTCCAATCTCTGTCTTCCTCTACAGTTTTTGCCCTCTACAGCTCCCTCTAGTACCATGGAAGTCATTCCCTCATGTCTTAGCAGATGTCCTATCATCCTGTCCCTTCTCCTTATCAGTGTTTTCCACATATTCCTTTCCTCTCCGATTCTGCGTAGAACCTCCTCATTCCTTACCTTATCAGTCCACCTAATTTTCAACATTCGTCTATAGCACCACATCTCAAATGCTTCGATTCTCTTCTGTTCCGGTTTTCCCACAGTCCATGTTTCACTTCCATACAATGCTGTACTCCAGACGTACATCCTCAGAAATTTCTTCCTCAAATTAAGGCCGGTATTTGATATTAGTAGACTTCTCTTGGCCAGAAATGCCTTTTTTGCCATAGCGAGTCTGCTTTTGATGTCCTCCTTGCTCCGTCCGTCATTGGTTATTTTACTGCCTAGGTAGCAGAATTCCTTAACTTCATTGACTTCGTGACCATCAATCCTGATGTTAAGTTTCTCGCTGTTCTCATTTCTACTGCTTCTCATTACCTTCGTCTTTCTCCGATTTGCTCTCAAACCATACTGTGTACTCATTAGACTGTTCATTCCGTTCAGCAGATCATTTAATTCTTCTTCACTTTCACTCAGGATAGCAATGTCATCAGCGAATCGTATCATTGATATCCTTTTACCTTGTATTTTAATTCCACTCCTAAACCTTTCTTTTATTTCCATCATTGCTTCCTCGGTGTACAGATTGGAGAGTAGGGGTGAAAGGCTACAGCCTTGTCTTACACCCTTCTTAATACGAGCACTTCGTTCTTGATCGTCCACTCTTATTATTCCCTCTTGGTTGTTGTATATATTGTATATGACCCGTCTCTCCCTATAGCTTACCCCTACTTTTTTCATAATCTCGAACAGCTTGCACCATTTTATATTGTCGAACGCTTTTTCCAGGTCGACAAATCCTATGAACGTGTCTTGATTTTTCTTTAGCCTTGCTTGCATTATTAGCCGTAACGTCAGAATTGCCTCTCTCGTGCCTTTACTTTTCCTAAAGCCAAACTGATCGTCACCTAGCCCATTCTCAATTTTCTTTTCCATTCTTCTGTATATTATTCTTGTAAGCAGCTTCGATGCGTGAGCTGTTAAGCTGATTGTGCGATAATTCTCGCACTTGTCAGCTCTTGCCGTCTTCGGAATTGTGTGGATGATGCTTTTCCGAAAGTCAGATGGTATGTCGCCAGACTCTTACACTGTATCAGGTTATGCTACGGAAATGGACTAGGGACTGAGACACTGACAGTAGTGGATGATTTCTACTATTTGAGCGGAAAGCTAACTAATGATGGCCGACATTGACAGAATTCAAAACCAGACTGACAACTGGAAGAAAACATTTCTGAGGAAAAGAAATTTGCTAGCATCGAATATAAAGTTGTGTTAGGAAGCCTTTTCTTAAAATATTTCTTCGGATTGTAACTTTGGGCAGAAGTGAAACGTGAACGACAAATAGTTCAAGACAGAAGAGAGTTACAGTTTAGCACAAGATTAGATGCGTGAGCCTCGTATTTAATGGCGAGGAACTGAACTCAACTGGGGAAAAGAGAAATTTGTCTGTATGGTGGTAATAGAATACAGTTCCAATAATGGGAACATCCTGTACTCTTACTGTGATCAAATCTTGAAGGAGGAGACGGTAGGATCCGTCAGCCTCATTTGTGTCAGTTTTCTGAAGCTGTCGTGCAGTCAGCGCCCACCACAGTCGACTTCTCGTGCACTCGGAGAAATGGTGAGTGTGTCTAACGTAAAGGGTAAAGTTTATTTTTCGCGTCAATTAGCTTCCTGATTGACACGATCTGGTGATGAATTCTCGACAGCCAGGTTATGCGTCGAGATGTCACCGTCTGTAAGATAAATAATAGCAACAATAGAACTTACTGTAGTTTCTTTAGTTACAGGCTCGTATAGTGAGCACGGATGTGTCATCGACATGCTAGTCCAACTCCAGTGTCAGACAATACGGGAGAGGTGCTGTGAATGACACCGTGATTTGCTGATTCACAGTTAAAATTCCGAGAGCTAAGTTCCTACTAAGTTTCTACAAGAGTTAGCCCTTGTCTTTCTATTTCCTATGAATATTTTGTGAACTGAGGGTAAACTTAGAGAGATTCGATTTCTTGTGGAAAGTTAGCAACAATTCTTTTTCGGGTGGGCCGTACGTGATTGATCCTCAGAAAGGGGGAACGTGACAATAGTAAAGAAAGTGTAATCCGTCATACACTACAAGATGGGTCGCAGAGTGTAGATACCAATACTGTGCCAGTTCTGATCAGTTTCCGTAAGCTGTGAGTGGCGGTTTGCACAAGTACATGGAAGGCTCCGAATACTTTCAGTGTTTCGCAGAGTTCATATCACGATGCGTCGCCGACCTCATTATGGTGAAATAGGCCGCTAAATGCTGTTACGTGGCGTCCCCTTCGCTCAGTCGGTGTAGAGCGTATGATTTCCATCTTTACTGATGCTTGGCCAAATCGTCGCTTTATTAGGCTTAATAGACTGGCTTATCTGATTCTATTGCGCATTAAACTGATACCCTTGACAGTTCATAAATCAGCGACAGACTTGGTAGTGCTGTAATACGCAAGACACATTCACAAAAACTACATAGGGCGTCAGAGTTGTCTAAAAAATGCTCTTACTGTACTATACAGCAGTAACAAAAGCTTTTTGGAATGCTTATACTACACCAAAATGATAGACCTGCAATCAAGAACACCTGTTGCATAATTATTACTCTTGTGTGCGCGTTTTGTTATGACAATAAAATCTGATGGAAATGGTGTGATGACGGTCTGATTTTTAGTTTTAGTGGTTTGTGTTATGAACCATTATTTCTGATCTGTCAAAAAGGGACACAGGTGACGGTGAAAACATTTCAGTCGAGATAATATTTCCCATTGCAACACAGTAGTGTGTACTTGGTCTGTTCCATGCCAGCATGAAAGTCACCTCTCAAAAAATCATCCTCTTTAACGAGCGCCCGATGTATTTGCTCGGCTGCTCCGTTGAAAGCCCCGACATTAGCCCCATCGATCATTTTTGACGTGACCTACAATGGCTGTAGTGTGCCAGATCAATTATCCCATAAACCCGCAACAAGTAACTGCAATGATCCAGGAAGAGAGGGAACCAATTCAGCGATCACTTTGCTAGATTAGTGGAAAGCTTTCCCCTAAGATCCACCGTTGCAGTGATAGGAAGTGGATGTCCTGCACACTCTCAGTTACACGGCTGTCGTCCTCGGAATGAACAGCATTAGGCATCCGAAGACTGGTGATCGAATACCGTACGTCGGTTGTAAATTTAATCCAGCTGAGTTATGTTTAAATTAGTCATCTGACAGCGGAGAGTCAGCTGATATAGGTTGCTACGAAACAACTTTATTTGCAGTCGCAACTGCCAACAATTTTAACAGCTGGTGAGCAGCTGCTTGAATATCCTGCGGAAAATTACTGCGAGCTCCGTTCCGAAAAAAATCATGAGGCACAGGAGGTTTTCTGAAGATGACATACCCGTCTAAACCGATAAAAAGCTGTTAATGTTGTTCGCTGTTGTGACATCAATTACATGAATTACAAGCATGCTAAGAAATTAAGTAATAGCTGCAGAATGTGGTGCCACACAATGTGGCACTACACAAAACTGGCGCTAATAGCATACGCACATAGGGAACACACACGATACCGATCTGTAAGTGCACTGTGTTCGTAAGTTGAGAAAACCGTCCCGAAACACATGGGCTACAAAACGCCACTGTTTCCTGCGCATGTAACCCGACATCAATATGGGATATGATCACCATGCACACGTACACAGGCCGCACAACGGGTTGGCATACTCTGGATCAGGTGGTCGAGCAGCTGCTGGGGTACAGCCTTCCATTCTTGCACCATTGCCTGTCGGAGCTCCTGAAGTGTCCTAGGGCTTTAGGTCTGGAGAACAGGTAGGCCACTCCATTCACCCGATATCTTCTGTTTCAAGGTACTCCTCCACGATGACAGCTCCGTGGGGCCGTACATTATCATCCATCAGGAGGAAGGTGGGACCCACTGCACCCCTTGAACGGCTGACATACTAGTGCAAAGTGACGTCCCGATACACCTGACGAGTTACAGTTCCTCTGTCAAAGACATGCAGGGGTGTAAGCGCAAATCATTATCCCAACCCGCACTAACAAACCACAACCTCCACACAGATCCCTTTCAAGAACATTAAGCTGGTTCACGCCAGCTGAAAACACGGCGAGAATCACTGTTCAGACTATACCTGGACTCGTCTGTGAACATAACCTGGGACCACTGTTCCAATGACCATGAACTGTGTTCTTGACACCAGGCTTTACGGGCTCTCCTGTGACCAGAGGTCAGTGGAATGCACCTTGCAGCTCTCCGGGCGAATAAACCGTGTCTGTTCAGTCATCTGTAGACTGTGTGTCTGGAGACAACTGTTCCAATGTTTGCGGTAAGGTCCCGAGCAGGGCTACCTGCAATACTCCGTGGCCTTCTGCAGGCAGTGATGGTGGGATACCGGTCTTCCTGTGGTGTTGTAAACTGTGGACGTCCCGTACTGTAGCGCCTGAACACGTTTCCTGTCTGCTCGAATCGTTGCCATAATCTTGAGATCACACTTTGTGGCACACGGAGGGCCCGTGCTACGACCTGCTGTGTTTCACCAGCCTCCAGTTGCCCTAGTATTCTACGCCTCATAAAGTCATCAAAATGTGTTCTTTGAGCCATTTTCAACCCACAGTCACCATTAGCACGTCTGAAAACGTCTGCACACTTACTCGCCGCGCCACACTCTGACCTGCACCAACACACACCTGCGCATGTGGGCTGCTGCCAGCGCCATCGTGCGACGACAGCAGGTCAAATGCACCGCACGGTCATACCTTGAGGTGATTTAAAGCTTCAAATCGCCCACCAGAGAGTTCTTTCAGCATTAATTTATGAGCATGAGTGTATAAGTTGCCGATTACTGAGTGTAACGTGCAAGTACAACTTTCTGATGAATCAGTCCGCGGCACATTTGCATTAAATTTTTGATTTGTAAACCTTGGAAACAGAAAGATGGAAGCCTTACTTCTCGCAATTACGATTATCATCGCGTGGTGGGGTAACTTTCTTTATGAATGAAATGAACTTACAAAGCTTGGCTACGACACTTCTCCGAGTATCGATTCTTTTCTACAACGTTCATCTGCTGTAAAACTTTGCAACTGATTGGTTTGTTTTGCAGGAGAAATGGTTCAAATGGCTCTGAGCACTATGGGACTCAACTTCTGAAGTCATCAGTCCCCTGGAACGTAGAACTACTTAAACCTAACTAACCTAAGGACATCACTCACATCCATGCCCGAGGCAGGATTCGAACCTGCGACCGCAGTGGTCGCGCGGTTCCAGACTGTAGCGCCTAGAACCGCTCGGCCACCCCGGCTGGCTTTGCAGGAAAGAACTGTAAATGTGCTTAAGAGTATAAACGGAAAAGTCTGGAAGGAAGCATCGGAAAATCGTAAAAGTGGCTGCTGTTTAAATATCAGTAACTTCTCTTAACTTGAACATGTCCAGTCTGAAAAATGTAGGGCAGTTGGCAGATTTTTACTGCCGTTTGACAAAGTAGAGGGAATCTTTTGTAACATTCGTCCGATGTGATTCAACAACAATATGGGAACCTTCTTGTTTCTGCCTTATTAAGAGGTATCACGTATTAATGACCCGTATTTGTCTGAAGACTTATGACTGAGCGAGAAAAGAAACATTACAGGTAAGAATGAAACATTATCTCATTTACATACTAGTGCAATCTCGTCATTGCTTAATGAAAGAAATTTTCTAATGAAGGTATTTTAATGTAACCAGCAATCAGATATAACAAGGGACATGGATGATTTGTAGTAGTATTCAAATTGGCAGATACGAATGACAGCTGAAAACAACGTATTATGTTACAGGACCAGCAGCGAACTATCACAGATAAGCAGAAATAAACGATTTATTTCAGTAAATATCTCTAAAACATTCTTTCTAAAATTATTCCTTCACAGTTCACTTCGTTCACATTCTACAGTGCCGGCCGCGGTGATCTAGCGGTTCTAGCCGCGCAGTCCGGAACCGCGCGACTGCTACGGTCGCAGGTTCGAATCCTGCCTCGGGCATGGATGTGTGTGATGTCCTTAGGTTAGTTAGGTTTAAGTAGTTCTAAGTTCCAGGGGACTGATGACTTCAGAAGTTGAGTCCCATAGTGCTCAGAGCCATTTGAACCATTTTTGAACATTCTACAGTGGCGACACAAGAAATGAAAACAATAGTAACTCTGTTTGCAAAGGAAACATTACAGATTGACGACTTGGTTATCTGGCAAAGGTTTGTGTATTCCTGAAGAAAACAACACCAAAATTCTGAGCGCTCAGAATAAGGTCGAGATCTTCCACGAAAAGGTAAAATGTTATGGACACTGTGGTTTGTCGGCTGCGGCACGAGACTTCTAGGCTAAAAATTCATTGACATGGGAACCGTAATTCACGATAGCCAGATTCTGAAATCTATTTTCAGTTAAATACATTGCCCTACTACTGCAATGATGAGAGAATCACAAGTAACCATGGAGACATAATTGGGGGAGGCGGGGGCGACAGACTTCCACTGTACTATCAGTTTCCTTGAAGCCAAATCCGATATCCCGAAAGATTAGCAGACGATTGCTTTTTGTTCTTAACGTCGGTCGTGTGCGCGCATCAGTTGTTTTAAATAGAAAATGTTACAGTGCTTTTGTGAATAAGACAATGTCAGGAAATAATTTCCAAACGTTTTACTTAAGTGCGTATGTGATACAGTAATACGACACATTTCGCATTGTTAACATAACTTTCTTTTGGACATGCGTTTCGAACACCAGTAAGAGAAGTATGAAGTCTGAAAAGGCTGCTTTCATAATCCATTATTTATCTCAGTACGGACTGCCGAAACTTACACTATTTCGAAAATGCTGAGAACTATTTCGGTATGTGTGGCCAGTTTCCAATCTTTCCTTCTCACAGCGTTCACCCAGATGAATTTTGGAATTGCAGTGATGAGAAATCTTAAGTCAAATGACAGTAATAAACCACTACAACAGAAACTTCCAGGCAGATTAAAACTGTGTGCCGGACCGAGACTCGAACTCGGGACCTTTGCCTTTTGCGGGCAAGTGCTCTACCAACCGGGCTACCCGAGCACGACTCACGCCCCGTCCTCACAGCTTTACTTGCCATCGCACACTCCGCTGCAGAGTGAAAATCTCGTTCTGGCACTACAACGGATGTTTACAACGTAACCAAAGTGCATGAATACAAAGAGACTATCGCTTGAACGAGTCGACTTACGAATGACATGTGATTCCTTTGCACTTTTAACTGTAATCAGAATGATCAGTACACCCATAAATGACGCAAACTGGAATTTGCAATAAAAACACTTACAACAGAAGCAAACGTTTGCGGCACCTATCAAGTGTCTTTAACGACATCTCTCCTTATTGTGTCTCCATGTAGGTACTAGAGTTTTCTTTGACATGAAACAGTTGATATCTACAGAGCGGGGCAAATAAAAGTGGCCCGCACGAGCGGATACTATTGGACGTGAGTGTATGCATATAACAACACTGTATGACGCGCACTTCACGTGTACGCCCTCAACGTGGTCCACGTCTGCTCAGAGCGTAGTACGGGCTATATCAGTGTGAATGGATCAGTGCAAAGAGGACGATGGTACTCACAGTGCAGCAGTGGGTGTTTGTTACGAGACAACAGAGGTGTGGAAATGGTGTGATCAGTTGTTTGCTGGGAAGTTTAATGCTGTGAATGCTTTTCTCTTACGTAATTGCTTGGTCTTCTGTCCCTTCTTGTAATGCCAATTTACATTTTTCCATTTCTTGTTGGCCAACCTACGCTTCTTGAACTGTACGAGCATTTAACGTCCATTTTTCACTTCCGCAAGGTAGTACAGGACCATAAACTGGTTATAGCCATCCCGTTTAAGAAACATTCTGAAATCACTTGTGATTAAAGCAATCAGATTCCCATTCGAACTCCAAGGCACTTGTACCTTGCAGTTTCCTTCTTCGTTGTTTTCTGTTCGCAACTGCTTCTGCAACTTCATCATTAATCTTTACTGTTTTCCTACAGGCACACTCATCGTACATATTTTTCTCTTACATCTACATCTATAACTGAATTTACATCTTTACTCTGCAGACCATTCTGAAGTACACGGCAGAGGATATTTTCCATTGTATCAGTTATTACGATATCTTGCAGTTTCGGTCACGTAAGGAGCGCTGGAAGAATGACTGTTTAAATGCCTCTGCGAGCGCTGTAATTAACGTAATCTTGTCCTCATGATACATACTGGAGTGATACATAGGGGTCTGTAGCATCTGTGTAGAGTCATCATTTAAAGCTTGTTTTTGAAACTTTGTAAATAGACTTTCTCGGTATATTATGAGTCTATCTTCAAGAATCTGCCAGCTCAGTTTCTTTCTCTGTGACCCTCTCCCATGGGTAAAAAAAAAAGCCTGTGACTATTCGTCCAGCACTTGTCTATATATCTTCAATATCCCCTGTTGGATCTATTTAGCATGGGTCAGATGTACTTCAGAAATATTCTAGGATGGCTCGGACTTGTGATTTGTGAGCAATCTCCTTTGTAGGCTGAGTGCCTTTCCCTAGTACTCTAATAACAAACTTTACCTGCAGCTGAACCTACGTGATCCTTCTTTTTCATATCCGTAGAAGTTTTTGCACTCAGGTATTTCTACGAGTTGATACTGTAGCCATAGATACTACGTTTTTTCGTTTTCTGAAGTCACAGTCTTAGATTTCTGAACATTTAAAGCAAGCTGTCAATCTTTTCATCGCTTTGAAATCTTATCAATATATTGTAGTTTTGTTCAGACTGTACTTCATTGTAGACAACTGCATCATCTGTGAAAAGTCTGGGTTACCGTTAATATTGCCCTTAAAGTCATTAACATACAATATGAATAGCGAGGGTCCCAACACACTTCCCTGAAGAATGCCTGAAGTTACCTCTACATCTGTCGACGACTTTCCATCCAAGAATTTGCTGCATCCTACCTGCCAAGGAGTCCTTAATCCATTCACAGTTCGCTTGAAACTCCATGCGTTCGTAGTTTTGATGACAAGCGTGCATGTGGCACTGAGCCAAATGGTTTTCGGAAATCGAGAAATATTGCATCCCCTTGACTACGTAGGTTTCTCACGATCGATGTGATGACTCTCTTTACAACACAGAAATTATTGTACTAATAGTCTAATGCCACCTGATTCCTCTGAATGCTTTTGATGTATTCTTGCATTACTCTGAGCAAACGGCAGCGTCATGTAACTCTTTTTCATGCAATAAATTTTAATTACCAGCAGTCTTTTACGGCTTCACTCCCGGGGAGTACGTGAAGAATGATTTAGGGCACTCGTTGTCTAGGTTGAAAGTGAAGAACATTAACAGATAATTAACGGGCAAATAGCTTGTTTGTTCAGATGTTGCGCTGGTCTCACAAAACTCCACTGGCGCCATGCCAAATCCGTCGGCGCCCTTCAGGTAATGACGTACTAAGGACCGGCGAAATCTGCCGCTGATCGCTATCCGGTCGCGACACGAAAAGCATTTTAGCCCGCCGCCGGCCGAGTGTTCACCTGCAAGTGGGGGAGCAGCCGCAGACTTTCCTGCCGATATGGCTGCCGCTGACTAACCGGTGACCTGTATCTGTGGAATGCGGGTCAGGAGAGCGGAAAGATGTAGAAATAGCTTTTATGGCAAAAGGAACGATTTTCCTTCCACTCTACGGAAACAACACGGGGAACAACAATTACATTTCAACGTCAACTGGCCGTCCATATTGCAAACAATTAGTTATTTATTTACCCGTTCGGCATTTACAAAGGCATGTGTCATATAATGTATTAACTGAAATATTCTGGTAGCTCTATAATGAGTTACGATATTCTTTACACATGTTCTTACACACTGAAGTCCTAAAGAAACAGGTACAAGCATGTCGTATTCAAATACAGAGATATGTAAACAGACAGATTAGGTGCTGCAGTCGAAAACACCTATATAAGACAACAAGGGTCTGGCGCAGTTGTTAGATCGATTACTGCTGCTACAATGGCAGACTATCAAGATTTAAGTGAGTCTGAACGTGGTGTTCTAGTCGGCGCACGAACGATAGGACACGGCATCTCCGAGGTGGCGATGAAGTGGGGATTTTCCCGTACGACAATTTCATGAGTGTACCGTGGATATCCGGAATCCAGCAAAACATCAAATCTTCGATATCGCTGAGGCCGGAAACAGATCGTATAAGAACCGGACCAACGACGACTGAAGACCGAAGTACAACCTTTCCGCAAATTGCTGCACATTTCAGTGCTGGGCCATCAACGTCAGCGTACGAACCATTCAACGAAACATCATCGATAGGGGCTTTCGGAGCCGACGTTCCACTCGTGCACCCTTGATGACTGCACGACACAAAGCTTTACTCATCGCCTGGGTCCGTCAACATCGACATTGAACATGTTACCTGGTCGGACAAGTCTCGTTTCAAATTGTATCGAGCGGATGGACGTGTTTGGGTATGGAGACAACCTCATGAATCCGTGGACGCTGCATGTTAGCAAGGGACTGTTCAAGCTGGTGGAGGCTCTGTAATGGTGTGGAGCGTGTGCAGTTGGAGTGATACGGGAGCCCTGATACGTCCAGATACGACTCTGACAGGTGGCACGTTCGTAAGTACCCTGTCTGATGACCTGCATCCATTCATGTCCATTGTGTGTTTCGCCGGACTTGGGCAATTGCAGCAAGACAGTCCGGCACCCTACATGTCAATAATTGCTACAGAGTGGCTCCAGGAACACACTTCTGAGTTTTAACACTTCCGCTGTCCTTCAAACTCCACAGACATGAGTATTAGTGAGCATGTCTGGGATGCCTTGTAACTAGCTGTTCAGAAGAGATCTCGACCCCCTCGTACTCCTACTGGATTCATGGTGTTAATTGCTCCTAGCACTACTTCAGAAATTAGTAGATTCCATGCCACACGATGTTAGGCAGATGTACCAGTTTATTTGGCTCTTCAGTGTAATATGCGGTCTATACTAGTACAATATTACAAATATTCTTGAGCCAATCAGTGGCTGAGTAGGAGAGTCTGCGTATGTCCTTCGGACCACCCTCGTAGCCATGCACTTCACACAGAAGTAAATGGTTCATTGGATGGATTTTTCAGGACCGTCCTATAGGCCCAGTTTGTTCATTAGTTGCTTACACTTACCAACAGTCGTCCTGACACGGTCCAAAGTCGTCCATAATCTTCTAGGGAGGTTGAATCAATCGATCTTCTTCTTGGGATCGTGCTTAAATTTTCGGTTCTTTTGATGACACTGATCATTATTTAATCTGCAGTGAAATTGGGATTGTGAGGCCGAAAGTGCAGGAGGTCAGGTTCATATGTAGGAGGATAAGAGTGGAGAATCAGGCACAAGTACATAACAGTGATCTCAGAAAGGTACCAATTAGTTGAATGTAGTCAATTACAATCATTGGAAAAGGAATGTACAAGGTACAGGGACACAGTACTAGAAGTGGATAAAGAATGTCTTGGAACTGTAGTGTGCAAAAGTAGGATGAAGCAAACAGCTTGGTGGAATGACACAGTCAAGGCAGCCTGTAAAAGGAAGAAGAAGGCGTATCAAAAATGGCTACATACTAGACTCAGGTAGACAGAGAAAGTTATGATGAAGAAAGAAACAAAGCCAAACAGATAAATGCAGCACCCAAGAAGAAATCTTGGGGAGACTTTGGAAACAGGTTGGAGA
This sequence comes from Schistocerca gregaria, assembly GCF_023897955.1. NCBI lineage: Eukaryota > Metazoa > Arthropoda > Insecta > Orthoptera > Acrididae > Schistocerca > Schistocerca gregaria. Next base: position 243,496,267 of record NC_064923.1, read on the forward strand.
CTATGGGTCAAGCTGCTGGAAAACCATTCTGGAGTGTAATTAGCAATCTTCGAAAGGGAGGTAAGAAGGAAATGACAAGTATTTTGGACAGGTCAGGAAAACTGCTGGTGAATCCTGTGCATTCCTTGGGCAGATGGAGGGAATATTTTGAAGAGTTGCTCAATGTAGGTGAAAATACGATCAGTAATGCTTCAGATTTCGAGGTACAATGGGATAGGAATGACGACGAAAATAGGATCACATTTGAGGAAGTGTAGCAAATGGTCAATAGACTGCAGTGCAATACAGCAGCTGGAGTGGATGAAATTAAGTCAGAACTCATCAGCCGGCCGCGGTGGTCTCGCGGTTCTAGGCGCTCAGTCCGGAGCCGCGCGACTGCTACTGTCGCAGGTTCGAATCCTGCCTCGGGCATGGATGTGTGTGATGTCCTTAGGTTAGTTAGGTTGAAGTAGTTCTAAGTTCTAGGGGACTAATGACCTAAAATGTTAAATCCCATAGTGCTCAGAGCCATTTGAACCATCGGAACTCATCAAATACAGTGGAATGTCAGGTCTTAAATGGCTACACAGGATAATTGAAATGGCCTGGGAGTCGCGACAGGTTCCATCAGACTGGACAAAAGCAGTAATCACACCAATCTTTAAACATGGAAACAGAAAATATTGTAACATCTACAGAGGTGTCTCTTTAATCAGCGTTGTGGGTAAAATCTTCTCAGGTATTGTTGAAAGGAAAGTGCGAGTATTAGTTGAGGACCAATTGGATGAAAATCAGTGTGGGTTTAGGCCTCTCAGAGGCTGTCAGGACCAGATCTTTAGCTTACGGCAAATAATGGAGAAGTGTTAGGAGTGGAACAGGGAACTGTATCTTTGCTTTGAAGATCTAGAAAAGGCATATGACCGGGTTCCTAGGAGGAAGTTATTGTCTGTTCTACGAGATTATGGAATAGGAGGCAAACTTTTGCAAGCAATTAAAGGTCTTTACATGGATAGTCAGGCAGCAGTTAGAGTTGACGGTAAATTGAGTTCATGGTTCAGAGTAGTTTCAGGGTAAGACAAGACTGCAACCTGTCTCCACTGTTGTTCATATTATTTATGGATCATATGTGGAAGACAATAGACTGGCTGGGTGAGATGAAGATATGTGAACAGAAAATACGCAGTCTCGCATATGCGGATGACTTAGTTGTGATGGCAGATTCGATTGTAAGTTTGCAAAGTAATATTTCAGAGCTAGATCAGAAATGTAAGGACTATGGTATGAAGATTTACATCTCCAAAACGAAAGTAATGTCAGTGGGAAAGAAATATAAACGGATTGAGTGCCAAATAGGAGGAACAAAGTTAGAACAGGTGGACGGTTTCAAGTACTTACGATGCATATTCTCACAGGATGGCAACATAGTGAAAGAACTGGAAGCGAGGTGTAGCAAAGCTAATGCAGTGAGCGCTCAGCTACGATCTAGTCTCTTCTGCAAGAAGGAAGTCAGTACCAAGACCAAGTTATCTGTGCACCGTACAATCTTTCGACCAACTTTGTTGTATGGGAGCGAAAGCTGGGTGGATTCAGGTTACCTTAACAACAAGGTTGAGGTTACGGATATGAAAGTAGCTAGGATGATTGCAGGTACTAGGAGATGGTAACAATGGCAGGAGGGTGTCCACAATGAGGAAATCAAAGAAAAACTGGGAATGAACTATATGGATGTAGCAGACAGGGCGAACAGGCTCAGATGGTGGGGTTATGTTACACGCATGGGAGAAGCAAGGTTAGCCAAGAGACTCATGGGTTCAGCAGTAGAGGGTAGAAGGACTCGGGGCAGACCAAGGAGAAGATACCTGGATTCGGTTAAGAATGATTTTGAAGTAATAGGCTTAACATAGCCTAACATAGGTTTAACATCAGAAGAGGCACCAATGTTAGCACTGAATAGGGGATCATGGAGGAATTTTATAAGGGGCTATGCTCCAGACTGAACGTTGAAAAGCATAATTAGTCTTAAATGATGATGATGATGATGATGACGTCCACTCACAGACCATAGTTCTTTCCAAGCTGTGTTCTTGTCGAAGCTTTTTTCGCCAATTTTCCATAAAGCTGACCTTGATTTAAGGGTTTTAAGAGATGCTTGGTCTTGGTGAATAGGAAGTTCTGGGTTGCCGACGATTTCTCTGTATGATCTTATGGCTATCTGTCATCGCCTCATTTCAGGGGGACTCTACGTTCGCTAGGAATGGGAGCCAGGCACAAGGAGTGACCGTGAATATTCCAGAGATTATCCACATTGTCTCCTCCAGCTGAGAGGACCCCCAGAGGCGTCCAAGTGAAAGTTTGTATACAGGATGAAAAATAATTAGCAGCACAACCGACAAGCGTGAAAGCATATGACAGGAGGAACAAACAACTTCCAGCGAACGAGGGTCCCCAAAATGAGCCTTTTCCGAAATAATTGCCAATATGCGGATAGGAGCCGCCACTGACTTCAGTACGATATAATGTCCCAGTTAGTACAAAGATTTTGAAATGTTAACTTTCCGATTAAGTCTCCTTCTAATGATGGACCCGAGACCCACCTTAACAAGAAATACGATACTAAGTCAGTAAGTTACATGCTACAGAATACTACACTAGCACCTGTTGTTGGTGTTCGATGTGTCTCCCTTACGTCCATCTGTCTCTGCAGAGAGTTACGAATTCTTTCAAAAAGTCTGCTACCATCTCGTTTTCTTCGCATGCAACGCAGAACTTACACAGTTAAACAGTATTTCGTTTGACACATCGACATAAACTTTGATGATTGAGATTATTGTTTTTATATTTCTGTACTATTTTTTCTAGTGGAAAGTAAAATAACATCCAAATTACAGAATCTAAGCGTTCTATTATTAAACTAAAAACACGACAGAAATTTTATATTTTCAGTCCTTCCATTCAGTTTAACACGTATGCCATTGTTACTGAAGGTAGGGCAGTACAACAGGTCTAGTTCTACTTTGATTGACAATTTTTAAATACCTCAAGAATTACCTGAAATGTATGTAACATATTTCTTCTTTTAATATTTACCTGTGGAATATGATTCAAACATTTGTTTCTCTTAGAGCGAAAGGCCTAAGGGGTACTTATTTCATAAGAACAAACAACCTGTTTGCACGATCCGTAGAGCTAGATCTGTTTTTAAATGTCTTACAAGAGACCAAGGAGAGGGAACTAATATCTGAGGGGACTGGTGAGAAAGGTTTGGAGGGGGGGCGCCTAATGATATGTCGCTTGTGTGGAAAAATGTTATTGAAACAGCCCTCACTAGAACGCAGTTGAATGGTACGTATACAGTCTAAACTACTAGGTCTACAACTGTGCTTCCGCCGTTTTTTCTCGAAGTTCGGGACTTAATTGTGAAAAACTTGCAAAAAAATTATGATTCATAGTATTGCCCATCGCCACTACATTCTCCCATTTTTCGGATAGCATACAAATCCCGCGGCGGAAGAACTGGGCATCTTTTGTGAGGATCCATGAATCGATTCAATTTTGCACTTGTTCATATGATCGGAAGTGCTGGTCAGCCAGACTGAATGCCACTGATCGAAAAAGGTGGTAGTCAGAGAGAGCAACGTTTGGAAAATACGGCGGGAAGGATAGGACTTTTCATTTCAACGTTTCCATGTATAATTTGACGGGTTTTGCGACATGGGGTCGAACACTGACCTGCTGCAAAATTACCTTTACGTGCCTATCGCTGTATTGTGACCGTTTGTGTTTCAGTCCTGGGCTCAAACGCATCAATTGCTTCCGATAATGATGTCCTGTGACTGTCTTCGTCTGTTTCAGTAGCTACAAAAACCTTCGGTCTTCCCCCGCCATGCTGGTCTTCGACATCAAAATCAGCGATATTAAGACGTTGGAAACATTCTCTGCATGTTCGCCCACTAACAGTTCCTTACCTTTGGTCTTACCCAGCATTTTGAGAGCCGCAACCGCAGATTACTTCATGTTAAAGCAGAGAATTAAAACTTCCCACAAATAGCGAGAAATGGGTACGTACGTTGGCGCACTTATCGAGAATAACCTTATGATGCAAACCGACTAATATATTTATGGCATTATGTTTACAGATGCCTAAGCTTATTGTATTACACCTATGACCAGCCACCTGAACCGCACTTTCCGCTGCGGCCGTATATTGCAAAACGGCAGGAGCAAAGTTGTAGACCTAATAACAACAGCAATGTCTTCATACATTACGCATGTACAAGGGGTGTTCAGGAAGTAATGCAACAATTTTTCTTCTCGGCCAGTTTGGACTGAAAAAACGCGGCATTTGTTAGGGAGCATTGAGGAATATTCCCGCTTCGGGCCCTATAGTTTCACTAAGTCCCTCAAATACTCCTCAATGGTACTCAGCTAGCGTACCAAATAACAGTAAAAGACCTTGGGATAATCTTGGATGAACACCTAAACTGGGAAGAACAAACAGTCACAGCTTGCTTGAAATGGCTCTCCTCCCTAATTGCAATCCAAAAATTTAGAAAAATATTTCCAACCCATGTTAAACAAAAATTAGTCCAAACACTAGTCTTGCCTAATCTTTACTACAGCGATGTAGTTCAACACGGCACAAATAGTGAAAATTCGAGATGCCTCGAGCTAGTGATGAATGCTTGCGTTACATACTTGTGCAATATACGGTTGTATGATCATATCAGTCCTTCATACTCCCAGCTAGGTTGGATACGCCCACATAAGGCACCGCGATCTCCACACTGAGTGTTGCCACATCACCTCTCCTCCGATGAAAAATTTCAAAGCTGCACCATTAGCCGAGTAAGTTTTTTGGGAATCTAAAGGGGTCATTCTGTTTAATATCCTCCCTCAAGGAGGGAGGATATTAAGTGTTACCCTGAGGGTACTGAAGAACTGACTTCTGCATGTGCGTTGCCACAAAAATACACTACTGGCCATTAAAATTGCTACACCAAGAAGAAATGTAGATGATAAAAGGGTATTCATTGGACAAATATATTATACTAGAACTGACATGTGATAACGTTTTCACGCAATTTGAGTGCATAGATACTGAGAAATCAGTACACAGAACAACCACCTCTGGCCGTAATAGCGGCCTTGATACGCCTGGGCATTGAGTCAAACAGAGCTTGGATGGCGTGTACAGGTCAGCTGCCCATGCTGCTTCAACACGATACCACCGTTCACCAAGAGTAGTGACTGGCGTATTGTGACGTACCAGTTGCTCGGCCACCATTGACCAGACGTTTCCGATTGGTGAGAGATCTGGAGAATGTGCTGGCCAGGGCAGCAGTCGAACATTTTCTGTGTCCAGAAAGGCCCCTACAGGACCTGCAACATGCAGTTGTGCATTATCCTGATGAGATGTAGGGTGTCGCAGGGATCGAATGAAGGGTAGAGCCACTGGTCGTAACACATCTGAAATGTAACGTCCACTGTTCAAAGTGCTGTCAATGCGGACAAGAGGTGACCGAGACGTGTAACCAATGGCACCCCCATGCCATCACGCCGGGTGATACGCCAGTATGGCGATGACCAATACACGCTTCCAATGTACGTTCACTGCGATGTCGCCAAACACGGATACAACCATCATGATGCTGTAAACAGAACCTGGATTCATTCGAAAAAATGATGTTTTGTCATTCGTGCACCGACGTTCGTCGTTGAGTACACCATCGCAGGTGCTCCTGTCTGTGATGCAGTTTCAAGGGTAACGTCAGCCATGATCTCCGAGCTGATAATCCATGCTACTGCAAACGTCGTCGAACTGTTCATAAGATGCCAGTCATCTCGACTGCTAGTGAAATGAGGCCGTTGGGATCCAGCACGGCGTTCCGTATTACCCTCCTGAACCCACCGATTCCATATTCTGCTAACAGTCATTGGATCTCGACAACGCGAGCAGCAATGTCGTGATACGATAAACCGCAATCGCGATAGGATACAATCCGACCTTTATCAAAATCAGAAAAGTGATGGTACGCATTTCTCCTCCTTACATGAGGCATCACAATAACGTTTCACCAGGCAACGCCGGTCAATTGCTGTTTGTGTATGAGAAATCGGTTGGAAACTTTCCTTATGTCAGCACGTTGTAGGTGTCGCCACCGGCGCGAACATTGTGTGAATGCTCTGAAAAGCTAATCATTTGCATATCACAGCATCTTCTTCCTGTCGGTTAAATTTCGCGTCTCTAGCACGTCATCTTCCTGGTGTAGCAATTTTAATCGCCAGTAGTGTATAAACGAACTTCTCCAAGGAAACCAGGGCCTCAAGTCTGCCCGCTCGAGAAGAGTTCACAAAACTTCATTGGACTTTTCTTCCTCATCCACACTACAGCCCAGATCTCGCACATCCGACTACATCTGTTTGGCCCAATGTAGGATGCACTCCGCGAGAAGTAGTACGTGAATCATAGACAGATTGTTGATGCAGCAAGATGCCGACGTCGAACAGTAGAGTTGTGCCATGCGGGCATACAAATTTCCCGTCCCCCCTCCCAATTAAGGTGGCGTAAGGCCGTCGCTCTGAACGGAGATTATGTTGAAAAACAGGGATTTGTAGCCAAAGGAGTGGGGACTAATATTTTGTACTGGAATCCCGAATAAACGTAACCTGCTTTCAGCAAAAAAGTATGTAAGTAGGCTGTTTAGGTTCTTACATTGGTAACGCCAACGCCATGTAGCGCTCTGTATGAAAATCACTGGCTGTGCTGTGGGCAGTCTGTAGCTGGTTGGCATTGTTGCATATTCACCATTGTAGTGTTGGGCAGTTGGCTGTTAACAGCACGTAGCGTTGGACAATTGGAGGTGAGCCGCCATCAGTGGTGGATGTGGGGAGAGAGATGGTGGAATTTTGAGAGCAGACGATCTGGACGTGTGTCCACCAGAAAGAGTAAATTTCTAATATTGAATATCATTATATATATAATGACTTTGGAACACTATTGAGGTAAGTACATTGTTTGTTCGCTATCAAAATCTTTCATTTGGTAAGTATGCATATCAGTAGTTAGTGCATTCAGTAGTTTGAATCTTTTATTTAGCTGGCGGCAGTGGCGCTCACTGTATTGCAGTAGTTCGAGTAACGAAGATTTTTGTGATGTAAGTGATTTGTGAAATGTATAGGTTAATTTGGTCAGGGCCATTCTCTTGTAGGGATTATTGAAAGTCAGATTGTGTTGCGCTAAAAAATATTGTGTGTCAGTTTAAGCACAGTCATGTATAATTTTTCTAAGGGGACGTTTGATATGGCGACACTGCCAGGATACCTCACTGGAATCTTCTGATTTTTTCTAGTAGTTTGTGTAAGTAGCTACTGTTTATTGCTAGTGCATAATTGAAGAGAAAATCTTCTTTGTATTTGTAGTTTTTCATTGTTGTACAGTAAAACAGTTACGGCATGAATGCAGATCTGCACCAAGTATTTTGCAGCTGCGCTTACAATTAACTAGATATTATTTTCAGTGCTATGTTAATGTGTTTTCTTATTTTGCTCCTCAAATTGTGCTTTTCTGTGTTATCATGTGAAACATTGTGACAATAATGGCGTGAGAAAAACATAATACTAGGCTCCAAAGTAAACTAAGAAATGACAGTGAAGACAAAAGCGGTGTGTTAGTGCCACTGTGTAATGAATTAACTAATGTTCAAACTAGTAATCTGGTAATTGTGCATAGGGAAATGGAGCAGGCTGCAAATAATGGTGTAGAGCAGCATTATCGAGCATTATCGATCGATCGGTCGGCAACAGCTCGCCTCAGGAATCCGAAATGACAGCACAAAACCTTGCAAATACTGTAGATTCAGGTTTTGTACCCTCACCATTTTCTCAAATAACTCAAGGCACATTTTCTGCTTTTCAAAATGTGAATATTGCCGGTTCAAATGCACTGCCAAATAGCACTGAGGAACATGTTTCACACACCAGTGCATTGTTATTACAGTTAATGCAACAAATAGGACAAAGGCTACCAAAGTTTGACACAATGCTTGAACAAAATCAGAAACAAATGGGACAAAATCTTCTAACGTTAGACACGATGGAACAAAATCAGAGACAAACGCAGCAACAGCTTCAAAAGTTAGACTCATTGGAACAAACGCTTGAACAATCATGTGAAGGTTTAACTGCTGAGTTACTTAAAATCGAATCGAAATGTCAAAAAGTCTGTAATGACGTAAAAACACAAATTTGTGAGCATTTTCAACCTATTTTTTCACGTCATGAAAATGCATTACAGAATCAAAGAGCAGCCATAAAAGAACTGCAAACTATTGTTCATGAAAATCACGACAGCTTGCAAGCTAAAACTGACTCAGTTGCATCTACCGATTAGGTAACGCAACTTGCAAAAACTCAGGAAAACTTAAAGGTCACAGTAGATACGATTTCAACACAAATGGACACACTGAAACTTGGTTCAGAAAAACACACTGAGGAAATCTGTCCACTATCGGAGAACGCAGCCGAACTTTCGGATCAGCTCACTAACTTATATACAAAGGTAGATGATGATCTGAATGACAGAAGACCTGTAGCCATCACTGACACTGAAGAGTATGAACAAATTAGAAAATTCAAACAAAATGAAAATCAAATCAATACACAGTACAAAAGAGAAATCCGGGAAGTACAAGTTCAGTTGACGCAGGTAATACAAGAATTACATATTTCAGAGGACACTCGCGATCCAATACGGGAAGAGGGATATAGAAATACGGAATAGCCACAAAATAATAACACGAGGCCCTTCGGAAATTATGAAAGAAATTGGCAAGGCATACCGAATTTTGAGATGGAACCGCCGAAGCGAAGTAACAATGACCGATATGCGACTTTCCGACATGATGATTTTGACTATAAGCTGTTTATTACTGCATGTAAATTCAAAACATTTATGAATTCCGGCAACGGCATTCATCCACAAGCGTTGCTTCATCAATTATCTCATTGTTTTCCTCCCAACTGGTCATTAGAGCACAGGTTAGAATGTATGTCTGGCTATTTAGAGAATGAACCAGCTGTAAGAATGCGACCGGTCACTCACGATTGTCACAGTGAAGGAGAATTTTATCATGCCTTCCACTCAGCATATTGGTCTCTAGCTACACAAGACCGAGTAAAACAGAGCATCATAATGATGAAACATTTCGAAAAATCTGAATTTTCCAGTCTTGTGAAATATTTTGAAGACATCTTGCACAAGAATCAGTACCTGTTCAACCCATACAGCCCCTCAGAACTCATCCGCATTTGCTTAATCAAATTGCCTGAACATTTAGAACATATTAATATGGCAGGACATTGAAGCTTTTCAGGGGCTGTTACAGAAATTAGAAATTGACACTGACAATCGCGGGACGCTAAAACAGGAGCACAACAATTACAGGTCACATCCGTCACAATTCCGCGAGGACAGAAATAATAACTGGACACGACAAGGCTATTCTTACAACGTAAATCGTGAACAAAACGGACACCACCCATATGACAACCACTGGCAGAGTAATAGTTACAGAGAAAGATCGCATTTCCGTAGTAATTAATATGACAATCATAGAAACAGACAATATGGCAACCAAAACAATTACTATCAAGGGAGACAGAATAACTTCAGACGCAACGGACGTCCGCGCAGTTAGGACTCTGGGAGAAATTCTCCACCACGTGACCGACAAGAAATTAATTACAGAAACTACCGACATGACGACAGGCGATATTATCGTAACGACAGACCTGAAATGCATCAGAACTGGCGGGATTCAAACATGGCAGGGCCCTCTCGACAAGGTAAATTTGTAGAAGTTGGGTCTCCTAATCCCAATAACGACGCACGCCAGCAAAGAGATAGCAGACAATGACTCGCACCGCAGGCAGCCACGCGCGCCGGCTGGCTCAGAGAAAAATAACATAGACGCTAACCCTGAGAAAAATTTGAGCATTCTTTACCGATGTACCATATACCACATGATAATTCCGTTGAAGCTGGAGCTCTGCATAGTAAGAAGAGTAAAGGCTTGCACCACATTTTACATGTAAAACCGTTTATTGAAAGATTATCTGCTTTTTAACTTTGTCTTTGCCATAAAACCTTTCACTTCACGTTACTAGTATGCTTTGCCAGACTTAGATACTGTTAACATGCAACAATGTTTGAAGTTAAATAACAAGTCAAGAACCAAGATAACTTATTTAAACAGAAATTACGAATGTATTCTTATAGTGAACAGACGACACAGTTTTGTTATTTGTACATTCTTGCTTGTTAGTTGCACGATTACATAACGAATATACGGCTTACATACATAGAACATATACCGCTAATGAGATTTTGCTGCAACATTATGGTTTACTTGAAAATACATTCTGGATTTAAAATACCTTCTGAGAGGTACCAGATGACACAGTGGTTAGTTTATTTGACAGCTACACTATTATATCACGACGCTGCTAATGAGTGACACAATTTATATTATTGCTTTTGCACTGTATCTGTTTTATATCTGCACAGTTTTTCTGAATTCTTCTGGAAGGTGAAACACGTTTTAGTAGTAACTTTTGTGGTATAGTTACAATGAGACAGCCTTTTCCTGTAGCACAACAATACGTTACAGCACAGTATTTTTTTCATTACAGCAATAAGCGTAATAACTGAGATATCTATACGCAAAGCATTTCACTTTTGTTTATGAGGAGGTGAGTGCATTGACTTCAGCAGAACGTTGCTTACAGAGGACGATAACTGACAGTTGCACAGAATTATCTTACAGCAATACGCACATTTAGTGCTACAGGACACGCATTTGAGTGATCAATTTTGTACTTAAAACATTTATTTTTAAAGATTTTTGAATTACAATGATACAAAGGTTTTCCGTGATAAATTTCATTCCATTGCTGTAATCTGTAACACCTGAGGTTATAATTACATTAATCCTCAGGGGGTACACGCCTACTTTGTGTACCATGTGTTTGGCAAGCACAAGGAGCCCTAGCTAATATGGTATTTGCTTATACAACTTTACACATCGCTACCATATTTCTCTAACACATAATTATACAGCTATCTGATCATTTAACTGAGAGAGACAAACATTTTTTTACTACAACACTGACACATGTTTACGCAATTACACAGTTGGATAACTTCAAACTTATGAAATTGTATTTTGTCTGTAAACTGTTCATATCTTTTCGGAGCCATTGTGATAATATGCGAGCTTTGAATGATGTATTTCGTGCGGAATCATGATTTTTAAAGTACATTGGAGGTAGATAACACTATCGAAATGAGCAGAGAACTTTCTTTAGGTTTTGAAATTATTGCAGAAAGCTACGACGTTTTTGAGATTTGACTGAGATGTTATGATATTACGACGATGATGTGTATTATGCTGTTGAGGTATGTTTATGATCAGTAAGATGATGCTACCGTATATGAGGAATTTGATTATACTACGTATTTATTATGATGAAACTTTGAAGAAGTGTCGACGAATATGTATATGTGTAACAAGGTAAGGAATAATGAGTAGTGGTTAGGGACTGTGATTTGTGAAAAAGGATGGTGGAAACCAAGAATCGTACTTTAAGAGTTATGAAATGTGTGTAAATGCGTGAGTGTATCACAATGCCGGCGAAAATTTTTGGACACTGTTATATTTATAGGATTTTGTTTCTACACATTTGTAACGCAAATTTTGGACACGTGAAAATTTTTATATGAGGCTGTCACTGTAGTGGAAACTGCTGTCGTAAATATTTCAGTAAGGAAGCTAAGCAACCTTGACATAATGCGTTTTAGGCGCCCAGCTGAGAGATAGTCATCTGACAAAAGAAAGCCATTAGGTGGAGAAAAAAAAAATAGGCCATTATTCTCGCTATTGACATTTCTTTGTTGAAAGCATCGCAAATATGACACACTCAAACTTGAAAACATATGATTAAACTGTGAAGCACTTAATTTATGATATTTACTAAAATGCTTAATGAAATGATGAGAAACTTTTCACGGCTATTGTCTTGCTAGTTGAGAGATTTTTTACTGCATTATGAAATGCCTTATGGCTTGCTTTATGTATGTATTTACTCATTTTGTTTAATATCTAGTTTCTAGCATTGGTTAAAATACAATTTAATAGATGTACTAATATAGTTATTTTATGCCTACGGATCCAGTATATAACAATTTTATGATCTACTTCCAAGAAAACGAGGGCACATAAATAGACATTTCCCTTTACAGGAATTATATAAATAATTTTTTTACGATTTGGTAACTTGTCTGCTAGAGTACGTTCTTGTGATGCATCACTCTAGTGTTAAGATGTGACATAGGTATTAAACATGACCATTTTTACTATAATATTTTTTTCTGCTTGAGCTTTGTCATGGTCAGATATAAGTTATTGCATTTGCTGCTGCTATTTGCCAGGCATAGTGCTACTGAATTTCACTTTGTATTACTTTTTTAAGCCAGTTTTACTACTGATTTATTTTTCTTGTTGCTGCACATTGGCTTGTATTAGTTATAATTCTCTATTATTCCAATCGGGTATAGCGTGCGGAAAGAATGAACACCTATATATTTCCATACGAGCTCTGATTTCCCTTATTTTATCATGGTGATCGTTCCTCCCTATGTAGGTCAGTGTCCTACGTATGTCGGTGTCCATTGCATCCCAATGTTATGTTTCTCATTGTGTTTGTTTCTCCCTCTTGTATGGATGTAATATGTTGGTAAATAAAAGGTTGCACGAATAACAGGAACATGAAACCTCAAAAGTTACATTTAAAATCCTCTCCCTGTTGGTTTTCAATGTGTATTTTCTTATTCTTATATGACTAAATGTAACGTGTTTTCTTGCTTCCTTTTATCAAACATAATATGTAAATAGTTAAAATAACACACCATTTTAAATTCTTGAACAGTCTCTACCAGTGTCAACCAGGAAATAACCTGCCTCCATGTTTTAGGAGACTTACAAGAACAATGCACAAAACATTAATTTCCCATACTATACGAAAACAATACTTATTTGTTCTCTATTCCATATAAGAACGCTTCAAATACAAAAACATACACACCATAAAATACCAGAAATTATTGTTATTATTACTTTTCCTTTTTTTGTGAAATGTTTTCTGATTTCTTTTTGTTATATATGTATAAATGTAGCCTTTCCCTTTTCACAAAGAGCTATATTACTGTGCTAAGCTGCACAACAAAGCACTCAGGAACTCAGTTCGAAGGACAGTCGCATGCTAAAGAAACTCATGATAACATAAACTTGGACAACACAAAAAAATATTTGCTTACCGAAACTAAGTTGTTATTCTTTAAATAACTGTATATATAAATTAAAAAAAGAGTCGAACCCCGACACCGCTTAAATTTTGAATGAAAATCTCTCGCCGAAGACTCCCAGGATAAGAAGTTAACTGTATTCTGCTAACGACCTTGTCAAAGAGGGCGGAGGACAGGACAGAAAATCAGGGCCTCACTTGCTCTTGGGGCGGGAAACTGCCACTAAATGCGGAATAATCAGCAATGATCAACGCCATGATGCAGAAGGCAATGAAAATCACTACATTAAAGACGAAGAATGTGTATCGACAGGACGTGTGGCCTGTAACTGAAAAGGTTCATAATGACCGAACTGTTGTCGAAAGATACCGGAATAGTCCCCGTTTCGGTTCTCCGGGAGGGGACTACCAAGTAGAAGGTGACTGGCAGAAAAAGAATGAATAACCAACGAAAAGATAACGTCCTACAGTTTGGGGCGTGTTATGTCGGAAGTTCGAACCTCGTAGCGAAACTAGAAAATCTGAAAAGGGAAATGCTAAGGCTCAGCAGTCAGGGTCAGTGAAATGATATGACAAGAAGAAAAGGATTCTAGTCAAATGACTGTAGGGTAATATTAACAGTAGCAGAAAGTGGTATAACAGGAGTAGGATTCGATACGATTAGGAAGGCAGAGAACAGAATGAGTTACTGTGGATAGTTCCGTGACTGGGTTGTTCTCATCAGAATCGACAGCAGACCAACGCCGACAACAATAGTTCAGGTATAAATTCCTAGGTCGCAAGCTGAAGAAGAGATGGAGAAACGTATATGAGGATACTGAACGGGTAATTCAGTACGTAAAGGGAGATGAAAATCTAGTAGTCACGGGGTATTGGAATGCGGTTGTCAGGGAAGGAATAGAAGAAAGGGTTGCGGGAGAATATGGGATTCGTACTAGGAATGAAAAAGGAGAAAGGCTAATTGAGTTTAAGAGGTTAGTCAGGAAGAATCAGTATGCAAAGAAGTGGGATACGGAAGTTCTAAGCAATAACGAGAGACGTTTGAAGTTCTCTAAGCTTATAGATACAGTGATAAGGAATAGCTCAGTAAGCAGTACAGTTGAAAAGGAATGGACGTGTTTAAAAAGGGCAATCACAGAAACTGGAAAGAAAAACGTAGGTACAAAGAAAGTAATTGCTAAGAGTCCATGAGTAACGGAAGAAATACTTCGGCTGATCGATGAAAGAAGGAAGTAAAAAAAAATATTCAGGGAAATTCGGGTATACAAAAATACAAGTCACTTACAAATGAAATAAAGTGGAAGTGCATAGAAGATAAGGCAAAAATGGCTACAGGAAAAATGTAAGGAAATCGAAAAAGGGATTATTGTTGGACGGACTGACTCAGCATACAGGAAAGTCAAAACAACCTGTGGTGACATTAAAAGCAGAGTTTGTAATATTAAGAGTACAGTGGCAGTTCCACTGTCAAATGCAGAGAAGAGAGGGGATAGATGGAAAGAGTACACTGAAGGCCTCTATGAGAGGGAAGACTTAACTGATGACGTAATAGGAAAAGAAACAGGAATCGGTGTAGAAAACATTTGGGACCCAGTATTAGAATTTAAAAGAGCTTTAGAGGACGTAAGATCAAACAAGGCTTAAGGGATAGACCACATTCCATCATAATTTCTAAAATCATTGGGGGAAATGAAGGCAAAACGACTATTCACATTGGTGTATAGAATGTAAGAGTCTGGCGACATACCAAGTGACTTAGGAAACATTTCATCCACACAATTCAGAGGACTGCAAAAGCCGCCAAGTGCGAGAATTGTCGCACAATCGGCTTACCAGTTAATGAATCCAAGTTGCTGACAAGAATAACATACAGAAGAATGGAAAAGAAAATTGAGTATGTGACAGATGTGGATCAAGGTAAAGGCACCAGAGAGGCAAGTCTGAAGTTGCGGTTGATAATTGAAGCGAGACTAAAGAAAAATCAAGACAGATTTATACGGTGTGTCGACCTGGAAAAACGTTCTACAATGTAAAATGGTGCAAGATGTTCGAAATTCGCAGAATAATTGGGGTAAGCTATAGGGAAAGGGGGGTAACATACAATATGTACTAAACTCAAGAGGGAATAATAAGAGTGGGAGGCGAAGAATAAAGTGCTCGGTTTAAGAAGGTTGTAAGACAGGGATGTAGTCTAACGCCCTTATTGTTCAGTGTGTTCATCGATGAAATAATTGCCGAAATAAAATAAAGGTTAAAGATTGGGATTAATTCAGGGTGAAAGGATATCGTTAGTGCATTCGCTGATGACATAAAAAAAATGGTTCAAATGGCTCTATGGGACTCAACATCTGTGGTCATAAGCCCCCTAGAACTTAGAACTACTTAAACCTAACTAACCTAAGGACATCACACACATCCATGCCCGAGGCAGGATTCGAACCTGCGACCGCAGCAGTCGCGCGGTTCCTGACTGAGCGCCTAGAACCGCTAGACCACCGCGGCCGGCGTTGATGACATCGCTATCATCGGTGGAAGTGAAGAAGAGTTACAGGAGCTGCTGAGTCGAATGAACATTCTAATGTGTACGGTATATGGATTGAGAGTAAATCGAAGAAAGACGAAACTAATGAGAAGTAATAGAAATGAGAACAGCGAGAAACTTAACATCAGGATTGATAGTGTCGAAATAGATGAAGTTAAGGAATTCTGCAACCCAGGCATCAAAATGACCCATGATGGTCGGAGAAGGGGCACAGAAAAAGCAGACTAGGTGGCAAAAAGGGCATTTCTACCAAGGGATGTCTACTAGTACCAAACAAAGGCCTTAACTTGAGGAAGAAATTTCTTAGAATGTATATTTGGTGCACAGCATTATATGGTAGTGAAACACAGTCTGTGGGAAAACCAACAAACAGGAGTATCGAAGAATTTGAGATGTGGTGCTACAGAAGAATGGTAAAAATAAGATGGACAGATAAAGTAAGACATGATGTGGTCCAGCACAGAATCGGAGAGGAATGGAATATGTGGAAAATACTGACAAGGAGAAGGGACAAGATGATAGGACGTTAAGATGTCAGGGAATAACTTCTGTATTACATTGTACTGGAGGGAGCTTTAGAACGTAAACACTGTGGAGGAAAACAGAGACTGAAATACATCCAGCAAGTAATTGAGGACGTATGTTGTAATCGCTGCTCTAAGATGAAGATGTTGTCATAGAAGAGGAATTTGCTGCCGCCTGCATCAAACAAGACAGAAGACGCAACAGGTAGATATACCGAAAATGAAATGGAATGGGGACTTGCTGCTATGGGCCCTTGGAAGCATGAGAGGCCGCTGGACGTATTGACAGAATAAAACATTAAGTGTTTTCTCAGTATAAGAGTCACTGTGATTAGCTCACATAAATACATAAGAGGTGAAACACAGAAGTTCAGCCGTGCCGAAAAGACCATCTTGTTGGTCGAAGGGAGAGATGCAGAGAAAGTGAGACAATTTCTTTCTGTGTGAAATTTTAGAAGGTAAGTTACTGGGTAACCGAAGAAAGGATAGCCCAAGGAAGAGAACAAGCTTATTCTAAGGAGCAGTTTGTTTGGGCAGTTCTCGGCTGCCTCATTAGTCAAAGAGTGAAATGACTTTTCCCAGTGTTTCCAACATTACCTCTACCTGCAACATTATGGTGAGATCGAGCAGCAGCAGCGTCATTATGTTTAGAGAAATGAAAGTCATTAGCTTTTCAATCATTTC
Organism: Schistocerca gregaria; assembly: GCF_023897955.1. Classification (NCBI taxonomy): domain Eukaryota; kingdom Metazoa; phylum Arthropoda; class Insecta; order Orthoptera; family Acrididae; genus Schistocerca; species Schistocerca gregaria. Next base: position 243,513,355 of record NC_064923.1, read on the forward strand.
AAGCTTCATTATGAAGACTCCTAATTTGGTTTAAATAACAGTCTCCCGTCTGCTCCAACCATAGGCCCGACGCACTTCCTTCTGTAGTACTACTTGCCTTTCAATTAAAGTTGCAACCGTCACTGGGAGCTTCACAATAGCAACCTATTTACTTTGGTAGTTATTAGGACCTTCTTTCTCAGATTTGATAAGGTGTTGTATACTTGTTTCGCTATTGTTTGTCAGCTGTTCAATGTTCAATTGTGTGTGAATTCCTAAAGGACAAAAATGCTAAGGTAACCGTGCCTAGACTTACACACTATTTAAACTAATTTACGCTAATAACAAAACACACACCCATGCCAGAGGGAGGACTCGAATCTCCGGCGGGAGGAGCCGCAGTCCGTGCATGGTGCCTTTGACCTCCCTGCCACTCCGCGCGGCTGTCAGTTGTCTATGCATAACTTCACAAGAATAAATCAAAGCAATTACAATTGTTTTCTTATTTAGTAGTTGCAGGACTCCCAGCTCATTATTTTGGAGGTTAATTAAATGTGGGATGTCGCAGGCAGGGCCCACATTCATATATGTACGTAAAATTAACTAGCATCTTCTCTATCAGAAATAATATCTCCTAGCATAATAATTGTTTTTGTCGCAAGGGAAGAATTCTGCTACAATGCTTGATGTGAACTCACCTTGATGTCATGGCCACCGATTCCGTGTGATCTGAAACCAAAACATCTGGGACGCTACCTGGAGTCAGTTCTGCGCTCACAAACAAACGGCCCGTAATTACGGGATCACTTCACCTGTGCGAAGACAGCTGATTCTGCGCATCTCTGGAAACTACCAAGGACTGTCGAGTCCATGTCATGCAGATTCGCTGTTGCATTGTGTTTCAACGGTGGATCAATATGCTATTAAGCAGGTGGTGATAATGTCATGGCTCATAAGAGTATAATGTATAAGCGTGTTGTGTCAATAAAATTTAATGACAAACGCAATAAATCTAGCTGGTTGCCGGCCGTTGTGGCCGAGCTGTTCTAGGCGCTTCAATCCAGAACCGTGCTGCTGATACGGTCGCAGGTTCGAATCCTGCCTCGGGCATGGATGTGTGTGATATCCTTAGGTTAGTTGGGAATAAGTAGTTCTAAGTTCTAGGGCACTGATGACCTCTGAAGTTAAGTCCCATAGTGCTCAGAGCCATTTGAACCATTTGAAAGTCCTTGCAGTAGAAGAGATAACTTTCACAGTATCGTAGATGAACAAGTGCTCATAGCTCTTAAGGTATGCATTTTAGAGCTAAATTTTACTGGACTTTTTTCTTGTTTTAGTGTAGGGAACCTGTCCCTAAAGTTTGTCGCCTTTTTTGTGGGCGGAGGGGAGGAGGGCAAATTATACAGTAGCAAATGTTCTTCAACACTAAAATCAGCTTAACGCATTTTGCTCATCTAGGGAACGTATAATGTGACATCCAAATTATAGGGAAAACAATGGAAAATCAGTATATGCTGACTTGTTTTGAAACCACATCCATCCCGAAAAGAAAGTGAGATGCTTACCATATAGAAGTAACAGAGTACATCGAGGAAGCTTAAAGAAGGACAGTACGTTTTGTATTGTCGAGAAATAGGAGAGAGAGTTTCACGGACATGATACAGGATTTGGAGTGGAAGTCATTAAGTTTCATGAACATGATACAGGATTTGGAGTGGAAGTCATTAAAACAAAGCCGCTTTTTATTGCGGCAGGATCTTCTCACGAAATTTTAACCACCAGCTGTCTCCTCCGAAAGCGAAAATATTTTGTTTACGCCGACCTACATAAATAAATAAACAAAATTAAGGAAATCTGAAATATGAAGGTATTCGTTTTCTTCGTGCGCTTTTGAGAGTGGAATAACAGAGAATTAGTACGAAAGTGGTTCGAGGAATCCTCTGCCATGCACTTAAATGTGATTTGCAGACGACCCACGTATGTGTAGATGTAGAAAAGGCTACTGCCTACCTGTGCGGGTCATGCAGTGCTAACACAGCTCGATTGTCTGCCTGTATGTATAATGAGCAGGACTTGCAATGTATTCAAGTACGTCTCTTAAATTTCTGTTTTACGAGTTGCCGAGTATGAATTGGCTGGTTCGTTTAATCTAACGAGGCTATGGGCGTCTGGAAAATTTGTTCTATCGGTAAGGAGCAATTAACGGCAGGTGGCTTGTGGTTGTGATTGATAGCCGCACATGCCCGATATAATGACCGCGGCTACAAAAAAGCGCTGTGGCTGTAATTACAGGTGAAGGAATGTCCGGCCCCCCTCCGCACCTGGCGCTGTTCGACGCCAGACTGTGTATTTACTATCCTTCCGCTAGAGGTTCCCGTGCTTCCATTGCGGGAAGTAATTAAGTGTATGTAAAGGCGTTTTTTGTGCCTCGAGTAATTGACTGCTCACGTAGTTAAGACAATATAGGAGTCACGAGGTAAAAGGTGGATGCGTGTACCTGTCACTCTCCATGCAAACAATCGTGCCTTCGCGACATTGTTACACCGGCTACGTTAGGTGGTTGCTTGTATGCCCCCTTTGCTCGAAGGAAGAATGGCCTTTCGTTAACGTTACCATAGAAACTTCTCCCACGCCAAATACCTGTGTCTGCTGTATACGGAATAAATGTTCGAACAACTCTATAGTGCGCAGATTTCGATTAGCTTCCGTTATCCCCAGTTTACGAAACTGTAATTCATGAGTTGAACTTTATTACCGAAACTTGATTAGGCAACCTTCTGTATGTCCATCCTGGCGACTGATGGCCTGCAAGACTTTTGCCATTCGCTTACCTAAAAGAATGAAATACCTGCTGCCATCGTTATCATGTTATTTCATTATTCTGCAACCATTTCCGGTGAGTTAGTACATCACAGAAACTGGTTACAACATAATAAAATAGCAGCATAACGATGGCTGCAGGTCTTCGATTTTACCATGTTGATAAGGCAAAGCTGATGTGAACAATGGTATATTGACTGGTAATCAAAACCTCCTCTGGTCGAATCTTGTATACGAGGCGTAACAGGTATATGTGCATATACCAACGCCGACAACAATAGTTCATGTATAAATTCCTAGGTCGCAAGCTGAAGAAGAGATGGAGAAACTCACACTTTAATACGTATGTGCACACATCATTGTGTTGGTTTTTTTCCCTTCGTCTTCACACAAACACATCACCTAATTTACTATCTAGTATTTTCTACGCGGTCGTAACTGCACCACTTTGTGGACTATGCCCGTACGTACAGGGTATTGGTTTGCGTCCGCGCGCCCTCACTTCAGCATCTGACCTGGAGCCCAAACGAAAATAAGCATGAGTGGCTTGCTCTTCCTTGTGCCTCTTGTATGTACTAACCTCAAAACAAAGACTGGTAATGGCTACAATGATTAGTCTCCATATAAGTAAAAGCCGATGCGATGTTGTTCACTACACTATCTTTAGTCACCAAGAGAAATATTTGCACTTGTACCTATTAAATAATATACAGCGTGTGCCATTTATTTCGACCACCCCATATAACTGTTTGTCCAGATGCAAATTACAAAATGTTTCAAGCAAATGTTCTTTAGTCGTCAGTGGGATATCAATCAGCATGATTGCTTTTGTCGTAGCTTTGATATGAACAGCGGTATGACTTTTTTAAATCGCCCCCTGTATTTTTTTATTCCGTAATTCATTTCCTCCCCTAAAGACCTATTCAAAAATGTATCACAGTGTACCACTCACTGAAACACAACGTTATGAATTACATAACACAACACTGACGTTGACGATCCCAGCGCATAGTGCAGGCACTCGGCGTAATGGAACAAACCCACGTGCTGACGTTGACAGAGAACAAATGTAAACATAACTAGAATCCACAACCGTCATTTCGTCAACAATCGTCAGTTGAAGAATTGTGTGGGTAGAATGTATACCAACGAAGAGAAGGTAGAAATCCTACTCACATATAACAGTAATTGCAATACTGTTTTGTTATGTACAGGCACATTTAGTACAGTAGTTTAGTCCTTTTAAATACTGTTGTGTAGAGTAGGTATACACTAAAGACTGTCCTTCCTACAAACTGCATCGACATAACGTTTCTTTTATTGTTGTTGTTGAAGGTAGGCGAAATGCTACGCAGGCAGCGGAACTGTACAGAGAGCGATATCCTGACAAAAAACCACCTGCCCGACGGATGTTTTCTCGTCTTGTTGCGACGCTTCAGGAAACGGGGCGTTTCAAACCGAAACGCTACCTTCGTAGCACTCGCACAGACGAAGCTGCCGAAGTTACTGTTCTCCCTTCCGTTCCTATAAATCCACATGTGAGCACACGACAGCTTGAACACGAGATTGGCATTCCTAAGACAAGTGTACATCGTACTCTTACATGTCACCGGTTCCATCCTTACCATGTGCACCCACATCAAGAATTGCATGGGAATGATTTCCACAATCGTGTACAGTTCTGTCAGTGGGCACAGCAGCAAATCCTTGCCAACCCGAACTTCTTCTCCAACGTTCTAGTTACCGACGAATGTTACTTCTCAAACAAAGGACAGGTAAATACAAGGAACATACATTACTGGTCCAGCGACAACCCACGATCGCTTAGACAGGTGGAACATCAGCGTCAATGGAGAGTTAACGTCTGGTGTGGGATGCTTGGTACTACAATTATTGGCTCTTATTCCATCAATGGTAGTCCAAACGGCACAGCGTATGTCAACTTCCTCAGAGGAATTCTTTCTCCTCTTCTGGTTGAAGTGCCGCTAAGTACCAGAATGCTTATGTGGTAGCAACACGATGGATGTCCAACACATAATGCCTTGCGTGCACGTCGTGTTCTGAACCGAAGGTATCCTGCTTGATGGATTGGTCGAGGAGGAACAGTTACCTGGCCTGCTAGGTCTCCTGATTTAAATCCTCTGGACTCTTTTTCTTTCGGGATGCATTAAAGACGTTGTCAATCGCGATATTCCAACAACTCCAGAGGACATGCAGAAACGTATCATACTTGCGTGTAATTCTCTTCGGCGGGCAACACTGGAAGCAATAAATAATTGTTTCATTCAACGAGCGCACCAGTGTATCGGTGTCCAGGGTCATCACTTTGAGCACCTTTGAATTGTCTACTCCTGGGTAATGGTACAAGAGAGTCAAAGACAATTTAATGTTATGTTTTCATTTCTTTTCTGACAATTCCAACAAGTGGACGAGTTTGTGATCCCGGGCTCAAAATCAATGTCGTGTTATGTAGATAATAACGTTGTGTTTCAGTAAATGGTACACTGGGATACATTTTTGAATAGGTCTTTAGGAGAAGAAATGAATTACGGAATAAAAAGTACAGGGTGCCAGTTAAAAAAGTCATACCGCTGTTCATATCTTTGTAAAAACAAAGCTACAACGAAGGCAATCATGCTGGTTAATGTCCCCCTGACGGCTAAAGAACATTAGTTTGAAACATTTTGTAATTTTCATCTGGACAAACAGTTATTTAGGGTGGTAGATAAACGGGACACCCTGCATATTATAAATATGACAGGCTGTGAATGTGTGAACGTTATGGAGATGCTGAACAAACTCCATTGGCAAACATTACAAGAGAGGCGTGTGCACCACAGAGAGACTTACGATCGAAGTTTCGAGAAAGCACTTTCCGGGAAGAGTTGGACAACATATTACTTCCGCCTACAAACGTCTCTCGTAATGGCCATGAGGAGAAAATTCGAGAAATTAGAGCCAATACAGAGGCTTACCGACAATCATTTTTCCCATGCGCTGTTCGCGAATGGAACAGGGTTGAGGACTCATTTAGTGGTACAAAAAGCACCCTCTGCCAAACAGCATTACCTGGCTTGGGGAGTATGATGTAGATGTAGAATGTCAAAGGGGTGGGGTTCGGGGTTAAAATTAGTGTAGCCCGCAACATAGGAATACCCATAATATATGGAGAATGAGAGCACTTGGTGACAACATAAAACCTTTACGAAATTTCTTCTCGTTGATAACCCCACAAAATGATGTAATGAAAAAATTATCGCTTACATTTTCTGTTACGGCGTAAATTCAAGCGCCGACAGCCAGTCGGGAACGACTGAACAGAGAGGGCTGTGAAAAAGGCTTCAGCCGTTTGAATGCTGACCGACCCCTGTCAAGGACGACAACACGACAGCAACGGCCTCTATGTGAATAGGCCCAGTTGTACACACGCTTCGCGACTAGAGACCTGAATAGAAGAGTCAACCTTTTTGCTTCCCTTGTATACACTGAAGAGATTTGTTATTTGAATGTCGTCCTTTGCTTGGGACACTTCTGTGTTATTGTCAAAGTTAAGTATTGTCATTGTTCATTTTGTAATAAAACTCATTAATACGATTTGCTTGCATGTAGTCTAGCGATCCGAAAAGGCAGGCTTCCTAAATCCCACATATTTGATGTCAAGGCTGGATTCATCATCTTCATTGTTCACACAGTAAAACAGCAGCATGAAGCATGAGGTTTCAGTTACTACTAACTATATTAGTGACAGTACACAATGACCATACATACCACTGAATGTATCAGAGAAATTGTACCACTGTACAATACATAGTTCAGGAATATGACGTCATAGACACTGAGACGCGTGAAAAACTGCCGCAGCATGGTTGACGTTTAAATCTATTATTCCTTTGACACTGGCACAAATCGTAACACAATATGCAGACAGTATCCACATACTTCGCTGAATTTACTTAGAAAATTATGTCATTGTATGAGGCATAGTTCAGGAGATGTTGCTGCTGTGGTCTTCAGTCATGAGACTTGTTTGATGCCGCTCTCCATGCTACTCTATCCTGTGCAAGCTTCTTCATATCCAAGTACTTACTGCAATTTACATCCTTCTGAATCTGCTTACTGTATTCATCTCTTGGTCTCCCTCTACGGTTTTTGCCCTCCACGCTGCCCTCCATTGCTAAATTTGTGATCCCCTGATGCCTCAGAACATGTCCTACCAAGCGGTCCCTTCTTCTTGTCAAATTGTGCCACAAACTCCTCTTCTCCCCAATTCCATTCAATATCTTCTCATTACTTATGTGATCTACCCATCTAATCTTCAGCATTCTTCTGTAGCACCACATTTCGAAAGCTTATATTCTCTTCTTGTCCAAACTATTTATCGTCCATGTTTCACTTCCATACATGGCTACACTCCGTACAAATACTTTCAGAAAAGACTTCCTGACACTTAAATCTATACTCGATGTTGACAAATTTCTCTCCTTCAGAAACGCTTTCCTTGCCGTTGTCAGTCTACATTTTATATCCTCTCTACTTCGGTCATCATCAGTTATTTTGCTCCCGAAATAGATAACTCCTTTACCACTTTAAGTGTCTCATTTCCTAATCTAATTCCCTCAGCATTACCAGACTTAATTCGACTACATTCCATTATCCTCGTTTTTCTTTTGTTGACGTTCATCTTATGACGTTCATCTTATATTCTCCTTTCAAGACACTGTCCATTCCGTTCAACTTACCTTCCAAGTACTTTGCTGTCTCTGACAGAATTACAATGTCATCGGCGAACCTCAAAGTTTTTATTTCTTCTCCATGGATTTTAATACGTTCTCCGAATTTTTCTTTTCTTTTCTTTTTTTTTTTTTTTTTTTTTTTTTTTTTTTTTGTTTCCAACCACTGCTTCCCTTTCGTGCCCCTCGACTCTTATAACTGCCATCTGCTTTCTGTACAAATTGTAAATAGCCTTTCGCTCCCTTATTTTACCCCTGCCACCTTTAGAATTTGAAAGAGATTATTCCAGTCAACATTCTCAAAAGCTTTCTCTAAGTCTACAAATGCTAGAAACGTAGGTTTGCCCTTCCTTAATCTTTCTTCTGAGATAAGTCGTCAGGTCAGTATTGCCTCACGCGTTCCAACATTTCTACGGAATCCAAACTGATCTTCCCCGACGTCGGCTTCTACCAGTTTTTCCATTCGTCTGTAAAGAATTCGCGTTAGTATTTTGCAGCTGTGACTTATTAAACTGATAGTTCGGTAATTTTCACATCTGTCAACACCTGCTTCCTTTTGGATTGAAATTGTTATATTCTTCTTGAAGTCTTAGGGTATTTCGCCTGTATCTTACATCTTGCTCACCAGATGGTACAGTTTTGTCAGGATTGGCTCTCCCAAGGCCGTCAGTAGTTCTAATGGAATGTTGTTTACTCCCGGGGCCTTGTTTCGACTCAGGTCTTTCAGTGCTCTGTCAAGCTCTTCACGCAGTATTGTATCTCTCAATTCATCTTTATCTACATCCTTTTCCATTTCCATACTATTGTCCTCAAATACAAGGCCCTTGTATAGTCCCTCTATATACTCCTTCCACCTTTCTGCTTTCCCTTCTTTGCTTAGAACTGAGTTTGCATCTGAGTTCTTGATATTCATACAAGTGGCTCTTTTTTCTCCAAAGGTCTCTTTAACTTTCCTGTAGGCAGTATCTATCTTGCCCCTAGTGAGGTAAGCCTCTACATCCTTAGATTTGTTCTCTAGCCATCCATGGTTAGCCATTTTGCACTTTCTGTCAATCTGATTTTTGAGACGTTTGTATTCCTTTTTGCTTGTTTCATTTACTGGATTTTTATATTTTCTCCTTTCATCAGTTAAATTCAGTATTTCTTCTGTTACCCAAGGATTTCTACTAGCCCTCGTCTTTTTACCTACTTAATCCTATGCTGCCTTCACTACTTCATCCCTCAGAGCTACCCATATGACGTCGTAAGCCCAGAGATCCGTAAAAACCCTCCGCATCATGCATGACGCTTTAATATATTACTTGTTTACTACTAAATCTATTCATAACATATTTTGCAGACATTAGCCACATGTATTACTGGATGTACCTGCAAAATTATATCATTGTACAACACACAGTTCAGGCGATACAACATCATAAACAATGAGATGCGAGGAACCGAAACTGTAGGTCTGAATTAGCAAGGGATGCAAGTGAAATATGGGAATAAATAGGTGTGACATGTGTTAAATATATATGAAATAGATTTGTCTTGTGTGTATGCGGGCAAAGCGACAGGAAAAGCGCTCACCCTAAGCGTCTGGAACGATTTCTACCAAATTTGGTAGACATATTAGTTACAATATGGAAAGAAATACTGTCAGTGGTTAAGAACCCGCAGCCTCCTATTGAGATGAGGGTGATAACTTGGAGAGAGAAAGAGGAAGAAGGAGTTGAACACAGGTAGGGGGGGGGGGTAGGAGATATACACAGAGAAGCGAGATTAGGAGATGGACCGAGAGAGCGGAGGAGGAAATAGAGAGAGAAAGGGAAGGGGAAGAGTTCGTGAGTGGAGAGGAGGAGTGCACAGAGAAAGATAAGAGGAGGAGACTGACAGGGAGTGGAGAGGGGAGGAGGACAGCAGGAGGGGGGAGGAGTTTGACAGAGGTAGGTGAAGGAGGCGATGGAGTAATAGAAGATTGTAATAAGAAGATATCCAGAGAACATAGGGCGTTCAGCTATCTCTCCATACATGAGGAAATCAAAAAGGTCGGAACGCTTTTCGGAGAAGTATTGCAGTAGAATACTGTCTCTCCAAACATAAGGATTAAATATTATGATCTTTCCCCTGCTAAGCAGTCGTGAAATGATTTACTCCTTTTTCTAAAATGTTTTGTAATACGCTGCTTGGTCACTTAAGCATTAATTTAGAGAAAACGAAATATTTTGTTACTGAAGGGGTGGTCAAGACCTGTCGCTAGATTTTGGGCTGGTAAGGTTTTGTGTATTAGAAATATTTGGAAGTCATTATTAATAATAATGGATCCGATGGAGTAGGATATTGTTACGATTCTAGAGAGTATAGCAAAGAGTGGAGCAGAAATAATAGAAATAAGAGAAAGAATTAAGAGGAACTTATTGTCAATGGAGATACCATTTATAAGGTATTGCTGTAGACTGACACTACAGGGTAAAATAAAAACACGAATGAAAGTGAAGACATAGGTAAGAGAATGAACCTACAATGGATACAGTCGAAGCACAAGTATTGAAATGGTATAAGCATGTATGCCGTTTAAGCGGGAAAAGATGGCCAAGGAGATGATGGAATGGATTACAACTAACAGAAGAAGAGGAAGAAGAGGGCACCCGAAAACATGAAAAAAATGGAGTAAGAACTACGTCAGAGACAAATTTGTAGGCGGAGGTTTGGAAACATGGATGATTTTTGAAATGGATGCGAGAAGCAACAATAATGTTGTATTAAACTGCAATAAAATATTATTATTACCATTACTGAAACGGTACAACCAGTCTCACTTCATAAGAGCTGTCATTTACATTTTCCGAGCGAATGTACGACCCGCAAGTCACACCAAACGTTCTCGTTTTCTTTAGTGGCGACCCTCTGTAGGAAGAATGAGTGGGGAAAATGTATTTATTTATCATGTAGCTGGAGCCCCATCTCAGCGATTGGATGAATAAGTAAGTCTATTTTGAAAGTTCTGTGAAGAAGCATGGAGATAAACACTATATGTCAGCTTTACTAACATAGTACCACGCTGGATACGGCGACGAACTCAGGGCAGGCCGAAGATGTACCGTTTCGCTGAGGCATTCCTTAATGGTAGTTGGTACTAGGCAACATTTTCGCTCCCTCTCCAGTTTCAGATCTCAACTGACGACAATCACAATCGGTCTGGCCCTCTTGTTCGGGGAGCCTTGAGAGTCAGCTTGTGGTTTATCGGAGTCTGTTGGTATATTTTGGAGTTGGTTAACGATGTGTTTCGTTTCAGCGTATAGTGTTTCAGCATAAAGTGTTTCAGCTAGGAGGATAATTTGATAGTGTACTGCGTGATTATATTTTATGTTTGATTTTATTCAAACCTTTATGTGTCGAGATCGGCTTAGGTCATAGGCTTTGTCCATGACGAAATACAAACACTGGTTTCCAGAGATCATGACATTTAGTGTCTCCCCTTGCTTCCCCGAATCCATCAAGGCATTCTGTTCAGCCCTTTCATTACCCCTGGAAATTTTATTTTCGAAGCGAAAATAAACTGGCGTACCAGTTCCATCTTTTATTGCTACCTTAACTTAACCCGATTCGTTGGTGCGATTCCTATATTAATGTCGTGGAAATAGGATGAAAAGTTATTTACAGTAACGCATGCTAGTGCAATGTAAGCGTTTTCACCATACTGAGCTTATGTACACACATAAAAAAAGCTTTGCATCACCCCGGTTCCCAGAACTCCTAAAGATAGACGTTCAGAGATGTCACTAGCCCCTCCCGTTTCGCCCCCCAAAGACGTAAACAATCATGCACGAGCCGCGCCTATTAGACGGAAGGGGTCCGACAGCCAATCAGTTCTAGTCATTTCACCAAGAAGGAGGTACTCGGCTCGTGTTGTCTTTAGTTCAGCCATGCCTAGACGGGCAACACCGCAGTTCGCTCACGTCCGTATTGTTACTTCGTGCCAAGAAGGGCTCTCAGTAAGGGAAGTACCCAGACGTCTCGAAGTGAAACAAAGCAATGTTGTTCGGACATGGAGAAGATACAGAGAGACAGGAACTGTCGATGACATGCCTCGCCCAGACCACCCAAGGACTACTACTGCAGTGGATGACCGCTACCTATGGATTATGGATCGGAGGAACCCTGACAGCAAATTCACCATGTTGAATAATGCTTTTCGTGCAGCCACAGGACGTCGTGTTACGACTCGAACTGTGCGCAAGAGGCTGCATGATGCGCAACTTCACTCCCGACGTCCATGACGAGGTCCATCTTCGCAACCATGACACCATGCAGCGCTGTACAGATACATCCAAAAACACGTAGTATGGACCGCTCAGTATTGGCAACACGTTCTCTTCACCGATGAGTGGCGCATATACCTTCAACCAGACAATCGCCGGACACGTGTTTGGAAGCAGTCCGGTCAGGTTGAACGCCTTAGACACACTGTCCAGCGAGTGCAGCAAGGTGGAGGTTCCCTGCTGTTTCGGAGTGGCATTATGGGAGCCAACGTACGCCGCTGGTGGTCACGGAAGGCACCGTAACGGCTGTAGGATACGCGAATGCCATTCTCCGACCGATAGTGCAGCCATATCGGCAGCCTATTGGCGAGGCATTCGTCTTCATGAACGATAATTCGCGCCCCCATCGTGCACATCTTGTGAATGACTTCCTTCAGGATAATGACATCGCTCGACTCGAGTGACCAGCATCTTCTCCAGACATGAACCCTATCGAAGATGCCTGGGATGGTTTGAAAAGGGCTGTTTGCGGACTACGTGACCCACCAACCACTCTGAGGGATCTACACCAGATCTCCGTTAAAGTGTGGGACAATCTATACCTAGAGTGCCTTGATGAACTTGTGGATAGTATGCCACAAGGAATACAGGCATGCATCAATGCAAGAGGACGTACTACTGGGTGTTAGAAGTAACGGTGTGTACAGGAATGTGGACCACCACCTCTGAAGTTCTCACGGTATGCTGGTACAACATGAAATGTGTGGTTTTCATGGGCAGTAAAAAGGGTGGAATTTATGTTTATGTTGATCTTTATTCCAATTTCCTGTACAGGTTCCGGAGCTTTCGGAACCGAGTTGATGCATTTTTTTAATGTGTGTATTAACATCTAAGTAATCTGTTGCGCATTTAATCAATTTTGATGTTTTTATTATGTCAGTATTATTCCGAGTCAGAAATTCCGCATGTGCCCATAATCACTGACCGCAAAATCTTGTCATTTGTCCAAGGCATCTCCAATGAGGCTCCATTTCGGCTTATAATAATAAATTAATTAATAGTATGACAATTAAACACCACTTTAGAAGTGCAAATACAATATAATAAAATACGTAGTTAATTTACAAATTTACAGACATATTGTTCACATAATTTGTCTCACCTGGTGTGGCGAGAACAAAGTCCGAGTGGTTTCCAAGGTACGAATTGCAAGGGCACTCTTCCACAACATGTTTGACAGTGTATCTTAGAAACCCACAAGTGCATTCTGCAGAGGTAGCCTTTCCCCACCTGTTTAGAAGTTCACCACATATCCCACAGTTGGTCTGGATCCTGTTAAGTGCACTCCATATTCTCCGTGAGAGATCAAGTTTCCATGATTTGTTGCTGGAACTTCTGGGGTTCTGATGGAGTATTATTACACCACTCTTTCCTCCAAGCGCAGTGGAAATTGAAGCTTTGGTCCACCAGCTTGCTGACTGTTCCGAGTGGGGTATGTCTGGAGCTAAGTCTTTTGATTTGGACAGCGGGTATGACCTTGTTAATTGGCAGTTGCTGGTTGTTGCAGAATTTTCTTGTATTCCTGAGGCGTTATACTTTCTCCCAGTTTAGGTGGTAGAATGCGGTTCAGGGTGCGTAGCCAGAATAACGGAATCAACTTGATGGTGGAATTAACAATCCGCATTGTTTGATTTAGTAGTGTATCTACCAGCTTCCCACGCCTGCTGTTTATCCAGACAGGGCTAGAATACTCTACCGTCGGCCGGGGTGGACAAGCAGTTAAAGACGTTACAGTCTGGAACGGCGCGACCGCTACGGTCGCAGGTTCGAATCCTGCCTCGGGCATGGATGTGTGTGATGTCCTTAGGTCAGTTAGGTTTAAGTAGTTCTAAGTTCTAGGTGACTGATGACCTTAGAAGTTAAGTCCCATAGTGCTCAGAGCCATTTGAGCCAATACTCTACCGCTATTTAGACAAGGCCAAGAACGGATGATGAGGTCTAAGCTGCTGAACTCCGTGTTTACCACATAATTTTTGCAGAATGTTATTTATTGAACTCAATTTAGCTTCAGTCTCCATCAGATGGTGTCTTAATGGTAGTGTTCTGTGAAGTACAACGCCACGGTATCATAGATCGTCACAGAACGAGGTGGCGCAGTGGTTAGCACACTGGACTCGCATTCGGGAGGACGACAGCTCAATCCCGTCTCCAGCCATCCTGATTTAGTTTTCCGTGATTTCCCTAAGTCGTTTCAGGCAAATGTCGGGATAGTTCCTTTGAAAGGGCACGGCCGATTTCCTTCCCATCCTTCCGTAACCCAGGCTGGCGCTCTGTCTATAATGACCTCGTTGTCGACGGGACGTTAAACAACACTAACCTAACCGTAGATTGATATTATAGGCAAGGCGGTTATCCTCGAAAAATATGTCCATTTCTCAGTTGGCTAGGAAATTGGTCATACGGAAACACGTGAATTCCCCATTTGTTAGAATTCGTTCGACGTTCTCATTTACGAAAGTACTGTCCCATTTTGCTTAATTATTTTGTTACTATACCTTCGTCGATCTCAATTTGTTTGTACTGTGTTGCAGTTATCATCAGAATAACCAAACTTCCGGGAGCCTTGAGGTTGTCCACTGTTCAGGATCTTCTGACCATTAGTGTTGTTGCCTACAATGATCTGACATGGTCTGCCTGTCAGGATATTGCTAAGATGTTATGCTTTTCTTCTCCAGGACATAACACGGAGCAGCTGATAAATACCCTGTCTCCCTGTCTCCACAGGTTTCATACGTCACAGACAGGTTAATAAATACAGCAAAGGCCAGCGTTTTCTTAAAAATCAGTCTTCTGACTGGTTTGATGCGACCCACTACGAAACCACCTCCAGCGCCAACCTCTTCACGTCAGTGTATTTGAAACGTCCCCTTAGAAAAATTATACGTGACTGTGCTTAAACTGACACACAATATTTTTAGCGCAACGCAATCTGACTTTCAAAAATCCCTACGAAAGAATGGCCCTGACTAACATTAACCTATACGTTTCACAAACCACTTACCACACAAAAATCTTCGTTACTCAAGCTACTGCAATACAGCGAGCACCACTACTGCCAGCTAAATAAAAGATTCAAACTACTGAAGGCACTAACTACTGACAGGCATAGTTAGCAAATGAATGATTTTAATAGAGAACAAACAGTGTATTTACCTTAATAGTCAAAATATATATGGTAGTTCATGGCATCCAGTCTTACAAATTACAAAACTCCGCCATCTCTCTCCCCACGTCCACCACTGCTGGCGGCTCACCTCCAACTGCGCAACGCTACGCGCTGTTAGCATCCAGCTGCCGCTGCCCGACACTACAATGGCGAGTATTACAACAATGCCAAACAGCCACAGACTGCACACGGCACAGCCAGTGATTTTCATACAGAGCGCTACGTGGCGGCGGCGTTACCAATAAAAAAAACTAAACAGCCTACTTACATAGCCGCCATGCTCCCCACAAAAAAATTTACAAATTGTTTTGGGCAGTGGCCAATACAGATTTGAAATTTTTTTTCATAATTACAATAACAAAGAAATGAAATGCACACACTTATCGATACAATGTTGGTCAAAAGCAAAAATTTCTCACAGTCCATAAAGACAGTTCTGATCATTCATCAAAGTAAAATTGCAGTGTTTTTCTCAAAGTCTGAGTAGTAAAAGAAAATGCACACGGAAGTAGTGGATTTCCATGCAGTCTTGAAGAAGTAGTGTTGTCCTTCCAACGGAAAGAATTTCTGACTCTTGACATGCAGACAGGTAATGGGCCACAACAGAGCAAACCCACAGCAGAGTCAGTCGAAGTTTTAAAGAATATTGGTAGGTAGGTCGTCACAGAGTAGACCCATTGTAGTCCTGGTAGAGATTACAGTATTGGTGAGCCACCAGAGGTGCAGACCCACTGCAGTCCTTGTAGAAATAATGGTATTGGTGGGTCATCAAAGGTGTAGACCCACTGTAGTCCTTGTAAAGATGGCCAGCAGCCATCTGTCTGACTGTGCAGGCGCACAATTACCATTGAAGAGTCTTGCGGATAATATAGCAAGTCCATAACCACCACTTGTGCACTCACAAAAATTGTTTTTGAAATGTCCTTAGAACCAGCAATGCTGTTATCCCTTACTGAATTAGTAACACACGTGCAAACACTGTCAGTCCCTACTTCTCACATATTGTCCATATACTATGACCAACAGAAGCGTGTGCAGTGAAATGTAACTTACAAGTTACTTAATTTGATGAACAGGTGTCAATTACAATTTTATAACATGAGAATACAATAACAAAGGTACAAGATATATCATTAAAGAACATAATAGTACAGATAACATTTGCAGTAATACAGGCTTTACAAAAGAATCGAAATAACATATACATCAGTGGTACAAAAATTACGACATAAGTACTTACATAAAAGATCAGAATAACTTTTGAAACATCAACTTCACACATGAGCATTAGAACAAAACAGAATAAATAATGTGTAAACATCTTTACAAAGTAAATAACATAGTATTTGAAAAATTCTACAACATAAATCTTATTAGCTAAACACATAAAGACAGGAAAAAGACAAATACACAAGGGTACATAAACACATAGAGGGATAATACGAAAGGAAAGGACAGGGTTTGTTTTACTGCAGTATTTTGCATAGAGATCTCCCTTAGTTTATCATTATTCCCAAAAAGTCCTATCTAAACCTGCTTTCTGTATTCTGTTCACATCCTCTTTCAAAAATAGTTTTTCTCCACTGTACACTACTTTTTTGGCCAAACCATTTTCTTAAAGCTTCTCAATGCTTTTCTTCCAATTCATCATAGTTAGTTTCTTATATAGTCTACCCCCTCTTAAGCTAACTTAAATCTACTGAGCTCAGATGCTGAACTAAGGGACGAGGCAATGCAGCAGCACAAAACAATTTACACAAACAGCAATGATAAAAAAAATGCAAGTAAGCATAGCGAGCAGCAATAAATGTAATAATTTATATCTAAACATGACAAAGCTGAAACAGAAAAAATATTACAGTAAAAATGTGTAATACCTATGTCACATCTTAACACTAGAGTGATGCATCACTAGAACATACGCTAGCAGATAAGTTACCAAATCGTAAAAAAAAAGTTATTTATGCAGTTCCTGTGTAGGGAAATGTCTATTTATGTTCCCTCGTTTTCTTAGAAGTAGGTCATAATTTTTTTACTGGATCTGTAGGCATAAAATATTTATATTAGTACATCCATAAAATTTATTTTAACCAATGCTTCAGTGCAGTTAGAAAGTAGCTATTAAACAAAATAGGCAAAGCAAGGCGTGAAACATCATTCGCTAGCCATAAGGCGTTTCATAATGCAGTAAACAATCTTCCAACTAGCAAAACAATAGACATGAAACGTTGCTCATCATTTCATTTCAGTAAATATCATAAATTAAGAACTCTACAGTGTTTTCAAGTTTGAGGGTGTCGTATTTACGATGCTTTCTACAAAGGAATGTCAATAGCGAGGATAATGGTCTCTTTTTTTCCACCTGTGCCTCTGAAAGGCACACACTAATGACTTTTTCTCAAGGCGGCTGGCACACCTGGCCGCTCGCAACGCATTACGTCACGGTCACCTACCTTTCTTACCGAAATATTTACGACAGCAGTTTCCGCTACAGTGACAGTCTCATGTAAAAAAATTTTCAAAGGTTGAGAATTTGCGTTACAAACGTGTAGAAAATAAAATCCTATACATATAAGGGTGTCCAAAAATTTTTCGACAGCATTGTAATACATTCACGCATGTACACACATTTCATAACTCTTAAAGTACGATTATTGGTTTCCAACAACCTTTTTCAAAAACCAGGGTCCCTAACCACTACTTATTATTCCTTACCTTATTCGTCCACACTTCTTCAATATTTAATCATGACAGATACGTAGCATAATCAAATAACTCATATAGCATCAGCTTAAACATACCTCAGCAGCATAATTCACATCGTCATCGTAATAATAACATCATAACACCTCAGTAAAATCTCAAAATCGTCGTAGCTTCCTCCAATAATTTCAAAACCTAAAAAAATTCTCTGCTCATGTCAAAAGTGTCATCTGCCTCAAACGTACTTTAAAAATCATGATCTCATACCAAACATCTCATTCAAAGCTCTCATAGTATCACAATGGTTCCGAAAAAATATGAACAGTTCACAAAGTACAGACAAAATACAATTTCGTATGTGCTTGAAGTTATCCAACTGTGTAATTACGTAAACATCTGTCACTGATGTAGTAAAATGAATGTTTGTCTCTCCCAGTAAAATGATCAGATAGCTGTGTAATTAATGTGTTAGAGAAATATGGTACCGATGTGTAAAATTGTATAAGCAAACACCATATTAGCTAGGGCTCCTTGTGCTTGCCAAACACATGGTACACAAAGTAAGCGTGTACCCCCTGAGGATTAATGTAATTATATCCTCAGGCGTTGCAGATTACAGCAATGGAATGAAATGTATCACGGAAAACCTTTGTATCATTGTATTTCAAATATCTTTAAAAATAAATGCTTTAAGTACAAAATTAGTCACTGAAATAAGCGTACTGTAGCGCTAAACTGTGCGTCGTGTTGTAAGATAATCTCTGTGGAAGTGTCGTAGTTATCGTACTCCGAAAGCTAAGTTCTACAGAAGTCAATGTACTTACCTCATGATAAACAAAAGTGAAATGCTTTGCGTATAAGTATCTTAGTTATTATGCTTATTGCCGTGATGAAGAAAGTACTGTGCTGTAACGTATTGCTGTGCTATGGAAAAGGCTGTCTAATTGTAGCTATTCCACAAAAGTTACCACTAAAACATGTTTTACTTTCCAGAATAATTCAGAAAAACTGTGCAGATATAGAACAGATACACCGCAAAAGCACAATGTAAATTGTGTCACACATTAGTAGCGTCGTGATATCATCGTGTAGCTATCACATAAACTAACCACTGTGCCATCTGGTATCTCACAGAAAGTACTTTAAATCCAGAATGTATTTTCAAGTATACCAAAATGTTGCATTAAAATCTCATTAACAGTATATGTTCTAAGTATGTAAGCCTTATAGTCGTTACGTAAACGTGCAACTAACAAGCAAGAATGTACAAATAACAACATTGTGTTGTCTGTTCACTATAACAATACATTCATAATTTCTGTTTAAAAATGTTCCCTATGTTCTAGACTGAGTAGTTAACTTCAAAACATTGTCGCATGTTAACAGTTTCTCAGTGTGACAAAGCATACTAGAAATGTGAAATGAAATGTTTTATGGCAAAGACAAAGTTAAAAAGCAGACTATCTTTCAATAAACGGTTTTACATGTGAAATGTGGTGCAATCTTTTACCCTTTACAGTACTCAGAGTTTGAACTTGAATGCAATTATCATGCGGTATACGTCGGTAAAGAATACTGGAATTTTTCTCAAGGTTAGCGTCTATGTTATTTTTCTCTGAGCCAGCCGGCGCACGTGGCTGCCTGCGGTGCGGGTCATTGTCTGTCTCTTTGTTGGCGGGCGTCGTTATTGGGATTAGAAGACCTAACTTCTACAAATTCACCTTGCCCAGAGGGCCCTATCCTGTTTGAAGCTCGCCAATTCTGATGGATTTCCGCTCTGTCATTATGATTATATCGTCTGTCGTCATGTCGGTAGTTCCTGTAATTTCTTGTTTGTCGGTCATGTGGTGGAGAATTTCTCCCTGAATTATCACTGCGCGGTGGACCCTTGCGTCTGAAGTTATTCTGTCTCCCGTGATAATAATAGTTCTGGTTGCCATATTGTCTGTTTCTATGATTGTCTCTGTCATGTTCATTACTACTGAAATTCTATCTTTCTCTGTAACTATTACTCTGCCAGTGGTTGTCATACGGGTGGTGTCTGTTTTGGTCACAATTTGTGTTGTGAGAATAGCCTTGTCGTGTCCAGTTGTTATTTCTTTCATTGCGGAATTGCGACGGATATGACCTGTAATTGTTGTGCTTCTGTTTTTGCGTTCCGCGATTGTCAGTGTCAATTTCCAGTTCTTGTAAGAGTCGCTGAAAAGCTTCAGTGTCGTCTTTGCAACGTCCTACCAAAATAATGTGTCGTAAATGTTCAGGCAATTTGATTAAGCAAATGCGGATTAGTTCTGAGGGGTTGTATGGGTTTAAAAATACTGATTCTTATGTAACATGTCTTCAAAATATTTGACAAGACTGGAAAATTCAGATTGTTCGAAATGTTTCATCATTATGATGCTTTGTTTTACTCGGTCTTGTGTAGCTTGAGACCAATATGCTGAGAGGAAGGCATGATAAAATTCTCCTTCACTATGACAATCGTGAATGACCGATCGCATTCTTACAGCTGGTTCATTCTCCAAGTAGCCACACATAAATTCTAATCTGTGCTCTAATGACCAGTTGGGAGGAAAACAATGAGAGAATTGATGGAGCCACGCTTGTGGATGAATGTCGTTGCCAGAATTCTTAAATGTTTTGAATTTACGTGCAGTAATGAACAGCTTATGGTCAAAATCATCGTGTCGGCGGGTAGCATATCGTTCATTGTTACGTCGTGTCGGCAGTTCCATCTCAAAATTCGGTGCACTTTGCCAATTTCTTTCACAATTTCCGAAATGCCCTGTGTTATTATTTTGTGGCTTTTCCGTATTTCTCTCTTCCCGTGTTGGAGCGCGAGTGTCCTCTGAAATATGTAATTCTTGTATTACCTGTGTCAGCTGATCTTGCACCTCCTGGATTTCTCTTTGGTGCTGTGTATTAATTTGATTCTGATATTGTTTGAATTTCCTAATTTGTTCGCACTCTTCTGCATCATTCAGACCATCATCTACCTTTGTAGATAAGTTAGTGAACTGATCTGAATGTTCGGCTACTTTCTCCGATAGTGAACACATTTCCTCAGTGTGTTTTTCTGAACCAAGTTTCAGAGTGTCCATTTGTGTTGAAATCGAATCTACTGTGACCTTTAAGTTTTCCTGAGTTCTTGCAAGTTGCGTAACCGAATCGGTGGATGCAACTGAGTCCATTTTAGCTTGCAAGGTGTCGTGATTTTCACGAACAACAGTTTGCAATTCTTTTATGGCTGCTTCGTGATTCTGTAATGCGTTTTCATGCCGCGAAAAATTAGGTTGAAAATGCTCACAAATTTGTGTTTTTACGTCATTACAGATTTTTTGACATTTCGATTCAATGTTATGTAACTCAGTAGTTAAGTTTTCACGTGTTTGTTCAAGTGTGGTGTCTAAATTCCGAAGATTTTGTTCCATTGTGTCTAACTTTTGAAGATTATGTTCCATTGTGTCTAACTTTTGAAGCTTTTGCTGTGTTTGTCTCTGATTTTGTTCCATTGTGTCTAACTTTTGAAGATTTTGTCCCATTTGTTTCTGATTTTGTTCAAGCGTTGTGTCTAACTTTTGAAGATTTTGTTCCATTGTGTCTAACTTTTGAAGCTTTTGTCCCATTTGTTGCATTAATTGTAATAACAATGCACTGGTGTCTGAAACATGTTCCTTAGTCCTATTTGGCAATGCATTTGCACCGGCAATATTCGCAGTTTGAAAAACAGAAAATGTGTCTTGACTTATTTGAGAAAACGGTGACGACGCTAAACCTGAATGTACAGTATTTGCAAGATTGTTTCCTGTCATTTCGGAATCCTGAGGCGAGCTGTTGCCGACCGATCGATCGATAACGCTTTCCTGTTCACTAATTGTTTCACTGCCTACACCATTATTTGCAACCCGCTCCATTTCCCTATGCACAATTACCAAATTACTACTTTGAACATTAGTTAATTCATTACATGGTGGCGCTAACACACTGATTTCGTCTTCACTGTCATTTCTCAGTTTACTTTGGAGCCTAGTATTACGTTTTTCACACGCCATTATTGTCACAATATTTCACACGACAACACAGAAAAACACAATTTGAAGAACAAAAATAATTGAACACATTAACATAGCACTGAAAATAATATCTAGTTAATTGCAAGCGCAGATGCGAAGTACTTGGTGCAACTCTACATGCATGCCACAACTGTTGTACTGTACAACAATGAAAGACTACAACTACAAAGAAAATTCTCTCTATGATTACGCGCTAGCAATAAAAAAAATCTACATTAATTACACAAACTACAAGAAAAAATCAGAAGATTCCAGTGAGGTATCCTCGGCTAAGGGTCGACATATGAAACGTCCCCTTAGAAAAATTATTACACGACTGCTCTATATGAAACGTCCCCTTTGAAAAATTATACAAGACTGTGCTTAAACTGACACACAATATTTTTAGCGCAATGCAATCTGACTTTCAAAAATCCCTACGAAAGAATGGCCCTGACTAACATTAACCTATACGTTTCACAAATCACTTACCACACAAAAATCTTCGTTACTCAAGCTACTGCAATACAGCGAGCACCACTACTGCCAGCTAAATAAAAGATTCAAACTACTGAAGGCACTAACTACTGACAGGCATAGTTAGCAAATGAATGATTTTAATAGAGAACAAACAGTGTATTTACCTTAATAGTCAAAATATATATGGTAGTTCATGACATCCAGTCTTACAAATTACAAAACTCCGCCATCTCTCTCCCCACGTCCACCACTGCTGGCGGCTCACCTCCAACTGCGCAACGCTACGCGCTGTTAGCATCCAGCTGCCACTGCCCGACACTACAATGGCGAGTATTACAACAATGCCAAACAGCCACAGACTGCACACGGCACAGCCAGTGATTTTCATACAGAGCGCTACGTGGCGGCGGCGTTACCAATAAAAAAACTAAACAGCCTACTTACATATTAACTGTACGATCCGAACTATTTGTTGGATACATTCTAGTCTCTATTTTCCTCTACAGTAGTACCATGGAAGTTATTCCCTGATGTATTAGCAGATGCCCTACCATCCTACCCCTTCTTCTTTTCCATATATTCCTTTCCTCTCTCTCCGATTCTCCGCAGCATCTCCCCATTCCTAATTCTCAACATTCTTCTGTAGCATCATATCACAAATGCTTCGATTTTCTTTTTTCCGGTTTTCCAGCAGTCCATATTTCGCTACCGTACAATGTTTTGCTTCCCCAAATTAAGTCCTATGTTTGATACTAGTAGACATCTGCTGGGCAGGAATGCCCTTTTTGCCAATGCTAGTCTGCTTTTGATGTCCTCCTAGCTCCATCCGTCAAGAGTTACTTTGCTGCCTAGGTAGCAGAATTCCTTAACTTCATCTACTTCGTGACCGTCAGTCCTGATATTAAGTTCCCCGCTGTTTTCATTTCTGCTATTTCTCATTATTTTCGTCTGTCTCCTTATCCTCAGTCCATATCCTGTACTCGTTAGACAGTTCCTTCCGTTCAACACCTCCAGTTCTTCTTTTCCACTTTCACTGTTATAAGTGAATCTTCTCATATACTTTCACCTTGAATTTGAATCTAATTTTTAAACCTTCCTTTTATTTCCGTGATTGCTCCTTCGATGTATACACTGAAAAGTAAGGATGGAAGACTACATCCTCGTCTTACCCTCTTTTTATTTCGAGCACTTCGCCCTTTGTCTTCCACTCTTATTTTTCCCACTTCGCCCTTGTGCGTGTGATATACACTCCTGGAAATGGAAAAAAGAACACATTAACACCGGTGTGTCAGACTCATCATACTTGCTCCGGACACTGCGAGAGGGCTGTGCAAGCAATGATCACACGCACGGAACAGCGGACACACCAGGAACCACGGTGTTGGCCGTCGAATGGCGCTAGCTGCGCAGCATTTGTGCACCGCCGCCGTCAGTGTCAGCCAGTTTGCCGTGGCATACGGAGCTCCATCGCAGTCTTTAACACTGGTAGCATGCCGCGACAGCGCGGACGTGAACCGTACGTGCAGTTGACGGACTTTGAGCGAGGGCGTATAGTGGGCATGCGGGAGGCCGGGTGGACGTACCGCCGAATTGCTCAACACGTGGGGCGTGAGGTCTCCACAGTACATCGATGTTGTCACCAGTGGTCGGCGGAAGGTGCACGTGCCCGTCGACCTGGGACCGGACCGCAGCGACGCACGGATGCACGCCAAGACCGTAGGATCCTTCACAGTGCCGTAGGGGACCGCACCGCCACTTCCCAGCAAATTAGGGACACTGTTGCTCCTGGGGTATCGGCGAGGAGCATTCGCAACCGTCTCCATGAAGCTGGGCTACGGTCACGCATACCGTTAGGCCGTCTTCCGCTCACGCCCCAACATCGTGCAGCCCGCCTCCAGTGGTGTCGCGACAGGCGTGAATGGAGGGACGAATGGAGACGTGTCGTCTTCAGCGATGAGAGTCGCTTCTGCCTTGGTGCCAATGATGGTCGTATGCGTGTTTGGCGCCGTGCAGGTGAGCGCCACAATCAGGACTGCATACGACCGAGGCACACAGGGCCAACACCCGGCATCATGGTGTGGGAAGCGATCTCCTACACTGGCAGTACATCTCTGGTGATCGTCGAGGGGACACTGAATAGTGCACGGTACATCCAAACCGTCATCGAACCCATCGTTCTACCATTCCTAGACCGGCAAGGGAACTTGCTGTTTCAACAGGACAATGCACCTCCGCATGTATCCCGTGCCTCCCAACGTGCTCTAGAAGGTGTAAGTCAACTACCCTGGCCAGCAAGATCTCCGGATCTGTCCCCCATTGAGCATGTTTGGGACTGGATGAAGCGTCGTCTCACGCGGTGTGCACGTCGAGCACGAACGCTGGTCCAACTGAGGCGCCAGGTGGAAATGGCATGGCAAGCCGTTCCACAGGACTACATCCAGCATCTCTACGATCGTCTCCATGGGAGAATAGCAGCCTGCATTGCTGCGAAAGGTGGATATACACTGTACTAGTGCCGACATTGTGCATGCTCTGTTGCCTGTGTCTATGTGCCTGTGGCTCTGTCAGTGTGATCATGTGATGTATCTGACCCCAGGAATGTGTCAATAAAGTTTCCCCTTCCTGGGACAATGAATTCACGGTGTTCTTATTTCAATTTCCAGGAGTGTATTATCCGTCTTTCCCTATACCTTACTCGTATTTTTCATCAGAATTTCGAACAACTTCCACTGTTTGACACTGTCGAACCCTTTTGCCAGGTCGACAAACCCTATGAACTTGAGTTGATTTTTCTTCAGTCCTTCATCCGCAACGTCAGAGATGCCTCTCTGGTGCCTTTACCTTTCCTGAAGCCAATTCGGTCGTCTTCTTACACATCATGAATTTACCTTTCCATTCTTCTTGATATTACTCTTGTCAGCAACTTGCACGCATAAGCTATTAAGCTGATTGTGTGACAATTCTCGTACTTGCCGTCTCTTGTTATCTTCAAATTTTTGTGGATGATGATTTTACGAAAGTCAGGTAATACGTCACCCGACTCGTAGATTCTACACACCAATCTGAACACTAGTTTCGTTTCCACTTCCCCGAAAACTTTGAAACGTCTCCTTTCAAAAATTATAAATGACAGTACTGGTGAACTTCTACGTTATTTGATTTTCAAACAGCTGAGCAAAACTGAACGTACTCAAACAGTTTTCTCTTTACTTATTTTGATCATCACTAAACTGACACACAATATTTTTAGTGCAACGCAGTCTGACTTTCAGTAATCCCTACAAAAGAATGGCCCTGACTAACAATAACCTATACCTTTCATGAATCATTTTCCTCATAAAAATCTTCGTAAGTTCGAACTACTGCAATACAGCGAGCGCCACTACTGACAGCTAAATAAAAGATTCAAACTACTGAAGGTACTAACTACTAATAAGCATAGTTAGCAAATGAAATATTTTGATAGATAAGAAACAACGTATTTACTTTTATAGCGTTCAAAAGTCATATATATATATATATATATATATATATATATATATATATATATATATATATATATATATATATATATATATATATATCCCCACATCCACCACTGCTGGCGGCTCACCTCTAACTGCCCAACGCTATGCGCTGTTCACATCCAACTGCCCAACATTACACAAGCGAATATTCCAACAGTGAGTCCAACCAACCACAGACTGAACACAGCTTAGTCAGCGATTTTTATACAGAGAACTACGTGGCATTACCAACATAAAAACTTAAACAGCTTACTTACAACTTAAGAAATTTGCCTGTCCCTTCTGCCTTATCTGTTCGTAAGTCTTCCAAATATCATTTAAATTCTGCCAACTTCTGTGCAAGTTTTCAATAAAAGTACTTGATCCACACAGTTACAGTTTGGTCAGATTTGGGCCTGTTCGATAATTCTTTTTGTATGTATAACACATCCCTCTTTCATTTTTACAACCTCCTAGAAGTTTGTGGTACGCCAGAGATAAGGGGCCTTTTACTTAGGGGGCTCAGAATGTAAGTAAAAATGATCGCCTGCTACGCCTCAAATCCCCAGACCCTCAACTGCGTGAGTGTGAAATATTTTCCATTATGTGCGAGTGCAGGCTTTCTCGTCCAGTTTCATATATGAAGTCTTCACGGTTTGTCAGCCGATTAGCACTGTCGTCTCGTAGCAACGTTTCGATGGAATGCGTCCGCATCATCTTCAGGCGAAGTGTCGGGATATTGTCGGTCGCGGGCTTATATCTTTGCTGGACCGCTCTCCGGTTCCCGCGGCCGGCCAATCACGCGGCCGACCACAAGAAGACAGAAGAGAGATCGGATGAAGACGAAGCAATGGGCTGTGCGTTCTTGCCATACGCGGGTCCTCCGACGTCCAAGATTGCGATAATTCTCAAGAAACATAAAGTGAAGACCTTTTTCCGCGCAGCAGGAAAAATCAAAGACCTTCTCGGTTCAAGGATCCACTAGGTATGACGGCACCAGGTGTGTACAAGATCGGATGCGAATGTGGGATGCAATATATAGGACAGACGCAGCGTTGTTTCTCACAGCGCCACAGTGAACACATTAGGCATGTACGCTTGGGTCAGACCAACAAATCTGCTGTGGCGGAACATAGTATTGACGAGAAGCACACCTCCGATTTCGAGGACATAAACAAAAAAATGCAGTACAAACGGATTTTGGGACTCAGTAATCAAAGAGTCCACAGAAATACGATTACACAACTTGATCAACTGCGACAGTGGCTACCATCTTAGCACAGCGTGGAAGCCTGCTATCAGGAAAATCAGAGAAGAACGTTTTGCTACACCAAGGGCCGCGGACGGGGTAGCCAGAGACGGACACCGGGACTCGAACCCCGTGCATCGGGCGATTCCGCGGGGGCGTAATTGGCCGGCCGCGGGAAGCGGAGAGCGGTCCAAAAGAGATATAAGCCCGCGACCGGCGATATGCTGGGGTGCCACAGGGATTGGTCCTACGGCCAGTTTTGTACAGTCTGTACACTGCGTACACTACAACGGCCCCCCTGGTGCACACTGCACAGTACGCTGACGACACAGCCTTCTACACGAGAAATGGGAACAAGGACCTGGTAATTCATAGGCTACAAACGGTCTTAGACGACACAGAAACTTGGGCCCGTCGCTGGCGATTCACCATTAACTCTGAAAAACGCAGGCTATGCTGATTACCCGCAGGCTTGGAAGGCGCGAACCTCCTCAACGTCCCCCCCCCCCCCCCCCCTCCACCATCACTTAAACGGAACCCAACTCCCCTGGCGTAGAACCGCCAAGTACCTCTGCGTAATCTTGGACTCTCGTCTTACGTGGAAACCCCACATAGACGAGGTCCACAGGAAGGTCTTGCGCCAGAATGTCCATCCTATACCCTACCCTGAACTCAACCAGCTTCGTTCCGTGCCCAGTAGCAGTAAATGTGTATCAGGCCCTGTCTGGGGATACGCGGCAAAGCAGCGCCTGGACAAACTCCAGAGGCTGCAGAACCGCGCCCTCGGGAGGGCACTGCATTTACCTCTTGGATTCCCCACAGATGATCTGCATGCCGCTCCTCAGAGAGAGTTTCCAACATCTGGCAAGGGGCTTCTATGAGGGTTCTTCTAGATCAGGGAACGCCCTCATCCACTCCCTAGGTCGGTATGACATGTCCCGCGACAAGCACAAGCGCCCTATGACGATCTTCGACGATTAAGTCGAAGAGAAAATCCCAATACCAAATCCCAAATCGTGCTCCTTCGCATGTAACTCTAAACATCTCGCCAACCTCAGGCAAATACCAGACGCGTACAGAACAGTCATCACATAACACAGACACCAAAAAAGTACAGAAAAAATCATACACACACGTACACAGGGGAGTAAAAGCCGAAAGGCTACAAACAACCTCTCACACTTCCCCAAAGATGAGAGGAGCAGCGAAATGCCGATACTTCGCCTGAAGATGATGGAGACGCATTCCATCGAAACGTTGCTACGACGATGCTACTTGGCTGTCAACCCGTGAAGACTTCATATACAGGGTGTTACAAAAAGGTACGGCCAAACTTTCAGGAAACATTCCTCACACACAAGATGTTATGTGGACATGTGTCCGGAAACGCTTACTTTCCATGTTAGAGCTCATTTTATTACTTCTCTTCAAATCACATTAATCATGGAATGAAAACACACAGCAACAGAACGTACCAGAGTGACTTCAAACACTTTGTTACAGGAAATGTTCAAAATGTCCTCCGTTAGCGAGGATACATGCATCCACACTCCGTCGCATGGAATCCCTGATGCGCTGATGCAGCCCTGGAGAATGGCATATTGTATCACAGTCGTCCACAATACGAGCACGAAGAGTCTCTACATTTGGTACCGGGGTTGCGTAGACAAGAGCTTTCAAATGCCCTCATAAATGAAAGTCAAGAGGATTGAGGTCAGGAGAGCGTGGAGGCCATCGAATTGGTCCGCCTCTACCAATCCATCGGTCACCGAATCTGTTGTTGAGAAGCGTACAAACACTTCGACTGAAATGTGCAGGGGCTCCATCATGCATGAACCACATGTTGTGTCGTACTTGTAAAGGCACATGTTCTAGCAGCACAGATAGAGTATCCCGTATGAAATCATGATAACGTGCTCCATTGAGAGTAGGTGGAAGAACATGGGGCACAATCACGACATCACCAATAATGCCTGCCCAAACGTTCACAAAAAATCTGTGTTGATGACGTGATGGCACAGTTGCGTGCGGATTCTCGTCAGACCACACATGTTGATTGTGAAAATTTACAATTTGATCACGTTGGAATGAAGCCTCATCCGTAAAGAGAACATTTGCACTGAAATGAGGATTGGTACATTGTTGGATGAACCATTGGCGGAAGTGTACCCGTGGAGGCCCATCAGCTGCTGATAGTGCCTGCACACGCTGTACATGGTACGGAAACAACTGGTTCCCCCGTAGCACTCTCCATACAGTGACGTGGTCAACGTTACCTTGTACAGCAGCAACTTCTCTGACGCTGACATTAGGGTTATCGTCAACTGCACGAAGAATTGCCTCGTTCATTGCAGGTGTCCTCGTCGTTCTAGGTCTTCCCCAGTCGCGAGTCATAGGCTGGAATGTTCCGTGATCCCTAAGATGCCTATCAATTGCTTCAAACGTCTTCGTTCTGGAAATCTGTCTCGATACAAACGTACCGCGCAACAGGTATTGCCCCATACATCAAATGGGCATCTGCCAACTCCGCACTTGTAAACATTGCACTGACTGCAAAACCACGTTCGTGATGAGCACTAACCTGTTGATGCTACGTAATGATGTGCTTGATGCTAGTACTGTAGAACAATGAGTCGCATGTCAACAGAAGCACCGAAGTCAACATTACCTTCCTTCAAGTGGGCCAACTGGCGGTGAATCGAGGAAGTACAGTACATACTGACGAAACTAAAATGAGCTCTAACATGGAATTTAAGCGTTTCCGGACACCTGTCCACATAACATCTTTTCTTTATCTGTGTGTGAGGAATGTTTCCTGAGAGTTTGGCCTTACCTTTTTGTAACACCGTGTATTTTCCATTATGACGTTTCAGGTCCGGGGAACACGGCTACAGACTCATTCTATCCTCCTCGAGAGACTTGATAGCAGACACAGGCGTTCCAGTTGCAGTGGTGTACCAACTCCCCCGTCCACCGCGCACCTTCTGCCCCCTCCCCACTGTACAGGCTCCAGTGCCTGGGGCCACCTCTGCACATGACGTGGGCACGGCCTGACCTGGGCGGCGCGGCGCCTCTTATCGCCTCCGATCACCTTGGGCGGCGAGGGTCGCGGCGCGGCCGCTGCCATTGACACGGATCCGGCCGCGGCTTTGTTTTGCACCCCTGCGCCTCATTGTGCTGCGCGCGGTGGGAGGCGCTCGCTAAGTGGCGCACGCGAATCCACTGATCGCGGCCGGCGCTGACGCTGACGTGCATTACGTCGAGTGTATCTGCGCCCTGACGGGCTTATTATTGGGCCTATCGCAGAGCTGGAGCCCCGGACAAAGGGGGTGGGGCGGTACTCTGCGTAACTCGATTCAGATAATGGTTCCACACGTCGCGCCCTGACACTGACGCCTCAGACGGTTCGGTGCGCGGAATTAAATACGTTGATTAAAAAAAATAGAGAACTAAATGACTGTCGAAATAATAGATGGTGTAGTATGGACGATAACCATTAATTAGGCTACTTCTCGGGACGATGGCATCGCCATTATAATGACCGGTATTGCGATATTATCTGGTTTCCTTTTATGGCCTTCTATATTCATATCCTCCTTCCCTTCTCCCACATTGCTAATATGTAATAAATTTGATTGTCATCGTGTAACTGCCGTGTGAAGCTCCTATACCCTTCACTGTTTTAATTCGAAGTTAGCGTAATGTTTCCAGAGTGAATGTTCAGTCTGCAGCGGACTGTGCGCTGATAGGAAACTTTCTTCAGATTAAAACTATGCCACATCGAGACTCGATCTCAGAACCTTTGCTTCATAGTTCAGTCGGTACAGCACATGCCCGCAAATGGCAAGTTTTGGTCTGTCACATGGTTTTAATCTGCCAGAAAGTTTGTATCGTCTATGTCTAAAGTTAGGTTTGATTTTATGTCTTACAAGAACAGTTATACCAAGAGGGGTGTGCTGACAGCGTATCTGATTACTGGTATCTGTATATCTACCTGATCCTATTTTGAACAATCTTTATACTAGCAGAAAGCAATACCAGTAAAACCAAACTAATTAAAACCTGTGCGCAGTAACGCTAATTAGACGTATGTACGAGGATGAGTCAAATGAAAACCTTAAATATTTTTGAAAACGTTATTTATTGTGCAGAAGTGGTACAAAGCTGTATCACTTTTCAACATAATCTCCCCCACGCTCAATGCAAGTCCCCCAGCGTTTACAAAGTGCACAAATCCCGTTAGAAAAAAAATCTTTTGGTAGTCCGCGCAACCACTCATGTACCTCTTCATCAGAACGGAACTTCTTTCCTCCTATTGCGTCATTGAGTCGTCCAAACATATGGAAATCACTTGGGGCAAGGTCTGGTGAGTATGGTGGATGAGGAAGACACTCAAAATGCAGGTCTGTGATTGCCGCAACTGTTGTACGAACAGTGCGTGGGGCCTTGCATTGTCATGTTGTGAAAGGACACGTGCTGACAGCAATCCACGTCGCTTTGATTTGATTGCATGCTGCAGATGATTTTTAGGAGATCTGTGTATGATACACTGGTGACAGTGGTCCCTCTAGACATGTAGTACTCCAAAACGACGCCCTTTTCGTCCCAAAAGATAGTCAGCATAACCTTTCCTGCTGATGGTTCTGTTCGAAACTTGTTTGGTTTTGGTGATGAGGAATGGCGCCATTTCTTGGTCGCTCTCTTCATTTCCGGTTGGTGGAAGCGAACCCAGGTTTTGTTCCCAGTAACGATTCTTGCAAGAAAACCATCACCTCCTCGTTCAAAGCGCCGAAGATGTTCTTCACAACCATCAACACGTCGTTCTCTCATTTCAGGAGTCAGCTGCCGTGCCATCCATCTCCCAGAGACTTTGTGAAACTGGAGCGCATGACGCACAGTGTGGTGTGCTGACCCATGACTAATATGTAAACAAGCTGCGTTCAGTGTCACTCGGAGGTTTTCCTTCACTATGGCTTCAACTGCTGCAATGTTCTGTGGAGTCACAACTCGTTGTGCCTGACCTGGACGAGGAGCATCTTCCCCTCAAGTCACATCATTTGCAAACTTCCTACTCCATTCGTAGACTTGCTGCTGTGACAAACATGCATCAGCGTACTGAACCTTCATTCGTCGATGAATTTCTATAGGTTTCACATCTTCACTACGCAAAAGCCGAATAAAAGAACGCTGTTCTTCCCTGGTGCAAGTCACAAGTGGGGCGGCCAAATGGTTCAATTGGCTGTGAGCACTATGGGACTTAACATCTGAGGCCATCAGTCCCCTAGAACTTAGAACTACTTAAACCTGACTAACCTAAGGACATCACACACATCCATGCCCGAGGCAGGATTCGAACCTGCGACAGTAGCGGTCGCGCGGTTCCAGACTGAAGCGCCTAGAACAGCTCGGCCACACAGGCCGGCTGGGGCGGCCATCTTTATACTGATACTGCGACAGTGTGTGTGCATCTGCACTGTGTTGCCAACTCCAGACCATTCTGCACCGTGTTTGTAGCACGCTCACCAAGTTACGGGATAACGGCGCGAAATTTCGTTTTCATTTGACTCAGCCTCGTACATACAGAGCTATTCGATCTTACCACGGCCTCGGTTGCAATGGTTACCTAGATTTCAGTCGGGATAACCCAACCTTCTTCAGAGTAAAGGTAGCTACCGTTTGTCCATAGTGTAACTGGAACGAGTTCCAGTACAGCACTCGTGGCTGCGGCATCGCGTTCGCAAAGTGGGGCCGAGGCAGTTTCAGATAAGTTTTTACAGTATGACGCTAATTTATGGATTTGTAGTTTTAGCTTCACTATGTCCGCTATGGACAAACAGTAGTTAATATTATTCTGGGGAAGGTTGCATTATCCCGACTGAGACCTAGGTAAATCTAGGCTGTTGGTTATTAATATTAAAATTAATATATATTCAGTTGCTGACAGGGCCGCGAAATGTTGAAAATATTTAAGTAAAAAATGGCCCGAACGTGAAAATCCATAAACTATGTGAAATAAATTTCTTACCCCGTACTGGTGTCGCCTTGGATAACTCGTTGTTCTGCTCTACCATCCTAACTACATTTGCAAAAGCTAAAATGCGAGATATTTGACTGAGACACATTTAGAATATGTTTGGATAAAAACGACTTGGAATTGGGAGGTGGTACATGACTGTGGAGAATGACTGTAATAGCTTACTTGAAAATTGAACATTGTAAACTGACTTGCAACAAGTCATATCATAGAAATTACATTTACGGAAACCAATAATCTTTACAAAAAAATACAATAAAAAACTTGCGGTTACATACCAAGCTGGTCTTATTCAAATTCGTTCTACAGCAAAAGCGCATAAATATATGAATATTGATTACCTTATTGTAGATCGATGTAACAATATGTAGATAGATTCCTGATCAAAATTACATAATAGTATTTGTTGCATTTACTTAATTAATTTTATTTCAAATTTTATTTCTTCCATGAATCATTAGCACGTAACACTGAAATTATTACACTGAGTATTCATTACTAGGCGACTGCCCACTCCGGAGCATCGCGGCAGACGCTGCCAGCCTCTGACGTGCTACTCCCACTACTCCCGTGCAACGACTGCCTACCACTGCGCCACCTGAGCTCTTTTCTTACACATACTCTACCTCAGCGATAGCTGACTCGCAGCGTCCTTTCACACGTACAAATTTGTAATCGATACATCGCTTATGCTCTTCGATGATACGTTAAAATGTACTGTTTTTATTGTACGAGGGTCAGTCAAAAAGTAATGCCTCCTATTTTTTTTGTACGTTTAATTGTCAGGAAATTTAAATGCAATTACATAGGTTGAAAACCACAACATTGAGGATCATTTTGTCATTTTTCAATGTAATCTCCGCTCATCTCTACAGTTTTGGTCCATCTTTGAACAAGGACATGTATCCCAGCACGGTAAAAATCACAGCTCTGCTTCCTAAGCCATTGACGCACGGATGTTTTGACGGCCTCCTCATCTTCAAAATGAATCCCACGATGAGCTTCTTTTAGTGGCCTGAACAGATGGAAGTCTGATGGTGCCAGGTCAGGGCTGTATGGGGGATGAGGCAAAACTTCCCATCCAATTTTGACAATCTCGTCAGAGGTGTGACGACTGGTGTGTGGTCTTGCATTGTCATGCAAAAAAAGAACATCTGCCATTGATTTTTGTTGGGCGAACTCGCTGAAGACGTGCTTTCAGTTTTTTGGGGGCTGTGACGTATTGAACAGAATTTATTGTGCATCCGTGCTCCAAAAAATCAACCAGAATCACACCCTCTGTATCCCAGAAAACTGTTGCCATAACTTTCCCTGCCGATCGCACAGTTTTGAATTTTTTCTTCCTCGGCGAGCTTGTGTGACGCCACTCCATTGACTGCCTCTTTGATTCGGGTTCAAAAAAATGCACCCATGTTTCGTCCCCGGTCACAATTTTTTTCAGAAACTCATCTCCCTCCAAACGGAAGCGCTGCAAGTGTTGGGAGGCTATTGTTTTCCTTGCCTCTTTATTCTGATCGGTTAACATTCTTGGAACCCACCGTGCACAAACTTTTGAGTACCCCAATTGTTTAATAATCGTGATCACACTGCCTTTACTAAGAGAAATAATGCGACACACTTCATCTGCAGTCACCCGACGGTCACCACGAATGATGTCATCAACTTGCTGAATGTTGTGTGGAGTCACTGCACTCACCGGCCTGCCGCTCCACTTTTCGTCAGTCAACGGTGTTTGCCCTTCAGCTTCCTTACAACGACGAACCCATCGTCTAATAGTGCTGACATCCACTGTCACAACACCATACACCTTCTTCAGTCTTTCATGAATGCGTATGGGCGTTTCACCTTCTGCATTCAAGAATTCAATCACACAACGCTGTCTCAAACGAACATCGATGTCGGCCATCTTACAAACTTCTGCTGTGCTGCCACCTGTTGACACAGAAAGTTACTACTGCAGTGGATTGCAGAAGAAGGTTTGAGGAATGGCGCCAAATTCAAATTTTTCACTTAACTTAATTTTTTTAAGTAGAAAAAAATGGGAGGCATTACTTTTTGACCGACCCTCGTATATACCTATTTGAAGTTTCATATTAGCTCACACTCCGCTGCAGAGTGAAAATTCAGTCTGGAAACACGTGCTTGGGTAACTCAGACGGTAGAGCCCTTACCGCGAAAGGCAAGGGTCCAGAGTCCGAATCTTGGTGTGGCACACAGTTTAAAGCTGTCAGCAAGTTTCTTAGCGTAATGACAATAGCTAAAAAAAAATTGTAAATTTGTGGTAAGGTCTTATGGGGCCAAACTACTTAGGTCAAATTAACCTAACTTACGCTATGGATAACACACACACACATACCCGAGGGTTGACTCGAACCTCTGACGGGGGCAGCCGCGCGGACCGTGACAAGACGACTCAGACAACAGATCTCTAGAAGAGATATTTGTGAGAGTTGGGATACTTCTGAAAATATTAATGGTACTTCGCAACTTTACTGACGACTTAACATGGAGCGATATTGCGATGCAGTTCTTCGTCTCAGGATACGGGTGAGCACTACGGAGGAATAGGAAGCTCACTTTCAAAATCTTACGTTGTGCGCAGCCGATTTCCAGATTTGCAACTTGACAAATGTTACACGTCCGAGTTTATGTTAAATAAGCAACATAATTAGTATCTGCCGTCTTATTGTGCTGTCTTAAAAGGGTCAGACCTGTTGGCCTAGAGGCACAGTAACGCAGCGTATTTGGTCAGACGGCTGTCTGTCATCTATAATCGAAAACAAATAAGTACATACATCGAAAGTATTCAATGATGAACTTGAATGGGGTATAAAGTGACGTCAAACCAGATAAAATGATGATGAACAAAATGAAGAAGAAGAAAAGACGTTAAAGCGCTTCGTGGAAACCAAGAGGTCGCATGCTCGGAACCCGATCGGAACCTGGATTTTTCAGTCTATTTTTTAATTTTGCATTCGTTTGTTAACTATATGAAGAGTCGCCAAAAACGACACGTGGTTCGGATTTCACGTTAAACTGCAGGTTCAAAAATGGCTCTGAGCACTATGGGACTTAACATCAATGATCATCAGTCCCCTAGAACTTAGAACTACTTAAACCTAACTAACCTAAGGACATCACACAACACCCAGTCATCACAAGGCAGAGAAATAAACTGCAGGTCCCCGTTCCCAGCTGGATAACTGAAGAGGTTAGGGAAACGCGCCGAAGTTGTGTCCAATTGAAAGACTTGCACCAGGCCAGTGAGAGACATGAAATTATAATTCTTGTTACACTGAAGCCCCAAAGAAACTGGTGTAGGCATCCATATTCAAATAAAGAGGTATGTAAACCGGCAGAAGACGGCACCGCGGTCGACATTGTCTACATAAAACAACAAGTGTCTGGTGAACTTCTTAGATCGGTTACTGCTGCTACAATGGCAGGTTATGAAGATTTACGTGAGTTTGAACGGGGTGTTGTAGTCGGCGCATGAGCGACTGGACACAGCATCTCCGAGGAAGTAATGGAACGGAGATTTTCCCGTACGACCATTTCACGAGTGTACCGTGAATATCAGGAATCTGGCAGAACGTTAAATCTCCGACATAGTTGCGGCCGGGAAGAAATCCTACAAGAACGGGACCAACGACAACTGGATAGAATCTTTCAAAGTCACAGAAGTACAACCGTTCCGCAGACTTCTGCCGATTTCAGTGCTGGGCCAACAACAAGAGTCAGCGTGCGAACCAATCAACGAAACATCATCGATATGAGCCTTTGGAACCAAAGGCCCACTCCTGTACCCTTGATGACTGCACGACACAATGCTTTATGCATCGCCTGGACTCATCAACAGCCGGCTAGAGTGCCCGAGCGGTTCTAGGCGCTACAGTATGGAACCGAGCGACCGCTACGGTCGCAGGTTCGATTCCTGCCTCGGGCATGGATGTGTGTGATGTCTTTAGGTTAGTTATGTTTAAGTAGTCCTAAGTTCTAGGGGACTGATGACCTCAGAAGTTAAGTCCCATAGATCCCAGAGCCATTTTTGACTCGTCAACACCGATATTGGACCGACTGGAAACATGTTGCCCGGTGGGACGAGTCTCGTTTCAAGTCGTATCAAGCGGACAGACGTACACGGGCATGGAGACAACATCATGAATCCTTGTCAGCAGGGGATTGTGCAATGTGGTGGATGATCTGAAATGGTGTGGGGCGTGTGATGTTGGAGTGATGTGGCACCTCTGACACGACTCTGACAGGTGACACGTACGCAAGCATCGTATCTGATCACCTGCATCCTTTCATGTCCATTGTGCATTCCGACGTACGTGGGCAATTCCAGTAGGACAATGCGACGCCACACAGGTCCAGAATTACTACAGAGTGGCTCCAGGTACACTGTTCTGAGTTTAAACACTTCCGCTGGCCTCCAAACCTCCAACACTTGAACATTATTAAGCATATCTGGGATGCATTGCCACGTGATTTATGGGCAGCCCTGCAGGATTCATGGTGTCAGTTCCCTCCAGCACTACTTCAGACATCAGACGAGTCCATGCCACATCTAGTTGTGGCACTTCTGCGTGCTCGGGAGGCCCTACACGATATAACGTATGTTTACCAGTTTCTTTGGCTCTTCAGAGTATTTTGAAACTCACACTCTCTTAGGCAGGATGGTACCCCGGTGCACGAAAGCTCAGTAGAATTTTGCTTCCTGATGGACCGCTTTAGTTTCATTGCACGAAGAAGAATTTATGAACTTAGAGCATTACTCAACGGCTCGCGACTGCACAGGTCAACAAAAATAACTTTTTTGTGAGTTCAATAAAAGCTGGTTAGTTATGCAATCGATAATTAAGAAATCATTTTGCCAGAACATCATCTAGTATGATTTAGCGGTTTTTTGCTGCGTTTGAGTTACAATTTCCATACCACAGGCGCGTGTTTATTTCTGCTGTTACTTTCTGAGTGGAAGGATGTCTCAACATTTGCACCATCAGTCATCGTTTTTTCACCTAAGTTCTTGTTCAACCGGGCCAAATATGTGACATCATAACACACACGCGCGCTAAGCATCAGAAAGTCCTCAGTATTGCGGTGAACAGTTATCGTATAACGTTAAGATCTGTATTCGGTGCATAGCTGCGGAGCCTGTATTATTGTGGCGACATCGACACGTGCATTTCACGATATGTGCAAGTGTTGAGCAATATAAATATTCCAGAATTAATTGCCACTCTGCAGTAGAGCGTGCGCTGATTTTGATCTTCTTGGGAGAATAAAACCTTGAGACAGCTTGGGTCTCGAACCTGAGAGCTTTAACTTTGTCAGGCAAGACTCTAACCCGGGATCTTTGTCTTTCGCGCACAAATGCTCTAGCGACCATTTATATAGGACAAACGTGATACCTATTGCGAAAGAAACAGTACTCCTCTTCCAAAGCAAATAATACACCTCTTCAGCAGCATGAAAGAGTCATGTTTCAGAACCAACAAATCTCGTCTTCTAAAGGCAAATACCCCCTCTTCAAAGATAAGTGTTACTCCCCTTGAGCCGCTGCAGCTGCAAAATTAAATTCAAATACAAAAGCAGCAATAAGTCACAAAGTAAGCAGGCTTCTTGAGAAAGGAATGAATAAAGATAAGTGTAGATCTAAATATAGAATAAATGATAGAAAATCTTTAAAATCTGTAAATAATATACTGAAAAACATCCAATCCATAGTTGTAAAGTCAGACAAAACTAATACATTAGTTGTGATGAAAGAAAAAGAATACATAGACAAAACAAATGAATTTTTTGCTGCTAATATTATTCAGCACATTGAAAAGGACCCAACCAAACAATTTCAAAGTAAAATTAATGAACAATTAAAGAACACACATTTTCTGTTGACAGAAACTGAAAAGAAATACCTTACATGTATGAATCCAAAAGCACCACGACTAAGAGCACAGCCAAAAATACATAAAAATGGAAACCCGATACGTCCCGTGGTCAATTCTATAAATAGCTCAGCATACAAACTATCACAAAAACTGAATAGGAGACTGATGAAAAATTATACATATGAAACAACATATTCCATAAAAAACAGCATGATTCTAGCCAAAGAACTACGAACCAGAAAGCTCCCCCAAGATGTACAGTTTATATCACTTGACATC
The DNA here is from genome assembly GCF_023897955.1 of Schistocerca gregaria. Lineage (NCBI taxonomy): Eukaryota > Metazoa > Arthropoda > Insecta > Orthoptera > Acrididae > Schistocerca > Schistocerca gregaria. The sequence goes on from NC_064923.1 coordinate 243,552,551, forward strand.
ACCAACCTTTATTCAAACATACCCACACAAGAAGCTCTAACAGTAATGCAAAAAAACCTTATGCAACACAAGAAACTTTCATACACAGAGATTGTTGAATTTATGGAACTCCTTCAGCTAATCCCAAGTTACAACTACTTTACCTTTAATGACAACATTTATAGGCAACCAGATGGCCTAGCAATGGGATCATGTATATCCGGTACCATAGCTGAGATATACATAAATCACTTAAAACAAAAATTATTTGACAGCCAAGAACCTTGCCTAAAGAAAATAGAATTTTATAGGAGATATGTATATTACACACTACTGTTAGTGAAAGGGGATACCAAAGACATCACAGACATTCTTAATCATTTCAATAACATTAATGAGAAAATCAAATTTACAGAGGGACATGAATAAAATAAAAGTATCAACTTTCTTGACCTAAATATTACAAGACACAACAACACATGCACATTCAAAATTTATAGTAAAAACAAAATGACAGACACCACAATCTCTGCAACCTCACGTCACCCAAATATCCATAAACAGGCAGCGCACAGGTCAGTGCTGCATAGGGCAACAAAAATACCATTGAACCAAGAAAATATGCAACAATAAATAAACACAGTGAAAATGATTGCAATTGCCAATGGTTACAATGCATCCATTGTTGACACAATTTTAGACAAAGTGAAGAAAAACAAAGGTACAAACTGCACCACAGAAGAAAAAAAGAAAAACAAATGTATATCTAGCATTCCATACGTAGGCAATGTATCACAGAACATTGCAAATATTTAAAAAAAATCACAGAATAAAAATTGGGTTTTCTACATCTAATAAACTACAGCAAAAACTAATACATAATATAAAGTGTAATCATGATCCATATTCAGACTCTGCAATATACAAGGTAACTTGCCAGGAATGCTCCAAGTTCTACATAGGACAACAGGCTGAAATATCAACACCAGGTACACAGAGCACATTAGACCATACACACAAAACAAACACACTACATCAGCAATAGCAACACACATGCATAATACAGGACACCCATTTGGAAAAATAGAGCAAAATGTCAAAGTACTCCACCGACTAAGTAAAGGACATAAAATGGATTTGCTTCAAGAACTGGAGATATATTCACATTACAGAAAATATGAAGATAAAATATTAAATGAAAAACTTGAAAGTGAATCAGTGAATTTCTTCAGATTTTTCGATAATATACTTAAATATAAATAGTAAAACTTAGAAATAAGCACAATTGTAAAATCAATATAAGTAATTCATGAGCCAAATTGTTAAGATAAATAACCTCTGTACAAAAGCATATCATAATCTGTGGAAGACCTATAATGTTATCTCTGTGGACTACCTGTAAGAAGATCACTGTAACTGTTTTGTTTATATATTTTCGATGTGTAAAGTGTACAACAAGTTGTGTGTGATGTTAAGTGTGTGTGAGACTCTACACAAATGGACCATTAGAAAACTGTAAGTACAAATTCTTCTAAATTTTAGCCATTAACCTCACAAAAAGAATTGATACCCAACTAAAAAATCGCGTGTTTCTTATGTATTACACTAAAAGTCAACAAAATGAAGCAGACTCACACAAACTGACAACATCAAAAGAAACGGCTTGATACGCACAAAAAACGCACTTGAAAATGGGAATTATTTCTCGAAACGCGTCGTGCGAATAAAAAACAATAAAGAAAAATCGTGACTGGTAGCAGAAGATTTATTTATTTACGAACAAACCTATTGTTTCTACAGTCGCAGGCTTTCGAAAACCATTTATAATGGATGAAATCAGAAACTGAACTTCTCTTTTTTGCCCAAACAGACGAGTCTGCTCTAACGCGTCAGTACCTCTCTTCTAATGTGAACAAGACACCACTTTTAATACAAATTAGGCTCTTCAAGAACAAGCAAAATTTTTCCTTTAAGACTACGACATTCTGAGAACAAACAAAGAAACTTTTATTTTAAAGTGTGAACTCATTATCTTCATCTAAAAAAAACAAAGGCATCTTTTCAAAACAAACCAGAATCTTTTTTTTAACGCCCACGGAGCTATTCTCTTACCTGAAACAAGAATTTCTACTAGAACACAAAAGACTCTTCTTCTAGAGTAACCTAAACTCCGTCCAGTTACAGGGGTGAGTATGGCAGTATCTCGGTCAAAAACCGGCCAAAGTTGGCTTTTTATTTCGTTCATTGTAGCCGTTTGTTGTGTTCCACTATCAGGTAATGCCAGTAACCTTTGGGACTCGTTTCGGTTTCTTGCTTTTTGAGGAGCTAGGAGCCAGAGAAAAGTTTTGCTTCTCCTTCTTGGGGGAAAGGAACTGTCCAAGCACGACTAACGATCTTGATCCACAGCTGTAATTCCGGCAGTACCACTTCACAGATGTTATCGCATACCTTTCATTCTGTAAACAATCATTTAGGCTGTGGATAAGCCGTTGCTCCGCGATATTCTTCCGGATGTGCTATCCCTTTCCATTTCTCTTCACTTTACTGCCCTTCTCTTCTTCCTCTTTTTTTTACTCTCTTCTTGTCATTTTGGAATCGATGGTAAGCCAACATCGACAACGATAGTTTAGCTATACATGCCGACGTCGCAAGCTGAAAATGAAGAAATAGAAGAAGTAATTCAGTTCGTAAAGGGGGACGAACATATATTAGTCATGTGGGGGGGAGCAAGAGATATGGAAAGATTTCAATTATATTACATCATGGTTTGACAGAGATTCCGAAATCAGATACTGGATTATAAAGCGTACCATGGAGCAGATACAGACTCAGATCCAAATCTGGTAGAGATAAAGAGTAGCCTCAAGCTTAGGAGACTAGCCAGGAAGAATCAATGTACACAGAAGTGAGATGCGGAAGTACTAAGGATTGAAGAAGAGGTAGACTTAAAGTTGTGCAAGGGTATAGACACTCTGATAAGGAATAGCTCAGTTGAAGAGGAACGGTCATTTCTAAAAAGGCCAATCGCAAAACCTGGAAAGAAAAACATAGGTACAAAGAAGTTATCTGCAAAGAAGCCATATGTAACAGAAGAAATACTTCAGGGGATCGATGAAAGAACCAAGTACAAGAATGTTCAAGCGAACTCGGAAATACAGAAGTACAAGTCGCTTAGGTACGAAATAGGAAATGCAGGGAAGTTAATGCGAAATGGGCGCACGAAATATGCGAAGAAATCGAAAAAGTAATGGTTGTCGGAATCACTGACTTAGCATACGGAAAAGTCAAAAACAACCTTCGGTGAAATTAAGAACAAGGGTGGTAAGATTAAGAATGCTATGGAAATTACACTGTTAAATGCAGAGAAGAGGGCAGGTAAGTCGTAAAGGTTGCATTGAAGACGTTTACTAGGGGGAGGATTTGTCTGATGTAATAGAAGAAGAAACACGAGTCGATACAGAAGAGATAGAGAATTCAGCTAGTAATAGCGAATACTCTGTTGGAGACTCACAAGAGGAGCAGGTGTACTTGACAAAGGCCGGGTGATACGGGAAGTTTTCATTAGATTACGCCATGGCCACACAGAGATTCCAAGATCAGATACCGGATTGTAAGGCGTACCCAGGACCACATATAGACTCAGATGACATTGTTATAGTAATGAAGCGTAGGCTGAAGTTTAAGAGATTATTCAGGAAGGATCAATACGAAAAGAAGTGGGGTAGGGAAGTTTTGAGGAATGACGGGATACGCTTGAATTCTCTAAGGCTATAGATATAGCAATAAGGAATAGCTGAGTAGGCAGTAAAGTTGAAGTTGAATGGACATCTCTAACAAGGGCAATCACAGAAACTGGAAAGGGAAAAAAGATACAAAGAAGGTAACATCGAAGAAACTATGGGCAACAGAAAAAATACTTCAGCTGATCGATGAAAGAACGAAGTACGAAAATGTTCAGGGAATGAAATAAATAGGAAGTTCTGGGAAGCTAAGACGAAATGACTCCATGAAAAAGTGAAGAAATCCAAAAAGAAATAGTTGTCGGAAAGACTGACTCAACATGTTGTTGTTGTGGTCTTCAGTCCTGAGACTGGTTTGATGCAGCTCTCCATGCTACTCTATCCTGTGCAAGCTTCTTCATCTCCCAGTACCTACTGCAACCTACATCCTTCTGAATCTGTTTAGTGTACTCATCTCTCGGTCTCCCTCTACGATTTTTACCCTCCACACTGCCCTCCAATGCTAAATTTGTGATCCCTTGATGCCTCAAAACATGTCCTACCAACCGATCCCTTCTTCTAGTCAAGTTGTGCCACAAACTTCTCTTCTCCCCAATCCTATTCAATACCTCCTCATTAGTTACGTGATCTATCCACCTTATCTTCAGTATTCTTCTGTAGAACCACATTTAGAAAGCTTCTATTCTCTTCTTGTCCAAATTAGTTATCGTCCATGTTTCACTTCCATACATGGCTACACTCCAAACAAATATTTTCAGAAATGACTTCCTGACACTTAAATCTATATTCGATGTTAACAAATTTCTCTTCTTCAGAAACGCTTTCCTTGCCATTGCCAGTCTACATTTTATATCCTCTCTACTTCGACCATCGTCAGTTATTTTACTTCCTAAATAGCAAAACTCCTTTACTACTTTAAGTGTCTCATTTCCTAATCTAATTCCCTCAGCATCACCCGACTTAATTCGACTACATTCCATTATCCTCGTTTTGCTTTTGTTGATGTTCATCTTATATCCTCCTTTCAAGACACTGTCCATTCCGTTCAACTGCTCTTCCAAGTCCTTTGCCGTCTCTGACAGAATTACAATGTCATCGGCGAACCTCAAAGTTTTTACTTCGTCTCCATGAATTTTAATACCTACTCCAAATTTTTCTTTTGTTTCCTTTACTGCTTGCTCAATATACAGATTGAATAACATCGGGGAGAGGCTACAACCCTGTCTCACTCCTTTCCCAACCACTGCTTCCCTTTCATGCCCCTCGACTCTTATGACTGCCATCTGGTTTCTGTACAAATTGTAAATAGCCTTTCGCTCCCTGTATTTTACCCCTGCCACCTTTAGAATTTGAAAAAGAGTATTCCAGTCAACATTGTCAAAAGCTTTCTCTAAGTCTACAAATGCTAGAAACGTAGGTTTGCCCTTCCTTAATCTTTCTTCTAAGATAAGTCGTAAGGTCAGTATTGCCTCACGTGTTCCAACATTTCGACGGAATCCAAACTGATCCTCCCCGAGGTCCGCATCTACCAGTTTTTCCATTCGTCTGTAAAGAATTCGCGTTAGTATTTTGCAGCTGTGACTTATTAAACTGATTGTTCGGTAATTTTCACATCTGTCAGCACCTGCTTTCTTTGGGATTGGAATTATTATATTCTTCTTGAAGTCTGAGGGTATTTCGCCTGTCTCATACATCTTGCTCACCAGCTGGTAGAGTTTTGTCATGACTGGTTCTCCCAAGGCCGTCAGTAGTTCTAATGGAATGTTGTCTACTCCCGGGGCCTTGTTTCGACTCAGGTCTTTCAGTGCTCTGTCAAACTCTTCACGCAGTATCGTATCACCCATTTCGTCTTCATCTACATCCTCTTCCATTTCCATAACATTGTCCTCAAGTACATCACCCTTGTATAAACCTTCTATATACTCCTTCCACCTTTCTGCCTTCCCTTCTTTGCTTAGAACTGGGTTGCCATCTGAGCTCTTGATATTCATACACGTGGTTCTCTTCTCTCCAAAGGTCTCTTTAATTTTCCTGTATGCAGTATCTATCTTACCCCTAGTGAGATAAGCTTCTACATCCTTACATTTGTCCTCTAGCCATCCCTGTTTAGCCATTTTGCACTTCCTGTCGATCTCATTTTTGAGACGTTTGTATTCCTTTTTGCCTGCTTCATTTACTGCATTTTTATATTTTCTCCTTTCATCAATTAAATTCAATATTTCTTCTGTTACCCAAGGATTTCTAGCAGCCCTCGTCTTTTTACCTACTTTATCCTCTGCTGCCTTCACTACTTCATCCCTCAGAGCTACCCATTCTTCTTCTACTGTATTTCTTTCCCCTATTCCTGTCAATTGTTCCCTTATGCTCTCCCTGAAACTCTGTATAACCTCTGGTTCTTTCAGTTTATCCAGGTCCCATCTCCTTAATTTCCCACATTTTTGCAGTTTCTTCAGTTTTAATCTACAGGTCATAACCAATAGATTGTGGTCAGAGTCCACATCTGCCCCTGGAAATGTCTTACAACTTAAAACCTGGTTCCTAAATCTCTGTCTTACCATTATATAATCTATCTGATACCTTTTAGTATCTCAACATGTAGGAAAGTCAAAAGAACGTTCGGTGAAATTAAAAGCAAGGGTGGTAGCTTTAAGAGTGCAACGGGAATTTCACTGTTAAATGCAGAGGAGAGAGCGGATAGGCGCAAAGAGTACAGGAGGGGGGAGATTTTCCTGATATAATAGAAGAAGAAACAGGAGTCTGATATGATAGAAGAAGAAACAGGCGTCCATTTAGAAGAGATGGAGGATCCAGTATTAGAATCAGAATTTAAGAGAGCTTTGGAGCACTTAAGTTCAAATAAGGCAGAAGGGGTAGATAACATTCCATCACAATTTCTAAAATCATTGGGGCAAGAGGCAACTAAACGACTATTCACGTTGCTGAGAAGAATGTGTGAGTCTGACGACACACAATCTGACTTTCGGAAAAATACGATCTGCATAATTCCGAAGACTGCAAGAGCTGAGAGGTGCGAGAATTATCGCACTGACAGCTGAAGAGCTCATGCATCCAAGTTGCTAACAACAATAATATACAGAAAAATGAAAAAGAAAATTGAGGAAGTGTTAAATGACGATCAGTTTGGCTTTAGGAAGGTAAAGGCACCTGAGAGGCAGTTCTGATTTTGCGGTTAATCATGAATACAACACTAAAGCAAAATTAAGACATCTTTATAAGATTTTTCGACCTGGAAAAACATTTCGGCAATGCAAAATGGTGCATTAGTAAAATAGAGAGAAGCTAAAGGAAGAGAGGAGTAATATACAACACGTACAACAGCCGAGAAGGAGTAATAAGATTGGGAGATGAAGAACGAAGTGCTCGGACTAAAAAGGGTTTAAGACAGGAATGCAGTCTTTCGGCAATTCAAAATGGTGCATTAGTAAAATAGAGAGAAGCTAAAGGAAGAGAGCATTAATATACAACACGTACAACAGCCGAGAAGGAGTAATAAGATTGGGAGATGAAGAACGGACTAAAAAGGGTTTAAGACAGGAATGCAGTCCTTCGCCCCAACTTTTTAATGTATACATCGAAGAAGTAAGGATGGAAATAAAAGAAAAGATCAAGAGTGGAATTAAAATTCAAGGAGACAGGATACCAATGATGAGATTGGCTGATGAAAGTGCTATTCTCAGTGAAAGATGAGAATTGCAGGAACTGCAGATTAGAATGAATAGTCGGATGTGTACAGAATACGGATAAAGAGTAAATCAAAGAAAGACGCAAGTAAGGAGAAGAAGCGGAAAAGAAAACAGCGAGAAACTTTATATCAGAATTGATTGTTACGAAGTAGAAGAAGTGAAGGACTGCTGCTACCTAAGCGACAACAAAGCCCATGAGCGTCAGAGCAAGGAGGACATCAAAAGCGACCAGTAGTAGCAAAAAGGACATTGTTGGCCATGGGAAGTCTACTGGCATCAAACATTAGCCTCAGTCTGAGGAAGACATTTCTGAGAATGTACGTTTGGAGCACAGGATTGTATGATAGTTAAAGCTGGACTGTGGGAAAACCGGAACACAAGAGAATCGAAGCATTTTAGATGTGGTGCGACAGACGAATGTTGAAAGCTGAGTGGACTGATAAGGTAAGGATTGAGCAGATTCTACGCAGATTTGGAAAGGAAAGCGTAACTTACTACCTGTATAAGGTGAATTCAAAGAGAAACATTTTAGAGGCTGTAAAACTAAAAGCGCTATACGTTTCGTAGTGTTATGTCCTGCAGAAGAAGGTGCGGCACCTGCATGAGGGCTCAAGCCCGAAACTCACCGCTACAGGGACAGTGTCGCACGCCCACGTGGCAACAGAGCGAGCTCGAGCACAAGCACGCATCGCCTGTCCACCGCAATCAGTCGTGCTGAAAACAGTGAAACAGGGACTCCAAAAGAGGAGCAAAGTTCCGACAGTGGAAGGAGTGGCCGGAACGGAAACTCATCGAAGACTTGTTCAAGTGCAAGGAGAGCAATGCACGCATGTCGGTGTTGCAGCGCTGAATCCGACCTCTGCGGCATTACCTGCTACCGTGACTCGCCGGTCTTGAATAGAGAGGGTATCCACCTGCTGGATAACGGCATCGGTGATACGATGTGGCGTTCCAGGCCGTGCACCATTGGCCAACGGCATCCTTCGCTACCTCATTCGCTCTTGTGCCAATCTTTGATGAATTTCCGTTCCCGCAGGAAAACCAGAACACCCTTTTGCTCTTCTTTTGAAGCCTCCGTTTCCCTGTTTTGTGCACGACTGACGAGGAGGACACGGCAAGTGCCATAACCCGATTTCCGAGGATCTTCGCTCAGTGGAAGAGAGAGGTCGAAATAAGCGAATACGGCTTATCGGTAGGTGATCGACTGTTTCTGAGAAAACTGTAGTCAAACATTTCAAGCTTTTTAATGTGCCTTTTAGCACAGAATCCTTTTAAGTCAAAGAGGTGGCGTAGCAGTTTCACAATTTCGCGCCCCGCTCTCGAAACGTGATTATTATTTTCATCGATTTATTTTTTCTCAGTTATCTACCGATGTCCACAGAAGAGTACTACACGTATGTGTAAAACAATAAATGAATGAGAAACATTTTAAATTGTTTTCTGAGAAATACCTGTTGTGTGTCTTGTCAACAATATTGATTGTGTTGGGTACATCTTCATGAAAAGTGGGTTACTATTAGCCAGTAAGTACATCTACATCTACATCTACATGACTACTCTGCAATTCACATTTAAGTGCTTGGCAGAGGGTTCATCGAACCACAATCATACTATCTCTCTACTATTCCACTCCCGAAGAGCGAGCGGGAAAAACGAACACCTAAACCTTTCTGTTCGAGCTCTGATTTCTCTTATTTTATTTTGATGATCATTCCTACCTATGTAGGTTGGGCTCAACAAAATATTTTCGCATTCGGAAGAGAAAGTTGGTGACTGAAATTTCGTAAAAAGGTCTCGCCGCGACGAAAAACGTCTATGCTGTAATGACTTCCATCCCAACTCGTGTACCATATCTGCCACACTCTCTCCCCTATAACGCGATAATACTAAACGAACTGCCCTTTTTTGCACCCTTTCGATGTCCTCCGTCAATCCCACCTGGTAAGGATCCCACACCGCGCAGCAATATTCTAACAGAGGACGAACGAGTGTAGTGTAAGCTGTCTCTTTAGTGGACTTGTTGCATCTTCTAAGTGTCCTGCCAATGAAACGCAACCTTTGGCTCGCCTTCCCGACAATATTATCTATGTGGTCCTTCCAACTGAAGTTGTTCGTAATTTTAACACCCAGGTACTTAGTTGAATTGACAGCCTTGAGAATTGTACTATTTATCGAGTAATCGAATTCCAACGGATTTCTTTTGGAACTCATGTGGATCATCTCACACTTTTCGTTATTTAGCGTCAACTGCCACCTGACACACCATACAGCAATCTTTTCTAAATCGCTTTGCAGCTGATACTGGTCTTCGGATAACCGTACTAGACGGTAAATTACAGCATCATCTGCGAACAGTCTAAGAGAACTGCTCAGATTGTCACCCAGGTCATTTATATAGATCAGGAACAATAGAGGTCCCAGGACGCTTCCCTGGGGAACACCTGATATCACTTCAGTTTTACTCGATGATTTGCCGTCTATTACTACGAACTGCGACCTTCCTGACAGGAAATCACGAATCCAGTCGCACAACTGAGACGATACCCCATAGCTCCACAGCTTGATTAGAAGTCGCTTGTGAGGAACGGTGTCAAAAGCTTTCCGGAAATCTAGAAATACGGAATCAACTTGAGATCCCCTGTCGATAGCGGCAATTACTTCGTGCGAATAAAGAGCTAGCTGCGTTGCACAAGAGCGATGTTTTCTGAAGCCATGCTGATTACGTGTCAATAGATCGTTCCCTTCGAGGTGATTCATAATGTTTGAATGCAGTATATGCTCCAAAACCCTACTGCAAACCCGAATGTTCCTGTAGCCTGAAAGGCGGCCGGACGTTGTAACCGAGTGGTTCTAGGAGCATCAGTCCGGAACGCGCTGCTGCTACGGTCGCAGGTTCGATTTCTGCCTCGGGCATGGATATGTGTTACGTCCTTAGGTTAGTTAGTTTGAAGCAGTTCTAAGGGACTGATGACCTCAGATGTTAAGTCCCATAGTGCTTACAGCCATTTTTTGAACCTGCAAGGAGTGTCTTGTATTCGCTTGATTATAACCCGCCCAGCTGGTTTTGTCCTATTGAGGGAATCAGTAACGGAAACACACCATTCTCGAGCGAGTTCCCAAGGCGAACAGACAGGGATGGACCACACACATTTATATAATACAATAAAGGTGTGGCGCCGGCCGGAGTAGCCGTGCGGCTCTAGGGGTTACAGTCTGGAACCGAGTGACCGTTGCGGTCGCAGGTTCGAATCCTGCCTCGGGCATGGATGTGTGTGATGTCCTTAGGTTAGTTAGGTTTAATTAGTTCTAAGTTCTACGCGACTGATGACCTCAGAAGTTAAGTCCCACAGTGCTCAAAGCCATTCGCCAAAGGTGTGGCACTTACCGCGAACCCCAGCTGTAATTTGCAATTCATATTATCCCGTTGTACCTCTTAATTGATAAAAAGCATTCATGTAGTAACTTACTAGGGATGGGTAGATACACGAAAAAGTATAAAATAACATCATAATAAAAATAATAATCGCATTTCGAAAACGGGACGCAAAACTGTAAAGCCACGACGCTAACCACAACGGCAACGCTTCAGTGTGATAAAAGGGCACTTAAAATTGCGTCGGAAGCTTTGACCGTCGTTTTTTCAGAAATGGTCAAATATTTGTGAATAAGCAGAGACAGTTGTCCGCTTGGGGTGGGATCAAACTGCTGAGGTCAAAGGTCCATAGCCTTACATGCTACTTAATCTAACTTAAACTAACTTAGACTAAGGACAGTACACACACCCATCCATCCTGAGGGAGGACTCCAACATCGTACGGAGGAAGCAGCGTGAACCGTGGCAAGGCTCCCGAGACCTTGCGGCGTTGTCCACTTATTTTGACCGCTCTGCCACTGAGAGAAGTTTTTGGGAAATCGGTTTATGGCACTTGGCGTGTTCTCCTTGCAAGTGCAGTAGGCGGTGGACGCGTGCGGGTGCTCTCTCTGTCTTCACTTGGAGGGCGCCCACACCTCTCTAGCAGCGAGCCTGAAATCTCAGCGCTCTTACAGGTACCGCCCTTTTTTTTGTAGACAGTGCCATTACGTTTCTTTGAGCGGTTTTCACTTTACAGCTGAAGCAGTTGAGAAGATTCTTTTCTCCTCTACGTAGCCAGTCGCAGCGCAGTAGAGCACAGTGTCCACGGTCCACGCAGCCGCCGCCATCCGTACAACGCCGTGTCTTTTCTGCGAGCATTGGTTCCGCACAGCCGCGCCGCGCGCCGGAGGCTAGGAGCCTCCAGCCGGTGCAAGGGCGTACAATGCGCGCGTCCCCTCCCTCCCAGTTGCCGCAGTACAAGAAAAATAAACTGTCACTGCGGAAGAAAATCCCCTCACAAATAGTCCCCAACATCTCCGGTCCATTCTGCGGCGACAAAGGACGGCAGCCCTCCGGCTCTCCGTGACACGGTGGCTGGCTGCTGCAGCCCCGCGGACACGGCGCCGGCTAGGGGAGGATTACGTGGAAACGGTTGCAAGTATTTACGAAGAAGCGGCCGTGCTATCTTGATTTCCAGCGTGTCGACATTCATTTTCGGGGAGAGGGGACGCCGGGCTGTCCAAAACTCGCCGCGGGAGACCACCGTGGCTCTGGAAGGCCGCCCCCCCCCCCCCCTCCGCCACTCCTCAACCTCCCCCACCCCTTTTCCATGACGGACGGTCCGAAGGCCACGGGGTGCCTGTCCGTGACGCACGATCGCCCCCGCTGCTTGTAAATGCGCCGGCCGCCCCCACCTCTTCGCCGCACGATGGACCTGCCGTCTCCCAGACACACGCCGGCTCACACGCAGCTTCTGCTGCCTCCGTGCGTGTCGTGTCTCGCGCGCGTATGCATGTGCCCGAGCCGGGCTGCTTTACAAGGCGCCGTTACACCGGGAATTATCATATGGCAATAATTCTCGAAGCTCGCTCGCCCGCCGCCGCGGCAGTCATCGCCTCGCGCGTGATTTAAGATCGCCTTCGTTTTATTGGGGCTCGTCTGCAGCGGCAGCCGTGTGCGCGAAGCTCGGCCTTACACGTAACGCCTGCCGCTAGCGGCCTATTGCTCACGGAATGCTGCTACGTCGCCTTCGAGTGTAAGAGTAAAAAGAGCCAAACTGAACATAAAATACGAAAGTACAGACAAAAGTACTGGGGGGTTACACCTGCTGAAATGTGATTCTCCAGAAAGTGCATACCAATACGAAACAGGTTCTACATTTACATGGACGAACAACACACGAGTCCATTTATGCGTAACAGCTAGTCTCCACACAGACCTAAAAGGACGATCACGATTTTACACTGCTATCCGTGTAAACTGCGGCATATAGAACGGAACATTTTTGTACTTGGAAATTACAGTCTGGGAGTCTGAGATCTTCCAGATGCGAACACGCGAAGAACGTGACAGACGAAGTGTTTGTATGCGAGTGACCCCTCACGTAGTCCAATCTCGCTTCGTAACATGACGAGCACTTGTAATGGCAGAGGCGGTCCCCCTCACAAAATGTCATCCCGATACATTTTTTTCAGCAAAACTGTTTAAAGACCTCGCTTTACAGTCCGTAGTGACCGTCACGAACAGCTATCATTCTTACCCTAACGTAGTATACTTCTCGTTCACTCGATGCATGACCAATGGAATACATGAAGAATTGCACAAAGAGCCGGCCGGTGTGGCCGTGAGATTCTAGGCGCTACAGTCTGGAGCCGAGCGACCGCTACGGTCGTAGGTTCAAATCCTGCCTCGGGCATGCATGTGTGTGATGTCCTTAGGTTAGTTAGGTTTATTTAGTTCTAAGTTATAGGCGACTGATGACCTCAAAAGTTAAGTCGCATAGTTCTCAGAGCCATTTGAACTATTTTTTGAATTGCACAAAGCTCAAGCCGCATATCATTCCCTCCTCTTACATCAAATGTCTTCGCAGTTCCGGATATGAAAAATCATCTCCTGTATAATGAAACTGGGATTCGAACCCGGAGTTCCCGCATATTGCGACCGGTCGCCGTACCATTAGGCTATTCGAGCAAACTTCACGGCCAGACCCAAAATTCTACATGTCGTCTAACATGTGTCTAGAACTTGCACTCGTACATCCATTCTGTATATTCCCGTACAGGTGACACAATTTAACTGAAAGTCGCTTGCATGTCTGAAGGAACATTGGATTGTACTTCTGACCAACGCCGGCACTTTAATATCGTATTTCCACCTCTTAGTCAGGTAATTCCACAAATTACATGGCATCGATCTGAAGATGTCTGGCATTTGGCTGCAAAGTCCCTGGTCCATTATTCGAACAATTCAATATATATTTAAGGGTAACGAAAGAAACAAAAGTTTTAAAAACTGCTACTCGAAAAAACTACGTTCTACGACAGTCTCCACAGATCTTATGAAAACTACGAGCAAAATATAAGAGAAAAATATCTCTTAATTTGTGTTACGTGCAGATGAAACATCTTGTCAACTGGTAATATTAATTACTTAAAGATGGAGCAGTTACCGTGAACACCATTTCACAATGTCCCATATTAGCTTGTCACTTAACTATATATAGTTTGATATGTCGCAAAATTGCCGCTGCTTCATGTTCTACTATATACACTGCAGAGACAAAGAAACAGCCTATAATATCGTGTAGAGCCCCAGTAAGCACGCAGAACTACCACTACATGACGTGACATGCATTCGACTGTTGTCTGAAGTAGTGGTGGAGGGAACTGACGCCATGAATCCTGCTGTGTTGTCCATAAATCCGTAAGAGTACGAGGGGATAGAGATCTCTTCTGGATACCACCGTGCAAGGCATCCCAGATATGCTGAATAATGTTCTTGTCTGGGGAGTTTGGTGACCAACAGAAACGTTTAAACTCTGTTCCTGGAGTCACTCTGAAGCAATTCTGGACGTCTGGAGTGTTGCATTGTCTGCTGGAATTGCCCAAGTCCGTTGGAATGCACAGTGGACATGAACGAATGCAGGTGATCAGACAGGATGCTTGCGTACGTGTCCGCTGTCGAAAACGTATCTAGACGTATCAGATACACACACCCTCCACACCATTACAGGGCCTCCCCATGTTGGACCATCCCCTGCCGACATACAGGGTCCAAAGACTCATGAGATTGTCTCCACAACCTTACACGTCCAACGAGATTCGTCCAACCAGATAACACGTTTCCAGGCGCCAACAGTGCAATGCCGGTGTTGACGGGCCCAGGCGAGGCGTATAGCTTTGTGCCGTGCAGTCATAAAGGGTACATGAGAGGTCCTTCGGCTTAGAAAGCTCATATCGATGTTGTTTCGTTGATTGGTTGGCGTACTGACACTTGTTGATGGCCCAGCAATGAAATCTGCAGCAAATTGTGGAAGTGTTGCACTTCTGTCACGATGAACGATTCTCTTCAATCGTCGTTGGTCCTGTTCTTGCAGGATATTTTTCGGTCCACAGCGATGTCGGAGATTTGATGTTTTACCCGATTCCTGATAATCAAGGCACACTCGTGAAATAGTCATACTGGAAAATCTCCACTTCATCGCTACCTCGGAGATGCTATGCCCGATCGCTTGTGCGCCGACTATAACACCACGTTCAAACTCACTTAAATGTTGATAACCTGCCATTGTAGCAGCAGTAACCGATCTAACAATTAAGCCAGACACTTGTTGTCTTACATAGGCGTTGCCCACCGCAGCGCCCTATTCGGCCTGTTTACATATCTCTGTATTTGAATATGCATGCCTATACCAGTTTGTTTGGCGCTTCAGTGAATAACTCTAGGACCTGTTCGAGAATATTTGTCCACAAAAGCGACATATCACTCGACACCCATCTTCCCTTTTTTTCGTCGTTAAGTTTCACCCGTGTCAATTTTCACTAATTGTGACACACGCTGTACACAAATCCTGTACCTGCAGGGGTTGTGACGTTTGAGCCCTAAAGCGGCCCTGTTTTATAAGCAAGGTTAGGCTCCCCAGTTGTTTCCAAGAACAGGTTTCAAATCTTTTGCGCCACTGAGTGTTTGACACAAAACAGCGGGGCAGCAGTCTCTTTTCTTTCGAAAACTTTTACTAGACTATCGTGAAATAAGTGTTGTTGTATCCGGAAGATAGAACTGATGCAATTCTCTTTGATGGCGTATGCTGTGCAAGTCTCTTCATCTCTGGATAATTAGAGATACCGAAGTACATTCGAACCTGCTTACAACATTTAAGCGTAGACTTCGTTCTATGACTTTTACCACCCCTTCCCCCCGACTTTCCTTAATTATCAAATTAACCATCGCTTAATGATTCGAACATCACCTTTTAACCTCTCACTTCTTTCAAGTAGCTTGTGCAGCAAAGATCTTTTCTCTCAAGATCAGTACCTTTTCATTACTTACCCGATCAACTCCTATAGACTTCAGCATTATTCTGTAACACTACTTTAAAAAAAAGACCCTTGTTTTTTTGTTTGTGCTTGTCATTTTGTAACACTACCAGCCCTTACCAAGTTGGCAATCGCCGATAATCTTAACCTTCTCTGAAGGATTTTGCCCGACCGTGACAGTACCCAATGACAAGGAACCGGACTATAACTTCGTAACCGTGAAGTAAGTGAAACAGTAATAACAGCAAAGCAAACGGGTTTTGAATTGACTTTCTACTAGTACCAAAATAAACTATAATTGTGTGTACATGCGGTCACCAGACTAATTAGGCAATGCGATATCAACTTTTATGGCAAAGCGGAAATTAACTTCACCTAAAAAAACTAATCTCTTCTAATACAGATACTCTCAATATTAAACAGTAACTTGCCCTAGCAAACAATACAACAGCTAGCCCTTATGCAAAACATAGAACGGCCAATAAAAACAGTTGCTATTGGCAAAACTACTATGTCGTGTAATGGACAGATGTAGGAAGAGACATGAACCTACTAACAAGGTCTGACTGGGAATGACATGAACTCCTATTATATAAATTAACTCTAACCAAAAAAAGATCATGCTTTTGCGACATACTGATTACCATGGGCTCCAGAAGTTTGCACGTGAAGCTACTCTATACAAATGTCCAGTACAGTTATTATTTAAGAAAAGTATGGTGCAGAATAAGTCGTTGTACTGGTTCTTATTCTTGGTCAGAAAGAGCCTTTGCTTTCATTTATCACACAAGTTAAGCAGCTTATGGAGTCCCTTAAATTGGTATGGTTTGAAGAACCATCATCAATAGTAATGGTAACTCACAAAATTAAGAGAGTGGCAAATACGTCTAGTAACAACTTTAAGTATAATGAATAATGCAAAATGAGTTCGATAGTTAAGAAGGGGATCTAGCAACTAGTCTCTCATTGGACTCGAAATCAAACTGGCTTTGAAAATGACTGCCCACTTGAAAAACTACTTTAAAACAATTACACGTTTTCAAACCTGTTCAAAGGGAAATACCACTGCTGTCTTTTTATAACGTTTACTCACAGGCAGCTATAAGCACCTTATATTCTTGTCACTGACTATTTTAATGGTAGCTTCTCACTTAATGTAAAGCTTTCTTTATGAACACACTTTCGTAAATTTTAAGATGAAAAATTATGTAATCTATTACTACTGTATAGGAAACTAAGCAAACTTCACACTCCACAAAGTTAACAAAAACTGCAAAATGTTTTACTGCCAAAACTGTCAGTTTAATAAAAACACGATACTCGGACTTAATTCACTTGGGAAGCCGCATGTGTAGGATGGTGACTTTGTATAATCACGGGTGTGCATACGAAAGTTATGAGTTCCACTAATAGTTAATATTCAATGGTCCATTGGATGTATATATCTAGATAACAGTTCTTCTGAAGGTGGTGGCGCTTGTGGCAAATTACAGATGGTATAAAATTGGCGATACGGCAACCATGGTTCTTGATGTTAGCAACGCCCTAATATAGTTCTTCTTGGAGTCGTAAATTTAAACTGACAGAGCCAATAATGATACCTTGGTCGACAGACCACTTAACTTTCCATCCGAGGCTAATTTACATGCTCGCAAGCTCTTCTTGCCACAATAGCTGACCTAGGCTGCCGCAGACCACTGTCACTCACAGTCAGAACTCGACCATCCCATTAGCCGCAAAGGACTCAAATGTCTTGTACGCAAAGTGCGTCCTTTGCACTCTCCATAGCGGCGGGGCTTTGCTACAGGTTTTACATTTAGCTTCCCTAATTATGGACCAGTATAATATACACGGCTATTACAAACGATTGAAGCGATTTCATAAATTCACTGTAGCTCCATTCATTGACATATGGTCACGTCACACTACAGATACGTAGAAAAACTCATAAAGTTTTGTTCGGCTGAAGCCGCACTTCAGGTTTCTGCCGCCAGAGCACTCGAGAGCACAGTGAGACAAAATGGCGACAGGAGCTGAGAAAGCGTATGTCGTGCTTGAAATGCACTCACATCAGTCATAACAGTGCAACGACACTTCAGGACGAAGATCAACAAAGATCCACCAACTGCTAACTCCATTCGGCGATGGTATGCGCAGTTCAAAGCCTCTGGATGCCTCTGTTAGGGGAAATCAACGGGTCGGCCTGCAGTGTTCGAAGAAACGGTTGAACGCGTGCGGGCAAGTTTCACGCGCAGCCCGCGGAAGTCGACGAATAAAGCAAGCAGGGAGCTAAACGTACCACAGCCGACGGTTAGGAAAATCTTACGGAAAAGGCTAAAGCAGAAGCCTTACCGTTTACAATTGCTACAAGCCCTGACACCCGATGACAAAGTCAAACGCTTTGAATTTTCGGCGCGGTTGCAACAGCTCATGGAAGAGGATGCGTTCAGTGCGAAACTTGTTTTCAGTGATGAAGCAACATTTTTTCTTAATGGTGAAGTGAACAGACACAATGTGCGAATCTGGGCGGTAGAGAATCCTCACGCAATCGTACAGCAAATTCGCAATTCAGCAAAAGTTAACGTGTTTTGTGCGATCTCACGGTTTAAAGTTTACGGCCCCTTTTTCCTCTGCGAAAAAAACGTTACAGGACAGGTGTATCTGGACATGCTGGAAAACTGGCTCATGCCACAACTGGACACCGACAGCGCCGACTTCATCTTTCAACAGGATGGTGCTCCACCACACTTCCATCATGATGTTCGGCATTTCTTAAACAGGAGATTGGAAAACCGACAGATCGGTCGTGGTGGAGATCATGATCAGAAATTCATGTCATGGCCTCCACGCTCTCCCGACTTAACCCCATGCGATTTCTTTCTGTGGGGTTATGTGAAAGATTCTGTGTTTAAACCTCCTCTACCAAGAAACCCCCCCATGAACCATGGACCTTGCCGTTGGTGGGGAGGCTTGCGTGCCTCAGCGATACAGATGGCCGTGCCGTAGGTTGGTGAAGAGGGGCAGCAGCCTTTTCAGTAGTTGCAGGGGCAACAGTCTGGATAATTGACTGATCTGGCCTTGCAACATTAACCAAAACGGCCTTGCTGTGCTGGTACTGCGAACGGCTGAAAGCAAGGGGAAACTACAGCCGAGGACATGCAGCTTTACTGTATGATTAAATGATGATGGCGTCCTCTTGGGTAAGTATTCCGGTGGTGAAATAGTCCCCCATTCGGATCTCCGGGCGGGGACTACTCAAGAGGATGTCGTTATCAGGAGAAAGAAAACTGGCGTTCTACGGATCGGAGCAGGTAGGTTAGAAAATTTAAAAAGGGAAATGGATAGGTTAAAGTTAGATATAGTGGGAATTAGTGAAGTTCGGTGGCAGGAGGAACAAGACTTTTGGTCAGGTGAATACAGGGTTATAAATACAAAATCAAATAGGGGTACTGCAGGAGTAGGTTTAATAATGAATAAAAAATAGGAGTGCGGGTAAGCTACTACAAACAGCATAGCGAACGCATTATTGTGGCCAAGACAGACACAAAGCCCATGGCTACTACAGTAGTACAAGTTTACAGGCCAACTAGCTCTGCAGATGATGAAGAAATTGATGGAATGTATGATGAGATAAAAGAAATTATTCAGGTAGTGAAGGGAGACGAAAATTTAATAGTCATGGGTGACTGGAATTCGTCTGTAGCAAAAGGGAGAGAAGGAAACATAGTAGGTGATTATGGATTGGGGCTAAGAAATGAAAGAGGAAACCGTCTGGTAGAATTTTGCACAGAACATAACTTAATCATAGCTAACACTTGCTTCAAGAATCATAAAAGAAGGTTGTATACATGGAAGAATCCTGGAGATACTAAAAGGTATCAGATAGATCATATGATGGTAAGACAGAGATTTGGAATCAGGTTTTAAATTGTAGGACATTTTCAGGGGCAGATGTGGACTCTGACCACAATCTATTGGTTATGACCTGTAGGTTAAAACTAAAGAAACTGCAAAAAGGTGGGAATTTAAGCACATGGAATCTGGATAAGCTGAAAGAACCAGAGGTTGTACAGAGTTTCAAGGAGAGCATAAGGGAACAATTGACAGCAATGGGGGAAAGAAACACAGTAGAAGAAGAATGGGTAGCTCTGAGGGATGAAGTAGTGAAGGCAGCAGGGGATAAAGTAGGTAAAAAGACGAGGGCTGCTAGAAATACTTGGGTAACAGAAGAAATATTGAATTTAATTGATGAAAGGAGAAAATATAAAAATGCAGTAAATGAAGCAGGCAAAAAGGAATACAAACGTCTCAAAAAAGAGATCGACAGGAAGTGCAAAATGGCTAAACAGGGATGGCAAGAGGACAAATGTAAGGATGTAGAGGCTTATCTCACTAGGGGTAAGATAGATACTACCTACAGGAAAATTAAAAGAGACCTTTGGAGAGAAGAGAACCACGTGAATGAATATCAAGAGCTCAGATGGCAACCCAGTTCTAAGCAAAGAAGGGAAGGCAGAAAGGTGGAAGGAGTATATAGAAGGTTTATACAAGGGTGATGTACTTGAGGACAATATTATGGATATTATGGAAATGGAAGAGGATGTAGATGAAGACGAAATGGGAGATACGATACTGCGTGAAGAGTTTGACAGAGCACTGAAAGACCTGAGTCGAAACAAGGCCCCCGGAGTAGACAACATTCCATTAGAACTACTGACGGCCTTGGGAGAGCCAGTCATGACAA
Source organism: Schistocerca gregaria (assembly GCF_023897955.1). Lineage (NCBI taxonomy): Eukaryota > Metazoa > Arthropoda > Insecta > Orthoptera > Acrididae > Schistocerca > Schistocerca gregaria. Next base: position 243,573,106 of record NC_064923.1, read on the forward strand.
AACTCTACCAGCTGGTGAGCATGATGTATGAGACAGGTGAAATACTCTCAGACGTCATGAAGAATATAAGAATTCCAATCCCAAAGAAAGCAGGTGCGACAGATGTGAAAATTACTGAACTATCAGTTTAATAAGTCACAGCTGCAAAATACTAACGCGAATTCTTTACAGACGAATGGAAAAACTGGTAGATGCGGACCTCGGGGAAGATCAGTTTGGATTCCGTAGAAATGTTGGAACACGTGAGGCAACACTGACCTTACGACTTATCTTAGAAGAAAGAATAAGAAAAGGCAAACCTACGTTTCTAGCATCTGGAGACTTAGAGAAAACTTTTGACAATGTTGACTGGAATACTCTCTTTCAAATTCTGAAGGCGGCAGGGGTAAAATACAGGGAGCGAAAGGCTATTTACAATTTGTACAGAAACCAGATGGCAGTTATTGGAGTCGAGGGGCATGAAAGGGAAGCAGTGGCTGGGAAAGGGATGAGACAGGGTTGTAGCCTCTCCCCGATGTTATTCAATCTGTATATTGAGCAAGCAGTAAAGGAAACAAAAGAAAAATTCGGAGTAGGTATTAAAATTCATGGAGAAGAAGTAAAAACTTTGAGGTTCGCCGATGACATTGTAATTCTGTCAGAGGCGGCAAGGACTTGGAAGAGCAGTTGAACGGAATGGACAGTGTCTTGAAAGGAGGATATAAGATGAACATAAACAAAAGCAAAACGAGGATAATGGAATGTAGTCGAATTAAGTCTGGTAATGCTGAGGGAATTAGATTAGGAAATGAGACACTTAAAGTAGTAAAGGAGTTTTGCTATTTAGGAAGTAAAATAACTGATGATGGTCGAAGTAGAGAGGACATAAAATGTAGACTGGCAATGGCAAGGAAAGCGTTTCTGAAGAAGAGAAATTTGTCAACATAGAGTATAGATTTAAGTGTCAGGAAGTCATTTCTGAAAGTATTTATACGGAGTGTAGCCATGTATGGAAGTGAAACATGAACGATAAATAGTTTGGACAAGAATAGAATAGAAGCTTTCGAAATGTGGTGCTACTGAAGAATGCTGAAGATTAGATGGGTAGATCACGTAACTAATGAGGAGGTACTGAATAGGATTGGGGAGAAGAGAAGTTTGTGGCACAACTTGACTAGAAGAAGGGATCGGTTGGTAGGACGTGTTTTGAGGCATCAAGGGATCATAAATTTAGTGTTGGAGAGCAGCGTGGAGGGTAAAAATCGTAGAGGGAGACGAAGAGATGAATACACTAAGCAGATTCAGAAGGATGTAGGTTGCAGTAGGTACTGGGAGATGAAGAAGCTTGCACAGGATAGAGTAGCATGGAGAGCTGCATCAAACCAGTCTCAGGACTAAAGACAACAACAACAACCAAGAAACGTGCCAGTACTGCGAGCTCGCATCAACAATGCTTTCGAACTCACTGATGGGGACATGCTGCGCCGAGTGTGGGAGGAACTTGATTATCGGCTTGATGTCTGCCGAATCACTAAAGGGGCACGTATCGGACATTTGTGAATGCCTAAAAAAACTTTTTGAGTTTTTGTATGTGTGTGCAAAGCATTGCGAAAATATCTCAAATAATAAAGTTATTGTAGAGCTGTGAAATCACTTCAATCATTTGTAATACCCCTGTACAGTTATTACAAATTACTAGATTCACAGAGTATTACATATAAAACAGGAGGTACAGTTACAACGAATTTCTTAAAACACCATAATAATTAACATAATTATTACATATTTACACAACCAAGGATCTTGACTATGCAGATACACTAATGTTTAATATTAGGAGAGAACTTAAACGAAATATACGGAAATACTTCGATTACTGGTGTTACAATTTCCGTATCAAACTAAATCTATTACATGTGCCAGAAAACCGGCAGAAAACAGACTGAATTGAATACGCAGAGATATATCTACATAACAGGAAGTTTTATTCTTCACAAAAGAATAGAGAAAGTGTCTTTCAAGATGATAAACCTGCCAGAGTGCCTCATACACTGCTGAAAAAAGAAATTAGTACACCCTTTTAGAGGTTTCCATTTCAGATTTATTGTTGCAATACTGCATATTGAGTACATGCAATAATTGCATTACAGATCAACAGCACAAGCTCTTCTGAGGTACCAGGTATCGACCCATGCTGAAACACCCATATTAGTAAGTGGTGTAGACTTCGTTCTTCATAAGAATAAACTTAATGTAAACAAGCTCAAACGGGACGATTGGTCAGCATCCGTAGCTCTCGTATATTGGTGTTGTTTTGCTCTTGGAAGTAGGTCCAACTTATGTATTAGATATCTTTTTACTATGACACTGTAAATGAAACTTTAAGACAATCTGAAGTATTAACAGTCATCAACGTAATTCTTAATCACACATTAGCTACGTAATTTTTATTTAAAAAATCATGTACAGTCACAGTGTCTGTAAGCTATACTTGTTCTCAGATTGTATCTCTGTTCATACGTACCGTGAAAATGGATGGCACTACTTCCTGCTTCGTTGTGAAACAAATGGCCGGAACGCCGTAAATAGTGAGAAACAAATTGTTCTTAACGTTCTTCACAAGATTTCATTGACAAATCAGCTTTGAGGTTTATTGAGAGACAGTATGTACTGAATATAAGCTATAATACTGGAAATGATTGTGTGGCGTAATTGATGGTGCTTTAGAATTATAGTCGAGTGAACTGTAGCGCGATGGTTCAAAAGTCAGCGATGCCTACAATTTTTTTTTATTCGGCATTTAAATATGAAATTCATCAAATATATGGTAATTACCTCATTCTTACCCTAAATTTTTCATGAAAAGTGCACGTCTTCTAGTTTCTAATTACATATTGCAACCAAAACTTTGGTTTTCATTCTAAATATACGTTTTTAATTATCGATATTTTATAAAAGAGTGTTGAAGTTAGGAAAACATTACACAATTAAATTTTTTGGAGAAAAAATGAAAAATCAAATATTCTTTGTTTCAATATGTCCATTGTTGTGTATGACAGATGTGGTCGATCTCACACGAGCCAGAGTGATAAGCGTCGTAGAAACATGGAAAACAATTTTCACGGCGTCGAGCAAACTGCACAAATGCTACATTTTCACAATTGTCACATTAACACTGCAATCTGAATCCAATAGAATTGATTTGGAGCCAAGTTAATGAATTTGAGGAAGAAATAGCAAGACGTTTAAGTTCGTACCGGAATTGATGCACGAAGCTTTGTGACATGTCACTGCCGAACGATGGCAAATGCACGACAGACCGTTATAAAAGACGAGGAGAAAATGTGGATTTTTTGGCTGCTTGGGATTCTGTTGCTGATGGCCTCGTTATCAAGGTACCAGTACTGAAATGTATTCCTGGGAGTCCAATATGAAAGGAGTTCAGAGATTACCAGTGTCTGACTGTAACACGTTCAATGGCTTCTGTATTCAACTACTTGATGGAATCCCAGCAAAGCGATTTTGTCCCACACAGAGCTCGTGCAAAAACATTACCCTCGTTAAAGTCAGAAATTTTCATCATTCTCGTTTTTAATTACAATACTATGTACGCTAAGTTCAAGAGCATGTTATGTTTACCGTCTGATCACCTAAGAAGCGTATCGCCAGAGTTTTAACTTTATTTCCTCCTGTTTAGAAATTATAAGGCATTCAGATCTATAGTGTCCTATGCTTGTCTCTTTTTACGTCTTTCCTGCAACTGTTCACATCACCGCAGGTTAGCTGGTTGTTGCCTGGCCAGTGCTGTCCACTTTAAATGCGCTGTTGCCCCGGATTATCGCTCTGTCGACATGCGAGCAATGCACAGCATAAATCGTATCCTCATCATTGCTTGACAGTACATGATAAAGATTGACCCCCATCGCACGTGAAACGAAATCCAATGAGATTCCAGCAAACGCGGAAGAATACATAGTGTAATATTTTCAAGAGGTTTATTCTTATGATGAACAGAGTACATTTTCCACGGGCGGCAATGCAGACGCTGACTCTGACATCCACCGATCGTACAGACGGCAAATATTGTCCTGGGATATGTTAAGCCGCGCCTGCTCGACCTGTACACGTAATTCTGTAGGAGTTGTTGTTTGAGGAGTCGCACAGGTCACTTCTCGTCCCATCATATCCCATATGATCTCGACTAAAGACAAGTCTGGAGATTGTGCTCGCCAAAGGAATTGCTGCACGTCTTGAGGAGCATGTTGAGTTTCACAGGCAGTGTGTGGGCGAGCATTATCCTGTTGGAACAACACATCACCTTCCTCTTGCAACAACGGCAAAAAAATGAGTCTAGCAACATTCTGCATGTACTGGGTGTCTGGTTAGCATCCGCTCCAGAAACGCCAAAGCTGAACGAGAGTTGTAACTTATGGCACCCCAAACTATAAGGCCTACGGTGGAGCCAAAGTGTCTTGGACGAATGCGCTCACCAGGCCTACGTCGTAAGTGCAAATGACCATCACTTGCGTGCGGGCAGAATCTACTTTCATCGTTGTGGACCACGGCGCTCCAGTCATCCAAGAGATCCTCTGACGGGGCCAGTCGAGCCGTTCAAGTCGATGCTGCGGCGAGAGTGGAAGACGAGCTAGTACTATGCCCACCCGAGTTCTCACTGCTAATAACTAATCTCCAACAAATCGCGTTGACACAGCTGCGCTCACAATCTCTCTTATCTGTGCTGTGGTAGCTGTACCACCTGCCACTGCGTCTGTTGCAGTACGACGATCCTGACCGGCGTCTGTGCTGCGTGGACGTCCAGAACCCTGCCTACGGATATGAGAATGTTCACGTGTCCACTGACACCAGCATCGTTGCACAACTGATGCAGCACATCCAGCTTGTCTGGCAGCTCTCCGAAAGCACCACCCCGCCACTCTGAAGGCCACAATTTGACTCCATTCAAACTCGCCCAGTTGGCTGAAGAAAGCCCGAGTGCGTCTCCATGGCATCGTTGCCTGCTAGTTTCGTAACTTCGCAGCACACTGAGCCTTGTGGCTGTGAGTATTCACTATTACAGGGTACACACAGTTCGCGCACTGGTAGCTAAGCCACTACGCTATATGTTAGCGGACGACGATGAAACCACAACCGACGTCGTCTTTCAAAGTATACTAACTTTTTCCCGGCAGTGTCTTTATATTAAATGGTTCAAATGGCTCTGAGTACTATGGGACTTAACTTCTGAGGTCGTCAGTCCCCTAGAACTTAGAACTACTTAAAACTAACTAACCTATCACACACATCCATGCCCGAGGCAGGATTCGAACCTGCGACCGTAGCGGGCGCGCGGTTCCAGACTGTAGCGCGTAGAACCGCTCGTCCACCCCGGCCGTCATTTATATTAAAGCACGTTAGAATAGTTTCCAAAATGTCAGAATTCAGCCACTATTTTATCAGAACTGGTCTTCCAACTACGTCGCAAAAATGAAATGGGCATGTATTTTTAGAGTTATCAGACTTCTGTTCCTTTTTATCACGTGCTAGTCCCTTCACTTGTGTAAACCTTCTGCTAACACCTTCTTTTATGCACTCCAGTTTTAAAATGGTATAGAAAGAGAGAAGAATGACGGTAAATTTGAACAGCACAGCCGGTCGTTGTGGCCGAGCGGTTCTAGGCGCTTCAGTACGCAACCGTGCCGCTACTACTGTCGCACGTTCGAATCCTGCCTCGGGTTTGGATGTGTGTGATGTCCTTACCTTATTTATTTATTTATTGTTCCCTGGGACCCCATTAGGTAGAAGTCTCCATGGTCAAGGAAAGAGTCAATACATGAAATTATAACACGATTGTAGAAACAGATAAAATGAAATATTAGAAACATATTCAGTTGCAGATTGTAGAAACAGATAAAATGAAATACAAGAAACATATTCAGGCGACAAGTCGTTAGTTTATATAAAGAAAATCAAGAATGTAATACTGCAATTTGCTTAGTTTTTTAGCTCTTCCAGGAGCTCCTCGACAGAATAGAAGGTATGAGCCATGAGGAAACTCTTCAGTTTAGACTTAAAAGTGTTTGGGCTACTGCTAAGATTATTGAGTTCTTGTGGTAGCTTATTGAAAATGGATGCAGCAGAATACTGCACTCCTTTATGCACAAGAGTCAAGGAAGTGCATTCCACATGCAGATTTGATTTCTGTCTAGTATTAACTGAGTGAAAGCTGCTAACTCTTGGGAATAAGCTAATATTGCTAACAACAAACGACATTAAAGAAAACATATACTGTGAGGGCAATGTCAAAATTCCCAGACTATTGAATAGGGATCGACAAGAGGTTTTCGAACTTGCACCACACATAGCTCGAACAGCCCGTTTTTGAGCCAAAAATACTCTTTTTGAATCAGATGAATTACCCCCAAAAATAATACCATATGACATAAGCGTACGAAAACATGCGAAGTAGACTACTTTTCGTGTTGAAATGTCACTTATTTCAGATACCGTTCTAATGGTAAATAAAGCGGCATTTAGTTTCCGAACAAGATCCTGAACATGGGCTTTCCACAACAGCTTACTATCTATCAGAACGCCTAGGAACTTGAACTGTTCCGTCTCGCTTATAATATGCCCATTCTGTCTGATTAAAATATCAGTTCTTGTTGAATTGTGAGTTAGAAACTGTAAAAACTGAGTCTTACTGTGATTTAGCATCAAATTATTTTCCACAAGCCACGAACTTATTTCATGAACTACATTATTTGATAATGTTTCAATATTACACACAACATCCTTCACTACCAAGCTGGTGTCATCAGCAAACAGAAATATTTTTGAATCACCTGTAATACTAGAAGCCATATCATTTATATAAATAAGAAACATCAGTGGCCCCAGCACCGACCCTTGGGGAACGCCCCATTTAACAGTGCCCCATTGGGACTGAACATCACTACCACTCTCAATATTGCGGAGAATTACCTTCTGCTTTCTGTTCTTATACGTGGCGTTACCAATAAAAAAACCTAAACAGCCAACTTACAAACATCTATAAGCAGTTCACTGACTTTATCTCTAATACCCTGTATATTTTGATGAAATATACTAATTCCCTCATTAATCGGATACCTAAGCTTTGTCGAACGTGGTTTATTTGTTAGAGAGACTTCCCTTAAGCAGAAATACCTATCAGGTGACTTCAATCTAAAAAGGTACAGCTCTAACACCCACAACTACCGGAATTTTCTCTTGAGTGATCCCACCACTCCCACCTATGCTGTCACCTATAAGCTTTGCCAACCTCCCCTTCCCATACCTGTTGAGGTGCAGGCCATGTCTAGTGAAACCCGTCCTGCTGATAGACTCCACCGATACCACTGAAATGTGACTCATGCCTTCTGTCATCAGCGCACCCCCAAGTCCTATGTTATTACGCCTGACGGCTGTATTAAGATGAGGCCGATCGTGACGCTGAAACAGTTCCACGAAATGCACATTCGTGTTGCCAGTCTGAGTGGCTATCTTTTCCAGGTCACCATCTATGTCATACTCCCCATCCCTACCAATACTATTACCATCCCCACCCACAATCACTAACTGATCCTCTTTAGTAAAATCCCTACATAACCCCCCTATGTTAACAGTCACCTGAGCCAATCCTGCATTAGGCTTCACAATGCTGGTGACCTGGTACTCACTCCCCAAAACTTCCTGCAACTGCTGGCCTACACCTCTGTCATCAGAACTACCTAACAGCAGAACCTTCTTCTTTCTCTTAGACTTTGCAACTGTCCTAGCCACCGTAACTGCTGAGGTCTGCTGCAAACTTCCTACATCTACAGCTACTAGAGATTCCTCTCCACTAGACTCTGACAGTTGGTCATATCTATTACAAACACCAATAGTAAAACTATCTGAAAATCTCCTTCTCCTAGCAGATCTCTTGCCAACAGCCAGCTCCCATTCCCCAACCCCCTTCTCCTTCCTCATCCTATCTAGCTCCTCCTGTGCGTTTTTCAACTGCACCTGAAGGGCACAGATCTTACGCTCCTGCTCCTCTATCAACTTACTCTTGCTACATAACCTGCAGTTCCAGGAGAGGATCTCACCAGAATGACCACTGGCTTCCCCACTGCATTCCCCCCAGTGAAAATACTTCGAACAAGTCTCACACCGCAATCCACTACTCACGAACCTACGGCAAAGCCCACACTTATCACTCATGGTAAAATTTTACAGTTATTGAAACAAGAAAACAACTTTATCTAAGTTCCGCTACTACAATAAGAAGATCTTAAAAACTGACTACAATAATCACAAACTTGCTCTACAAGGGAATTAACTACTATTATTGACAGTATTAATCAACAACAAATGAGAATATAACAAACTACTAACACAGAGAGAAAATCAAACGTCTAATGACATAGTAACGAAACTGAAAGCAGTTCGCAAAAATTTCTTCTGAAGTTATTTCACCGGAAAACATTAAGAACACCGGTTGAATACTACTAAAGTTCCTAAATAAACTACTATACACAAACAATTAATTAGTACTTAGCTTTCGATGCGCCGCTACAGCTGCAACTGGTCAGCGCGGAATGTAAACACGGGTAAGAGGTTAAGTTGCTCGATACGAAACACTCACAAATATCAGGTCACAAGACAAGAAAGGCAGAAGTGAATGAAGGAACCACTAATAAGTTTCTTATATAGTAAATATTATCACAAAAACCGTTAAAATATATATCTGAAACCTAAAAATAAATGAAAACTTAAAGAGCGATCTCACACGCAGTACGCGCTTATGACGTTACACTAAAGATGTGTAGGTTAGTTAGGTTTAAGTAGATCTAAGTCTAGGGGACTGATGACATCAGATGTAAGTCCCATAGTGCTCAGAGCCTTTTCAACCATGTGAACAGCACATTGTTGATTCAGGGGGAAATTTCATGGAACCAAAAAAAATTTAACTAAAATTTTGCCAATAGATGGCACTACAAGCGCCTTTAACGTAAATGGGGTTGGCTACAAATAACAAATGAATCGCAGTACGACGGCTACAGTTTATCCGTACTGTCCAATGCGCATGAATCTGTTTTTAATAGTCCTGGGGCCAAAAATCTCATAAAAATCAAAATGATATCGATCTTAAATTGTCCTGGATCCAAAAACGGCATAAAAAGTAAAATGATATATCCTTCTAACTGTTGTGAGACTGGCGGAAGACATGTTCGGTCTGCTGTCCAACGTTTTCTGCCACAAGCTTAAATTAAAAGCAGCATGTTCAGTAACAGTTCGGAGTGTCTCGGGGACAATGTTCAGAATTTGTTGTGAAATGCGTGACTTCAGCTACGTCCGTAATTGGACCACTGTACATAACGTCTTTCAGACAACCCCACAGCCAGAAGCAGAAGCCACACGGATTAAGATCATGTGATCTGGACAGCCAGGCTGTAGGGAAACGACTACTGGTAAATCTAGCATTTCCGAACTGTCTCTGCAGAAGCCCTTTCACTGGCTGAGCAAAGTGCAGAGAAACGCCGTCTCGCATAAAAATGATACTACCGACGTATCAGCGCTGTTGAAGGGCTGGAATGACATCGGTGTGCAAAAGACGGTCATAGTGTTCACCAGTGACAGTACAGGTAGCAGGGCTCGCAGGAACTCGCAGGGTTCACCACCTCAAAAAATACGGCCCTACGGTAAACGTTGCCACCAACGCTGACTACACAAGTCACCTCTGAAGAACGAAGTGGTGCCGATTGACGAGCGTGCGGTTTTTCCGTTGCCCATATTCTGAGATTCTGATCTATTTCCATGTCCTTGGAGAAGGAAACGGGTTTTGCCTGTCCATAGAAAGCTCTATGGCCATCTATTGTCGACTCCCATACGAGCAAGAAATTCCAGAGCGAATGTTTGACTTTCTGTCAGGTCAGCAGGAAGCAATTCCCAAACATGGGCGATTTTGTATCGGTAGCAGTGCAGGGTGTTCCGTAGGAATTTATGCACCGTGCTTGCAGGCTTCACTAACGACTGGGCAATTCCTCGTGCACTGCATATTTACACACCACCACTCTACCATTCCTATATTCTACTGTCACCTCCGTATAATATGTTAGTTTTTAAATCGTGAGTCATAGAATGCGGGCTGTGATGTTATCCATGCGTCTGGGTGGGATTAGTCATTGACATGGTCCATCAGGAGACAGAAAGTGGACGAAAGCGATGGAAAGGTAGCGGTTTGTAAGGGCAGAGGTGAAAAAGTGCCAAGGCAAGCGCCAAGGGAAAAAAACCTTTGCGACAGTAGGACGGGTAGCGGGACGGCAGTAGCGGCTTGCTGGCTGCGACAGTGCATGCAAGGTGTGGTTACGTTAGTGCGAGGTATCGTGCATCCTTACCTCGTTACCTTTGTCGTTGCGGAAGCTTGTTGTAGGGCCTGCTGCAACTGCTGCGTCCCTGTAACAATTCAAGGTCGTCATAGACAGGTTCAAATGGCTCTGAGCTCTATGGGACTTAACACCTGAGGTCATGAGTCCCCTAGACCTTAGAACTACTTAAACCTAACCTAAGGACACCACACACACCCATGACTGAGGCAGGATTCGAACCTGCGACCGTAGAGGCCACCCGATTCCAGACTGTAGCGCCTAAAACCGCTCGGCCACCCTGGCCGGCCGTCACAGATTAGTGGGCAATCGGTCATAGATCAGCTCACAGTGTAGGGGGTGTGTGTGGCAGGTGTGCATGCTGCGTACAGTAGGGTTTCAATGTGATTGCCTGTTTTTCGACGAGTCGAGCATCTGGGGTTGCCAGTAGTAGTTGTGTTGCAGGGGCTCACCAGTACTGTCGTGTAAGCGTGCTATGTTTCTTGCTGAAAGTGTCTTTGGTCTATTATGTTTCCATCTATGGTTATGGTCGTAGTTACCCAGAGAAAGGATAAACGGGTTACGCGAGTGTCTCGTGTTTCTGTACAGTCGTGTGGAGAGTTTTTGGAACACGTGCAAGATGTACCTAGCCGATGTTCCCGGTGAAGATCCGCGGTGCATGTGTAGCGAGGGGCGTTGCTTTTGATTCTGAGTACTTTGTTCTGTATGAGCTGCAGACGGCGCAGGCGTGTGGGCGCAGCGTATCCCCAGACTGGGGCTGCGTTCCTAGAATGCTATGGCCACATCTTCGACATACGTCGGATCAACTACTTTCCTCTTTCCGACGCACTGCAGTTGAATTAGATCCGTCTTTTCGAATTCTGCAAGACCCTTAACAGACATTGGACCAATGCCTTTTTTCACTTCGTTGAGATTTCGTAACTTCTGCAGGGCTACTGGCGCAGTATCATCGTTCTTGTAAAAAGAACGTTACCAGCAGTGCGTGATCATTCGTGGAAACAGTCATGTTGGGCGTCCCGGACGCAAACTCAGTAAGAGCCGAGGGCCGCGCGTCTCTTGGTGCGCATATTCTGACAATTGTTCCACGACGTTTCCCCTGCGTCAATAAAGTGCCGTTCCAATTTGACATCATTCTGAGGAGTGGTTCTCGTTCTACAGGATTTTGAAACCGGAACTTTAAATATGGACACGCTGTAAATAAAACCACCAACGGCCTTGCCACAGTGGTAATATCGGTTCTCGTCAGGCCACCGAAGTTAAGAGCTATCGTGCTGGGCTTGCACTTGGATGGGTGACCGTCCGGTTTGCCGAGCTCTGTTAGCAAGCGGGGTGCACTCAGCCCTTACGAGGCCAATTGAGAAGCTACTTCATTGTGCAATAGCGGCTTCTGTCACGAAAACTAACAACGGCCTGGGAGAGCGGTGTGCTATCCGCATGCATCCGGTGAAACCTGTCGGCTGAGGATGGCACAGCGGTCGGTCGGCACCGTTGGACCGCCATGCTCTGTTCGGACGGAGTTCAGTTTAGTTTGTACGTAAAACCTGCTTTGTTCCATGTAAGACATATGTGCATCTCAAACGTTTAAGTTTTGCATAAATTTGTTGAATAACATATCTTCGTGTGTGGATTTTCTGAATTGTGTACTGTCGGAGGAAGGTGAAAGTACACTGCTCTGTTTCTTTTCTCAACAGTGGGCCTGTTTTAGCCCGTTCCAGCAGGAATATGCGTGACAGTGAACCGCCTTGTGGACACGTCTCCAGCAGGCTTCCTCTGGTAAGGCGCGTTTATTTAGTAGTACGATTTCTATTACGTCCGTATGGTAGTGGAACGTGCTCATTAAAGAAATCAATAACTGTCAAGAAGGATGTTTTGTGGAACTGATAAAATAGATGAAGTCTAAGTTTTGGACGATTAATGTGTCAGCACCATCTCAAAACAGCTTGTGAGCTAGTCCACATGTTAGGACGAGGAGAAAACTAATATCCAACCAGAGGATAATAAGGGAGGAGGTCACAAACTTTATTGGTAGGGTCCTGTATTGCCAGATTCAGGAAAGTCTGTGACAATCACAGGTTGAACACGTAAGTCGTCAAATACGGAACAAAAACTTCATTTATTTTATCAGTTCTACAAAACATCCATCGTGACATAGCTATTAATTTCTTTAATGAGCATATTCCACTACAAGTCAGACAGCTACAAACGTTATTGAATGCATGGTAGTTGGTAAACGGTGCACACCAGAGTGGTGTGCTAGAAGCGCATCCACACAGTGACTCACTTTCACGCGTATTCCTGCACAGCACTCACAGGACGATGACGTGGGCCAAACCATGCCCATTGTTGAGACTAGGGACAAAGGACAATGCGCTTTCACATTCGCACGACAGTACACAACTCAAAAAATCTTCACTCATTGATACATCATTCCGTCACCTCACACAAGACTGGAATATTTGAGGTCGACATGTGTCTCAAATCCACTGTGGTTTTTCTTTTATACTGTGCCGTTAATTACCATATTTCTCTCAGACGTCACAGTGCAATTCTTACTAATTTTCGTTCAGTATGTTTTGCGCGAGCAGTATTCCACAGCTTCGGAGAATTTAAAATAACGCCGTTGCATTCCGCCGAAAGCTGTTGTACTGTCTACTTTAACTGTCGAAACTGGTTGCAAGCACTTGACCATTTACAATTGACGTGGTTTTACTTTGGCGGTGACACTTAAAGGGCGGAAGTCTCGCACTCAAAAAATATAAAAATCTTGCTACTGTACTGGTAAGGCCTTGTCATATTACTTGTAAACTTCGCCACTGGAGTAAAACTTCGCCGTTTGGAAGTGATCACGTGATTGAAACAGGTTTCGGCAAGGACGATGATGGAGGTAGTCATCGAAAGCTTGGGATTTTATCCAGATATGGCGTTTATTAGAGGAATCCTTCGCGAAAGACGCCGTAGCCTTATGGACTATACAGCTGCCTTTGCTGAAATACAGTGACGTTTTTTAATTATTTTTCGCTCAGTAGTATGTAATAGTCCGCCGCTCGTGGTCTCGCGGTCACGGGTTCGATTTCCGGCAGAGTCAGGGATTTTCACCTGCTCCGAGATGACTGGGTGTTGTTGCGTCGTCTTCATCATCATCATTCATCCCCAATACGGTCGGAGGAAGGCAACGCAAACCATCTCCATTAGGACCTTGCCTATACGGCAGTGCGGGTCTCCCACATCATGGGACTTCATTTCCAGTCTGCCATATGGCTTAGACAAGATTCTCCTAGTACTCATCATTTCGGTCGTTTTCTCGTGGACAGAGAAAGCAGATGATTGAAACTGGTACCACCATACTGCATGCTGCTCTAGAATAGCACCAAGCGGACGGTCTACCTTAACATCCTCGTCCAACTCACGGATTCCCTCAGCAGTGTCAATGTCCTAATTCTATGAAATACTGGAAAGACGTGTGAGATTTGATCGAGGACACGTCAACAAAGCATGACTTTACGTCATCACACTACTCCCCACTTTGCCTGTCGAATTCCTTCTGTCTCTGGAGAGCACCAGAGGTCACGGAGGCGAGTCTTATAATGGTTAACGTAAGAGTGAAGTACAAGTTTGTCAAGAAAAACAAAATTGAAAATGGCTTTATCAAACATATATTGTACACTCCTTATTATTATATCAGGAGACAGTTATATATGCCTAGCGGGAGTACATAACGAAACATCTCCACTCTGTGTGTATTTTGACGTCCTTCAACAACCATTTGTCTTACCGTACTTGAGTTATTTCATAAAATGCTTGACAGCATGAGACGTCAATCATGTTCTAATTGAAAAGTTTGCCAGTGACTGTTCGTCCTATTCTGTGAAGCGCTGTTAATGTACAAATATATTTTGGTGTCGAAATAAACGTACAAGTCACAAGAGCAACGAATTACGGCATAATATGTATTAATAATAGAATAGTTTCCTGAACACCATTTAAAAACATGACATTTTGAGAGGAGACCGGGAAGTGCCGCGGGCGTCAGCAGTATAAAAAAAATACGCTCCAGTGTGTCACCGCTGTGGCAAGTGTGTACTGCATCCAGGCTGAGAAAGTCCATTTAATTACGTTCACAAACGGACAGAGGGGAAAAAAAGGAACTAAAGAAGTGATTATTAAGCTAGACAAGACCTTCAAAAGCTGTCTGCGGCAGATCTGGGCGCCAGCGATCCGATCTCGCCAGTCATTATGTCGGCTGGTAATGAGCCAGGGCCGTCCAAAGGGCCGACGAAGCTACTGACGAATGCTGGACCGACGTCTCAGTACCCCATACGTCACACAGCGCTGAGGCACATGGAAGACCATTTACCACAAAAAACAGCAATTTCTTAATTTCTACGTGACTTCGGAACTTCTGATGGAACAAGTAACATAAAATGCTAATGATGAAAGCGACTTTCTTATATAAACGTGATTACACAAACTTTCATTTTTTAAGAACTTGATATTCAAAATAAAAAAGAAAAAAATTGCAGACTGTGGTGTATAAGAGATTGAAAGACTATGACAGTAGTACAAGCAAGTTTGTACAGGCTGAAGCGCGTTCCTCATTAACACGACGAAACAGAAGTCCAAGCGTTCAAAATGCGATTGCTTCGCTCAGTGGTGGGTGTAACAATGATCGATAGGAAAAGCAGTGAAGACATGCAACAGACTGTCAACACTTATAGCTTTAATTACAAAGCCTCTGGATACCGTAAATACTGTATAGGACGATAGAGTGACAAGCATGTACCAACATAAGGTGGTCTACAGATTTCTGCGAGGTGGTCAGACCAATGAGAAGATGAAAAAACAGTTTTGAAGTTCGCAACAGATCTAAGAGCCTAATTTATGAACGAGAAGTACTGAATGATGAATATACTGACATAATAAAACAGCTGACTTGGTCATGTGACATATTCTTCTACATGTGAAACGTAATTTTGGAAGAATGCAATAATTACAATTCGAAAGACGGCTCGCCTGACAGACGTTATTATTACCGAACTATCAGACTAATAACTAATGATTGTAGAACACACGAATTAATTGCAGAAGAATGAAAAATCCCGTAAAAGCCGGCTATGGGAAAGATCAGTTTGCCTTCCGGAGAAATGTGGGAACACGTGAGGCAATACTGCCCCTACGACTTATCTTAGAAGATACATTGTAGTAAGGCTAACCTACGTTTATAGCGTTTGTGGATCTAGAGAACCTTTTGACAATGTTGACTGTAACGCACTCTGAAATTCTGAAGGTGGACCAGATAAAATACAGCGTGAATAGTTCTTTGCAAGTTATACAAAAATCACACAGTAGTTATAAGAGCGAAGGACATGAAAGTATAGCAATAGTTAGAAGGAAGTCAGACAGGGTTGTAACCTACCCCCGATGGCATCCAGTATGACCGCTATTTATTTATTTATCGTATGGCAATACAGACGCATAAGAAACAAACAGAGAAATCACTAATATAACAAACGTTAATAATTGCAAACCAACATTACTAATATAACAAAGTTTACGGATTATAAACAAACATCGAGTCTATTTATATAATCTATCGACTCTGGAGTTGCGAACAGGAAGTCGTCAGGTCTCCCATTATAGGCTCCTCTGGAACACTCTTCAACAGTGTGGATGATGGTCTGATTTTCTCCGCAGTCACACTGAGGGGATGGTATTTTACCCCATTTATACAGGGAGTAAGCACATCTGCCATGACGAGTTCTAATCCTATTTAGAGTGGACCACGTTTTGCGTGGTTGGTCAAAACCAGGTGGCTTTTGCGTGACGCAAGGCATGTTATGTTTTGCCATGCGTTCCATTTTTCAAACCATGCGTTTGTAATACTGAAACCTTCTTGTACACAGTTCCTTGCTGTTCTTGTTGGTGGGTTCCTAGATCGAAGCCTATTAGTGTTTGCAGCCTCAATGTCTTGGTGGATTGGCAGGCTTCGATTACTCGTGATGTTTTTGTACTCACGTACAAGGGCGTCAGTACGCCGCAGGTGTGGCTGCGGATGTGGCTTAATATTGGGAGCCATTGCATTGGAGTGGCTTTAATTACTCCAGAAATCATCCTTAGAGTGTCATGCAACTGAACATCCACCTTTTTTACAAGTGGGCTGTTTAGCCAAATCAAAGCTCAGTATTCGGCAGCCGAGAATACAATTGCTAAAGCAGAGGTGCGGAGAGTGGAGGCCGTTGCTCCCAAGGTAGTACCACAGAGCTTTTGAATAATGTTGTTTCTTGTCTTTAATTTCTCGGCAGTCTTTGTTAGGTGCTCTTTAAAAGATAGTGTTCTGTCCAGCGTCATGCCCAAGTACTTCAGAGTTTTATTATGCCTGAGAACGGTGTTTTCAAATTGAATGTTGAGTTCCTTTCCAGCGAGTTTGTTGTTGAAATGGAAGCAACTAACCTCTGTTTTGGAAGCATTTGGTTGAAGTCTCCACTTACGTAAATATTCACCCATTATCTTCAGGTCTTTCGTTAGGATATCCTCAGATGCTTCAATTGTGCTATATCTTGTAGCGAGGGCCCAATCGTCAGAATACCCGAACTTTCTTGATTGTGTTTCCGGCAGGTCTGCAATGTAGAGGCTAAACAGCAGTGGTGCAAGCACTGATCCTTGTGGTAAGCCATTCTTTAGTTTTTTGATGGAGCTGTAGTCAGTGTCCATACTTATTTGGAACACCCTATCATTGAGCATGCTGTCTATTAAGCGGATAGGAATTACTCGAAGAATTTTGAACATGATGCCTTCTCTCCACACAGTGTCGTAAGCTGCTGAGAGGTCAATAAAGGCGACTGATGTTTTCAATTGTCTCTGGAACCCCGCCTCAATGTAAGTAGTGAGTGACAACACCTGGTCAGTACAATTTCTTCCTGGCCGAAAGCCTGCCTGTTCAACTGGGATCGACCTGACAGTTCTGGGCTAATTCTGTTATAAATAAGCCTTTCCAGTAATTTGTAAATTACAGACAGCAGGGCAATTGGTCTGTAGCTTTTTGGATTGTCAGCTGGCTTCCCAGGCTTTAGAGTAGCTATTAGTCCTATTACCTTAGATCTTTGGAGTTCTTGTGGGATATTGCCAGTTTGCATTATGTTTGTGAAAATTGAACCAGCCATACTTTTATATGTCACCATTTATTATGAATTAAGGGTGAACGTTGTCGAAAGCTGGTGCCTTTGTTGGTTTGGCATCTTTCAGAGCTTTTTCTATGTCTTCGCTAGAGAAAGGGCGATAGTGTTCAGTTTCTGTGGCTTCATGTTTTAAGATTTTGAGTTCTCGCTTCACTTGGATTGTATGAGTTTTATCCTTTGGTGTCCTAGACATGTTAACTAGATGTGCAGCTATGGCATTTGATCTTACAGCTGTTTTTTGCCGTTGTGGTAGTGGGGTGTAAAGCTAGTTCGCTTCCGTAGTGTAACACTACAAGTGCACCTTGGGTAACGCTAAATGAACTAGCACATACTGGAAGTCGGATAATCTGAGGACCTCCTGACTATTAAGACATTTTCAGTAAGAGTATGAGCGCTGAGAAACTTATAAAGAGAATTAAAGTTCAGAGCGAAGACATAAAAATTTATTTTGCCGATAACATTGTAATTTTGTCAAAGTCGACAAAGGCCTTTGAACAGCAACTGAAAGGAACAGATAGTGTCTTGAAGACAGAGTGTGTGATTAAGAAGGAACGACAGGGTGCTGGACGAAAATATAACTCAAATCAGGATTTTTTTCTCCGTACTGGAACTTAGTAGACAAATGGGGTCTGCTGCAATGAATAAAGCATACATTGAAGTCTTCATTGATTTTTTATTGAAAAATATTAATGTCTTCACTGTGTAATTGGGATTTTCCCGAGGTAACTCTGAAAGGAAGTAGATCGACGGTTGTCGCTGTAACTCCGGTTGTGGTTATTTGAAACATGAAATCAACATATCACCGTGATCCTTATAGATGTAATTTTAGTTCATCGTAGGGATTTTAAAAAACAAGTTTTTTGGCGAAATTATAGATACTTGAAAACAGCCATTTTTGGACCCCTTTTTTTGGCAAAAAAAAAAAAAATACTAACCATCAACATAACAAAAATCGGCTATGATGAAGTGAAGAGAACTCAATTTACTTCAAAGGAGACCAAAAATCTTGAAAATCGGATGGAAATTGTAGCGTGGGCGACAACAACCAAGGCGAGTCGGTTAATTGCCGTCGTGGGGCCATAATCACATCGGAAACCTTCACATGAATCGCCTGAGTACAAATGCATTATCCTTTTTAAACCTTGAGTACGCGACACTAACGTCACCTGTTTATGTGTATATCGCTGTCCCATGACGTCACCTCAGTGTATGGTGATGAGGATTAAGCGTCTTCATTTATCAGTTATTAGTATCATAAAGTCAAACATCAAGCTATCACTTCACCATTGATTGTTGCAGCGAACAACACCGCCAAGCAAGAAGTGTCGCTATCTATCGAAGTAGTGTCGCTAGCAATCGAACCCTCGTTTCCTTCGCCAGAGGCAGTGCTTGCAGTATGGGGCCCAGGCTTGGCAGGCTGGACACCCCCGGTTGTCAGCGCTGCGGGGGTCGGCTGTCACGGCAGCGGACACCACAATGCCGCCGCGACCTCCATTCGCGCCGCTCCGTTGGCAGCATTGCTGGCGGCCAGGGCGCTCGCAGATGGTCACCACTGCAGCGGTCGCCTTCAGGAAGTCGCACCCGGGGACTGCTGGAGGAAGAAAGGGTCCCCCCGATTTGTCCGACCGATACCTTGGTCCACATGTGAAGGCCGCTCATCACAGATTTGCTGACCGCACGAGGCCTTTTCTGGCCAAAGCGTCTGCAAAATACCAACAGCAACCACATTTCTCACCCTCTCCCTACCCTTTGCCCCCCTCTCTCTCTCTATCTATGCAGCCACCTTCTTAATTCCTTCTGACAAATAAGGTCACAGATCAGTTCAGGAATATGAATAACAGAATTTCCAGTCAGAGTAGATTGTAGACCGATAACGTATGAGACATCACACTTGCAGGTTCCTGATACTACTGACTTTGTCAAAGACATAGCTGGAAGTACATTTTTGGCATCACATTAAGGATAAAAATTATGACAACCGCAAAGGGAAAATACGTTGTCAACAGTCACACGTAGGTGGTGAACCTGTCCCTCATCTAAATATATTACTAGATGACAGTAACTAGACGTAAATGCTATGGTGATGCGAAAGAATATTCAGCCTACTGATGTTTAGGTATTCAAATTTCTTGTATTATCCTTGATGGAAATCGGTTGTTTATATTCTCATCTACGGAAACTCCACATTTTCTTTCCCTATACATAAAGCGTCAAATAGGAGCTTTAACATTTACTCTTATTGCTTGCCTCCATTTTTTCCGATGTGGCAAAAAGTGTAATAGATATTATTTGCACTTCCGATACGAGTCAATTTCAGATTAAAGCACAATAAAATGCACAGACAATAACGGATGTTACAATCGATGTTACCATTAGCGTCTTGCGTGTTATTTATTTTACGTGAGGTTATTGCTGTTGCATCCACTAATGGTAGCGACGTACCTAACAACAAAATACACTCCTGGAAATTGAAATAAGAACACCGTGAATTCATTGTCCCAGGAAGGGGAAACTTTATTGACACATTCCTGCGGTCAGATACATCGCATGATCACACTGACAGAACCACAGGCACATAGACACAGGCAACAGAGCATGCACAATGTCGCCACTACTACAGTGTATATCCACCTTTCGCAGCAATGCAGGCTGCTATTCTCCCATGGAGACGATCGTAGAGATGCTGGATGTAGTCCTGTGGAACGGCTTGCCATGCCATTTCCACCTGGCGCCTCAGTTGGATCAGCGTTCGTGCTGGACGTGCAGACCGCGTGAGACGACGCTTCATCCAGTCCCAAACATGCTCAATGGGGGACAGATCCGGAGATCTTGCTGGCCAGGGTAGTTGACTTACACCTTCTAGAGCACGTTGGGTGGCACGGGATACATGCGGACGTGCATTGTCCTGTTGGAACAGCAAGTTCCCTTGCCGGTCTAGGAATGGTAGAACGATGGGTTCGATGATGGTTTGGATGTACCGTGCACTATTCAGTGTCCCCTCGACGATCACCAGAGGTTTACGGCCAGTGTAGGAGATCGCTCCCCACACCATGATGCCGGGTGTTGGCCCTGTGTGCCTCGGTCGTATGCAGTCCTGATTGTGGCGCTCACCTGCACGGCGCCAAACACGCATACGACCATCATTGGTACCAAGGCAGAAGCGACTCTCATCGCTGAAGACGACACGTCTCCATTCGTCCCTCCATTCACGCCTGTAGCGACACCACTGGAGGCGGGCTGCACGATGTTGGGGCGTGAGCGGAAGACGGCCTAACGGTGTGCGGGACCGTAGCCCAGCTTCATGGAGACGGTTGCGAATGGTCTTCGCCGATACCCCAGGAGCAACAGTGTCCCTAATTTGCTGGGAAGTGGCGGTGCGGTCCCCTACGGCACTGCGTAGGATCCTACGGTCTTGGCGTGCATCCGTGCGTCGCTGCGGTCCGGTTCCAGGTCGACGGGCACGTGCACCTTCCGCCGACCACTGGCGACAACATCGATGTACTGTGGAGACCTCACGCCCCACGTGTTGAGCGATTCGGCGGTACGTCCACCCGGCCTCCCGCATGCCCACTATACGCCCTCACTCAAAGTCCGTCAACTGCACATACGGTTCACGTCCACGCTGTCGCGGCATGCTACCAGTGTTAAAGACTGCGATGGAGCTCCGTATGCCACGGCAAACTGGCTGACACTGAGGGCGGCGGTGCACAAATGCTGCGCAGCTAGCGCCATTCGACGGCCAACACCGCGGTTCCTGGTGTGTCCGCTGTGCCGTGCGTGTGATCATTGCTTGTACAACCCTCTCGCAGTGTCCGGAGCAAGTATGGTGGGTCTGACATACCGGTGTCAATGTGTTCTTTTTTCCATTTCCAGGAGTGTATTTCTGGAAGTCTTAAAATATGTCCCCTTTTCTTGCCAATGTCCTCCATATGTTCTTTTCTAAGTCGATTCGGTCCAGAAACTGCTCATATTTTATCTTGTTGGTCTACCATACTCTCCTGTTTTGCGATTTTCCGACATTGCATGCGACTCACTACCTCAGAACGTTGTGTTCCAAACATTCTCAGAAAATCTGTCATCAAATTAAGATCTATGGTACTAGCAGACTTCTTTCGGCCAGAAATGCATCTTAGTCTGAGCTAGTGCACTTTTTATGACGTCCTTGCAGCTTCTGTCATGTGTTACTTTGCTTCTAAATTAGGAGATTTCCTTCACTCCAGCTTTTTCGTGGTCATCGATTTTGATGCAATGTTTATCGCTAATCTCATAGCTGCTACTACTCATTGCTTTCGTCTTTCTTTAATTTAGTTTCAATCCATATTCTGTTCTCACTACATTGTTCATTCTATTCGAAACGTCCTGTAATTCTTCTTCACTTACATTGAGGATAGCAACGTAATCAGCGAACCATGTCATTGATATCCTGTCACTCTTAATTTCAGTGTCACTCCTGAACCTTTCTTTTATCTCCATCATCTTCGATGTATAGCCTGAAGATTAGAAACGATAGACTACATCCCTTTCTTACAACATTTTTAAGCTTAGCACTTTGTTTATAGTCTTCCAGTACTATTGTTTCATTTTTTTCGGAAGGTCTGATAGTATGTCACCAGTCTAACAGATTCTGTACACCGACTTGAATAGTCATTTTGTTGCCATTTCCCCCATTGGTTTTAGGAATTCAGAAGGAATGTTGTCCATCCCTTCTGCCTTAGTTGATCTCCAGTCTCCCAAAGCTGTGTTAAATTCTCGCTATAATAGTCTATTCTGCACGTCTGCCATATCAATCCTCATTTCCTCTTCTATCATGGTATCAAACAAGTCATTTCCTTCGTAGAAGCCTTCAGCGTTATCTTTCCACCTAGGCGCTTTCTGCTGTTGCAAATCTTCTCAATATCCAGAAATATGAGCCGTTAGATAGTACGTTGTACCCTTAATAACTTGTATTAACTGTTTTCGTTTTCTTTCTTTCTTTGTCTTTTTTAGCTAATGTTGGACGAGCCAGTTCCTGACAAGGAGGTCCAGTGACGATCTACTGATGCGGCGAGCAGCAATGCAGCTCCCTATGAGGGCCAAGCCGGGGATCAGCGCCAGCAGGGGTTGCTGAAGACTTCGTACTTCGTTGTACACAAAATGTGAATGAAAGACATTGAATACTGTATCACTTCTTGTAATGTCTTGTCAGGAGTAACATCTATCACGGCGTGCATAACTGAAGACGGATCTTCAATATTTTGTGTTGCGCGCCTCTGTTGAGCAGTGCAGCATCTCGCCGACGTAGTCGAATATTACGGAAAATATTATTCAGTTTACGTAAATTTTCTTAAAAGTGGACAAGCTTGCAAGCAGTTTATTGAAGATATAACAGCTACAGCAAAGGTACTAATCTGAATTACGAGTGTTAAGACTGGTTGATTTGAAGGACAGTAGTAGATATGGAAGGGGTGTTCTCCGACCGTGTGTGTCACACATGGCAGCATCGATGACATCATCGATGGCCATAAGAATTTCCCTCAACCCCTCCCATCGCACCTGTTTGACAAACACCAATTGCTCTATATATAAAATGGCGGGAAATACAATTTTTTGTGGCAAATTAAAAAGATGCCCCATTGCGCTGGTGTGTTTTCTGTGGAAGCAAGGTTGTTGCCCTTAAACATAAATTGGCTGGAAATTGAAAAATCCAAGGTCGCACATTATCATGTTGTCTGACCGGCAATACTGGGACAGGCTCTATGACGCTAAAATCCAAGTCTCTGAATACCGGGACAGACTCTGTGATGTCACAATCCAACATGGCGATCCAAGATGGCTGACCTTGAATAATGGCTCTGTGATGTCATAACCTAACACTTGGAATTCTGGGTCAATGGTGAAAACTGTCCTACAACCGGCTCTGCCCCTTTACACACCTTAATTACATACTGTTTACACGAAACTGCAAATGTCTGTCGAAACACCAGAAAAAATACACCTGATGTTTCTTGAAAGAGACAGTGTAAATCCCTAGTATTAATACGAGATTCTTAATGGCTGTTATATTTTACAATTAAAACAGTTTCGATATTTAAATATATACTTGAAACGCAGTGTTTTATTCATAGTACATCGCATTTGTGGATAGACATGTGTAAGGGAGAGGAATGGGCTCAAGTCACGAAGAGTCTGGTCCGGAATCTCTTTTGTTTCAATTTGTTGTGTCATTACCGCGCGGTTAGAGGCGCCATGTCACGGATTGCGCGGCTCCTCCTGCCGGAGGTTCGAGTCCTCCCTCGGGCATATGTGTGTGTGTGTGTGTGTGTGTGTGTGTGTGTGTGTGTGTGTGTGTGTTGTTTTAGCATGAGTTATTTAAGTTAGTTTAAGTAGTGTGTAAGTCTAGGGACCGAAGACCATAGCAGTTTGGTCCCTTAGAAATTCACACACTTTTGAACATTTGCTGTATGGTTCGTAAATCATTACCCCCGTGAGGATTACAGCTACCTGTGACTTGGCCTAAAAAAAAGGCATCGCTATTGAATAGGATCTCTGCTTACATCGGATGGGAAAAAGTTGTCCCACATACTTTGTCCAGATTCTATAGGACACTTAAATGGGAATGTTTTATGAAAGAATCTTACCAATCGACTACCCATAAGGATCGTTACAGACGTTCTGACTCACACTGTGCCTCACATGAAGTTTACTCGAAGAGCCCGTAAATGAAAGTAATAGATAATTAACTGCAGGATCCACGATTCAATGTTTTAACGTGCCATCCAACTCTAGAAAAAAAGTTATCATTCGTTATACATCTCAAGTTATACAATGGTTCGTTTCCTACATTATAGAGACATCAATATATGACTAGGTGAACTGTTCCAGAGGTGCAAAGATGTCTGGTGCATGACATTTATAACAGAACTGTGTTCTATAAACGGCTACTTCAACTTAAATACTTAGCCACTTAGCGTCGTAAGCTATCAGTGGGTTTTTCTTTCAGGATTCAGCTTCTTGGAATAAATGTGTTTCGGTCTTCCAGGGTACGACAAAAACTTCCTAAGATCTTCTAGGACTGTGCTACCTTCAGAAAGTAATTACAAGTGGAAATTCTCCAACTTGCTACTTACAGAAGATTTCAGTGTTTTGGGAAATACGACATAACTGTCGTGCCGGGGAAAAGCCGTGATAAAATTATAATTTGCACTATTTTGTTTATCGGATGATAGTCACTGGCTTAATGATACAATTACAAATTTATCAGCTTCGATGGTGATCTACGGGCTCTTCAGAACTATAAATAAAATACTAAGTAAAATTAAAAACATATAGTAACGTTATGTAAGAAGATTGAAGGAGTCGTATCGTAGTCGCAACACAGCCCAGAGGCGCTTCATTTATCTTAAGCTTAGTGAAATACGCAGAAGACTATGCATAGGCATGCAAACGACGTCATACATTACTGATACGTACCAACTTACATATTGATTGTGTGCTTCCTTATATAACTCTTTACATGTAATTTTACATAAGTAAAGTATAATAATCAAAAATCAGTAATTATAAGAGTATCGTCCAGTAACTAAAATAATGAAGAAGGACGTTTTGAGCGTTATGGCTTTTTTCATAGTTTACATACCTGCTAATGCCCTAGTAAGGTAATAAACTATTACATTGTTTGGAAATTTGGAAATTTGTGTTAAGTTCCTATGGGAGCAAACTGCTGAGGTCATCGGTCTGTAGGCTTACGCATACTTAATCTAACTTATAATAACTTGCACTAAGGACAACACACACACCCATGCCCGAGGGAGGATTCGAACCTCCGACGGGGGAGCCGCGCGAACCGTGGCAAGGCGCCATAGACCACGCGGCTACACCGAGCGACTACATTGTTTGGAAAGTAGCCAATAGCCACATTTGTTCATGTCGTAACACCTGCCTTGTTTATCTATCCAAAGAATAAATTAGGTTACATTACCCACGGAAAGACAAGACTCGATTGGTTTCAGTGCAAATATACTACCGCTAGCGTTTTACATTATCTACTTATAAGATTCTCGCTTCACCTAGCCTTACAACAAAGTAGTTTTGATGCAGAAGTCGTCCATTCTAATTTTAAACTGTTTTCTCATGTTTCATAGATTATCTGTTAATATGTTAATTTAGCTTTACAACTGCTCTCGTCCACGTGTAACAGGGATTGTGATCGACTTCGACCAGCGTCATTAGGCGAATGAGCTACGAAAGTAATTTGTAAAGCTTTGTTCTTTTCCAACAGCTTTCTTCAACAGCATTCTTTACACCTAAAGATGACAAGTACTGGTCGAAACTACCCCAATAACTTTTTCTTTGTTCAAATTTAAGTTTTTCTTGAGTGGTTTACCCGGTGCGAATTGGTGGTTCCGCGTGAATTATTGGCAGAGAGACCCGCTGCGATTATCAGCAGTCACCGGAAGACGGAAGCAAGTCTTGCTGCCGAAAATTAATACAGAACCAACATACAGTTGAGTACTCGATATGAATTCAAATTATAGATTCACCAGGAAGATCACCTCACCAGACGCCTCATATTTAGTTGGGATGGTAACTGATTTCGAACAGTACAAGTGTAGACAGAAATTAGCAGGATCGATGTTGAGTGTTAGGGCTCACACTCGATAACTGATTTATTTATTTTATCGGACCTTCATTTTATGTATGATGGATTTTATCTGTTGTTCATACAAAAAATTAATATGTAAGGCAGTCACATTGAATATGTTCTCTATCAAGCAATTGTAGAACTGGTTTCCGATCAGTGTTTGTCAAATAGGATGTACGGTCGTAATTTAAGCATATCTACTTGATATGCTTTTGGGGTCTGCAGATCGGTTTTTGAAATCAATTTCTATTTAAATTGCTATTTGAAGTCCGTTTCGTAATATGTTTATTAATCGTGTTAAATAAAGACACATTTCTCTTCGCACACATGATACAATAAGCTAGAACACGGGCAGGCACTAGAACACTGGCAGGCACTTGTGTTAAGCCGTATTAACTGAAAATGAAGCGATTTTGTGCATTCGTTTATTAAAGGTACAGAAACTGTGTAAGTCATGTAAACTGATGTGCATTAGCGACACCTAGCGTTCCATACTGAAGGCACATCAATCGTCGTTGCACGGAAGTCTAAGAAGTTTCTTCAAAGAGTTTGCATGTCTGTTACAACTTCGCATGTGGTACTTAAATTTTATAAGAATATAGCTCAGCTTGTGTGGTTAGTAACTGCGACTGTAACATTTTTGCGTATGCGGCTCGATACGATTAGCATGCTGTGGCACGCAGGTAGGTGTTGTTTCGTTTATGTTCCTATTTGCTTTCTGATCCTGTATTTTGTAATTTTGGTATTTTTTGTGTGACAAAATGTCTCTGCAGCTTTGTAGCTGACCTAAATTAATAGCCTGATTTATAAATATTTTTGTGACCGTAACTGGAGCAAAAAAATTTTAGTTCACAAAGAATTTCTCAAGTGGTTCAAATGGCTCTGAGCACTATGGGACTTAACATCTGTGGTCATCAGTCCCCTAGAACTTAGAACTACTTAAACCTAACTAACCTAAGGACATCACACACGCCCATGCCCGAGGCAGGATTCGAACCTGCGACCGTAAATAATTTCTCAAGCATCGTTGCTTCCGACAAAATTTTTCCAGAAGATTCCTTATCTGAAAATCTCTTCATTCATCGAAAGTAATGTTAACATTCCTTAAGTGGATATCCTTCCCGGGAAATTTTTCCGGACTGAATCGTTGTTTGTGCACTAATTTTCAGCAAAAGGAAGCATTGCCATTGTCAGCAGTCACCTGAAGATGGCAGCAAATTTCGTTGCCGAAATTTAGTGTAGTAGTAACAAACCAAGAGAGCATTCGGGATGAATTTAAATTGCGTATTCGCTAGGAAAAGCAGTCAAGTTCTTTGGAGTGCAAGTTTGTTCCCGTAGAGAGAATATGAGTAAGTGTTCCCGTATCTCGTGTTGCTCCGCACTCGCACGAAATTTTTCATGTAATGGAAGGACGGGTCGTATTCGCATGTCGGTCTTTCAACGGTGCACATACCCCCACCTTCTTCTCTTGCATGGACATCCCGCAGCAACGTACTATTTCTCCTGGTGACGTGGTTAAATTCCGGTGTTCTCTGTAGTAGTTGCGACCGAGCAATGAAGCTCGACATTTATTCCACCAAACAGGCAGATTTCAAGACAAATTTTCACTCTCCAGCGGAGTGTGTGCTGATTTGAAACTTCCCATCATTTAAAACTGTGGGTTTGTGGAGTTGGCAACACACATCGCAACTAGGTTCAGACAGTCTGTCTGCATTGTCAACGTGCTTAGTATGGATATAGTAACGATCTCATGACTAATGTCATGCTGCGATAATATTATACAAAACATTTAACTTGAGATTGCCTGTTATAATTCTCAGCTTCCTACTTCTAGTGTCTTATACATCATTTCGCTCTCAAGCAGTTTTTCTATGATAATCTGTGCTCACTATGAAACATTACCATTGGAATAAACTGACATTTGTAGCAATTTATGATTTTTGTAAAGTTTTATTTTATTTTTTATGTATAGGAGAAAAGTTTCTATCATTTTCATCGACTTGTGTTGGTGTATAATCTATTTGACAGCTTTGTAAATACCTATAATTAACATCGCAGAGCCGGCCAGGGTGGCCGAGCGGTTCTAGGCGCTACAGTCTGGAACCGCGCGACCGCTACGGTCGCAGGTTCGAATCCTGCCTCGGGCGTGGGTGTGTGTGATGTCCTTAGGTTAGTTAGGTTTAAGTAGTTCTAAGTTCTAGGGGACTGATGACCTCAGATGTTAAGTCCCATAGCGCTCAGAACCATTTGAACATCGCGGAAAAGGAAGAAGTTCCGATTTTACCAACGTCTGAGATCCACCTTTCTTGCTCCTGAGGTTCTGCAGGTTAAATTCTGTACCCTAATTAGTTGAATAACCGATGTTGCCTTGTCTTATTTAATTTATACCATCTCTTAAAGTGCTTTTCATGCACATACAATTTATTGTGTTCTTAAAATTTTATTTTAGGCTTAAAACTGAACATATTGGTGACGAATTGTTGGACGGCGAGTTTCGTAAATGAAGCATGTGACCAGATGGGCGGAAACGCAGATGCCAAACAAAAACGCGAAGAACTGTAAGTAATCACTTATTTACATGAAAAATGAGACGTGAAGTGTTTTACAATGTACAACTAACACACATCAAAACAAAACTGTATCATTCTAGGTCCCACTGAAGATGCCTTAAAGTCAAAAAAGTGAAACACCTCTAGCACAAATAAAATTAAGTGCAGTAAGAAAAGATGGTTTTTATTTATAATACAAATAATTCTTTTCGTACGAAGCTTGATTGTTAGAGTGATTTAAACATTCTGTATGCTCAATATTATACTTTCTTGAAGTAATTGATTCCCGTGTAGGCGCAAGTCTTTCGCTCAACCAAAACCACGATTCGCTAGTTTCGGTAAAATACAAAATAACATAGTAAATGGTAGGATTAACAGTAGTACTGCTACCATTGGTAGGGAAAGAAACGTAAATGGATGTGTGAGTGAGAAACTGGGAGCCGACGATTTCTTTCAGCTTTTTTTTACATTTAATTAAAAAAAAATTAAAAATATAAACAGCATTTTATAAATAACAAAAGTTACTTTATAGACTAATTTCTGCGCTTTTATGTAACCGAAGCAAATACTTCTGATCCAGGAACAGTTTGACATGCACGAACATGAAAGAATCTGTATAATTATTGTTTTTATTTTGTACTCAATTGGACATTCTTCATCATGATCAAAGGCAAAAGTTTCCTGTTATTATTGAAAGTGCGAAAGCTGGTTATGAATAACAGAAACATATTATAAATAACCTGGCAAAATACTTACGCGATGCTTGGTATGTTTTTGTTTTCCGATTTTTTAAATTTTGCTTTTCTTGAGAAAATTTCGTTTTCTAGTGCTGTATGATTAATATGTATCATTTTTAAAAACTTTTACTACAACAACCCTCTGTTTCACCTTACAAATCAGTAATTTTCGAATAAAACCAGAATTAAACATTGAAAGTTTCAATTTTGCCATATTTACTGTCTATTTTTAAGTTACAGGCAGGACAACTATGTACATAAAAAGTGATCCATAAGTTACATTCCCCCCCCCCCCCCCCCCCCCCCCCCACGAACCATGGACCTTGCCGTTGGTGGGGAGTCTTGCGTGTCTCAGCGATACAGATGGCCGTACCGTAGGTGCAACCACAACGGAGGGGTATCTGTTGAGAGGCCAGACAAACGTGTGGTTCCTGAAGAGGGGCAACAGCCTTTTCAGTAGTTGCAGGGCCAACATTCTGGATGATTGACTGATCTGGCCTTGCAACATTAACCAAAACGGCCTTGCTGTGCTGGTACTGCGAACGGCTGAAAGCAATGGGAAACTACAGCCGTAATTTTTCCCGAGGACATGCAGCTTTACTGTATGATTAAATGATGATGGCATCCTCTTGGGTAAAATATTCCGGAGGTAAAATAGTCCCCCATTCGGATCTCGGGGCGGGGACTACTCAGGAGGATGACGTTATCAGGAGGAAGAAAACTGGCGTTCTACGGATCGGAGCGTGGAATGTCAGGTCCCTCAATCGGGCAGGTAGGTTAGAAAATTTAAAAAGGGAAATGGATAGGTTAAAGTTAGATATAGTGGGAATTAGTGAAGTTCGGTGGCAGGAGGAACAAGACTTCTGGTCAGGTGACTACAGGGTTATAAACACAAAATCAAATAGGGGTAATGCAGGAGTAGGTTTAATAATGAATAGGAAAATAGGAATGCGGGTAAGCTACTACAAACAGCATAGTGAGCGCATTATTGTGGCCAAGATAGATACGAAGCCCAGACCTACTACAGTAGTACAAGTTTATATGCCAACTAGCTCTGCAGATGATGAAGAAATTGAAGAAATGTACGATGAAATAAAAGAAATTATTCAGATAGTGAAGGGAGACGAAAATTTAATAGTAATGGGTGACTGAAATTCGAGTGTAGGAAAAGGGAGAGAAGGAAACATAGTAGGTGAATATGGATTGGGGCTAAGAAATGAAAGAGGAAGCCGCCTAGTAGAATTTTGCACAGAGCACAACTTAAACGTAGCTAACACTTGGTTTAAGAAAAATGAAAGAAGGTTGTATACATGGAAGAACCCTGGAGATACTAAAAGGTATCAAATAGATTATATAATGGTAAGACAGAGATTTAGGAACCAGGTTTTAAGTTGTGGCACATTTCCAGGGGCAGATGTGGACTCTGACCACAATCTATTGGTTATGACCTGCAGATTAAAACTGAAGAAACTGCAAAAATGTGGGAAATTAAGGAGATGGGACCTGGATAAACTGAAAGAACCAGAGCTTGTACAGAGTTTCAGGGAGAGCATAACGGAACAATTGACAGGAATAGGGGAAAGAAATACAGTAGAAGAAGAATTGGTAGCTCTGAGGGATGAAGTAGTGAAGGCAGCAGAGGATAAAGTAGGTAAAAAGATGAGGGCTGCTAGAAATCCTTGGGTAACAGAAGAAATATTGAATTTAATTGATGAAAGGAGAAAATATAAAAATGCAGTAAATGAAGGAGGCAAAAAGGAATACAAACGTCTCAAAAATGAGATCGACAGGAAGTGCAAAATGGCTAAACTGGGATGGCTAGAGGACAAATGTAAGGATGTAGAAGCTTATCTCACTAGGGGTAAGATAGATACTGCCTACAGGAAAATTAAAGAGACCTTTGGAGAGAAGAGAACCACGTGCATGTATATCAAGAGCTCAGATGACAACCCAGTTCTAAGCAAAGAAGGCGGAAAGGTGGAAGGAGTATATAGAAGGTTTATACAAGGGTGATGTACTTGAGGACAATATTATGGAAATGGAAGAGGATGTAGATGAAGACGAAATGGGAGATACGATACTGTAGCTGGCGAGCAAGATGTATGAGACAGGCGAAATACCCTCAGACTTCAAGAAGAATATACTAATTCCAATCCCAAAGAAGGCAGGTGCTGACAGATGTGAAAATTACTGAACTATCAGTTTAATAAGTCACAGCTGCAAAATACTAATGCGAATTCTTTACAGACGAATGGAAAAACTGGTAGATGCGGACCTCGGGGAGGATCAGTTTGGATTCCGTCGAAATGTTGGAACACGTGAGGCAATACTGACCTTACGACTTATCTTAGAAGAAAGATTAAGAAAAGGCAAACCTACGTTTCTAGCATTTGTAGACTTAGAGAAAGCTTTTGACAATGTTGACTGGAATACTCTCTTTCAAATTCTGAAGGTGGCAGGGGTAAAATACAGGGAGCGAAAGGCTATTTACAATTTGTACAGAAACCAGATGGCAGTCATAAGAGTCGAGGGGCATGAAAGGGAAGCAGTGGTTGGGAAAGGAGTGAGACAGGGTTGTAGCCTCTCCCCGATGTTATTCAATCTGTATATTGAGCAAGCAGTAAAGGAAACAAAAGAAAAATTCGGAGTAGGTATTAAATTTCATGGAGACGAAGTAAAAACTTTGAGGTTCGCCGATGACATTGTAATTCTGTCAGAGACGGCAAAGGACTTGGAAGAGCAGTTGAACGGAATGGACAGTGTCTTGAAAGGAGGATATAAGATGAACATCAACAAAAGCAAAAGGAGGATAATGGAATGTAGTCAAATTAAATCGGGTAATGCTGAGGGAATTAGATTAGGAAATGAGACACTTCAAGTAGTAAAGGAGTTTTGCTATTTAGGAAGTAAAATAACTGATGATGGTCGAAGTAGAGAGGATATACAATGTAGACTGGCAATGGGAAGGAAAGCGTCTCTGAAGAAGAGAAATTTGTTAACATCGAATATAGATTTATGTGTCAGGAAGTCATTTCTGAAAGTATTTGTTTGGAGTGTAGCCATGTATGGAAGTGAAACATGGACGATAACTAGTTTGGACAAGAAGAGAAGAGAAGCTTTCGAAATGTGGTGCTACAGAAGAATACTGAAGATAAGGTGGATAGATCACGTAACTAATGAGGAGGTATTGAATAGGATTGGGGAGAAGAGAAGTTTGTGGCACAACTTGACTACGAGAAGGGATCGGTTGGTAGGACATGTTTTGAGGCATCAAGGGATCACAAATTTAGCGTTGGAGGGCAGCGTGGAGGGTAAAAATCGTAGAGGGAGACCGAGAGATGAGTACACTAAGCAGATTCAGAAGGATGTTGCAGTAGGTACTGGGAGATGAAGCAGCTTGCACAGGATAGAGTAGCATATAGAGCTGCATCAAACCTGTCTCAGGACTGAAGACAACAACAACAACAACAAGTTACATTCTCCCTCAGTTTTTGAAGGGTTCACCGCTGCCAGTTGTAAGTAGGCTGTTTAGGTTTTGTTATTGGTAACGCCATGTAGCGCTCTGTACGAAAATCACTGGCTGTGCTGTTTGCAGTCTGTGGCTGGTTTGCATTGTTGTTGGCTATTGTAGTGTTGGGCAGCTGGACGTTAACAGCGCGTAGCGTTGCGCAGTTGGAGACAGTGTTGCCAATTTAGCGACTTGTCGCTAGAAATGGCGACTTTTGCCTTCGTCTTAGCGACAAAAAAAAAACTTTTTAGCGACAAAAATTATTTAGCGACTTATCTGGCGACTTTTGGAGTACTGACGACTTTTAAAGTATAAATCAAAACTATTTTGGGCCAGTATTTTCATTAACAAAACTAAGATTTTAACTATAGAATGGGTACTACACTGACTTTGTTCTAGATTTACTAAGTTAAATTAAGTTCTTAGCAGATCATGTAGCATTGTTCAGCATTTAGTGAACCTGAATGTGGGAATTGCCTACAGAGTAAGAAAACCTCGACTATAGAACAATTCATTAGTCTTTACCCACTAGCCTGTTATCGTCGATACCGTATCAATATTCTTCAACTTTTGAACTCCATTTATTTTTCGAATTGACAAAAAACATAATATTAAGTATAATAAAATGCATTTCTGTTCAGCAACCTCTAATTTTTCGAAATGTTTATTCGCAGTCAAATTATTAGCATATGCACAGTGATAACGCAAGAACAATTCGATGGGGGTATCTCATAGACATTATTACGTTTTAAACAATGAACAAATAGGACTGATATCGAGTTACCGAGTGAGTAGATAGTTTCTTGACGTCTAGTTCGCCTGAGTTTTAATGTATTTTCAGTGATTATAAATTGGTGAAACTTACGCTGTGGTGGCTTACATAATGGATTTACCGCAGACGAAGAAGCAGTACGCTGGAAAATATCTGGATGCGTGGGGAGCAGAACCTGAATTCGATGGGTGGCTGAAACCAGTCGTTGGAGGCTTATCCAAGGCAAGATGCCACGTATGTGCAGCAGAGTTTTATGCTAAGTAGTTGTGTAATATTAGAAAGCAGTCGAAATCTATTAAGAATAAACAAAAAATTGATTAAAAAAACACAAACCACCTTACCTATGAAGATTGTTCAGAAAACTACAGTTAGAATAGCAAGCAGAGCGGAAGGTGCCCT
Source organism: Schistocerca gregaria (assembly GCF_023897955.1). Classification (NCBI taxonomy): domain Eukaryota; kingdom Metazoa; phylum Arthropoda; class Insecta; order Orthoptera; family Acrididae; genus Schistocerca; species Schistocerca gregaria. The sequence continues at coordinate 243,607,230 of NC_064923.1, forward strand.
TTCTTTCTTTACTTCTGAACATCGTTCTATTTTAGCTGTAGTTTATTTAGGAATACTGTCCAAGAAGCTGTTTTCCGGTGATGAGGGCGCTAAAAACATGCAATTAGATCGTACAAAGTGCACTAACATTATAACTGAAGTTTTGGCTCCATATTTTACACAATCATTGGTTGAAGATATAGGAAACAAAAAATACAGTGTACTAACACATGAATCCACAGATGTATCGATATCTAAAATGCTAGGTATCGTTATAAGCTACTAAAGTGTAAACAACCAAACCATTAGATCAGCATTTCTCAAACTCGCTGTAGTAGAAACTGCGTATGCAAGAAATCTGGCTGCTGTTCTTGTGAATTCTTTGAAAGATCTCGAACTCCCAATTGCTAATATGGTAGGAATTGGCACAGATAATGCTTCTGCAATGGTTGGAATAAACAATGGGCTTTTCGAACAACTCAAGAGAGAATATGGTTTGAAGCATTTGGTACTGATCCGTTCCATTTGTCACTCTCTTCAGCTTGCAATTTCGCACGCCTCAGTGAATACCATACCTAGAAACATAGAGTTTCTTGTACGGAGAAACCTACAATTGGTTCTCCATTTCACCCAAAAGACAAGAGGGATATAAAAAGGTTTATGAGACAATAAATTGTGGAAAACAGCCACTAAAAATTTTGAAGGTCTGTGCAACACGTTGGCATTCAATTGAACCAGCAATACGAAGTATTCTGGAGTAGTGGGAAGAACTAAAGCTACATTTTTCACTTGCCATGGTTCAAGACAATTGTTACACTGCCGATCATTTGTACAAGATGTATTGTGACGACTCAAATCATCTATACATGCTTTACCTTAAACATAGTTTAAAAGACGTACAAATAGCAATAGAAGCTTTTGAAGGAGAAGACGATGACCCCACTAAATTACTAGATACACTTGTATTTCTCATGCAGTCACTAGGGCAAAACATAGTTTTTCCAACTGTTGATTTGTTGACAACACCAGTTCCAAGAGAATGTATGTACGCAAATCCGAACCTTGGCTTTATGTTTGAACAGAAATTGTCTGAGTCAAGTTTGTCTGAAGAAAATAAAGTTCGTTTGAAGAAGAGATGCATTCAGTTTAGTCTGAAACTCATAAAAGAAATTCAACAAAGACTGCCAAATAACTTTACGATCCTGAAAAAAATGTCAATCCTGAATGTTGAAGAACACTAAAAGTGAATAAAAATAATGCTGTAGCGGATGTAGCCAAGGAATTGGGTTTTAGTGGCGATTTCATAGACGGTATGCTGCAATAATGGCATAATATCAACTTCATTAGAGGAATAACACTACTAACACTGTCCGATTTTGGAGTGAGGTTTTTCTAGTATAAAATGCCGCAGGGGAGAATCCTTTTTCTTTTATTTCACATCTAACAATGACTGTCCTATGTCTACCGCATTCAAATGCAGAAGTGGAAAGACTTTTCAGTTCTATGAACATTATAAAAAGTAAATAACGTAACAGATTATCGTTAAAGACAATTAATGCTTTGATCATATTGAGAGACCAGCTGAGGAAACAAAATAAAGATTGTCCACCTTTCGACATACCGTCAGACTTGTTTGAGCTTATTGGAACGAACAAAAGTTACTCTTTTGCGACAAAACCAGTCAAACTGCAACACCATCTTTTGAGCGACGTTCAACCCTCTACATTAACTACAGTTCTGTCAGAATACGAAACAGAAGAGTTATTCGATCCTTTGAGTGACGACAATGAATAGCTTACATACCGGTATGTATATATTTTGTAACCTAATTTGAGTTCGTGCTTTCTTTTGTTACAAATATATTTGTATATTTCTAGTATATTTGACTACTGTGATTGAAACAATTTATGTGTTGCGGCAATTATGATAACGTGTTTAATTAAACGTTAGCGTATTTCATATGTATGTTGTTGCAAGCGATGCGTCATTTAATTAAGACAATATAGCAATTACGTATGAGACAATTTTTATTAATGTTTTATTATCCCCCCCACTGGCTTAACCATTCACAGCACGAAATTTTCAGTACACCCGAGTAAAATCAGTTAGCGGCTTTCTAGCCACTTTTGATATTGAATCTAGCGACTCGGGTTTTTTAGAGTTGGCAACACTGGTTGGAGGTGAGCCGCCAGCAGTGGTGGATGTGGGGGGTGAGATGGCGGAGTTTTGAGAACGGATGATCTGGACAGAGACATTAAGTTTGTAATATTGGATATCATGGACTGACATAGATTTTATGACTTTTGAACACTATTGAGGTAAATACATTGTTTGTTCTCTATCAAAATCTTTCATTTGCTAACTATGCCTATCAGTAGTTAGTGCCTTCAGTAATTTGAATCTTTTATTTAGCTGGCAGTAGTGGCGCTCGCTGTATTGCAGTATTTCGAGTAATGGAGATTTTTTGTGAGGCAAGTGATTTGTGAAACGTATAGATTAATGTTAGTCAGGGCCATTCTTTTGTAGGGATTTTTGAAAGTCAGATTGCGTTGCGCTAAAAATATGTTGTGTCAGTTTAGTGTTGATCAGAATAAGTAAAGAGCGAAATGTCTGAGTACGTTCAAATAACATAAGGGGTTAACCAGCATAGTAATTCATAAATTTTTCCAAGGGGACGTTACACAGTTTCTAGGGGAACCTAGTAAGAGATGTCGCACAAGAACACAAAATGCACGGAATACGTTAACGCCCGATAAGTAATAAGTATACAACATAGCTAACGCATAGGTAACGCGTTTACGATCTGGACTGATCAAAGCTGCTAGGACTACCGTAGCCTACGCTAACTTACGATAGTCTACAAGAGGCTATGATAGTTTTACCACTCTGTTCCTGTGTTAACTCGTTCATGAAATGAAGTCACATCATGTTGTAATAGTACTTTCAAGGGTCAATATTGATAGATACGGATAGGCATTTTAATCAGGGCACTTTTCTGTTGGCATTTTGTAACCTATCGTGCTTTACATCTTTGTTAGCTGTAGTTTGAACCGCTTTTGTCTTTCACTTCTACCCACTGGCTACTAAAAATTACGTGAAGGACATCGGTCTATTTCAGTTTCCACTTTCGTCTCTTCTCTTCTCCTCGACTGATGGTTAGTATAAGGCACATACACTCACTTAATGTAATATATAAAACAATTAGTTAACGTGCGTAATCGGTGTACAGCGTTTGAAATTTATCTTAATGACGGAGGCACCGAATACTTAAAACATTTACTCACTTAATGCAAAGAAAACCATTGGTGAGAGAGTTTGTAGTGTGTGATGAATTTAACTTTCTATCTAGAAGCTCTATCAATTGAGAGGGTACATGATAACTTATATTACTGTGGTACCGTCCAACGATCGTAGTGTCTCATCAAAGTCGGCAACACAAATCGATGCTATAGACGTTAGCAATCTCTCACTTCTATACCTAGCAACCAATGGGGGGCACTCCAGAAGACCCGCCCCCTTCTCTCAGTGTATCAGCGCCCTCGCACTGAGTTGAGTATAGAGTCGTGTGGGCAAAAGCTCTGCCCAGTTCGTGAACACATCTGAAGGAGACAACATCATAGTGTAGGACAACAAGTTGTTAAAAGTTTCAGATGAACTTGCGCCGTTGTAAAAATCAAACGTTGTGCCTCAAGACAACAATTTTTTTCCACAATGACAATTGTAACTTACCACGCGCCCTTGTGACAAATAACAGTGTCAATGTTAAGTAACTGTTTTATCCATTGATGTAATAAAGGAAAATAATATTTCCAGTTGAACCCATAGCTACGCCCGGACGAAAATAGTTTCGCCCGGTCACAACAATTACAGCGACAAACAAGAAACTGGAACTTTGAGTGAAATTGCAAAAATTAAATTTCCTGCAAAGACTAACCTTTTTTTCTTTTTTTTTCATCAGTCTCCTGACTCGTTTGATGTGGCCCGCTACGAATTCCTCTCCTGTGCTAACCTCTTCATCTCAGAGTAGCACTTGCAGTTTACGTCATCAATTATTTGTGGTTGCATTCCATGCTTTGTCTTTCTCTACAGTTTTTACCCTTTGCAGCTCCATCTGGTATTATAGAAATTATTGCCTGATGCCTTAACAGATGTTCTGTCATCGTATTCCTTCTTCTTGTCGGAGTTTTCCTTATATTCCTTTCCTCGCCGATTCTGCGCAGAACTTTCTCGTTCGTTACCTTAACAGTTCACCTAATTTTCAACATTTGTCTGTAGCACCACATCTCAAATGCTTCGATGCTTTACCAAAGTCAAGTGTTTCACTACCATACAATGCCGTGCTCCAAACGCACAATCTCATAAATATCTTCCTCAAATTAAGATCTGTGTTTGATTCTAGTAGACTTATCTTGGCCAGGAATGCCCCTTTGCCAGTGCTAGTCTGCTTTTGATTTCCAACTTGATCCGTCCGTCATTGATTATTTTGCTGCCTAGGTAGAAGAATTCCTTTAGTTCATCTACTTTGTGATCTTGAAGCCTGATGTTAAGTTTCTCGCTCTTCTCATTTTTGCTACTTCTCATTCTTTCGTCTTTATCAGATTTACTCACAATGTATGTTCTGTACTCATTAGACAGTTCATTCCATTCAGAACATACTATAATTCTATTTCACTTTCACTGAGGACAGTAATGTCATCTGCGAATGTCAACATTCATATCCTTTCACCTTGAATTTTAATGTCACTCTTGGACCTTTCTTTTATTTGCGCATTGCTTCTTCGATTTATAGGTTGAGCAGCAGGGGCGAAAGACCACATCCCTGCCTCAAATCCTTTTAATCCAAGTACTTCGTTCTTTGTCGTCCACTGTTGTAGTTCCTTCTTGGTTCTTGTATATATTGTATATATTTTATATTTTTCCAAGAATTTCGAACATCTTGCTCCATTTTACAATGTCGAACCCTACTCGGGGTCGACAAATCATATGAACGTTCTTGATTTTTCTATAGTGTTGCTTTCATCACCAACCGCAACGTTAGAGCTGCCTCCCTGGTGCCTTTACCTTTCCTAAGACAAACTGATCGTTATCTAACATATCGTCAGTTTTATTTTGCATTCTTGCGTACATTACTCTAGTCACCAACTTGGCTGCATCAGCTGTTAACTTTATTGTTTGATGATCTTCGCGGTTGTTGGATCTTGCAATCTTCGAAATTGTGTGAATAATGTTTTCCGAAATCGCCAGACTCATACATTCTACCCACCAATATGAATAGTCGTTCTGTTGCCATTTCTACCAATGATTAAAGGCATTCTGATGGAATGTTAAGAGTCGCTTCTGCGTTATTCGACCTTAAGTCTTCTAAACGTCTTTCAAAATTCTGATTCGATACTGGACCCCTATCTGCCCTCTATCAATTCCTGTTTCTTCTTCTATACGTCGACAGACAAGTCCTCCCCGCATAGATGCACCCAGTGTATTCTTTCCACGTGTCCACCCTCCCCTCTGCATTTAACAGTATAATTCCCGTTCCGCTTGAGCCGTGGTAAAATTTGCTGTTTTGAAGAGGACGCCGCAACGCGTAGTGTGAAGCAGTCGCCCTCCGTTTCTGGCTATGGCTCCGCTGTGACAATCGCTGCTCTGGTGTCTCCCTCTGGTGGGAAAAGGGGAAAGGTTGCCTGTTCACGTGCATTTAAGGAGAGCTATGAACCCTCCAGTCGGTCAGTCTGTCAGTCTGGGAGAGTCTGGTCAGTTGGTCGGCCAATTTAGTCTGGGTCTGTCTCTCGTCCGCAGTGGTGGGGCGGTTAGTGTCTGTCTGTCGTCCGTAGTGCTAGTATGTGTTAGGCCGCCAGTCTGCTCTAGTTTGCTCAGGCAATGGGCCTTGGCGGTTGGATCAATCGGTTGGTCGGTCGCGCACTGGGAAACAAGATGACTTGCCAGTCTGGAGCGTTGGCGCAAGTGAGGTCGCCACGTGAGTCCTGTGGCCGCGCCGTATAGCGAGGGGTAGTGGCTTCGCGGTTGACACAAGAGCAACAGGAGTCAACCCACGACATCGGCCTGGCCGGGGCGAGCTGCGGCGCCGTGAGACGGGACATGGGCTCGCCTTCCTGCGTCCGTTGAAGCGGCTGGCAGCGGACGGTTCGGGAGAGCGTTTTGGGGGTGCTGCGCCGGGTCTTCGCCAGAAATCGCAGTTTATTAGAAGTTAAGTGATTGGTGATACGTTGTTTCATTTACTTATTAAATTCTACTTGTTTTCTTGGTCAGTATCTCGTCCCCAGCTTGCTCATCTGTCTCTCGTCCGCATTTGTTAGGCAGTTACTGTCTGTCTGTCGGTCTGCCGTACGTTAATAGCTGCCTCTGTCATATTTGTCGGATTCGGTGTTAGCGTATTTATTGGTTAAGGTGTAAAGGCCGAATTCCTGAAATATGTTTTTATCTTGCCTATCATCTTTCGAGATGGTATATGAGTAATGTAGAGCATGTTGGTACATTTTTTTTGTAAAACTGCATTTCATGGATTTTATTTAAATGGTCATTTTAGTATATAAAGTTGCCACCCATCCACCGTAAGAGTTCTTTTAAAAACGAGTTGCACTTTTGGTGGCAAATAATTTTTAATGTGAGTTTTTTGTACCATTTCCATCCCTCTTACAGGGTGCATAGTTTTTTTTTTTTTTTAGAGTTGTTAAACTTTTTAGTTGAAAGTAATCTGGTGTGTTGCAGATTTGCACCAGTGTAGTCTTTCAGAGATTGCTGTGAGCGGTCGTGACTACGGCCGTGTTAACAGGTTAAAAGGGAGCGGCAAGGTTCTCGGCCCGAAAGCTCAAACTATATTAAAAGAATTGTTATTTCTGTCTCTGAATAAATTGTAACTTGATATTTACAGAGTGCTTTCTGAATATAAATTTTAAACCTGTTTCTTTTTTTTTTTTTTTTTTAAAAAAAGGTTTTTGGAAGTAAAATTTCCATTTGTTGAAATTTGATTTGTTTCCATCAGTTACTCCCTGGCAACTACTTCCACGCTCGTATAGTGTGATTAAAAGTGGTAATGTTCTTGATGAATCGATAGTAGATAAAGTATATTCTTTAAGAAAAGATTTTGAAAGTAAATTCACAGTTCAGCTCTCTTAATGTTACCGCCCTTGCTTTTAATTTCACCTAAGGTTGTTTTGACTTCTTTGTGTGCTTAGTCAGTCCTTCCAACAGTCATTTCCTTACCGATTTCTTCACATATTCCGTTCAGCCACTTCTCCTTAGCTTCCCTGCACTTCCTATTTATTTCAGTCCCCAGCGATTTGTATTTCTGTATTCCTGATTATCCCTGAACATTGACGTACTGTTTTAATTTCAGGCGTGGGTCGCCGGATAGGACAAACAGTTACACCACTACATAATTTTGTTTGAAATAACGTCGCACACTGCAACTTCTGCGTGCACTCAGATTAGTCCAACACACAGGTCGCTTACAGACTCAAGTAGGGCTATCCTCTCCCGAGCTGCCAGGACTGGATGAGAGAACAGACGCCAGCGAGCTTCTAACTGAACTTACTTTCGCTAAGACATCACTGTGGGCGGCGTGTAAGGCCGGCAGCGGCGGGCTGCAAACAGCTGTGGCAGCGGCGGCGGCGCCGGCGCGCCTCGCTCGCTATTATCTTACTTCATTAACGCCGGCTGGCGGCGGTAATTAGTAAAACAAATGCTGCGAGCGGCGCGGATTAACGAGAGGCGGCGCGGGAGCTGGCCCGCTCATTAGGGCGACGAGCCGATGCCGACTCGCGTCGACTCGTCTGCGCTGCGACGGCGCCCGCGGCGATCCTAATGTCCTCACGCTTTGCAGGCGCCGCGCCAGCTGCCAGCCGGCCTACGGGGGAAAGGCGTTGCGGAAACCAGCGTCTTCCACTCCTTTGATGTTCGCGCGCAAGCGCACATGCCTCCACGAGGCAGTTTAGACGTACCATTAAAGTGCGAAGCACTCTATAGCCAGCGCAACAATACTCAGCCGTAGTAGAGCGTGTGTGCGCACAGTAGGAGAAAACTGCAATGTTGCTCGGCACTGCCATAATATGTGTAAGTAATTGGGGGACATGGGTGTTAGGAAAACTGGTTTGTTCGGATAATCGAACTGTACATGTTTATTTGCCAAAAAGAAGTACTGCACAGTAAATTTATTCATAAAAACATGCATCTCTTTTAGTATTACAAAGTAACATTCAAAGGCAACTTAAGTAGGAATATATCGCAATAATCTCGTACTTGTCCCTCATAGAAAGGACAACACGTTCACGTTTCAGCATTTTGTATCGTCAAGTTCACTTCTTCACGCAGCAGCACACAAGTAGTCTTAACAGAGAACAGAAGGTGACTGTTTGCACCGTGAGAAGCTCTTCTTGGGGGCGCGCAATCCAAACTGCGCGGAGCTGCACGCCCACAACTCTAAGCTGGCGCAGCTGTTGCTGTGAATACTGCCGCTACTTCTACTGCCAGTGCCAAGCCGACAGAAGTGTGCTGATTGTCGAAACACAGCGACTGGCGGCTCGCCCGGTCAGCAGCGCCTTGTGAAGGCCCCATTAGAAGCAATGTTCTGCCAGCGGTGGCCCAGTGCGGCGACTACTGTGGGAAACTTGGTTTGGGAGTGAGGGGGATGAAGGATGGTAGGGTGGGAGAGTAACAGGTGCGAGCGAGTACACAGTCCGGATAAGCGGCCGTTCGGTTGACCGACGTTCGGATAATCGACGCTCTACTGTATTTTATTTATTTTTGTCACAGTCTACCCCAGGTCCGGTCTGACAGACTGCTATGTTTAGACAGCGCACAAAAATTACGTTCAGCAGTTCCTGTGAAAAGTTCTGTGTTTTATGTAAACGGCTACATTGATACCACACGGCCGGCCGGCGTGGCCGAGCGGTTCTAGTCGCTTCAGTCTGCAACCGCGCGACCGCTACGGTCGCAGGTTCGAATCCTGCCTCGGGCATAGATGTGTGTTATGTCTTTAGGTTAGTTAGGTTTCCCTCCAATTTCCAGGAGAGGGAGGGCTGGAGGTATTTCCCAGTGTGTGGCTTTAATTAATTGATAGATTAAATTAAATAGTCAATCAAATTCATATCAAGTGTGTGCTTGTAACAGCAATGAGAGTTCCCAAAGAGATGGAGGAGGAGGAGGTGAGGGTGGGGTGAGAGAGGAGTAGGTTAAGGACCTGTCAGTCGAAAGCAAGGATTATTCCCAGCAGGTCACAGCCTACCAATCAAAAGGATGGATTATCTCCAGGGCGTCTTAATCCTCTTAGCAGAACAATAGGATAAGGACCTGTCAATCAAAAGAGAACAACAGGTTTTCCCTTGAATGTAGCCAACCCACACTGACAAAATGACCTGAAACATAGTTTGTCCCACTACTATTCTTACGTCCAACAAGCGGAAGAAAAATGCCATTGGCTATCGTTGGAAGAGGTTCCGATGACTAGCAATATTTGAACTACATGTATTTCAGGCATAACCGTCAGCTGAAGATTCAGTCTATACAATTGCCTATTCATCACTTTGATCACTTGCTTCATTCATTGATTTCACAGGTTGAAAAACGATTTCATCTTCACTTTTCCACTGTTCCTATTCTGAATTATACTCACTTTCAAATTTGTTGCCAGTGTCTAATCCAACACCCAACACAACTACACTGTCCTCAAGCTATTTTAAAAGAGTGCCCTCAAAGTCAGGGTCCATAACATGAACAACAGATGAAGATGTAGCTACTGAATCCATTTAGGATCGGACTGAGAGGCTGCTGTCACGAAAGATGCAGTAATAATACACCTTCATGTCCCATTAAAGTGGCTGCTGAGAAACGAAGTCACTGCAGCTTGGGGAAAGGGAAACTAAATAATGCTGTAATATCCTACCCCACAATTATGCATTAGCAATAGAGTAACAATAAACGCTAGCGGTCTGCGAGATCGCATCTGGGACGTTAAGTATTAAAGGTATTTAAAGTCCATCTGCACATTTACACGTATGTTTTGTTTCACAGATTTTGTGGTATCATCAGAAGATCGTGGTGCCACGCCACAGTCAGCCATGCGCATCGATACGACAGACGAAGTCTTCGCCTTAAGATGGCAAATGCGGAAATGTTGCCGGAGAACAACGCACTGTCTCTACTGTCAAATCGAGTAGATTTTATCATCAATTGGTTTGTTTACAAGTAGCTTTTCTGATACTAGTCACGAGTTTCTTTTATTCATATTTCACACGATGCGTTTCGGGAAATGATTCCCATTTTCAAGTGTGTGTAAGATCTTCCCAATTTCACCTCTAACTATACCTAACATCGATAACTGACTAAAAATTGTGAGTTTTTTTAGATATTGCGGTAAAGTCAACAAAACAAAGTAGAACCTCAATCATGGAAAACATTACGTAAAAATGGCACGCTACAAAGAAATAAACACTTGAAAATGGGAATCATTACGCGAAACGTATGGTGTAAAACATGAATAAAAGAAAACCACGACTGGCAGCAGAAAATGTATTTATAAACAATTTTTTTTGTGGTTCTTGGGCGTCTCATGTTCAATGAGGTATTCGCGTAATAAATTTGTGTGCAGATTATTAATCATTCGATTTTACAACAATTTAACATAAATTTTATTCTAAATAAGCACCATAATCTGCTAAAAGTTCTGTTTTTATTATTCTACAAGAAGTTTCAACCTTGAGATTATCACATGGCAGAACCTTAAAACTTTTATGATGAGTACAACTTAAAAAAGTAGTTCTGGCAGGTCTTGACCTCACGGTTTAAATTGCTCTGGTGTGCAAATATTAAGGACGACAGTACTTTCGCATGACGTTACCCTGACAGGTAAGGTAGGTCGATGAAACTTCGACAATACATCGGAAGGACTGCTACACTACACCAAAAAAGGTAACTGAAAGAAATGCTCAATGAGACGAAAAAAACAGTACTTTCATTCAAAGAGAATTATTGTACTGAAGTCACTATGATTCGTGATGGTCCCCTGGTCATTACAAAAGGCGAGACATGATTCTTAATAGGGTTCGTAATCACCACGGAGGGTAATGCATACTCAGCAATGTGCTGCCATGCTGGCTTTGGGGTTGGTAAGGAGTACTTCTTGTAAGGCGTTCCATTCTTGGAACAACGTGGTTGACAACCGTTGGATAGTTGTTGGTGCACGTGCGAGGTATACATAGGAGGGAGCAATACACTGCTTGACTCCTCGGTATGTTCTCGAAACTTCAACAAAAGCCCGTACCGAGCTACTGAGTGTCTCTCCTGCACAGTCTTCCACTGGAGTTTCTCTATCATCTCTGTAATGCATTCGCGATTACTAATTGATCCTGTAACGAAGCGTGCTGCTCTCCGTTGGATCTTCTCTATCTCTCCTATCAATTATATCTGGTACGGATCCCACACTGCTGAGCAGTATTCAAGCAGTGGGCGAACAAGCGGACTGTAACCTACTTCCTTTGTTTTCGAATTGCATTTCCTCAGGATTCTTCCAATGAATCTCAGTCTGGCATCTGCTTTACCGATGATCAACTTGATATGATCATTCCATTTTAAATCACTCCTAATGCGTACTCCCCGATAATTTATGGAACTAACTGCTTGCATTTGCTGACCTGCTATATTGCAGCTATACGATAAGGGACCTTTTTCTCTGTGTATTCGCAGCACATTACACTTGTCTACATTAAGATTCGATTGCCATTCCCTGCACCATGCGTCATTTCGCTGCAGATCGTCCTGCATTTCAGTATAATTTTCCATTGTTACAACCTCTCGATATACCACAGCAGCACCCGCAAAAAGCCTCAGTGAACTTCCGATGTCATCCACAAGGTTATTTATGTATATTGTGAATAGCAACGATCCTACGACACTCCCCTGCGGCACACCTGAAATCACTCTTACTTCGGAAGACTTCTCTCCATTGAGAATGACATGCTGTGTTCTGTTACCTAGGAACTCTTCAATCCAATCACACAATTGGTCTGATAGTCCATATGCTCTTACTTTGTTCATTAAACGACTGTGGGGAACTGTATCGAACGCCTTGCGGAAGTCAAGAAACACGGCATCTACCTGGGAACCCGCGTCTATGGCCCTCTGAGTCTCGTGGACGAATAGCGCGAGCTGAGTTTCACACAATCGTCTTTTTCGAAACCCATGCTGATTCCTACAGAGTAGATTTCTAGTCTCCAGAAAAATCATTATACTCGAACATAACACGTGTTCCAAAATTCTACAACTGACAGACGTTTGAGATATAGGTCTATAGTTCTGCACATCTTTTCGACGTGCCTTCTTGAAAACGGGGATGACCTGTGCCCTTTTCCCATCCTTTGGAACGTTACCCTCTTCTAGAGACCTACGGTACACCACTGCAAGAAGGGGGGCAAGTTCCTTCGCGTACTCTGTGTAAAATCGAACTGGTATCCCATCAGGTCCAGCGGCCTTTCCTGTTTTGAGCGAGTTTAATTGTTTCTCTATCCCTCTGTCGTCTATTTCGATATCTACCATTTTGTCATCTGTACGAAAATCTAGAGAAGGAACTGTAGTGCAGTCTTCCTCTGTGAAATAGCTCTGGAAAAAAGACATTTAGTATTTCGACAGAAGTTACTTTCGAATTCATTGAACGCCTCTCGCATAGCCCTCCTCACACTACATTTAGCTTTGCGTGTTTTTTGTTTCTCTGCAAGGCTTTGGCTATGTTTAAGTTTGCTGTGAAGTTCCCTTTGCTTCCGCAGCAGTTTTCTAACTCGGTTGTTGTACCACGGTGGCTCTTTTCCATCTCTTACGATCTTGCTTGGCACATACTCATCTAACGCATATTGTACGATGGTTTTGAACTTTGTCCACTGATCCTCAACACTATCTGTACTTGAGACAAAACTTTTGTGTTGAGCTGTGAGGTACTCTGAAATATGCCTTTTGTCACTTTTGCTAAACAGAAAAATCTTCCTACCTTTTTTAATATTTCTATTTACGGCTGAAATCATCGATGCAGTAACCGCTTTATGATAGCTGATTTCCTGTTCTGCGTCAACTGTTTCAAATAGTTCGGGTCACCAGAAGGTCTAATATGTTTCCGCCACGAGTCGCTTCTCAGTTTAACTGCTCAATGTATTTTTCAGATAAAGCACTTCCACGGGGCCTATAGGGACATCAAATTACCATGTCTGAGCCTGCTTTAACCGTGACCTTCACCCAAATTATTTCACATTTCCGTCAATTTCTTTCGATACTATTGCACTTCGTATCGATATAAACACGCCTCCCCCCTTCATTGTCCAGCCAGTCTCTGCGGTATACATTCCAATCTGAGTTTATAATTTCATTACTGTTTACATCTGGTTTCAGCCAACTTTCTGTCCCTAGTACTATGTGGGCATTGTGACCGTTTATTAATGAGAGCAGTTCTGGGACCTTTCTATAGTCGCTATAGCAGTTTACTGTTAGCAGATTAATATTGTTATTTCCTGTTGCATTTTGCCTACTCCTACCTTGCCTCGTCTGAGGAGGCGTCTTGTCGGGCCTAGGGCGGGAATTCTCTAACCTAAAAAAACCCCATGTGCACTCCACACGTACTCCGCTACCCTTGTAGCCGCTTCCGGCGTGTAGTGTACCCCTGACCTATTCAGGGGGACCCTACATTTCTCCACCTGATAGCGGAGGTCGAGAAATTTGCACTCCAGATCTCCACAGAATCGTCTGAGCCTCTGGTTTAAGCCTTCTACTCGGCTCCAAACCAGAGCACCGCGATCGGTTCTGGGAACGATACTACAAATAGTTAGCTCAGATTCCACCCCGCGAGCGAGGCTTTCCGCCTTCACCAACTCCGCCAACCGCCTGTATGAACTGAGGATGACTTTTGAACCCAGACTGCAGGAGTCTTTGGTGCCGACATGAGCAAAAATTTGCAGTCGGGTGCACCCAGTGCTCTCTATCGCCGCCGGCAGGGCCTCCTCCACATCTCGGATGAGACCCCCCGGCAAGCAGACAGAGTGAACACTAGCCTTCTCCCCAGACCTTTCCGCTATTTCCCAAGGGGCTCCATCACCTGTCTAACGTTGGGGCTCGCAGTCACTAATAATCCCCTCCCCCCGTGTGCCTGCTCGGACCTTGCCGAAGGAGCGGCCACATGTCCACGCAAGGCATCAAACACGTATTTATCGAGATTTAAGACTTTGGAACAGGCAGGCTATTCCACATAAACGCAGCAGGGCAGTAAGGCAGCCAAGATGAAGGTAGTCAAGATGCTAAAGGAGAAGAAGATGACGATGAAACTGGTGGTAACGATTATGTTGTAGCTGTAGCCCGTGAAAGAAAGAAATGCTGAGTATTGTGGTAACAAAAGATATGTGCTACTTGGTGAGAATATGTCTGCATTAAGTTGAAAGGTTGTACATTTATTAATAAATTATTTTTGGAAAAAAGACCTTGTGTACTGTACCCCTTTAATTGTATAGTTAGGTTGGATGATGGAAAATTATTCTGTTACGTAGCCTGGTACATCATTAGGTGATTCTAAATTGGGATTTCATTACACAAGATATCTTGGGTCGCCACCTGAATTGACCTACCACTTAATTATCCTGAACACTGGCTCGGAAAGAAAAAAAGAGTTTGTGGGTAAGCCCCAATCCAGGAAAAAATAATGAAATTTTGATACGCCCTGATAATTCTTGGTTAATAGTGAAGGAGAATCACATTGAAAAATGGTCTGAAATGTAGTGGAGCTCATACACGAGCCAGCTAAGCTGGCCTGGAAGTGCCTCGATGGGGAACTGGATATACAGGGTGTTACGAAAAGGTACGGTCAAACTTTCAGGAAACATTCCTCACACAAATATAAAGAAAAGATGTTATGTGGACATGTGTCCCGAAACGCTTAATTTCCATGTTAGAGCTCATTTTAGTTTCGTCAGTATGTACTGTACTTCCTCGATTCACCGCCACTTGGCCCAATTGAAGGAAAGTAATGTTGACTTCCGTGTTTGTGTTGACATGCGTCTCATTGCCCTACAGTACTAGCACCAAGCACATCATTACGTAGCATCAACAGGTTAGTGTTCATCACGAACGTGGTTTTGCAGTCAGTGCAATGTTTACAAATGCGGAGTTGGCAGATGCCCATTTGATGTACGGATTAGCACGGGGTAATAGCCGTGGCGCGGTACGTTTGTATCGAGACAGATTTCCAGAACGAAGGTGTCCCGACAGGAAGACGTTAGAAGCAATTGATCGGCGTCTTAGGGAGCACTAAACATTCCAGCCTATGACTCGCGACTGGGGAAGACCTAGAACGACGAGGACACCTGCAATGGACGAGGCAATTCTTCATGCAGTTGACGATAACCATAATGTCAGCGTCAGAGAAGTTGCTGCTGTACAAGGTAACGTTGACCACGTCACTGTATGGAGAGTGCTACGGGGGAACCAGTTGCTTCCGTACCATGTACAGCATGTGCAGGCACTATCAGCAGCTGATTGGCCTCCACGCGTACACTTCTGCGAATAGTTCATCCAACAATGTACCAATCCTCATTTCAGTGCAAATGTTCTCTTTACGGATGAGGCTTCATTCCAGCGTGATCAGATTGTAAACTTTCAAAATCAACATGTGTGGGCTGACGAGAATCCGCACGCAACTGTGCCATCACGTCATCAACACAGACTCTTTGTGAACGTTTGGGCAGGCATTGTTGGTGATGTCTTGATTGTGTCCCATGTTCTTCCACCTACTCTCAATGGAGCACGTTATCATGATTTCATACGGGATACTCTATCTGTGCTGCTAGAACATGTGCCTTTACAAGTACGACACAACATGTGCTTCATGCAGTCGAGGTGTTCGTACGCTTATCAACAACAGATTCGGTGACCGATGGATTGGTAGAGGCGGACCAATTCCATGGCCTCCACGCTCTCCTGACCTCAACCCTCTTGGGGGCATTTGAAATTCTTGTCTACACAACCCCGGTACCAAATATGGAGTCTTCTCGTGCTCCTATTGTGGACGGCTGTGAAACAATAAGCCGTTCTCCAGCGCTGCATCAGCGCATCAGGGATTTCATGTGACGGAGGGTGGATGCATGTATCCTCGCTAACGGAGGACATTTTGAACATTTCCTGTAACAAAGTGTTTGAAGTCACACTGGTACGTTCTGTTGCTGTGTGTTTCCATTCCATGATTATTGTGATTAGAAGAGAAGTAATAAAATGAGCTCGAACATGGAAAGTAAGCGTTTCCGGACACATGTCCACATAACATATTATCTTTCTTTGTGTGTGAGGAATGATTCCTGAAAGTTTGGCTGTACCTTTTTGTAACACCCTGTATATAGCGTGTGAGGTACTGGATATCAGAAATGCCTTTTGCTACACATTTCTTTCAGAATCAAATCTTTAAAAGGATATCACAAGTCGTTCAATAATTAAATAAAGGAAACAAGATCTAAATTGGGTTAGAGAGAGACTAACCTTGATGGTCGAACACTTTAAGGCAGGCCGCTGTGGCCGAACGTTTCTAGTCACTTCAGTCCGGAAGCTCGCTGCTGCTCCGGTCGCAGGTTCGAATCCTGCCTCGGGCGTGGATGTGTGTGCTATCCTTAGGTTAAGTCGGCTTAAGTAGTTCTAAGTCTAGGGGACTGATGGCCTCAGTATAAAAAAAAAAGAAAAACCAACAGAACACTTTAACAGAAAATTATTGCCAAATTTATAGAGGAATTACCCCAGACTGCAGTTAAGAACTATAAATAGAAACTACGTGTTGTGAACAATTCTTCCAAAAGTTAGGAGCCACCTAACATCACCAATAACCACGTGGCAATAAACTACGTACTAATGTCGATAAAATTTAAGAAAAAATCATGTTAAGAACGAACGCTATATGAAACAATGAAGCTCGAGAATGTACAGGGTGACAATTATTGAACTATATGAAATAAAATCATCATAACTTCTGAACGGTTTTCGTTAGGGTGTTCAAACTGCACGGTTGGCCGCGGTGCATGAGGGGAATTAGTATGCGCTATTTGGTTTTGTTTAGCGACGAAGCCTCCCTTCATTTGGATGGGTCCGTCATAAGCAAAATTGGCGCATTTGGGGGACTGAGAATCCGCTTCGCGATCGAGAAGTCTCTTCACCCTCAATGGTGACTATGTGGTGTGCAGTAATGCAATAATCGATGCGATATTCCTTGACGACACGGTGACTACCGAACGGTACGTGAACGTTTTGGAAGATGATTTCACACCCATTAGCCAAACTGATCATGATTTCGACAAGATGTGGTCCATACAACTCAGAGCTCCACCCCATCGAAGTAGGAGAGTGTTTGGTATCTGGAGGACCACTTTGGCGACAGCATTCTAGCTCGGCGGTACCCAGAGGCCACTGGCATGGGCATCGATTGGCCGCCATATTCTCCGGATCTGAACACATGGGGCTCCTTTTTGTCGGGCTATATTAAAGACAAAGAATACAGCAATAACCCCAAAACCATTGCTGAGCTGTAAACAGCCATTCAAGAGGTCACTAACAGCATCGATGTTCCGACACTTCAGCGGGTCGTGCGTAATTTCGCTTATCCTCTGCACCACATCATCGCCAATGATGACAGGCATATCGAACATGTCATAACCCAAATCCTAATATCTGTAGGGACGGTTACAAGTTGAATAAAATGTGTGCACGCTGCACTTTGTGACTAATTTACGTTTTTTTTCGTATACTTCACTAACTTCCTTAAGCAAGGAAGCTGCTTCAGTTACCAGCAAAGAATACTAAAACATAATCTCAAAAACAAAAAACTTGATAATGGTTACCAATGATGCGCAAAGAAAACTCATTCACATCTGCAAAAGACACAATGGCCTTTATTGATAAGATTATCGAATGTTAAAACCAGACGCACTGCTCATAATCAGTTACACGGTTTGTTTGGGAATCTAGTCACACTCATACATCCGAAACGCACACTGTGTAAAGAGCACAAGGAGAACATTGAACACGCATAGTTTTCCTTTCAATTTTTGCTGTAAGAGGAATAAGCAGGCTCCTAGCTTACTGGTGTACAGAATATCTAATAATAAGTCAGTACTTAAATATACAGCTCTAAAACCGACAGTATATTTACAATGTGAAGCCGATTTTTTTGTAGGTCGATAGTCGATTTTTTTTGTCGATATATCGATGCAACTTATCAAAATATCAGGAGCAGGTGAAGGTATTTTTAAAATATCGTTACAATGGCGTCCCGATATTTTTTAAAAATATCAACAGTCCTGTTAACCCTGGTAAGGTCGCTATAGTTTCGCACCTTACAAGCACTCATCTACATACTTTACCGTGATCTACAACCACATTGGAAATTATTTGATAGGTAGCACATCGTATATATTAATATTTAAAGGAGTTGACATTGTCACATACGCCTTTTAAATAATTGTTCACTCTTATTGGAGGAAAGGTGACGGAGTGTCCTTATTTTTATAGCAGTAGAGGTTGGAAAGACCGTGGAAATGAAATGGCAGACGAACCTCAAGCCCTGGGTGGAAGGTCCACACAGGTGTGTCGGTCCTGCTTAAACATAGGAAGTATGTAGAATACGGACGTCGTAGCGCCTAAGCTGGAGCACAATAGGGTCGCGACTGGCCGGTATTGTAGCCGAACCGGAAGGATTATACTTCGGAAACAATGGGACTCTTGAACGTAGGTGAGAGGAACGATGAAGCGGCACCTCAGAAACCACACAGGCTGGGATATTTCCAGGGGTTTTTACTCAGAAGCGTACCACTGTACAAGTATTGGTTTTCTCCTCTCAAACTTTCCGCGCTGGACGAAAAAAGACTAAAATATGGCTGGTCGGCGTTCGGCAGAATCTGTAGAGATGGAAAATATTCCGTGGTTTCGGGATGATGATTCGTTTTCGGAATTACGATGGTGGGGAGCTGAGCCTTGCTGGGAGGCCGCTGATTGAGAGACGTCGTCTTCCGTGGTGAGCGCCCGTGTGTAATGGTCGCTCGGAACCAGCATTTGTTGGTACAGACGGACTCGCCGTCTCTGCTCTCAGTAGAGTTTATAGTTAGTACAGTTAGGGACTGTACTGCTGCGAACCTGTACGATTCTGGACTTCGCCTCCGGGTTGGAAGTCGTCGTTAAGTAAGCAGCGTTCAGTAATTGAGAGCACTTCCTCTGCCTATACCTACGTTGAACGCCGTCCTTGTGGCTGGGAGTTCGCGTTTCTCATCTGTAGAACACAGAGAGGAGAATACAGTATTAGGGTATATTGGTCAGAGGACCGCCTTCTGCCGTCCTAGTGTTTGAAAGAGATGATCTGTGGCTGGAGTTCTTTCATCGTCGCACACGTGTACGAGAACCATCGCTTCAACGCACGGGACACAGTACATCCGGCGATATCGCAAAATGCCTCGACTTATTGGGCTATAAAGCTAACCAGCTGTGATCACGTTAGTTTGTTTCCACTGAGGTTCCACACCAACGTAGATCATCTTTGAAAGTAGTGTCTTCTAGTGTTTGATACTTAGATGATGTCAGTTATTTCGCGTTATTGATAGTAGATCACGCAGTCACAATAAGGGGCAGAGTTGGCCAATTGGTTAGTAATTTTACTTAGGAAATGTAAACTTTGTAATGCAGAGTTTTTTTTTAATCTACAATAAAAAATATAAGCAGGAACAACGTTTATCATTTTCGTCACGGTAAATGATGACAGCCAAAACAGTTGCAGGATAAAGATTTATAAAAATTCTTGACCACGGTTTCGGCATATCTAAATATACCTTCATCAGAAGTAAAATACACTAAAATCACATCCTGAAATGGAGATTCATAAAACAATTGTGCCAAAGGCGTCGTCAGTAGTTAAAATTGGCACAATTGTTTTATGAATCTCCATTGCAATATGTGATTTTAGTGTATTTTACTTCTGATGAAGGTATATTCAGATGTACCGAAACCGTGGTCAAGAATTTTAATAAATCTTTATCCTGCAGCTGTTTTGGCTGTCATCATTTACCGCGAAGAATTTCAACAGTTGCTGTTGAAAGTTTATCATTTTAGTAGGATTAGTTGTCTTCATCTTTCATTTATGTTTAGATTGTAATTTATAGATTTAAGATATCCTAGGATCTGCTTCAGGGGGTAGTCAGACAGGACCAAATCTTCATTTTTGCGTTTATTACTTTCCCTTGTGCACATTCATTTTACACCCGGCTGAAGTAGCATCATGGGCCCTGAAAGTCGATGAAGCGGTTGTGTAGAGTCACTTCAGTTGCAGTTACGGTCATTTCATTAAGGACCATCAGCACAGGAATTAAAGGGGCAGGAATTCTCAGAAAGAAACGCAGCGTTAGCAATGAAGTCTATAGGTGCGTGCATCGTTAGTGGTGCGAAAGCAGCCATTTATGTCCGCTTTTTGGAGCTGATTTGGAAGGCGACTGCGCGCCTGCCCTTGCAGCCTGCGCTTTCCGGCCGGCTGCCGCTGCGTGGTCTACCTCAGCGACACGGCGTCCTTGTGGCCCGCTTCGGGGTCTCCTTCCTCTCCGGTTAGAACCCGCAACGGCGGCAGCTTTTTGTGCGACGCGTATTGCTTCACGCCTGGCGGAGCTGCCAATAACGGCAGCGGTTTGTCGACGCTGCAGTCGTTAACGCCGCCACGACAGCGCGTCCGGACGCCCCGCGAGCTTAACCTCACACCCGCCCCCAGCCACTGGCTCGACAACTTTCCCGCTCCAGTCGCGCAGCGGTGACGAAGCCACTGGAGTTAAGACCCCTGTAAGCTGCACTGAACTGTCCGCCATGTTTTTTTCCCAAAATATAGGCTATTCATACTTGTTTACATATGAGTAACGATACGAGCGGACATTTCTGATTAAATGTATTGAAGAACTCGTTCAAAACTGGCTCTGAGGTCATCAGTCCCCTAGACTTAGAACTACTTAAACGTAACCAACCTAAGGACATCACACACATCCATACCCGAGGCAGGATTCGAACCTGCGATCGTAGCAGCAGCGCGGTTCTAGACTGAAGGGCCTAGGACTGCTCGGCCACAGCTGCCGGCTTGAAGAATTCGTCATAAATATGGGTGACTGCTCGGCTGTGAGCTACACTAGCCGTTACAAGAATTGTTTGGGCATGTTTAGATTTTCCAAGTGACCCCAAACAAGGAGGGAAAAAAGAATGAGCCGTAAGTTGCTGGAGATACAACTGGGAACCAAGACCTGATACGGGCTTGCGGATTGTAAATGTATGTTAACAAAAGTAGTTATAAACATGAAACCAAGAGCATACAACTGCGTTTCCTCCCCCAGTCGGTATCTACACTGAAGCAATTTGTCTCAAAATTTTTCAATTCTTGAGATATTTTCGCAATTCGGTAAGTGAGACGGTATATTTATTGTGAAGTATTTATATCTCGTTATCATAAACATATATGCACAAACTGAATAATATTTAAACATCATTTCTTGTATCTGTACGGTAGGATGAGTAATATTTAAGATATTGTTATTGTGGATTGGCCATTATCAGGGAATCTGCACAAATAACATAACATTAAAAGATTAGAGTTTTCACCGCAACTCAGCAAGCAAGAAACGAAACTACTAATAAAAATTCGTTTCACTGCAATACGAAACTCTACTTTTCCCCACTATTACAATTAAAATGCTGCAATTTTATATGCTTATAATTAAAAAATTTACAACACTTTTGCAAGCCCTTATTTACTGACAAGAACTATTGAATAATCACATGTTGTTACTTCATAACATCCCTATTTCAAGGCATTCGTACTGAGTACTTTACATTTAATATTTACTAATTACCACAACGAACTTTTACGTTTCCATTTTTCCGTTATTGAAAAGGGCAATCTAAGTATCACTATACACGTTAACTAGTGTTAGGCACACTTCTGACATGAAATATCAGATATTTCATAAGAAATATCGTAAAAGTTGTGTGAATTGGTTAACCACTCACAAGGAAAATGTTAGCGTATCCTCAGAGTTGCGTAAAACATGACGGTTGGTCGCAGGCATGATGGGAATTGGTACGTGCAAGCCCATACACCTTGTTATTATCAGCTATTTGCACGTGAAAACTTGACGCTACAGCGTGACTGAGTGTATAGCGCTTGTGAAGGCCTACTACTCTACAGCCCAACAACAGTTCAAAGCAAGTTTACGACGGAGTTAAAGCTGATGACAACTGGTCCAAGTGTGCTGCCAATCAAGAATTTGAAACTTCCCGGCACACTAAAACTATGTGCCGGACCGAGACTCGAATTCGGGACCGTGATAGAGCACTTGTCCGCGAAAAGCAAAGGTCCCGCGACCGTGGTAGAGCACTTGTCCGCGAAAGGCAAAGGTCCCGAGTTCGAGTCTCGCTCCGGCACACAGTTTTATGTGCCAGGAAGTTTTATATCAGCGCACACTCGGCTGCAGAGTGAAAATTTCCTTCCCGAATCAAGAATGTGATCCGCAAGTTTGAGAGAATGGGTAGCGTTCCTGATGGCAGTGTTTGAAGTGTTGGTCGTCCAAAAAGGTGAAAAAGCCTGAAAACATAGAGGAGACACGCGCTGTGTTGCAAACGAGCCCCGGGAAATTGATCAGACAAGCTGCACGACAGGTGATAATCAACCTGGAGAAACTGCGACAAATTGAAGACCTACATCTGTTGCCGTACAAAATTCAAACCTATCAGCCATTAAGCCCCAGGGCCATGGAACAGCGGTTGTGTTTCACTAACACTATTCTCCACAGAACTGACGAATAGTACTTTAATGTGAAAACTATTTCGGTTTAGCGATGAAGTCCACTTTAATTTGGATGGGTTCATCAATAAGCAAAATTGGCGCATTTGGGGGACTGAGAATCCGCAATTCGCGATCGAGAAGTTTCTTCATCCTGAACAAAGAATGTGTGGTGTCCAATGTCCAGTCACGGAATAATCGGAGCGATATTTCTGGATGGCACGGTGACTACCGAACAATAATTGACGGATTTGGAAGAAGATTTGATCCCCACTGTCCAAAGTGGCCCTGATTTCGACCAGATGTGTTTCGTGCATGACCGAACTCGATGTCGATTGTTTGATGTCCTGGTGGAGCACTTTGTGGACCGCATTCTGGTTCTGGAGTACCCAGGCGCCACTGGCATGACTCTCGATTGGCCACGATGTTTTCCGGGTCTGTACAAATGCGACTCGTTTTTGGGGGCTTTATTAAAGACGAGGTGTATAGCAATAACCCAAAAACCATTGCTGAGCTGGAAGCAGTCATTCAGGAGGTCATTGACAACATCGATGTTCCGACACCTCAGCGGGTCATGCAGAATTTCGCTATTCGTCTGCGCCAAATCATAGCCAAAGACGGCAGGCATATCGAATATATCATAACCTAAATCCGAATATCTGTAGTGACTTTTATATGTTGAATAAAGTCTCTCCACCCCGTAGTTTGTAACTAATTTAAGTTTTTTTCGTATAGTTCAATAACTGTCAACTCATGGGGTCTCTACTTAGAGCCACGTCGTCTCGGTATAGAAGAAGGCACTGTCAACCAGCATCAATTGCGCTATCTCTGAGGATACATTACGGGGTGATGATCATGAAAGTGACGGAAAATGTCGATTTTCAACTTATTTTTTTATTTGTTAGTAGAATGCATGGACAATAAGTTCGCAAAGTTTCAATGAGGAAATCGCATCCTAAGTGCCCGAAAATTAAATGCGTGACAAAATGCAAACCCACATTTTGAAGTAAAAATTCAGTACAAGCACGATGAACAAAGATTCCGTGGATTACTTTCAAGCGACGTTGCACAGGATGCATCTAGAAGGCTCTGATATGTACTCTACGGTTTAATAGATTGTCTACGACTCGTTCCATATCTTAGAAACAATAACAAAGTTGGTAGCAATCATTTCACAGCACTTCCCGTACACCAGACGTCAATGATTTATCGACGATTATGCGTTCGTATAAGAATACTATCCTAGCAATGAGCTGTTATCGTCCTTAATTTACAAATTAAGAATGAAACACGTTTGTATTATAATTTGCAGTATACCGTTTAAAGGTAATGGAACACTGAAAACGTATAACAAAGACTTCATCATTATCAATAAATGTCAGTTAATAAGGCATCAATGACAAAAGCATTCAAGAGATACTATGATAACCAAGGCAAGAGACAAACATCACTTAAGTGCTAGAGTAATGATTAATGTCGTGGTTTCTGGAGCCGAAAAGTGTGGGTTTGCATTTTGCCACGAGCAAACTATTTTTATTTATTTATTTTTTCACGTCTTCGTTGTTAATACTTTCTGGGACATTCTTATAAATGTGATAAGGGTGTTAAATATTAGATGTTATTTAGATTTTCTCCTGATTAAGAGATCGAAGGATGAAATAAATATTCAGCGATTTCAGAGTGTGTGGTCACTCAAGAACCTAAGAGGTGAGCTTAATTTGCTGCAACTGGAACCAGCAGCAAAAAAAAAAAAAAAAAAGTTCATATTCTTCCTTCTCACAAATACATGGCTATTTATTTCTGAATATGTGGCGACTTCCGCGTGTACGGTTAAGCAGGAACCTAAGAGAACACCTTAACTTGCTGCGACCGAAACGAGGAGCAATAGCATTCATATTTTTCCTTGTCACGAATATTTCACTGTTTATTTACAAATATGTAGCGATTTTAGAAAGTGTGGTTAGGCAGGAACATTAGAGGACAGCTTAAATTGCTGCGAGTGAAACAAAGAACAATGACATTCATATTCTTTCTTGTCACAAAGTCGATAGCCGATGGTGCTGTCGTCGATATTGCGCGTGACGTCAAAATGACATCACTTATACGGAAAATGTTGTGAAAGGAGCGTTACCCAAACAAAGTTGAAAGATGGAAACGACGCTGGTGGACACAAAAGACTCTCAAAGAAGATTATGGGCACTCTTCAAGGCTATTAAGGTCAAGGTATCAGACACAACCTATCCAGTGTAAGTGACTTAAAAAAGAGCAGTATGGGTACATGTTTCCACATGGTGTCAGCATATGAACATCCCATTCGTCATCTGTGCCACATTAGCTGATATAACTATCTACATGCACTATGAGCAACGTATTTCCACTTTCTTAGTGTCAATACTTCTACAAAATTAACTGCAAATAGTTTATTTCTTGGTGTTTTTACATAGGTTCACGAGAAGCTTGTTTCGGCATTTGCGCTGTTTGCCATTTCCAAGTGTTTCTGTTTACATTACATTTATAAAGCATTTTTTTCTACGTCTTGTAAGAGTGCAATGATGTTTTTATCTTATAGTTACGAATAGGTGAAGCGACGTCCATAAAATATTTTGGAACGTAATTTCTTTTATATACAGAGTTGTTAATATAGATCATGTATTTACCTCTTTGACAGTTGTCAAATGACAGATAGTTCCATTCATGAATTATATTTACAAGTAGAGTATATCTTAGGTGTTCAGAGATATTTTGTCAGAGATATTTTGCATTATGTAGATGTGCGAACTGATTGTTGACTACTGTTTTTTGCTTGCTGCTTTGCGTTCATAGCTTTTCTGTTTCTATTGTCTTAATAAAGTTTTCCAGATAATTTTTATGTTTGAGATCTATCATCTCGATTAGGATGTCATTTGGATAGCTATTTGGGTGTGTAATTTCATGGTCTGACCTTTGGTTCCTGTGTAGAAATTCCAAAACTCTTTCGATTGTGTTCACTCTTTGGTTTTCATTTCTTAAGTGTAGGTAAAAACTTGATTGGCTCTTTAGCAATCTCTCGTATATTCTTTAAATTTTATACTAAAACTTGGTCCCGTTTGTCCAATGTAAAATTTATTGCAGTCTTCACAGGAAGTTTTGTATACACCTCAGTTACAAAACTTTGTAAGTTGCAGATAGTTCGAAATGATTTTTGTATTTTTGTAATCTTTAACAATTTGCTTATTTGTGTGATATGTTGCCTATTTATGTTGTGATCAATAGATCGGTTTCGCTTTGGTTTTGTTATTTATTTTCAGTGTTATGTCTATAAGTATGTTGTCAACTTTAGCTTTAGTATGACATTGGTAGATTTTGAGAACTACATCTCGGTCGATTTGTTTTGTGCTTATGCCTTATAGTGAAGTAATTTCAGTTGTTATTGCTGGTTCTTCCAGGGTTAAAATTATCATTCTATTGATCACTAATTTGAGTTATGCATATTTATGAGACCTCGGGTGGCACGAATTTTTATTGATGATGAGATTCTCAGTTAATTCATGCCAGGCTCATTATCTATATACATTTATTTGTAAAAATCCAATGAATGTTGCCTCGAGAGTAAAATTTGAAATTCTGAGTGTAAGCTGAGATATGAGGCCAACTGCTTGGAATTTTACATGTGCTTTATATTGAAAGTAGAGAATCATAATTAAAAAATTATTAAAATTCTCTTATTAGATATATTCGAAAAACCTCTGAGAGAAGCCTACTGCATGTACATTGTAGAAATACATATATTATTTTTTGAAAATTTTTAATTCTATAAAAAAGTTGTGTCTGTGTGATCGTGTGTGTGTGTGTGTGGATATAATCCAAGGAACTAGGGAACTTAATAGTAGCTGTGTTAATTCCATGCAAAGCTTGGAACAAAATTTCATTGCTGTATCTTCAAAATTTTGGAGCTGGTGCACCTTTTAAAAGGTGTTTGTTTTCATGAACGCCATCCCTGACGTGGCAGTTTTAGAGGGAGTGTGTTGAACTATGGTTGCGTAATATACGGATAGAGGTTGGGCCTGAATTGCATCGTTTACGACACTCATCAAGCATTCGTGCCGTAACCATTAACGAAAGATTTGTGTACTCCATACACGTTGCTTTGTGCGACGATCGTTGTTACATTTTCTAATTTTGAAATGAGCCAGGCGACTCATAGACTTCGAGTACGATCCCGACGACATCGAAAGGGATTTGCTACCGTGCCACGTTAAATCCGCACTATAGCTGATGTGAAACCATACACACGTCACAACCTCCATGTTTACATGGACATATATTTTCAACTGCCATAGTGAAACGTATAGCCATATAGGGTGTACGTTTTAGTACTATTGTACGGCGAAAACTTAATGTCACTGAATTGGAGGCAGCTATTACGTCTAACAAAATGAAGTATTAATTAAATATTCAAAAAAGTCTGCAAAGATTTTCTATGAAATCTGTTATTCGTTTACGCAACAGCTTATTAAATGAAATATTCTACAATACGCATAACTGTTTTTCGCGTGCTTTCAATACGAGAGCGGGACGAAATTTGCTAATGTTATTCATCATTTACGGAAGTGGTTTTGAGTGACGTTAAGTTTCTTGTTACTCCTTTTAATTTATAACAATAAATTTTTACTAAATGGGTGATGATCTTAGATTTATTCTATAGAAGAGGGAACCTTGAGCGTAAGGATAGATTCTAATGTAGTTTGTAACCTATTTGTAAATTATGCTACATCGTGTAAGTATACCGCATTTATTTAATAACGCTGAAGAGGCCGATATGATACTTGATACAGTTTTGTAATAAAAACGCTGCTGCTGCTTGTAGGGGACACAGTAGATGTTTTTCTAATTTCAGAATACAAGATTAAACAGTGTTTACTCATGTTATTACTAAATTGTCTTAAACTGGTACAGCGTTCAGCAAACGCATCTCCTCTGAATGTGCAAATTATTCAGTATATACAGTATACACAAATTATTCAGTATGTACAACGCAGTAGTTCAACATTTGCAAGTAAAATTTCTAGACGTGTCGTAATTCCTGATACAAAAATACGGCGGACGGAAAGTATGCACAATCAGCTTAGCTCATGCATCCAAGTTGTTGATAAGAATGATACTCAGATGAATGGAAAAAAATGAGGATGTGTTAGATGACGATCAGTTTGGCACCGGAGAGGAAGTTCTGCCGTTGTGGTTGATAATGGAAGCAAGACTGAAAAAAATCAGGACGCATTCATAGGATTTGTCGACTTGGAAAAATCGTTCGACAGTGTCAAATGGTACAAGAGGTTCGAAATTTTGAGAAAAACTTGAGAAAGTCATAGGGAAAGACGGGTAATATACAATATCCACAAAAGCCAAAAGGGAGCAATAAGGGTGGAATGCCAAAAACGAAGTGCTCGGATTAAAAAAGCTGTCAGGTAGGGGTGCAATCTTTAGGCCTTACTGTTCTATCTATGCATCGAAGAAGCAATGACGGAAATGAAAGGAAGATTCAAGAGTGAAATTAATATTCAAGATGAAAGGATATCAATGATAACAGTCTCTGACGACATTGCTATTCTCGGTAAAAATGAAGAAAAATTACAGGATCTTCTGTCTAACGAGCACAGGATATGGACAGAGAGAAAATCAAAGAAAGACGAAAGTAATGACAAGTGGGAAATATGAGAAGAGCGAGAAATTTAACATCAGGATTGATGGTCACGAAGTAGTGACGGACGGAGCGAGGAGGACATCAGAAGCAAAGTAGCACTGGAAAAAATGACATTCCTTGTGAATAGAAGTCTACTAGTATCTCAAATATATATCTTAATTTCTGGAACATATTTCAGAAAATGTATGGCAGTGAAACATGGGCTGTGAATAAATTAGAACAGAAGATAATGGAAAGATTTAAGATATGGTGCCACAGAAGAATGTTGAAAATTACGTGGACTGATAACGTAAGGAATGAGAAGGTTCTCCGCAGAATTGGTGAGGAAAGGAATATTTGAAAAACACTGACAAGACGAAGGGACATGATGATAGGACATCTGTTAAGACATCGCGGACTTCGTTCAGTGGAACTCGAGGTAGCTGTAGAGGGCGAAAACTGTAGAGGAAGACAGAGGCTAGAATACATCCAGCAAATAACTGAGGCCGTGGGTAGTAAGTGCTACTCTGAGATGAAGAGGTTGACACAAGAGAGGAATTCGTGGTGGGCCCAGCAGAGAACCATTCGGAAGACTCAAAAAAAAAAAAAGAAAAGAAAAAGAAAAAAGCAGTCTCTGTCATAATTTACAATGGATTCAATTCCTTAGAAGGTGAGGAAGAAGACGCTCGAAAATTTGTCGTTGGCTATTTGCAAACCGCCGAGTGATTTCGTTGACACTATTTACTGAAGAAACCATCTTCATTCGTGGCTGTATCAGTAACATTCGTGACTCACATCGATGGTCCGTTTGCGCGGAAACATTTTCTAGAATGCTTCGCTGTACATTCGCCTTGAAGTATGACAGACAATTAATTGACTATGTCTGTTGTCTTAGACCGTCATCTTAAAAGGCCTCGTTATTTAG
The DNA here is from genome assembly GCF_023897955.1 of Schistocerca gregaria. Classification (NCBI taxonomy): domain Eukaryota; kingdom Metazoa; phylum Arthropoda; class Insecta; order Orthoptera; family Acrididae; genus Schistocerca; species Schistocerca gregaria. Next base: position 243,636,600 of record NC_064923.1, read on the forward strand.
CCTTACTTGTGAACCAATTTACAACATTACTGGAAGATGTTTCTTTCGCTACAAGGATGGGCATGTTCTTCATCGAGACGGCATCCTTGCACATTCTAATCATCAGATGAGGTAACACAGCATGTAAACATAACATTCCTTGGAAACCGGATTGACAAAAATGGTCATAATTCTTGTCCCCCACATCCCGCCCTTCCAAGATCACCTTAGATTTTTGCCTTGGTATGGTTGGAAGGCAAAGTCAACGAAGAAAAAGTGAACACAAAAGCTAAATTCATCGTTAGGTCTTTCGTGTTATGAAGAGTGCTGTCCTCACAGCAGTACGCCAGGACAACTTTAGAATAGCTACAGCTTATCAAAAAAATTCGAAAGTGAATTGAAGAGGGATTTGAAATTTATGGAAATCAACTTCGAAATTAATCATTTACCTTTACCTAATATCCTCTACGACTGTTTATTTTGCAATTTAACCAATAAAAGTTGTACATATGTTATATCAAGAGCGCAGATGGGAAACGTTATAAGTACAAATCCCACACTAGGTTCTTTTTGAAAATAACTTATTTGTATTCAAAATGCTGAGATGGCATTCTCATACCAAAGAATCATGCAGCCCACCACCTCACTGCAAAAAATGAGACACTAGAAATTAAATAATTAACTAAAAACATTCTAGTGCCATACCAGGAAACTGACAGGTTCTAGGTGCTAAAAAAAATGTTTTTGTCTCAAGCGCAATCAATACTGAGGCACAACGCTTTATTTGTAATGTGACATGTCCAGAAATACAGTAGCCATATTTTATCGAGTAGAACAGTGGTCGACAAAGGTAATTTTCACTGCTTTTAAATTACTTACTAGAGCATAAATTAAATTCAAGAAAAATAATTCTGAATATTGACTTCTATATATTATGCGACTCCATTCTTAAGATCAGAAGTTTCAAAGTTTACTGCAAAATTCCCACGTCTCCGTTAATATATCATTCTATTTTGCAAGTGATAAACATAACTGATCTTTCGGATGACGTACAGCATGCCGTAGATGTGCCTGGGTCTTTCCTCTTTTGACTACGTTGACATTCTCAGGTTCTTCTGTTTCATTGTAAGAATTTTTAATAGCTATTAGAAATGTATGAATATGTGATACTTCGAGAATAATAAATGAAAAGCACCAGTTTACTTTTGTTCTACAACCGACGGAAGATTCTGATAACACTTCGAGTTTACTACATTACACGCCTGCATTGACGACAATGTTTCAGCAGAAACTTTAAAATCAACGAAGTCAGTTGTATGCATTGGAATTACGAGAAATGGGTTCATAGATTCAGCATACTCAATATTTCGTGTAAACAAAGGTCTTGGTTACCTTTCTATTTTACTCTATAATTGCAAAACCTAACAGCTCAAAAAACTGTGCTCACTCACAAAGAAATTGTGTGTAATGCCTTGAAACAACCCTGTATTTACCTGCCCTCCGTTTACCACACAGAGTATGCATAAAAAATGGAGGAGCCCTTGATGCATGTCAGTTGGAACGCCACAGCGAAGCACAGCTAGACGCAAAGACCAATGTTTGAAACAGTTTTTGAATGATGTGACGCGTGGAAAAAGTATTGGAAGCTGCAATAGAGTACTGAGAACACATCCGACTGGTACACATCACTTCACGATCCTGAATCAGTTCTGTTACATTTATTTACATTTTAATCACAGTACAGTTGTTTGGTGGTGGCCGAAAATTTCTCATGCAAGGAAGTGGATTCCGAGACCACTCGTCATCACTGTTTAGAACAACAGAAAAGCTTTGTTCCACAGTTCTATGGCATCCTGGAGTTGTTCCCAGGCCCTGTCAGTGTACTGCAAACTTCCGGTTTCAGAGAGTTAATCCATGAAATGCTGCTGCAACCGTGCGTAAGCCTGCATGCGCCAACTTAAGATGTAGCAGGTACCTATTCAGCACGGATATCAACAGGAATCCTGCTTTTCCGTTCCCATGAAAAGTGAGATATTAAGCTCTATCTCAAAAGTATACTTATTCACAAAGTCCTGTGTATTACCTCCCCTTCTAGACACTGTGTGTGCTATTTAGTGGGGTTCGCAGCTGGTGGTCTAGTGGTTAGAGTTACTGTCTCTGGATCACAGGGTCCAGAGATCGATTCCAGGCCGGGTTACGAATTTCCTCTGCCCGGGGACTGGGACTTTGTGTTGTCCTCATCATATAATCATCATCACAATCATTCGTGACACTGGCTAGATTGGACTGTGTACAAAATTGGACTGTGTAAAAATTGTTGTTAATGGAATGTTGCATAACATTCGAAGCTGTTTATTGTAATAAAGAGTGGGTTGCGTCATTATGTTTTTATTTCAGAGTGCGAACAATTACTACTGCAGATAATTTTGACATAATATCGCTGAAAGTTCTTCACATGGAATTTTTGATTCGAATTACTCTATACTACGCGCTTCCCTCCCCCACACATATACACTACTGGTCATTAAAATTGCTACACCGCGAAGATGACGCGTTACCGATGAGAAATTTAACCGACAGGAAGAAGATGCTATGATATGTAAATGATTAGCATTTCAGAGCCTTCAGACAAGGTTGGCGCCGGTGGCGACACCTAAAACGTGCTGACATGAGGAAAGTTTCCAACCGATTTCTCATACGCAAACAGCAGTTGACCGGCGTTGCCTGGTGTAACTTTGTTGTGATGCCTCGTGTAAGGAGGAGAAATGCGTACCATCACGTTTCCGACTTTGATGAAGGTCGGATTGTAGCCTATTGCAACTGCGGTTTATCGTATCAGGACATTGCGGCTCACCTTGGTCGAGATCCAATGACTGTTAGCAGAATACGGAATCGGTGGGTCAGGTGGGTAAATGCGGAACGCCGTGCTGGATCCCTACGGCCTGGTATCACTAACAGTCGAGATGACAGGCACCTTATCCGCATGGTTGTAACGGATCGTGAGCCTCGTCTCGATCCCTGAGTCAACAGATGGGGACGTTTGGAAGACAACAACCATCTGCACGAACAGTTCGGCGACGTTTGCAGGAGCATGGACCATCAGCTCGGAGACCATGGCTGCGGTTACCCTTGACGCTGCATCAGACAGGAGTGCCTTGAATATTGTACTCAACGCTGAACCTGGGTGGACGAATGATCCGTAATTTTTTCGGATGAATCGAGATTCTGTTTACAGCATCATGATGGTCGCATCCGTGTTTGGCGACATCGTGGTGAACGCACATTGGAAGCGTGTATTCTTCATCGTCATACTGGCGTATCACCCGGCGTGATGGTGTGGGGTGCCATTCGGTACACGGCTCGGTCACCTCTTGTTCGCATTGTCGGGACTTTGAACAGTGGACGTTAGATTTCAGATATGTTACGACCAATGGCTCTACCCTTCATTCGATCCCTGCGAAACCCTACATTTCAGCAGGATAATGCACAACCGCAAGTTGCAGGTCCTGTCGGGCCTTTCTGTATACAGAAAATGTTCCACTGCTGCCCTGGCCAGCACATTCTCCAGATCACTCACCAACTGAAAAATCTGGTCAATGGTGGCCGAACAACTGGCTCGTCACAATACGCCAGTCATTACTCTTGATGAACTGTGGTATCGTGTTGAAGCTGCATGGGCAGCTGTACCTGTGCACGCCATCCAAGCTCTGTTTGACTCAATGCCCAGGCGTATCACGGCCGTTATACGCCCAGAGGTGGCTGTTCTGGGTACCGATTTCTCAGGATCTATGCACCCAAACTGCGTGAAAATGGAATAACATGTCAGTTCTAGTATAATATATCTGTCCAATGGATACCCGTTCATCATCTGTATTTCTTCTTGGTGTAGCAATTTTAATTGCCAGTAGTGTACTATTCCTCGCAAACACCCTGCATACTGGTACTGTCAGTGTATGAGCAGGTGCGCGATGGGACCAAAATGGCGACCGCCACCAACCAGACCGTAGTTTATCCGTACAGAGCTATAGTTGTTGCTGCTCTGTCTTCATTGGGTCCTTTGGCCCTGTCGTCGGCGCCGGAAGCGAGGAACCCCTGCGCACACTCGCCCTTGAGTCTGTATTGGAGGGAAGGGTGCCGGCATCTAATATCTGGGCCAGTGGCGCGGTGCGGCGCAGCGCGGCGGAGTCACGTCGCGGCAGGTAGCGGGCGATTAAGGGACAATTAGAGGAGCGCGGCGGCGGCATTCAAAGTCCGCGGGGCGTGTCGGATGGCGGGCAGGTGACGGCTGGCAGCTGCAGAGCTCAGGGTGGGTTTAGGGCCGGGGGTGGGGGGAGCGTTTAATTGAGCGGCGCGCCCCTGGGACAGGGGGAGGACACGCCGGCCCGGCCGCAGCCCGTGGCGACAGCCCCCGAGGCGACGACGGGCCGGCGTGCGAGCCGCGGCCTGGAATGCGTGCGAGCTGGCTCCTGAGCCAGCAGCGGCCGCCGACAACTCTGAGGAAAGGCGCACTGCACAGGGCTAGCTCGAGACCGTGAGCTCACCGTTACTGCATCTCGATCGACATGAGAAAAAATAATTCTCTGGGCTCAGCAATGAGTTTACGGTGGCTTGTTTCTGAGCACTGGTCAGTGTAGCAGTAACTGACGTGGAGACTTCAGACGTGGTCGGTTGTGAATTCCCGATCGGAGAGAACCTCATCCTGTACTAACCCGCTGAAAATTATCTTACTAAAAACAACAAAAACTAATACACAATATAAAGTGTAAGCATGATCCATACTCAGAATATGAAACATACACTGTAAGGTGTCAGGCATTCCAACACCTTCCATGAAAACCCTGACATGATAAGCAAATCCAGTAGTATGTCACATAGCTCCAAATAAATTAACCAAAGTAATACGAGTAACGAGTGAGCAAATGGAATACCACAGACTATCACAAGAATGCCTAAATGCATGTCATACCTTCCCACCATGAGACAGACGCAGTTCCGAGGGGAGAAACGAGAACAGAAGCCGAGAGCAGAACCGTGTTAAGCTAGAAAGCCCTACGATAAGGGACGGACTGGACAGCCACGTCTCCAGCTAACCGCTAGGACCATCCTCCAGCCAATGTTAAAAGCTAGAGCCCTCCAGAAGACCAGTATAGATCTTACGATAACACCAAAAGGACAACACCACTGCAAGCGTGAGACTTTTTCCCGTCTCTGTTACGTTGCAAACTTTAAAAACATTGCCCCACCACGAAAAGTATAATGTTTCTCATTGGATAGACAGAATTTTTGTAGGCGGAGTTTAAGGTTAACATTGAGACCCTGATTGGTCAGATGAAAACACAGTCAGATAGTTTTTTAAACCAACTTTGGTAAATGGTAGTAAGGAGAAGTTAGGAGAAGTGAGTTAGTTCCGAGACGGCGATAGGGATGGATGCTGCGCCGGCCGCTGCCCCGCAGAAGCTGCCTAACCAACGACAAGGTAATGAACGCACGCGCTGCCTCATAGCAGCGCATAAAGCTTTACTCAGAACTGCAGAAGTCACATCTGTTACACCCCCTTTTTGCGTAATACTAGTGTCGATCGTCAATTAAAGCTCATGGTGTTCACATTTGCCACTTGAAGTAAAAAAATGAAACGCGATGATTTTTCTGTTATATAGTTACTGAGAAGCTACATCAGCCACTGTAATTTACGACAAGTTAGATAAGTAATTAAAGATAATTGAGGGTCACTGTAGACCATTTTGATAGCTTTCTCTTTTGTGAAACTTAATTTAAACCTAGATTATAGATGTGATATGGCATAGGTCATCCTTCGATCCATTGTAGAACTTGGAAACCCATTCAGGGAATATACGTTCACATTTTTATTGAATGCAGTTGGTTTTTACCATCCTGTATTAAAACATTTTCTTTTATCAATAGTGCAATTTATAAACAATGTTTTGTGAGTAGAATAAAATTTCCAATGATGAGCTTAACTGCTTTTTCGACGTTATTTTACCAGCTAACTAAAAATAGGAAAGCCTTGAACCCCTTCCACTAAATTTAGTTAGTATTAAGATTCTTTTACAGGGAGTGCAGTGGATCTGACGCTGAAATCATTAAGTATTTGGTTGTATCATCGCTAGTCTAACTGAACTCTTCTGAATTCTACATGCCATGTGTGGTCTGGCGCCTCCTTGCCAGCAACAGGTCCCACGTTCAAACTAGTCAATTCCCTAAAAAACACGCGCAGCGCGTCGTTGCGCGAAAGTGGTAGGGAGACACGATATAGACAAACATGCACCATGCAGAATGTTAGAAACCCCCTGAAACTTATCTTACTAAAAACAACAAAAACTAATACATAATAAAAAGTGTAAGCATGATCCATACTCAGAATATGAAATATACAGTAATGGCCATTAAAACTGCTATACCAAGAAGAAATGCACATGTTAACCGGATATTCATTGGACAAATATATTATACTAGAACTGACATGTGATTACATTCTCAAGCAATTTATGTGTATAGATCGTGAGACATCAGTATCCAGAAAGGCCCGCACAGGACCTGCAACTTGCGGTCGTGCATTATCCTGCTGAAATGTAGGGTTTCGCACCCCATACGATCACGCCGGATGATACGTCAGTATGACGATGACGAATACACGCTTCCAATGTGGGTTTACCGCGATGTCGCCAAACACGGATGCGACCATCATGATGCTGTAAACAGAACCTGGATTCATCCGAAAAAATGACGTTTTGCGATTCGTGCACTCAGGTTCGTCGTTGAGTACACCAACGTAGGCGCTCCTGTCTGTGATGCAGCGTCAAGGTTAACCACAGCCATGGTCTCCGAGCTCATAGTCCATGCTGCTGCAAACGTCGTCGAACTGTTCGTGCAGATGGTTGTTGTCTAGAAAACATCCCCATATGTTGACCCAGGGATCGAGACGTGGCTGCACGATCCGTTACATCCATGCGGATAAGATGTCTGTCATCTCGACTGCTAGTGATATGAGGCCGTTGGGATACAGCACGGCGTTCCGTATTACCCTCCTGAATCAACCGATTCCATATTCTGCTAACGGTCATTGGATCTCGACCAACGCGAGCAGTAATGTCGAGATACGATAAACCGCAATTGTGATAGGGTACAACCCGACCTTTATCAGAGTCGGAAACGTGATGGTACGCAATTCTCCTCGTTACACGAGGCATCACGACAACGTTTCACCAGGCAACGCTGGCCAATTGTTTCAGTATGAGAAATCGGTTGGAAACTTTCGTCATGTCAACACGTTGTAGGTATCGCCACCGGCACCAAACTCGTGTGAATGCTCTGAAAACCTAATCATTTGTATATCACAGCATCTTCGTCCTATCCTGTAGCACGTCATCTTCGTGGTGTAGCAATTTTACCGGTCGGTAGTGTACAAGATCGCATGCCAGGAATGTTCTACCTAGGACAACCAGGCCGAAATTTCAACACCATGTTCAGAGAGCCATAAAAGCCTACATACACAAGATACACACTACATCAGCTATAGCAACACATTTATATAATACAGGACACCCTTTTTGAAAGACAAGGGGAAAAAATGTGAAAGTACTCCACCGACAAAATAAAGAACATAAAATGGATTTGCTAGAAGAACTGAACAAACAGAAAAAAACGCACTTGAAAACGGGAATCATTTCCCGATACGCATCGTGTGAAAAAACAAATAAAGAAAATCGTGACTGGTAGCAGATGATTTATTTATGGATTGGATTACATTAGATTAGATTAGATTAGATTAATACTTGTTCCATAGATCATGAATACGACACTTCGTAATGATGTGGAACGTGTCAGGTTAATAAAAGATGTCTGTACAAGATATTACATTACACAAAATATTGCATGACACTAATGTTTAAGCTAGTTTTTTTTTCCTTCATCATCATCATCATTTAAGACTGATTACGCCTTTCAGCGTTCAGTCTGAAGCATAGTCCCTTATAAAATTCCTCCATGATCCCCTACTCCGTGATAACATTGCTGCTTCTTCTGATGTTAAGCCTATTACTTCAAAATCATTCTTAACCGAATCCAGGTACCTTCGCCTAGGTCTGCTCCGACTCTTCCTACCCTACTGCTGAACCCATGAGTCTCTTGGGTAATCTTGCTTCTCCCATGCGTGTAACATGACCCCACCATCTAAGCCTATTCGCCCAGACTGCTACATCTATAGAGTTCATTCCCTTCTCCTCCCTTAATTTATGTCTAAAAATTCAGCCAGTGACTGGAAGGAGTTGTCATCTAGAAATTCTTTTAATTTATTTTTAAATGTTGGTTGACTATCTGTCAGGCTTTTGATGCTGTTTGGTAGGTGACAAAAGACTTTTGTGTTAGCATAATTCACCCCTTTCTGCGCCAAAGCCAGATTTAACCCTGCATAGTGAAGATTATCATTTCTCCTGGTGTTATAGCAATGCACGCTGCTATTACTTTTGAACTGGGTAGGATTATTAACAACAAATTTCATAAGTGAATATATATACTGTGAGGTTACTGTGAGGATCCCTAGATCCTTAAATAGATGTCTGCAGGTGACCGTGGGTGGGCTCCAGCAATTATTCTGATTACACGTTTTTGAGCAATGAATACTTTTCTACTCAACGATGAATTACCCCAGAATATGATGCCATACGAAAGCAGTGAATGAAAGTAGGCATAGTAAGCTAATTTACTGAGATTCTTGTCACCAAAATTTGCAATAACCCTAACACCATACGTAGCTGACGTTTCAGCAGACCATCAATGTGTTGCTTCCAGTATAACCTCTCATCAATGGCCACAACTAAAAATTTTGAAAATTCTACCTTAGCTACAGACTTCTCTTCAAAGTCTATATATATTACTGGAGTTGTGCCATTTACTGTATGGAACTGTACATACTGTGTTTTATCAAAATTTAAAGAGAGTCCGTTTGCTGAGAACCACTTAATAATTTTGTGAAAACATCATTTACAATTACATCACTTAGTTCCTGGTTTTTGGATGTTATAACTATACTTGTATCATCAGCAAAAAGAAATAACTTTGCATCTTCATCGATGTGGAATGGCAAGTCATTAATGTATATCAAGAACAGTAAAGGACCTAAGACCGAACCCTGTGGGACCCCGTACTTGATAACCCCTCAGTTTGCGGAATCAGCTGTTGTTTTAACATTACATGAATCACTTATTTCAACTTTCTGCATTCTTCCACTTAAGTATGAATTAAACCATTTGTTCACTGCCCCCCTCAAACCATAATGATTTAACTTATCTAAAAGAATTCCATGATTTACACAATCAAAGGCCTTTGAGAGATCACAAAAAATACCATTGGTATGATGTCCGGTTATTCAGAACATTTAATATTTGATCAGTGAAAGCGTATATAGCATTTTCTGTTGAAAAACCTTTCTGAAAACCAAATTGACATTTTGTTAGTTCTTTATTTTTACAAATATGGGAGGCTGCTCTTGAATACATTACTTTCTCAAATTTTTTCGATAGAGCTGTCAGATGAGAGATTGGGCGATAGTTGTTGACATCCGACATATCCCCCTTTTATGCAATGGTTTTACAATGGCATATATCAGTCTATCGGGGAAAACACCCTGCTCCAAAGAGCTATTACATACGTGGCTGAGAATCCTAGTTATCTGGGGGGAACAAGCTTTTAGTATCTTGCTGGAAATGCCATCAATTCCGTAAGAGCTTTTACTTTTCAGTGAGTTTATTGTTTTACTGATTTCAGAGGGAGTGGTTGGTGGAAATACAATTGTTTCAAACTGCACATGTATGGCCTCTTCTATTAGAAGCCTTGCCTCTTCTAGTGGAGATCTATATCCTATTTTCTCCACAACATTTAAAAAATGATTATTGAAAATATTTTCAATTTCTGATTGTTTATTAGTACACTTGTTATACAGTTTTATGGCGCTTAAGTCTTCCTGTGCTCTTGGTTGCCCTGTTTCCCTTTCAATAATATTCCAAATTGCTTTAATTTTATTATCAGAGTTAGTGATCTCAGACATGATACACATGCTTCTGGACTTTTTAATAACTTTTCTTAGTACTGCACAATAGTTTTTATAATATTGAACAATTTCGGGGTCAGTACTTCCTCTTGCTGTTAGATACATTTCTTTTTTTACGGTTGCAAGATATTCTTATTCCTTTAGTTAGCCAAGGTTTTTATATGTGTTCTTGGAATTATGTTTAACTATTTTCTTGGGAAAACTATTTTCAAATGCCCTTAAAAATGTATCGTGAAATAAATTATATTTCAAGTTTGCATCAGGTTCCTTATACACTTCATCCCAGTCTAGCTGCTTCAGGCTTTCCCTAAAGTTTGCAACATTTATATTGTTAATTGAACGCACTGCTTTGAAATTCTGATTTGATATACTGCATGGAGCTATGTCATGTACTGTAACTAACTGTGAACCATGCTCTGAAAGACCATTCTCAACAGGATAAGCATTTATGTCCTTAAATTTATCTTGGTCTATAAAAAAGTTATCTATCAATGTGCTGCTGTTCTTTGTTATCCGAGTAGGAAAATCAATGACGGAGCTCAAACTTGAAAGAACTGAGTAATACTACAAGGTCGTTCTTCCTATTACACTCTTTCAGGGAATCAACATTGCAATCCCCACAAATGATAATTTGCTTCCCCCTGTCTGACAGATAGCACAACAAAGCATCCACGTTTTCTAGAAATAGCTGGAAATTCCCTGAGGGGGACCTATACACTGTTACAATTATGAAAGTGCCATCATTTAGTTTTAGTTCAGTGGCACATGCTTCCATATGTTGCTCTACACAAAATTTTTTAGTTTCTAAATTTTTTACACTGTGGAAGCTTTTGGCATATATGGCAACTCCTCCTCTCATCATATTATCTCTAGTTACATGTGCAGCTAATTTGTACCCATTGATTCTAACCTTTTGCATATCAGTGACTATGTGATGCTCAGACAGGCATAGTACATCTATTAGATTCTCAGTTTCTATATCTTCTAAACAAAGCAGAAGCTCATCAATTTTATTCTTAAATCCCCCAATATTTTGATGAAATATACTAACATTATTTTTCACTTTACTTTTGTGAGTATCTTGAACTTTTTTAACATCTTTAGTACTTGCTTTTCCCACTGGACACTGATTTTACACCAAAAAAGAGTTTCCACCATGAAATGTAATTCCTCCCCCCTTTAAATTTCCTGCTATCAGCCCAGCAAGTTTACCCTTCCCCTTCTTGTTGAGGTGTAGGCCATGTCTAGTATAGTCAGACCTACAGAGTGAATCAACAGGAACCACACCAATGTGTGACCCTGCACCAGATCCAAGCAGCCGTTCCAACTCCAAATTAACTCTCCTGACAGAAGAGCTCAAATGAGGCTGGTCGTGGCGCTTCAGAACCGACACAAACCCAACACTGGTATGACTCGATGCTGATGAAATATTTGCCAGGTCACACGGTGTTTAGAAAGGATAGATTGCATGCAACCGGTGGTGGCGTGTTTGTCGCTGTTAGTGGTAGATTATCCTGTAGTGAAGTAGATGTGGATAGTTCCTGTGAAATCTTATGGGTGGAGGCTACACTCAACAACCGAGCTAGGTTAATAATTGGCTCCTTTTACCGACCTCCCGACTCAGCAGCATTAGTGGCAGAACAGCTGCGAGAAAATTTGGAATACATTTCACATAAATTTTCTCAGCATATTATAGTCTTAGGTGTAGATTTCAATTTACCAGATATAGACTGGGATACTCAGATGTTTAGGGCGGGTGGTAGGGACAGAGCATCGAGTGACATTATACTGAGTGTACTATCCGAAAATTACCTAGAGCAATTAAACAGAGAACCGACTCGTGGAGATAACATCTTGGACCTACTGATAACAAACAGACCCGAACTTTTAGACTCTGTAAGTGCAGAACAGGGAATCAGTGATCATAAGGCAGTTGCAGCATCCCTGAATATGGAAGTTAACAGGAATATAAAAAAAGGGAGGAAGGTTTATCTGTTTAGCAAGAGTAATAGAAGGCAGACTGCAGACTACCTAACAGATCAAAACGAAAATTTCTGTTCCGACACTGACAATGTTGAGTGTTTATGGAAAAAGTTTAAGGCAATTATAAAATGCGTTTTAGACAGGTATGTCCCGAGCAAAACTGTGAGGGACGGGAAAAACCCACGGTGGTTCAACAACAAAGTTAGGAAACTACTGCGGAAGCAAAGAGAGCTTCACTCCAAGTTTAAACGCAGCCAAAACCTCTCAGACAAACAGAACCTAAACGATGTCAAAGTTAGCGTAAGGAGGGCTATGCGTGAAACGTTCAGTGAATTCGAAAGTAAAATTCTATGTACCGACTTGACAGAAAATCCTAGGAAGTTCTGGTCTTACGTTAAAATCAGTAAGTGGCTCGAAACAGCATATCCAGACACTCCGGGGTGATGATGGCTTTGAAACAGAGGACGACACGCGTAAAGCTGGAATACTAAACAGCTTTTTCCAAAGCTGTTGCACAGAGGAAGACCGCACTGCAGTTCCTTCTCTAAATCCTCGCACAAACGAAAAAATGGCTGACAGCGAAATAAGTGTCCAATGAATAGAAAAGCAACTGAAATCACTCAACAGAGGTAAGTCCACTGGACCTGACGGAATACCAATTCGATTCTACACAGAGTACGCGAAAGAACTTGCCCCCCTTCTAACAGCAGTGTACCGCAAGTCTCTAGAGGAACGGAAGGTTCCAAATGATTGGAAAAGAGCACAGGTAGTCCCAGTCTTCAAAAAGGGTCGTCGAGCAGAAGCGCAAAACTATAGACCTATATCTCTGACGTCGATCTGCTGTAATTTTAGAACATGTTTTTTGCTCGAGTATCATGTCGTTTTTGGAAACCCAGAATCTACTCTGTAGGAATCAACATGGATTCCGGAAACAGAGATCGTGTGAGACCCAACTCGCTTTATTTCTTCATGAGACCCAGAAATTATTAGATACAGGCTCCCAGGTAGATGCTATTTTCCTAGACTTCCGGAAGGCGTTCGATTCAGTTCCGCACTGTCGCCTGATAAACAAAGTAAGAGCCTACGGAATATCAGACCAGCTGTGTGGCTGGATTGAAGAGTTTTTAGCAAACAGAACACAGCATGTTGTTATCAATGGAGAGACATCTACAGACGTTAAAGTAACATCTGGCGTGCCACAGGGGACTGTTATGGGACCATTGCTTTTCACAATATATATAAATGACCTAGTAGATAGTGTCGGAAGTTCCATGCGGCTTTTCGCGGATGATGCTGTAGTATACAGAGAAATTGCAGCATTAGAAAATTGTAGCGAAACGCAGGAAGATCTGCAGCGGATAGGCACTTGGTGCAGGTAGTGGCAACTGACCCTTAACATAGACGAATGTAATGTATTGCGAATACATAGAAAGAAGGATCCTTTATTGTATGATTATATGATAGCGGAACAAACACTGGTAGCAGTTACTTCTGTTAAATATCTGGGAGTATGCGTGCGGAACGATTTGAAATGGAATGATCATATAAAATTAATTGTTGGTAAGGCGGGTGCCAGGTTGAGATTCATTGGGAGAGTCCTTAGAAAATGTAGTCCATCAACAAAGGTGGTGGCTTACAAAACACTCGTTCGACCTATAGTTGAGTATTGCTCATCAGTGTGGGATCCGTACCAGGTCGGGTTGACAGAGGAGATAGAGAAGATCCAAAGAAGAGCGGCGCGTTTCGTCACAGGGTTATTTGGTAACCGTGATAGCGTTACGGAGATGTTTAGCAAACTCAAGTGGCAGACTCTTTAAGAGAGGTGCTCTGCATCGCGGTGTAGCTTCCTCGCCAGGTTTCGAGAGGGTGCGTTTCTGGATGAGGTATCGAATATACTGCTTCCCCTTACTTATACATCCCGTGGAGACCACGAATGTAAAATTAGAGAGATTCGAGCGCGCACGGAGGCTTTCAGACAGTCGATCTTCCCGCGAACCATACGCGACTGGAACAGAAAAGGGAGGTAATGACAGTGGCACGTAAAGTGCCCTCCGCCACACACCGTTGGGTGGCTTGCGGAGTATGAATGTAGATGTAGATGTACATATGCTGTACCCCGGATCTCTGTCAGTACTGTTGCCCGGCCCACCCACAATAACCACGGTATCTTCCTTAGTAAAGCCTTTACATAGCGATCCTAAATCCTCTGTAACCTGCCCCAGTCCAGCACTAGGTTTGAAAAAAACTTGTGACCTGTTATTCTGACCATAATTCATCCTGCGGAAGTTGGCCCACACCGCTAGCATGCGAACTACCTAGCAACAAGACTTTCTTTCTCTTTGAAGACTCCCTTACCTTCTTATTCAATTTGCTGCTGAAAGCTTGTTGAGCTCTGTCTACATCTACTTCTGTGAGAGGCTCATCAGTTTCTGACTGAGGCAACAGGTCAAACCTATTTAGTACATTAATAACAAAGCTGTCATAAGAATTTCTTGGCCTGTTCATTATGCCTGTTGCCACTTCCCACCCCTGTTTACCCTTCTCCCCCCTTAACGTGCCCAGTTCTCGCCTAGCCTCATCAAACTCAGCCTGAAGGGCTTCAATTTTCCCCTCCTGTTCCACCATCTTTCTATCTCTACTGCATAGCCTACAGAACCACTGATGAGTCTCGGTAATTTTCCCAATTCCCACGCCACTACAATCGCCCCAATGAAAAAAGTTACTACATCCATCACACCAGACCCCGGAGCTAACGATTCTACGGCACGTCAGGCACTTTACACTCATGGTACAAATCGATTTTAGTGACAGAAAGACAATTAAGTTACCGGAAAACAATGAAAATACGTGAACGAAAAATTAGGCCTACTCGCGACAATGTAAACAATGGTTCAGAACTTTATTACTGGAAATTACTTAAGATATGACGATACTCTACAGATATAAAGGGGCAGCAAACGTATTTAGCACACTAAACTATCAGTAAATGCACTTAAAACTGCGGTATGAAGTTTAATCTGAAAGCTCAAAACTTCGGCATGGCCGCGATATGTAAACAAAATGAACTTTACGTGATTACTGTGAAAATACGAGAGTAAGACAAAAACTTCTAATGGTACGCTTGAAGAGCACTATAATTAACGTAATAAATTAGCTTAACGTGTTAGAAACAGTTTATTACTACTTAAATTATTTATCTTGTACGGGAGCTGTGACTGAAACGTCCGTATAGCAGCTATTGTTTTATAGCAGCTATTGTTTTCATAATCACAGGCTTCCAGAACCATTTATAATAGATCAGATCAGAAAAATGTATGTTCGTAGTTATTTATTAAAAGTTTTGCTCGCTGGCAGTGTAAACTGTCTGTAAGCATAAGTAAAATTTCAACATCAGAATTCTATCGCGCGAGTGTGTTGCAAAATCTGATTGCGAGAAAGTAACCCGAAAGTAGCTACGTATGAGGTTCCCTGTCTCTTGCAACATTCTAATGACGAGAATACTGTCTGACGTCAACACTGCGAATGATTAAAATTTTGAACTGATAACCTGTCCTGGAAAAACTATTTCCTTTCGTTATTATTTAATTATTGCACAATGGAAACACCGTGACACTGCTCTTGCCTTGAAAGCGTATTGTATTTCCTGAGCTGCAACTGCGCCTGTTGCAATGTGCTGTCTTTTTAATCAAAGAAAGGCAACGGATCTGAATACGTGAAAACGATAACTGATAGTTTGGCTTAGACTTTGGATGCGGACAATGACTTGGGACAAATTATAACATCAAATTTAATTAGTTTACTGACTGGAAAAGCTCTATATTGAAGAATTAAATCCTTATTTGCTTGCTCAAACATTAATATAAACAAAAAGATTACAGTTCTCGAGTGGACAAACGTTGTAGTCCTTAATATCAAATGACATCTTTTGAAAAATGCAACTCGTAAAAACGACAAATTTTCAACAATTATTCATACCCCCAAATTAAAATTAAAAATTATGCGTGGCTGTTTATCTTTGTCTATACTGAAGTCTTTGAATGTCTTAACCAAGAACGCGTAAGTACAAGCTGCCGCGAGAAAGTAGAAAATCTGAAATCAATTACCTTAAATTAAATCCTCTTACATTACCGATCAAAATAATCATAATAAAATATTCATCTCAAAATCCTTCCGTCTCTTTCCCCATCACAAATAATTAGTCAGTAAATCAACATGTTCCACTTCCTCAGAATATAGCTGCAACCGTACCACTCGGCCTATGCCGAAGTACTGCTCATGACATACCACTGGCGACTACTGTGTCTTCTCATCTCAGGATTAACAGTCCGCACATCTTGCAAAGTGGAGACGGTCCAAGCAAGTCTCCAGGCGATACACCATCTCTGATGACACTGCGCGCAAATAATTTCAAACAGTACATAGCTTCAATTTTGTGGCCATAGTGTCCGTAGTTGTTATATAATTCTTGAGGGTATTCTTGTTTAACCTTAGCAATTTAAAAAAGTGTGATTTTTACACCAGACGCGTTTCGTTCTATTGTGGTAAAGCATCATCAGTGGTCTGTAATTACGTTATTTACATTTTGATTTGTTTTTAGATCGAAAAACAGTTAAGAATAGGTTGATTTGCACTTACAGTCATTTTTCGGCTGATTTCTCGCTTACATCGGGAAATTCCGTCTGCTAGCACATCGTTGTTTTTCTCTGTTAGACTTTGATAATTTTGGTATGATTTTTAGATGTTCTGCAGCACCTTGCCTTTCTTATGTTTTTCACAACACACTTTTATGCACACCACTGTATTCTGTTTGTTTTTGTACTTCCAAGTATGTAGAGTTGTTTGTCTTTTGCAGTGTTTCCAACATAACCTTTTCACTACTTTGTATTTGACCTATGATTTAAAAAAAAATTAGATTATTGTTTGTGTGTAATTCTATTTAATGATTTCTGTGTATTTATGTACTGTGTAAGAGTAGAGAAGGAATAGCAGTGTAGGAACTTTTTTTAGGGGTGGGGGGAAACCATGAAGAGTGGACGTAAGTATATTGCAGTGTGATGGAGTGTGAGTTAGAGGAGAAGGTGAGGACCGAAGATGAGTGGGAGGGGGAGGGGGTTGTGGGAGATTGGGAGGGGGTGAAGGATGGAACAAAACTACCCTCAAGAAGTATAAAGGCGCTTACGGTTTAATATCATTCAAATACTAGACAAATGAAACTTCCTGGGAGATTAAAACTGTGTGCCGGACCGAGACTCGAACTCGGGACCTTTGCCTTTCGCGGGCGAGTGCTCTACCATCTGAGCTACCCAAGCACGACTCACCCCCCGACCTCACAGCTTTACTTCCGCCAGTATCTCGTCCCCTAGAGAGATGCCTACGAAGTTATCTACAGCCTCCTGTCACACTTTGATGCTAGGTGTCAAGTACTCGCATAATACCAGTGCGACTCTAATAAGTGAAAGGTTAAGTGTTTACGAGCGCCAGTGGCGGCAGGTAGAGATTCTACACGATGCTACCATCGCTTCTGACGTGTTGCCATGTCCTGACTGTTTCGGCTATTTCTAGAGCGACATAATTTTTGATTTTTTCTTCCACGAAGAGATTTATTCAAACATTAAGGGGCTAATTTCACGGTCATTTGTCGGAAGAATATGGAACAAGCGTCTGTACGTCTGTTTCATACACTGACGGAAAAAAATCGCAGTACAGTACAGTAATGAAATTTCGGGAATAAATTTGTCTAGGTAACACATTGAAGTGACTAACATTGCAAGTTCACAGGTAAACTTAAGCGCGAGAAAAGCCAACACAGACGCCAAATGCTGGTACATTAATAGCTGTTGCAACCGTCAGAAGGTTGAATGGAAGCATGCAAACGTGCAAGCATTGTATTGTACAGTAAAAACTTCTAACATTGGAGCGCGTCAGCAATCGTGAATAATTTAATTATTGTAAAGAATCCGCCTCCATTGCAAATAGAAACCGGATTTTGAACTACGTTTCGGCGCTGATAACCACGCGTTCTTCGGAACACACTAAAACTACAAACTGCCTAAAGGCGCATGGCCCAACATTAACCCAGAACGCCCAAAAGGGCAAAATACGCGCATGAAACGTAAAATAAACGGTACGTGTGTACCATGTCAATAGCTGTACTTAGCTCAAACGTCAGAAGCGTGCTTCCTCACTCCAGCCAACGTTCGGTGGGCCGCAAGCTCTCACGAGTTTTACCTGTCCAATAAGAAAGCGGAGTGATTTCAACGCTGGGCGTCGCGGTTGTGGCCTCCATAGCGGAAGTGTCAAAAGAAGGATGAAATAAGGGTGAAAAGGCGTGCGACGACCTTTCCATGGTATGACACGTCCACGGTGTTGTTGGGATTAATTATGGCGAAATTTGGTGCCAATGTGCCATCATTAGCCCAAGTTAAAGCTCATATGAACTTCTGTGCTCTGACCAGTTTTTCGTCCGTGTCGACACCTTGAAGCGCCGCTGTGCCCAAGGGTGACGTCTTGGGAGGCCACGTTTTTGCACCTTTACAGAGGAAGGCTGCAGGCTCGTTTCACGAAAATTTTAATGGAATTACCGGGGTTTAAGAAAAGTGACTTTTTAATTGTGTTACGTAGTGTATATTCTAATCGAGAGGCACCTAAGACGAGTGTCGCGTATTGTCAGTGACAGTCGGATTTAAATTCCGATAGCCGTGCGGGATTAGCCGAGCGGTCTGAGGGCGCTACAGTCACGGACTGCGCGACTGGTCCCGGTGGAGGTTCGAGTCCTCTCTCGGGCATGGGTGTGTGTGTATTTGTTCTTAGGATAATTTCGGTTATGTAGTGTGTAGGCTTGGGGACTGATGACCTTAGCAGTTAAGTCCCATACGATTTCACACACATTTGAACATTTGAACAAATTGCATAGGAATTACTCGTGTCTTAATCAGCTTCCGACTGGACATTGCGAAGGGAAATGGACATTTGGAGTTGGGTACCTCGCAAAAAGCCGTTACGCACAATCAGCGACATATGAAGCTGAACATTTTCATTGGGATAAAACGCAAAGAAACTAGGCAATGGCTACATGGATGCATGTAGTGTGATCCGACGAATTGCTATTTTACCTCTTTTTAAATGATGCATTACGTTGAGTGCAAAGTCGCTCTATGACTCGCTTACGCTACAGAGAGAGAGAGAGAGAGAGAGAGAGAGAGAGAGAGAGAGAGAGGGAGAGAAGAGACAGATTGTGCGTGCGGGTGGGTGGGTGGGGGAGGGGGGAAGTGTTGTTAAGGCTGCAGATGGTTCTGCGTTGTTTTTATAGTGTATTTTCGTTGGCATGGCTTGGGCCTCCTGCCCTTTTGTCTACATATTCTGGATGAGAGTTCTGTGGGCACTGTCGCCTCCCAAGATGACGACACCCGTATTCACAGGCCTGCAAGCATACGTTTCTGATTACATGAAAGTTGAGGCATTCTGAAACGTCCCTTTAGAAAAAATTAAAAATGACAGTGCTGGAAAACCTCTTACGTTATTTGATTTACAAACAGCTGAGCAAAATTGAACGTACTCAGACATTTCCCTCTTTACTTATTCTGATCATCACTAAACCGACACACATTATTTTTAGCGCAACACAATCTGATTTTCAAAAATCCCTACAAAAGAATGGCCCTGACTAACAATAACCTGTACCTTTCATGACTCACTTACCTCACAAAAATCTTCGTTACTCGAACTACTGCAATACAGCGAGCGCCAATACTGACAGCTAAATAAAAGATTCAAACTACTGAAGGCACTAACTACTGATACGCATAGTTAGCAAATGAAAGATTTTGATAGAGAATTAGCAATGTATTTACCTTAATAGTGTTCAAAAGCCATCATAGTAACCTCTCAAAATTCTAGCACCTCCCTCTCTCTCCATATCCACCACTGCCGGCAGCTCACCTCCAACTGCACAACGTTATGCGCTGTTGACATCCAACTGCCCAACACTACACTAGTGAATATTTCAACAATGAGTCCAACCAGCCACAGACTGCACACAGGGCAGTCAGTGATTTTCATCCAGAGCACTACGTGGCGTTACCAACATAAAAACCTAAACGGCCTACTTACAACTCTAGCAAATGTAATTACGTAGCAATCAACATCTCTGAACCTGGTAGCTGTGAGGGATTCAATCGTCAACGAGCGGCTTCAGCCTGTTACGGCATACTTGTCGAAATAAGATCATTAACGAGCTACAGGACGTGTTACACGATGTTAGCGTGACGTCTCCAGAAAGTGTCTAATTCTATGTCTGGTATACCTGATGTGGCTGCTATCGTCCAACAGCAAACTGATGTTACAATCGGCGGTAGTGGACGGAGGCTTCAGTTACCATTATAATTCTGACTTTCTGACTGAGCCATAATGTGACCGCCATCACCGTGCGTCTCCCCCATTCTTCCATGCTGATGACCATTATAATGCCTGACAACACCAAAATCGCTCGACACGCAGAAGTGGTCCATTCACGAGCACTCCCTCTCCAACGTAGCAGCTACCTCCGCTCTTATTAAATTGCATTTTTTTTTTAAAAAAAAAAGGCATCAGTATTTTGTTTGGTTCGATGCTGCCTGCTACAAATTCCTCTCCTGTGCCAATCACTTCAATTCAGCGTAGCACTTACACCCCACGCCCTCAGTTATTTGTTGTATTCCAATCTCTGTCTTCCCCGACAGTTTTTACACTCTGCAGTTCCCTCTAATGCCATGGAACTTATTTCCTAAGTCTTAGCATATGTCCTATGATCCCGTCCCTTCTTATTGTTAGTGTTTTGTACACTTTCCTTTCTTCACCGATACTGTGGAGAACCTCTTCTTTCGCTACGTTATCGTTCCACCTAATTTTCGGCATTCTTCTGTAACACCACATCTCAAACACTTCCATTCTCTTTTTTTCCGATTTTCTCACAGTCCATGACTATCGTACAATGTTGTCCTCCAAACGTGCACTCTCAGAGACTTCGCCCTCAGATTAAGGTCAGTGTTTCATATTAGCTTGTGTCTCTCGGCCAGGAATGCCCTTTTTGCCAATGCTAATCTGCTTTTTATGTCCTTATTTCGTCCGTCATTGGTTATTTTTGCTTGTGAGGTAGCAGAATTCCTATACTTCGTCTACTTCGTGATCTCCAATTTTGACATTTAGGTTCTCTATATTCTCATTTTTAGTACTCTTCATTACTTCCGTCTTTCTTCAGTTTCCTTTCAATCCTTATTCTACGCTAATTAAACTATTTGTGCCATTCTTCTCACTTCCACTGAGAACACTAATGTCATCAACAAATCTTATTTTGATATATAACTTACTCCCATTTTACTCAGAATTCCGAACACATTCCACAATTTTACACTATCGAATGCTATTCACAGATCGACAAATCCTATGAACGCCACTTGATTTCTTCTTCAGTCTTGCCGCCATTATCAATGATAACGCCTAAACTTCCTTCCGAAAACCACACTGATCGTCATCTAACAGATCTCAATTTTCTTTTCTACTCATTTGCACATTATTCTTGTAGCAGTTTGGATACACGGGCTGGTTGTGTGTAGTCCTCGCACTTACTTGCCCTTGCTGTCCTTGGGATTGTGTGGATGATACTTTTCCGAAAGTCTCGTGGTATGTCGCCAGTCTCATAGATTCTACACTTCGAATAGTCGTTTGGTCAACGTTTCCACCAATGATTCTAGAGATTTCGAAATAATGGTACTTATCTCTTCTGCATTATATGATGGCAAGTTTTCAAAAGTCCTTTTAAACTCTTCCTGTAATACTTACTCCCTATTCCCTCTGTATCGATTCCCAATTCTTCTTGTATCACATCATCAGGCATTACTTCCCCTCTGTAGGGGCATTCAATGTGTTCATTCCACTTATCCACTCTCTCGACTGCCTTTGCACTCTTAGTGTTGGTGCATTTGCTTTTAATTTCACCGAAGGTTGCATAAACAAATCCTCGGCGTCCCTATGAGAATCAACAGTCACCGGTAGCCCATGTACATAATTACTGAGCTATTCACAAACATCTCGTCTGACACCGAACATATGAGGCTTATAACTGACAATGCTCCACATATGCAAAAAGTAATATATTCATTCGAGAAATACTACGTTGTATCGACATTACTGTGGAACGCCACAGTATCCCGGTCAGCGTCGGCAGCCATCGCAGAGCCACTGGGCCATGACATATTGACCTTATGACCAGACGTGCCGCTCGCCGTAGGCTGTTATTCCCAAGGGTGTCCGTTTAATTGGAAGCCGCGCCCCTGATTCAGCCCTCAGCTATCCTCTAGGGGACCCTCTCGCCCCCAACCCCCTCCCCCAAACCCACGCACTGCGGACGCAAACTACAGCTGCATGTGGTATTCATGCAATCATTGCTGCAGTGAGGTACATTTTTGTCTGATCTAAAGTCCTTCCTGTTACTGCACTCTCGTCATCGTGAATCTGCAAACCGGAAGTTACGTACAGCCACTTCTGCACGTAATAGTGGCTAATGCACTGGCTGCCATGTGAAATGAAGTATTGAAACGTCCCCTTTAAAAAACTGTGCAAGATTGTGCTTAAACTGACACACAATATTTTTAGCGCAACGCAATCTGACTTTCAATAATCCCTACAATAGAATGGCCCTGACCAACATTAACCTATACCTTTCACAAATCACTTACCTCACCAAAAATCTTCGTTACTCAAGCTACTGCAATACAGCGAGCGCCACTACAGCCAGCTAAATAAAAGATTCAAACTACAGAAGACACTAACTACTGATAGGTATAGTTAGCAAATGAAAGATTTTAATAGAGAACAAACAATGTATTTACCTTAATAGTCATAATATATATAGCATTTCATGACATCCACTCTTACAAATTTCAAAACTCCGCCATCTCTCTCCCCACATCCACCACTGCTGGCGGCTCACCTCCAACTGCGCAATGCTACGCGCTGTTAGCATCCAGCTGCCGCTGCCCAACACTACAATGGCAGACAACAATGCAAACCAGCCACAGACTGCACACGGCACAGCCAGTGATTTTCATACAGAGCGCTACGTGGCGGCGGCGTTACCAATAAAAAAAACCTAAACAGCCTACTTACAGTATACATTCAATTATACAGGGAGTAATAATCCGCACATATACAGATGACAGTGTTCTCTTATCCACATTCACTATTATGTAATTCTAACATGCTAGGCATGTGTAAAGTAATGTCAAACTTTCAGCATTCTTATCGCCTTCTGCCATCACTTCATGTTACTTTTTAGCGAATTGCGATGTACCCAAACACGACACGAAGAGGGAGGGTTGCCATTATAGACCCCCATCCCCAAAAGTAATACTGCCAAAAGTATTTATATTTTTACATGGACCAATTTCCAAAGTCCTCATATAATTTTCGGAGAATAAATTAGCAGGAAAACTATGAATCCCGAAAATGACCAGAAATTCTAGAAATCTACAAGTTACACTACAACACGTCTGATACGATAATTTATCTACTTAGTTGTACTTATTTCGTTACCGGCCTTGACGCAGTGGTAATACCGCTTCGCGTCAGATCACCGAAATTAAGCGCTGTCGGGCTTGGCTAGCAATTGGATGGGTCACCGTTGGGCAAGTGGGCTGCATTCTACTCTTGTGAGGCCAATTGTGGAGCTACTTGACTGAGAAGTAACGACTCCGGCACGAAAACTGGCAACGGCTGGGAGAGCGGTATACACCTCCGTATCCACATCCCGTGACGTCTAAAGATTGAGGATACACAGTGGCCGGTCGGTACCAATGAGCCTTCAAAAGGATTGTTTACGTTTTGTTTGTTTTATGTTTATTTCATAATAAAAACGGGCTGTACAGACTGTTGGGGAGCAGGTAGAAAGATTTTCGTATGCGCAATCGGTTGCCGAATCGTTCGCTGTGTACTTGCAGCTGAAAAGCTTGCCTCAAGTTGGATGGCATTCACGGGAGGTTCCCAGGGACTGCTCGACGTATTTTGCAGTTGCAGCATCCTGGTGTTAATTACTTACTTGTTGCTGCAAGGGTGCCGTAAACCCCGAGTGACCACTTGAGATGCCGCTATTTACATAGGTCGAGTAATTACCTTACGGCAACGAAATTTGTAGATATGCTGATGCGTTGCTGCGGAACCTTTTCGCGCTGAAAAAAATATTAGTTCCAATTTTGGCCACAAGCTGTAAATGGCGCTGTTCAACATCTCGTAGACGTCTCTGGTGCTAATATTGAACGAATTGTGTAAGTGGCGGTTAATAATAAAATCAATAATTCGCCATTTTCAATTGTTTTACCTGATCTCCTCACGTCCCTATTCTCATACATTGCATACAGAAACATTTTTAAACTTGCTGCTCTGGATTTGCACCTGGTAGCCGAAATTGGGTTAATTTTTTTCCAGCGTATATCTGTTCCGCATTAAAGCATTAGAATGTCTACTAAGTTTCGCTGCCATATGCTAATTATAGCCCACACTGGACCTCTGTGAGTACCCGTACGATAATTATTATAACCACCAGGTAGCAAGTAGCTATTCAGCATGGACGTCAACAAGAGTACTGCCTTTTCGTTCCCATGAAACGTGCGGAATTTCGCACCACGTTAACAGTATTTCTGTTTTTCCAGTCCCATGTTTTGCCTTTCCTACTAGACACACCGACAGCTGTGTTAACGAAGAGTAAAAGACCATTCACTCTACGTACCTCCCTAGTAAACTGTTTATACCCAGCAATTGTACGGCATGTCAGCATTTTCCTCTTCAAGGAACATTCTATTTCGTCACAGAAGCTGCAAAGATTGTCGCCCGTCCAGTGGAGGTTGGGTTGAGTACTTGGAACTTCGTACTCTGATCTTTCGCTTCCTGGCTGTCGTTCCACACTGATGATGCAGTCTGAAGATGTACGTGTCGCTTTTGCTACAGCATGTGGTGTTCCTTTCAAATTTTATATCCAGTACTCTGAGGAGCTAAGAATTATCTGGTTGTTTGTGCACCTCGGACGTGGAGTCAAAAAAAGGTTCAAATGGCTCTGAGCAATATGGGACTTAACATCTGAGGTCATCAGTCCCCTAGACTTAGAACTACTTAAACCCAACTAACCTAAAGACAACACACACATCCATGCCCGAGAGCAGGATTCGAACCTGCGACCGTAGCAGCAGCGCGGTTCCGGACGGAAGCGCCCAGAACTGCTCGGCCACAGCGGCCGGCGATGTGGAGTCCATTGGGTTATTTCGTTTGTTAATATGAAAATGTGAGTTGGTGGAATGAGTAACTCTGATTTTGTTCTTCTTTCATTCTTGCTAACGATGGCAGAAAGAGTGTCACATAATTCACTTCAGTATTTCATTTTCGTTTTTGTTTTTCAAGAGCCATATTACAACAAGATTCTATATTGCTTTTGGATTTCAATAGATGTTTGGTAATTGTAATACTGAATTCCATTTATCAACGTAGTTCTTACAACTTTTGCCATGATAAGGAGCCACTTATCTTCTACATTTAGGAAGATTACTTTTCAGTTCCTTTTGTAAGAACACCAGTGCTGATACTACAAATAACATATAAATTGAGTTTTATAGCATCAATCAAGCGAACAGATAGTACAAATATAAGTAGTTTGACTTCGGACAAAAGTCTTCGCTCCGTAGGAATATATCACCTTAAAGAAGATCTTACTAGCTGCACGTAACGAACACTACTGAAATATCAGCTGTATTGTAGCAGACAGATAGAAACATGAGCAACATCATGTGCCGCTGAGTTATATGTTTTTGTTGAACAACTTTAGTGAATATGATGACCACAATGCCAATTTGCATATATTCTAATCCTACAAGTACTTGCTGTTCTGCAAAAGTGTGAAGGGAAGGTACCTATGGTTGTGTAACATCACAGAAATACGTGTGGGTGAAGAGAGAAAAACAAGAAGTGTTTTGCTAAAGCAGGCGCGGATCCTGTGGAAAGGGAGAGGGAAAACAGGTCACGGCGGTCGTGATTCCCCACCCCCCTTCCCACGAAAGGCTACATCACTGTGCTGACCACTGATACAAAATAATAGTTATCGTTATTTTAAATAATTTTATAGTATTATTATTATTATTATTATTATTATTATTATTATTATTATTTGAGTGCAGCGGTAAGTTATGTCTGTCGGGGGGAGAGGAGGGAGAGACAGTAAAAGACTATGCCTTCCTCCTAGGAAGCGAACCCTAAACATGAGGTGAATGCCTCAAAACATTTTTATAGATGCATCCTAAAGTAGATTTTGATTTTATGTGGACTAAACATCTTGAAAATGAGACATCAGAAAACATTAATTTTTGTCCACAGCCAAACAAATGACGATCAGTTCTTTTATTTTTATTTTTTGCTGTTATTTTGTGACTGATAAATGATTACTATCTTTTATTCCAGGCAAGAGGAAATACGGTAAGTACAGTACGAAAAAGTAATAATTCTGAAGCACCATATACATACAATCTAAGTAACACTCTAAAAACATATCATGTATTGCAAGAAAGTGATTCTATTGTAAGCCAGCGATAAAGTAAATGTAAGAAAGACTTGCTTCAATTAATTGGAGCTGTTTTGTGACTGAAGTGGGCCAACTTATTCGATAAACAGCAGAAGCGGTAACGTTTTTTAAAACTTTCCTCAACCACAAAGTAGCTGCGCTCGCTCATTCCTTCATGATTTGATTCTCTTGATGCTTTCGTACATTCTGCCAGGGTTCATTTCATCTAGAAACTGTCTCCGTCGTTCTCTGTTGCCTTCTTCCTTCCATAATTCCCTCTGTCAGACTAACTAACTGGGATAAGAAGCCAAGGCAGTAGCTAACAATGATCCTCTCCCTAGCGATGGCTGTTTTGAGAGGGCTTCTCAACATTTCTTCCGTTGAGAGTTGGTCAGTCCACGGTGATCAAATGGTTCAAATGGCTCTGAGCACCATGGGACTTAACATCTGAGGTCCTCAGTCCCATAGAGCTTAGAACTACTTAAACCTAACTGAGGGACTTCACACATATCCATGCCCGAGGCACGATTCGAATCTGCGACCGTATCGGTCGCGCGGTTCCAGACTGAAGCGCCTAGAACTGCTTGACCACAACGGCCGGCAGTCCACGGTGTGTTCAATATTCTCCTCCTACACTACACATCGAAAGGTTGCAGTCTTTTCTCTTCAATATACCTCAATATCCAAGTTTATACCCTGAATGTAGCTCTATAAAGATTTGCTTTCTGGTAGTCAAGGACCTAACGTTTCACGTCAGTTGGCCCGTAAAATTGGTTCTTTTGCATGGCCTATTCTAGCTTTTAACATCCTATGTACTTTTGTCATTCGCTGTGATATGTCTTACAAAATACCTGAAAGCAGGTACTTGATTGCAGTTCTCGCCCTGAAGGAACTCGTTCTTTTTTCCGTCTCTTGTGCACTTCATAGATTTGTTTAGCTCTTTTTGGTCTTTTGCATTTCTACTTTAAGATTTTGTTCATCTGGTGAAATGCCTTATATAACTTTTCTTCATTTCTAGCTTATAAGGAGTACTCGTCTGCAAAACTGATCCTTTTGAAGGATTATCCACTAATTGTTATCCCTCTGCTGCTCATTTCCTTAAGGGGCATCTCAACGTACAAATTAAATAATAGTGGAGACATGCAGTTTCTCTGTCTTACTTCCGTACATATCTTAGCTTGAGGTCCATGTTCCCCTGTGATAACATACTGACTCTTGCAGAGCTGCAGTATTCTCTTTTCGTTCCTGAAGTCTTCAACAATATTCCTCATATCTTTGAACAATTGTAGTTAATGTTCTCGAACGCTTTCTTTGTACCTGTGAAGGTGTCTGGGTTTGAGTGTTGAAACTCAAGGTTTTTGTATTTCTTGCGAATTTAACGGTTCCTTCGAAATCCGTACCAGTCATTTTGTAAACAGCATTCTTACTTCAGCTCCATGAGATAATAGGAAGTCTTGGTGAGTGCGAAGGGCGTTCAATAAGTAGCAAACATATTTTTTCTTAAAGCAGATATTTTTTATTCAGGATTCCAAGACACCATATTAATCCTGAATCTTTTGGCTACAAAATCATATTTTTCACCATTTTTCTCCAAAGCTGGGGCCTGTATGGTGGCATAGTACCACTGTTCTGGTAGACGACGGAGCCAACGTCGTGTTGCGTCAATAACTTCCCCATCACCCACTACTGCTTCTCGCGGAGTGCATCCTTCATACGGTCAAACAAATGGCATTCGAAAGGTGACATCCAAGCTGTAGAGAGTATGATAGATGGAACAGCCCAATGAAGTATTGTGAAGAGCTCTCAGGTGCGCAGACTTGGAGGCCTTGCGTTGTCATGGAGAAGGAGAAGTTAGTTTTTGTGGCGACGAACTCGCTGAAGTCATTTCTTCAGTTTCAAGAGGGTGGCACAATACATTGCAAAGTTGACCGTTGCACCATGAAGGAGTACATCAGACTGTCGCCATTAGTTTCATCGATTGAGGATGAGGCTTTGAAGTTTTTCTTCGAAGGAAACGTGATGTTACGCTACTACATAGATTGCCCATTTGTTTCCAGTTCGAAGTGATGAACACATGCTTCATCGCCTTTGACGATCTTCAACAAAATTTGTCACGATTAGACTTGCAACGTGGAAGCAGTTCGTCACTGATGCTCCCTTCGTTGCTGTTTATGATCTTCGGTTAGGCGGCGAGGAACCCACTAGTCACACACCTTTGAACACCCCAACTGGTGGCCAAGAGTGACAGCGCTGCCAACAGAGGCGTCCGGTTGTGCAGTGACGTGTTTGTGATCCATCGATCACCTCGAATGAGAATGTCCACACGCTCCAACATAGCAAGAGTCACAGCTGTGAGCGACCGACCGACAGACTTGCAACGTGGAAGCAGCTCGTCACTGATGCTCCCTTCGTTGCTGTTTATGATCTTCGGTTAGGCGGCGAGGAACCCACTAGTCACACACCTTTGAACACCCCAACTGGTGGCCAAGAGTGACAGCGCTGCCAACAGAGGCGTCCGGTTGTGCAGTGACGTGTTTGTGATCCATCGATCACCTCGAATGAGAATGTCCACACGCTCCAACATAGCAAGAGTCACAGCTGTGAGCGACCGACCGACACGCGAGACATCGGAGAGGTTTCTGCGACCTTTGTTGCGGTGACGACAGACTCCTAGCCCAACGACTCGCCGTGCTTTTGTTAACTGCAAGGTCTCCGTAGACATTATGCAAGCCTTCGCGAACATCTGCGATGTTCTGGTTTTGCGCCAAAGGACATTCAATGACAGCGATCTGCTTGGAACGCAGCTCCGCTAAGGGTACCATTTTGAAGGCTACATACAGCCCCGCCGAGAATCGGAAATTCATGAAACTATAGGGGCTGAAGTAGGAATATTTGACGATGCCCCACAAAAAAAATCAACATTTTTCAACCGAAATTGAAGGAGAAAAAAATGTGTAGCATTACTATTAGTATTTTTGAGGCATGTGATACGAGGCCACTGTTCGCGCCCCTTCGCTTTGACGTAGAAATGGAGAATATACAAAACATGACGGGAACCGGAAGCGCTTAAGAACTGAAGAAGCTATTCGGCGGCAGCAGCTTGTTGTGGTCAACGCTGCAGGAAGGTGTCATACTGCGTGTAGGATACTGCAGCCTGTGGTTAGCTGCCGTACCTGTGTTCATGTCGCAGCACTGTCAGAAGCAACGGGGGAAATTTGTCCGGCATTTACTTTTCCTGCCTCCAAAAGCACGTCCGTGATAGAGAAGAAAGGAAGAAAAAACGGGATGATAATAGCAGGTCTGCCGCGCTCGGTGAACCGCCGTTTTGGAAGGAGTGCACCGCGAGGTGGCGCGGCTGTAAGAGGCGCAGTGTTTGCCGGCAAAAACGCGTCCGGCACCGCCATTACGGCGGCGCTTATGGCAGAAAATAGCGCCATTAGGAGTGGCCGGCCGATCGAGCAGATGAGCGTCCCGCGGGACGCGGCGTGGGTGGAAAAGGGGGGGGGGAGCTCCTGGGGGAGGCGATGGAGAGGCCGCGCCGACTTCCGGGTACGTCCACAGCCACTTGTGATCTCAGAGTCTGGTACACACTCGAAGAGTTTGCAGTTACAGTAAACCAGCTCTGCCCTATCCTGTAGTTCGAGGTATCTTGTGACAAATCGAAAGCAATGCTGTATAAAGGGTGTTATAAAAGTGTCGAATATTTTGAGAGGTGTATTACCCTCCAAAACAAAAACAAAAAAAAGATCCGTTACACATGGGCTCTAACATGCATACCTTAAGAGCTACGAGCACTTGTTTATCTACCCTACTGTGAAACACATCTCTTCTATTGAACAAGTACTCATAGAATATAAGGCATGTTTTAGGTTGGGGTTTTTAGTGTGTCTCTTGGTGGTGGGCTTTTCCTTTGTTTGGTGTCTGTGGTCGGCCAACCTCTGCAACCCTCTGTGTGCTTTTAATTCCTCTTTTCTGGTCTTTGTCTATGTCTTTCTTGTTCTGGGGCGTCCATTGTCATCTCCGTTGTTTGATTTTATTCTTTGTGGTTGTTTCATGACCGTGGAAAAACGGACCGAAGGCACTTGTAGTCTGGTCCCTTCAATATCACAAACCTACCAACCATAAGGTATGCATTTTAGAGCCCATATTTATTGGACATTTTTCTTGTTTTGGTGGGTACTACCACATCCCAAAGCATTCGGTACCTCTTTTAACGACCTGTATGATTTGTTTGATACATGTAACTGAAGAATTACGAAAACCGGCGGAAAACTACTCAAATCGAAACACAGAAAGTTAGAATATGATCCTATTTATTTTTAAAGACTGAGTGAAAAGTGGAATACCAGCTTTCTTAATCTACCTCCGTCAGCACATTTAAAAATTTTCCCAAAAATGTTGGCATGCGAACGTACTCGCGCTTTTTTTTTTTTTTAACGCTGCAACTCATGGCAGACTCCAACAACTTATCCTAACTGTAACTTACTTGCCGGCCGCTGTGGCCGAGCTGTTCTAGGCGCTTCAGTCCGGAACTGCAAGAGAGACAAAGTGTACAGTGTACAGTGCAGAGATGAACACTCGCACAGGACACACTGGTATGGAGAGCTATATCAAGCCTCCCCGTACTGAACGCAACAACAACAAAAACAACAGTCATCCACATTAACAAGAGAAATGCGCAGTGGCGTGATATAAATAAAACATCAAAGTATAATTTCAGACAAGTGAATTATATTAGACTTCGTAACACGTTTTAAATGTATAAAGTGAGGAAACAATAAAAATGGAAACTCGATATGCTTGTTTAAAAATGGCGAAAGACAGTGGTACATTTAGTTTGTACATCTAAGAAGCAACGACAAAGATAAAACATAGGTGCATCCTGATTAAAATTCATTGAAAAGATATCAGTGATTAGATGATGGTGACACTAATGTCCTCAGAGAGGAAAAATTAAAGAACCTATTCACTGGAATGAACAATCTAATGAACACAGGACGTGGACTGGGAGTAGACCTGTAGGTGCAGCAGAAATGAAAACAGTGGGAAAATTAACGCGAAAACTGGGGACCTGGTGGCAGGTGGAGTAAAGAAGCTATGGTACCTGGGAAACAAAAAAGTGCATATTATACTCATAAACGAAAAGCACAAAATTTGTACGCTCTACATTACTAATTTATTTCCTTGAGCAATTATCGACTTAACAAAAGAACGCGTTTAACAAAATAAATTAACGCTCTGCAACAGCCACGATTTTGTGTTTTTTTTAAATAATTTTGAAGTTGTCTGAAGAAGAAGCGATAGAAGTATCAGTTAACAAAATAATGCATAACAGATGAAGCAAGAAGAATGTAAAAAGCAGGCAAGCACAGGTAAAGAGAAAATTAGTCGCCAAAAAAAGTCTACTAGTATCAAACACAGGCCCTAATTCTGAGAATGTACGTCTATGGCACAAACTGTACGGAAATGAATCATCGACTGTGGGGAAAGTAAGAGAGTTGAAACGTTTGAGATGTGCAGCTGCAGAAGAATGTCGAATATAAGGGGGACAGATAAGATAAGGAACGAGGAAGTTCCCGGGAGCAACGTCAAGGAAAGGGATGTGTAGAATACACTAACAGAAGGGAAAGGACGATAGAACATGTATTATGGCACTGGGGAATAACGTCCGTGGTGATAGGGGGAGTCGGAGTGGGCAAAAACTGGAAGACGGAGGCTATAAAATATGCGATGATATACACTATGTGATCAGAAGTATCCGGACACACCCAAAACCATACTTTTTCATATCGGGTACTCCATGTCAGATACCTCAATAGTCATTTAACATCGTGAGAGCTCACGGACTTGGAACGTGGTCAGGTGATTGGGTGTTAGTTGTGTCGTACGTCTGTACGCGAGATATCCTCATTCCTCAACGTCCCTAAACGTTGCCGGCCGCGGTGGTCTCGCGGTTCTAGGCGCGCAGTCCGGAACCGTGCGACTGCTACAGTCGCAGGTTCGAATCCTGCCTCGGGCATGGATGTGTGTGATGTCCTTAGGTTAGTTAGGTTTAAGTAGTTCTAAGTTCTAGGGGACTAATAACCACAGCAGTTGAGTCCCATAGTGCTCAGAGCCATTTGAACCATTTGAACCCTAAACGTACAGCACAAAAGCGTACAGGCCGACCTCTTCTGCTGTCTGGCAGAGAGCGCCGATTGTTGAAGAGGGTCGTAATGTGTAATAGACAGACCTATCCACACCATCACACAGGAATTCCAGACTGTAAGTGCTATGACAGGTAGGCAGGAGCTGAGAAAACGGATTTCGTGGTCGAGCGGTTGCTCATAAGCCACACATCACGCCGGTAAATGTCAAATGACGCCTGGCTTAGTGTAAGGAGTGTAAACATTGGACGACTGAATAGTGGAAAAACGTTGTGCGGAGTGACGAATCACGGTACTCCATATGGAGATTCGATGGCAAGGTGTGGGTATGGCGAATGCCCGGTGAACGCCATCTGTCAGCGTGTGTAGTGCCAACAGTAAAATTCGGAGGCGGTGGTGTTATGGTGTGGTGTTTTTCGTGAACGGGACACTATCACAGCACAGGCTGTTTTAAGCACCTTCTTGCTCCGACCTTGAAGAGCAATTCGGGGATGGCGATTGCATCTTTCAACACGATGGAGCACCTGTTCATAATTCACGACCTGTGGCGGAGTTGTTACACGACAGTGGCATCCCTGTAATGGACTGGCCTGCACAGAGTCCTGACTGCAATCCTATAGAACACCTTTGGGATGTTTTAGAACGAGGACTTCGTGCCAGGCCTCACCGACAACGTTGATACCTCTCCTCAGTGCACCACTCAGTGAAGAATGAAGTGTCATTCCCCGAGAAACCTTCCAGCACCTGATGGAAGTTGTTATCAAGGCTAAGGGTGGACCAACACCGTATTGAATTCCAGAATTACCGATGGAGGGTGCCACGTGTCTGGATACTTTTGATCACATAGTGTATATTATGACGTTTCTGGAGAAATAAATTTCCTCTTTTAGCAAACAGAGACCTTACGAAATTCAGTAGGCTCTGTTTCCCCGTGATAGTACTGTACACATCGACTCTTAGATTGATGCTGTATTCCCTGACTTCAGGAAGGCTTTTGACAGAGTCCCGCCCTGCCCTTTAGTGGAAGAGATACGAGCATACCGACTATCGGACGACATATATGAGTGTCCTCAAGAATTCCTTGCAGTTTGAACTCAACACGTTGTCCGTAAGACAATAAAATCGACAGATGTGAGGGTAATTTCAGGAATACCCCGTCCCCCTCCTCAGGAAGCGTGATAGAAGCGTTACTGTTTACAAAGTAAATATGTGATGTAGCGGATAACGTCGGAAGCTCCATAAGGTTCTTTATAAATGATGATATAATCTGTAAGGTAGCCACGTCAGAAGACTATAGAGTACTGTAGGAAGACCTGCAGAAGATCGATGAATGGTGTAGGGACCGTGAACGTAAATGAACCTAACATACTGTGCATTCGTGGGAGAAGAAATCCACTGCTCTACAATTACACTATTGACGCTGCCAACAGCAGCCACCACACCATGTCTAGGCGTTACTATCTGCAGCGACCTTAAGCGAAATGACCACATAAAACTAACAGTAGAAGAAACAGATTCCAGACTAAGATTCACAAGAAGAATATTAGGGAATTGTAATTCATCCACGAAAGAAGTGACTTGCAAAATAGGTGCTGGACCGATTTTTGAGTATCAAAAATGGTTGAAATGGCTCTGAGCACTATGGGACTTAACATCTATGGTCATCAGTCCCCTAGAACTACTTAAACCTAACACAACACCCAGTCATCACGAGGCAGAGAAAATCCCTGACCCCGCCGGGAATCGAACCCGGGAACCAGGGCGTGGAAAGCGAGAACGCTACCGCACGACCACAAACTGTGGACTTTGGAGTATCGCTCATAAATCTGGGACCCTTACCAGGTTGGGTTAATAGAAGGAATAGACAAGATGCAACGAAGAGTGGCGAATTTTTTCATGGATATGCTCAATAAACTCAAGGAGCAGATGTTGTTTACAGTGCCGTTGAGCGTCGCAGTGAGGTATATTATTGCGATTCCGGGCGAATACGATCCGGGAAGAGTCGGACAGCATATTACTTCCTTCCACATACGTATCGCGGAATAAATTGAACGAGAAAATTCGAGAAATTAGAGCTAATACAACTTTATATCGAGAAACATTCTTCCCATGCACCATTCTCAAATGGAACAGAGAAGAGAGGATCATTTAGCGATGCCATAAGATGAAGATGTAGAAGCCTTTTGTTTTTTGGGTAAGCCTACTTACGCGGTACAATCATGTCACATTATGGTAGAAATAGGACTTTTCTTTGACTTCAGCTTAAACCACATAAAACACAACATGTATGTATGAAGCGAACAATTATGCGAGACAATTAGTAGGCAGTGTGCTTTAGTCTAACTGAACCATTACAACAAAAATAACCAAATTTAGAGAGCCTCCTAAAATTTTGTACCCTACGACAAAGAAGGGTGAAATAGTAAACATATTTGGCAACTGACCTGTTCATAGAACTAAAAGCAACAGTAAGACAAAAATAATCCTAGCTCTTTTAAATACCTCACAGTGTAATTGTTCTTGCATTCTTTTAGTATTTGTAGAATGTCCACTTCAGGGAAACAGGAATCACAGCTTGCAGAGGATATTAATTTTAACAAATTTATCGTAATAGCATCTTCGTCACCTACTGTTTGTCTCTTAATCATAACAGTTACTTTTCTCGAGTTGTGAAACCAAGAGTGGGGTGAAATCCGTTGCTGAAGAGGGCATTTAATTCGAGGAATCGTACTGTTGAATATACGAATCAGAATTTCATTTGGAAATAAAACAGTGAAGTTATTTCCGTAATAAATCTCCCAGCAGCACTGCTTTCGAATGTTGTTTATTTACGTTAACTCCTCGACATAAAATTTTCCTCATCAGCTGTCAGGCATCCGATGCCCTCCGCTGCGTGGCAGGAGAGGCGCATCCTTTCTTTATTAACTCGAAGAGGGCCTCCTCTTTACATGCCCCTCTATTAACTCCTTCATTATGCCACTCCATTGTGATAGGATCGTCAAACGTTTTATTTGGAAATATTTATTTCCGACTGACAAAGGCTGTAATGGAAGATGTGGCATCGCCAGCGGCAGCAACCTCGGCGGTGCAGGCGATGATTGAAAAGGGGAGATCGCGACCCTGCGAAGGGGAAGAGTTGACAATGGTCCGCCGGGCCGGCAAATGAATGCGGCAGATCACACCGGTGCCTGTCGCGGGCACGTCCTACCTGGGGCGTCGCCGCGTCACAGTCGCGGCCGAACGAGACCCCAAGTCGCTATTGTACCAGCGCGCCGACACGGCTCTGTTGACGTCCTCGCCGCAGCCATTAGTAACCCCACACCGGTCGGCAGCCGCTGGACCGGGCAGCGCATGCGCTTTGTCGGCCGGAAGCGTTTAACGGCTGCAACAGAACCGCGACGTGGCTTTCCTTGTTCGCGGTGAGAAGTGCACCGAAGGTCGCTGGCGGTGGGGTGGGGAGACAGCTTTTGTACCGTGGCCGCTGAGACCGGCCGCAAAGCGTTGGCGGACCGTGATGGATGCCTCCCCCGAAGTTACGCCTGTCCGGGAGCAGCACCCCGGCGGGACTCTTTCTAAGCGGGCCTAATTCTTCGCCGAGGGAGCAGCCGTTGTGCGAAATGCTGTCTAACATGTTCTCTGAGAGGACCGAAGTGTGACGTTCACTCGGCAAAGACGATCTGTCTAGGGTTCGCTCGCAGTGTCGCAGAACAGCAACCAGTGACTTTGTACCGAAGACAAGTAAATTCGGCAAACGT
Organism: Schistocerca gregaria; assembly: GCF_023897955.1. Classification (NCBI taxonomy): domain Eukaryota; kingdom Metazoa; phylum Arthropoda; class Insecta; order Orthoptera; family Acrididae; genus Schistocerca; species Schistocerca gregaria. The sequence continues at coordinate 243,673,101 of NC_064923.1, forward strand.
ACCTGTACACCCATCACGAGCTGACTCATTCATGTCAAGGGACGCGCAGTCAGATGTCGACTGATCGGCGCGTCTGACTCTCATGTGGAGTGGCTGGGTTCTGTTCCTTGTAGTGACAGGGATTTTTTTCTTGGTAGGAGGATTGAAACGGAGTCCATTAAGCCTCGTGATTCCAGTTAAGGAGGAGTAAGGGCTACAAGGTCTGATACGTTTACAATGGCCAAGAGAGGAGTTTGTGACTCTTTTTCAGAGTGATAAGTATGGATGGAATATACTGACATTTCCACGGAGCCCAGGACACGTCAGGCGCTGGACGTCGGAACGGAGTGTTCCAAAGATCGGATACACCATCCCACCTGAATAGAATGTGCTGACATTTCTACGGCGCCCGGGACATTTCAGGTAGTGGACGTCGGAATAGGTTGTTTCAAAAATGGGATAAATCAGCTTGTCTGTCGCTACCTGCGGCTTGCTACTGGGAAAGGTCGCTTTCTGTACTAAGAATCCTCTCTGCCCATCAGTTCATTGACCGACGGCTGACGTGTTTCGCTTTGTACCACAGTTAAGTAGTGTTCAGACTGGAAATCAGTGTTCCGTATTCTAAGTCTGGCGGAGATAGTGGCTGTATAAACTTTAGCAATAATAAATGGAAAACTTTTAAGTGAGTGTAGTCATGTTTGTTTTACATATGAAGCAGCAAATGAGGTGCGAAAAAATTTTGTAATTGCAAAAATGTGTGCAAAAGAAACAGGTACTACAATTTCATCAGTTTAGGTTGAAGCAGTAAGGCTTCAGTCAAGGCTACCACTTACTAATATGGTTAGTAAGTGGGAAACAGTAACTGCATCGCATTAGGAGAAAATACATGGGACATAAGTACGATCCTACGGAGTCCGGAGGAACTTTCTTTCTAAAAAATAATTTACTGATTAATATACAGCAGGTGACAACAGGGGGCCGAATGAGAGATTATTAATGTCTGCCAACGAATAGACAAAATCCTTTTTGTCAAGCTGTGAATCATTCTTTGTGGAAGGAACATTCGAACAAATAGTTTGGACAATTGTTTATATTTCATGCCAATCATACAAGTTCTTACGTAGGAGGACACAAACACTACTCCAACAGAATACGTTTTGGTACCGAGCAAAAGAAAGAGACTTATGATCATTTTATTTAATTATTAAAACGAACGCGCTTGAATGGAACCTTGCATCTCTCTCTCACGATGGGCTTGGAAACTGCTATTGACCTATCAGCTAGAAGTTTAGTTCTTGAAACAGAAATTACGGGATGCAATTTTCGTTGTAGTTATTTTTTGTGGAAATAAGTTCAGTGTTGCGGCCCTGTACCTGTCTAAAATTTTTTTTAAAAAACCGGAGGAGTACCCTATTACATAAGAGTGCGTTCAGCTCTAGTGTATCTTTTCGACGACGGTTCGTTGTCTGCTCAAGAGAGCACGTTTAAAAACCAGAACCTTCAGGACGTATACGACTATTTATGGACAGTGGTTAGATAACGAGCATATACCAAGAAACATGTGGAAATGGCGTCGCACTAATACGACTCTGGAGGATGCAGTCGAAGGATAAATACATTAATATCAAAAGTTTATGTAAATGTTTACCCATTAATAAAAAAAATCTCCTAGAAGACGCAGACCATGGCCAAAGGTCTGACCCACTAATTTTAAATTTCGACGAGAAAAGAAGAAAGAAGTCAACAATTAGGACTAACGACACTACTGAAAAGGCTTTAAAAAGATTTCAAACTGACGGGAATTTAAAATGATTTTTGAGTTGTGCGACCTACGCACAGAACTTACTGCGAAGAAGAAAACGCCACAATGATTGGAAATTACGTCGACATTGAATAGTAGTTTTAACGCACGTCATAGTTATTGGAAATCTTATGACTAAGTTTAATGGGTAAGGAAATGAGACAATATCCTAGTGAGCTTGGAAACGACACAAGGCCGTCTAAATGTCTCTTCCAATTTATAAAATATTTGGCAATGAAGACCGACAAGCCTATTTCAAGGACCATTCCTCTTCTGCAGAATCAATGGTATTCTCTTTGAGAGATTCTAAGAATAAAAATCGTACGGGTGGACACCGAACATCAAATCGTTGCAGCGGAAACGCAGGTGAATGATGTGCAACTACAATCTTTCATTCTTTCTCCGCCTGAAGGTGTGTCGCACAATACAGCACCCTGTGCTATACTGCTAGAGTTCTTAGCGTGCCTGTAACTTTGAAAAGCGGCTTATCCCAGCAAAAGTCCATGGCTCCGGTGAAACATCGCTCCTCAGAAATGTCACTCCTTACAAGCGTTCCAGCCCAAAACGGAACGGTATGCTCAACCCATGCCCCCTGCATACCACATATGCAAAACCCCACATGGCGCAGGATGACACGGCGACCTGGTCGACATCTCATGATGGGCTGCAATTGACAAAGTATTGACACCGATTATTTACAGAAAAAGTGGCCATGTGCGAATAGGACTCGCAATCTGAGGGTTCTGTAAAAACTTAACTATGTATATAGACAGTTCATACAATCCGGTAATCGAGCATCTCAACAATTTTTGCCTTTTATCGACTGTGATACTTGTGAGATCAGTCCCTAAGGTTCGAAGACCTTCCGAGCATCTTTTAATTTCAAGTTAGTAGTTAGACAACAAACGACAAAAGAAATATTTTTTCTGTAATATTGTTACAGGTTAACAATTTTCTGCTTTTTTTCCTTTATTTGTACGGCGAAGCATTGCTTTTTGCTAAATTTCATGATTCTTGGTCGACGGGAAGCACTCTATACGTTTTAATGAGTGAGTTTGCGAACACTAAAAATATTTGATATAAATGGCCATATTTTTTAATTAGAAGCTAACGTTTATTACACCACCAAGTAACCACAGACATTTGTATGTGACATAAATTTCAACTTGATACTTGTTTCTCAGAAAAACGGGTTTTAAACAGTCGGACAGACACGCAGATTGACAAGAAACGGATCCAATAAGTGTTCCGTTTTTACCAAGTGAGATACACACCCCACGAGAAACAGGCTGGCCGCTGTGGCCGCGAGGTTATAGGCGCTTCAGTCCGGAACCGCGCTGCTGCTACGGTCGCAGGTTCGAATCCTGCCTCGGGCATGGAAGTGTGTGATGTCCTTAGATTAGTCAGGTTTAAGTAGTTCTAAGTATAGGGGACTGATGACCTCAGATGTTACGTCCCCCAGTGCTTAGAGCCATCTAAACCATTTGAGAAACTTAGGAACACGGGAGGCAGTACTCAACTTACCAAACATTTCAGAACATAGGCTAAAGATAAGGACATCTTTATTTGTATCAAATGTATATTTAAAGAAAGCCCTTCACAGTGTTGTCTGGGATACACTCTGAAGGTAGCAGGGTTAAAATGCAGGAAGTGAAAAGTTGCCTACACCTTGAACAGAAACTGGGCTGCAGTTATAAGAGTCAAAGAACATGAAAAGGAAACAGCGGTTGAGAAACGAGTAGGCCCAAGACAGGATAAGAGCCTCTCTCCAATGTTCATAAATCTGCACATTGAGCAGTAGTGAAGGAAACTGAGGATAAATTTGGAAAGGGGATTACAGTTCAGAGAAAAGAAATAGAAACGTTGAGGTTTGCCAGTGTCGTTGTAGAACTGTCAGAGACGCGTAGGACTTGGAAAATCAATTGAAAGAAATGAATAATAACTTGGAAAGAGGACATAAGATGAACATCAATAGAAGTAAAACAACGCTAACGAAATACAGTCGATTCAACTGAGGTTGATAATATTAGATTAGAAAATGAAACACTAAATGCAGTAGATCAATTCTGGTATTGTTGTCTAAAAGTACACATCAATTCTTGTCTCATTACTTGTAATAATGTGACCGAGAAGCAAGCCACCTACATCAGTGTGCAATAAAAGAACCTAAGCATTTTGTGTGTCTCGTGATCTTCATGAAGACCTTTTCTATGCTACATACACAAAACTTGTTATAGCCCAGTATGTTAGATATAATGTCGTGCAAATCTGATGGAATTAAATTTTCCTTGAGACATATGAGTCTTCGATAATGATACAAGCGGAAGAAATGAGTTAAAATTCACATGCTCACTGGGGCTCGAATCTGTGTCTCTTGCATATTAAGCGGACATGCTACCTATTACACCACCGTAACAGTATAGCTATCACACCTGCATGGGCTACCCTAGTCTAAGATCAAGTAAAGACTCCTATGTCTCAAGGAAAATTTAATTCCAACAGATACGTACGTCATCATATTTGATATATTAGGCTATCACAAGTTTTGTGTATGTTATGTTGTATACAAAAGGTCTTCATGAAGATCACGAGCCCCACAAAATGTTTAGGTTCTTTTATTGCGCACTGATGTAGGTGACTTGTTTCTCGGTCACATTGCTACAAGTAATAAGACAAGAATTGATGTGTACTTTGAGACAACAGTACCAGAACTGATCTACTGCATTTAGTATTTCATGTCCTAATATAATATTATCAATCTCAGTTGATTCGACTATATTTTATTACCCCCGTTTTACTTCTGTTGATGTTAATCTTATAACCTCTTTCCAAGTTATTATTCATTTCATTCAACAGATTTTCCAAGTCCTTCGCATCTCTGACACTTTTACAACGACACTGCCAAACCTCAGCGTTTTTATTTCTTGTCCCTGAACTGTAATCCACTTTCCAAATTTATCCTCAGTTCCCTTTACTGCTTGCCCAATGTGCAGACTCTGAATACGGGATATTAATCTGTCTTAGGCCTACTTGTTTCTGAACCGCTGCTTCCTTTTCATGTACTTGGACTCTTGTAACTTGCATTCCAGTTTCTGTACAAGATGTAGATAACTTTTTGCTCCCAGCATTTTAACTCTACTGTCTTCAAAGGGTATTCCGGACAACACTGTGAAAAGCTTTCATTAAATCCACATTTGATACAAATGTAGGTGTCCTTACCTTTAGCCTATGTTCTAAAAATATGTGGAAGGTTTAGTACTGCCTCGCGTATTCCTACGTTACTAGGGAACCCAAACTTATCTTCTCCGAGGTTAGCTTCTACCAGTTATTCCATATTTAGGTGCCTGTATCTTACTTGGTAAAAATGGAAACCTTACAGAATCACTTGTTATTCGTCTGTCTTTCTTTCCGATTGTTAAAAACCCTTTTCCTCAGGAGCAAGTAGACGTATCAAGTTGAAATTTATGTCACATACGAATATCTAAGGTCACACGGTGGTGTAATAAACGTTAACTTCTAATTAAATGATATGGCTACATATATCATGTGATTTAGTGCACACAAGTCACTCTCTAAAACTTATAGAACACTTCCAGCGAACTTAGAATCATGAAATTTGGCAAGAAGAAGGTAGTCTGTGCAGATAGATAGCTATATTTCTATCGTGGTGTAATAGCTAGTACATTTACCTAGTAAATAGGAGACGAGAGTGGCAAAAATTTTAATTCATTTCCTCAGCCTCTGTCATTATCATACAAATCTGTTCGTGAATAATGAAGAATACATCTGACAATTCCACAGTTGTCAACCGAGATTTTTCGTCAGGTGTTTCAATAAAGCTCGTATTGTAACACATCATTGGTAAAATATCACTGTAGACCCTCTTGTTATATTATCGTGTAACTTTCAGTATATTATTCTGTCCTTTATACGTGGTTGCTCGTGGTTTCAACAAAATTGCTCAATAATATAATGGCTCGTAGTGCTTCCTTTTCAATTATCCACAAAGTGATACAAAGAAGACAGTTGTCTTATGAATCCAATATATCTCGAAGAGCTTGCTGAAAAGTGACATACGTTGCTATATAGCACCAAGTCAGATAAAAATGTGTGAAGGGTATGGGGGAGGATAATGGGATCTTGAAAGTCATCTTACAAACAGGTAAAGGTACCCTGAGCTAGCGTTTTTTAAACTTGTAGTAAAGGACAGACCAGGAAATAATCGGCATATTTGGTGAAAGAAAGAGCCAAGATTTTTTTATATTTTTTTTATTTTTTTTTTTTTTTTTTTACATGCGATAAGTGGTTTTCAACTGGAATACAGATCGTAGAAGTTACTTCGGAGTTTCTTTGTTTCTGTTGCTCACTTCTATCAGTACCCACGACTCAGGCTGACTATTTTTCGCTTTGTAAAAATTTATTCCATCTTCTATAATCTTTGTGAGGACAGATCTAATTTATCAGGCACATTGTTTTTCACATAAGTACTTGGATACAACAATTAACGTCCGAGTCCTCTCGCGTATTGTAACGCCACAGTCCAAAGACCTGAAATTTAGCAGTTAAAGCAGGGAACCACCACTGAAGAAGAAATAACCGCAGTACCAATGTACAAACGAAGAGCAATCAAGAGAATCCAGAATGAGATGTTCACTCTGCAGCGGAGTGTGCGCTGATATGAAACTTCCTGGCAGATTAAAACTATGTGCCCGAGACTCGAACTCGGGACCTTTGCCTTTCGTGGGCAAGTGCTCTACCAACTGTTCCAAGATTGCAAGGTAGGAGACGAGATAATGGCAGAAGTAAAGATTAGCGTGTTCGGTCAGAGGTTTACGTACCATCTGTAATAAAAAAAACTAAGCTAATCGATCATCAACGAACTTAATCGGATGTCTTACGGCGTCCGCCCTGAGCAGATGCAACCGGCACGGTAACTCAGCGTGTTCGGTCAGAGGGGTAGCTGCCCTCTGTAATAAAAAAAACCTGAGTTAATCGATCAACAACGAACTTAAAAGGGTGTCTTACGACGTCCGCTTCGAGCAGCTGCGACGAACAATAGCGAACAAAACGAGATTAAAAAAAAAAAAATGTTGGTAGAGCACTTGCCCGCCAAAGGCAAAGGTCTCGAGTTCGAGTCTCGGTCGGGCACACAGTTTTAATCTTCGTGGAAGTTTTAATCTGGAGAATGATCTCTAGTTTTAGATAACTTTATTTCACAGCTCATGTAAGTCGTTTCGCCACGTACTTTTATTATTATTATTATTATTATTATTGTTTAACAGCAAGTCTAACACGCCGACACTGAAACGGGTTAAAAAATCCCAGCTAGGTACCACCTAATTCTGCTGACTTTCTCTTTCACGATCGACCAACAAGCAACGGAAACTAATAACGTAATATTTTTCTACTGGCTGTGTTCTGCAAATGTAATTTAGGCGATGACCCGTAATATGTAGATTTTTTTTTAAAGATAGGGTGTACAAAAAATTGGATGAGTTTTTGTTTAGGTTCCATTTTTCACACTTCTACTTCCATCGCTGTAATTGCTTCTTTCCCTGGAGTAATATTGTAATTGCTGCATAAGAAAATACTTTTTCTGTGTATCACACGTTTTTACGTTGCACGCCTTAGGCTACATGATCCAAGCCCATTTACACCTCATCATTAAAGAATGAAACTGTAATTATCGATTTGTTAAATAACATGGCTAACATATATTTTAGAATCAGCCAAGCTGTGTGTATTAACCTGCTTAATAAATGTCCGTTACAAGCCTTCTTTACACAAATTAAAAATATTTACGACCTGTTCCCTCGTTGCACTCTGAAACACAAACATCCGTTTCCACCGTTGACTGTACTTCAATCTCCGTAAATGCTCATTGTTATTTCCACCAGATTTGCAACTTTCTTGTTTAACTTCTGTCAGTACTGTTTTAATTTTTATACGGCTGATACTGAAGCATGAGAAATATGAAATGGGAACCGAGAGAGGTTATCTGCTGTAGTCACTGAAATAATGTTATATTTTGTAACGCAACGTATCCGCCAGTACGGCAGAATTCTTGTTAACAATTAGATCCGTTTATTCCAGCCAGTATTCATATATTTAATAGCCTTCTTAATATTAATAGCTAATCTCTAACAGGAACATTCAGGGAACCTGTAAAAAAGAAAGTAATCAACAAGGGCATTTTAGGAAGAATGAAGTTACTACCAGAGTTAATGAGACGTGATAGCTGAGTACTCGTCATCTTCATTATAACATGATCCGTCGAACGCAGTGGTAAAACGAGAGACCATCGTCCATGTTCATTATGTCGCAGCGTTTAAAAATTAATTACATTTTTTAAACTTTCCCTGCACGAACGTTATGGTCAATATCGTGTGGCCGCTTGAGTCATTTTCCAATAGCTCCAGGCGGTGAGAAAATTATCCGTAACGACCTCTGTGTTTAAGCGGCGTAAAATCCGATACCCTGCTAACCATAAAATGGCTCTAACCGCAACCGCCGTCACCTTCGAAAAGATGTATATTGTCGCCGCTTTCGAATATCCATAACGATGTATTGCTTTTTGAGCGAAACTGCGAGCTACTGAAGTCTTTGAAATCATTTTAAATTGTTCTTTCTTTTCTCGTTGTTGTTGAGTTTCGGTAACTCCTCGTTGTCAATGCGTTTCAAATGTTGATTCATTTTCACATCCAGTACTCACGCCTGAAAATTTAAAGGTTGGCAATTGGGTTTTGTAAATTTTTGCGTTTCGTGTAATTGATAATCTGGGGGACACTCTACGAGGGTTATATATTCTGCTTACGGTTTTCTGGGTCATGTTTTCGGGTATTACATATCTTAGAAAGATGATTTTCTTTCTTCAAATGTGCCGTAAAAACAATAAGTGGGATAATCAGTTTATAAACATTTCCTTAAGCGTTCGTCTCCACGCCTTTTCAACGCGAGGACAAATCTAAACCGCTATGTACCTGTTGTAATCCAAAAATAAAAACCTTTCCTCAAGACCAAAATAATATGAAATCTGTAAAAGAAATCTTAGGTGCCGTCAGGGTTCAGGCTGGAAACTTGTTACTACGAAATAAAGCGTTTATCCAAAACTGTTGCTACAGTGTTATTTACTGTGCAGGATGTTTGGCATATCCTGTTGTAGTCTTCTAGGGATTGTAGAGGAGACCTAGCAGATAAGGTTTTAATAACAATATGGGATTATGGGTCCGTTATCACGTAACTTTTTGAAAATGCTGTCAGTTCACACAACGGTAACTGTGCCGTTATTCCTATTGTATGAAAAGGTCCCCCCATCAACCATGGACCTTGCCGTTGGTGGGGAGTCTTGCGTGCCTCAGCGATACAGATGGTCGTACCGTAGGTGCAACCTCAACGGAGGGGTATCTGTTGAGAGGCCAGACAAACATGTGGTTCCTGAAGAGGGGCAGCAGCCTTTTCAGTAGTTGCAGGGGAAACAGTCTGGATGATTGACTGATCTGGCCTTGCAACATAAACCAAAACGGCCTTGCTGTGCTGGTACTGCGAACGACTGAAAGCATGGGGAAACTACGGCCGTAATTTTTCCCGAGGGCATGCAGCTTTACTGTATGATTAAATGATGATGGCGTCCTCTTGGGTAAAATATTCCGGAGGTAAAATAGTCCCCCATTTGGATCTCCTGGTGGGGACTACTTAGGAGGACGTCGTTATCAGGAGAAAGAAAACTGGCGTTCTACGGATTGAAGCGTGGAATGTCAGATCCCTTAATCGGGCAGGTAGGTTAGAAAATTTAAAAAGAGAAATGGATAGGTTAAAGTTAGATATAGTGGGAATTAAGTTCGGTGTCAGGAGGAACAAGACTTTTGGTCAGGTGAATGCAGGGTTATAAACAGAAAATTAAATAGGGGTAATGCAGGAGTAGGTTTAATAATGAATAAAAAAAATAGGAGTGCGGGTAAGCTACTACAAACAGCATAGTGAACGCATTATTGTGGCCAAGATAGACACAAAGCCCATGCCTACTACAGTAGTACAAGTTTATATGCCAACAAGCTTTGCAGATGATGAAGAAATTGATGAAATATATGATGAGATAAAACAAATTATTCAAGTAGTGAAGGAAGACGAAAATTTAACAGTCATGGGTGACTGGAATTCGTCAGTAGGAAAAGGGAGAGAAGGAAACATAGTAAGTGATTATGGATTGGGGCTAAGAAATGAAGGAGGAAGCCGTCTGGTAGAATTTTGCACGAAGCATAACTTAATCATAGCTAACACTTGGTTCAAGAATCATAAAAGAAGGTTGTATACATGAAAGAATCCTGGAGATACTAAAAGGTATCAGATAGATTATATAATGGTAAGGCAGAGATTTAGGAATCAGGTTTTAAATTGTAGGACATTTCCAGAGGCAGATGTGAACTCTGACCACAATCTATTGGTTATGACCTGTAGGTTAAAACTGAAGAAACTACAATAAGGTGGGAATTTAAGAACATGGGATCTGGATAACGTGAAAGAACAGGAGCTTGTACAGAGTTTCAAGGAGAGCATAAGGGAACAATTGACAGGAATGGGGGAAAGAAACACAGTAGAAGAAGAATGGGTAGCTCTGAGGGATGAAGTCCTGAAGGCAGCAGAGGATAAAGTAGGTAAAAAGACGAGGGCTGTTAGAAATCCTTGGATAACAGAATAAATATTGAATTTAATTGATGAAAGGAGAAAATACAAAAATGCAGTAAATGAAGCAGGCAAAAAGGAATACAAACGTCTCATAAATGAGATCGACAGGAAGTGCAAAATGGCTAAGCAGGGATGGCTAGCGGACAAATGTAAGGATGTAGAAGCTTATCTCACTAGGGATAAGATAGATACTGCCTACAGGAAAATTAAAGAGACCTTTGGAGAGAAGAGAACCACATGTATGAATATCAAGAGCTCAGATGGCAACCCAGTTCTAAGCAAAGAAGGGAAGGCAGAAAGGTGGAAGGAGTATATAGAAGGTTTATACAATGGCGATGTACTTGAGGACAATATTATGGAAATGGAAGAGGATGTAGATGAAGACGAAATGGGAGATAAGATACTGCGTGAAGAGTTTGACAGAGCACTGAAAGACCTGAGTCGAAACAAGGCCCCCGGAGTAGACAACATTCCATTAGAGCTACTGAGAGCCTTGGGAGAGCCAGTCATGACAAAACTCTACCAGCTGGTAAGCAAGATGTATGAGACAGGCGAAATACCCTCAGACTTCAAGAAGAATATAATAATTCCAATCCCAAAGAAAGCAGGTGCTGACAGATGTGAAAATTACCGAACAATCAGTTTAATAAGTCACAGCTGCAAAATACTAACGCGAATTCTTTACAGACGAATGGAAAAACTGGTAGACGCGGACCTCGGAGAGGATCAGTTTGGATTCCGTAGAAATGTTGGAACACGTGAGGCAATACTGACCTTACTACTTATCTTAGGAGAAAGCTTAAGAAAAGGCAAACCAACCTTTCTAGCATTTGTAGACTTGGAGAAAGCTTTTGACCATGTTGACTGGAATACTCTCTTTCAAATTCTGAAGATGGCAGGGGTAAAGTACAGGGAGCGAAAGGCTATTTACAATTTGTACAGAAACCAGATGGCAGTCATAAGAGTCGAGGGGCAGGAAAGGGAAGCAGTGGTTGGGAAAGGAGTGAGACAGGGTTGTAGCCTCTCCCCGATGTTATTCAATCTGTATATTGAGCAAGCAGTAAAGGAAACAAAAGAAAAATTTGGAGTAGGTATTAAAATTCATGGAGAAGAAGTAAAAACTTTGAGGTTCGCCGATGACATTGGAAGAGCAGTTGAACGGAATGGACAGTGTCTTGAAAGGAGGATATAAGATGAACATCAACAATAGCAAAACGAGGATAATGGAATGTAGTCGAATTAAGTCAGGTGATGCTGAGGGAATTTGATTAGGAAATATGGCACTTAAAGTAGTAAAGGAGTTTTGCTATTTGGGCAGCAAAATAACTGATGATGGTCGAAGTAGAGAGGATATAAAATGTAGACTGGCAATGGCAAGGAAAGCGTTTCTGAAGAAGAGAAATTTGTTAACATCGAGTATAGACTTAAGTGTTAGGAAGTCGTTTCTGAAAGTATTTGTATGGAGTGTAGCCATGTATGGAAGTGAAACATGGACGATAAATAGTTTGGACAAGAAGAGAATAGAATCTTTCGAAATGTGGTGCTACAGAAGAATGCTGAAGATTAGATGGGTTAGATCACATAACTAATGAGGAGGTTTGAATAGAATTGGGGAGAAGTTTGTGGCACAACTTGGCTAGAAGAAGGGATCGGTTGGTAGGACATGTTATGAGGCATCAAGGGATCACCAATTTAGTATTGGAGGGCAGCGTGGAGAGTAAAAATCGTAGAGGGAGACCAAGGGATGAGTACACTAAGCAGATTCAGAAGGGTGTAGGTTGCAGTAGGTACTGGGAGATGAAGAAGTTTGCACAGGATAGAGTAGCATGGAGAGCTGCATCAAACTAGTCTCAGGACTGAAGACAACAACAACAACAACAACATGGAAAGGTTTTGAAAATACTCTTTTATGTTTTTTAAAAGCCTCTGCTAAATTTTATCAGGGCGCTATCGCCAGAAATATCATACGTATTCGTCTTACTCACAATAGATTAAAGATCTTTCTTTAATATTATGCGAAAATCCATTAAACACAATGCTTAATTTTTTTGTGATGCTTGATGCTTCGGGATACCTGCCTACGTGCAATGGCAGCGTAAGCATTTATAGAAACTGTACCTCTGGCTTAAATAAATTGGAAAATATTACAAAACGCCTTTTTCCATTTATTGAGATTATTCTTTTTAGTACTTTTAGCATGAAATGATTATTAAAAGAGCTTATATCTTTTTTATCATTAATGGCACCCCTACAACAATAGGCCTACTCAAAAATGGCCAGGGAAACATTTAATGATTACGTAACTAAATCATATTCAGGAAAGGTACTTGATACTGACAAAAGCACGTTTTATAACCAGTAGTTTCATATATATTGAAACAAATTCTAATATTGCTACAGATAATTGTATGAATTACAGACCGTGAACGATTACCGTCCGTCAGCTAGAACATCAGAATCGAGAAGACAATGAAACAAAAAACGCTCATTCTTTTTATAAAAAAAGGAAGCGCAGAACACGCTTCTTTATTGTTGTATATCGATAACCTACACTCCTGGAAATGGAAAAAAGAACATATTGACACCGGTGTGTCAGACCCACCATTCTTGCTCCGGACACTGCGAGAGGGCTGTACAAGCAATGATCACACGCACGGCACAGCGGACACACCAGGAACCGCGGTGTTGGCCGTCGAATGGCGCTAGCTGAGCAGCATTTGTGCACCGCCGCCGTCAGTGTCAGCCAGTTTGCCGTGGCATACGGAACTCCATCGCAGTCTTTAACACTGTAGCATGCCGCGACAGCGTGGACGTGAACCGTATGTGCAGTTGACGGACTTTGAGCGAGGGCGTATAGTGGGCATGCGGGAGGCCGGGTGGACGTACCGCCGAATTGCTCAACATGTGGGGCGTGAGGTCTCCACAGTACATCGATGTTGTCGCCAGTGGTCGGCGGAAGGTGCACGTGCCCGTCGACCTGGGACCGGACCGCAGCGACGCACGGATGCACGCCAAGACCGTAGGATCCTACGCAGTGCCGTAGGGGACCGCACCGCCACTTCCCAGCAAATTAGGGACACTGTTGCTCCTGGGGTATCGGCGAGGACCATTCGCAACCGTCTCCATGAAGCTGGGCTACGGTCCCGCACACCGTTAGGCCGTCTTCCGCTCACGCCCCAACATCAGCAGCCCGCCTCCAGTGGTGTCGCGACAGGCGTGAATGGAGGGACGAATGGAGACGTGTCGTCTTCAGCGATGAGAGTCGCTTCTGCCTTGGTGCCAATGATGGTCGTATGCGTGTTTGGCGGCGTGCAGGTGAGCGCCTCAATCAGGACTGCATACGACCGAGGCACACAGGGCCAACACCCGGCATCATGGTGTGGGGAGCGATCTCCTACACTGGCCGTACACCTCTGGTGATCGTCGAGGGGACACTGAATAGTGCACAGTACATCCAAACCGTCATCGAACCCATCGTTCTACCATTCCTAGACCGGCAAGGGAACTTGCTGTTCCAACAGGACAATGCACGTCCGCATGTATCCCGTGCCACCCAACGTGCTCTAGAAGGTGTAAGTCAACTACCCTGGCCAGCAAGATCTCCGTATCTGTCCCCCATTGAGCATGTTTGGGACTGGATAAAGCGTCGTCTCACGCGGTCTGCACGTCCAGCACGAACGCTGGTCCAACTGAGGCGCCAGGTGGAAATGGCATGGCAAGCCGTTCCACAGGACTACATCCAGCATCTCTACGATCGTCTCTATGGGAGAATAGCAGCCTGCATTGCTGCGAAAGGTGGATATACACTGTACTAGTGCCGACACTGTGCATGCTCTGTTGCCTGTGTCTATGTGCCTGTGGTTCTGTCAGTGTGATCATGTGATGTATCTGACCCCAGGAATGTGTCAATAAAGTTTCCCCTTCCTGGGACAATGAATTCACGGTGTTCTTATTTCAATTTCCAGGAGTTTATTTATACTCCCTTACTGGAGGCTATGCTGTACCGTCTTTTTTTATTTCTTTTCTTCCCCAAACTAGTTTCAGCGAAATATCGCATCATCAGCGGCTTCTCTTTATTCTGAAACGTGCACCATTGGCAACGCTGTGAACAATATAAAATATTATTACATGTGTGCTGCTTGGTTTTAAATAGTCTGTTCTGTGTTTAATTTCACAATACTTTATCTAAGTCACATGGTGCCTACGTTTGTTGCCGTTATTTCCGGCATATTTTCCGTATTTTGTTGCCGTTTCTTGGGCATATGGAGACCCAAATCCTGAAATGTACCGTTTGGATACAGTAAGTTTCAAGATCGGACTACTATTAGATCTCCCGCATTGTGTTACGTTACTTGATGCTACAGCTGCACAAGGTATGATTCGAGAACGTTTCCTGATCACCTCAATCTATCGTCCTATGACAATAACGGCTGTGAGAAATTGGTACGTAATGGAGCAGCTCCTGTACACCGCGCAATTCAGGGCTCATTGTGAGGCCGGGGGGGGGGGGGGGGGGGGAGATTTGAAAGTGATCCTATCTTTAAACTTATTGTACTGAAACAGTACATTTCCGGACACGGGTTCCTTGTCAAAAAATTAGCTAAATATGTCTAAAAATACCTCTCTCAGAATAGCTGTTTGGAGAGGGGGAGTAGGGGTCTTAGTGCTCTGTTTATATTTGAACTAGGAACATGGGATAAAAAGATTTTTTTGTTTTGTTTTAGACCAGTCTTACGTAAGGTTTGAACCGGAGCTCGTGGCAAGGCAACTGCGCGAATCGATTAATTTCTCTTACAAAAGATTTTAATTTGACTGGAATTATTGCTCAGATAATGGCACCACTTGTACGTCCACCTTTCGGATTGTAAGTGGAAAAACAGTAACCTTAATTCGGATTTTATGCGCAAAAATACTCACACTTAAGAAACTCCGGACTGGAGCAAGACTGATGATTCAAATTTGGTCCACCGCTGTATCACACCTTGGTTTAAGCTACGTTTCAACCGTTTGAAGAAAATGTTGCTTTTTTGTGTGAGATTTTTCATTCATGCCACTTCTATACTTTAAACTTGTGCGAATCTGTTTCTAGCTTTGCACTAAGGTAGATAAATGGATCAAGTCAAAAGGATTCTTTTTTACCCAATAATCATTATTCATTGTCAAGGTACTATGGTTTGAAGTCAAATTAAAAGTAGCACGTATAATTCGTTCTTACTTGAACTGAATGCGCGGCAACGGTTTAAAGTGAATCAAATAAATAAAAACTGCATTCTTATGATAAAACTGAAAACTCGCTTTTAAAAAATCTAGCTTCACTCTAATGTTACGTGGAAGAAAACGTTTTTTTAGAGCGCGTCTTCTATGTTTCCAACGTGTGCGAATCGTCTCAGATTTTGTAAGAAGTTAGACAAATACGTGAATTAATCATCGTCCTATTGTTTTGTGAAAGGTTTATTCGTTGCCACTATATAAGCAACATGGTTCGAAAGACAATCGAGAAAACCTATATCGGATCAGTCGTCGCCCAAGTAAACAAAAATCTGCACCGGTTCCCAAGCCGTGGCGATCTAATGTCAAAATTATGGCAGAGTGAAGGTTGGGAGCGACAATACTCTTATCGCAGCACAAAGAGAGGTGGTACCTCGTGGGCAGAATTACGGTTGCAAAAGAAGGGAACTAGCTTTTCAATTTATCTGACAGCTTCGAAAACATTTAAATTAAAACATGTTGACATATTTGCAGTTTTGTAGAGTTAAGCCTACTTTCCCAGCGCAGTAAAGCTGTCTTGACCCACGCCTGTGTATGGCGCGAGATGTAAGAACAAACAGGCACAGCTTTACTTGCTTCTAGAGAGATATTAATTTTTTCCGGAGATTCAGATAAGTTTTGCTTGTTTCGTGGGTCAAAACTGGTAAAACTCTAATTGCTCTCTCTCAAACCCCACCCTGTGGGGAGAGAGAGAGTTTTAGTTTTAGCGAATCAAAATTACCAATGTAAATAAGTATTTTTTATTTATCCGTAACCATTTTCCACGCAAAAATGAGAACATGGATTTTTTTTAATTACAGCGCCAACTACCAAGAATCAAAACAAATGTTTAAGACAAAATGTGCGTAGTTTTTTTATGTAGAAACGTATTCTGCAATAAAAAATGGGGGTTCCCTTTTGAAATTTTAAAGTTGCCTTCCGCTCTCCCCCCAGAGGCCCGGGGTGGTGGGCTAATTTTAGCACCAGCAGATGTCGCCCTCGAAAATATTCATATTTGGATTGTACACATTTTTTCGTCTATGAAGCTTATTTTTCGAGCTATTCTGGTTTGTCCACTCAAAATTTACTCAGTGAATAATAGCAAGTGTCCCAGAGTGGGGAGGCATGCCTCCTAAACTTTATTGACACTTTCTGTCATATTGCACGACGTGACAAATGCCGTGCTGAATGACATGATAGCAAGTATCATGTTTTACAAATAGACATTATGTATCACGTTACTTTACTTGATTCTATGCATTATATTACGTGACATGGGCACTAATACTAGCAAGTAAAAAGCGCTAATATATCATGCTATATTAAGTGTCTTTGAAACTCCCAGATAAGTCGGAAAGTTAGCTTCCTTCTTTTACATTCCTAACTCTGCCCAGGACATATTCGCTTTTTTGTGCTACGATAGCTTTTTCCATTCTAGTATTGTGTATTACTGCGGCGCAGTCATTATTGGAGGAAATTTTCAAATATTACAATGTTCGAAACTGGAACATACTCGTATCAAAAGATACGGCACAACAGAGGAAAACAAGAATCGACAAATAAGAAATAAGAACTGGGAAATAGTAAATAAGCTTTCTCAATGGAGCGAACAGGATCTGCATAGATCAAGGGTACTGACATATGACAGCATACCATAAAGATGCATGTAGGAGAGCGATTAATAGCAACATTGGTGCTGCCCGGCAATCTCAGCATTGGCTCTTGAGCAAAGAAGTTTGACGACCGTTACTATAGAGCACAACAATCGAATACAACAATCGCTGTGAGACATAGTGAGAACAACAGCGACTATTGGAATACTGAGACAGTATGTGTTGAATGGGGGTAGCACAACTGTCCATCACGCGTGCCAGGCAGAAGGCGCTGGTGGCGGCGGAGAAGGGGTTGGAGTAGGGGGGAGGGGAGGGGGGGGAGGGGAGGGGAGGGGGAGATGGTAACCTGAGGAACAGAAGGTGTTTTGACTGCTCCCAGTATAGCGGCTGTGTGGGGTGCGCTTCGACCAGTCGGGACCAGATGGCTATCTGACGAGATTCAGGTGGCCCTGTGGAAACCTGGCACGTCACGCTTCGTGGATTTTAGGAGGGGGTAGGAGCTGTGCGAGACAACGCGTGCCCGCAAGGTTGACAGTCAGCTGCCTGGCGCAGAAAATGCTTCTCCCATATACAGTGCAGCTAGAAACCGAGAGGCTATTTAGGTAAGACTACACTATGACGTTGCACATCAGGACATGTGTTAACCGTGGACAAGCTGAAACAATTTACAGTAATAGTACACAGGTGAATCACACATCCTTTTAGAATTCAGACCGCCAGTGAATAGCTCCAGAACATACCAAAAATTAATAAGCTAGCAGTATTTAAAAATAATGTATTTGTTTAAACTAAGAGCCTGTTAGGAATGATTTCGCATTTTTAAATTTTTTTAATTTTTATTTGTATTTTTGTCTTTTTTTCATTTACCGAATCCATGATGTCGGCTCATAACAGCTAAAACTTTCTAGATTTTACCGACTGCGTCACATAAAAGGTGTCTAGGTATTCGCTCATTGAAATGGCTCAAACGGCTCTGAGCACTATGGGCCTTAACTTCTGAGGTCATCAGTCCCCTAGAACTAAGAGCTACTTAACCCTAACTAACCTAAAGACATCACGCATGTCCCTCCCGAGGCAGGATTCGAACCTGCGGCCGTAGCGGTCGCGTGGTTCCGGATGTAGTGCCTAGAACCGCTCTGCCACACTGGCCGGCTATTCGCTCATTACTTGACAAAATGTCTACAGACAGTTTTTAATTCTACCACCACTCACACTGTTTTGCCTCTACATGGAAGTCGTTATGATCACTGCTCCCGAAGGCGATGGTGTTCCTTCCGTTTAGTTAGTGAATAACTAGGAGGGAGGATCGGACAGTAACGCACAATAATTTTTCCCCCTTGGTGATGTAGTTAGAATGCTGAAATTTCATGGCGACGTAGTTTGGCGTTTGCACTATTGAGTGGTATTTTGTTTTCATGTGCAGCTCTAGCGAGTGAAGCCTGAACTACGGAACAGAGATGGCGCGCATGTACTGCCGCCACCCTGTGGAGAGCAGGTAAGTTATGTGGGCCAAAGGGCATAAACCGAGTGAAATTCCCAGGGACATGCGTGGCGTGTATGGGGACGGTTGCATGGACACCAGGGGGTGTGCATTCTCCCAAGATTCCCTGTGTGAACGGTAGCGATTCGCCACTCTCCGGGCGTCCCGTAACGGCTGGAATCCCGCAGAATGTTGGTGACATTTAAGCAGCAGTTTTGAACGGCCGGCGTGTGCAGCTGCTAACCTTATCGCAGCAGTTCAACCTTTGCTAAGATGCGGTGTACGGTATTGTTCATTACACGTTGGCATTTCTTAAAGTTAGTGCTCACTGGGTGCCTAAGAACCTGACAAACAAGGGGCAGCGAATGGTGACACTCTCAGAGCACTTTACGCATTACACCGCAGAGAAACATCACTTTCTGAAAGGGATCGTCACTGGTTATGAGTCGTGGGCGTACCAGTTCCAGCCCAATTCCAAGCATGCCTTTATGGAGTAAAAACATGCTGGTTCCCAGTACGCAAAAAAAAAAAAAAAAATAACGAAGTGACTAAGTCTGTTAAAATGGTTCAAATGGCTCTAAGGACTACGGGACTTAACAGCTGAGGTCATCAGTCCCCTAGACTTAGAACTAACTAACCTAAGGACACCACACACATCCATGCCCGACGCAGGATTCGAATCTGCGGCCGTAGCAGCCGCGTCTCGGGACTGAAGCACCTAGAACCGCTCGACCACAGCGGCCGGCTCAGTCTGTTAGCAAAGTGATTGTGACAGTGTTCCGGAATATGAATGGTGTGTTATTCGTGGACTTTGCTGAACACGGGGCCATCGTAAATGCTGTAGCCTACAATAAAACTTTCCTTAAGTTATCCCGTGCTCTTCGGGACAAACGCCATTGCTGACGTTGCAAGACTTCTTCATCAAAATTCTCGCCCCCATGCAGCTGCTCGCGAGAAACTCTGCAAATTGGGGTGGGAGGCGCTCCAGCATCTACCGTACAGTTCGAACTTTGCACCGTCGGCCTTTCATCTGTTTGGTCCCACGAAGAAACTCCTGGGCGACAAACGCTTTGCGACGGACGCGGAAGTGTAATCAGCCGTCTGCCGATGGCTATACTCCAACCAAACGGACTTCTACGAACAAGGCATATTGGTACCACGATGGGAGAAATGTTCAAACGTGTGTGAATTCCTTAGGGACCAAACTGCTGAGGTCATCGGTCCCTAGCCTTACGCACTACTTACACTAATTTAAGCTAATTTATGCTAAGTACAACACACACACCCAAGCCCGAGGGAGGGAGGGGCCACGCACTCGCCTCTAAACACACGGCCACTATGCTCGGCTGGAAGAAATGTGTTGCGAATGTTGGTGGCTACGTAAAAGCAGGTAAAAGATGATAGTTCATTTGTGATTTTTTTTCTGTTACCGGTTAAACTTTTTGGTACTAAAATTATTACGATTTACTTTCTGACGTTCCCTCGTATATGTCGCTATTCTGCGAAGTTTTTCCGGTCGATGATAGTCTCCTTGACGGTGCTGCTCACTTGTTTGCTTACTTCTCGTCTAGGAGGCGAAAGTGGTAATACTGATATCACTTCACTTATTTTGAACACGCAAAAAAAAAAAAAAAGGAATAGAGACTGGTATTACATAGCACTGATACTCTATATCATTCATTGCAGCGCATATCTTCAAATAAATTATAAGTGACCTCGATTTATTTAACTGCGTGTTGAAAGTTTATTTCAATATTTCATTTTGAATTTAGGTTCAAATGGCTTTGAGCACTATGGGACTTAACCTCTAAAGTCATCAGTCCCGTAGAACTTAGAACAACTTAAACCTAACTAACCTAAGGACATCACACATCCATGCCCGGGGCAGGATTCGAACCTGCGACCGTAGCGGTCGCGCAGTTTCAAACTGTAGCGCCTAGAATCGCTCGGCTACCCCGGCCGGCGTTGAATTTAGGTACTTAATGTACAAGAAGTTTAAATAAATCAGGTAAAAGTGGAAGGAAGACAAGGAAAAGCAGATAGAGAGAGGCAAGCAGTTAGTATAAACTACACGAGTAATAACTGAAGTAAGTCATGACTG
Source organism: Schistocerca gregaria (assembly GCF_023897955.1). NCBI lineage: Eukaryota > Metazoa > Arthropoda > Insecta > Orthoptera > Acrididae > Schistocerca > Schistocerca gregaria. The sequence continues at coordinate 243,694,004 of NC_064923.1, forward strand.
GTAGACATGTGGCAGTAGCAGCCCGTGAGGTTATGAAGTAGGAATATGAGATGCGCTCAGTTTTAGATAAACTACAAACTTCAGTTCACATACGTGTTGCTTTCGTAATTCCCAAATACGGGTGAAGTGAGATCTATACAGTTCTATACTGTCACAGGACATTATCACTATATAAAGAAGGATAGCAACAAAGTACATACAGTTGTCTGCCGGGGAGTGTAGCAGACATGTTGCCGAACTTGGTCTGAACACGCCTAAAGATGACTAAAGACGAATATTTGCAAGCATCCTTCACAACGTCTTGCAGAAACAGTGAAAATAAAGGAAGAGTGTTGGTACATGGGCATACAAACAACGTTTACCCGTTGCTCGAACGGACGGAGCTACATGCAACAGTAATATATGACAGAGTGAGCTGGAGAATGGTTTGGACGTACTCGGCAGTTCCAGGTTCCACATTCATATCAGATCATATAAATTTCACTTACATATCTCACTACAGGCAAAGTCAGAGATAGTTACTGGAAGTAACTCCAAAGACTACAACGTATTTCTTTAATATTTACTTCAGTAGAAACTATCCTGTACCACGCACGTTCCTGATATCTTTACAGCGTCGATGTACGAGGGTAATACCAAAAGTAAGGTCTCCTATTTTTTATAAGTACATAGACCTGTGTATTTCTACGATGGTTTAGATCAGTTTACAGCTTGAACATTCAGCTATTTTTCGACATAATCACCATTGCTGTGGATGCATTTTTGTAGACGCTGTGGCAGTTTTTCTATGTCCATGTCATACCAGCTCTACGCCATGCTGTTGTGTGACATTTGAGTCCAGAAAGTTGCCCTGTTCGGCTGCAAGGCGGTGAATAAATGCGCGGGAAGCATCAACTCGTTGCCGCATGTGGTCCTCAGTCAGTATGCGTGGCACCCATCTCGCGCACACCTTCCGGTAGTTCAATGTTTCCGTTAAAATTCTGTGAGCGGTGCTTCGGGAAACCTCAGGAACCAACGTGCAGAGTCCATCCAGGGTGATCCGTTGATCTTCATCCATGCTTTGCTCATCCTTCAACACTGTCGCCTCAGAAACTGACGGTCTCCCGCTCTTTTGTTCGTCGTGAATTTCGGTCCGACCAGCTGCAAACTCTCTACACCACTAACGAACATTTTTGACATCCATGCACAACTCACCATACACTTCCATCAACTGGCGATGGATTTCAATCGGCGCCGTGCCCTTTGCGTTCAAAAACCGAATAACTGCGCGCAATTCGCACGTAGCGGTAGCATCCAACGGGAGCTCCATTCTCAACGGCTGCCAAGCCGAGACCGAGCGCTTCAGCGCGGCATGCGAATGTACACTCCTGGAAATGGAAAAAAGAACACATTGACACCAGTGTGTCAGACCCACCATACTTGCTCCTGGCACTGCGTGAGGGCTGTACAAGCAATGATCACACGCACGGCACAGCAGACACACCAGGAACCGCGGTGTTGGCCGTCGAATGGCGCTAGCTGCGCAGCATTTGTGCACCGCCGCCGTCAGTGTCAGCCAGTTTGCCGTGGCATACGGAGCTCCATCGCAGTCTTTAACACTGGTAGCATGCCGCGACAGCGTGGACGTGAACCGTATGTGCAGTTGACGGACTTTGAGCGAGGGCGTATAGTGGGCATGCGGGAGGCCGGGTGGACGTACCGCCGAATTGCTCAACACGTGGGGCGTGAGGTCTCCACAGTACATCGATGTTGTCGCCAGTGGTCGGCGGAAGGTGCACGTGCCCGTCGCCCTGGGACCGGACCGCAGCGACGCACGGATGCACGCCAAGACCGTACGATCCTACGCAGTGCCGTAGGGGACCGCACCTCCACTTCCCAGGAAATTAGGGACACTCCTGGGGTATCGGCGAGGACCATTCGCAACCGTCTCCATGAAGCTGGGCTACGGTCCCGCACACCGTTAGGCCGTCTTCCGCTCACGCCCCAACATCGTGCAGCCCGCCTCCAGTGGTGTCGCGACAGGCGTGAATGCAGGGACGAATGGAGACGTGTCGTCTTCAGCGATGAGAGTCGCTTCTGCCTTGGTGCCAATGATTGTCGTATGCGTGTTTGGCGCCGTGCAGGTGAGCGCCACAATCAGGACTGCATACGACCGAGGCACACAGGGCCAACACCCTGCATTATGGTGTGGGGAGCGATCTCCTACACTGGCCGTACACCTCTGGTGATCGTCGAGGGGACACTGAATAGTGCACGGTACATCCAAACCGTCATCGAACCCATCGTTCTACAATTCCTAGACCGGCAAGGGAGCCTGCTGTTCCAACAGGACAATGCACGTCCGCATGTATCCCGTGCCACCCAACGTGCTCTAGAAGGTGTAAGTCAACTACCCTGGCCAGCAAGATCTCCGGATCTGTCCCCCATTGAGCATGTTTGGGACTGGATGAAACGTCATCTCACGCGGTCTGCACGTCCAGCACGAACGCTGGTCCAACTGAGGTGCCAGGTGGAAATGGCATGGCAAGCCGTTCCACAGGACTACATCCAGCATCTCTACGATCGTCTCCATGGGAGAATAGCAGCCTGCATTGCTGCGAAAGGTGGATATACACTGTACTAGTGCCGACATTGTGCATGCTCTGTTGCCTGTGTCTATGTGCCTGTGGTTCTGTCAGTGTGATCATGTGATGTATCTGACCCCAGGAATGTGTCAATAAAGTTTCCCCTTCCTGGGACAATGAATTCACGGTGTTCTTATTTCAATTTCCAGGAGTGTATAAACACAGCGCTTGAAGCACTCTTCGTAACAGTGTGACCAACTGCCACACAAACAGAGTTCTGTACTTATAAAAAAAATTAGGACGTCTTGCTTTTGGGCTTGCCCTCGTACATATGAAATCGGTAAACAGAATACATGAAATTCTATAGTATGAAAATCCGAAGACGAGCAACAGTATCTAATGCATGCATGCTGAACAAGATTTCTGTGATTCGCAGTTAACTTGTAACACTAGTGTACGGAATACATTTTGAATCAGAATGGAGAGGAGACTGAGAGTTTGCTGGATTTGTAAACTGCTACTTCCATCAATGCAAGAGTATCAGCCAGTACTGCAGTAACCTCCATTCGAAAATGAAAGGGCCACGTTCCACTGATTACAGCCTGCAGTACAGGCAAAAGCACAGTTATACATTCGAGGTGATTGTTGAAGGACATGCGTAGAAACTGACCGAATTTAAAATATAATATAACTGAAGACATAAAGTCTTGAGAAACCCATTACCATTGTTAGTGTAGTGAAAGAAGACATCGTCTAGGTTACTATAACCTTATGGTCCAGTCTGATGAAAACATGGTTTTCTCAACTTCTGCTGCAGAGCAAAGAATGACCAAAAGTATGGTCAATGTTACGTCCTCACACGCCACACTAATTTGAACAAATCGCACTTTGCAGCAATATTGACTGAAAATGGTCTGATGTTTTCTGTCATTAAGAACGTAAACTGTAATGAAAGGCAAAGACATCTGTTCGCGAATCGGTAGCCTGCAGCGGATGACGTACATAACCGCCATAATTTTTGCTCTGAAGACCAGAGTTATCGCACGTAGTCTGGTGGCGTTTCTTTCTTCCCGTTCCTTTAATAATGTTCCACACATCTGTTGACTACATCAGATAGTGGTAGAGTTACTTATCTAACAAGAAAAACACAGTAACTATAGTGAGTTAAATCGATTTAACTGAAAACATCAGCAAAACTAGACAATACTTTTTGCAGCCTGTAACACAAAAGGTACACACAGCACGTGATCAGAGGAATTTTCATTCGTCACCGCCATCTATTGTGGCAACAATGCCTTTCCGGACACGTGTTCGTAGGATCTTTTTTCCTCCATTTTCAGTCAGGAATCCGTGCCTGCACTTTGTCGGTTTTCTTAATGTTCACTCTGTATATATTCTTCATTACTTCCATAGTCAACTATTTTGCTGGCCAAATAGCAACACTTGTATGTCACTTTTAATGTCTCCCATCCTAAACTAATTCTCTCACTTTCGTTTGATTTAATTCGACAACGCTTTATTAGCATTGCGTTATTTTCGTTGATGGGGATCTTATAGTTCTTTTCAGTCTACTATCTATGCCCTTTAATTGATTTTTCAGGTACTTTGCCCTATCTAACAGAATAGTATGCCATTTTCAGATCTTAAAGTTTCTGTTTCCTTCTCTGAATTTTTTTCGTTTCTCCAGTTTTTCCCCGGTTTCCTTTATTGCGTTTTCTATACACAAACGAAATAACGCGCAGCATTCATCGCGTTTACTGAAACTTTTAGATAGTCGTAGCAGTTTTACCATATAAATGGCAGCAATAGGTTTTCCAACACTCTGTTACAGCTGTTTCAGTGTCTGTTGTATTATTAGCGTGCACTAGATTCTTTACCCCTCCCCACAGGCAAAAGGCACACGGAGAGAAGTTTGACGATTTCGGGGGCCAGGATGTGTTACTGCCTTGCTAAGTGTCCTATCTTCACAAGCGCACAATAATTCTCAGTCTTGATAACATTTTGATTGTAACGCCTTTCGCTTTACAGCCACCGTCAAATATCACAAGGGAAACTCCACATCGAACCCCCCTCAGGTTCGGTGGTAAAATGGCAAGCGGATAGCTCGTCAAAAACTGAATACAGATCAAGCATGAGAGCAGGAAGAAGATGTACTGAACTGTGAAAAAAAAAGAAGCAATATAGAGACAGTGAAAGGTCCAAGCTCAAGATGTGTAACATTGAGCAGGTTGCAGGAAACAAGGTGTCGTGGTTGTGTGGTCACGATATTCGACCACAAACAGGGAGATCCGGGTGCAAACCTCCCTCGTCTCCAATTTTTTTACCACAAAATTATGATCTTTTCGTCCTGTCAGTGACGTGTCTGTTCCTCTGTACTCTCGGCAGTTGTACTATACCTTGATTATAGAATATGAATAACGTGGTAAGCATATATTACCCTCGCAAATAAATGTGACGAATAATGACAACAGGCTAGATGCCGCATACACCTCTCACAGAAAGGAAAACAGCAAATAAACCGGTGTGTACTATGTTACAATAAAGGAATTCAGGAGTAAAAACGCAAGAGTCATGACATGTGGTACTTGTGTAGAACAAATAGAAGGTGCTGTACGTACGTCTGCAGGTATTCCTTACACCTCGCTGTTGCAGACGGTCATTACATCACGACACAGACACACGTATGAACACAGCGAATAGACGGTCTATGACCGGACGGACAATTCATAATTTCGTGAAAAAAAGGTGAGGTATGAGTGAGATATGAACACCGCTCCGCCCAACAGCAAACCACATAAACACCACGCCGTTGCTATTCACATTCGTTCGATGCTGTACACCTTGAGCTTGGACTGTCCAGCGTTTTCATTTTGCTTCTTTTTTCACAGCTCAGCACACCTTCTTCCTGTTTTCATGCTTGACCTGTGTTCGGTTTTTGACAGGCTATCCACTGGGTCATCCTTTCGCTAAATATGAGAGTTGTGCGATGGGGAGTTTCCGTTGTTAGAAAAGAGCAGTGGCGCAATAGACGCCTAGAAGTTAATTCCAGACGACCTCAGTTCATGCTCTTTCCTCACCGAGCAACTAACAAACTCTTGTGGCCCTCTCGCGTGACAACGCGGTCGCGCATGAAACTTTCGCAGTTAATTGTGTTCGCACCCATTTCTTGTCGATCTGTTTGCTGACAGGATAACTTTGTCATTAACACCTAAGGCTTTCCTTTGTGTGTTTTATTTTTCCTTCCCCTCCTCCCTGTTGCTCAGAGAATGCTAGCAAAACTTTCCGGTACACCTATAATGTCCTACACCTGTGCGAAACGTGATAGGTGCACGCACCTGGAACAGTTGGGGACTGTTGCTTCTTGCCAGAGTCGAGACCGTCGAACACTTCAGCATCGACAGTTAGGACTGAGAGGCGTGGGACACTGGCCGGTTTCCAGAGAAAATTCTGCCGAACTGTGGGGGGCGGGGCAAGCGTCTTCCCCGACATGTCACAGAACTTGGGGTGCCGGGACTGCCGAAGCGCTACGGACCGTAGGGAGGGGGCAGAGGTAGGGGGCGAGCGACGGCGCGGGGGACAGACAGAAAGACGTCGCAGAAGTTGTTTCGAAAACAGTTTTGTTTCTCCTCGCCAGAATTCTCCGGCTCGGAGTTGGCAGCTAAGTTTCCGGGAGGACAGCGTAGCTTAGTTTCAGGAGGAACGCCAAGTTCATACAAACCCTTGTAATGTCGCCATCATGTCTAGAGAAACGTCGCTGGTCGGCGAACTTAAAGGCGTAGGACAAATGAAAGGACGTTTGGCCACACTTTCCCGGAATCGGAGATGTATAGGACACCGTTCGTAACCATGGCTAGAAGTCGTCTTTTGCAGTTCCCCGTAAGCCTACTCCATACAGACTTCTTTCTCCCAAGATTGCCATAGAATAAGACTAAAGTGAATATGTTGTCTGTACACGCAGAAGTTCAAATCAGTGTAGTGAAAACAGGAGGTTTATGAGTAATGCAACAAAGTTTTTCTCGGGCAATTTCAGTTGAAAATATTTGTTGCCGGCCATTGTGAAATATTCCCGCCTAGGCCCCTACAGTTGTACTGTTCATGCATTAAGTTGTTCTGATTGCGGTGCTGATATTCAAGACAATAAAAGCGGGTTAAAAGCTGTGAGCTTATGGGGAAGTTAACCTTGCACTACTGAGGAATTTAAATAAAAATAAATAAATCAGTTTATATTTGGACATTTATTTTAACGTTGATCATTGTTCCGTTAAATTTTCAGCATATTAAACTTGATTCATGACTAAACTGGTGCCTCATTTAGAATTGTGAAAATGTGAGTTTGTAATCTTACGGAACACATCAAATATGGAGCAAAGATTGGGAGACTGCATACAACACTGCATTCTTAAAATAACAGACGAAGAACGTTGAAACATATGCAAGAGGAAATTAACCACAACCAACCGATTCAATTTTCACCCAAAGAAGTTACATAGCGCAATCCTGTCCGTCATTAAATTACCACACACTGGTGTACTAAATGCATACTAACTCTCTGTGAAATCTTCCCGAAAAGAATAGCTGAGAGCTACTTTGATGCTTACACCACATGCTTCACGTGGTCGACTTGGTTTACACAAAGAGTGTAACTCCACAATAATTTTGATAATTAAAATAAATTACATCGAAACGTAATTTACAAAAGAAAAACCTCGAACTGGTTACTATCGTCTTACTATTAACCTGATGGATCAAACAATTGTATAAGCACGTGGTACTGGTCTCACAAAGAACACCCCACGAGCGTTGAACATAAAGAAAAGTTACTATATCGAAAAATATTGTCAAGACGAAACGTTATAATCTCCCGCACATTTCGCATTTAAGATTGATGATCTTAGAGTTACGTATCGTCAACACGTGGTTCCACTTTACTCACAAAGTAGTGACAAAGCAACTACTGGAAGATATTCTGAACTTCACACTCGAATTACACTGCGTTGCAATTTAAGATCACATTAGATATTTTTGGATCTGAACCTGAAATAAAGGTGATTAAATTTTCAGTTGGGCTGAACTTAAGAAATCCATTGTCCTACGGACTTAGCAGACACGCGCTTAGCCGGAGATCTTACCACTTCAGACGCTCGCCGCGGACAGATTGGCGCGGGAACCTATCGAGAGTACTTAACAGATACAAACGGAAGTGACCACAGAGGCAGCTCCCTATACCAACATGACAAGGGACGGACAGGACCATACCAAGAATAGAAACGTCTTTGCTTTTAGAAAGCTTGGCTACCTGTTCCGACGTCGATCCTACGTTTCTCTATCAGACAGACTTGTCTGCTACCACCAAGCATGCAACTAGAAATACATTTCATCCTTTCACACAGAAGGGAAGGGGGATGACAGTATGTTATCATATACACCATATATAAAAAAAAAGCGCATATACGTTCCATATGAGACTGTGTGACATGAATTGCATATAAACTGTGTTTTAAAGTGTAGTAGTGTGACAGATCGTTCTTGTTTATGTGTAAAAGTAACGCGTTCCGTAAATGACAACAGATTTAAGAAGTTAACATGAAAGGCATCCAACAGAGACCTTTCACAGTTTCATGAAGTCTGCGGTAGGTGCCGGCATTAAACGCAGTCTTCAAAATGACGTCTGTGAACGGAGATGCTTTCTAAGTAGAGAGCTGCCATTGAGTGTCTTTTGGCGGAAAACCAGAGCATCGCAGATGTTCATAGGCGCTTGCAGTATGTTTAAGGAGACCTGGAAGAGGATAAAAGCACGGTGGGTCTGCTTGCGGGACGTCTGTCATCATCGCAACAACTTCACGCAAATCTGTCCGATGGCCCGCGTGCTGGCCGGCTGCACACAGCTGCGACTTCTGCAGCACTGGACCGTGCGGACACTCTCATTGGAGGTGATGGGCGAATCATCGTCACTCACCTCGCTGCACAACTGGACGTCTCGGTTGGTAGTGTTGACACATTGGTCCATCAGCTGAGGTACTCGAAGGTTGTGCCCGCTAGGTTCCTCGCCTCCTAACAAATGACCATACAGTAGAGAGCAACGATGGGTCGTCTGTGCGGAATTACTTCCTCGTTACGAGGCTGACAGTGATAATTTTTTGTCGAACATCGTCACAGGTGATGAAACGTGGGTTCATCACTTCGAACCGGAAAGGAAAGTACAATCCGTGGAGTAGTGTCACAGCGGCTCTCCTGCGAAGAAAACGTTCAAAGCCGCACCCTCAACCGGCCACGTGATGGCGACGGAACCCTAAAGGTGTTGTTCTGTTTGATGTCCTCCCTCTTGGTGCAACGCTCAACTCTGACGCGTATTGTGTTGCCTTCAGGAAACTGAAGAAACGACATCAGCGTCTTCGTCGCCAAAAAAATGTAAACGAATAAAGTCGACGCACCAGAGAGCAGCTCACAAAACTTCGTTCGATTGCTCCTCCTCATCCATCCTACAGCCCGGATTTCGAAAATTTCGACTTCCGTCTATTTGGCCCAACGAAGGATGCCTTCTACGGGAGGGAACAAGATACTGGAAAATATGGAAATTGGTGGTAAGTTCCTATGGGACCAAACTGCTGAGGTCAACGGTCCCTAAGCTTACACACTACTTAATCCAACTTGAACTAACTTACACTAAGGACAACACACACCCATGCCCGAGGGAGACTCGAAACTCCGACCGAGCTTATACGTTAAATGCGCCTTTTGATCTGTAGTGAAATTATTACTAAGACCAAACAGTTTTCGCGTTATTCTAAATCATTTTCAGTAGTCGCTGTCACAATAAGGTTTCATTCTCTTACAATTGCGTTTGCTAAGATCATGAACAGTTCGCATACTTACAACTATAAACAGTATTAGTTCTTTTCTTTTAACACTGTTTACATAGGAAGTTAAAGCATGTTCATATTCTTAGCAAACAAAATTGTAAGAGAAGAAAAGCATTTTTTTTTTTTTTACAGTGACTACTTACGAATCTGTAGAATAGAGCTGCAAAAGACGGTATTTAACCTATAAAACTTGTATATCTGCAACTGGGGAAAAAATAGGGCGGAAAACAAAAAAGACAAATTATTGAAAAAGGGTATGAAAAGTAAGTGGGTGCGTATAACCTCGTAAATACCGATTTCAGAATGAATCTTCAGTTCTTTCTTAAACGTGTTGCTTAACAAACCTAACTATCTGGATTTGAAAAATGCGACGTTACAATTTTACTCTCTCAAAATGTTGTATATGGAGTGGGCGGTAATTTACTAGACGAAACACGGTATTGTCATATCTGTTCTATGTAATAAATTCTAGCGAAAACACGGAAAGGACGAAATTTTGCGAAATTTATTGTAAAGAATCTCATGGTGAGCTTTGGGGTACTAATTTTCGATCATTTTTGAAAACAAATATGTTTGAAAATAGTAAGTAGGTGAGTCAGGTAATGACATTAAAGAAAGAAATGGCTAAAACAGGTAAGGAGTGACGAATGAAAAGAAAAATTCGAGTTCGATCCATGACTGAGCAGGTAAGGTGTTGACGCTTCTCTTAATCTGTCTGTTGCTGCCAAATGGAATCCAGTGAAATAAATCCCGTTCCCTGTGGCCTACTTTCAGGTGCGAGTGTAATAGTTAATTAGCTTTATTTATTTATTATTATTTTGGCTCATCGGTCTTCTGTCTAATTCCATATGGCCAACCAGCTGTTTCTCTCTTGTGCCAACCTCTGCATTTCAGAGTAGTACTTGCACCCTACATCCTGTAACATGACTGATACAGATTGTTTCACGATCTTCCTTCAGCTCAGTTACATATATTTTATAATGAAAACAGGCAGTACAGTCTGTTGGATAGAGCTGAAAGATTTTCACGTAAGCAAGCGAATTCATTTACTGTGGAGTTGCAACAGAGAAGGTTTGCTCAAGTTGGGTGGCGTTCTGGAGAGTCTGCCAACACCTGCTAGCCGTTCTTTGAACTAGCAATTTCTGGAAGTTAATCCCTGATAACGTGCGGCTGTAGAGATGCCTCAGCTTCCAAGTGGCCACTTGAGATGTAGCAAGAACCTGTTCGGCGTGAATGTCAACAAAAATCCCACGTTTTCGTTCCCATGAAATTGAGAAAATTAGCACCTTCTCAGTTGTATTACTGTTAAAATTAGTGTTCATTATACTTTTCATTAAAAGACTCCAAAAATAAGGCTACTCGAAAAAAATAAAGCGCTAGAACCCAATTTATGAAAACCTACAAAACCACCCAATGTAATCAGAGTAAGTGAACGATTGCGTGAGCTGAGGGCACAAGTTACTACTCCATAAACGGTGCTAAATATGGAAAATATTAGGCCAATTAATAGGCTACGTAAAGCTCTTAGCTACACATAATCAAAAGCATCCGGACATCCCTATTCAGTGCGGAATTGACCACTAGATGTCACGAGATGCGGTCCCACGAGTATAAAATGAGGCGGGGAGTATCTTGTGGTCAGTAGAGAAATAGTAGCCCTGAGAGCACCATGAGGACAGGAGAGCTCAGTGACTTCGAACGTGGACAAGTCGTTGAAATTAGCAAATCCCTCAGAGACATTTCGCTTCTCAAAGTTGCCCAAGTCAACTGCTGGCGATGTGATTGTGCAGTGGAAATGCAAGGGAAAAACCAGTCCTAAACCAGGCAGACATGTACTTAGGGATAGGGGCCGGTGAGCATTGTGAAGAGTTGAGTGCTACCAGCAGCCCAGTTAATTCAATGACTGCGCGTGGGGAGTTAAAAGTAATGAGCTACAATGGCAGAGGAGCTCCTCATAAGCTTCACACTTCTTTAGTCAATGTGAAGTGACTATTGAGGCGCTGTAAAGTGCATCATAACTGTACAGTGGATAACCGCTAGTAAGTGATTTGGAATGATGGATCACGCTATGCCCTGCGGCAAATCGATGGAACTCTTTGGGTTTGACAAATGCCTGGTCTCAAGAAACATCAGAACAGGAAAGCATAAAACGTTCTCAAAAATTCTGCAACAGACTGATATCAGTGACATGGGACTATAGCTGTGTGCGTCTGTTCGACAACCCTACTTTAAAACAGGAATCACCTGTACATTCTTCCAGTCACTAGGAGCGCTTCATTCTCGTTGCAAACACGCGGATGATGACGCTATACCAAAGTTGGTAAACGTCGTCTATAAGTCATGGTAAAACTGTAACAAATTAAAAGTATGATCGACCTATTTTTCGTCAAATGTTTGAGTGGAGCGAAAACATTACGCCCCAGAAATTGCACAATGTAATTTTGTCCGAAGTTTCGTAACAAAACTAAGAGTTGAAAATGGACAAATGGGTATCATATTGGCCAGCGTGAGATCTAGTTCCGAAAAAATAAAAGAAAACAATGCTTCCAGGTTATCAGGACAACTAAGGAAAACTTAATAAGTGACCTAAGGGAATATTATACAATGGATTCTTGAACGAATTTTTGCAGCCAAACGAAGACGTGAAAGTAGATAAATGGGATAAGAAACTGAGCAGCGCGCGGGCTAATTATGCCAAAAAATTAACTGCTTGAAAGTAATCAGGCCAATTAATAAAAAATTAATAACCATTTGAGAAAAAATTTAAATTATTCACGAACTGCAGCTGTGAGCTATGTAAATGAAGTGCCAAAACAAGTTTGTTTGCGTGGGCATCATCACCAGTTTTGTAAATAAAAAGTGCCTTTTCTTGCTGCAATGTATTTTATTTGTTTCGGGCGAGTTTCGCCTTTTATTTTAAGGCATTTAGATCCCACTGAAGATGCCTTCAGATAAAAGGCGAAACTCGTCTGGACGAAATAAAATACATAGCAGCAAGAAAAGTACTTTTCTATTTTACAGAACGAAGTGCCAAAATTCCATCTATTCAAGGATTACCGAATTTGCTTGTAAAAATTTACATTAGTGTGATATTTAAGTGTCAAAAATTCTCTCTTACCAAAATATGAAAATAAAAAATGTTTTTTTTTGCAAAAATGCTCAAACATTTAATGAAATGATTCGTAAAAGTAAGAAATAAAACAGGTTAGAGAAACACTTGACGTGTGTCGTGGGACATCCTCCTCTAGCATTACTTTTCCTCAACAGTAGTAGGCGATACCAGTAATATTTTCCGAATTTTGGACAGGTCAATATTATCTTAGCTGTTTTTCTGAAATATTTCATAAAATTTTCTACACAGTATGTTATACTTCAAGCTAAAATTTATGAATAGCAATTATTATTTAAGATGCTATAATCGATGCACAGTTGAAATTATTTTTTTCAGAAACATTTGAAATTACGAATTATTTGGCACACCAAAAATTTTTATAATTGGCTATACAATGTAGTTCTGTTTATTATGTTTATTTCTGGATTCATTTTTGAAATAATAATTGTAACTAATAGAAATTCATTTGCCAAGAAAAATTATAAACCCGTTGGAACATTGCTATTACCGAAGTACGAAGTAGTAGTTAGCATGCCTCTGATGTGATCGACCGTATTTTTGTATTTTGCGCGGACATGTAATTTTGTCTTTGTTAATGTGAAAATTCTAAAGACTGTATGATATACTAAAAAGTGAATAAATTCTGCAACGACAATCTTCAAAATTATTTAGATCAACCATAAGAACATAAAGTGTGAGAATTTCAGCTTCAAGAATCAGACATGAAGAAATGGAGCCAACTCTAAAAGAAAAGTTAAGTAAACTAAAAAGTTTATTATAATCTTACTCCTGTCTAACCTTGCTCATTCTGAGCAATAGCTGCGAAAAGGCACGAGGGGGGAGATTACACGTGCCTTTGAATGTTGCTCGAAGTAATTTTCATCTGAAGGCCACGCAAGAGCACACTACACGATGTCCAACAGAGAAATAGCCTCTAGTACTCCTTAAATTCTTAGGTAAATGTTGAAATGCAAATCCTCAATCGTCACTTCTGTTGCGGCGTGGGAATGTCCACTTTGACGAGAGTGTCGCTGCCGCTGAAAAATACTAACAGGGGTAACCTGGTACGACGAATGCGTGGATTCTAGGGCTGCACATACAATGAAGGTAATACAGAATAGTGAATAGTAATTACTCATCTTTGGTAACACTGGTCACAGCAATTGCAGAATAAGACTTTCTATTCTGCGTTGACTACAGTTCCATAAACACAAACTAAATAACGTTCTTTCAACCAAAGTCGGAAGGAGAAAATAATTTGCTGTCTTGATGTACTATTCGAAGAACACTTCCAAACTAACAATGAAAGGCAGGCGGTTTCTGTCCATAGACGATAATTCTGTCCACCTGTTTCTACTGAAGACTAACCACTATCTATCGGCGACTGTTTCTATCTCACTCGACGACTTGTCCGCCCCGATAGCTGAAAGGTCAGCGTGACGGACTGCCGTCCTCAAGAGGCCAGGGTTCGATTCCCGGCTGGATCAGGGATTTTCTCCGCTCAGGGACTGGATGTTGTGTTCATCCTCATTTCATCCCCATCCGGCACGCAGGTCGCCCAATGTGGCGTCGAACGTAATTAGACCTGCACCAAGGCGGCTGGATCTGCCCCGTAAGGGGCCTCTCGGCCAATGACGCCAAACGCTCATTTCCATTTCCACTCGATGACTTGAAGACACGACGAACGGTATCGATGAACTCCCTAGCAAGACTCAGACCGACTTACAACTTGCAAAAGACAAGTTGTGCTCGTGCACTGTTACAGAAGCGTTTGTCTCTCTCCTCCTGGTGGCGGTGCCGCTCTAGCGGGTGTGATTCTCTCGAGCAACGTGATTGGTATGCAAACAGCGACGTTCCTCCTGCGAACGACGTCCACGGTACTTCTGATATCAGTTGTCGCAAACTCTTCTTCTGTGGTATCTCAGTACAGCACAACCTCAGCTCGCCCGGTTAGCCATGCCGTTTAACGCACGGCTTTCCGGGCGGGAAGGAGCGCCTGGTCCCCGGCACGAATCTGCCCGGCAGACTTGTGTCGAGGTCCGGTGAACCGGCCAGTTTGTGGAAGGTTTTTAGGCGGTTTTCCATCTGCCTTGGCGAATGCGGGCTGGTTCTCCCTATTCCGCCTCAGTTACACTATGTCGGCGATTGCTGCGCAAATAAGTTCTCCACGTACGCGTACACCACCATTACTCTACCATGCAAACACAGGGGTTACACTCGTGTGGTGTGAGACGTTCCCTGGGGGGTCGACCGCGGACCGAACCGCACAATAACGCTGGGTTCGGTGTGGGGGCGGCGGAGGAGTGAAGTGGACTGCGGTAGTCGTCGTGGGGTTGTGGACCACTGCGGCCGCGGCGGGGACGGAGCCTCTCCGTCGTTTCTAGGTCCCCGGCTAACATACAACATAGTTCAACCTCAACTGCTGTAAATGATTTCGAGCATAATTCAGAGGCGTGTCTAATGTATCTCTAATCTAGTTCCTTACTTCTAGACAATTTCAAATTCTGAACGTGGCAGGGGTAAAATACAAGGAGCGAAAGGCTATTTACAATTTGTACAGAAACCAGATGACAGTTATAAGAGTCGAGGGACACGAAAGGGAAGCAGTGGTTGAGAAGGGAGTGAGGCAGGGTTGTAGCCTCTCCCCGATGCTATTCAATCTGTATATTGAGCAAGCAGTAAAGGAAACAAAAGAAAAGTTCGGAGTAGGTATTAAAATCCATGGAGAAGCAATAAAAACTTTGAGGTTTGCCGATGACATTGTAATTCTGCCAGAGACAGCAAAAGACTTGGAAGAGCAGATGAACGGAATGGATATTGTCTTGAAAGGCAGGTATAAGATGAACATCAACAAACGCAAAACGAGGATAATGGAATATAGTCGAATTAAATCGGCTGATGCGGAGGGAAATGAGACACTTAAAGTAGTAAAGGAGTTTTGCTATTTGGGGAGCAAAATAACAGATGGTGGTTGAAGTAGAGAGAATATAAAATGTAGACTGGCAATGGCAAGGAAAACGTTTCTGAAGAAGAGAAATTTGTTAACATCGAGTATAGATTTAAGTGTCAGGAAGCCGTTTCTGAAAGTATTTGTTTAGAGTGTAGCCATGTATGGAAGTGAAACATGGACGATAACTAGTTTGGACAAGAAGAGAATGGAAGCTTTCGAAATGTGGTGCTACAGAAGAATGCTGAAGATTAGGTGGGTAGATCACATAACTAATGAGGAGGTACTGAATAGAATTGGGGAGAAGAGGAGATTGTTGCACAACTTGACAAGAAGAAGGGATCGGTTGTTAGGACATGTTCTGAGGCATCAAAGGATGACCAATTTGGTACTGGAGGGCAGCGTGGAGAATAAAAATCGTAGAGGGAGCCCAAGAGATGAATACACTAAGCAGATTCAGAAGGATGTAGGCTGCAGTATGTACAGGGAGATGAAGAAGCTTGCACAGGATAGAGTAGCATGGAGAGCTGCACCAAACCAGTCTCAGAACTGAAATCCACAACAACAACAACAACTTCTAGACAAAACATTTTACAAAATATTTCATAGTTCTCCTTTTTTTAATTTTTTCCCGGAATGTGCACAACATGTCTGAGTATATCAAGATGTACGTTGCATGTTAACACGCCCTAAATGGGCAGTGGTGAGTGTGCAGTGGTGCCGTGTGAATGGATGGCAACAGGCGCGGTCGGCGAGACAGCAAGTGAGTGTGCCAGCGGGGCAGACCCGGCACAAAGGGCTCAGTCTCGGCCGGGGTGTGGAGCTGGCAGGCGGACCGCCGCCGCCGGACGTATTTTGCCGCCGCTGACTTCATTCTGGGCGACGGCCGAGGCGTCTTTTATTCGACGACAACAAGAAAAGCGGGAGGGGACGGCGGCGCGCCGGCGGGCGGACAGGTCTGTATTCACCTCGTAATGGGGCTGGCGGAAATTGAATCCCGAGCAATCCGGCGGCTAGGCGCGCGTGGACACGCCCCTGGTTCCATTTCTGGCTCCGTGCCTCGCCGCGGGCGCTGATGTATATTCATACGCGGAGCGGCGCGCAGCGCACAGTGCAGCCCCACTCGCTGCTGCAGCGGCAGCAGGACTCGCCGCGCCTCGCCCGTGGCGCAGCCTCAGGCCACGCGGCGACTACAGTGAGTCTGCAGGCGGGCCGCGGGCAGGTGACACGCGGCCCGAGCGGCCACATGTCCTCCCGTAACAGCTGCTCACCCTCTTATGTTACTCTGGTACAGAGCTCGCTACGCCACACCTGAGCGTGCGGTATAGACTGCGGTGACAGCGGCGGCGACATGAGGTAAATCCAACGACGATCAACATCAGCCAAAGACGGCTGACATTTTCCCCTCTCAACGTGCGAGGGTCACTCCAAAAGATACGCACACTACTTTTTTTATCCATCTTTTATTCTACACCTTTGAAAGTTTTACAGTGTGTACACTACTGGTCATTAAAATTGCTACACCAAGAAGAAATGCAGATGATAAACGGGTAGTCATTGCACAAATATCCTGGAATTGACATGTGATTGCATTTTCACGCAATTTGTGTGCATAGATCCTGAGAAATCAGTACGCAGAACAACCACCTCTGTCCGTAATAACGGCCTCGATACGCCTGGGCATGGAGTCAAACAGAGCTTGGATGGCGGGTACAGGTTCAACAGCTCATGCAGCTTCAACACGATGGCACAGTTCATCAAGAGTAGTGACTGGCGTATTGTGAAGAGCCAGTTGCTCGGCCACCATTGACCAGACGTTTTCAATTGGTGAGAGATCTGGAGAATGTGCTGGCCAGGGCAGCTGTCGAATATTTCCTGTATCCAGAAAGGCCGGTACAGGACCTGCAACATGCATATCAGTTTGTTTTGTTCGGTCGAATCGGGCGACTTTTCCGCATTCGAAACACAGTATGTGAGGAACTTGTAAGTTGGGTACCACAAAGATGGAGTTCATGGCTTCCAGAGGATGAGAAAAATCAAGACTGGGATGTGTACTGAAATATCGGTATATGATCTCAAATCCCTACTTTATTGGAAACCACAAGTTTCGAGCAACTTAAAAACTTAATAATAACATTGTGTTATATATGTTCTGTGGTTGTCTAGCCGTTTCAGCCACATATACAAAGTTTGATCAAAAAGTAACAGGATTATTTGTTTTTCTTAAAGAATATTTATTTATGCTCCAAAGGCTAATTTCACCCTTCAAAGTAATCCCCCTTCAGATGCAATATACTTGTGTCATCGGTTTTTCCAAACTTGGAAGCACTTCTGAAACTCATTTTCTCCTACAGCGATTATATTTTTATCTCATGACAGGTAGGCAAACGACATCCTTTCATTGTTCTCATCAGTCTCGGGAACAGAAGAAATCGCAGGAAGCCTTGTACGGCAAATTCAGTGACTGAGGCGAGATAATGGTTTTCTTTTAAGAGAAGAAAACGGTGAGAATAACCATCACATGTGATCGAAGTTGTCAAATTTGTTTCTGTCTTGTCTCTTCAGGCTCTGCAGTGGGGCCTTGGTTTCGACTTCATACCCTTATAGCCAAGTTTCGTCACTTGTTATAACCTTCTTTAAAAGTTCTGGGTCGTTGTGGATTTTATTCGGCAATTCCTGAGCGATGTCTATGCGCCTTCGTATTCGGTCGAAATTCAACGGATTCGGAACAAACTTTATTGCTACTCGTTTCATGACCGAAACATCAGAAAAAATTGCTTGGCATGAGCAAAAGCATATGCCGACATATCGTCAACCTTTTTGATGGTGATCCAGAAAATTCCAGAACCGTTTTCTTTACTTCGTCCACATTTTCGTCAGTACTGACGAGTGATTTCAATTGGGTACTGCGTAAATGAAGATGTTTGTGGTCCTTCCCCGCCGAAATGAGGCCTATGTAACACTCTATTAGCCTTATGTTCCTTGGGGGGCGACATTTTTCCGGTGAGGTTACAATTACGTCATATGCCCTTAGCTGATTTTATTGGAGATGTTGTTTTTCTTACGAAGAAGACGTGACGTGTCGAGTTTCGGTAGAGGGGAACACCACCTTTAATAAAATGTTTAGTGAAATCAAATATTGTCTAGAACTGAGGAAAAAATTGATGAAATAATGTCTGCAGAACAGCAGTTACGGAGATGAAACGTGGGCAGTAAGACATTTCAAAGGACACTTATAAAATTTTATTACTGGAGGATAAGAAACGTTGAGTAAGTATGTAAGTACAAATTAATACACATAAGAAAAGATAACGTGTGATATGAAGTGGTGTTGCTAAAGAATACTAAATATGAAGATGTAAGTACAGAAAGAACAGGCAGCAGAAAAGACAGAAAGAAACTAATGAGAAACTTTTAGAAGACCACAGTTGTTATGGAACGTTTCTTCAGGGCGATGACAGAAATCAACGAGGTAGGTAAAGACAGGAAATTTGAGGCGAAAATACTTCCAGAAAATAGGACAAAACAGAACATGGCATCAAAACTGTTGGAAGACTGATAATTAGAAGCAAACTAATTGATTTATTGATATTAACTAAAATCTGAATTTGACTGTGTTGTGTCCATAGGCATACGTAAGGTTGATTCACTCTCTAACTGCCATTGACGGACATGTTTTATGGTTGACGATTCATCTTCTAAATGAGTATATATGAATGAAGCTTCACAACGCAAGATGTTCGTCTTTTAAGCTATAGGAGAACAGAGGTTGAAAAGTATTACTTCACGTCTATGGAGTAGTGTCTTCAAAGTTACCTCAATATTATGTAACAAATGCCCGTCAGTGGTAGTTGTTGAAGCTATCTTTTCAGATCTCTGACGTTGGTAGGAGTTTGTGAAGAACTCTCAACTCGCTGTTCCTCTTGTGGGAAGTGTGTTTGGAATGAGACTGCACATTTTCTGCCATTCTCATCAAGCTTGCAAACACTCGCGTTCTCTGACGGGTTCCTAACAGAGGAAGAAATGACGGAATAGGGTTCTTAACAGCGGTAATGAAATGTGTAAATATTTTGGGTGAAATGTTTCTGCAAAATGTTGTCCTGCATTAAGTGGTTGAAGAAGCAGCCGCTAGCAGTACATATTCACAGGGGACAATCACTGAAGGTTTGTTGTGACGGTTCTGTAAGAGCCTAGTTCTGTAAGACCCTAGTTCTGGCTTTGGATTTAACTGTTTGATATTCGAACTCGAGATTGCATGACAATCAGCTTATTGTCTGTCTGACAACAGTTCATTACTTCGACCACGTTATCGCCGGTAGCCGAGTAATTCTACACGAAACACAATTTCGGTTGACAATATAGGCGGATTCACGCCCAGGTCCCAAGGCGACTGACGCTATTGTGACGATGCAGGGAGAAAATTACATCAGAAGGGTGCCGTGAGAAGGGATGTCCTGCTCGCAGGACACAGCGCAGTCCGACAGCTGCTCGGCTGTGCACGCGTGACTCATCCGGCACCGACGTGGCAGTGCGCTGTTTCACTTCGCAACGCAGAAGTACAGCAACGGCACTTCATAACAGCGGCTGGTGTCAACATGTGCGATAAATTTTCCATATTTTTGTTGTTATTCTCTTCTGTTGCTTGTTGGACAACA
The DNA here is from genome assembly GCF_023897955.1 of Schistocerca gregaria. Taxonomy (NCBI): domain Eukaryota; kingdom Metazoa; phylum Arthropoda; class Insecta; order Orthoptera; family Acrididae; genus Schistocerca; species Schistocerca gregaria. Next base: position 243,714,142 of record NC_064923.1, read on the forward strand.
CCAGTTATAGAAACACAAACCGAAAGTTGTTCCTAGAAAACATGTTGTTCTATTCAGCATCTTTATTTGGCATTTGGTACACAATACACCATTTAACAAAATCAAAATGCATATTAAAAATATGCGTGGAACATGTAGAGTTGTATATACATTATTACTAAAATGTCCGCCTCTGGCAGCTGAGTGGTCAGCGCGGCGGAATATCATACGTGACCCGGATTCGATTCCTGGCTGGGTCGGAGATTTTATCCGCTCAGGGACTGGGTTTTGTGGTGTCCTTATCATCATCATCATTCCATCCCCTTCGATACGCAAGTCGCCGAAGTGGCGTCAACTCGAAAGACTTGCACCTGGCGAACGGTCTACCCGAGGGGAGGCTCTGGCCACACGGCATTTCCATTTCCTAACAAAATATCTCCGTTATTCACTTGTTAACATCGCACATGGTTACGAATATGGAGAGTTCAAAAACACCCACACGATAAGACCAGGGCAGTCATAGAGTTTCAATTATCATCTCAGAAAAATCATCCTACATCAATGGATTACGTTGAAGGAACCTACTCCGGCTTCAACTTCTTAGCTCCATCATATGCTGGGCACTTTGTAGCGTTGTAAGTTCACGTCTTGTAAATGAGTACACAAAAAAACACTTTGGATATATACTGAAAAGCTTTTTTGGTATATCTGCCTTAATACATAATGTATCATGATGCTGCCACTTCTGCTTATATGTGTCTATTTTTTACTGTTACTGCAAATATTTTAAGCTCTTTCCTAATATCTTTGTTTCTTAATCTAACTTCTAGTTGACACCCTCCAACTAATCTGATGAATTTTATTCCTGATTTCACTATTCGATTGATGTTTTTCCTTTTTTGCTGTCTAGGCGTCCTTACGGCAGCAGTGGAACTGTTAGTGACTTATACACTTAACTATGTTTCTTTAGTTCTCTTTTTGTTTAACGTTCTTTTTAATGTACCCCAGATATCTTGAAAGTTTTCTGTCTTATTCTTTACATCTTAACCAAAATGAAACGAAATGTCGCATCCTATGTACTTACAACGACTTATTTGATCACAGTTTTCTACTGTGTTTCTCAGAATTACTTTTGTCTCTTCTGTTCATATTATGAAATTATATTTATGGCTAGTTTGGTTCAATTCAAATATATTTCTGTGTAATTTATCTTCTGAAGTGTCTAAAACAGTATGGTCGTCAGCAAACATTAGTGTTTTTATATAATGGTCCTCATCTAGTTGTATCCCTATGTTGTTTTCTGTTTCCTGATTCCCCTTTTTATTCGTGTCATTTATATATAAATTGAATAACACCAGGGACAGACTGCAGCATTGTTTAACTCCTTCGTTAGGCAAAATTCTATTTTTTCTTACTTTGCTCCTTGTTTCTATTATAAATTTTGTTTCATTGTATAACCTGATGAATTTAATTTGGTTGCACTGGGCACAACAACTTCACGCTTTCAAATGGTTCAAATGGCTTGAAGCACTATGGGACTTAACATCTGAGGTCATCAGTCTCCTAGAATTTAGTACTACTTAAACCTAACTAACCTAAGGACATCACACACATCCATGCCCGAGACAGGATTCTAACCTGCGACCGTAGCAGCACCGCGGTTCCGGACTGGAGCCCCTAGAACCCCTCGGCCACAACGCACGGCTTCACACTTTCCCCACAGACACAAAGATCTCGTGAAATTTTTACAGTGAGTAATATATTAATTGCTACTGTATGGACGTTCAAGATCTCACGTAGCCGGCCGTGGTGGCCGTGCGGTTCTAGGCGCTACAGTCTGGAACCGCGAGACTGCTGCGGTCGCAGGTTCGAATCCTGCCTCGGGCATGGATGTGTGTGATGTCCTTAGGTTAGTTAGGTTTAAGTAGTAGTAAATTCTAGGAGACTGATGACCTCAGAAGTTGAGTCTCATAGTGCTGAGAGCCATTTGGGGAGGGGGGGGGGGAGGGGGGGGAGGGAGGGAGTTTAGAGGGCAAATAAGAGTTTTGAGATAGACTTGGTCTTGCTGAAAGAAATCACTGTGGAATACCAATGAATTTTTGTTTAGGAAAACAGCAAGAAAACGAAAAATAACTTCCCCTGAAAAGATGTTGAACCAAGTTCTTCTAAAATACAGCTCACTGCCTGACAAGCAAGACTGAAGATCTCAGAAGGGGACGGGAAACGAAGGGAAGCTTCACGGGTTGAGGCGGAATGCGACGTTATTTCAATAATTACTAAACCAAGCAAATTCCCCCCCCCCCCTTCCTAAAAAAGAGGTAGTACATGAGTCCAGTCATCACTGTGACGTGGCTCCTCCTCTGACCTGGATGCACGCACTTGCATTGAGGAGGAGGATATTGGTGTTTAACGTCCCGTCGACAACGAGGTCGTTAGAGACGGAGCACAAGCTCGGATTAGGGAAGGATGGGGAGGGAAGTCGGCAGCGCCCTTTCAAAGGAACCATCGCGGCATTTGCCTGGAGTGATCTAGGGAAATCACGGAAAACCTAAATCAGGATGGCCGGACGCGTGCACTGGCATTGATTCGGTTGGAAAGGGTATAGTAAAGCCGCTGTATCCTCTTGTATAGCAGTCTGGCTAGAAACTGTTGTAACTGGTCTTTGATACCCTGGAGACTGCTGCTGGGACGGACCTGGTCCCATACATGTCGAATCGCCGACAGATCTGGAGACCTTCCTGAACACTGAAATATCTCAACATCATGCAGACTGTTCACATAGACATGTGTCATGTGGGAACGACCATTTTTCCCTGTTGAAAGACGTCCATGAATTACCGTTGTGCTGTGACAAGTGACTCCACTTTTATTAACCATGACCTAAAGACATACTCGTACGCTACCCACACTATGACGCCAGTAATTACATAGTTGCGCCTCTCCAAAAGATTGGAAGAGTAAAAAGTCGCAATATTTGCCAGCGGTGGTCATCTGGGGTAGTACAACAAAGCAGTCATCGTTGAAACTAATGCGACGCCATTTGTCAGCGGTGAATGCTTGACGGTCGTAGCACCAGTCCAAACTCAGCCGTTTGTGTTGCGGTTACAACGGTTGCCTACGCACGAGACGGTAATTACCTAATCCGCCTGCTGCTAATCTCCGACCAATGGTGCGGGTTGGCACAGAATGTTGCGGGGAGCCCATTACTTGTTCTCGCACTCAATGCGCAGATGTAAAGCGCTTACGTTGTGCTTGATGCACAATACGGCGATCCTTCCTTGTGTTGAAGAAAAATGATGAAACGGAACCTTGACGTGGCCGAGAGGTTCTAGGCGCTTCAGTCTGGAACCGCACGACCGCTCTGGAACCGCGCGACCGCTACGGTCGCAGGTTCGAATCCTGCCTCGGGCATGGATTCTGTGATGTCCTTAGATTAGTTCTAGGGGACTGATGACCTCAGATGTTAAGTCCCATAGTGCTCAGAGCCATCTGAACCAGTTGAACTCTGACGGCATTTCGAGTATGCCGGCCTTCACGTACCCATGCAGTCCAAATCGAACCACTGTCGCCTCCGAATGTCCCACAAATATGGATGTTGGTCCGACCCCGGCAGCTGGCGAAATGGACGCCCACAATGAGGCCCCTTTGGAGCTCTTCCAGCACTTGGAAACGCTCTCTCACACGAATACGTGGCACCTCCATGTACTTCACAGTGATCACTCGACATCTGACGCTGCTCGCTGATGGCTCTTCCACCATAATCGAGTCCATCAACATGAGGTGGCAAATATGAGGTAGCCAAGGAGGTGGAAACATGGGTTCTACTATGCCAAAACTGCTTGGTAGCTTCAACAGGAAAACACAATTAATTAGCAGGAGTACAAAATAAGAAAGTATTTGTTACTTAATTTTCCTCAGTCCATGATCAGTTGGTCGACAATTATAGAAGACGCGAGTAGACTAAGCGTCTGTACAATGATATAATATACAAGTCACAAATCTTGCAGTGACGAATTAATCTCTCGTAATCTTGAATGTCGAATCCGGTGAATCTTAACACTAACTTGGAACGGAGCTACAAAGACTTGATGGCGGCAATGACTGAGATGCAGACGATGACTAACATCGGCGCTGGCTGAGCACTGAGCGCGGCTACGAACTGTAGACTGGCCAACTGCACTACTCTCCTGCTGTACATGAAGCGACCTCGCGACGAGCAAAAGCACTGCGACTGGCTGTGTACTCTTTGGCTAGCACAGCCGTTCTTCTGTTCCGTTTATCGAGAGAATCGCATCTGACGGACCGTCTCTCAGGCGGCGGTGTGGTCGTATGACTGACGACATCACACTCACGCCCTTTCTATGCTCTGCCACTCCTGGTAATAACACTAAACGCGAGCATACCCGCTAAAGCAGTCGAGTGGTCATTCTATTTCCGGATGGCCTTAGAAGCCGAAAGCCGGTTCATAGCGAACTATTGAATTAATAATTGTGGAATATTAATACTGAGTATTCAAGTTATTAACAACTGTAATCATTTAGGCTACATACCCGCTGCTGGTGTGTTCGCATACAGTATTAGTAGTGTCCTACTTGAGACAGTCTAGTCGTTAAATATCTGGACATAACGGTGCAAAGCGATATGTGGTGCAACGGGGTGAGAACTGAGCTAAGGAAGGTCGGTTTATTGGGAGAATTTAAGGAAGAGTGGTTCAGTTGTAAAGGAGACGGCATACAGGAAGGTGGTGTGACCTATTCTTGAGTATTACTCGAGTGTTTGGGATCTGTTCCAGGACGGACTGAAGGAAGACATCGAAGCAATTCAGAGGCGGGCTGCTACATTTGTTACCGGTAGGTTAGAACAACACCTAAGTGTTACGGAGATGCTTCGGGAACTTAAATGGGAATCATTGTAGGGAAGGCAATGTTCTTTCCGAGACACTATTGAGATAATTTTGACAATCGGATTTTGAAGCTGATTGCCGAACAATTCTACTGCCACCAACACACTTTTCGTATAATTAAGATAAGATATGAGAAATTAGGGCTCATACGGAAGCATACAGACAGTCGTTTTTTCCTCGTTCTATTTGCGAGTGCAACAGGAAAGCAAATGACAAGTAATGGTACAGCTGATTCTCCACCACGCACCTTACGGTGACTTACGGCGTATATATGCAGACATACGTGTGCGAAGTTACTTTGACACCCAACCATGTCTTCAGAGTGCTTCACTTTTTAGTCAAGTTGTGTAATAGTATGGGTCGATTATCTGTAACAGGTTACTGAAAGATGTATTCCCTGCAGAGCGAAAAATGTTGAAGACCAAAACATCCGAATCTTACCACCACCAGGATTTTTACTGGACACTGAATTCCGTGTCGTCGATGAATGGAAACGCCATTGACAGTAAAACTATCCTCCACAATGTCTGAAATTGTCCTGTGTCCAGGACAAACCACCTGGATTTCACCAGCCTCGGGTAGTTTTAACTACTCTGAACTGCATACGAACGGCCCATGGAAGGTATGCAGGCACTTTCACAAGTGGAGCAAATCTTTATCACCATCTCGTGACTGTGGTGTAGAACGACAAACAGCTGCTCATGTATTGATATGTCCCGTACTTGCTTATGAGGGTCCATTGCGAGATTTCCTGCCAGTGACGACTGGTGTGATAAACTAAACACAAGACCACAATATTAGCCTACAGCTGTTGTTGCGTGTGATATATTACATTGGAGAGCTGTACTGAAGTGATGATAAGTAGTATTCATCTACATCTACATCTACATCCATACTCCGCATGCCACCTGACGGTGTGTGGCGGAGGGTACCGTCAGTACCTCTATCGGTTCTCCCTTCTATTCCAGTCTCGTATTGTTCGTGGAAAAAAGGATTGTCGGTATGCCTCTGTGTGGGCGCTAATCTGATTTTATCCTCATGGTGTCTTCGCGAGATATACGTAGGAGGGAGCAATATACTGCTTGACTCCTCGGTGAAGGTATGATCTCTAAACTTCAACAAAAGCCCGTACCGAGCTATTGAGCGTCTCTCCTGCAGAGTCTTCCATTGGAGTTTATCTATCATCTCCGTAACGCTTTCGCGATTACTAAATGATCTTGTAACGAAGCGCGCTGCTCTCCGTTGGATCTTCTCTATCTCTTCTATCAACACTATCTGGCACGGACCCCACACTGCTGAGCAGTATTCAAGCAGTGGGCGAACAAGTGTACTGTACCTCCTTCCTACGTTTTCGGATTGCATTTTCTTAGGATTCTTCCAATGAATCTCAGTCTGGCATCTGCTTTACCGACGATCAACTTTATATGATCTTTCCATTTTAAATCACTCCTAATGCGTACTCCCAGATAATTTATGGAATTAACTGCTTCCAGTTGCTGACCTGCTATTCTGTAGCTAAATGACAAGGGATCTATCTTTCTATGTATTCGCAGCACATTACGCTTGTCTACATTGAGATTCAATTGCCATTCCCTGCACCATGCGTCAATTCGCTGCAGATCCTCCTGCATTTCAGTACAATTTTACGTTGTTACAACCTCTCGATACACCACAGCATCATCTGCAAAAAGCCTCAGTGAACTTCCGATGTCATCCAAAAGGTCATTTATGTATACTGTGAATAGCAAAGGTCCTATGACACTCCCCTGCGGCACAACTGAAATCACTCTTACTTCGGAAGACTTCTCTCCATTGAGAATGACATGCTGCGTTCTGTTATCTAGGTACGCTTTAATCCAGTCACACAATTGGTCTGATAGTCCGTATGCTCTTACTTTGTTCATTAAACGACTGTGGGGAAATGTATCGAACGCCTTGCGGAAGTCAAGAAACACGGCATCTACCTGTGAACCCGTGTCCATGGCCCTCTGAGTCTCGTGGACGAATAGCGCGAGCTGGGTTTCACACGACCGTCTTTTTCGAAACCCATGCTGATTCCTACAGAGTAGATTTCTAGCCTCCAGAAAAGTCATTATACTCGAACATAATACGTGTTCCAAAATTCTACAATTCTACAAGTTCTATAACTGATCGACGTTAGAGATATAGGTCTATAGTTCCGCACATCTGTTCGACGTCCTTTCGTGAAAACGGGAATGACCTGTGCCCTTTTCCAATCCTTTGTAACGCTTCGCTCTTCTAGAGACCTACGGTACATCGCTGCAAGAAGGGAGGCAAGTTCCTTTGCATAGTCTGTGTAAAATCAAACTGGTATCCCATCAGGTCCAGCGGCCTTTCCTCTTTTGAGCGATTTTAATTGTTTCTCTATCCCTCTGTCATCTATTTCGATATCTACCATTTTGTCGTCTGTGCGACAATCTAGAGAAGGAACTACAGTGCAGTCTTCCTCTGTGAAACAGCTTTGGAAAAAGACATTTAGTATTTCGGCCTTTAGTCTGTCATCCTCTGTTTCAGTACCATTTTGGTCACAGAGTGTCTGGACATTTTGTTTTGATCCACCTACCGCTTTGACATAAGGCCAAAATTTCTTAGGATTTTCTGCCAAGTCAGTACATAGAACTTTACTTTCGAATTCATTGAACCCCTCTCGCATCTTTGTATATGTATAGCTACCTTTATGATTGAAAGACTTTTAACATAAGCCATTCGATGAATAAATAAACCTGTAACATGGGCGCAAAAGAAGCAAAAATTGCTTAATTTTTTTGCAGCGTACACCTTTTAGAGACGCCGTATATGCGGGAAACATCTTGGCTCCCTCTTTCCTCGGGCTGGCCATCCGCTCTGGCAGTGGCTTGGCTGTGCGCGTCGTCGGCTGCTGGCAGAGGGAGGAATGCGGCAGTCGCGAGCCGGCACTCCAAGCGGCCTGCCCTCACTTCACGCTGAAGGCTTAATCCCGGGCCACGTTACGTCTCACTGTCAACCGTCGGCAGCCGGAACGTCCCAAGGCCGAGGAGAACCCTTTTCGGCTCGCGTCAGGGGTGGGAAAGCTTACAAAGAACATCAACAGCTCCAGAGCTTCTGCAGGGAACCAACAGTTCAGGCAGTGAAGTGTTTCGGCAACAGCGGACTGCCATTGAAGCAGAACGGCCACTTAACATGAAGAAGAACGTTAAAGCGTCATCTGTCAGCACACCTCCAACTCCACCAAACAACGCTTACATCGCGTAGCACTTGTCAGCTGCCGCGTATTGGAATAGTGAAATCACAAAAGGCTCGAATAGCTCTCTTTCTGCCTGTTTGTTGACAATACGTCGTCTTCAGTATGATTGCATATGTAACTCAAACAATTGAATCAGTTACTTTCAGTATTGAGTACCTTCGCATATCAGTTTCCGAGGTGCTACTCCAGGCAGGTGTTAAATGACTGTGCGCAACGGAAAATAATAAACGCTAAAATCCAGATTTGGTCCTGTCCGACAACCCCTTGAAGCCGGCCGCGTTGGCCAAGCGGTTCTAGGCGCTACAGTCTGGAACCGCGCGACCGCTACGGTCGCAGGTTCGAATCCTGCCTCGGGCATTGATGTATGTGATATCCTTAGGTTAGTTAGGTTTAAGTAGTCCTAAGTTCTAGGGGACTGATGACCTCAGAAAGGAAGTCCCATAGTGCTCAAAGCCATTTGAACTATCCCCTGAAGCATATCTTAGGATCTCTTAATGCTCTTCAACATATAAATTCCAACAATTCCAACGTAAACAGAAATGAATGATTAAGGGAACTAATTACATTAAATGATAAAAGTTGTTGCTGGTTATACATTTGTTATATATTAACAAAATCTTTATTACAAATGTTTATATTTCCTAACTAATATTACTGATCCAGTGATCAACTCTGCTCTTTTATTATGACTGCGCGATCTAATATAAATGAAGCGAAATGACTGACGTCTTCTATGTACCAAACACAAGAAGAATCAACTTTTAAAGATGATCTACAATGGAGTGTACGTCAGTGGAAATAGATCCGACGTGATCACAGCTGTTTAGCCTTATAGCCAATAATAAGCGTAAGCAATTAGCAATATAAGTGCATGTACTGCGTCCGGTGCGTCGGAGTAATGGTTCTCGTACACGTCTGTGACGATGGAAGAATTCCAGGCACAAAACAAACTCTTTCAAAGTGTTCTACAGACGAAAAACGCGAACTTCCAACCACAAGGACGGAGTTCAGATAACGTCTCAACGTAAGTATAGGCAGAAGAAGTGTATCAATCACTGAACGGTGCGTACTCAACGATGACTTCAAAACCCAGAGGCGAAGTCCAGAATCGTATAAGTTCACAACACTACAGTGCCTAACCGTTATATCTACAAAATCTCGTGAGAGCGAAGACAGCAAGTCCGTCGTACCAACAAGAAGCTGTTACTGAGCGACCGTCACACAGGGGAGCTCAAAATGGAATATGATCGCGTAGTGCATAACAAAAATTACGTATATTTAACGGAGGACAAGGCGCACTTGTCACAAAAACAGGTGTTTGCGCGTTTCGAGGATGCTCGATACAGTTTAAAGATGTGCATGATAATGACCTACTATGTTGTGCATATCAAGCTGTGCGCGACATAGATTATAGAAATTTCAAGGGAAGCAGTGGATGGTTGCATAACTTTAGACAGCGCTACAGATTTGGAAGACATGTTGTTGTTGTTGTTGTTGTTGTCTTCAGTCCTGAGACTGGTTTGATGCAGCTCTCCATGCTACTCTATCCTGTGCAAGCTTCTTCATCTCCCAGTACCTACTGCAACCTACATCCTTCTGAATTTGCTTAGTGTATTCATCTCTTGGTCACCCTCTACGATTTTTACGCTCCACGCTGTCCTCCAATGCTAAATTTGTGATCCCTTGATGCCTCAAAACATGTCCTACCAACCGATCCCTTCTTCTAGTCAAGTTGTGCCACAAACTTCTCTTCTCCCAAATCCTATTCAATACCTCCTCATTAGTTACGTGATCTATCCATCTTGTCTTCAGCATTCTTCTGTAGCACCACATTTGGAAAGCTTCTATTCTCTTCTTGTCCAAACTAGTTATCGTCCATGTTTCACTTCCATACATGGCTACACTCCATACAAATACTTTCACAAACGACTTCCTGATACATAAGTCTATATTCGATGTTAACAAATTTCTCTTCTTCAGAAACGCTTTCCTGGCCATTGCCAGTCTACATTTTATATCCTCTCTACTTCGACCATCATCAGTTATTTTACTTCCTAAATAGCAAAACTCCTTTACTACTTTAAGTGTCTCATTTCCTAATCTAATTCCCTCAGCATCACCCGATTTAATTTGACTACATTCCATTATCCTTGTTTTGCTTTTGTTGATGTTCATCTTATATTCCACTTTCAAGACACTATCCATTCCGTTCAACTGCTCTTCCAAGTCCTTTGCCGTCTCTGACAAAATTACAATGTCATCGGCGAACCTCAAAGTTTTTACTTCTTCTCCATGAATTTTAATACCTACTCCAAATTTTTCTTTTGTTTCCTTTACTGCTTGCTCAATATACAGATTGAATAACATCGGGGAGAGGCTACAATCCTGTCTCACTCCTTTCCCAACCACTGCTTCCCTTTCATGCCCCTCGTCTCTAATAACTGCCATCTGGTTTCTGTACAAATTGTAAATAGCCTTTAAGGTAACGAAATTTCAAACAAAGCATTAACCTGACAATGCTCTGCAACCTATGGAATCGGCCCGAAATGTTTTACCTGAGATAAGCAGATTTATTCCACCGTTCTGTAAGGAATTTGTTTTCGACTCTGACCAATCGAGCCGGCCTGTGTGGCCGAGCGGTTCTAGACGCTTCAGTCTGGAACCGCGCGACCGCTATGGTGGCAGGTTCGAATCGTGCCTCGGGCATGGATGTGTGTGATGTCCTTAGGTTAGTTAGGTTTAAGTAGTTCTAAGTTCTTGGGGACTGAAGACCACAGCAGTTAAGTCCCATAGTGCTCAGAGCCATTTGAACTATTTTAAAAGCCGGCACGGTAAGTCAGCGTGGTCGGTCAGAGGGTTAGCTACCCTTTGTAATAAAAAAAAAACTGAGTTAATGGATCAACAACGAACTGAAACGGGCGGTCTTGCGAAGTCCGCACCGAACAGATGAAACGACCGAAAACGACCGAAATGAGAATTCTTTTTTTTAAAAAAAAAAAAAATCTACGGCGCTCCTGTCATGGACTGTGCGGCTGGTCCCGGCTGAGGTTCGAGTCCTCCCTCGGGCATGGGTGTGTGTGTTTGTCCTTAGGATAATTTTGGTTAAGTAGTGTGCAAGCTTACGGACTGATGACCTTAGCAGGTAAGGCCCATTAGATTTCACACACATTTGAACATTGATATCTACTACATGATCAAAGATAGAAACTTGGGACGTACTTTAATTTCCTCTATTAACCCGGAAGCTTACCTTTGCGTCAGTTGTCAGTTCATATGGTTGCCAGTAGCGGTCTCCGCGGTGCAACTAGATCGTTTATTACCCATTTTTCGTGGAGTGGAGATGGTACATCGATACGCTTTGTACTTTCTCACTTTCAGCAGGTGCAAATCTGTTGCAACCGAGATATGATTTTCATGACCTACAACATGAAGAGCTAGCAAATGTCGCATTGCAAGGTCTCGCAATCTCACGGTATGTCATTTTATCTGGGAATTTGTGAGAGACTACGTGGTTCCACTATCAACAACTTTTGGGGAACTATGACGCAGCATAGCTGCAACTACAGACATTTTCTCAAAAAACATGCAACGACTTTGAATATCGTCTGGATGTTTGTCGTGCGTCCGTGCGGTACCCTGAGCATCTGTGAAGCCTAAGTGAAAACTTTTGTCCAACAGCAACTATGGCAAAGAAGGACAAGGATGTAAGTGCATCTACGGTATGCAAAACATATGCCCCTGTAGAATCAGATGGTTCTTTTGAAAATCTGATGACCTTAGAAGTTAAGTCTCATAGTGCTCAGAGCCATTTGAATCATTTTTGAAAGATTATACAGACGAGAAATCAGTATGATCAGAAGCGTCTACATACTCTCTCTTACGTACAGTTTAATAATTTTCGTAAGAACATGAGATCTATTCCACAAACAGGTTTTTGAAACAGATTTTAAATATCTGTAAGCCAGCACCGTATGAAACGGCGCACTGGTCACGAATTTTTGTTTAGGAAGGCCGTCGTTCATGTCGCTTCCAGTTTTTCGGCATTTCAAAAACAACTGCTGGAGAGTGCCTGAGTTAACATCTTACTCCAGTATTTTCCTACGGAGCGGACAGTCGCTAATGAAACTGATGCCTGTGATGGGTATTTGTGCAATGTTGTTTGCCCCTTTTTCTGTGCAACACTTTCCTTAGTCAACACACCAGAAACTACTCTCCATTGTAAGCTCGATTTCGTAGATACGTTCAGAGAAAGGTCGCCTTTCACATATCTCTTACTGGGCACCCTTCTATAAATGGCATAGTGGCTTAGCAGAGTCACTGTCCAAGATCACTCATCGCCTGCCTGAGCGAAAGCAGGGACCGTTCCTATAGGAACTGAAGGCAGCCTGACGCACCGCCTAGTAGACAGCGAGGCCTACTTAAGTGTGCTCGCAGCTCTCTCCTGTCAGGCCACCCTTGTGTAAACAACGGATACCTCGGACCTGAGTGTGCCCCTGACTCACAGATAGGAAGCGCCGCCGTGTAACTGGACCTTGTCACGTCCGGAACAAGCGGAGGTTCTCTGAAAAGCAGACTGATATTTCCCGAAAGACTATTCATATTCCTGAATACTTCTGGTAAGCTGTCATTACGAATTTTCCAATGCTAAAGCTCACTTCGTTTCAGAATATGATAGATAGTTCCGTAAACAATTACTCGTGCAATACCTGTTTCCAGCTATCAACAAAAATGGAGCAATTGCACTGGACAAAATTCGTCATACATTGCATCCGGGAACCAAGTTTTCAATGACAACAAAAACTTGTAGGCATATGCCTCTGCAATATTTGAATTTCTAACTGCATTGCAAGCCTTTGCCAAGATTCTAAATCGTTACGAAATTCTGAGAATATCGTATGGGTTAAGGCTGGGTGCAGTCACAATTTGGATGAAACAAGCTCCTTTACATCGGTAAACAGGCACACTAAAACACTGCAGTCCGTCGCGGACGTAAACAAACGAGAATTTAGAGCGCCCGATGGGTGGAGAGCACGCTGGCTAACAAATCTAGCTTCCCTCTCGCAAAGCTGACAGTCAACGTCCACATTCTATGCTCCTGCAAAAGCAGAACTAACCTGATCTACACAGGAATCGCAGATCCTTTCTGTTGTTGTAAGCCCCTTCTTGGACCGTGGTTAGCCTCCTCAACCATCAACACTAATAACTGAACTGTAAAACCGTCGTGTCCGTCTATTTGAATACGCTAATCCCCAAAATTGCTAGACGTATTATCACAGCGTTTTACGTAACTTAAGCGTAGCTTTGGGAAAGATATGAACTTTATTTCATCGCTATATGATAACATTAGCTGCTGTAGCTTGAGTGACAGAAGACACCTTGGGATGAATTCGGCTATCGGCTAGATGTCGTCCGTGCAGCCAATGGAGGACATATTGAACATTTATGGTGGATTTTTATAAACTATCTTTTCTGAGTAACTTAGTATGCAATTTGTTGATGTTAAGCTCTTCGTCCTAATAAATAATTCTATTTAAAATCGGATAATTCTTTTTGGGACACCCTGTACTCAAGGACTATGATCCCAGGTAATGAACACATTGCTTATACAGTCCTCAACGTGTTCAATGAACATTGTTCAATGCGAAAGTAACTCTATCTGTTACGTTTTCAAGACTAAACTGCTAAACCAATTTCTATTATATCTGGTATGAAGATAGCTTGAACAGTGATAAAGAACACACAAAAAAGAAAATGAAACCACGGCCCGTGAGAGACTGCTGCAAAGGACGGAACATCTGTTTTCTCATCAGCGAACATAAACTATCCATACCAAAAATTACTAAATTGATTTGCACAAGCCGGCCGCGGTGGTCTCGCGGTTCTAGGCGCGCAGTCCGGAACCGTGCGACTGCTACGATCGCAGGTTCGAATCCTGCCTCGGGCATGGATGTGTGTGATCTCCCTAGGTTAGTTAGGTTTAAGTAGTTCTAAGTTCTAGGGGACTGATGACCACAGCAGTTGAGTCCCATAGTGCTCAGAGCCATTTTGATTTGCACAATGCATACCGAAACAGGTGTACTCGTGAGGGCAGCTGACATTATTATTGCACGTACAAAAGCTTGATTACTCACAACCACTCATCATAAGAAAGCTACAACGCGAGCAAAGCAAAGTGGAGTACGTAAAACAATCGGTAAAGGCTCTCACCTAATTGTTTGCTTAGGCTTGCATTATCGTAAACGATGTAGTTCAGTCCCGATTTGCTGAGGTTCAAACATCGTAAGCGGGGTAATTCAGTCCTTACCTCTGCTGGTATCTTACGTAATCACAGTTCAAAACACTCCCTACATAAAATCTCCTCGTTAAAGTGTCCAGATAATATGTAAAATACAACACCGCTACGGAATAAATAAGAGTGTTCCAACTTTTGTCCAGATATTTTCTTGCATTTATATACTGAGCACACGGCAGGTATGATTTCACAAATGATTCGGTAACCGTGTATCTTCAAAACCAAACACGGGCGCTTTGGATTTCAAAACAACTGCAATATGACTATAAAAAATATGGCTGATGTTTCACAACTCTGATCGAGGGTTTCGGGATGTTTTCCATCGTTGTCAAGCAAATGCTAGAAATGGATAACCGTCCCAAACGTTTTTTGTAATAAGGATTCCTTAGTCCCTCCACCAGCAGTATTTAGTTCAGGGGTCCGTGAATCTGCCGTGGGCCGTTACTCGAGAAAACAGCTCTACTTAGAAAAATTAATCTGCAGTTATAAGACTCGCAGGGAATGAAAAGTAGCAGTAGTTGAGGTGGAGAAAGACAGAGCTGTAACCTATCCATGGATTATTCAATCTGTTCACTGAAACCAAGGAGAAATCTTGGAAGGGTATTAATCTTCAGGATGAAGTAAAACTTTTGAACTTTGATGATGATATAGATGTCAGAGGACTTGGAAGAGCAGCTGAACGAAATGGACAGTTTTGAGAAGAGGTTATAAGATGAAAATTAGGGAGAACACAAAAGTGTAATGACGGACAGTCGAATTAAATCAGGCGATACAGAGAGAATCAATTATGAAATAAGACGCTAAAAGTGATGAATGCGTTTCCTGTTTGGGCGGCGAAAAACTGATGATGATCGTAGTAAAGAGGATATAAAATGCAGAATGTCAGTAGCAAAGAAAGCATTTCTGAAAAAGAGGAGTCTGTCAACACTGAATATAAATGTAAGTGTTAGGAAGTTTATCCTGACAATATTTATGCGGATTGCGGTCTTGCACTCCTGCGAAATGAGGATTAAACTGTTCACACAAGAAGATAATAGAAACTTTATGAATGTACTAACAAAAGAATGCGAAAATTCGATAGGTAGATCGAATAACTAATGAGAAGGTACTGAGTCGAACTATGGAAAAAATAAGTTTGTGACAGAACTTGACTAAAAGAAAGATTCAGCTGATAAGACACATTCTGAAACAGCTAGGAGTTGTCAGTTTGGTGGCGGACGGAAGTGTGGGTGAAAAAGTAGTAGACGGAGACGGCTTGAATACAGTAAGTGGCTTCAAACGGATATGGGTTGCAGCAGTTAAGCAGAACTGGAGAGGTTTGGTCAGGTTAGACTAGCGTGAGGAGATGAATCAAACCGGATGTACCGAAAACCACAACACAAATAACAACACTTCACCAGTTAGTACTTCTGTGGTCTGTAACGCATTAGGTAGAGAAAGTTACAACAGTATTTAAGAAAAGGTTACATTTTTCTTGGAATTAATTGCGTTGTGAAGAACTGATTCTGATTTTATTTAATCGGAAGAATGAAAAATGATTGGTGCTGTATTATTCAAATGATGCTGTGAACTGAAAAATTTTAGTGAGTGGGAACAAATTAGGAATGGAAGCACACAAAGTTATAGGATCAAAAAGCTGTGTGCGGAGATGATGATGTTTGGTTTGTGGGGCGCTCAACCGTGGGGTCATAAGCGCCCGTACAAATTCCAAATTTTTACACAGTCCAATTTTTTTCACAGTCCAGTCTAGCCACTGTCACGATTGATGATGATGAAATGACGAAGACAACACAAACACCCAGTCCGCGGGCAGAGGAAATCCCCAACCCGGGCGGGAATCGAACCCGGAACCCCGCGATACAGAGGCAGCAACGCTAGCCGCTAACCACGACCTGAAGACAAGCCGTGTGACGTAATTGTTTAGTCACGTGTCCCAAAGTGACAGCATATGAATTAATTGCTATAGTGTTATGTGTAACTTCCCTGGGAAATGTCACAAGGTCTGTTAAGTTTTTGAAACGTGAGAGGGGAATTTCTCCGCTAAAGGTGCGACGCAGAAGTAGCTGGCGGCACACCTGCGGCCAGTTCGCGCACAAAGCAAACATTACGGGACAGGACACCCGTGTTTCCGTGGCCGAAAGACTTGAATGTTCTCTCTTCAGTTGGCGGAGTCTCTAAGTCAAAAGTATGTTTCCAAAATGCACGAAGACCCTGTACAGGCCCTGAGCGAAGGTAGGCCCCTGAGTATGCATACTGAAGCCTTTGTCGGTTTTCCGTACAAGGCCTGGGAAAGTATCCGTCTAGTTACCCAGAGAAATTCTTAGCCAATGACGGCGAGAGCCTTGTACAGAGCCATCTCCTGGGGAGTTTGTAGATATACTGCAACCGCCTATTGAGGAACTCCTGCGTTATTTTCCCGACATTTCGAAAGTAACGGTGAAATACTCGATTGTTCAAAAATGGCTCAAATGGCTCTGAGCACTATGTGACTTAACATCCGAGGTCATCAGTCTCCTAGACTATTTTATTTTAGTTCTTTATTCTTCAATACGTGATACATAAGCAACCCACCACCTTATACATAAATGAGTCCTAACTGATACTAATGCAATTATTACTATCGAAGTTTTTTATTCTAAGAATGTTATTTCCAACTATGGGCACTACTGCTATGTCCTAAGGTTACCAATATTTGACTATGTCTACTACTTGTGCTAGTCTACTCTACCTGCAGCATAACAGATGTGCCAGTTTATATATAAACCTAGACTTAGAACTACTTAAACCTAACTAACCTAAGGACATCACACACAACCATGCCCGAGACATGATTCGAACTTGCGTCCGCAGCAGCAGCACGGTTCCGGACTGAAACGCCTAGAATCGCTCGGACACAACGGCCGGCTACTCGATTGTCACTGTGGCAAAACTAGCAAGTCCTTCCCTCTACAGTGCAGCCTTAAGGAGCGGGACGGAGATCAAACAAGCGTCTTTGAAATCCGAAGGGCGAGGTGTTACCGACGTATGTATTAGTCTGTCTTCAGTATTGATCTTGGGTTGTTTGGGGGAAGAGACCAAACAGCGAGGTCATCGGTCTCATCGGATTAGGAAGGATGAGGAGGGAAGTCGGCCGTGCCCTTTCACAGGAACCATACCAGCATTTGCCTGGAGGGATTTAGGGAAATCACGGAAAACCTAAATCAGGATGGCCGGACGCGGGATTGAACCATCGGCCTCTTGGTGTTCGACACGCTCGGTGTCTAAACACTTACCTCTCGGTGTTTAAGACTGCGGGGCGACATGTTGAGTGCACACGCAGTGATCCAGCGGCGTCCAGCTGTAGCTTGGCATTTTTCCGGCGCGTTTATTTTGACAAAGTGTCGCATTTAGCCTTTGCGCTGCTTTACGCTCTGCGCAGCTCGCAAATTGCGTTATTATTCTGCAGCAGGAGTTGTTTTCTGGTTTATCGTAGAGCGATTTCATTACAGGAATTGTAAATCAGTCTTCCACAGTTTAGTAGTATTTCTGAGCTGCTCAGACTTAGAGTACTTTTTGATTTGTCCTGCACCGGTCTTTCACATGAAATTCAGCTGCCTTTGGCACATATAAAAATGATAATCAGTAGCCCTGAGTAATCTCATACTGCTAACTCATGTCAAATAATTCTTGCGTACCTGTACGCCTAATACTCTTGATCCCGTACTCAACAATTTGTAATTGCACTGAGTAATTAAATATTTTAATTTAATACGAATGGCGTTAGTGTCATTTTTTCTTCGTTTGCAACTAACTGATGAGAGGCGGCCCGGTAATTACGAAATATCGTCAGCGCATTTCTATATTTCTAGACTGTGCACCTGCAGCGACGCTGTTTTCCTTGTAAAAAGAATGCCATTATTAGGAACATTTCCAAGTGTAAGCAGTTTGATAAAGTTATTTTATTTTCGGCAATTGATCGTCACCTGCAAGTGTACAGAACAAAGACTTTTGATTGGCAGCGTGTTTTATCGTGTCATTTTGCCTACAAGGCGTAATATAAACGATGATGATGAGGTCCCATACTACGAGGAGCGTAGGGGACGATGCGGGAGACCCGCATCGCCGTACTAGGCAAGGTCCTAGTGGAGGTGGTTGGCCATTGCCTTCCTCCGACTAATATAAAATACGATGTGTTGAAATGGCAAATGTGGCAGGCAGCCTGCACTTACCACTGCTGAACCCCAGACCACTAAGCGACACGACGCGTATGAAGTTCCGAACATGGGATGCACAACAGGCTGAAACTGGAAGTGAATGACAGCGGAATTTTGAAGTGCACCTGCACTACCTATCGCAAAAGCAGACTGTACGACGATTGTGGAGCTCCATATATAGCGTGAAGTTACAACACCTTCTGAATGAGAAATAATTTGTGTGAAAATACATGTTAAAGGTAGACCAGGCATGGCACGGTATGGCACCGCGGAGAGCGCTGAATAACATGCTTCAACCTCTCGGTGAATTCTCTGCCTAACGAGAAGGACCGCGCGTGTACCGTTAGAAAGAAAGGAAGACAACTGGGTCATTCAAAATGGAGCACAGGCTGGCATACTCTCCAGTATGGGGAAAGAAATCGGCTGTGCCCTATCGGAGGAACCATGCCGCGTTTGCCTGAAGCGATTTAGGAAAATCTGATGTGAATGGTCGGATGCGGATTTGAGCCGTTTTCGTCCCGAATGCGAGTCGTGCATGCTAACACTTCTCTTGGTCTTACCGTTAGAATACGGTGGGTCCGGTGCAACGTTCTTTATAATTTTTTAAATACTTAATTGATTGCCTGAACTGGGGGTACATGCAAAACTGGACTTACCGTGTAGAAAGTTATCACTGCAAGTGGTTTGCTTACTCTGTGTTATTGTTACCAAAACTTCATAAGAAGTGTTTGGGCAATGCAGTCACTGCGAAATACACTCAGCCCCTTAAGCATTGAATGCTCTGACCCTGTCCAAAACTGATAACTTTGGTCCCTGTGCACATAACGAATAAATAAAATTGCCTTGCCTCTAAAGCAGCAACGGGGGATCGCGTTATATTTTGCTCTCTCATGAAGAAGAATAAAGCGTACTAGCTACGGACTTAGCGGTGTGCAGTGCTGGCCGTAATGTACATGAAATTTTTTTGGCTGAGAAATGACAACTTTTAAGAAAAAATTCAAAGTCTTTAAAAAACATACGGCCTGGACAGGGAGGCGGTAGTGATTTGAGTGAATTGCTAACACTGATTTTTTCCCAAGTTCAAAAATGGTTCAAATGGCTCTGAGCACTATGGGACTTAACATCAGAGGTCAGCATTCTCCTAGAATTTAGAACTACTTAAACCTAACCAACCGAAGGACATCACACACATCCATGCCCGAGGCAGGATTCGAACCTACAACCTTAGCAGTCGCGCGGTTCCGGACTGAAGCACCTAGAACCGATCAGCCACCACGGCCGGCTTTTTCAGCAGTGAAGTTGTATTCGAAGTTAAGTTTGGCTTTTCAAAACATCTGACAATTGAAATTACATTACTCTGCAAATTTACGTCCTCCCTACTACATAAAAACCTTTCTTTGCTGACGTAGTTACTAACAATGAGCGAGTATTATCTGACCTCACCAAAAAGGGTTATTTAATAAGCGTGATAGCGTTACGGAGGTTTTTAGAAAACTCAAATGGCAGACTCTGCAAGAGAGGCGCTCTGCATCGCGGTGTAGCTTGCTGTGCAGGGTGCGTTTCTGGATGAGATATCGAATATATTGCGTACCCCTACTTATAACTCCCGAGGAGATCACGACTGTAAAATTAGGGAGATTCGAGCGCACACGGAGGCTTTCCGGCAGTCGTTCTTCCCGCGAACCATACGCGACTGGCACAGGAAAAAGATGTAATGACAGTGGCAAGTAAAGTGCCCTCCGCCACACACCACACACCGTTGGTTGGCTTGCGGAGTATAAATGTAGATGTAGATGTAGATGAAAGGATAAAGAGAAATCTTCAAATTACGTGTATATGTGTTAACAAATCTTAAGAAACATAAATGTCTAACCAGACTATACATCAAATTTGTTTACGTACATTCTGTTGCTACCCAACATAGATCTCACAGTTACCAGGTATTAGCCAACTTATTTACACTAACGCGCTGGCACAAGGAATGTAATAAAAAATTAACTTCTTTACCTTAACTGCGAGACGACTTCTGCTTCCACATTCATATTTCCATAATACATAAGCTTATTTGTAATATCAATCCAGTAATCATTTATTGTCACAATTAAATTTACATTTCATCATTTCACTTTACATTCCATTATAAAATTACTCATCGTTTTTAACTACCTATTTTACATGCGGTGTAACACAAAATATTAGTATGAGAAAACTCCTACATTATAATCTAACACTCGGTGGGTTTATAGGGCACACCACAAAAACTGCCTACGGCATCCTCTTTCCCTCACAGATTGATACACACTCACTGCTCTGAACCAAGCGCTCTCTTACTACAACACTACAATCTCAGAACAGAAGCAGTACCGTTGGTTCTGCGTTCGTGCAAAGTCAGCGATCCGCTTTATAGATCCCATGAGAGACATACACCGTTTACAATATAATAGTTTCTTTTAATGCAGTTTTGTCGTACGAAGGCATGGTTGGAGACCGTGGCTGTTATTTGAAGACAAATGTTGATGGTGTTGGCACAGCAACCAGCCACAAATTGACTTTCAGTTCCTTTATTCAAAGGGCACCGTTATCGGTTTCGAATCGTTGTGATTCATCTTCAGGCGGTTTACACGTTTTCCTTATAACATCTGGTGTGTTTCTCACAGATTAATTGTCCTAAAATATAAATAATACATAAATATAAGCATGCCACACACAGATGGTTGCGTTACAGATTTTCGTTGCATGTGACTTAAGTGAAATGTCGGTTTGGAGTGTTTGTTTTCATAACATTCATAACATTTCGTTTCAGTTTACATTAGTGTCATTACAATATTCGCGTGCCACATATAAGTGTGCCCCAGTAGACTCTTTTCAACGGGATTTCAGACTGCGTTATGCAGAACCACGGCCGCCTGTATTAGAGACCTACCGCATGGCGGTAGCTGTAAGATAGCGAATGGAAGCAGTTGTTTACGTACTTTCGCTGTATCTGTTTTATCCGACATTACAGTCTAATTATGTTATACTGGACTCTGCAAAAATTATAGCAAGTAGTCGTGACTACAGTCAAAGATATAACACAATGTAAGTATACAATTCTGTGAAGTTTGTAGTGTTTGTAGTGTTTTTACATGTATATGATCAAGTGTGCTATGTGATCGACTTTCGTCTACACAATTGCAACAAAAGTTCTACTATATTCTAGATACAATTTCAAAATAAAGTTTTGAATTCATAAGTTTAGTATCAGAATCATCTCCTAAGTGATTTTGTGTTAATATTATGAATATTTCTACACATTTGATTCTATTTGAAGACTTGTGGTTCGTGATATCCAAGCAGTAGAAAAAACCAGTCCACTCAAATTCTCAAAAAAATGTCTCTGAGCACTATGAGACTCAACTGCTGTGGTCATTAGTCCCCTAGAACTTAGAACTACTTAAACCTAACTAACCTAAGGACATCACACACATCCATGCCCGAGGCAGGATTCGAACCTGCGACCGTAGCAGTCGCACGGTTCCGGACTGCGCGCCTAGAACCGCGAGACCACCGCGGCCGGCTACTCAAATTCTCATTTGCTATTTTTACATGATAATAATTTTACATAATAGCAATTAATGCATCATTCTATTTGCAGATGCCAGAAAAAAACAGTTACTACTCAATCTGGTTGGCCAAGGAGTTGAATCACACGTTCCCCTGCAAATATTTGTAACAGATTCATGTCTCTGTGGAAGGCCACTTACTGATATCTACAAAAAGCCGGATTCCATTATGTGTAACACATTGTTAAATAATTATACAAAACTCCAAAATGATCATTTAATATTTTCCAAGAAGGAGGGAGTTAATAGAAAATTAAAAACATTACATAACTTTTGACACAAAATTATGAAACTTCTTTCTTACCCATAACCTCAGTCCTTAAATGCTCTGAGGCAAGGAGGCGGTGGCCACTATGAAATAAACTTTAATGCACTGATAAATTTCAGTCATGCTTCTTATGCCAATCCTACAGCAAGGTCCCCAGTTCATTCTGACTCAGAAAGACGTGTGAAAGTATTTAAATAGATTGTGTATGATCTGTGATTTAAAAAAAAAAACATCTAACATACTAATGAACAATACACAAAAAACGTTCGTTAAAAATTATTATTATGCCACCCTCATATATAAAGGTGTGAAAGATATGTTGCTGCTGACAGAAACTTTTATATTAGTTTGTCATTTACATAGGAAGGAACATGATAATACATTCCAAATAACAGACTGAAATAATTGCAAGTCTGCAAATAATATTAGTGGGCACCTCACAAAATTGTTTGCTGAACTTGTACCTCCAAATCTCGGGTAAGAAACGTCATAATATACTGCTATGAAGCACATGTGAGTTATCGTTGCAAGGAAACGAGAATAAAATGCGTAATGCCGACATAAAGTCGGCGTAATACTGCGAGAAATTAGCTTTTCTAGGTTACTGTGTTATTTACAGGGACCAAATCTACAGAAAAAGATAGTGATCGCGTATTTATATCTGACACGTCGTCTACATTCGACGAAATCTAAACTTCAGTCTCGGCCTAGCTGGTCGCGCCAGCCGTCCTACTGACGTCACAGGCTACGACGTTGTCAGCTTGACGACTCCGGCCTCTAATACAGGCGGCCGTGGCAGAACGGAGGAGCGCCGCCATCCTCGCAGACAGTCGCCGTATCTCGCTGACGCGGCGGCCTAATGGCTCAATCCCGTACTCGCGCGTGGCGTGGCATTCTTCGGCAGGTGGGAAGCCCCCGAGGTAAGGCTCTTAAATCCTCGGCGTTCGACGTGCCCCACTTCGCTGATGGCTTCTCGACGACCGAACTCTATCTGCCGCTTGACAAACACGCGCTCCCTCGGAGCGGTGGCCACACGCACCATTAGGTCGGCGCTACTTCCCGGGGAACTGCCAACTCGGGCAAACAGGCGCGCGGGAAGTGCCAAATGGCTGTGGAGGCGGCCGGGCCCACGTCGCGGACAAAGGCGCAGGCTGTACGTCAGAGCCGCACAGCGCAGGTATTCACCGTCCGGCCGCCACTGTACACAAGATGCGGCTATGGGAAAGACAAACACGCCGGCCCCTCCTGCGGACGGCCACTCTGGAGCGGTTTGTTGTGTGAGAAGTGCTTTAAACGGGCGGAGGGTCAGTCTAGGGTTACGTGCGCCGCACTCGAACAACAAACACTCTCCGTTGATGAGTTCTCTGACGCCTCTTTAAGAATTTGACATACAAACGCCACAGTTGCTAATGGATTTTCGAATGTTGAACAACTCGATAGGAAATTTAAAAAAAAAACAGGAGGCACTAAACTTTGCGGCTACATATTGTTTTGGGAATGACGACGAGGAAGCAAATGATGACCGAAGAGAATCGTTCAATGTGACACAAGTGCAACCACGCAGATTGCTGCAGATTTCAATGCTGGACCATCAACGAGTGTGAGTGCGAACCATTCAACGAAACATCATCGACATGGGCTTTCGGAGCCGAAACCCCTTCCTGTGCCCTTGATGACTGCACGACCCAAAGCTTTACCCCTCGCTGGGCCGAAATTGAACTATAGATGACTGGGAACATGGTGCCTGGTCGGACGAGTCTCGTTTCAAATTGTGTCGAGAGACTGGATGTGTACGGGTATGGAGACAACCTCATGAATCCATGACCCTGTATGTCGGCAGGGGACTGTTCAAGCTGCTGGAGCCTCTGTAATGGTGAGGGGCGTGTGAAATTGGAGTGATATGGGACCCCTGATACGTCTTGATACGACTCTGATAGGTGACACGTACGTAAGCATCCTGTCTGATCACCTGCAACCATTCATGTCCATTGTGCATTACGACAGACTTGGGCAATACCACCAGGATAGTGCGACACCCCATACGCCTAGAACTGATAGAGAGTGGCTCCAAGAACACTCTTCGGAGTTCGAACACTTCCGCTGGCCGCCAAACTCCTCAGACATGAACATTATTGAACATATCTGGGATGCCTTGCAACGTGCTGTTCAGAGGAGATCTCCACAGCCTCGTACTCTTAGCGAATTATAGACTCCCTGCAGGATTCATGGTGTCAGTTCCCTCCAACACTATTCCAGACATTAGATGAGTCCATGCCACTTTCTTCTGCGGCACTTCTTGATGTGCGCGAGGGCTCCTACACGATCTTTGTTAGTTGTACCAGTTACTTTGGCTCTTCTGTGTGTTATGTGAGACAGAATCTTGACCGTACATCTACATCAATACTCTGCAAAGCACCTGACGGTGTGTCGCGGAGGGTACTTCTGGTACCACCAACTAAACCACCCTTCCCTGTCCCAATAGCGAATGGCGCGAGGGAAGAATGATTGTCGGTAAGCCTTTTTATTAGCTCTAATTTTCTCGTCTTGATTGTTTCCCTAGGTGTAGGTGCGAGGAAGTAATGTGTTGTCTGACTCTTCCCGGAAAGAATTTCCTCGAAATTTCAGTAGCAAACTTCTGCGTGCTGCGCAGGTACTAGAGTTAGTTGAACATCTACGTAACGTTCCCGTGTACAGATGCGCCATTCTTCATTGGATCTTCTTCATCTTTTCTATCAGTCCTGCCTGATAAGCGTGTGAGATTGATGAACAATACTCAAGAAATGGTCGAACAAGAGCCTTTAAGCCACTTGTTTCGTGGACTAGCTACCTTTCCTTAAGATTCTTCCTCTGAACTAGTCTGGCATCTCCTTTTCCTACTATTTGCTTCATGTAGTTATTCCTCCTAAGGTCTCTCTAAACAGCAGCAACGAGCCGTAATTTTGTTCAGTTTACTTGAATGAAAAAGCAGCGCCACATTCATCGTCAGACTCCTTCGAGCTTTCATAGAAACGCAGGGTGCGTTAATTTACGGGTGAACAAGTTTCACAGTTTCAAAAGAGTGTCAGTTAGTGATCTGTATGTTTTAAACGTTCAGATATTCGATGAAAGTGAGGACAGTGGCGAAGAAGTGGTAAAACATTCATAGATGAGTGATCGGACAAGAATTTGTGTTTTGTGAATCAGTTCTGTCTCAGAACGATCACATTCAGTAACTTTGCTGCGAAGCTGTGTGATTTTACATGTTGGCGTCAGAGAGTTACCGTTAACGCTTCCTTCAAAATGGAGGTGATTGAAGACAAAACTCTCGTTGAGTTACAAATAAAGTGTTCTGCGTCAGTCACTTGTTCATTGTAACACTACGTATTTCGATGGTTTCGCTTACGATTTTCATTCGGAGAATTACGTAATTATATCCTCAATATCATAGCGCAGAGCAGATACTCCTTTTCACATCAGGAAGCCAAGTGGAAAACAGAGTTTGAAGGCGACTTCCAACAGCTGTAACATAATTTTCGAAATGCGTGACACACAACTCTACTGATTTCCCTTAATTATTATCGTTTTCTGCATTATACCCTCTTCTGGGTGTAAAGAGATCAATTACCCTAGGTTTATGAAGGGTCACACCACCTTTCGTGCTAAAATGCCAGTTGGCTATATATATATGCCTGCAACAGTTTAGATGAGAGAGGTATTGTGTGGAGTGCCACTTCAATAGACGCCACAATATAGTATTAATAATCGACCTTTTCAGAGCGAGACAACCGCATACTTCTGAAACTGATGGTAATAAGAGACAATTCAGGCAACTGCGTGTAGAGTTGCGTTCTACCGTTCAATTTCCGGCGGGGTCAGGGATTTTCTCTGCCTCGAGATGACTGGGTGTTGTGTGATGTCCTTAGATTAGTTAGGTTTAAGTAGTTCTAAGTTCTAGGGTACTGATGACCATAGATGTTAAGTCCCATAGTGCTCAGAGCCATTTTGCGTTCTACCAGAACTACGGTTTTTGGCATATTTCGAATCCCACATTGTTCATGCTAGTCGGTTGTGTGTTATATAACCTTACAAAATATAAATCGCATTCTATAAGTAATAAAAGTTAGATGATCGCGTAACTTCCGCAATTATTATTGATGTAAGTTGATTACATACATGAATATAAAAATCTATATAATTATTGTTAGTATTATATACTCAACAGAACAGAACGTTCTTCATCAAAACGCAAGAATTTCCTGTTTTTATTGATAAGAGTAAAAGGTGTTTATGAGTAACAGAAAGATGTTTTATATAAGCCTGATGAAGTGCTGAAGACTTGTTTGATATGTTCTTATTTAATTTTACCTTTTCTCCAGAAATTGCGTGTTCTAGGACAAAATTATTAAACTGGTTCGTTTTTATTGTTACTACAACATCCCTCTGTTTCACGCTATAAATGAATAATTTCCCAATAAAACTTGTTTTATATAACAGTCAGGAGGATAGTTTTTTAGAACAAAATAATCCTTAGGCTACATGGCCTTTTATATAGTCTCACTCAGTTTCTAGGCGGCTCCCCACTTCCGGTTTCCAGAAGAATCTAGACACTGATCACATATGCAGACGGAGCGATAGAAATGTTGTAACGCCCGATAGGTATGCAACACGCTTAACGTACAGATAACGGGGCTAAGATCTTAACTGACAAATGCTACCTGCAAAACCACCGTGGTGTACGCTGACTTCTACATCTACATCTACGTGATTACTCTGCTATTCACAATAAAGAGCCTGCAGAGGGTTCAATGAACCATCTTGAAACTGTCTCTCTACCGTTCCAATCTCGAACGGCGCGCGAGAAAAAAGAACACTTAATTTTTTCTGTACGAGCCCTGATTTCTCTTATTTTATCGTGAAGACAATTTATCCCTATATATGTGGGTCCCAGAAAAATGTTTTCGCAATCACAGGAGAAAACTGGTGATTGAAATTCCATGAGCAGATCCCGTTGCAAAGAAAAACACCTTTGTTTTCATGGTTGCCACTCCAATTCACATTTCGTGCCTGTGGCCCTATCTCCCCTATTTCGCGATAATACAAAAAGAGCCGTCCTTCTTTGAACTTTTTCAGTGTCATCTGGCACTCCCATCTGATGTGGATCTCACACCGCACAGCAATACTCCAGAATAGGGCGGAAAGCGTATTGGCCGGGCGGAGTGGCCGAGCGGTTCTGTGTGCTACAGCTAGGATCCTGCCTCGGGCATGGATGTGTGTGATGTCCTTAGGTTAGTTAGGTTTAAGTAGTTCTAAGTTCTAGGGGACTGATGACCTCAGAAGTTAAGTACCATAGTGCTCAGAGCCATTTGAACCGAAGGGTATTGTAAGCAGTCTCTTTATTGGACCTGTGGCACCTGCTAAGTGTTCTGCCAATGAATTGGAGTCTTTGGTTTGCTCTACCCCCATTTGAGGTCATTTGTAATCGTAATCCCTACGTTTTTAGCTGAATTTACAGCCTTAAAATTTGTTTGACATATCGCGTAATCGAAATTTAGCAGATTTCTTTTAGTACTCGTGTGAATAACTTCACTTTATTCAGGGTCAATTCCCACTTTTCGCATCATACAGACATCTTATCTAAATCGTTTTGCAATTAGTTTTAGTCATCTGATGACTTTACAAGATGGTAAATGATAGCACCATCTACAAACAATCTAATAAGGCTACTGAGATTGTCTCTTATG
Organism: Schistocerca gregaria; assembly: GCF_023897955.1. Lineage (NCBI taxonomy): Eukaryota > Metazoa > Arthropoda > Insecta > Orthoptera > Acrididae > Schistocerca > Schistocerca gregaria. The sequence goes on from NC_064923.1 coordinate 243,742,343, forward strand.
TCGTTAATGTAGATCAGGAACAATAGAGAGCCTATAACAGACGATGTTCAATAACTCTGCTGTAGTGCCACTGTCATCAGTGATTTCACCGTTGTTATCGCGAAGTGTGTGTTGTTCTTAATGTAACTTAATTTAAGTAGTGTATAAGTCTAGGGGCCGATGACCTCAGTAGTTTGGTCCCTTAGGAATTCACAGACATTTGAACATTTTATCGCGCAGCGAAGGTATTAATTTCATCTTCTCACTGGTGTGCTTTATGTGTGGCCAGAATCTCTTTCGGTTTTCTGCCAGATTCCGAGACAGAGTTTCGTTGTGGAAATTATTAGAAGCATCTTGCATTGAAGTATGCTCTATATTTCGAACTTCTGCAAAACTTTGCCAATCTTGGGGATTTTGCGTTTTATGGTAGGGCTACGGTAGCCTACGGTAGGTTTACGACTCTAGTCACATATCATACATGTTCTATGGAAAAGACACTACTAACTAAATAAAAAAAAAATTAGCACCAGCAAAAGTCGCAACGTAACCTATTCTTCGTTTGGTCAGCTGCTGTAAAAAGGCATCTGAGGTTTGCACTAATACCGAGACTGTAACTAAGTACTTCAACAACTTAAGATGACGATGTGAAACATGCATGAGCGTAGTGGAACAATAAACAAGTGTCCTAAGCAGAAAACTGTTTTGTCCTCTTAATGTGGTCCAGAGTTGCACAAGAGGAGCAGAGGTGGGTAGCGTGGCGGTTGCTATGGGATGATGGGGTGATGTGGAGAAGGGGAAGAGGAGAGAATGAGATTGCCTGCTGCTAATATGATCGAAGTCGATATTCGTTGAACTATTTAGGGAACGCTGTTAGAACCTAAATGCAGGTGAGTGGCAAGGAACTGTATCTCACCCACGCAGGATACGGGCCCAGTGACTACCACCTGCGCCACCTGGGTCGGATTTTTAACGGCGATACCAGGTTAGGGGAGACCCTGCTCACGCAGCGTTCCAGTGCGTGTTACAACAGCGCCCACGCACAGCAAGTAGTTGCCTGGTTGACCACCAGGGGCGTCCTAGCCGGGAGACGCGTCCCACGCCGCGCGAGGATGCGGGCCGATGCTTCAGTAGGCGCCCAGCCGTCAGGGCGGTAACATCCTGTGTTCTGTCTGTGGTGCCCGCCGGTCGGTGCGTCGGACTCTGCTGCCTGTGCCACACAGTGTATGCCGGGCTCCCCCACCGGTCTGCGTATGCGAGTGGGATCCGCATGCGGCGACCTGAGCTAGTGGTGGAATGACATATGAAGGTGAGGATCAAGTAGCTGTTGCCCGGGGCGGGTGCAACATTTGTTTTTCTCATATGCTAGATTAAGAACCATTTTGTTGAAAGTGTTGAGGAGAAGCAGTTCCTCTATCATACTTTTTTTGAAAGAAAGGTTGTGCTAAATACACAATTTGTTATAATTGGCTACACCATCCACATGAATCTGAAAACAAAAAAATATTTGCAACCGTTGTAACGTTATCGAATGTTAGTCCTTTCAGAAGTGTTTATAAAACTCCTTTCCCGTCTGGAATGTTATACCGTAAAATCATACTCCAGCGTCTGATTTATCTCGATCAATGCTCGTAGCTAATGTGGTGTGGCGATGCGCTGTACTGCTGGATCTCTATCGGGAGATGAAAGTGAAAACGGTCGCCGCACAGGATGTTTTCGTTAATTAATATTACTGTGGTAGTTTAGTTATTTACTATCTTGAAGCTATAAGCACTGTGTATATACCAACATTCAATGTTACGTCTCTGCGAAATTATTTTGTTGACGTCATTTGAAGCAACAGAATTGCTAGAAACTCTATGAGATATTAGACGAATTCCAATATCTTAAAAAGAAAACCAGCTGCAATGCTATGTTACTTAGTTGTAACAAAAATTTTGTTATGCAGCAAGCACGTGTTTTGCAGAAGCGGAACCAAAGAATCCAGCAACGTGCTAAATCGAAATTGTCATAACAACAGGATACTGGAATAATTTCTTATAGTATATATATATATATATATATATATATATATATATATATATATATACCGACTCTGACTGTTAACGATATTCCTGTTATAGGAGCCAGCTCTTTGAGGTTTCGAAAGAAACTGTAAATTCCTACTAAAATTTTGCTAAAAACGAATGCTGTTATTTTGCGTTGTACGACACTTGCTTTGTTTTCAGGCTTGTCAAGAAACTAAATGAAGTAGTTATTGACACTGCAAGCGTGATAGTAATTTCGGTTCCAGTTCTTTAATTTTATGCGTAATAATATAATAGTCTGTGTATTTCCCTTTTTTACGAATAAATTCTTAGGCCGGTATGTAATGGAGTTATTTCTCCGCTTGTATAACATCTCTCTGTCACGTTTCCATCCTCTTAGGAAAATACTAAATTATAAAACTATCGACAGCCCATGATGTATGGTGTTTCATTTGGCAGTCGGTAATTCAGTAACTTGTTTACTTACATACGGAAAAAATTTTCAAGCCACCTGCAACATGACGTAGTTAGGACTTAATGTATTGCGATGTGAAAGCTCTCTCCTCTAAGCTCTGCATTTTTCTCTGAGAATCTCCATCGCAAGACAATGTGCTAGTAGGTGTTCTCTTTTTAGTGTCTCACTGCTTATCAAAAATCGATATTTTGTATTGTTACCTATTCGGAGCACATAAACTGATGAACGAAATGTCATGTGGAATGAACTGGGCAGTGTTGAAGCGTGGCAGAAACGGATGAGTTGCCCTTAAATTTTACTGGGTGTAGGCAGTATTTGGCGACAGTAAACGATAAAACAATATACTCCAAATTAAACACAACTGCTGTCTCAGTCACTGTCTATTAGTTACTACAGTCTTCTGTTTTTTCCCCCCTTTATTGTATTTCGATTCCCCCCAAAGGGGGCGGGCTGGCAGCAGCTTAATACGCCGCTCTTCAGCCTACAGAATTTTTTAAAAAACAAGAAACATTAAAAACAGACTTTAAAACGGTGCCGTAAAGTGTAAAAAGGCGGAAAATTATGGAAAGTTGAAACATAAAAGAAACGATGGGCGATGATGATATAATACACAGGAAACAGACAGGGAAAACAGTGGACAGACAATTAAAAAACACGGCGACAGTCTGGATTCTGTTCGCAAGTGATATAAATATCACACCCTGCGACAGCATGATACCTGTTCGCAACACTTCGGAAAAGACGCACAACACTTAACAATCACTGGGAACACTGCACTAAAAAGTCGGCACGAACGTGACGCACCACAGCCAAGGGAAATGGGGCGGGGGGAAACAGCCCTCTGATAGCGGCGACGTGTTTATTGAAACACAGGCTACAATGAAATTTGGATACCAATGGTGAGGAAAGTGAAGTGATCGATGAGAAACTTGCGTTACTGTCGAGCTACTTCCGGTAACTGCTTCTTCGGGGAATAAGAATATGTGAATGGGAGTCTTAACGTGTTTTTCCAGTGGGAATGGGTTGACTGCGTGTTCAGATCTGTAGGCGACTTTTGAGTGCGGCCAGCGGAGCCGAAACCCATCATTAGAGCGTGCGCTGACCACGTAGTTCCCGACCTCTCCGCCGATCGGGAAGTGGCGCTCTTGACCGCTCAGCTGTTAGCGGGGCTGCTCGCGGGCAGAGGATGCAGCGCAGATCTGACAACGAATTTCTAAACAGGGCACGTATTCTAGTTTGGCTCTACATCTATAGCTAAACTTTACAAATTAAAAGTGCGTGGCACAGGGTACGTCCCATTGAAACAGTTTTTTTTTTCGGTTTTCTCCCTTCTCATTCATGTGCGGAGCCTGGGAAAAATGACTGTTTAAGTATCTCCGCGCGCGCCGTGATACGTTTAATCTTGTCTTAGCGATCCCTGTGGGAGCGGTATGTAGGGGTGTATATATTCTTAGATTCTACAGGTAAAGTTGGTTCTAAAACCTTTCTAAGTAGGTTTCCGCGGAATAGTTTTCTTCTTTACGCTAGCGTCTGCTAATTCACTTCTTTCAGCACCTCTGTTACACTCTTCTTTTTAATAGACTGGTGCTGTCCTTTATATTCTTTCAATTCTATTTGGTACAGGTCCCACACACTTGGGTAATACTTCTGAATGGTTCGTACGAATGTTTTAGTACTTCAGGATGGTTCGTACGGATGTTTCGTTTGCCATGTTCTTTGCAGACATATTGCGTTTCGCTGGTGTTCTACCTATGAACCGCTGTCTCACACTTGTTTGACGTACGACTGAGGCTACAGGCTACCTGATCGTTCCATTTCAAGTCGCTTCAAACTGTTACATCTAGGTACTTGTATGAAATGACCGACTCCAATTGTGACGCATTGTATTATAGTGTAGGATAATATGTCGCATCGTTTTGTGAAGTGGACAGTTTTACATTTCTGAACATGTACAGCAAGCTACCAATATTTTCTCCCCTTGGAAATCTTCTCAAGATCTGACTGTATATCTGTGCAACTTCTTTTAGACAGTACTTCATTTTCCGAAAAAAATTATGTTAATATTGGCCAAGGATTCATTAATATACAACACGAAAAGCGACACCCTTTCCTGGGGCACATCCGAAGTTACCCGTATATCTGATGTTGATTCTCCATCTAGTGAAACTTGCTGTGTTCTTCCTACCACTGAACCCTCAGTGCAAATTTCGTCTGATACGTCAGACGATCGTACTTTTGATAATAAACGTAGATAAGGTACTGGATCAAATGCGTTTCAAAAATATAGGACTAATACATCTACCTTATTGTACCTTGACCCGTGGATTTCGGTATGTCATCTGAGGAAAGTGTGAGTTGGGTTTAACGTGCCCGATGTTTCCGGAATCTAATGGGCATGAAGAAGTCATCCTGTTCGAGATAACTCATTAAGTCTGAATTCAATACAGCAAATAAATGTCAAGGTCATTGGACTGCAGTTTCGTGGATCACGTATGTACCGTTGATGTAGACGGTTGCGACTTGTGCTTTATTCCAGCTACTGGACACGGTTTTCTGTTCGAGGGATCCACGAATATTACGGTTAAAAGAGGAGCTAACGCAGGCGCAAATTGAGAATCGAATCTGTCAGGGATTCCATTGGCCTAATTAGCTTTTTTTCAGTTTTAACGATTTCAGCTGTTTCTCAACACCACTGACACTAATATCTGTACCATTCATATTTTTAGTGGCACGAGAATCAAACTGAAGAAAGACTCCTGGCTTTTCCGTAGTAAAGAAATCGGAGTTAAGCATTCTAATTTTGTTTTCTTCACAACTTTATAAACAATTTCTATCCGGTACTACTGTACGTTGTGGTAATTAATTTAATGTTGTGTCATTTACTGTAGGATCCCCCTAAACGTCGGTTTCTCTGTCGTTTGTCATGAAACTGTCCCTAAAGTGTCCATTTTGATGTCCAGTTAGACGATCTACATGCCAGGGTTTAGTAATATGCTGCCTCAAGGAAAAAATTCGAGGTTCCATTCATATACTCCACTATCTTCAACCTCTATAGTTTGAAGGGAAGGTCAGCCCACAGTTTTCCAGTATTGTCGGATGTTGTAGAATTGTCCAGTTGGAAACACATAGATGTGCAACGCGTCAATGTAAATTCTTGGAACCAATTGCTACATACGACTAATACATATGATAATTTTGTTTTTCCAGATATGGCAACGTGTGATCATTACCGGCTACAATAGTTGTTCTTGTTTGTTATGCCGGTATTAAAATACTGGAATTTCTTGCCATCACACCACGTAAGAAATTAAAACGTTTTACTGTCAGTCTTCAACTTACTGATATGGTATAAAGTCACCAGTTCGGACAAGTAACTACCGTCTTCAGATCGCTGTTAAGTTCAAGTGTTAAAGCACACTGCGACGTGCAAACGTTAATACAAACTAACGTCGTGTATTAACGGAGGTCTGAAGACGATCATCACTTAGCGAAACTGATAGATGGTTCAGATGGCTCTGAGCACTATGGGACTTAACACCTGAGGTCATCACTCCCCTAGAACTTAGAACCTAACTAACGTAAGGACATCACACACATCCATACCCGAGGCAGGATTCGAAGCTGCGGCCGTAGTGGTCTCGCGGTTGCAGACTGAAGCGCTTAGCCACAACGGCCGGCAGCGAAATTGATAAAACCACACAGGCATTCTGCGGTCGACCGTAGTGATCGAAGTTTGAAAGTTACTGTCGTTATTTGGCATCGCCTTTGCTGTTCATTTTACTGCAAATCATAAAAGCAGTTGAATAAAAATACATGCAAGTTAGGATTATAGTCATTATGTTAACGTATACATTAACAGTGCACTTTGTTATTCAGAAACATCAACAACCGCACATGCTGTTAAGAATACGGTGTCGAAGAAAGAGTTCTGTGAATGATGATTATATTCCTAACCTACGTAAATTTTTATTCAACAGTAATTATGATTTGCGGCAAAACAGACGGCTACATACCGATGAACGTATACAGTCACGGAAACATTCGTGAGAAATAGTGGTAAAAAAGGATGTAGTACTTTTCTGAAGGGAGAAAACTCAAAATATGAAACAGCAGTTCGTACCTGCAGGAAAGAATGCTGAAAGCGACAGTTCCTCATTAAATATGTAAAAATAATATTTGACCAAATGCTTGTTACTATTAGCCCAGTGCGTTCCAAACTACTACGTGCTTGCCTCCAAAATACATGTTTACAGTTGTGTCTAGTGAAACGTGAATAACAGTCACCCGCTGTTTATAGACTTTGTTCACAACGGATGAAGTGGCAATTTATAAACACATGTTAATCTTCTTAGCCGCATGACATTTAAAGATATACTGGTAATCTTACCATAGATTTAAGATTCTAAGCATATTATTTGTTTGTGTCCACACACTTGTGAGTTGATATGGCAGTTACATTAGAATGTGGTTTAGCTCGTGCAGTAGAATGCTTGTTATCTTCACGTAATGGATATTAACTGAATGAATTATATTCAGGAAAAAAGAACTTGCAGCTCAGAATAACAGTGTTGCAACATCGAAACTTCCCTTCAGCAAAAGCATTGTTTATGATGCAGTGTAATAAAACATTATAGTAACTAAAGCCGACCACTACCCGATGGAATCTTGGGAGCGTCCTATTATATGTGGCGTGATATCGTCTTCCTTCGACCACTGAATTGACCTACAAATACTCAGTTGTAGGAGTATCTTTAAATTAATATCGACTACTAATCGCTGGGCAGCTTACCATGCATCGCGTTGGAAGATCATTGGTAGAAGTGAAATAAGTGCGAACTGGGGACTGAATCATATTTTTGAATTTTTTATATGCACTTAGCCACCTAGCCAGACTATGTTGTTTCGCGTAGTATGCACGTACAGTTTGTTAGAAGAGACAGAACAGATCTCCAGTCAGCTGTTTTCGAAGAGTTAGAAACAGTGAAATCGTGTGGTGTACAGCCGACACCGCACGTGACTTCCTTAACTGCTAAGTAAATGACGTTTCATGATACGCTCCAGTTCTTGCTAACCTAGCGCAGATTTGTGCAGGAGCCTCTGAAAACTAAAAACACTGTGTTCAGTGCACATGATCTTCAAGATGTGAAGATAAAAACACGATGTTCAGTAGTACATGAGTTTCAAGATACTAATGTTTCGTACAACACGTAAAACCGGAAACATGTACATCCAAACAATGTTGTCTCTGACCGCTACAGAAAGATAAGTCAGTTCGACGACGAAAGTGTGGTTTTGGTTAAGAATGTTTACTCGATGTACCACATCGTCAGTGCTTGTTTTTGTGTTTAACGTACATATCATAACAGTCACACATACTTTTCCAGTGAAAGGCACAATCTAAAATTAAACTTCAGTACTTTTATCATTTTCAAATATGTCAAATGTGTGTGAATTCCTACTGCACCAAACTACTTTGGTCATCGGTCCCTAGACTTACACACTACTTAAACTAAATTATGCTAAGAACAACACACGCACCCATGCCCGAGGGAGGACTCGAACCTCCGGCGGGAGGGGATTTTCATTTGCACTCACCCACACCGCTCTCAAAGAAGACACTTACAAGAAAAGATGTTGAGTGTTGCTACTTCATACGGGTATGAAGCACTTCAGCCGCAAACGTATGTTAAATAAGCAAGACATTAACCATAAGAAATACTGTGTATACATACCATGTCGAGCGAGGTGGCGCAGTGCTTAGACACTGGACTCGCATTCGGGAGGACGACGGTTCAATCCCGCGTCCGGCCATCCTCATTTGGGTTTTCCGTGATTTCCCTAAATCACTCCAGGCAAATGCCGGGATGGTTCCTCTGAAAGAGCACGGCCGACGTCCTTCCCCATCCTTCCCTAATCCGATGAGACCGATGACCAAGCTGTCTGGTCTCCTTCCCCAAAAACAACCAACCAACAACAACATACCATGTCAGACTGGCGACCGCAGGCTACAGAAAGCGCCATATTAACTTGAGGAACACCGAAGCAATGCATCTCTGTGTAAAGGAATAAGGATGATTAAAGTGTTGCGTGACATGTGGAAGAGTGTCAAAGTATGTGTGAAAAATTTTAACTGGCAGATAAACGAAAGGAAAATATATGCCAGATATGTCCACGAAACGTAATTAAATAATTTCAAGAACTGCTTTTCAGGGGGAATGTATGAATAACTTTTAGCTACCTATATAATGCTTCCAGGGTGACAGTAATAATGATACATGAAACCGTTGACTTACGAGGAATCATTCTCCATTTATCTGTTTGAAAAATGGGAAGGAAACATAATTTACTCAGCATTTCAGCTGAAAGCTGTTCTGTTATTCAGATTCAGTAGCTAGAACGTATATATACGTGAAATATCAGGTGATTTCGAGAGTTTGATCATAGATAGTTCAGAGTCGAACGCATCGACAGCTGACAGGTACTACTCCACATTTAAGGTAGTACTGTTCTGTTTATTTTTTATATTCATCTGCCGTGCCCAACATTCTTGGTAGCTTATGCTCTGCTTTTTGAGAATTTTGTCTTTGGTAAGGAACGTTCATGCTACGTAAATATGATTTTAAAGCGTGGTGACGCATCTTGTTTGGCGGTGGATTTCTTAGCTGACTGTGAACGGAATTCACCTGACTTCAATCATAAACAACAACGCTTTCTCTCCTTTACGCCTGAGAAAAATAATTTAGACGGCACCACAGCTAGATCAATAGTTCCTGATATACAGAGCGCTTGCGTGTGATATAATGGTGTGGAGCATTATATCGAACTATTCATCGGACTTAAGACCGTGGCAGCAGGCAGAAGAACCAAAGTACATACATTTTACTCGGTAGTTGGTATGTGAGGAATATTTGTTTAGGAATTGCTTGCTATGTGTGGACCTTTGTTAGACAGATTCTCTAGGTCGTAGACTAGAAGCTCCTCGGTCCTAGATTATCTCTACATGCTTCATTTCCAAATATTTTCTTGACAATTATCTCTTAACCGAGAGAGAGAATTACAAGATTCACATTTTCAGCTAGCTGTTTTTCTCACCTGTACATGGGATCTGCAAGTACTATTTAATTTATAGCCTCATAGCCCTTCGTACTTCGAACGAAATTTTCGTATGTGTCTTTGAAGCTCATCTTAATTGGCGGTGGTTTTGTATCAAATAGGAGACATTATGGTCGAATTCAGTTGTGTTTAATAAAAAAAGAAAACATCGTGACCTTAAGGAACTCAAAAAAAGTGAGTACGTTCCAGTAATTTTAACAGCCGAAATATATGTGCGCAGCAAGTCAGAAACATAGTTCTGGAAGTGGACAAGTATCATAGAAGCATGCTTTGCGGTATTCATGGCGGGTTCTAGGCCGACTTTGACGAACGCACAGAAACATTTAACAGAACGGCGTCTTCTGATACAGAAGATCTTCAGTTTTTTTCTTCTTGCAACAATATGTTACTTCACTCTTTTTGAGATGGTATTACCACATGTTCGCTTAATTAAAACTGTAAACCAGCTCCAAACTGTGGTGTAATTTCTTTTCAGTGTCGTTATCCGCGCATTCTAGCACTTTTTATCACTCCTTGAACGTCTCCAAAAGGAGTTGTGTCGGGACGGATTCGCGGCGAAACGATCTCCGAAGTGCAGTTAATTGCCGACCGAACCATATTTGGCTCAAGGTGTGTGTAATTAGCGAAGCGACTATAAGGAGATGAAAAGTCCCCCGTAATTAGTTTTTAGGAGTCGCTTCGGTATGCCGTCAGCACTGCACAGCACGCGGTCCTGGGATAAGAGCTTGGTTTCGGTGGGGGGGGGGGGGAGGAGTGGTGAGGAGGGGGGGGGGGACTGTCTTCGCAATCAGCTACCATGACGGCACCAAAAATCGACGAGAGGCCGCATCATCGCTGCCGGACGCTCCGTCTTTATTTACCCCTTCCTCGCGGCGCGCATTTTTGTTCGCTTTTCCTCGCCCTCCGCGGGGATTATTATTCACTTCGTCACGACGGCCGGCCGGTCGCTGATTAACGCGCTCTGTCCGACTCGGCGCGACGGAGCAGGCCGCGCCAGTCAGCTGTCAGCCGCCCGGCGCGAGCGATCGCTTATCGCGCACTGCGCATGCGCCGACTGCCACGCGGCGTGAAATACCGATTAACTCTGTACCCGCGGCCGTTTCGTCGGCTCCCGGGCCACCAGTGCGCTCGGCCATTACCTGTCACTGTCGTTATCTGCCACCGCACGACGAGGCGTTAAAACACCGCAGGTATAATTTCAACTAGTGTCTCCACATAAACGATTGACCCGTGGTAACAGAAGCACGAAGTCCTCTCATATTTTGCCAAACGTAACTGATACTACAGTAACGATTGTTGGTTATCTATGGGTACTCCAGCACGTGGAGCATTACATTTTCGCCCTGGACTCTCCGGGTTCAATCCCAGATATGGACGGGAATTTTTCGTTTCCGTGTTTCAGTCCCTTCAGAAAGGGTCCAGGTCCTCACAGTCTACTGTCAAACTAGTACCGGGAATGCTTCCCGGTTGTAAGAGGCTCCCGCATCGATGGGGCTGCCATCCTCCCCACCTACCGCCAAGGTGAAAATACAGGGTGTATCACAAAGCATTCCGATTTGGCACGTCTATATTTCTGAAACTAATAAACATATACAATGAATTTCGCTTTTTGAGGAACGAGAAATTCAAAAAGTTTTTTTTTTCAGACCCTTCCATAGGTGAAACTTCCTGGCAGATTAAAACTGTGTGCCGGACCGAGACTCGAACTCGGCACCTTTGCCTTTCGCGGTCAAGTGCTCTACCAACTGAGCTAGCCAAGCACGACTAACTTCACGTCCTCACAGCTATACTTCTGCCAGTACCTCGTCTCCTACTTCCCAATCTTTACAGAAGCTTTCCTCCGAACCTTGCAGAACTAGCACTCCTGAAAGAAAGGATATTGCGGAGACATGGCTTAGCCACAGCCTAGGGGATGTTTCCAGAATGACATTTTCACTCTGCAGCGGAGTGTGCGCTGATATGACACTTCCTGGCAGATTACAACTGTGTGCCGGAGCGAGACTCGAACCCGGAACCTTTGCCTTTCGCGGGCAAGTGCTCAAGTGGTAGAGCACTTGACCGCGAAAGGCAAAGGTTCCGGATTCGAGTCTCGGTCCGGCACACAGTTTTAATCTGCCAGGAAGTTTCATATCAGCGCACACTCCGCTGCAGAGTGAAAATGTCATTCGTTCCGTAGGTGTTTAGTATTCCCCATTGAGATGAACGGCATATTCAATGGGGTATTCAAAAATGTTCCCGCACTGCAGCGAGCATGTCTTGAGTTACAGCTTCATGTTCTGTTGTGCGATATATCAGTTCATTCATTGTTGTTGGTAACGTAGGCACATAAACACGTTCTCCAGGGTTGTAAAGAGGTCCGTTGACCTTGGAGGCCAGTAATGTAAGGCTGAATCATTTGGTCCACTGCGACCGTCCCTCATCCAGTAATCCTTTGATTTAAAAATCCCTGCACTTGCAGATACCAATGAGCCCCATACTGTTGGTGAATGAAGTCATTCGAATCCAGTTCTCAAGCATATCGATATATGTGCTTGCACCTGTAACAGTTTTCTTAGCAAAGTAAAACGGAACATACAACTTTTCCAGTGAAACTGCGTAGAACACATTACATTTTGGTCTGTCCCTCTCACGTTGTACAACTTCACGTGCTTGTTCGTACCCCATATTCTCACAATTATGACGGTTCACCTTTCCATCTAAATGTAATGTTGCCTCGTCACCAGACACTAAGCGTGGAAGAAAACTGCCATCCTCCATCTTGACAAGAACGAAATTACAGAACTCCACAAGTAGTCGTTTTTCACCTTCACGAAGAGCTTTCAGTAGCAGATTTTTTATGGTTTCATGTGTAAACGTCCACGCAACACGATCCAGATGGATATCGGGGGGCAAGTTGAGCTGTCGAGGTGCACAGCGAACGGATTTCTGCCGACTCCTTGTGAAACTATGTCTGTGTCAGACACTCGGGGACGGTCCGGCGATTTGCCTTTACACAAACAACCTGTTTCTCGGAATTTTGCATGCCCTCGTCTAATGCTCTGTGCCGTAGGAAAACACGAAACGCTTTCTGTTTTCCCGACACCATTTGTACTCGAGCTGAAGTGGACGCACGCTGCTGCTACCTAGCGGGAACCATGTAAACCTCAAAACATGCCCTTTCCAACAGTACGTTATTCACACACGTATTTTTTTTTAAAAAAAGAAAAATCACAATAGTTATGTTTTTAAAATTGGATGATTCTTTTGTTACACCGTGTGTACTGCACTTTACCAGCAGGAAGGCCAACAGGCTGATCACGAGCTTGTTCCACATACGTTACTTTTACTTTAATTATGTATGTCTGTGTGTAATTGAATGGTTTGGTCTTAATTTATTGTGGTATCTTCATGGTTTGAAATACTGAACAACTGTTACATGCATCCTTAATGGCAACATTTTTAATTCGCGTGTTGTGCCATTATTGCTCAGTACATGTATTTTATTTCTTACAGTAAGTTATTACGTTTGTTTTACATTGCTGCAAACTATGAATAATATTTATGTTTGTGTAAGATCGAGAGTTAAGCGAACAGTTAAATAATCACCAGTGCAAACGAACATCCACTATTGCGGTGTAATCCCACATGGCACTTGTATTGGAAACTCACCCCAGCGCCTCACATTACAGAATGTCTACCGGTCATCTTACATACCCATTATAAAACAAGAACGTTCGCAAACTTTTTTTCTGTTGCTGCCGTCCGCTACCGAAACAAGCTACCCTGTACGTTTAAACGCCGTGTTGCGTTTAAGTAAAAGGTGAAGCAATCCCTTTTGTCAACCTCATAACTTGACCATAAAAAATTAACGTTTTTGGTCTGTTTGTCAAACAGCAAAGCAAATGCCACATTTTCTCTCAGTTACGCATCTTTGTCTTTTCATTCTTCAGTCATTCACGAAACTTCCTCCCACTCTCGGAATTACTTGTGTTCTGTCGAATTCATCATTGTCGTCCTTTCCCATCACATTTCTGAGGCCTGTTGCTACCAGTTCCCTCAGTTTAGACCTCTGTTATCTGCCAACATACTTTTCAGGAACGAATATAAACTACTATATCTTTTCTTACAGCATCTACTATACTACGTTGCAGTTGTTTCTAAGTGTAGTATGATATATTAAATGTAAGTGTATTTATGACATCTGTTTCGTTATGTACGTAATGCAGAGGGCGATGTTAAAAGTTGCTGAGAATTTTTCCGGGTTGTATGGCCGTCGTCCATGGAACTCTTCAATCCCTGATTCGGCCAGACTCAGCACAACCAGGAGCACCTCCAAAGATGTCCAACGTAGCCTTGGACGAAACGTCAGGGACTGAAGAGTTCCATGGACCACCCATACAACCCGGAAAAATTCTCAACAGTTGGAACATCCGGTCGTGAAAAACTTCATTGTGTGGTTCTGAAAAGTAATGCATCCGAATTTTTTGATGTGACAACTCTTAAAGCTTTCGAAATAAAGCAAACGTTATGAGCATTCTACATCTTTATTCTTAATGTCTGCACATTTGCAGCCTCTTGTCGCTAGAGGGCTCCGAATTGTAGCGTGTAACATGACTGTGTGTGACGTAACTATGTCGGCGCTTGAGGAACAGAGTGCTGTAATCGAGTTTCGAGTTCCGAGAGTCCGTACACACACGGCATCATCACCGTCAGCAGACTACAAATGAGCCCTGCGACATCTGCAACAATCCGACATCCAGGGTTCACTGTGATCGATTACTCTCCATACAGTCCCGGCTGTTTCCAAAACTTACAAAGAGCACTTTCGATGATTGTTGTTGTTGTTGTTTGGGGAGGGAGGCCAGACAGCGAGGTCATCGGTCTCATCGGATTAGGGAAGGAAGGGGAAGGAAGTCGCCCGTGCCCTTTGAAAGGAACCATCCCGGCATTTGCCTGGAGCGATTTAGGGAAATCACGGAAAACCTAAATCAGGATGGCCGGACGCGGGATTGAACCGTCGCCCTCCCGAATGCGAGTCCAGTGTCTAACCACTGCGCCACCTCGCTCGGTACACACTTTCGATGACTTCACTTTGATAGTGATAAACAAACTGGCTCTCGTTGGGAGAAATGTGTTCGTCGCTAGGGTGCCTGTGTATATAAATAAATTTGTGGACATGAAAAATAATGATGTAACTAACTTTTTTTCTGCCTTACGGCAGGTCATGTCATGGGGAAAGCCTCGTCAGAGAGGTCCACCGCATGAGCGTCTAGGGAAGTGATTCCAGTGGTGGTTTCCCATTACTTTCCACTGATGATGATGAAACGATAATGAGGACAACACAGCACCCAGTCCCTGAGCGGAGTAAATCTCCTGCCCAGCTGGGAATCGAACCCGGGCCCCTATGCGTGACAGACCGCCACGCTAACCACTCAGCTATCGGGTGGACAATAAAGATGTAGAATGTTAACAAAGTTTGTTTTATCTAAAACACTAAAGAGTTTTACATAAAGAGATCGGAGGCAATGCTTTTTAGAAGTTCCTCGCAAAAAGGTTAAATGACGTTAGATGTAAGAGATAGTCCTATCTTGCCAGGAAAGGTAACTTTACAAGTAAGGTGTGTGTGTGTGTATACGTATGTGTGTCTGTGTGTTGTAAGTGTTTTATTTTTCGTTATGTTTATCAATAATTTGTTGTTAACAATTATTTGGTCGTTCTTTGTTACTTGCTTTCTTCAATTAATAAAGCATATGTATTGAGCAAGGAGGTGCCAGGACTAGATTTGTTTGTAGCTTGTACGAACAGTGGCGCAATATGTGAACTTAAGGTGCTCTATTAAAGTGAGAATCTTCATATAGTTCAAGCTATTGAAGGAGCCCAAATAAATTAAGGCGAAGTGTGTCTGGACAGATGACAGTTTGTCCCAGGTAGCCTTACACATTTTAATGAAATCGTCATCAGAGTCATCCCGAACTTCTTGTACTTCTCTAATGTCTCTATAGTCTACTTTCACAGATATATTATTTTCTTTGGCTTCTTCGTCTTGGTATTTCTTTTTCTTTCTAAATAGCTGTGTTCTTTTTGTATAAATCTCTGTAGAGTCTGAGGAACAGATTTCAATGCTTTCTTCAGCACAGACTCTGCTACAGCATGTCCTCAGGATATTAAGTTAGGTTTTCAGGGAAGTCTGGCGAGACATTTTGCAAACAGGTGGCATAACTGGATGAGTGTAAATAGTTTTCACAAAACAGATTTCATTTTTCGGGAGATTTGGGATTATAGATAGATAGATAGATATAACCCGAAAATTATTTATGTAGGCCTAATATCACTAGCTGCCTAGGTAGATATACCAGCAGCATTAAAGACCCCACAACTGATATTCTCCTTCTTTATTGTTTACCAGAATTTGGAACGAAGTTGCTAGTGGATGCAAAATACTCGACACATTAAAACTTAGTACGGCCATAGTAGCTTTGAAATGCCGTTGAATGCGCCGTCTACACTCAGTTACCGCTGCAGCCATTCAAGGAGCCAATGAAAAGCTTTATTACCGATAAAATGTGACATACAGGATATTGCTTGTCAGAACACCACAATGCTGCCAGGTTTGCATTGAGATCGTCTTACTGTTCGATTCGTTTCATCTATGCAATTTGCATAAGATTAGCGTATCTCGGATGTAGATGGCTGTGGCAATAGGAGAGGTATATTGCGCGTCCTGAAGGTGTAAGACTTGCATTAAGAAAGGCGGTAACAGGGTCGACCGAATAGTGTAGGAATCCAGGTTGAAGTCTCGGTTTTATGATAGCACATGCTGACCACTGTCAGTAAATTACTAGCTCATGTCGATGGGATGCTGCACGCCTATTTAATGGTAAATGCATTAACTTCAAACACGTGGACGTTATATTACAGGCTTAGAGCAGTAAATGCAGTCGAGCATTTTTGATTACTGCTTCTCTTCGACGTGTCCTCTCCTTAAGCCTTCATATCCGCCCGTAGGCCTGGAACCTGGAAGAGGCGGATTAAACAAGATGTATGTCGACGAGTAGTTACGTTCCCTCGTGCCCTGCTCCACGAGGGGCAAATTACGCGTCCTGTACTCTTTGCCAGCTAACAGCAGTGTGCAGAACTGCGGAACTGTCGGACATAAATAAAACCCAACTCTGTAATCCCTAGGAAGTTAGCACACTAAGTCACAGGCCAACTCCGCGTAGTTAATTTAACGGGTCATAAATATTTGGACTGTGCTAGAGATTCTTGGCCTCCAGGAGGTAAATAAACTCACGAGAAATGTTGCTGCGGCACAAGAAGTGCAACTCCCTACCCAAAAGATTGGCCAGGAGGTCACTTTAACTCCTCCTGACTGCCAGGTGAAACTACTAAAATCACTGTTAAATAAGAAATTCGGTAATCGTAACATGGGAGCCAGAAGGATATTACATTGTTGTGCTTCATCATTTTTTTTTTTTTTGTAAGGAAGCATCAGCGGATACTTCTCTATCGTCGCTTATTCACTTGCAAACAACCAGTTAACGCCTCAACAAAATGGCTGAGCTCAACAACACAGTGCTTTACTAACGGTTGTTGCGTTGAAGATACTACTTGCTTACCGCCGTTCACATTCGTATCAGTTCACCCAGATGCTAACCTGTGACCCTTTAGTTAAACACTAAATGCTCACCGAGCGAGATGGCGCAGTGGTTAGCACACTGGACTCGCATTCGGGAGGACGACGGTTCAATACCGTCTCCAGCCATCCTGATGTAGGTTTTCCGTGATTTCCCTAAATCGTTTCAGGCAAATGCCGGGATGGTTCCTTTGAAAGGGCACGGTCGATTTCCTTCCCAATCCTTCCATAACCCGAGCTTGCGCTCCGTCTCTAATGATCTCGTTGTCGACGGGACGTTAAACACCACTAACCTAACCTAACTAAATGCTCATCATGCTTGAACTAGGCTTTACCAGAAGATAATTATCTCTGCACAGGATAGAGCAGCATGGAGAGCTGCATCAAACCAGTCTCTGGACTGAAGATCACAACAACAATAACACACATCAAAATATTACTAAATCTCAAGAAACCATTAAACACAGGGCGACAAACTTATTTTTCCTTGCCAGACAAGCAGAGTATAACGTCATATAACGACGTTTCCGGAGATTTTACGTAATAGTTTGAAATATGTGACTTATGTTTGCCGGCCACGTGATGTATAATGCACCGAAAACCTGAATTTCGCCTCGTTATAACTTCCATAACGATTACCGCCTTTTCATTAGTCAAAGAGGACAGCCACGTGTTAAATTAGTGGAGTCCGGCTTCTCAATATGAATCACCGCAGCGGCGCCTTTGGCAATGTCACTAATATTAAAATTAAACACCTCCACTTTTACCCGTCGGACGGCCAGTTAGATACTCGTCCAGTTAGCAACCACTTACTGTGAATATGAATCGACAGGCATGTTGCAACATAATCACAGTAAAATTCACACTGATCCTTGAAAGTTTATGTGTATTTAATCGAATTACGCACCACAATATTTTACACTTGGTTATTAATTTCGGTCTGTGACGACTCATTTCAAGACCAGAGCACAAAAAACAATTTTCCATTTTCTTAGGTCTTGAAGGCAGCCATCACAGACCGAAATTAATTATCTACTGTGAAATATTATGGTCTGTAACTGGAAAAATATGAAAAGATCAGATGGAGTACTCTTAGGAATAAAAAATTACCTTGTTGTTACGTAGGTAATGAAAAATTATCTAAAGCGATAAAATATTGCAGTACTATGATTTCCGTGACTTGCTATTGCTACTCGTAATTCGCTTTCATTTAAGATCGTGTATACAAACAAGGACTGTTGTAATTAGTGAAAATGACCACAGACTTCACTGCTGTTAATTGGAAGGTGATTTACCGTTGGAAGATAACAAGAAAAGAAGAGGAACTCTCTTTTTTGAAAATAGATCTTAGGTTAAGGACCACTAAAGTATATTTGAAGACACATCGATGAGAACTGGTGTTTGACATCGCTTAGAAATTAAAAAAAAATACATGTCCACTGGTTTTGGACATTTAACTCCATAAGCGAGTGAAATAGGGGATAAAATTTGTATGAAATTATTACATTATCAAACGTTTTCAAAGCTAAATCTATGAAAGTTTGTATTTGGCTTCTCTGTTAGAAATAAAAACAAAGACTGTTTCACTGTTTTCGGAAATTCAACCTCTATGGGGATGAAACGTTTTTTGAAAGTATGTTGCTATTAAGGCCATTTCCAATCTAGACCTACGAAAATTGGTATTTAGTTTCTCGGTCAGAAATGAAGGAATACATGTTGTAGAATTTTTGGAAATTGAACCCACATGGGGACGAAATAGTTGGTAAACTTTTTAAAAAAATTATTCGTTATTAAACAACCACTAAAGTATTTTTAAACTACACCCATGAAAACTTGTATTTCACCTCGGTTATAAGTTTAAAAAAATACGGGTTCACTGTTTTTGGAAATTCAATCCCATAAGCGAGTGGAACAGGGGATGAACAGTTGTATAAAATTATTTGATTATCAAAACATTTTCAAATCTAATTCTATGAAAATTTGTATTTAGCTGCTCTGCTAGAAATTAAGAGAAATGCATTTCACTGCTTTTGAAAATTCAATCCCTAAGGGAGTGAAACAGGAGACGAATATTTTTAATCAAATATTTCATTGTGTTATAAAAATTTTTGAAGCTAAATCTATGATGGTTTGGTATTACACTTCTCGATCAGATAAAAAGATATATGTGTTGGAGTATGAAAGTTTCTATAGAAATATCACCTCAAGAACGGAAAAGACATTATTAACAAAAATCTTAGACTCCAGCAACCAGGAATTGCTTTATAGTCAGAAATACATTCCTAAAAGGCCATGCTTGTATGGCCTTCGTTATCGTGAAAAGTTTAGAATGTGTTGTAGTTCGTAATCAATATAAGAATTCGATAAAAGAAAAACGAAAAAGACCTGTGCACTCCATATAGGCTACGTGAGCGAAGCAGCGGGCGCTAAGCCAGTAAAATAAATAACTGGCAAAGAAAATAGGCGTACATAAATACAATAGGCAACGCATGAAATCAAGTAATCGGTCAAAAGCGTCTCGAAGGACAACTCCAGTTTCACCGACCAAAGTGGCATTTTTCCACAGTGCATCTCCAGTTCCGTCAACGTCATCCCGGCCGGAACGCGCCCACGAATTCTCCAGCGGCGTCCACGCGAGCTCCAGTGGCGAGGGGAAATCGATAGCTCCGCAGCCGCCGGTTCGGTCTGAGGTCCTGCTCCGCGAAGCCACTAATCGAGGATTGAAGGGGGCGGTAACAACAGCTGCTGTGTCTCACCCTGCGCATTTCCCACCTTCTAGTTCATCACTGGTTCCCAAATTCCAGTACAGCTGTCATTGC
The DNA here is from genome assembly GCF_023897955.1 of Schistocerca gregaria. Taxonomy (NCBI): domain Eukaryota; kingdom Metazoa; phylum Arthropoda; class Insecta; order Orthoptera; family Acrididae; genus Schistocerca; species Schistocerca gregaria. Next base: position 243,762,365 of record NC_064923.1, read on the forward strand.
CGGGGACTAAGAAACTCTTGCTGTAAACACCATCTGTAATACTGATATAAACAACCGTACTACACTGAAGCGCCCAACAAATTGGTATAGGCACGCATATTCAAATATAGAGATATGTAAACAGTCAAAATACGGCGCTGCCATCGCCAAAGCCTGTATCTGGCACAGTTAATACATCGGTTACTGCTGCTGCAATGCCAGGTTATCAACATTTAAGTGAGTTTGAACGAGGTACTATACTCGGCACGTGAGCGATGGGACACAGCATCTCTGAGGTAGCGACTGATGACATCAGATGAAGTGGGTATTTTCCAGTAAGACCATTTCACGAGTGTGCCGTGAATATTAGGAATCCGGCGAAACATCAAATCTCCGACATCGCTGCGGCCGGAAGAAGATCCTGCAAGAACGGGATCAATGACGACTGTAAAGAATCGTTCAATGTGACGGAAGTGCACTCCGATGAACTTCGGCAGTTCCAGCAGGACAATGCGACACCCCACACGTCCAGAATTGCCACAGAGTGATTCCAGGAACACTCTTCTGAGTTTAATCACTTCCACTGGCCACCAAATTTCCCAGACGAGAACATTATTGAGCCCCTCGTACTCTTACTGATTTATGGACACCCTGCAGGGTTCATGATGCCAATTCCCTCCAGCTTTACTTCAGATATTGGTCGAGTCCATGCCACGTCGTATTGCGGCACTTCTGCGTGCTCGCGGGAGCCCTACACGATATTAGGAAGGTGTAGCAGTTTCTTTGGGTCTCCAGTGTGTCTCGGCCATTCTTCAAATCGTATGGCAACCTTCTTTGGCGGTCAGAAGCTGTCACTATACCTCGATTCAAACAAGTTTGGCTCTTGCGGGAGGCATTCCTCCATTAATAATGCAGGAATTTCATATGGTGTTGGCCCACCCTTGGCCTTGATGACAACTTCCACTCTCGTTCAGTCAGATGCTGGAAGGTTTCTTGGGGAATGGCAGCCCTTTCTTGACGGAATGGTGCACTGAGGAGAGGGATCGGTGTCGGACGGTGAGGCCTGGCACAAAGTCGCCGTTCCAAAGCATCCCAAAGATGTTCTATAGGATTCAGGTCAGGACTCTGTGCACACCAGTCCATTACAGAAATGTTACTGTCGTGTAACTACTCCGCCACTGACCGTGCAATATGAACATGTGCTCGGCCGTGTTGAAAGATGCAATGGAATGGCGTAAGCTTCCACGATGATGCGGCGAGTAAATTTCTGTCAGGCGTATGGTATTCTGTACATGTTCCATCAATGAAGCACTTTAGTCTTCCAGAAAAGCGACAGCAGGCATTTGTTTCATCAACTGTGCTAGCACTGTCAGGTATACAGATTCAGTTCTCATTGATGAAACGCTACCAGACAATGAACTATTGTCTTTTCTGCTTCCGAGGTTAACATTAGCACCTTTCTCTTCAGTGCCGTATCCATCTCTCAACAATCTTTCGGTCGTCATTGTGTATGAACACAAACACGCAGAAACCGCAGCACAAGGCCCAGCAAGATGCTGCAGTTGTAAGTCACTGGACTCGTATTCTGGAAGGTGGGCGTTCAAATTCCTTGCCAACCAACCATATTTAGATTGACATTGACTTTCCTGAACTGCTCAGGGCGTATTCCGATACTGTACCTCCGAAAGGACACAACCAATTTCCTTCCCCATTAGTCGCTAACGATATCGTCGTCGATGAGACTTAAAAACTAAACTTCATTTTTTACAACATAAGAAGCTGTTGTAAATAAACCAGCAAGTACCCATCGTGTATATAATGGGTCTCAGTACAATCAGAGAATGAAATGAGTGACATGGATAAACAAAAGCCGAAAGGTTATGCTGAAATACGGAATTTTGCATCACACGTCCTCTTCCACTTACGAGTTTCAAAGATTACGGTTGTGAAATAGTTAAGAAGTAACGATTTAAGTATGAGGATCCCGTTGTTGTTTGAAGACAGCAGAACGAAACAGCCACTCCGTAATAATATTTGCACGGAACAAAAAAATTGCAATATTGCTTACTTGAATTACGCTGATTCATGAGCATAAATCTACTATAGAGGCTAACTGACGTAAATCGCGTGAGTTTTCAAGTGGTATATCATCGGTCTGTGTAACGTCTTCTGTTGTCTCACGTTGGCGTCTGTACATAATGCACATGACATAAGCACTCGCGCTAATCATTGTATTGAGCGTACTTCACAAACGTATACATATTTCTCAACGAATGATATGACCGCGCGAAGTACATATTTATACGCGTAAGTAAGGCCTCGAATTAGGCAAATGTTTCGTAAGCATTGTTTCGCTTTCTGGTGGCCCTTTTCGCTCAAATCTGTTCCATCGGAGTGGATTCCTCGCAGCGCGACACCTTGTGTATAATAAACGTTGACGCCCCGGCGTAGAGATGCAATCTCGGCGGAACGCAATCAGGAAGAGATGTTACGCTGCTTTTACGATCACCGCCCAATATTGGCTCCGTGTCCAATACTGATAACACGCAGCCGGTCGCCCGTCTGCTGGTGAGGCCGGTGGAGAACGGAAACTGTCGCTTCGGCTGGAGGGGATTACCTCAGAGGGAAACGAACCAAAGCGACCGAGTCGCATCAGAGTTCCTTAAAAATGGACTGTCTCTACTTTGATTACAAATTGTGGAACTAAATTTCTTTCAAGTCTACTTAACACATTGCCATTAGGTTTTTGTGACTTAATTCGTTAAGGCTTTTACGGTGGAACAGGAACTATAACAATAATCTGAACACGTTTGAATATTTGGTTGTTGGGCTCCATAAAGAATGTTTCAACCAGTCGCGGAAACATAATTTATTTATCTTGATGCAAATCGATTTCGACTGATATCAGTCATCGTCTGTGCATTTTTCTAACCGGTACGTGCCATAAGTAGATATACTGTCCTTGGCAGATTTCTATCATGAAGTCATAAGTAGAAGTACTGTCCTTGGCAGATTTCTATCATCAAGTCATGATAGAAATCTGCCATGGACAGTACTTCTACGTATGGGATGTATCGGCTAGAAAAATGCACCGATGATGACTGATATCAGTCGAAATCGATTTGCAACAAGATAAATAAATTATGTTTCCGCGACTGGTTGCTACATTCTTTATAACTTTTCATTTGAATTTGTTGAAGCCAAAAAACTGTTGTGGCTTGCGCTGTCATTAGCCTTTTTGTGTTAACGACGTATTCACAGATAAGTTTTTATCCTACTGCGAAATTTATGATCTACTTACATTCTCTTCGGCTTTTTTTTGAGTAAGAAACTAAGGAAGAGTTTTTGAGCTGAAAAAGTATTGTATATCATCAAACCGAAGAAAATACAGGGGAAACAGATAAAGTACAGAGTAAAAGGTTTCAGCTATACATTGTATTTAACGTTACGAATCTTCCTTTTAAAAATTTACAGTTCTCTCAAGAATGAACAATACTAGATTTAATGTCAAACTACAGTTATCGTTGTTTGCTCGTAAAAGGCATAAGGCTCGGAGAGCTCGTTATACAGGTAGTATTTTTATGATGGAACGTGTATACAATACGACCAGCCTGAACATAATTAATTTTCCATCCATATGTTCGTAACAGCGTACGTCATTCCTACCTAACACTGTCATAAGGTGTGCAGACATCGCGTCATCCGCTGAATCCACATTTATTTTCTGTGTCAATAAAGTGGATTGGGTGGTATATAATGAATTTCGAGATATGCTCCTGAAGCTGTATGAAGCAGAAAACAAAAAATTAAAATATTATTGTATAAAGGAACCTAAAATAATGAAACGGGAGAAAAAGTGACAAACGAAGTTGAGAGAGTAACAGGCGAAGAAGCCAGAAATGGTAATTAGAAGATGTGATAGGTAAGAGAGACATGCAGTACCTCACTTAGGAATAGAAAACCTGGATCCGTGAGTCCAGTAGAAAGGATAAACTTGGGCAGGGAAAGCTTCGTGTTTGTTAAATAATATCCAGCGAACTTAAATACAGTACATACTGTTTACAAGGATTACAACATTGGAAAGGATTGCCGTCGGCATAAAACCAGTCTTTTTGTTTCCTTCTGCATTTTCCCTAACAGCGTCAATGTGTCATTAGTGGAAAACTGCCCAGCCACAACTTCCCAATTCTTTTAATAATAATTCTGTAATCCGAAGCGTAACCCATTGTTCCCTTTGTCACAGAAGTGGTACCTATGAAATGTGTGTCTTGTTCTGACGGAATATACACTGGATTTTTGAGGTGGGGAAGGGAATCACAACAAAATTTTTAGAGACAAAATGCGGAAAACCACCTAAACACCAGACATGGTGGCCAGTATAGCAGGCCAACAGCTATTAATCTGCCACGTAGATTCATTTTGTCGCTCACCTCCTTGTTTGTCAAACGCGAGCCCGTTCTGTCGCCTGTATGAATACGTCAAAATAGCCAAAAAAACGAATGACAGAAAATGTAAAAAATAAATATATAAATAAATAAAAGACTAAGAACGTAATAGTGAGGAGACTGACAGAGCAATTTGATGAACACAGAGGGACTATTTGCCTAGACCAGCGACACACTTTCCACCTCCACTCTTTGTCGGACTTTCCCGGAACAGGGCATGAATGGGTTGCATTAGCACGAGGTATGCAACGAAGGAGGCTGGTGGCGAGATGAGACCAAAATTGCTGATTTGTAGCCATCGTGACATATTGTGCGAGATCCACTTACTGTCTCTAATGGACTACCCTGCGCCGACTAACCGCCGCGTCATCCTCTGGCAGTGGTGTCATTCAAATGTGAAATGGAAGATGTGAAGTCAGCGCTATGCTGGTTGTTCCGGATGCTGACAGCCTCCCAGAATCTGGAGCCGTTACGTCTCATCCAACTATCTTTGCACTTGGCAACACGAGGCAGAGTGCATGCGGCTCCAGTCCTTCCAATACCGAACATTCCATGGAAATAGTGGGAATTGAACTTTCGTCCTTCGCCGTTTCAAATCATACAAGAAGCGTCTAAGTTGTGGTGGTGGTGGTTAGTGTTTAACGTCCCGTCGACAACGAGGTCATTAGAGACGGAGCGCAAGCTCGGGTTAGGGAAGGATTGGGAAGGAAATCGGCCGTGCCCTTTCAAAGGAACCATCCCGGCATTTGCCTCAAATGATTTAGGGGAATCACGGAAAACCTAAATCAGGATGGCTGGAGACGGGATTGAACCGTCATCCTCCCGAATGCGAGTCCAGTGTGCTAACCACTGCGTCACCTCGCTCGGTATCTAAGTTGTCTGTTGAACGGTATTATAAAACAAAGACAAAAACATGCGATACAAGCAAGATACCTGCGTCGAAGTAATCTCATTTGAGCAAAATACGCCTAAGGGAGAGTTTATAAAACTTTCTGCAAAAGCTGTTTCTAAATAAATAGAAGCAAACTTCTTTGGCCATGCGTCGAAACGGAGACAACTGCGCTTACTCTGGTGATGATTGGCTACCCTATTCAGCATCTACCTAGTAGCAGTAAGTCTCATGCTCTGTGATTATGGCTTGCAGGAAAAAAATGATCGTTTTTGTCACTGAAATTTCCAGTCGCTTTCGTCCGTGTTGCCGTCTTGTCAGTTGACAAATACGGTCTTTCGCTTATTCAGATCTTTGTGAACGAGGGGAATTTCGATTTTCATAGTTAACCGTCAATTTCTCCGTCGTCAATCTCCAAATTTATATGGAGTTATCGTAGATAATCGATGTTATCTGTAATTATGCCTGATGACTGCCGTCCAGTTCGTGGTGAACCATCATCACCTTTCTGTCCTGTAAGGTCAGGTTTTCCTTATAGACAACATGACCCTGTGGTACAATGCTCTCCTGCCAAGTAGGGGTCTTCGGTTCGATTCTTGACTGATGTAAGTATTTAAACTGATGATGGTCGAAATAGAGAGGATATAAAATGTAGACTGGCAATGGCAAGGAAAGCGTTTCTGAAGAAGAGAAATTTGTTAACGTCGAGTATAGATTTAAGTGTCAGGAAATCATTTCTGAAAGTGTTTGTATGGAGTGTAGCCATGTATGGAAGCGAAACATGGACGATAAATAGTTTGGACAAGAAGAGAATAGAAGCTACTCTAGGCAGATTCAGAAGGATGTAGGTTGCAGTAGGTACTGGGAGATGAATAAGATTCCACAGGATAGAGTAGCATGGAGAGCTGCATCAAACCAGTCTCAGGACTGAAGACCACAACAACAACATATTTTCTGCTGAAAAAATGGTTCAAATGGCTCTAAGCACTATGGGATTTAACATCTGAGGTTATCTGTCCCCTAGACTTAAAACTACTTAAACCTAAGTAACCTAAGGACATCACATACATCCATGGCCGATGCAGAATTCGAACCTGCGACCGTAGCAGCAGCGTGCTTCCGGACTGAAGTGCCCAGAACAACTCGGCCACAGCGGCCGGCTATTTTCTGCTCACCACGTCTTTTCGCTACTTGCATTATTGTCATGAGCTTCCCTATCCATCGGTGTCTTGTGTACAAAACGTGTTTATACATTGATCCAGTGGACTGTGACAGAAAACCTGATACTTCCTCCGCTCGAATGATGACAGCAGGCAAATCTGCTGGATCATTGGTTCTGCTAAATCACACCTAGATCACTACACACAAATCTAAGTGCACACATTATTTAACTCAAATTGTTTAGATGTTGGTACGTATTTTTCAACACACTTTGCTATCTACGTATTGGTACATTCTCCACTTCTGTATTTCTTGTCCAGTTTACCACAGGACAATCATATTTTTGGAATTTTTTGTGACTTTTTTGTGAAGTTCAGAAATCAAATACGAATCACCAAAATCAGTTCGATATGACTGGAAATATCAGTCGAGGAAATCGACTTTAAAGCTTTCTGAACATCTGAAACACGTTAAAGTAAGGTCAGGTTTTCCTTATAGACAACGCGGCCCTGTGGTACAATGTAAGTATTTAAACAGATATAATGCTCTGGTAACATTTCCGTCGGTTGGAAAATACATAAAGATGGTAAAAAAAAAACGGTAGCAAGCCAGATGGGCAATCACTGATTCGACTCTCGGTTTGGTCATTGCTTTTTTCGTTTTTTTCGCTGTGTTCAAATACCTGTTTTCATTTCAATACAATATGCATCAAATATATGCTAACAAACAGATGCCTAATTGTCATTTTTAAGAAAAACTGATGTGTTCTGATTTCTAATTACGTACTGTACACAAAAATCCAGTTTTGACTGCAAGTACGTAATGTAACTGGTACAAGTACAGATATTTTTATATGTGGTAACTTAATGTGTACACACATCAGTGTTTTTGTTGTTTTTTCCTTGCGTCGAACAGGCTTGTCACAAACACATCTCAACTTGACGACCAGATATTTTCTGCACGGTCGTAACTACACCTCTAAGTGGACCACACTTGTCACTGTAGACTAACCGTTTAGCGTCTAGGCGTCCACAGTTCATTACATGACATATTTCCCAGGAGAAAATAGTAACTAATTTCTTGCTGTCATCATGTGTACTCGGAAGTACTAACCGAGCTGGAAACATGTTACTTGTAATAGCTACGATTATTGGTCTTGAAATGACGTAAATGCTGATGTAATGTTGTTCATTACATCGTCCTCAGTCTAATAGAAAGATCTGCACTTATACCCGGTGCACCGTGCATAAATTCTTAGCTACCGATCTTTTGCAGCATATGATCGTTTAAATTTTTTAAAAATACAAATTATTTTTCACCTTTATGTATTTTACGCATCACGTAAATATTTATGGAACATGGAACCATGTGTAAAGTTTTCCCCTGGGTGGTAATCGAAGAACGGACACCAATGTGGTTCTGTGATAAAGATGCTCCGCCCCCCCCCCCCCCCCCGAAATAAGTACGGTATCTGAATTATGTTAATGAACGATGCGTGAAGGCATCGCCGTGGCAGACAGTCATACTTCCCTGTAATGGTGAGGGGAGTGGGATGTTCGTGGTGTGAAGTTCGTGCCAGTTCGGGCTGATTTGCGCGTAAGCGGACAATTATACCACGTTCGGAATAAAGGCCAATTCACACTGTCCTCTCCGCCCCTGTTGATTTCCCTTCCTTTTAGTGTCCGTTCCGTCTCAGAAAATGGTGTGGAATTCATGTTAGCTTCCGTCAACCTTCCGTAAGATTCCTGTTTCTCTTCGTCCAGCTGTTTTTGTACGAAGTATGAATGTGTAAGCTCGGCTCGTCGAAAAGGCGAGATTGCTATAGGGTAATCAAGAAGCTCGGAAAACCTCAAAGTCGATGTTCTCGGGAATTTTTTAGCATTGCGTTGAACTGCTTTTGGTGACTGATATTTGAGTTCTGAATTTCGTATATCACAAGTATAAGAAAATGTCCTCCTTGTTAGATATTATACTATTCATTGTTCTTGTATTTCTCATTGGGCTCAAATTTTGTTATCATACTTTCACTATCTATTTCGTAGCACTCCAATGTTTATTACACCTTTTTTACGTTGTTGCCTGATCTGATCACCGTACTAAACTTCGATTGAAGAGGTCCGGCTACGCAGTAACGTAACGCGAGTGATAATACCTGGGCCGCAGCTCCGTCCAAGCGGCCGATCCTCGAGTTGGCTATTGAGACAAATTTGGCACAATTACCGCGGAGCCTGTATAGCGGTGTTCAAGAGTTGGCTCACCTGCGAACACTGTGCGGACAGCTGGGTCCGGCATTAAGCGGTCCGACATTAGCGGCGGCGCGCCGATGGCGGCAGGATAGTGCCCTGCGGTAGTCCAGGCCGCGGCCGGCCAGTTATTGTCTTCATTCCAGAGGGGCGGCGCACGGCGATTCGCAGCACGAACAAAAGCCTTTGTTCCACGTCGCGCCCAAGTCTGCTCCGGCCAAGTACGGGGACGGGAGTTTTTAATCCAGTTACGGCTACATTTCCCCACCGTTTCCAGGAACCAGTAACAGCCGCAGCGACCAAACGACGGGTTAACGCATCCTATACAATACTGGCACGTGTACACACTTTTTTTTAAAGTTTAGTTTTGTTGTAAACATTTTCAACGCATCAGGAAATAGGGCTGGTGTTCCTCTGTTGAATAGCTAAAAAAAAGTAAATAAAAGAGGCCATGTAACTAAACATGATTCAGACTAATGTTTAACTTCGGCAACCTACCTACTGTAATAAGTAATAAGAATCCAAACGCCATAAGAGAGTAGTTTTATAACTCTAGCAAAAAAATGGTAAAATGGCTCTGAGCACTATGGGACTTAACTGCTGACGTCATCAGTCCCCTATAACTTACAACTACTTAAACCTAACTAACCTAAGGACATCACACACATCCATGCCCGAGGAAGGATTCGAACCTGCGGCCGTAGCGGTACCGCAGTGCCAGACTGAAGCGCCTAGAACCGCTCGGTCACACGGGCCGGCTAACTCTAGAAAAAAAGCAAGGAAAACGATGTCTTTTTCATAAACAATTCACCTCACTTCTCGACATAATCTTCTGATTTGATCCATTATAAATGGTTCTGAAAGCCTGCGACCGTGAAAGCAATAGGTTCGTTTATAAATAATTCATCTGCTACCAGTAACGATTTTCTTTATTTTATATTTCGCTCTACGCGTTTCGGAAAATGATTCCCATTTTCAAGTGCGTTTTTTGTGTTTGTTATCTCATTCCCATGTGATGTCGATGTGTGAGATTCTGCTTCATTTTGTTGACTTTACTGCAATATATAAGAAAACACGCGATTTTTAGTTGGTTGTCGATCTTTTTGTGAAGTTAGTCAATAACGAAACTGTAAGTACAAACTCTTCTAAATTTCGCCACTAACTTCATAAAAAGATCGACAACCAACAAAACAATGACCGCTTACCAATTGCGGAAAAGGTCGATATCCTGTTGATGTATGGCTATTGTGATCAAAATGCCCAACGGGCGTTTGCTATGTATGCTACTCGGTATCCAGGATGACATCATCCAAGTGTCCGGACCGTTCGCCGGATAGTTACGTCATTTAAGGAAAGAGGAAGTGTTCAGCCACATGTGAAACGTCAACTACGAGTGCAACAAACGATGATGCCCAAGTAGGGCAACGGAAAATCCACGATGGCAGCGACAAGTGGAACATCAGCGACCTTGGCGGGTTAATGTATAGTGCGGCATTATGGGAGGAAGGATAATTGGCCCCCATTTTATCGATGGTGATCTAAATGGTGCAATGTATTCTGATTTCCTAAGTTATGTTCTACCGATATTACTAGAAGATGTTTCACTGCATGACTGAACGGTGATGTACTTCCAACATGATGGATGTCAGGCAATCAGCTCGAATGCGGTTGAAGCAGTATTGGATAGCATATTTCATGACAGGTGGATTGGTCGTCGAAGTACCATACCTTGGCCCGCACGTTCACAGGATGTAACATCCCCGCATTTCTTTCCGTGGAGAAAGTTGAAGGATATTTGGTATCGTGATCCATCGACAACGCCTGACAACATGCATCATCGCATTGTCAATGCATGTGTGAACATTACGGAAGGCGAACTACTCGCTGTTGAGAGGGATGTCGTTACACGTATTGCCAAATGCATTGTGGTTGACGGACATAATTTTCAACATTTATTGCATTAATATGATATTTACATGTAATCACGCTGTAACGGCATGCGTTCTCAGAAATGATAAGTTCACAAAGGTACATGTATCACATTGGAACAACCGAAATAAAATGTCCAAACGTACCTACGTTCTGTATTTTAATTTTAAAAACCTATCTGTTACCAACTGTTCGTCTAAAATTGTGAGCCATATGTTTGTCACTAAAGCGAAAAAAGTGGTCCAACTAAAAAATTGATATTTCTTTACGTACTACACGAATATGTAATAAAAATGGGGGTTGCTATTAAAGAAAAAACGCAATTGATATCCGTTTGACCAATGACAGCGCCATCTAGCGGGCCAACCATCTGATTACCCCCTTCAAGCTAGACAAGTTTCGTTGTTTGCAGTTTTTCGTCTCTCTTATATATATATATATATATATATATATATATATATATATATATATATATATATATATATATATATAATGTGTGTGTGTGTGTGTGTGTGTGTGTGTGTGTGTGGGTGTGCACGTAAGGAGAGGTGGGCTAAGGAGTGGTGCAGCAACTGTCCTTGTAGGAAAACTGGGCAGGGACAGAAGTGACAGCTAAAAAGTTAACACAGTACACAGAACATTTACTTAACCCGTATTTCTCCAGACTTACGAAGACTGCATTATAAATAATACAGCAAGTATTAGAATCCAGTTGGTATAACAGAAACAAGGAAGACGCACTCTGAACTAAAAGATGAAATATGGTGACAGAGCCGTGTCTAGGTGACGTCTGCGAAGCGTCACATAGCAAAGTGGCTCCGAGCGCTATTGTACTGTGTGGCCACCGCCTTCCATCCTATTATGCGGCTGCAGGGGGCACACGAGATACAGAGCCGCTGAGAACTTGGCACAGCGGGTGTGCACTACTGCGTCCGCCAGATACCGCGCGACTGTTACCGTCGCCTGATGGAAACTAGCAATTCCTTGCCAACTGCATGATGGCAGTAGGGTAGTTTCAATACTTGATACCACAGTTCTGTACATTTTTACATCCAGAAAAGCAATCGCTCTGTTAGATTCTATATCTAGCATGAACTGTATATTTTTGTTTAAGCTGTTGAGGTACTGAAGGCATCTGCGTAGATCTGCCTTCCCATGTGGCTGCGTGATGAATGCGTCGCTTACATACCATAGCCAACAACGTGGGTGCCGTGGCGCGTAACTTAACGCAGACTGTTTGCATGAATACATCAGCTGCCACAGGTGAGACGAGGGAGGTCATTGCCACTCTGTTTGCTCACATTTTCCCAGTAAACAAGTGGCCACAAGAGAACTGCCGTGCAGCATAACTGTCTCGCTGCCGGAAAATTACACTATAGGCCACTAAAATTGCTACATCACAAAGATGACGTGCCACAGACACGAAATTTAACCGACAGGAAGAAGATGCTGTGATATGCTAATGATTAGCTTTTCAAAGCATTCACACAAGGTTGGCGCTGGTGGCGACACCTACAACGTGCTGACATGAGCAAAGTTTCCAACCGATTTCTCATACACAAACAGCAGTTGACCGGCATTGCCTGGTGAAACGTTGTTCTGATGCCTCGTGTAAGGAGGATCAATGCGTACCATCACGTTTGCGACTTTGATAAAGGTCTGATTATAGCCTATCGAGATTGCGGTTTATCGTATCGCGACTTTGCAGCTCGCGTTGGTCGAGATCCAATGACTGTTAGCAGAATGTGGAATCGGTGGGTTCAGGAGGGCAATACGGAACGCCTTGCTGGATCCCAACGGCCTCGTATCACTAACAGTCGAGATTACAGGCATCTTATCCGCATGGCTGTAACGGATAGTGCAGCCACGTCCCGATCCCTGAGTCAACAGATGGGGACGTTTGCAGATGGGGACGTTTGCATGACAACAACCATCTGCACGAACAGTTCGACGACGTTTGCAGGAGCATGGACTATCAGCTCGGAGAACATGTCTGCGGTTACCCTTGACGCTGCATCACAGACAGGAGTGCTTGCGATGGTGTACTCAGCGACGAACCTGGGTGCACGAATGGCAAAACGTCATTTTTTCTGATGAATCCAGGTTCGGCTTACAGCATCATGATGGCAGCATCAGTGTTTGGCGACATCGCGGTGAACACACATTGGAAGCGTATATTCGTCATCGCCATGCTGGCGTATCACCTGGCCTGATGGTATGGGATATCATTGGTTACACGTCACGGTCATCTCTCGTTCGCACTGACGGCACATAGAACAGTGGACGTTACATTTCAGATGTGTTACGACCCGTGGCTCTATCCTTCATTCGTTCCCTGCGAAACTCTACATTTCAGCAGGATAATGCACGACCGCATGTTGCAGGTCCTGTACGGGCCTTTCTGGATACAGGAAATGTTCGACTGATGTCCTGGCCAGCACATTCTCCAGATCTCTCACCAATTGAACACGTCTGGTCAATGGTGGCCGACCAACTGGCTCGTCACAATACTCCAGTCACTACACTTGATGAACTGTGGTATCGTGTTGAAACTGCATGGGTAGCTGTACCTGTACACGCCATCCAAGCTCTGTTTGACTCAATGCCTAGGAGTATGAAGGCCGTTTTACGGCCAGAGGTGGTTGTTCTGGGTACTGATTTCTCGGGATTTATGCACTCAAATTGCGTGAAAATGTAATCACATGTCCGTTCTAGTATAATATATTCGTCCAATGAATACCCGTGTGTCATCTGCATTTCTTCTTGGTGCAGCAATTTTAAAGGCCAGTAGTTTGTATTCCTCTGCGCAAGCAGCAGTTTCGCTGTTTGCTATTAACCGCCTGCCAAAGTAGCACAGGCAGTAGCGCTACAATTACATCCCCCATAACAATCTCTACTCTGAAATGTCCAATGGCGTCTCACAGTGTGAAGTCGGTAGCCACTTGACACCCGAAATAAGATAGTATGTAAGGAAAGACCATCAGCAGACTACAGTAATTATTAGTACCGAAGAGGAGAGCCTAAAAGTTGGTCGAAACGTGGTATTTTAGTCGTTTTAGTGTGTCATAATCACGTGGCCTGACATTCAGAATTATTTTTTTCAAACTGACACAGCCTGTAGAAACCTACGAACTTCTAAATATTCAGTCTCTTTCCTTGAGACGAGTGCTCGCCTTGTTGGTAAATGGTGTTATGTATCTTGCACTTCTGTTTCACAAAATATTTGCCTTCACCCAAATTATTGTACATGACTGTAACATATTTATTTTTCGTGTTTGAAAATTTCCAAACAGTAGTTTATGACATGTTTTTTCCATCTAATTATCTGCAGAATGGTCTTTCAAATTTTGTTTCTCAGCTCGTAGAGGCGCGTAGGATAGTTGCACGTTATTTGGGCACCTCCTCAATTTCCTTTCCCTTATTGAGTGCTCTGTCCCCTCTCCTGTCTTGTCCCCCTCCTACTGCTCAGGTTTTACTTTTTTACTTTGCTGCCACTACCAGCTTACGGGTTTCTCGTCGCTATGGCCATCGACGCCCATTTCCCCGTCGTCTCCCAGGCGACGCCGCTTGCTTCCCGGTGGTCCGCCGATAGCGCTTCATACATTACTTTTATGGCTCCCCAAGAGACACCGCCTTATCGAATGCGCTTTAAGTGCCGACCAGAAACCTACCCGCCCTTCAACGATATTGACGGCTACAAAGGCATCAGCGTAGCTCCCGACAATATGCTTGGAGCCAGAAAGTCTTGGATAAGATACTACTGATGAAGCACGTCGGGGAAAAGTGTACAAGTTTCTCCTCCACAGCAGTCCCAAACCCTTACAAGGCATGTGTTTACGAGAGCTCAGCCAGATAAAATGACATTTAAATCCAAGTAAACCCCAAGGAGCTGTCGTCACATAGTCAGACCGACTTGGTTTCCAGTCTCCAAATAAGGCGTCATTTTATCAGAAAGCCTCCATCCCGGCCGTTAATGTCATTTTCGAACTTGTGGCCACTATTTTTCCATGAAATAGCTTTTCAGTTCTCACGGCGACTAGCTGAATCCTTGACCTCTGGGTGGTAATCGCAAATGGTGAGAGGACAAATGGTTTAGCGTGATAACTGGCCTTTGGAGAAATAATTTAGCGTGTGCTCTCTCGCTTAAATGTGAGGTATGTCGCAAATAATACACGCATCAAAAAAAGTTTTCCATCACCGCGGTTCCCAGAACTCTTGAAGACAGACGTTGATTGTGGATATTGTATCACAGACACAGTCCCTTTGACAGTTCAGAGATGTCGCTAAACCCCAAATATGTAAACAAACATGCATGAGCAGCGCCTATTAGACGTAGGGCGCCCGACAGCCAATAATTTCCAGTCATTCCACCAGGAAGAAGTCATACGGCTCGTTTTGTCTATAGTTCAATCATGCCTAAACGGTCAATAACACGGTTCGATCGCGTCCGCATTGTTACTTTGTGCCGGTAAGGGCTCTCAACAAGAAAGTGTCCAGGCGTCTCGGAGTGTACCCAAGCGGTGTCGTTCGGAGATGGAGGAGATGCAGAGAGACAGTAACTGTCGATGACGTACCTCGCTCAGGCTGCCCAAGGGCTACTATTGGAGTGGATGACCGCTACCTATGGATTATGGCTCGCAGGAACCCAGACAGCAACGCCACCATGTTGAATAACCTTTTCGTGCAGTCACAGGACGTCGTGTTACGACTCAAACTCTGCGCAATAGGCTACATGAAGCGCAACTTCACTTCCGACGTCCATGGCGAGGTCTATCTTTGCAACCGCGACACCATGAAGCGCGCTACAGATGGGCCCAACGTGCCGAACGGACCGCTGAGGATCGGCATGACGTTCTCTTCACCGATGGGCGTCGCATATGCCTTCAATTAGACAATCCTTCGGATACGTGTTTTGAGGCAACCTGGTCAGGCTGAAAGCCTTAGACACACTGTTCGGCGAG
Organism: Schistocerca gregaria; assembly: GCF_023897955.1. NCBI lineage: Eukaryota > Metazoa > Arthropoda > Insecta > Orthoptera > Acrididae > Schistocerca > Schistocerca gregaria. Next base: position 243,777,972 of record NC_064923.1, read on the forward strand.
TGCATCAAGGTAGAGGTTCCCTGATGTTTTGCGGTGGCATTGTATGGGGCCGACGTACGCCGCTGGTGGTAATGGAAGGTGCCGTAACGGCTATACGATACGTGAATGCCATTCTCCGACCAATAGTGCCACCATATCTGCAACATATTGGTGAGACATTCGTCTTCATGGACGACAATTCGCGCACATCTTGTGAAAAACTTCCTTCAGGATAATGACATCGCTCGACCAGAGTGGCCAGCATGTTCTCCAGAAATGAATCCTATCGAACATACCTGGGATTGGCCTGTTTATGGACGATGTGACCCACCAACTACTCTGAGGGATCTAAGCCGATTCACCGTTGAGGAATGGTACAATCTGGACCAACAGTGCCTTTATGAACGAATACAGGCATGCATCAATGCTAGAGGACGTGCTACTGGATATTAGAGGTACCGATATGTACAGCAATCTGGACCACCACTCTGAAGGTCTCGATGTATGGTGGTACAACATGCAATGTGTGGTTTTCATCAGCAATAGAAAAGGACGGAAATGATATTTATGTTGAGCTCTATTCCAATTTCCTGTACAGTCTAATAGCGGAAATTTCTCTCAAAATTACTCAAAGAAATATGTCTTTTCAACCGTGCATACGTAACAACATGTCTACTAATGAATGTTGTTAAGATTTGTAATTGTGGCGCAAAAATAAATAGCAAATGTGAAGAATGTTTTAAATTTTATTTACATTTTGGTTCTTGGGCAGGGTTCATACAGCCATTACGATACCCGTAAGGTTTAACAATGAAGAGCAAGGTACGCATAGAATTTAATGTAGTGTACAGCAATAAAAAATACAGTTACAATAGAACCATATGGACTGCTTTTATGATGGAAACCCGTATAAAAACCGAGCTGTAGGGTGTACAAGTTGGCAGATAACAATCTTTGGAGACCAGACGTTGTAGTAGGTGACTTCTAGCTTTGTATCCGCTCGGGAAGCCATAAGAGATGTGTCTGACTACCTGATTTTCAGTGCAGTCGCACAACGGTAATGCGACCAAATCAGTACGACATATGTACTTCCTATAGCAGCTGGGGTTGAATGAGGGGTGATTTATATAGTGTTCGTGGGTCTTCTGGAGCATCAATGTTCGCGGTGCCATAAGACAGCAATGAGCATAGGGTTCGCTTCAGCATAACCTTGGAAGTCTCTCGCTAATGTGAAGAATCTGTATCTCCTGAAGACAGGACTTCTAAATTACCAAAATCGATCCTATACGGAAAATGAATTATGTATGGGTATCTGCAGGCGGGCAGATATTCTGCTACAGCATCAAAATCATTCAACGAATGCATCACTGTTATGTGTCACTTCAACATAGGGTCATCGAACTTGTATGATGTAACCTGTAAAATAACGCAATGTACGACCCGCTATATAGCAATAGGCAGCAGATATTTACCTGTGAGCCGGTCGGTGTGGCCGAGTGGTTCTGGGCGCTACAGTCTGGAACCGCGCGACCGCTACGGTCGCAGGTTCGAATCCTGCCTCTGGCATGGATGTGTGTGGTGTCCTGAGGTTAGTTAGGTTTAAGTAGCTCTAAGTTCTAGAGGACTGATGACCTCATAAGTTAAGTCCCATAGTGCTCAGAGCAATTTGAACCATCTTTACCTGAGAAATAAGTAAATAAGGTCACTTGCTTGTGAATCCATTTAAAAATTTTTGTTTTGTTTTTCATCTTAAGTTGATTTTAGAGTTTCTTGAACAACATAACAGTTAAAAGTTTGTAATCCATTTTTTAAAGAACCGAATTGGATATCGCGAAGTTGTTTAAAAATCAACTTAGTGATCTCTCGATTTGCTTCCACACCCATGTTTCCGCTGCTTTCCACACTTCATTGCTGTAATTAGACTCCAGCTGACAGACATGCAGTGTACAACTGTTTTTCATGTTGGCAGCTCCGTTAGAAGATGCGCTTTGCGATGCTCTTATGTTTCCTTTGGATGTTTCACGTCTGATGCACAACTTTTACCAAATCATCATCCGAAATATAGTAAGCGACAAACTTTTCCCGTTCAAATTTTTTTGTGGGGGTGTAAGCGAGGAAAGTTTCACGAAGGTTTTAATTTAATTTTGTAGTTTGTTCGAATGCAATTGGTGCAACCGTTTGTCCTTTATGAGCGATGCATTGTGCGGCTCGCAGGCTCGGCGCTCAGTCAGTGTGGCCGTCTCAGTTGCGTGTGTGAGCTCGTTAGTGGGTGTTGTACAGCGGCGACTTCAGGATATTATAAGTTCATCTGTGAAGACGCTTGAAAGACTAGTTGTTGATTATTAGAGTAAGTATATGTGTTTGTAGTCACGCTGAGCATTCACTGTTTATGTGCACATCCAGTAGCATCGCATGGTTTCTTATTTTATTTATTCACTTATTTCATTAGCATCACATACGGCTGTCCTCATTATGTCATCCATGGATGAGTCCACCAAAGAAGCGAGCAAAGAAGAAATCATTAAGTTCTTCTGAGAAGCACATGGTGCATAATGTGTATAAAAACGGAACTGTTACATCCAGAGCAGTCGATGAAAGTGTTAATGGCTTCGAGAGAAATGCGATACGAAGCAAACTACACGAATTTTTTTAGTAACGAATTGCCAACAATTCACAAAGTGCTTACAGTGAACGAAAATGCAGATCTGGGAAATTTTTGGAGAACTATATTTTATAAGCTATTGAGAGAAATGAATTTCAAATATGTCCGGCGTGGGCGCGATAGCATGTTAATAGACAGGGATGACATCATTTTATGGAGGCGGCGTTATCTTCGAACCATTAAATGGTTGAGAGATGAAGGCAGACCCATTTACTATTTGGACGAGACGTGAGTAAACGCAGGACATACCCGAATTTACGTCTGGGTAGATGACAATATAAATTCCACAAAACAAGCGTTTCTGTCCGGATTATCCACCGGAATCAAGGGCCCATCAGGCAAAGGGAAACGTCTGATTATCGCACACATTGGCAGCAAAGCAGGGTTCGTTGAAGGATGTTTATGGACTTTCAATCTAAGAAAAGTGGAGATTATCATGAGGAGATGTGCGCCGAAACCTTCGGGAAGTGGTTTCAAGATGTTCTTCCTCGGCTTCAGGAAAAAGCAGTTATTGTTCTTGATAACGCGCCGTACCATTCTCGAAGAAAAGAAAAAGTTCCCAATGCGAATGCCAGTAAGCACGAAATATCGGAGTTGCTAAAATCTAAAAACATAGATTTCGAAGACGGTATGTTGAAGAAAGAACTTTTATATATAGTTAAAAATCACAGTACAGCGCACAACGAATACGCAATAGATGAAAAGCCGAAGAAAGCTGGGAAAACTGTTCTCCGAATTCCTCCGTACCATTGTGAATTAAACGCCATCGAGTAACTGTGGGCCAGAATCAAAGGCTATGTTGCAGCGAAAAACAAAACATGCAAAATGCCGGAAGTTAAAGTACCGCTAGAAGAAGTAGTATGAACAGTGACTGCAGAGGAACGGAACAAGTGTGCCCTCCATGTCGTAGAAAAAGTGGAAACTCAAATGTGGAAATTAGACTGCATTATAGAGGAGAGAGAGAGAGGAGCGGTTTGTTATAAACCTCAATGAAAGCAGTTCAAGTTCGACAGAGTGAACCTTGTTTCGTCCTTTATCATTATTATTACTGGTACTGTTATTAAAATTAACAATTAATTGTGTTTGAATGGAGTGTTTCGTTAGCAACCTGAATGAAAATATATCTGCTTCGACAGAATGAACTCAGTTTAACATTATTGTTAAATTTATTTCATACATTGTCGCCCAGGTTTCTCAAGGTCCGTTGTGACAGCTCGGCAGCCAGCCGAACGCCTCCAAGCTGCAAAGCGTGCTCCAAGGATTTTCCACACCCCTACGTATCACGTAAACACCGAATGCTTTCTCTGGAAACGAGCGTACTCGCTCACGTGACACTGTTTATGTTTCGTCCCACCTCTCGGTGAATAGACTAATAGGCCTCTTTGCATCTGAGCTTGAAATCATCACTACTTAGATTTTCGACGATTGAGCTATGAGTTCACAACGAGACCAGCGTGGGAAACACGAAAAGATGAGTGCCTAGTTTGTCCATTATTTTAAGAAATGACTTTATTAACTGTGCTCCAATGACACCTGTCACATAATATAACTTTATTGTTGCTCGAAAATGCAAAATTTAGCAGCGTGAGCAACACTACAATCATAATTAATTTTTGACCTTTGCTGTGGTAAGGTTGTTAGAAGCCCTGTAAACTCTGTGAAAAGTGTTAGCTTTTTTCCAGGCGTTCACAGGCAAGTTACCTTGAGTCGACAGACGCTTCCAGCGTTTGGGTACCATGTAGCCTATTGATTTGAGGCCGTCGCATCTCTTTATGGGTCGGAGACTGAGGACAAAGGGAACGATCAGCGAAGGAGAGGACACGTTTCCTCGGTAGCTATAGAAATGGAGAGCGCGTTGGACACGGGCAGTCGCCACTGTGCAAGAAGACCGAAGCCCCCCTGGGGGCAGCCGGGGAGATGTTCCAGCTTGTCACGGGGTCCCCTCACGCTGCCGCCTATAGTTTCAGCGACTAGAAAGGAGAGGTTTGTTTCCCGGTAAGTACAACAACGGCGGGTGCCCGGCTCGGTTCGTCCCGGCGGGTTCCAGAAAGCGAGCGCTCCCAAGCCCCAAGGTCCGACCGGACACGCGCGCTGCTGCGCCAGCGCCGCCCAGCGGTGAGTCAGGGAGACGCGCACCTGGCCCCAGGGACTGTAATTGCCGCTCGTGACGCTGACGACCGCCACGATGATGATGATGATGATGGAGGGCGGGGAGGTGTGGGAAACCGCGGCAGCTGCCTTGCGAGCCGCGTGCAGAAAGGGACGGCTCGTTCAGGGACACAGAAAATACTACACAGCTCGTGCGAATGTCAACAGGGCGACGAGGGCGTGCAAATGGCGGGACTTACAAGGCCATACCTAATGTTTTCTGCACAGCCCTGTTATTTGTGGCTAGGATTTGAATACTGTATAATATGCTTAGTTGGATATAAGATAGCAACCGAAGTTCAGGAACTTCATACACTGACGAAAGAAAATTCGCAGTACCAAAAAGTAATTAACGTTGACTAACGAAATTTCCCTCCCACCCATGAACCATGGACCTTGCCGTTGGTGGGGAGGCTTGCGTGCCTCAGTGATACAGATAGCCGTACCGTAGTTGCAACCACGGCGGGGGGTATTTGTTGAGAGGCCAGACAAACGTGTGGTTCCTGAAGAGGGGCCTTTTCAGTAGTTGCAGGGGCAACGGTTTGGGTAATTGACTGATCTGGCCTTGTAACACTAACCAAAACGGGCTTGCTGTGCTGGTACTGCGAACGGCTGAAAGCAAGGGGAAACTAAAGCCGTAATTTTGCCCGAGGGCATGCAGCTTTACTGTATGGTTAAATGATGATGGCGTCCTCTTGGGTAAAATATTCCGGAAGATTCGAGGGGCATGAAAGGGAAGCAGTGGTTGGGAAGGGAGTGAGACAGGGTTGTAGCCTATCCCCGATGTTATTCAACCTGTATATTGAGCAAGCAGTAAAGGAAACAAAAGAAAAATTCGGAGCAGGTATTAACATCCACGGAGAAGAAATAAAAACTTTGAGGTTCGCAGGTGACACTGTAATTCTGTCAGGAACAGCAAAGGACTTGGAAGAACAGCTGAATGGAATGGACAGTGTCTTGAAAGAACGGTGTAAGATGAACATCAACAGAAGCAAAACGAGGATAATGGAATGTATTCTAAATAAATCGGGTGATGCTGTGGGAATTAGATTAGAAAATTAGAGGCTTAAAGTTGTAAATGAGTTTTGCTATTTGGGGAGCAAAATAACTGATGATGCTCGAAGTAAAGAGGATATAAAATGTAGACTGGCAACGGCAAGGAAAGCGTTTCTGAAGAAGAGAAATTTGTTAACACAGAGTATAGATTTAAGTGTCAGGAAGTCGTTTCTGAAAGTATTTGTATGGAGTGTGGCCATGTATGGAAGTGAAACGTGTTCGAAAAATAGTTTAGACAAGAAGTGAATCGAAGCTTTCCAAATGTGGTGGTACAGAAGAATGCTGAAGATTAGATGGGTAATCACATAACTAATGAGGAGGTATTGAACAGAATTGGAGAGAAGAGAAATTTGTGGCACAACTTGACTAGGAGAAGGGATTGGTTTGTGGGGCATATTCTGAGGCATCAAGGGATCACAAATTTAGCATTGGAGGGCAGCGTGGAGGGTAAAAACCGTAGAGGGAGACCAAGAGATGAATACACTAAACAGATTCAGAAGGATGTAGGTTGCAGTAGGTACTGGGAGATGAAGAAGCTTGCACAGGATAGAGTAGCATGGAGAGTTGCATCTAACAAGTTTCAGGACTGAAGACCACCACAACAACAACAACAATGAAATTTCGGGAATACATTTCTCAAGGGAAATATTCAAGTAATTTACATTGAATAATCAAAGGTGCATTATGTTGCAGAAGTGCCGGATGTCAGTTTGTGAGATGGAGTTTCATGCCTGTTGCTTTTGGTGGGCGAACGGTTAATGCTGTTTGTTGATGACACGGGTGTTGTCATCAAATGATGTTCCGTACGTGCTCGACTGGGGATAGATCTGGTAATCGAACAGGTCAAAGTAAAATACCGACACTCAGCAGAGCATGTACCAGGAATGGTGTTGACGAACGGCAGCACAGCAGGTCGCATCACCATTCTGACTTACAAATTTGCAGTCGGAGTTCGTCGGATGACCACTAGAGTTGTCCTGCTGTCATACGATATCGCACCCCAGACCACAACTCCAGTTTTAGGTCCAGTGTGTCTAGACCGCAGACAGGTCAGGTGCTCACCCGGCCTCCTTCTAACCAACACACGGCCATCATACTGTGAGAGAGGCAGAATCGGCTTTCTTCGGAAAACACAACAGATCTCCACTCCACCCTCCAATGATCTCTCGCTTGACTCCGTTGAAATGGCGGTGGATTGATGTCAGTGGAACGCACGCTACATTGCATCTGGCTCGATGTCCTAGGAGTAATCGATTTGTAACAGTTCGTTTCGTCACTGTAGTGCCAACTGCTGCTCAGACTGCTGTTACAGATGCAGTACGGTGCTCCAGAGCCATACGCCGAACGCTATGGCCTTCCCCTTACGGTAGGGTCACATAGCGGTCCGGAGTCTGGACTTCTTGCGACCGTACATTCTCGTGATCTCTGTTACCAGCAATCATATATGGTGGCTGCATTCCTGACAAGTTGGGTTGGGTTTTTTGGGGGAAGAGACAAAACTGGGAGGTCATCGGTCTCATCGGATTAGGGAAGGACGAGGAAGGAAGTCTTCCGTGCCCTTTCAAGGGAACCATCCCAGCATTTGCCTGGAGCGATTTAGGGAAATTACGGAAAACCTAAATCAGGATGGTCGCAAGCGGGATTGAACCGTCGTCCTCCCGAATGCGAGTCCAGTGCGTTAACCATTGCGCCATCTCGCTCGATCCTGCCAAGTATCCCTGCAATATCGCAGAAGGAACATTCAACTTCTCGTAGTCGTATTAAACGATTTCATTCAAACTCAGTGAGATATTGACAATGGCGTCTGTGTCGCCTTAAGGACATTCTTAACTAACACCAACGCACCACGTCCAATCTCAAATGTAACTAAGGTCACGACTGTTACAGCGTGTGTATTTAAAACAAACCTGATCTGCATCCTCATAGTGGCGTTACTGAAGACACTTATGCGACTGACGCGAAATTTGGATAGACATCATCTTTCAGATGTCGAACCACGCCTACCACCTTTCGTTTACGCAGCACAACTGCTTCTTGGTGATGCGATTTTTTTTTTTTTTTTTTTTTTTTTTTTTTTTTTTTTTTTTGTCAGTGTAGATCGTAATACACAGACTTTAGTGCAGGGGTTCTCAACAAAATTTTCTCGAGGACTCCCTCACCGAGCATGATTAGTACCTTGTCATATAGCAGTATCCAGTACCTAAAAAAGCCAAATCAAGAGTCTTTTTATACATTTCATATTTTTGGTACTTAGAAAAAACATTGACATATTCATTATTGAAAAAAATATAGAGCTTAAAACTTTTTCAATTTAGCCATCATTGTTATTGTTAAATTTTTTATTATTGCTCAAAATCTTTGTCTTCAAATCTGGGTGTTTAGTACAACATACTCCTAAAAAAATAAAAATTGAGTATGAACTGAAAATGACAGGAAAAAATGAAAACTGAGTGTATTGGTCTTTCAAATGTACTGTACTTGAGATTGCATTGAGTAGACATGTGTGAAAAATAAGGAACCACTAATTTCATGCAAGGTGTTATTTATTTGAAAAAAAAAATACAGTTACAACAGAGTACTCCATCAGTATCAGTTACTTTTAATTTCCTGTTCTTAGTTGTCAGCTGCAAAGAGGCAGCGCGCGCAGTCTAACGGCATACAGCAGAACTATTTGCCTCTATCTAATTCTATTTTGCGTTGGAGTGCGCTAGTGTCAGTTGGCTGTAGGAAGACGCTAGACGCAGAAGCTAGAGTTCCCTAAGGCTCTGATCGTGCAGGAAGCGGCCACAACAAAAAATCTGTTACCATACGAAATATATTTAATATATTTTTTATTCTAATAACATGTTGTGGGCCCCTCTGGCATAGCTCACTGACCCCTGGCGGTTCGCGGACCACCTGTTGGGAACCACTGCTTTAGTGTATCAGTATACGAATCAAGTATAACATAACCTCAATATTTGCCACTGGTCTTTACTGCAGTCGGAGTATATATATAAGGAACAATAAGATCGATTTAAGAACATTTTCCTTAATTCAGAGGAAAGAAAACATCAAACTTAAAATAAACATCACTTATTAGGGGAGGCCGGGGTACGTTTACGCACCTGACACGTTTGTTCAGTGCACTTTTCGTGGGAACCTTTCTTGCTAGAGAGTTACCGACAATGGAAGGTTAGTACTGCCATCTGCTGACGGCTCTAAGAAACTTCACGGCACCAACTGAGCCCAACTTAACGTGAAGAAATATTTGTGGTTTTTTCAAAAATGGTTCAAATGGCTCTGAGCACTATGGGACTCAACTGCTGTGGTCATCAGTCCCCTAGAACTTAGAACTACTTAAACCTAACTAACCTAAGGACATCACACACATCCATGCCCGAGGCAGGATTCGAACCTGCGACCGTAGCAGTCGCACGGTTCCAGACTGCGCGCCTAGAACCGCGAGACCACCGCGGCCGGCTGTGGTTTTTTTACACAGCAGATTACTCTACTGTAAAAGATAGATTTATGTAATTTGGAAACATGAAAATTACTACTGTAGTCTCGAAACTAATTCCAACTTGGCGATGGGGCGCATTTACGCAGGGTCTGCAATCGTAGATGGTGGGCAGAAAATCACTTGCACATCCATAAATTTCAGTACTGGTGGTCACAGTAGAGGTCACAGAGACAGCTGCGGGGCATGAATTTTATAAAATAAAGACCATCTGTTATTTCATTACTGAATGCAGTATTTCAAATCGTGCAGGGGGCTGTACTGGCTTGTCTCCTATGTGTAGTCAGTAGCATTTTATCTGGTTTTCCAGCAGATATTTACAATTTCTTTTTTTCAATGTCTAACTGGATGCAGGGCGTTGTCTGACGAACAATATGAGCAGGATTTCTTCGGGCTGACACGAAGTAAACGATGCAAAAGCGAAATTGAAAATATCTGCCGAAGCACCAGAGAAAATGCGCCTGCGACTCTTCGGAGAGAGATCCTGCGTATAGCTTGTTATGATTTGTATTTTGGAAGTACGCTCTATTACAAATGGAACGTAGATGTATGTTGCCACTGTGGTCCCAGTTTTAATTTCGTCTCGACGCTAGAATGTAAAAAAAAAAAAAAAAAAAAGGATGAGCACGCACAGAATAGAAAGTATAGGCCACACAGAAGATACATAGGTCCTCGAAATTAATTGCTTTTCGCTTCATTCACCAGACACCCCGAGAGTAAAAGTCACCGGTTTCAATTTTAAAACAATAGACACTCGCGTTTTCGTAACGAGCGTAGGACGTAAAAAAAAAAAGAAAGAAAAAGGAAAGCTGCGTGCATTCCTCGCGTCCTCCCTGCCGTTCCTTCTGCCGATTTAACGACTCCCGTCCTTTAATTTGCCATCAAAGAGATCCTTCCCTTTCAATTCCAGCGCGGGGGAAGAGAAGAGGAGGAGCGGCTGGCTGGCGGCACTTGGAATCGAAACCGCGTCCTCACGCCTGCGACCCGCGCTGCCCCCTGCGGCTCTCTTTCAGGGACGGCTCGTCGCCTCGGTCGAGACAATGACGGCCGCAGAAAAACTAATTAGCGTTTATCCCACTTCATCGAGATTCCTGGCCGGCACTGAGGCTCGCCGCCGCCGCCGCCGCCTCTGTACAGACAAAATAATGGGCGCTGCGTGTCGCAGTCGTGGGTCGATCGCGCTGAAAGCGCAGCCGACCCGGTCGATCTCTTCTCTCTGGGAAACCCCCCCCCCCCCCCCCCTCCTTTCCCTGCTGCGGCTGCTCCATTGTTTTACGGACACAAGAGCGCCCAGCATTCGCCCGGCAGGAGCGACTATGTGTGTGTTTGTGTGTCTGTGTGTGCTGTCTGAATAGTGGCAGAGCTGCACAGAACCAAAAACAGTTCCCCCCGACTTCTCGGACGACGGGGCGTGAAGCGGCTTTTCCCGGACACAGAACCACCCACTCCCAACCACCCCCCCCCCCATTTTTTTAATGAGATACGTCGAGGGCCTTATGTTTGGGCTAACAAGTCCTGCCGCGACACAATTAAGACGCCCTCGCACCTTGTAGCTGTAATGAGAATGGTTCCTCAGAATGTTGGCCCTTAGTGGTTACGGTAATGAAGTCCGTGGCGTCCAGAAAAGGGAAGACGTTTGGCCTCCGAGGGAGACGATGTGTTTCGTTAGGAGTGTAACAAAATTTCTTCAGGACGACAGAAATGTCAAAAGAATGGTAATGGTTCAAATGGTTCTGAGCACTGTGGGACTTAACATCTAAGGTCATCAGTCCCCTAGAACTTAGAACTACTTAATCCTAACTAACCTAAGGACATCACACACATCCATGAGCGAGGCAGGATTCGAACCTGCGACCGTAGCAGTCGCGCGGTTCCGGACTGAGCGCCTTAACCGCGAGACCACCGCGGCCGGCGGTAGCGTATCTGTCCAGTAAGAAGGCCAATAGGAGCGCGAAATTCGCTTGTACGGTTGTCGGGCAACGCAGCTTCTTACTCAACACGAGTGTACAGAACGTTGCCCAACTTGGCCTAGAATTCTCTCTGACACATTAACGACTCCAGAAATGGTTTATACATGTTATGAAACCACGTTGCACTAATCTGGGTTCCGCTCGAAGCAATATATTTTCATTGAGTAATTGTATAGCTCAAACGAGTGCCCTGGAAGAGAAAAGTATACAACACTTCCAATAGTGCCATATGTATTAATCGTTATACAGTGGTTCGCCATTCGCTTCGAAGTTATCAAATAATATCTTTATATGAAGAATATCGGCGGCTCACACGTCGAGGAAACTTCTACCTTTATTTCCTATGTCAATGCTATAGTTATTTAATATGGGAATGGTAAAATTAGTCACGAGAAAGCCTAATTCAGCGTTTATAATTACCAAAAATTGCCCCCAAAGTGCACAGTCTTTACCGAAGTATTTCGGGCTAACCAAACATAACATTAAAATGTGGATTAAAATAATAAATTTCTAGGAGCCCAGTAAGTGCGACACACAATGAGGATCATTCAGTGTGAAACTGATAACAGTAAGGCACTGTAGTATTCCAAGTTGCTTTTGTGTTATTACCACATTTAATTATTTATTGTGGAGAGCCGGCCGCTGTGGCAGAGCGGTTCTAGACGCTTCAGTCTGTAACCGCACTGCTCTTACGGTTGCAGGTTCGAATCCGGCCTCGGGCCTGGATGTCTGTGATGTCCTTAGGTTAGTTACGTTTAAGTAGTTCTAAGTCTAGGGGACTGATGACCTCAGATGTTAAGTCCCATAGTGCTTAGATCCTTTTGAACCATTTATTGTGGAGACAGGCAATATTACTTTATAGCGAGTTAGCGAACATTGCACCCGTAAGTCAGTATCCTCTGAATGTAATGGCTGACGGGCACCACACAAATCCAGCTGATATGAAAAATATCTGTTCAAGCGCATGTTAGTTTCCAGTCACTAAAGAATCGAGGAAACTAAATCTCGTACGCACCGTACAGTATCAAATTACACCATTAGTGGTAAGTTGCAAAAGCTTTTCGCAACGTTAGATAGAAAGTCTAACCTCGAAATGATATGAAATGAAACGGATCGGAAAGCACGGGAGTAGAACGGAGACTTAAATTTGCTGGCATAATTCTGGAGAAAACGTAGCGTATCTGTAACGCATGTGTTCTAGAATTGCTCCAGCTTATCAGGTCAGTCTTGTAGGAGATGCTGAAGGAACTGAGACACACTATTCTAGAACGACAACAGCCTAGTAAAGACTGTAAAAAATGTAGCGGAGATTTTCAGGAATTTTGAATGGGAATTGTAAGAAGAAAAGTGACACTGACGGGATAACATGATGAGTAGATTTGGAAAATCAGCGATCGCGCTGTTGGACTTTTCTAACGCATCCTCTGCCCATTACGCCTGAGGATCTTGGGAATAAGGGTAGCAATGTAGGCGTGTACACGAGATGTGCAGGTAGTTGATTTCCTTTAGTCCGTATGTGAAAGGAGTAGAGTGTCTTAACACTCGTATGGAGTACCTTTCACGCACTTCATAATGGCTTGCAAACTTTGTAAGGCCCTCGACCCGTTTCTGGGAACCAAGACTTCCGTATTTCGTCGTTCTTGCGTCTGAAATTGTACTCGTACTCAAATTATGTAGTTCCCGTACGGGAAAGGACTTTTAATTGTTAGTCGCTTGCCTGATATCGGCGGATAAATACGATATTGGAGTGTCTGTCATTTTAAGAAGAATGACACGGTGGGCATTGGGGCATGCGTGCCAGGAACATTCCGTCGTTCTTCGTAACAACAAAGGTACTGCAATGGTGCATCTCGATTTAATTTTCCTTTGGTTTCATTCCATGCGCTAGTGTGTTCTGGCTTAGGACCCAGATGTAAACTGAACGTTAAAGTGTATTCTTCCAACGCTGCTTCTATTAGTCACAGTCCTATGTCAATGTAATTAGTAGAGGGGAGTCATGCACCGGCCGCGTTGGCCGTGCGGTTCTAGGCGCTGCAGTCCGGAACCACGGGACTGCTACGATCGCAGGTTCGAATGCTGTCTCGGGCATGGATGTGTGTGATGTCCTTAGGTTAGTTAGGTTTAAGTAGTTCTAAGTTCTAGGGACTGATGACCTAAGATGTTAAGTCCCAAAGTGCTCAGAGCCATTTTTTTGGAGCCATGAGCGAGTAGTTAACATACGCTCACGAAGTTAACTGTCGCTTTTTCTAGCGCTGTACGATCTTCCTCCAATCGCAGCTCACACAGCACAGTATGGGGTCTCTAAAGACATTACTGAAAACTAGGATCGAGTCGTGCATGCATACGGAGTTCTTATTTCTGACACGTAAGAACTCTCTGTTCTCACGGAGAATAAATGCAGACGTCCGCCCGAGTGAATAATTCGCTTCGAATCGAACTTCGGAATACATTCGCTCCAGCTGAAGCACGCAGTGCGCTCTGGTAACTCGTATTTGCAGCGCCTGCGTTTCTTCCCTTTTATATAGAAAAACAGCACCGGCGCTATCGTTTGCTCTTATTTCGGTGCCAGTTTTAATTGGTGGAGCGACTGCTGCGGCCGGCAATTGTTGGCTGTTTTAGTAGCGGCAAAGTGGCGAGGGCGCGGCCATTGTGGCGCACGGGGCGACGACTGAGCGAATGAGAGGGGCGAGGGAGGGGGGGGGGGGGGGGGGAGACGGCGCGAGAGTTTCGCTTCATTTGCAAGTCTATGGTTTTATTATGGGAGCCGCGCTGGAATCTGTCCAATTATCCCCCGCAGCAGGTGTTCCGCCCCCTGGAATCGATTTCCGGCGCTCCCCCGCTGCTGGCCGCACCTCTCTGGCGCCTGCCGTTCTCGCGGCTGTCCACACGTAACGCGCCAAATGCGTCTCACCTCTGCCTCCACCGGGCGCGGGAGCCAGTCAACACGAGACAACACGGCCGGCCTGCTTCTAAGCGGGTCCTGCTGCAGCCGGTAAGAGGGGCGCTACGACTGCCGGGCACCACTTAAACAGAATTCTCGCTCTTCTGCTCGCGCTGCTGCTTGTGCGATGCTCTCATAAGCATTCGAGGGCTGTTCAATACGTTATCCAACACACTTTTTTCTAAAAGCAGAACAAACTGACGGTGTGGCTATGGGGAGTCCTCTTTCCGCTATTGTCGCCAATCTCTTTATGGAAGATTTTGAGCATATGGCACTTACGACATCTTCTCTTAAACCAACATGTTTTTTGAGATACGTGGATATTTTCATCGTTTGGCCACATGGAATGGAATCTCTTCATCGGTTTTTAGATCATTTTAACTGCCTTCATCTACGAATGAAGTTTACGACGGAAATTGAAAATGATGGCCTAATTACCTTTTTTGGATATGCCTTAGAACATATGAAAGAAAATGGGAGTTTGAGCCACAGTGTATACCGAAAACCTACGCATACGGACCGCCACCTCCATGCCACAAGTTGTCATCCACAACATCAACGCTTGGGAGTTTTACGCACACTGGTCAAGAGGGCTTATGCTGTTTCGGATTCCGATAACTTGAAACAGGGGTTGGATCACCTTAAGGTTGTTTTCAGGCAGAATGGGTACTCTGACAGCCAAATTACTCGTGCTTTTCAATTTCGACCCCCATGAGAACCAACGGTGGACACTTCCAAATCCGTTGCTTTTTACCCTTCGTGGGAAGTATTTCTTCGAAAATTCAAGAATCCTCAGGAAATATGATATTAAAAACGACCTTCTCCCTTTGGCCAAAACTAGTAGAAATAAAAACTTTGAGGTTAGCCGATGACATTGTAATTCCGTCAGAGACAACAAAGGACCTGGAAGACCAGTTGAACGGAATGGACAGTGTCTTGAAAGGAGGGTACAAGATGAACATCAACAAAAGCAAAACGAGGATAATGGAACATAATCGAATTAAATCGGGCGATGCTGCGGGAATTAGATTAGGAAATGAGACTCTTAATGTAGTAAATGGGTTTTGCTATTTGGGGAGTAAAGTAACTGAAGATGGTAGAAGTAGAGGAGATATAAAATGTAGACTGGCAGTGTCGAGGAAAGCGTTTCTGAAGAATAGAAATTTGTTAACATCGAGTATAGTTATAAGTGTCAGGAAGTCATTTCTGAAAGTATCTGTATGGAGTGTTGCCATGTATGGAAGTGAAACGTGTACGATAAATAGTTTGGACAAGAAGAGAATAGAAGCTTTCGAAATGTGGCGCTACAGAAGAATGCTGAAGATGAGATGGGTAGTTCTCGAAACTAATGAGGAGGTATTGAATAGATTTGGAGAGAGCAGGAATTTGTGGCACAACTTGACTAGAAGAAGGGATCGGTTGGTAGGGCATATTCTGAGGCATCAAGGGATCACTGATTTAGTATTGGAGAGCAGCGTGAAGGGTAAAAATGGTTGAGGGAGACCAAGAGATGAATACACAAAACAGATTCAGATGGATGTAGGTTTCCGTAGGTACCGGGAGATGAAGAAGCTTGCACAGGAGAGAGTAGCATGGAGAGCTGCATCGAACCAGTCTCTGGACTGAAGACCACAACAACAACAACAACACCAATGCACCATAATATTCCCACTCTTTTGGCTACAAAACTCTATTTTACGCCGTCTTACGCCACCTTACTGAGACCGCCTCTATGCTCTAAAGGTAGCACTTTGCTGTTCAGCGTCAGAGCCAAGGCCTGCTGCATCAGTAATCTCCTCATCATCCCTGTACTGATTCCTTCAGGGTGCATCCTTCAATGGGCCAGAACGATTGACGTTGGAAGGTACGGGCCGTAGACTGAATGAGGAAGAACAGGCTCTGAGCACTATGCGACTTAACTTCTGAGGTCATCAGTAGCCTAGAACTTAGAACTAATTAAACCTAACTAACCTAACGACATCACACACATCCATGCCCGAGGCAAGATTCGAACCTGCGACCGTAGCGGTCGCTCGGCTCCAGACTGTAGCGCCTAGAACCGCACGGCCACTCCGGCCGGCAGGAAGAACAGGCCATTGCGGTTTTGTGAGCACTACCAACGCAGACGTCCAGTTGTGCAGCAAGGTGATTGTTTATGATCCGCAGATCACCTCAAAAGAGAGTGTCCGCATGTTCCAACACTGTAGGTACCAAAGCTGTGTGCGGAAGGCTGGCACGCGGGAGATTGGACAGGTTTGCGCGACCTTGGTGCGATGACGATAGACGCTTCGCCCTACTACTCTTGCCCACTGCCATGTTTCCGTAGAAGACATTCTGGAGGCACCAAAGAATATCTGCCATGCTCTGGTTGGTCGCACTCAGGTGTTCAGTGACAGCTGTTGCAACTTCAGGGAACTATAGAGGCTGAAGCGGCAAAATTCCAAGATGTCCTACAGCAAATCCTGCACTTTTTTCATCCAAAATTAGTCGACAAAATTCTTTTTGCTTTACTTATTCAACTCCTCTCGCAGTTTACTTCTACAGAAGAAAAATGAACTTGTATTATATGACCAAAATATACACGCAATGGCTGTGAAAATTTTTTACAAGTCGGGTTGAGTTCTGATGATGACAGCTTAGCAGTCGAAATCAGTCTTCTTTGTTGGTTGGGGGGAGGGATGGGACGAAAGAGCGAGGTCAGGATCCAATCAGATTAGAGAAGGCTGGGGAAGGAAGTTGGCCGTGCCCTTTCAAAGGAACAAATCCAAGCATTTACTTCAAGTGATTTAGCATCTGTAAATTGTTTTATTCCAAAACAGAGTAACTGTGGCACACTACACAACCTCGCTGTTTTTGAATGAAATGAAACTAACATTATTCCATCAGAAGGAAAAAAAAAAATAACACATGCTTCCAAGTAACCTGGGGAACATGGACCCGAGACTCCCTATATAATCAAGTAACGCACATAATCCAGAACAAATGTTTTTTTTTAACTGCCGGGAACTGGTATTTATTGAATTTACAAAGCATGCTACTGTCACATTTCAAACCCCACTGTGTTACTTAGTTGTTACTTGCTTAAAATAACGTTTTGGATCTACCGATCTGTAGTTCCTAGTGAAAAGTCTAGGCAAACATAAAGACAGGAAATCGGCCGTGGTCATCTTAAGAGAGCGCGATTCTCGTATTTACCTGAAGACGAAATGGAAAACAACGGAAAAATATTTCAGGGAAGTTTCACAGTGGGATTGGGGCCCTGCATTGTCTTTGGAAGGGAAAACATGAGTCAGATGCATGGTAGTATCTTGTGAACGAAAATACTCACTTTGATTATAACAGAATACTCATACTTTGTATTTTATTTTAAAAAATCGCCAAACTATGCACGGATAATCCACAAACGGATAACCGTGAGTTCTGTGTAGTTAATTCAACATCTTGGTATTCTCACAGGATTCGACCACTGACCCTCCACTGCTCTTGCTTCATGTTAGTGATCTGCCATTTTATTACAGTAAGGAGGTAGAAGTAGTCCTATCTTCAGATGATACAAGCATTGTTGTGAAGTCGAGAGAAGAAATATCGACAGAGAAACTATTAAAATTTTTTTTGTTAAAGTTACTGGCTTTACACAAGTGAGCTAGCTTTAAAGCTTGAAGAAAAAAAGAAAAAGAACTCAGTTCATTTAGTTTTGCACTGTCAAAAATTTCTCACACCCAGCTAACCCACTACACTAAAAAGATGTAATAAACAGGGTACAAGATCGTGAGTTCTTAGGTGTGCATACTGATGAAAACTTAAACTAGAAACACCATGTCGTAAAACTAGAAACACCATGTATTAAACCTTCTAAAAACTTCAGGTTCGGCTACTTTTTGCCGTAAGGATAATTGACAACTTTAAGGATATAGCAGTCGGTACATTAATATCTTTTGCATACTTCGATTCATTGATGTCTTATGGGATAAAATTCTAACTCTTCGCTTCGGCAAGAAATGTTGATTGTAGAGGAGGAAGTAATTAGAATTATGTCTGGAGTTCACAGAAGTACATCTCGCACGTACCCCTTCAACTATAGCCTCGTAGTACATACACTCACTTATGACATTTGTTATCAACAATTCATTTGCCTTTCAGAGTAACAGAGACACACACAACAGTACAAGGAAAAATTATCTGCGTAACCCACTTCTGGTTCTAACTTTAGCAAAGAAAGGAAGGAATGGAACCTCCAACCATAAAGTTGATTGGCAATCTATCTTTTGAAAAAATACCTATGGAATATCTGACTGGTGGAAGAAGTGTTTTCAAATGTAGATTAAATTTCTCTCTTCTTCAAATGGTTCAAATGGCTCTAAGCAGTATGGGGCTAAACATCTGAGGTCATCAGTCCCCTGGACTTACAACTACTTAAACCTAATTAACCTAAGGACATCACACACATCCAGGCCCGAGTCAGGATTCGAACCTGCAACCGGAGCAGCCGTGTGGTTCCAGACTAAAGCGCCTAGAACCACTCTGCCACAGCGTCCGGCTGTCTCTTCTTGACGTCCTCTTCCGTACCACAGAGGAACTCTTGAGTGGGGATAACAAGCCATCTAAAAAAAACCTGCAATATGTAGCCACATAAACGTTCATCGTGAATTTGATCTGCGGAAGAAGTAACTAAGTAACGCAAGGTTACTAAACGTGCTAACGGTGCAGCGGAATTCTCATCGCTCTTGGAAACGATCACTTGTTTAAAATATTGTATCAATTTCTTGATGTGTTAATGAAATATTAAAGATTTCAGAGCTACAGATGTCTCATCTAGCGATGTGTTAATGAATTATTAAAGATTTCAGAGCTACAGGTGTCTGATCTAGCGAAGTGTTTCCTCGTTGCTGTTCCTTAGCAGTATCTGCTATTACTTTGGTCGTATTGATGACCATTGTGATTTGTTTGTTATGCACGTCAAAAAATCTGTGGCTGAATTACGAAATACTAAAGGAAAAAATTCCAAACGCAACACGAAACCGATATCAAACGACGATTAAGTAGTGTATCGACGCGTTACTACGCTCCGAACTTCCTGTTTTCGTTTAAACCTCTGGAACCGATACCGACGGAGCGACACTGGCGCACGCGAACATGTCTGCTGAAGCTCGTGTTCATTCGGCGTGCTTGGAGAGGATTTGGCCGGCCCGTAGCTTCAGCGCTGAGAGCATCACGTCGTGCTGGTTGCATTACATTTCACTCTCACTGGCGTACGCGGGAATAGCGCCAATTGCAACCGACGAGCATGCGCTTGTCGTTCGGGAAGTGAGTAGGCAAACCGTTAATCTCGGCGGTCCGCATTCGACGCCCAGCGTACATAAACAGGACATGGCGGTGGGCTAGCTGTGGTGCGGCGTTCGTTCGGGCACCAACGACCGCGGGCTGTGACGTCAGTGCCGCGGGATTACTTCGGTCACCACCCGTTTCTCCGTGGCTGTAAATAGCGTTAATTCGCAGTCATCGTGTCGGACAGTACAACAGGCTCATGTTGCTGCGAAGCTAGCAGGGAACAGAAAATCCCCCTATAGTCTTTCTGCTACGTTTGCGCGAAGCGAAAGGCAGGCTTCCTATAAATTACACAATGCATTTTTGTCCGGATGTTACAGCCAAACAAATGGTGCAAAACGGACAAATGAGGTATCAATTAACCAGCGTAAGGCCTAGTTTTGCGACAACATATTTAATTGCTTGAAAGTAATCCCGTTAGGTAGATATACTGTACCAAAGATTGCGCAGTCACTAAGAGAGCGCAGCTTGTTTTCCTGACAGCTGACTAAACTGATCAGCTCGCCACTGACGAATTTTCAGAGTGGTATCAGGAACACCTCGTATAAGTTGTGTGAAGAAATCCTTTCTTTCCAAAGAGAAACAGGTAAAGACTCTTGAGATTTCTTGATGAAATGGAATGTCGTGTGGCTAGGGCCTCCCGTCGGGTAGGCAGGTTGCCTGGTGCATTTCTTCTGTGTTGATGGATATGAGATGATGATGATGATGATGATCACTAGGACAACACAACACCCGGTGCCTGAGCTGTGAAAATCTCCGAGCCATCCGGGAATCGAACCCGAGGCCCTTGGCATGACATTCCGTCGCGCTGATCACTCAGCTATCAATTTTTTTTAAATTTCATTTTGGTTCGTTGCATCTGTTCGGGGCGGACGTCGCAAGACACCCGTTTTAAGTTCGTCATTGACCCATTAACTCAGTTTTTTTATTACAGAGGGCAGCTAACCCTCTGACCGAACACGCTGAGCTATCATGCCGGCAGCTATCGGGGCGGACAGATTTCTTGATGTAGTTCTGATACTCCCTTGTGTAAGTCATACATAGAATACACGAGCAACAGCCTGGCAGTATCGCATAAGTGCGTATAATTCTTGGTTGCATTTAGAAAGACTGGCTAGCAGTCTACCACACTGCGTGCACATGCTTTGTAAATGTAACGCCTGCTGCCATCTGTTGACTTCGCTTGGAATCATTGTTTCTGTAAGAAAGAGCACACACATACCTACCCCAAAGCGTGCGTGCGTTCTCCTTACGGCACAACTAAGCATTTGTACCTCTTGAGGTACTGTGGTGTCCGAAGGATAGATTTTGTTTCTGAATGATTTCAAATTAAGTACGAAAATCCGTCAGGAAGCTCATCTAAAGTGCAGAGCTGCTAAACGAGGCCAGACAACGAATTGAAAATGGATAAAGTGAACTAAGGTTGCCGCTGTCCTCACTACGAAAGACTCTGCTTTAAGAAAAAGACTGTAAGCTGTGAGAATAAAGCATACATGGATTCTGGCGTTCCCAGAGGACTGTATCCAGGGCATTGTGGGAGATTGTGTCACGAACAGTGCTCTTCATTTGTGACATTTGCTAAATGTGTACTCTTTGGTCATGGTTTGCATACTCTTAAGCGCAGGTGAACGAAAGAGCGCGCATTTCCCGTTTTCTGTATTTTTGAAAAGTTCGATAAAATTATTACCTCCCTACTGCTGTAGTTTTCTTAACACGTAGATTTGGCGTTAATAAATATAAACCTAAAATGATTTTGTTTTCCTGCGAAAACTACCTAGATATTTATGGCAATTCCTGAAGGGCGCACTGTTAGGTCCTAATGAAGGAAAAATTTATTAGTCATTTGGGGGAAAATTACACAGAGGTTTTTTTGTTCGAATTTTCATAGCTAAACGAGGAGTGGGCATTAGACAATTGAGGTCTATTTTGCAAAAAAATATCTTTAATAGCTTGAAAGTAATCGGTGTAATTATGGAAAACTTAATTAATGACTTGAGGGAAGATTGTACATTTGTTTTGTCCTAATTTTCATTGCCGAACAAGAGTGGGATATAGACAAAAGGGTATCAAACTGACAAACCTGAGGCCTAGTTAAAAAAAAAAAAAAAAAAAAAAAAAAAAAAAAGATTTAACGGCTAGAAAATAATCAGAGTAATTAAGAAAAACTTAACAAGTGAACAGAGGGAAAATATTTTTCCGAATTTTCTTAGCCAAATGAAGGGTAAGGAAGGACGAAAGGGGATGTCTAACTGATCAGCGCGAGATATAGCTTTTCAGGAAGCAAAAAAATTTAACTCCTTGAAAGTAATCACGGTAGGCCAATGAAAAAAGTAACAGAATGTCGATCGACATTTAAATAATTTACACACTCTGTACATGTACATCACATCTACCGATTTCCGCCCCATTCGGATACTTCTTTCGTGGTGCGTTGCTCTTTATGTCTTAGAGTGTATTTCATGTACCTTACTAGTGGCGAAACAAATTACATCATTTGGACACGGCCTGTTGGGTTGCGTATCTTAAGGTGCATGAAATATTTTATGGGCCATATTCACTTTGCCCACCTTGTACGTAATCTGTTACCATCATAATTGCTTATAAACGTACAGTGTTAACTTTCTGGTGAGGTTGCTGATAAAACAGTAGTATGTTATTTGGCAAATGGATGGGAGCTTAATCTTTGTGCGGCCTACGCTACTCTGAGCTCATAACGTCACACGAACTAAGTTAATTAAAGTCACTCACCTATGCTTTGATTCAAAGTTCAGCCATACGCCACGTCGCTTCCGGACAGCACCTGCAATTTCACTACACTACACAGGTGGAAGGCGTGTTAAACAAAGCACAAGAAGTCATGAACACACTAGCGTTTATTCTGAAAGCGCTTCCTCCAAATTACTAAGACATTCCATGGTTCCACATACATTGATTTACTGGCTGTCAGGGAAGACTGCTAATAGGTCGTTTTTTGAGTGTGTTCCACTGCAGTTAATAGAAGTTCCATGTGTAATAACCGTAATTTTAATGTCTCCAATTCACTCGTGACGCAGTTAATGACCATTTGTTTTTCTGATTATAATACAAAGATATTTCAGAAATTGTGGTATTGCCGGCCTGGCAGTATCGCATAAGTGCGTATAAGATTCTCCTGTAGTCAGTTTCTGTTCAGCTGATCTTATCATAGAGCACTTTTCTAAAATAATATTTTTACGACATTCATACCACATCATATTGTGCATTTAATAGTAACGCCACGATGCTTGTATATTGCCTTTCACCCACACGACTCATTCTGGTGCATAGTCTGCGACACAAAATTAAAAAGCCGGCTGCATTGTCCAGCTGCAGTGAGCAGACCGTCTGCGTGATTTAAAATATTCGAAGATTTAGATACAAAATGTGTTATTAATAGTCAAAGAGCAGCAATTGCGCGATCGCCTGAAATTATATACTTCAAGCTCCTTGGCCGCAGGCGTAAAGTCCGAAAATTACACTCATCTTCAGAAAAAAAAACAGAACACCTTGAACGACTAAAGATAGAACGTTCATATTCACAGGTCCTGTACATTAGTACGTTCTGCAGAAGTGATTAATATTTTAGTTAACATCGGTCCGGCATGTGTTCTGTTGCTCAAAATGGCTCTGAGCACTTTGGGACTTAACATCTGAGGTCATCAGTCCCCTAGAACTACTTAAACCTGCCTCACCTAAGGACATCAAAGACATCCATGCCCGAGGCAGGATTCGAACCTGCTACCGTAGCGGTCGCAAGGCTCTGTTCTGTTGCCTAGTGGGCACAGGGTCCGCCATGGGCCCTGATAACTTGTTCCATGCGTGATGGCATCGATTCGTGTAAGGCGCGAATGGAGTCCTGTGCTTTAGTCGTCCATGCTGCACCCACATGGTCCCAAAGTTCACTAGCAGTGGTTGGATCTGGGTCACAGCGCTGCACCTGTGGTTTCACCATATCCCAAACCTTTTTGACTGGCGACAATTCTAGTGATCTGGCGGGCCAGGGCAAAAGGCTGACATCTTTAGTGACACGAAGAAGGCACGTGTTCATTCAGGAACATGTGTCGTGCATTGTCCTGCTGAAAAATGGTGTCTCGGGTGCTATGCAGGAAAAGTGTGGCTACTGGTCGCAGGATGTCATTCACGTAGGTCACACTGATCACAGTGCCCTGGGCACGCACCTACTGTCAGTTGTGGTTGCACCCAATAGCACCGCACACTATAACGCCTTGAGTCGGCGCTGTATGTCTCGGCGAATGCGTGACTGTGATGCCGCTCCCTCTGTCTGCGGCGAACCAAAATGCGGCCGCCATTTGCAAGCAATCAGAACCTGGATTCGTTCGAAAACGCTATCTGATAACATTTCTGTCCGCAGTGACGTCGTCCAACACCATTGCCGTGTAGCACGCGTCTACACATTTATCAAAGATAGGCGGAGAAGTGAGCGACGCGCACTCCCGCCCCTGATAGTATACGATGTGTTACACTGTGCCACTGTTGTGGCAGAAGCGAGGAGGACCCAGATCTGTCCTGCAATGCCATTCGGATGAGGTGTCGAGCCGGCCGCTGTGGCCGAGCGGTTCTAGGCGCTACAGTCTGAAACCGCGCGACCGCTACGCTCGCAGGTTCGAATCCTGCCTCGGGCATGGATGTGTGTGATGTCCTTAAGTTAGTTAGGTTTAAGTAGTTCTAAGTTCTAGGAGACTGATGACCTCAGAAGTTAAGTCCCATAGTGCTCAGAGCCATTTCAACCTTTTTTTGTGTGGAAATATCACTACAAGAACGCAAAAGGCATAATTAACTAAAACCTTGTTCTCAAGTTGCCAGAATCGGTTTTTGGTCAGAAATACATTCTGTGGCTTTAATTAGCGTGAAAAGTTTAGAAGGTGCTGCAGTTTTTGAACATAAAAAAATCGATTCAAGAAAAAATATCTGTTCAGACCGTACAGTGTACACAAGCGAAGCAGCAGGCGCTAAGCAAGTCCATTATACACTGGTAGCTGTAACAAATACAAAACATGAACTTCTTCTTTTGGCCCCTTAGCAAAGAAGTGTGTTATTACTATGTAGTATAAAAAGAAATTCGTTATCTATTAACCTGAAACTCGCGTCTAAATGCAAGTTAAATCAATTCCAAGTGAGCGTCCTGGAGCTGTAATGTGATAACTTGGAGAGCGGTTAGCTGTATTATTGCAACACGAAAGTGTCGGTTTCCACTGGGGAGACGTGTCCCTCTGTAGCATGTGAGTTCGAAGATACTGAGTTCATCGCTGCTACATGAGCTGGCTGATCCTGCTGTCAGCAAAGATGATAGGCACGCCTGTTGGATGTCAGAGCCCGGATTGACTAGTGGCTCGCGCTTACAGCGAAGCCACTGTACAGTAGTTAAGACCCATGCTGTCCCCCCCCCTCCCCCTCCCTCCCCCACAGCCCCGTCGGAACGTGGGCTTCACTGCGTGTCACGTTTTCTGCCAGCCCGGTATTAGGCATCTTCACCGGCCGATGCTGAAGGGAATGTTGGCTAACAGCCTGCATATTTAGAGATCCTTCTCAGAGAGACGACGGGAAACGATTAACAAGGCTGCCGCGAGATAAATGAAGACTGTGGCTGTGAATGTGTACGTGTGTGTGTGTGTGTGTGTATGTGTGTATGTGTGTGTGTGTGTGTGTGTGTGTGTGTGTGAGAGAGAGAGAGAGAGAGAGAGAGAGAGAGAGAGAGAGAGAGAGAGAGATAGGGCTGTTACAACCCCGACTTTCTGCGGTGAGAGCATACGTGGGTCAAGATAATTTGAGAAGGCAAAAAAGAAGTGAGAAAGAGAAAAAGTTGAGATGTGAAAATACTCAGACGAGTTCGCGCCTGCCCTGTTACTTCTCGACGCAC
Source organism: Schistocerca gregaria (assembly GCF_023897955.1). Taxonomy (NCBI): domain Eukaryota; kingdom Metazoa; phylum Arthropoda; class Insecta; order Orthoptera; family Acrididae; genus Schistocerca; species Schistocerca gregaria. The sequence continues at coordinate 243,803,448 of NC_064923.1, forward strand.
TCGCAGTTGCCTGATGTCTCACGATTACTAGTGGAGCCCAGTCACTGCTTTCCCTTTCTAATCATTTTTCTGCCTTTGCCATTCCCCGAGCTCTCCAATAAGATTTGCATACCCTACAACATAATTAAGCATTTGACCTCTGCCGCAATAGAGGTGTGATAGGCTGTATTTTAATCCTCTGAAATGTTCCTGACATGTGAGCTCGATTATTCTTCGTTGGATTTGTCAGTTGGCCGAGTATAGCCAAATCCACATGGCATTTGCCTTAAGATACGTCGCATTTGTTTTAATTTAAGAACACGTAGATTGGGGTGTAGCGTTGCGTTGACAAAGAGTTCAGTAGAGGCAGAGTTCGGATTAGGAAGGAACAGTCCCTGCACTTGAGTGTTCTAGAAAAATCTAAACATAGACGCCCAGCTGGAGATTTGAATCGGCGCCTTCCAGACACCTTTGGAAAGCTCTAACCACTGCTCCATCTTGCTCGGTATTCACAGTTGTAGAAGGCTAGTGGTGAGTTCCTGTTGCCATTCTATTCCCAATCTTGAGGCATATCTGCCCAATCGAACGGATCTGGTGAAATGTTAATTCAGAATCTGTTGTTATGTAATCGTATTAATCGTATCCTGGTATGTAAACTTTGATATTGTTAATAATGTGCGGAAAGTCGAAAAGTACAAGTGAGCGATACACATTCTTGAGAAACGACCACGAAAGACTGAAGCAATCACATATGACCTTGTGTGTTTTCCCCTGGAAGAAAAGGAATCGTTCCTAGAACAGCTTTTCCCTCATTAAGTAGCCGAGTAAATTCGTTAAGTCCTTTGTATATGTCTAGTCATGGCATCAAGTTTGCTCGCATTCACCTTCCTCTCGTAGTACGTGTTTGTGCTCCGTCTATAATGAAGTTGCTGTCAACAGGGCGTTAAACCATACTGTTTCTTCTTTTTAGAACCGAAATTTCATGAAGTGGCTCTTTTAGCATGGGCCACAGTCCCGATGGAAAATGCCTGTTACAGAGTAAACATAAAATAACGTGTGCGCTGAAAATGAGTAATGAAGTTTCTAATATTTTTGTCACAGCGCGTCTAGAAGATCCTTGGGTAGAGAAAGGCGTCCGACTTGAACAGAAGAATAAAACCAGATAAGAATAAAACCATACCATACAAAACGCAATTACTGAATTACTTTTTTATCTAAAAGTAAGTAATAGCCTTTGTTATGTATGCATCCACAGCCACTATAAACTGATTTTCGTTTACTCTCAGTTTTTATTATTTGAAGTACGCAGATCATTTCATTGTTCGTGATCAGCTAGTTTAGACTCCTTCCGCGACATCAAGCTACATCAAGCCAAACATTAAATTATGTTTACAAATATTTTTCTTTTCGTACTGATGTGAGGACCATGACATGCTGTGAACGTGACATAATTTTTGGTGTGATGTGTCTTGGGCTGCTCCCAAAAGACGAGATCTGGACTGATCATGAGAATACAACAATTACCACGTTAGCAAAACAAAATTGTTTCGGAAATTATTTATGAGACCAATGCGGAACTGACCTTTGCTAATAAACGGGGGAACCGCCGATCACAAAAAAATGATACAAATGGTGATTTCGATGCATCAGTCGGATGCTGTATGTGCATCTCCCGCACGTAGCGTCCTGATTACTCCGCTGTGTCATTACAAAAGAGCAAGTGAGGACAACAGACATGCTTAGTGACCAGTTGAATGCAACACAAAATGGTACACACGATACCATAGCGCGTGTTCATTGAGGAGTGTTACGTGAAGCGCAATTCGTGGAAAACGTCTGTGTTACTGTGTGCGCAAGAGTTTAAAGACTGTAAGTGCTGGAGAAACTTACAGTAAAATCCACAATCCTAAAACGTACTGGTAAAATGGCGGGAAAAAGGCACCGTAGCGAATAAAAACCTTAAGTGCCCTTAAAAGAGTTTGATCTCGCGTCAGTTTCGCTATAAATATTTTCTGGGCCAGTTTTATTTTGCCTGCCCTTTGTACTACCCGACAACGAAATTATTGCACTTGGCTTCTCACGGACTTTCTCGGAAACGCGCGGTGACGTCACAGTACGAAGGTACAGTGGTGGCTAAGGAAAAGACGTCACATGGTGAATGATATCAGGACAGTGGTACATATAATGTCAAGTCATGTTAAAACTCAACGGTAGGTCAACCGTAACACTATAATTTCCAAACACAATAATATTGTTTTCGACTAATTCTTGTGTGCGTTAGTGTTTCTAGTGGTCATAATACGAGGGTTGAATGAAATTTAATGCCTCCACCTTCGTTAATGGGGTTTGGATGGGAATATTTTAATAATTCAAACGCAGAAATAATCCTTAGAATGTGATCGTTAATTACCAATATTCACTTTTCCACATAATCACCAGCCAATTGGATACATTTCTGACAACGATGAACAAATTTTCTGAAGCCATCACTGAAGAAGTCGACACTCTGTTTCCGGAGCCACGGTCTCACAGTTCTCTCAACGTATTCATCAGAAGCATAGTGATGTCCTAGCAGATCGTCTTTCATTATCGGGAACAGTTGGAAGTCAGACAGTGCTAAATCTGTCAACATTTTGCTTGTGAAACTCGGTGGTTGCTGTCACACGACGTCCAACTCTGTTTGTTACGCAGGTCAGATGTTTCCGCCTCAACATCTTCAAACTTATTCGCCCAACGACGCACGGTGCTCACATCAACACAATCACCATATATATGGGCAGGGGCACAATGGATATAGTGTGGGACAATAAGTTGGGAATGTGGGTCTGTTCAAAATGTTCAAATGTGTGTGAAATATTAGGGGACTTAACTGTTAAGGTCATCAGTCCCTAAGCTTACGCACGACTTAACCTAAATTATCCTAAGTAAAAACACACACACCCATGCACGAGGGAGGACTCGAACCTCCGCCGGGACCAGCCGCACAGTCCATGACTGCAGCGCCTTAGGAATGTGGGTCTCACGGGAGGTGTACCAGAGATATTTCCCTGGAGCCCCACTATCCTCTGTGTTCTCGGTGGCTCAGATGGAGAGATCCATTTGCCATAGAAGGAGGAGTCCCGATCGGGGCACACATTTTCAACTGTCCCTCTTGACTTACATCAACGCCTGAATGCAACTAGTGGTATTCATTTCATTGTAACAATCACCATAAATTGCTATCATTCTCTGTTGAATCTCCTTTGGAGCGACAGCTTCTGCTGTCAAGAATTCAATGATTGCACGTTGCTTAAATCGCGTTAACTGACCGTCTGCGCAGGGTACCGTACTTTACACTGTAACGACACAACCGTTCAATGCTAAGGCTTATGGCCAACTACAGATGCAGAGAAGAGGCTACGGAACAAGCCAGTACCTTCCGCATACCAATGCTGCCAACTGTTGAAGAGTTTGTGCAAGCATTACTTTTCAGTCAAACCTCGTATTGACAAGGTAGACAGAAAATGGGCTGGACGCTATTTCTAAATCTTCTTCTTTTCTTTAAGAGGAAACTAAGCGGAGCGGCAGTGTCGTTTTCTCGTGTAGACCTGTTGACGGGTCGTTTGACGTGTAACACAGTAACTTAAACGATTGCAACAGTAGAATATACCGGCATTGTTCTTATCCCGTTGCAGCAGGGATTCCGCCAACAAGGAGGCATGAATTTTTTTTTTTCATTTTTGGACCAGTCCGAGGATAAAGCGACGGCATACCGCGAACCTCTGCCTTACTTTTGCAATTTCAGTCACGTGCGAGAGTGAGCGGCCCTTCTTCCCGCGTAAGCGGAGCGGAGCAAACAAATCAAGCGAGTAATTTATCCGGGTTCATCATTCAGCCGCTCTCCGCCCTCTGCTGGTCCGGCGCTGTCCGGGCCTCGGGTTTCCACTTAGCCGGTGCCACCCGCACCCCGCCATTATACCCAACACCCGGCACTTAATTACTTTGCGCCCCGTCCGTCTCAGGTACTGAGCCCTCTGTGCTCCTCCACATTCCGCCCGCGGGTCGGTCGCTTTTCGCAGTCCCGCTTCATCTCCCGGATACTATAGGAAAGCGCTCAGGTTTGGATCCAGGGGCGGGCTTGTGACCTACCCCCATTCCTCTGCCCAACAATATTTGAGCTTATGTTGTAAAATTATATCCATTTCCAAATTTTTCAGTTAACGTGAAGCGTGACATATGTACGGGGAAGGTAACGCCCCCCCCTCCCCCCCCCCCCCCACATGACATTGCTGTGGGCGGAGCTTGTGTTGTACGCATTTCTGGCGCAACTCGTTACCGGTTCAGTGCCGCCCGTGTTGTCGACTTGACTTATTCTGTTCATCTCCAGTGATTGTTTTTGCTAGCTCTTTCTTGTTCTTGTTTCGTATTTTATAACGACACGACTACGTGAACAACGTCCAGCTGTGAAATTTTGTTTTCTACTCGGTAAAGATGCTGCTAAAACTGTCTTAATGTCGAAAATCAAGATGACGCCAGGGGAAAAACTCAAGTGTACAAGTGGTTTGCTCGATTTAAAAATGGCGACATATCGATTGATGACAAGCCTGGTTCTTGAAGTTCATCAACTGTCCGAATCGACGAAGATATTGAAAAATTTGAGATCTTGTGTTCATAGCCAGTCGAGAGACCGTTGATCAGCTGTTATAGGTTAGTGAGTTATCTTGGAGCTCGGTTCAACCCGATTTGTGGCAGACAGCAAACTGGTTCTTCCACCACGACAACGCACCTGCACACACACAGCTGTCTCTTTTAGACAGTTTTTGGCTAAAAATGGCATCGTTTCGCTGCCCCACGCTCCTTACTCGCCTGACCTGGCTCCGTGCGGTATTTTCTTATTTCCACGCATGAAAGGCGGCGTGAAAGGACATCGATTTGACAACATTGAAGAAGTCAGGAAAAAAAAAAAAACACGGAGCAACTGTCAGCCATTTCTAAAGGTGACTACAAAGTATGTTTTGAACTGTGGAAGCATCGGTGGGACAAGTATATCCGTTGTAATGGAGAATATTTTGAAGGGGATTGCTTTTGTATACAATCTGAAAATATATAGCTTTTAAAAAATAATACCAGTTTTTTTTGCGCACCCTCTCCTATTCACGCTTATTCATTCTTCGCTAGCTAACTGACAAATTTAGAAATGGATATAATTTTGTGTCTCATACAATGTTGCTCACCTAATGGTAGAATTTTGTCAGGGCTGGGGCGAATTCCTTACGGACGAATAGAAAAACTGGTAGAAGTCGACCTCGGGGAAGATCAGTTTGGATTCCGTAGAAATGTTGGAATACGTGAGGCAATACTGACCCTACGACTTATCTTAGAAAATAGATTAAGGAAAGGCAAACCTACGTTTCTAGCATTTGTAGACTTAGATAAAGGTTTTGACGATGTTGACTGGAATACTCTCTTTCAAATTCTGAAGGCGGCAGTGGTAAAATACTGGGAGCGAAAGGCTATTTTTAATTTGTACAGAAACCAGATGGCAGTTATAAGAGTCGAGGGGCATGAATGGGAAGCAGTGGTTGGGGAGCGAGTGAGACAGGGTTTAGTTTATCCCCGATGTTATTCAATCTGAATATTGAGCAAGCAGTAAAGGAAACTAAAGAAGAAGAACACAACAATGATAACATAATTTTGTGTGTTTGTGTACAGGGAGTCAGGGGTAGACGTGCAGTTATTTACACTGGTTACTGAGGACAGGGTACCGAACAACACTTCATCAGTCTTTACATTATTGGAGGCTAATGATTATAGTTATTACGAGTCATTTGTTTCTAGGTTGGTTTGTGCCTGCAAGGACATGCGAAAAGTGCAAGCCATTAATGCCCATTTTCTGTGGGCAGCAGAAGAGGAGTTAAAGCGTGGATGTGTGGACACAAAAACGTTAGTCTGTACGGAGTAGCTTGCGAGACAGGGAGGTGAGCGACACCCGTGTCGAATCCGCGCGACGGATGAACGGTCGTGGGCTGGTACACTGGCCATACTGGTTGCGCGTTTTAGGCGGTTCCCCGCGCTGGTTTAAGCGAATGCTGGGCTGTTTCTCCCTTTCTGCCTCCTAAAACACGATACAAAAACAGTTAAAATGCACTGACACACAGAACGAAGTTTACTCAATTCACAGAGAGCTGAACCCCCTCAGGTTAACTGGTGACTGTGGCGACAGGCTCGGCATCAGGACGCAAAGTTAAAGAAAATAAATCTGCCAAAACTTCAGTACAGCTGTGCCCTTACAAGATGGGACAAACCCTAGCGAAAACAGAGTTCGCGTTACTGGTGTAATAAAGTTCGCACACTCACCTGAAGCCACTACTGCAGTGTGAGTGAAGGTAAATGATGTAGAATTTCGTCTGTATATATGTTTGCGGACAGTGCTTCGGACAAAGACCGGAAGTTCAATAGTGAAGTCCTTATTTTATCATTTCAATGGCAAATTTTATTCACCAACGTATACATTTCAGGGCCCCAGTTGGCTATCGCAGGACATTGACTCCTTAGTCAACGCGACAGCAACGCGTATCTGTGAATTGCGCTGCTCTTTTTGTTGCATATGACTCCGCAATAAAAAAGGAACTTTTTTATTTTGATGAATTTTTTTTTACCAGTCAATTTGATTTTTGTTTCGCTGGATTTTTGCTTATTATCGCCGGCCGTATTGGCCGAGCGGTTCTAGGCGCTTCAGTCCGGAACCGCGCGACCACTACGGTCGCAGGTTCGAATCCTGCCTCGGGCATGCATGTGTGTGATGTCCTTAGGTTAGTTAGGTTTAAGTAGTTCTAAGTTCTAGGGGATTGATGACCACAGATGTTAAGTCCCATAGTGCTCAGAGCCATTTGAAACTTTTTTTTTTTCTTATTAACTGTTCATCGGGTAACAATTGTGTGGTGTCAACACCAGACGCCAGTGTGTAAGAAACTAGACCTTGAGTGAAAAAGGGTTTTTGGTCATTACATTACGCTGGAATCGTCAGATCGAGTGCCTATTACTCATGTTACACATGAAATATGTTGCAGTTATTAGTGGGATCAGTATGGTACGTCTGCTTTTCGTTCCGTAATATATATCCGTCGTGACCAATTAGGATCGATCAGTTAGGCATCACCAAGGAGTCTGTAGCTCATGCCACCCCGAAATGAGCTCTTTCGTCTACAGTGACTCCGTGTGTGTGTGGTTGCAAGAGCTCTCTTGTACTAGATGGCTGAAAATATGCAACTATATCTGGCTGAAATTCGTCGCTGGGCAGAGGGACCTGACACGACTAGTCAACTGATCAAGTAATTCAAGGTTGGATTCTTTGTACTGTCGCCTACTTGGTGAAAGCAACTTGTGCTCGTAGTACAATGAACATCAGCTCATTTACGAGAAGAATCCCCCAGATCCGAGAGTCCATCTCGTTCAGCGTCGTAATGCTTTATACTGTGCAGCGTACAGTTTCTGGCTCCACTGAAAAGCAGCACCATCAGAGCCAACAGGGGCTATGCACGGAGTATATTTGGAGGCTGTCAAACTCTTCCCCAGCGTCTTCAGGGGTGGACTGCCGAATCGAGTCCCCCTTCGTCATTTGAATAAAGCTCGCTAGCCCGTATATAATGCCCACGCTTGTCTCGAGGCAATATTGTCAATTTATTCACTTGTTATCGGCGAAGTATTCCTTATGGTTCGGGATTACGTCCCTTACTTCTGAGAATGGGGGTGAGGGTTTCTGCGTAAGGGGATGTTCTGGCAGCCTGAAGGACGGAGAGAGCGCCGAAGCTTTAGAAACAGTGGTATCAGGCAGTAACCCGCGTATCATCAAAGTCTCATACGAAATGTCTATCTTTACTAGTTCGACCACCGCCACATCGCCAAAAGGAACGCGAGCGCAGCTGAAATATGTACGTGCTGATATATAGTGCTGCACTGCTCAAGATCGTTACGTTACAAGTTAAAATCTTCCCCGCCCTTTTCCGTACGGGGTGTGGAGGAGGCACGGGCTACATCATTACACCATTCGCTTGTAGTAATCACAATGAATGGCTGCTTATACTTGTTAGCCTAAACCCGAATTATTCCAAGTTTTCGGTCATGGTTACTACCCCAATTTCTGTGTGGGTGATATTCACTAATTCATTCTTAGCTGTTATTTTTCAGCAACTGTAGTATGTATGTCAGAATAAAATTCAGTCGCCAGCTGCACACATATTTTATATCGCCTTATCGATTTTAAAAAATAAACTTGTCATCTTCAGAAACCTACAAAATTATTGATGATATAAATCATTAGACCTCGGCCATACGTTTATATGAAGTATAACGAGTGTGTTACAGAAACTTGCGTAGTAACTCACTAAACCACTAATAAGATAATGGAAGTTGAAATGCATATTAGAGACACAAATGAAACAAAAAGGCTCCTTTGATATGGGCATCTTGAAAGGATGGGTGGTACAATATGTCCGAAACGAGTATGGCAATGGATACTCCTGGAAGAAAAAGAAAACTTATACAAGCAAGAAGATGGAGACAGGATGTAGATAAAGCGGTGCAAAGTAGAGATGTGCACAATAGACAGTGGATGGATAAGGAGCAATGGAAAATCGGAAGCGAGAAACGGCGATAACTGTATTAAAGTGGCAATATCCAATGATGCCACACTCGACCCACCACCCCACCCCGTGTGTGGGTGGCAACTTTGAAATCTTCAATGGAAACCTCGTTTTTTTATTGCACAATAGAATTCTATGAAAAAATCTACATACATTTTGTCTGAAGCATTTTCTTCGTCTCGCCACATATGGCACTGTAATCCGAGGAATAGATAAGGGTACATAATCGTGATTTACGACATACTTCCAGCTTTTCCTGCTAGCACTACAATTAAGGCCTCGTACTTTGAACTGGAATGTAGGTGTATCTACTCACGTGACCAAGACAGTCCCCGCTACGGCCGAGTAACAGCTGGAGTTGCCGCAAGCGGAACTGTCTGCTGAACAAATACTGTCGCCTGCACCCTGAGTCTGTTTCTGCACCACTGTGTAGTACCACCAGGTAGGAAGTATAGGAGGAGAGATGCTGCACCGCTGAGGTGAGCCAGCTTGCAGAAAAGAGCGAGCGGGGCCCACGGCGGGCAGCGCGGGCAGTTATTTATGGAAGACCCGCCGGCCACTTAATAACTCGGCCCGCCACCGCGTAATCAACAGACCGCCGGCCGGCCATCCCCTCTGTTTTGTTTTCCGGTTATAAATTAACCTCGTAAGAATTAATAACAGTTTTTAACGGCGCCCTGACGGACCGGCTAACGTGCTGCGGTCTTAATCTGCGCAGGACCGCGGCCGTACCACCGCGTCACGTGTTTATCTAAAGCGGGAATCGCCGGCCGCCATTACGTAGCTGCAGCAGCAGCAGCAGCAGCGGCAGCACCACACACACACACTTCCAATAAGGCGGGCCGAGATGCGCGTGGAATTTACAATGGCGAGAGAGCGGCCACCTCTTTTTGCGCCTCTGGAGAGCGCTGCCCCGCGTCGGGGGGATCGCACATTAATTTTTGCGAGCCGTGGAAGCCGAGCGTCGGCGCCCGCGTAAACGCTACCCGCTAAGCACGCGCGCGCCGGCGCACGCTACCTGCCCAAATCGCCAGTAGAAAATTGCCGCGGGCTTGGCGCTTCCCCGCGGGTCAACGATCGCGGCTGCGCCAGGGGAACGTGTGCGGCGGTCAAGGCTAGGCTGCTGAACCAGTTCCGGATCACGTTACGTGTCGGGGGATATCTCGCATCGACCCTCTACCGGCGCCTTGCGCTTCCCACTGCCGTAAACGACCTTAGAAAGAAATTCATTGCCGCAGATTGTAAAAATTATACTGGGAACGAAATTTGCTCCACCAAACGTCTCCTCTCCCACACTGCCCTTCTCTTTCTCCCCCTCCCCGTCTCTCCCACATACCCGCAAATACACCACTTCCCTTCCCTAAACGTTTGCCGGCCGCGGTGGCCGTGCGGTTCGAGGCGCTGCAGTCCGGAACAGCGGGACTGCTACGGTCGCATGTTCGAATCCTGCCTCGGGCATGCTTGTGTATGATGTCCTTAGGTTAGTTAGGTTTAAGTAGTTCTAAGTTCTAGGGGACTGGTGACCTAAGATGTTACGTCCCATAGTGCTCAGAGCCATTTGAACCTAAAAGTTTGATGCGGCGGTCAAGGCTAGGCTGCTGAACCAGTTCCGGATCACGTTACGTGTCGGGGGATATCTCGCGTCGACCCTCTACCGGCGCCTTACGCTTCCCATTGCCGTAAACGACCTTAGAAAGAAATTCATTGCCGCAGATTGTAAAAATTATACTGGGAACGAAATTTGCTCCACCAAACGTCTCCTCTCCCACACTGCCCTTCTCTTTCTCCCCCTCCCCGTCTCTCCCACATACCCGCAAATACACCACTTCCCTTCCCTAAACGTTTGCCGGCCGCGGTGGCCGTGCGGTTCTAGGCGCTGCAGTCCGGAACAGCGGGACTGCTACGGTCGCATGTTCGAATCCTGCCTCGGGCATGCTTGTGTATGATGTCCTTAGGTTAGTTAGGTTTAAGTAGTTCTAAGTTCTAGGGGACTGGTGACCTAAGATGTTACGTCCCATAGTGCTCAGAGCCATTTGAACCTAAAAGTTTGATTCGACTGTGTATTCTGATGCCACTTGTCTTGTAGTCAGGACATCTGCATTTGAGTGATTACTCTAAGGTTCACGCCGAATGATGTTATTTCTAAAATAAATTTCGCAATTCAAAAAAGAGAAAGAAGGTCAGCTTTTTTTTTTTTTTTTTTTTTTTTGCCGAGATAGAGCTCGCACAAGGTAACTTCACTCCTGCACAAAAACACATTGTCGTTTTCAACGCTGGGCAAGTTCACGCCTCCGTTCTGAGTGGACGGCCAGTTTGCTGTCACCTACTGAGCTGCACGCTTTTCCGTATGGCCGAAACGTTCTCCCCCTTCTTCGGCTACATTGTGGAAACAGAGGAGCACGATGCAGTCTTCCTCAGACAACTTTAAAGACACGACTCAATAATAAAAAAAAAAAGTTCCCTCTCGGCTCATCTCATAGCCTTATTTGTCAACTTGTCTAGCCGGCCAGGGTGGCCGAGCGCTTCTAGGCGCTACAAAAAATGGTTCAAATGGCTCTGAGCACTATGGGACTCAACATCTGAGGTCATCAGTCCCATAGACTTAGAGCTACTTAAACCTAACTAACCTAAGGACATTACACACATCCATGCCCGAGGCAGGATTCCAACCTGCGACTGTAGCAGCAACGTGGTTCCGGACTGAAGCGCCTAGAACCGCTCGGCCACAGCAGCCGGCTTAAACGCATTCAGAATTGATCTGATGCTGAGCTGACTTTGATTGGTAATCTACAGAAGTTTTTCAATATAGGTGTAGATGAAAGCAACTGGCGATTGAGATCTGTACGCCCTGACAAGGCTGGAGCAGCAGCACGTCACCCTGTGGCGATGTAAATTGCAACTGGTGATAACTGCGTGGCGGTGGGGAGATATGGAGGCAGCACCTGTGAATCTACTGCGGCCACAAAAAAAAAAAAAAAAGTATGGTCTAGCGATCGGACAGACGGATCGCAATTCACTCTCTACCAGAGCCCTGAAATCACGGTAGTTTTCTGTGTGTGTCACACACGTTCACTGGTCATACTAAGGACCAATTTGGCTCCTTTATAGAACAGAGCGCACAAGGATACCAAACGTCGAGACTGGTAAACGACTCCACCTTCAACCCATCTTGAGCCAATCGCAGGGCTTTAGAGGCGCTAAATCTACCCTCGTACACGGCAGCACAAAGTCATGTTGAACCAGCGGAAGAGTTAAGAAACCTGCATCTCTGAACAAAAAGAAACCGCCAATTACTGGCTTTTTTAAGTTTTGGCAGAGGGGTGGATGGTTTTCTCCAAAATCGTGTCACTTTCCACATCAATAAGTGAACAGTTATGATCTTGAAGATCTTTATCTAAATCGCCTGTGCCTTGAAGCATGTTGGTCTTAGCTATGAGGTGTAATAAAAATTCTATCTCTAAACATTTCACAGACGCCGGAGTTTTTTTATACAACTGAGGTCGCTGATGGACGTGTGTCAGAGGCCTGTTTGCAGTATCGGCGAACACGAAAACTTGTGATTTTTTATTAGGTGTGAACAGAACTGTAGAGAAGAGAAATTTGTGGCACAACTTGACTAGAAGAGGGAATGGCTTGGTAGGACCTATTCTGAGGCATCGAGGGATCACCAATTTAGTATTGGAGGGCAGCTTGGAGGGTAAAATCGTAGAGGGAGACCAGGAGATGAATACATTAAGCAGATTCAGAAGGATGTAGGTTCCAGTAGGTACTGGGGGATGGAGAAGCTTGCACAGGATAGAGTAGCATGGAGAGGTGCATGAAACCAGTGTCTGGACTGAAGACCACAACAGCAACAACAATAACACCAATGCACCGTAACATTCTCACTCTTTTGACTACAAAACTCTTACGCCACCTTACTGAGACGGCCTGTATGCCCGAAAGGTAGCACTCTGCTGTCCAGCGTCAGAGCCAAGGCCTGCTGCATCAGTAATCTGCTCATCATCCCTTAACTGATTCCTGCAGGGTGCATTCTTCATTGGACCAGAACGATTGAAGTTGGAAGGTGTGGGCCGTAGGCTGAATGAGGAAGAACAGGCCATTGCGGTTCTGTGAGCACTACCAACGGAGACGTCCAGTTGTGCAGCGAGGTGATTGTTTGTGATCAGCAGATCACCTCGAAAGAGAGTGTCCGCACGTTCCAACTTTGCAGGAATCAAAGCTGTGTGCGGCAGGCTGGCACGCGGGAGATTGGACAAGTTTGGGCGACCTTGTTGTGATGATAGACCGCTCTCCCTCCTACTCTCTGTGCTTTTGCCCACTGCCATCTCTTCGTAGAAGATATTCTGCAAGCACCAAAGAATATCTGCCATGCTCTGGTTGGTCGCGCTGTGGTTTTCAATGACAGCTATTAGAACTTTATGTAGCTATAGGGGCTGAAGCGGCAGTATTCCACGATGTCTCACAGGAACAAGAGCAGGCTGTTTTCACTGCACTGTCCATTCCGTGTCTTCGAGGCTTAAAACGATACGAAGTGTAGTAACTTGTACAGTTTCTTTTAATAATCAACGTTGGTATCGGGGCTTTAAAATTCACGCAAAAACAGCGACGACTTAGCGACTCAGATTGACCTTGCTGACGTCCGAGTTAACAAACCGGCTGGTTGCGGGCAGAGATGACGCGGCAGACAAGGGCGTACCCCGGGCGGACACGCGGCCCGCAGCTATGCGGCTTGAGGAATTCGTCCTGCAGGTCCGTTCACGGGGAACGGGATGCATCGTTTGCTTATCAGAGTGCGGCGCGGCGGAGCCCGGAAACGGCGCCGGCCGGCCGCTTTACGAGGCCGGCCGGCCCGGCCGCCACCCGCCACCTCCCGTCGCAGCGCGGCCACCCACGAGAGGCCATTTCACGGGCCTCGGCCGCGCCGCTGTTCCGCCCACATTGGACACGCCGAGCCGAGCCGAGGCGCGCCGCCGCGGGCACCGCCGTTTGCCGTTCTGTGTCGCCTGGCGCCGCCGCCGTCTCGGCGACGGCAGTCACCGCTGCGCCACTCTCCAGTTCCCACACCGCGGCAGGACGCTGACGGTCGCACTTGTACAGTCTGGTCTGAACACACTCGCACTTACGCCTATGGTGAGTCTAGTACCTCCCGACGAAGAAGTCGAACACGAGGCAGAACAAATGGACGTGGTCAGCCCATAGAGGGCTCCGCCTCCGCGGCGGCTATTCCGCGCAGCGGCACTCGCGCAGCGAGGGAGCTACCATTACGCCACGGGCAGACAGCCGCCAATAGCCGCTCCCTCCCGTTTCGTGTATAGGGACCCGCTCTGCCCTAGTCCAGTCAGTCTGGTACTCGCTCTGGATTGAGTTTCTATCTCGGCGGTAGTGCGTTCTCGTCGTTGCTCGTTGTTGACTTTGTCTGGCTCTGGTTCCCAATGGATTTGCTGTTTCTCTTTGGTTTCTACAAGCTTCCGTTGTTTATGTCTTAATTGTTGTGTCGGTCATAGTCGGTCGTGGTCGGTTGTTGTCAGTTGTCGTTGGTCTGTCGTCCGAGTCGTCCTGTGTGGTGCGTGCTCCACCGCCGGCGGCTTCCCCGCCTGGCGGCTCCGATCCGCAGCCTAAGGCGTTCCCGCAGTTGGTTGTGCTTCCAACAGTGAGAATGGCACCGGAACACGTAGTGCTCTTCTGCGGCGGCCTAGGACATACACTGAAGCGCCAAAGGAAAAAAGTGTCTGGCGCAGCTGTTAGATCGGCTACTGCTGCCACAGTGGCAGGTTGTCATGATATCTTGCGAACCATGGATGAACGGTATCAGACGGATGCCATATTCCTTGACTTCCGGAAAGCGTTTGACTCGGTGCCCCACTGCAGGCTCCTAACTAAGGTACGAGCATATGGGATTGGTTCCCAAAAATGTGAGTGGCTCTAAGACTTTTTAAGTAATAGAACCCAGTACGTTGTTCTCTATGGTGAGTGTTCATCGGAGGTGAGGGTATCATCTGGAGTGCCACAGGGAAGTGTCGTAGGTCCGCTGTCGTTTTCTATCTACATAAATGATCTTTTGGATAGGGTGGATAGCAATGTGCGGCTGTTTGCTGATGTTGCTGTGGTGTACGGGAGAGTGTCGTCGTTGAGTGACTGTAGGAGGATACAAGATGACTTGGGCAGCATTTGTGACTGGTGTAAAGAATGGTAGCTAACCCTAAGTATAGATAAATGTAAATTAATGCAGATGAATAGGAAAAAGAATCCGTAATGTTTGAATACAACATTAGGAGTGTAGCGATTGACACAGTCACGTCGATTAAATATTTGGGCGTAACATTGCAGACCGATATGAGTGGGACAAGCATGTAATGGCAGTTGTAGGGAAGGCGGATAGTCGGGTTCATTGGTAGACTTTTGGGAAGATGTGGTTCATCTGTAAAGGAAACCGCTTATAAAACACTAATGCGACCTATTCTTGAGTCCTGCTGGAGCGTTTGGGATCCCTATCAGTTCGGACTGAGGGAGGACATAGAAGCAATTCAGAGGCGGGCTGCTAGATTTGTTACTGGTAGGTTTGATCACCACGTGAGTGTTACGGAAATGCTTCAGGAACTCGGATGGGAGTCTCTAGATGAAAGGAGGCGTTCTTTTCGTGAATCGCTACTGAGGAAATTTAGAGAACTAGCATTTGAGGCTGACTGCAGTACAATTTTACTGCCGCCCACTTATATTTCGCGGAATGACCACAAAGATAAGATAAAAGAGATTAGGGCTCGTACAGAGGCAGATACTCATTTTTCCCTCGTTCTGTTTAGGAGTGGAACAGGGAGAGAAGATGGTAGTTGTGGTACGAGGTACCCTCCGCCACACACCGTATGGTCGATTGCGGAGTATGTATGTAGATGTAGATGTAAGAGATTAGTTTGAGCGTGCTGGTATGATCAGCGCAAGAGCGAAGGGACACAGCATCTCCGAGGTAGCGATGAAGTTGAGAGTTTCAAGTACGACCATTTCACGAGTGTACCGCGAATATCACGAATCCGGTGAAACATCAAATCTCCTACATCGCTGCGACCGGAGAAAGGTCCTGCAAGAACAGTACTAACGGCGACTGAAGAGAAACGTTGAACGGGACAGAAGTGCAACCCTTTTGCACATTCATGCAAATTTCATTGGTGGACCATCGACAAGTGTCTGCGTGAGAACCATTTAACGGAACATCATCGATATGGGCTTTTTGCCTTGTCGGACGAGTCTCTTTTCATTTCGTATCGAGCGGATGGACGTGTACGGGTGTGGAGACAACCTCATGAATCCATGGACCCTGCATGTCAACAGGCGAATGTACAAGCTGGTTGAGCCTCTACAATGGTTAGGCCGTGTGCGGCATGGGACTCCTGATACCTCTAGATACGACTCTGACAAGTGACACATACGTAAGTACCCTGTCTGCTCACCTGCATCCGTTCATGTCCATTGTCCATTCCGACACACTGGGGAAATTTCAGCAGGACAATGCGACACCCCACACGCCCAGAATTGCTACGCACTGGGTCCAGGAACGTTGTTCTGAGTTTAAACACATCCGTTGGCTCCAAACTCCCCAGACATGAACATCATTGAGCATATCTGGGATGGCTTGCAATGTGCTGTTTAGAAATCTTCACCTCCTAGCACTCTTATAGATTTATGGGCAGCGCTGCAGGATTCATGGTGTCATTTCCCTACAGCACTATTTAGACATTAGTCTAGTCCCTTCCATGTCTTGTTTCGGCACTTCTGGGTGCTCGCGAGGGCACTACACGTTATTAGGTAGATGTATGAGTCTCTTTGGCTCTTCCGTGTAAGATTGAGGTTAGGGAACAACGACATAGGGGAGTTAATGCGTAGACAGGACAACTGGAACTCGATGAACAACGTCGCAGACAAAGCATCGCGAGCACTATATGCGGCATACAAATTGGGGAGAGCACACGTTAGAATAATATAGGCCCCACATCTGTCACATCATCAATACATAATAAACGACACAGCTACAAACACAGGTACTGACTCGGATGCCATACCACACACAGGAAGTGAATATGAGGTACACATACAAACGTAGTAAAAGTAAGCTGAAGTTCTCCAACACTAAACAGAATCAAAATATAACTCTCAATGTACTTTGTTATTATATCATTTCGTAAAATGTAGCAAAATCTGAAGATGCGACATTTCTTCTTTCTTCGCTGCATCAGATGTGACTGGCTCGACGTTCTTACCGCACCCTGGCATCTGATGCACCTGACTATGACATTCTAAATCAAGTCCCACTCTCCACTGCTACCTTAAATTTAGAAAAACATTGTCACCTAATTAATCAATAAATTATTAATTATTACCACAGTCAAGACAACATATGTAACAGATGTATACCAAACACATAGAAGGTATAAAGGAAAGAATTCTCACATCACATCGACATTATTGTCACTACTTATTTCTTCCATTAAATACAATTTTATTTTTAACTTAAAATGTATGCTCAACCGATTTTTTGTCTTATCTATTATCACTATTCAAGTTAGCAACAAATTTAAACAAAGTTGAATACATGCATTTGTACTTTTCTATAGTGTTTTATTTTTTATTTTGTTCTTTAGTAAAATTCTCAGTAATAAAACTGAATTTGTATGATATAACAAGTAAAACCACAAAATGTACCACATGCTACATAGTAATAGGCTGCACGACCTTACGTGAGAAATAAATAAATAAATAAAAATAAATACATTTAAACGGGCGCGGACCCAGGTTGCTGCGCTTGAAGAAGGTAGAGCTGGCAGAGACATAGTTCGTGTATGTCTCTGCCTCTCCCCTCCTCCCTAAATGTAAGGTGTCTCATACCTCTTGGGTCAAATTGAAACAGGTTGGTTCAAATGGCTCTGAGTAGAGATGGGGGATCCGCTCCTGAACTGATTCATAGAGTTGAATCTTTCAAAGGAGTGAACAATCAGTGATTCAGAAAAAAAGAATGGTAGCTCCAAACGTTTCCCACAGCAGAGAGAGAGAGAGAGAGAGAGAGAGAGAGAGAGAGAGAGACTGACTGAGCATATCAGCGGGGCCTCTGCTGGTCAGAGCACACTGCACGCCACACAACACAGCCAGCGCCGGCCTCTGCCCTGCTTCTACCTTAGCTGCCTGCATTGTGCAGTGCCCCATTGGATTTTGTGTTTCACATATTCCGTGCCGTCTCTGTGCTTCCTCTGCCGCGTGCAGTGTCTGGCGCAGCTTAACTTAGCATCGCACTCCGTCGGCGATCGTTTCAGTCGCACGTCCTGCCCTCTGGCCAGTGGGCAGTTGATGCGAGCAACAGGACAGAGAGCCTCCTAGCGGAGAACATGAGAACTACTTGCAACAACCTGCTCGCAAGAGAACGGACTATTTGCCTCCTAGCGGGTGACTGATGACGGTTCACCGCTCCCCCCACCCGCGGAACCCGCTCGCTCAACGCTCATCCCACCGTTCTCGATTCTAGCCAGAGCGTTGAGCAAAGCAATTCAGGTGTCACTCTGGTCCCTGCGGTCTTAGCTCACGCAGTAATTCAGCTTGCGACTCGACCTGCTAGACTCAGCGCCTCTGCATCGGAGTTCGTCTCTACTGGATATTGTTCTTCGTAGTAATACCGCGATGTATATTACATTATTATGTTATGTATACATCATTTGTTTTTATTTTATTTTTATTTTTATTTGTTTGAACCAGATTAGGTTCCTGACGACTCCTCTTAGTATAGGATTTTTATTATGGACACTCGAATTTACGCTTTAATTACGAGCGAACCGATAAACGTATCGCAAAATGTGACACACCAATATTTTCCTTGTTTTATTCTGCGTAAGGCTATCGAACCAGGGCCCCACGATCTAGAGACAGCAACGCCAGCCACTAGACCACTAGCTGTGGACCTATAATGGACGAACTCCTACATCTTGGACAGAAGATCTACACGTCAGTGATGTTAGAGAGCAATGGGAGCTAGTAAACCTCTAAAAAATGGTTCAAATGGCTCTAAGCACTACGGGACTTAACATCTGAGGTCATCATTCCCCTAGAAGTTAGAACTACTTAAACCTAACTAACCTAAGGACAACTCCGGCCGGCATTGAAACAGGTTATAATGGGTCTACAACCGATTGTATTGAAATACGGAACCAATGGTCGGAAATGTATATTTATTGTCATGGACGTATACAGCGTACATTGCACAACAGCAGTTGTCCAAGCCTCTACCGCCAGTCTCACAGTGCATGCCTCGCAATGGCGCATCAAGTTCTTCAGCGCTCTGTCAAAGACCCCTGGTGTCTGTTGTATCAGAAGACAGACAGCTTGGACCCTACAAGCAAATCTTCATCTGTTTCTACGGGGGTTTCATACACAAACTTCTTGAAGTATGCGCAGAGGTGTGAGATTCGGCGACTGCCCTGCCATGGGACAGGACCTCCCTTTTCAATTGAACCGTGATGGTACGTGTACGCAGGTCACCTGCAGGCTTTTGGACCTGCACTGATACACTGATAGACCTAGTACGAGAGGACTCACTGCTCTCTCCTAATTTACACTCCGTAGTGATAAGGCGTTTCACAATCTTTACTCGTATGCTTACTTTTGCTAAACAGAATCTAATTTGAATTGAATTGTAACTGGTTTGAACACGACTTGTCTTTATATTAAATGGGCAATTGAAGTATAACAGTTATCTGGCCCTAATCAAAATTTTCACTTACTTCGTATCATGACAACTTTGTTGCATATTTCTCGAAAGCACAACAGTAAACAGCAAGCAGGCAGCGGGTAAGCGAGATAGCTATTTTTAAATAAAATTTCCAAACAATATTCAAACTGTTGCTTAGCATGTGGTGCAATGTGGCAATGCATAATGAAAAACTTCCTTTAAACAGTAGGATGAGGAGAGTAAATATTCCTATGAAACGATATTCCAAGACGTTTTTAGAATGAAATATGTATCCAAAAGACAACGAAAATGTCGTGTCCAGTGCTTAAATAGGTAGATAAACACTTACCTAAAGAAATGAGAATGCCACTCCAGTAGACAACCATATTGGTTGTAGCTACTACAAGGCCAGTTGCACAATAAAACCTACCTATTTCGAACAATTTTGTGGTGGCCACAGCCTTGCCATATCTAGATACAACGGCAGTGGCTTTATTATTTTAGTTAGTTAAATCCCTGCAATATTCTTGAAACATGATTTTTTTCCTTCTGTATCAATCCTGAAATGTTGTAACTAAACCTTATTTTACGCTATACAAGCAAACTCTATTTGGTGAACCCAATAAAATGTAACATCCCATGAGATCAAGTCTGCCCTGTTTAGAAGCACAAATGGACCGTTCATATTCTTTGAGAGTTTTTTTCTGAATACTGTGACATAGTGAATTGGATTTATCATTTGTAATAAATCTTAGCTCTTGAAGTTCTTTTGCTTCTTGCCTGCTGCCAAGCTGCTGTAAGACCCGTTTGTCGCAATTTTCAGCCGCCTCTTTGCGAGTCAGGCAACAGACGCAATATGAAGAGCTCTCGGGCGCCTACGGAAAGCCGTTCCTTTCAGATTTTTAAAGGGAGGCAAAGGAAAAAAATGCTGCAATCTGCAATAAGCTTTTGAGGGTCAACCGAGAAAGGTAGGCTTCGTATAATACATGTCAGGACATAATAAAAACTACGCTTCCGTGACAAATACGGAAAAGTCGTCTTTCTTCTAAATATGGTACTAGAGGCTCCCCCTTTAAAAAAGTGAGACAAAAACGTAGTGGGAAGGAATTAAACCTATTCCGGATAAATGTATGCTTTACCGTAGCTGGCAAGTCTTCAGAGAGTGGCATGGCAGTTGGTGGAAATATCCACACAGGTACAGTAATAAAGCAATTATTACACCATGCTGGTCTGTTACAATCGAAGCTGGTAGTAGTAATAAAAATTTTCATAGCAGCTGACTGTAGTATGACATGATTATTGATAAGTGATAGCGTTATTCAAAAGTTGTGCCAGTAAGTAATACTCAGAAGGCGCAACCTTTTGCCATACTAATAACCCTCAAAACACTTCAGAAATTATGTGAAAAGAGAATAAAGGGGAGACATCAAATTGTCAGTAGTTACACGAGTAAATTAAGTTCAAGATAATAAATAGATACATCGATCTTTACTTCATTAAATCTGTTTGCGATTGAAAATGAAACAAACTTTGTCCTACTCACATTCAATACTTCAATCGTCGAAAAAAGATTGGTAATGAGAAATTATTAGTGAACCCTCAAAACACTTCAGAAATTATGTGAAAAGAGAATAAAGGGGAGACATCAAATTGTTAGTAGTTACACGAGTAAATTAAGTTCAAGGTAATAAATAGATATATCGATCTTTACTTCACTAAATCTGTTTGCGATTGAAAACGAAACAAACTTTGTCCTACTCACATTCAATACTTCAATCCTCGAAAAAAAGGTTGGTAATGAGAAATTATTAGTGGAACGAAGCGTAGTTTAATCGCGTTTTTATGCCAAGGTAAGATAGAAGAACTGAGTAACGTTTTAAAATAACTTTTCAGATTATGCCTTTTTTTACATTCTTACAAGAAGTTTTTGTTAAATTGTACACCACCTCAGAAAAAAAAGTGATGCAGCCAGAAGACATGGTCGGACGTCAGTGTAAATTCGTACAAGTACGCACCATCAGTGGGTATGTAAATGATTAGAGCTGCAATTCTGTGACAGGTAGAACGGCCGCCAGAGCGCATTAGCGTTATTCATGTTTAATTTTGTCACCAGACCTGCTGCGGCATGAATAACGTCAGATTTTGAGTGATCACTGTGAAGGAAACGGAGATCAATCGTATTCGTGAGAGACAGCGTTATCAGCATCTATCAGTGTTTGCAAGGGTCCTCATCGTTGTCCTCAATCTGTCCAGATGGTCGAATCGCGTAATATCTAGGTTTATGGGACATTCGGATGTGACAGTGGCCGATGTTGGACTGTACGGGAGCGTGTGGGCAGGCATAATTGTCGACTAGATACAGGTTGACCACGTCTGATCATCACCACAAGACAGGGTCGCCGAATTGTGCACCAGGCATGTCCTAACTTCTTCACATCTGCTCCACCCGTCCGAGAATAAGTAATGGGCGCACTTCAAAATTCTGTGCCATCTTACACCACTGGTCGGACACTGGCAGCAGCCGGATTACGAAATTATTCATAGACTACCACTAACACCACAACACAAACGACTGTCTTCTGGATGATGCCATGACCGGAATGCATGGCTACTGATTAATGGCGTCGCATTGTGTTCAGCGATGACTCGCGGTTTTGCAGTACCTCGTATGACCATTGTCGGCAACCTGTGGAAAGGTCCCATTCTTCCAATATGTAGGACAAGCACAGCTGTATTACTTCAGGTTTCATGGTATGGGGAACTAGCGGGTATGTTTTCATTTGCAGCTGGTAGTGATTGAGGGAACTCTGACGATACAAAAGTACTTCATGTACATCTTGCGACAGGTGCTACCTCTCATGGTGCCATTTTCCAATAGGACAATGCTCGTCTACACATAGCACGATGAACTGTCTGCGTGACGTTAAGATGCTCGTGTAGCCAGCAAGTTCCCCGGATCTGACCACGATAGAATACACGCCGTACCAGCTATGAGGTCACTTCCGGCCAGTGCCAATATCCAAGATGTAAAGGGCGAGTTACAAAAAATTTCGGCTATTTTGCTTCAGCAGATGGTACAATGGCTTTATGTCACCCTTCGTCAGAGTGGTTCCACGTCAGAGTGGGTATTGATAAGTGCGTTATTACTGCTAAGTTCTTTGTAAATTTGATTCAATTTTGCAATCAGTGAAGTAACACCAGATACCTTCTCAACCCCCGAAGTTTCATTTTGTTCCCTCCTCCCCTTCTGGGTGCGTCACTTATTTTGTCAGGCAATGTATGTTTGACTGATGATACTATTCTAGTGATGTAAGGTATGTTTTTCGCTTATAGGAAACTAGGCGTTTCTTTTAAACACACCCTGCACAGTATTGTTCCAATAATTAATGAAATAGCGCCAGCCCCGTTTCCTACCAAATTTCCCTGATGCTGCCCTTGGTTGTAAGGCAGATGCTGGAATTATAAATCTCTTTTTTGACATTTGCCATCAGGAACCCAGTAGTCTCACTCACAAATCGTTGCATTATAGCAGAAACAACTCGGAAGTGCACGGGCACCCAGCTTACGCATACAAGCAGTCTATGCAAAATACGAAACTATTGTCTGCATAAAAAAGCTGAAGCGTTATAATACCGTTTAAAGAGTAATTTCCTTTATTAGCAAAGATTAAAAACAATTTTCACAGAGCTGTATTAATTATTTGTAAAATGATACTGTATTTTATGAATCTTTATAGATTAGCGAAGTTTATGTGGGACAACTAGTTAACATGTCGTTCATATCGAGAACATTTTAAAATAATACCAACATAGAGTTGGATTATTTCAGAATGAAAATACTAATGACAACAAAGCAGACACGTAGAAACAGAACGGAACATAGCCCAGATTCTTATTATGGACGAATTTGACGTAATTTTTAAGGAAGGAAAGTTTTACTCTTCATAATAAACATATGGTTTTTACAAGACAGTTCTCTGAATGTGAACTCCTAATTGTAAGAAAATTACTGCGCTAGGAACTCCGAAAAGAAAATCTTATAATTTCTGCATCAGCTGATACTAAATAGGCAAATTCACATTTTATTGGTTCATTATCACGAACCACACTAAGCCAATTATGTTTTCACTCCAAAATCCGCGCGCAGCTTATGAGTAACATTTTATATAAACTGCTACTACGAAAGTAAATATGTTTATTAGCGTTTTATTTCAGTTTAGATTCCATGCTTTTTCTTTTATGTGCGCCAGAGTGTTATAGTATAGCGACGAAACATTTTCCTGCCATACCTTTACACCACAAAACGGTCTAACAGTCACGAACTTAGGTCATGTGGAACACGAAGTAAAGGACAGCGTGAGTCTTATATTTGCCATGTCTTGTTTTTGCTAAGCGTTATTCGTGGTACAGTGTACATGTGGGCCAATTTGGAGCCAGCAAATGGGAGGATAATAAGTGGTAGCCAGTGAACAGTCAGATATAATTAAATTTTTTATCTGAAATAAGAATCTTAGTTACAGTGACAAATTACTCATGTAGTTTGGAAGACCCTACTACATTTTCTACTTTTGCTGACCGCTTGTGTTCCTTTGACTGATATATACAAAACTTTTGCGCTTACCGTGTTAAAACATTGTTAATGGTGGTTAATGATTTCGTCTCAAAGCTGGAATCTTGACTGGGGTGTCAGACTGGTCAGTAGTGCAGCTCAAGGTCTTGATTGTGACATGACAAAGCCAATGAAACTGAAAGTGAAATCTTGTTTGCGATGACAGACTGATGTATACAGTAGCTTCGGAGCTGTTAGCTTCATTTTCTATTATTTTCTGTTAACTTGTGTGCAGGGTCCTGCAAAGTACACAGGGTGTTAGAGCTACAAGTGCACACATTTTTATTAATGACTGAACAATGTTTCGTAAGTACTTAATTTGTGGGCTAATAATATAGCTATTAGGAGTTGTATGTTTTTAGGTTGGTTAGTACGTCCAAGTACATGTGGCAAAAGCAACCCATTAACGCTTTTTTCCCGTGGGTAAAGGGTCAGGTGTTGAAGAGTGGACAAGTGGGCGCAATTACGACATTTAAGAGCCGGCCGCGGTGGTCTAGCGGTTCAGGCGCTCAGTCCGGAACCGCGCGACTGCTACGGTCGCAGGTTCGAATCCTGCCTCGGGCATGGATGTGTGTGATGTCCTTAGGTTGGTTAGGTTAAAGTATTTCTAAGTTCTAGGGGACTGATGACCACAGATGTTAAGTACCATAGTGCTCAGAGTCATTTGAACCATTTTGAACGACATTTAAGAAAACATCAAGTTGTAAATTAAGTGACGCATTTATGAGAAGATTGTTGGATGCAGAAAAAAAAGCAACGAACACACTGAAGTGATACGTATTAAGGTATCAGTCATCACAGCATCAACACTTACGCCCCCTATTACTCCGTATATCAGTGGCAGAAACGCCAAGGTGAGGCAAAAGTAGATAACTCGGTGTGAAGTTGCTTATTACGAGAACGTTTTCAGAAATGAAAGCATCCACTGGACTTTCGTGACTAGCTTCTGGTTGCCGTAATTTCTGAAGACATTTATTCATTACAAATTGGAAATTTGTGGTTAGTTCCTATGAGAGCAAGCTGTTGAGGTTATCGGTCCCTAGGCACACACACTACTTAACCTAACTTAAACTAACTTACGCTAAGGACAACACACACACACACGCCCATACCCGAAGGAGGACTCGAACCTCCGACCACGGCAAGGCGCCTCAGATCGCGTGGCTACCCCATGCGGCTTTATTCATTACAGTCTCAGTTTCTGCATCCATAAAGGATGGAAGTTTTATTTATTACATTTTCCCCGAATATTTAGTTAGCTCGCACTCTAGGACCTAACATGTTAAGGCTGTTGTTGCGGGTATGTTAAAAACTTGGTATTTCTCCCACGATCGAAACAAAAATGTCAGACAGACGCTACCAACACGTCGTTCGAGGTTAGACCGTGGACAGCCTCCTGTGAAGTTTTACCCATGTTTCGCACAGTTTTTGAAGCTCTCAATAACTATTGCCAAGTATCGTTAATCGTCTACAGCAACAGACGGGATGAATCTGAAGCAGTAAATTAAGGCAAAGAAAGCTTAAGGTATGAAGTTTCATATTGTCTTGATCGAGTGCAAGTTCACTGGATCACTAGTTTCCATCTTGTCTAGCTGCCATCTTCAGATCCATAGAGTACAGCTTAGGAAATCATGATGTACACTGAGGATGTGAAGATGGCAGCTTAGTCTTGTGGAAACTGGTAACACATTGCATTGTCAGGTACTTATTGTGAATTAAGATATGGAGCGTGAGCGTCGTGGCAGCGAGGCTTGTGACGACAGGCCTGTGTGACGTGTGTCGGCAGATGCTGGAGCCGGAGTACGACTGTGCGTGCCCCGGCCCGCCCCCGCAGTTCCAGCTGCCGCCCCCGCCGCTGCCGCCGCTGCTGCTGCAGGAGGCGGGCTGCAGCGCCGACCACGTGCTCTACTCCTGCGACGTCCTGCCGGTGAGTCTACTGTGCAACGGGTGCTGCACTGCTGGCGAGCGTGGCCGGAGCTGCGCTCCAATTAGTGTATTAATGAGAGACCTCGTCGATGAAGTTTCGCGCCGACAGTCAACAGGAGACGTCCATTTAAAGCTCGCCTGTTATTAACGCAGACTGTGAAAGTATGGCTTAAGTGGCTTTCAGAGGTTTGCCTGCTGGCCGGTGTGGCCGAGCGGTTGTAGGCGCTTCAGTCTGGAACCGTGCGACCGCTACGGTCGCAGGTTCGAATCCTGCCTCGGGGATGGATGTGTGTGATATCCTTAGATTAGTTAGATTTTATTAGTTCTATGTACTAGCGGACTGATGAGCTCAGATGTTAAGTCCCGTAGTGCTTAGAGCCATTTGAACCATTTTTTAGAGGTTTACTAGCTCTCATTGCTCTCTAACATCACTGACGTGTAGATCTACTGTCCAAGATTTAGGAGTTCGTCCATTATAGGTCCGCAGCTAGTGGTCTTGTGGCTAGCGTTGCTGTCTCTAGATCATGGGGTCCCGGGTGCGATCCCCGGCCGAGTCGGGGCTATTCTCTGCCCGGGAAATTGGGTAGACTGGACTGTGGAAAGATTGGGAATTTGTAGGGGCGCTGATAATCACACAGTTGAGCACGCCACCAACTAAATATCGTCATCGTCCTACTACAGGTTTTTCGTCGCAAGTAATGAATTAAGTAACCGAAGAGTGACAGCGGGGAAGGTACAGACTAATGAAACTTAGTAGATTCTGAACGTATTACTTTTCTGGAGGTTGGGCAATTACTGCAAAAATTGTACAAGGTGAATAAAATCTTCTACATTGGTTGTTAAAATACTTCTATCAAAGTCACTGCCGGTTTCGCATCAGTAGAGATGCTTCTACAGGTGATCTGGGCAATAATTGAAACATTACAGGATTACTGTGGTTGTAAAATCGATTTGTACTACCATATGTCTCACAGGTGCCGCGCGGGTTTAGCCGAGCGGTCTTAGACGCTACAGTCATAGACTGTGCGGTTGGTCCCGGCGGAGGTTCGAGTCCTCCCTCGGGCATGGGTGTGGGTGTTCGTCTTTAGGATAATTCAGGTTAAGTAGTGTGTAAGCGTAGGGACTGATGTCCTTGGCAGTTAAGTCCCATAAGATTTCACACACACACTCACAGGTTTTTTAAACTGTGATGACGGGGCACAGTGCTTAGAGCCAAAGACCGTCGTTCATCGTCCAGATAAAACCCATAGCACGCTACAATAGATTGTCTATAATCAAACTGACTGGGATCGCGCAGCATATATAAGTAATAGGAAGCCGGATAAACATATTTGAATTTCTGAATTCCGTATAGTTATGCAACTAATAAAAAACACCACATTACCATGTCTGAACTTCGAGAGCTAAGTATAATAGAGGCTCGAATGTCTTAATGTGCTGCACACAGCGTAGAAGTAAGTACGCACGGAGGCAATGGAAATGGAAATGATCGTTTGGCGTCATTGGCGATATGTCCAACGAAACAGACATCGTTCGTATACAATGATGGAAAAAATCGCAATAAAAAAAATAATGAAATAAATAAAGTATACTATTGAATATATTTAAGTGATTAGCACTGCAGGATCACAGGTTAACGTAAGCATGACATAAGCCACTACAGATGTGAACTGCAGGTTCATTAATAACCAGTGTACGTGCCAGAATCTTGAATGCTTGAATACAAATGTCCGTGCATTGTGTTGCACAGGTGCCGGATGTCAGTTTGTGGGATGGGATTCAATGCCTCTTGCGCCTCGTCGGCCCATACAGCCACGGTTAATGCCGGTTATAAATGACGCTGGAGTTGTCGTCCGATGACGTCCCTCACATGCTCGACTGGAGACGGATCTGATGATCGAGCAGCCCAAGGCTATTTGTCGACACAAAAAGCGGTATGTGGGCGGGCAGTATCCTGTTGGAAAACACCCCCCACAATGCCGTTCATAAATGGCAGAAATGGCAGCACAACATGTAGGCCGGCCGGAGTGGCCGTGCGTTTCTAGGCGCTACAGTCTGGAACTGAGCGACCGCTACGGTCGCAGGTTCGAATCCTGCCTCGGGCATGGATGTGTGTGATGTCCTTAGGTTAGTTAGGTTTAATTAGTTCTAAGTTCTAGGCGACTGATGACCTCAGAAGTTAAGTCGCATAGTGCTCAGAGCCATTTGAACCATTTTTTGAACAACATGTGGAATTTTATTTATTTAATCGAATGGCTAGGGCCCCTCGTCGGGCAGACTTTTCTCCGTAGGCCGGTCTTTCCATTAGACGCCACTTCGGTGACCTGCAGTCGATGAGAATGACAGGATGATTGGGAGGACTGCACAACACCCAGTCCCTGGGCAGAGAAAATTCCCTGACCCACTCGGGATTCGAATCCGGGCCCAGAGGATTGACAATCCGTCGCGCTTACCATTCAGTACAGGGGGCGGACAACATGTCGAATCATCATCAGAAAACACAACGGATCTCCACCCTACAATGAGCTCTCGCTTAGCACTACTGTGGTTGCAAATGGCAGTGGTCTGGGGTCAGTGGAATGTACGCTACAGGATGTGTGGTTCGGAGCTGACCTAGAAATAACCGATTTGAGGCAGTTCCTTGTGTCACTGTGGTGGTAGCGTCTGGAATGTGTTTCTAAGGGGTGCTCCAGTAGAGAAGCATTTAGAAAGAGCATCTGTTAGGTTAATAAACTTGTTTGTGTTAATAATTACCGTAGTTCGATAGAGAAAAAAGGCAGTGGTTTCGCTAATAGTAGTCCCCGCCCACTTCCTCGCAGTTAGGGACAGGTATTGCCCTCGTTTAGGGGGCTTGCTAAGAGGCAATGAATTGTATCTAATAAATAAATTATTGTAATGTAGTATAATTGAAGCCACTGCAGCATAGTGTAGTGAAAGTTCCGTTCTGTTTCATTTGTAAGGTCTGTTCTTTGTAGTCTAGATAACAGGCCATAATGTAACAGCAGATTTAAAAAAAAAGAAAAGAAAAAAAAAGCAGAGAGATGTGTCACTGTGGTGGCAACTGCAGCTAAAATCGCTGCTGCAGACGCAGTACGATGCGCCAGAGGCTTACGTCATCCAGTCTCAAAGGCAATTAACGCACACAACCCGATTCCGTATTCCTGTATTACCGGAAGGCTTTTGACACTGTACGACACAAGCGGCTCCTAGTGAAGTTGCGTGCTTATGGAATATCGTCTGAGTTATGTGACTGGATTAGCGATTTCCTGTCAGAGAGGTCACAGTTCGTAGTAATTGACGGAGAATCATCGAGTAAAACAGAAGTGTTTTGTGGCGTTCCCCAAGGTAGTGTTACAGGCCTTTAGCTGTTCCTTATCTATATAAACGATTTGGGAGACAATCTGAGCAGCCATCTTCGGTTGTTTTTAGATGACTAATAAAATCATCAGAAGATGCAAAACAATTTAGAAGAAATATCTGAATGGTGCGAAAAGTGGCACTTGACCCTAATTGACCCTAAATAACGAAAAGTGTGAGGTTATCCACATGAGTGCTAAAAGGAACTCGTTAAACTTCGGTTACACGATAAATCAGTCTAATTTAAAAGCCGTAAATTCAACTAAATACCTAGGTATTACAATTATGAACAACTTCGATTGGAAAGAAAACATAGAAAATGTTGTGGGGAAGGCTATCAAAGGCTGCGTTTTATTCGCACGACACTAAGAAAATGTAAAAGACCTACTAAGGAGACTGCCTACACTACGCTTGTCCGTCCTCTTTTAGTATACTGCTGCGCGGTGTGGGATCCTTACCAGATAGGACTGACGGAGTACATCGAAAAAGTTGAAACAAAGGCAGCACTTTTTGTATTATCGCGAAATATGAGAGAGAGTGTCACAGTGATGCAGGATTTGGGCTGGAAATCATTAAAAGAAAGGCGTTTTTCGTTGCGACGGAATCTTCTCACGAAATTCCAATCACCAACTTTCTCCTCCGAATGCGAAAATATTTTGTTGACACATAGGGAGACTTGTGAAGGTGGTTCGATGAACCCTCTGCCAGGCACTTAAATGTGATTCGCAGAGTATCCATGTAGATTCAGATGTAGATTAACCCTTACGGAGTGTATTTAAAGCAAGCCTGATTTGCGTCCTCATAGCGGCACTACTAACGCCTCTCGTTGGCGACTGGCGATCTAGAAAGATGATGTCTACTCCAGTCGGATCTAGAAACAGACCAACCAACTTTCCTTTATGTTGCAGAACTCCGTCTTGTTTGTAGCGATTTTTTTCTTCGGTATATATACTTCGATTTTTGTCGCAATGCCATTAAATAAAGCGACTGTTCGAATACTTAAAAAATGGTTCAAATGGCTCTGAGCACTGTGGAACTTAACAGCTGTGGTCATCAGTCCCCTAGAACTTAGAACTACTTAAACCTAACTAACCTAAGGACATCAGATACATCCATGCCCTAGGCAGGATTCGAACCTGCGATCGTAGCGGTCATGCGGTTCCAGACTGAAGCGCCTAGAACCGCACAGCCAAACCGGCCGGCTCGAATACTTATATGTATTGTAATCAACACGTCCGTTCAGCAAGTACTTCGAAGCTGCGGTCCGTGACACGAAGGTTTCCCTGCGGATCGGCCAACTGCTACAGATACGGCGTGAGTTCGATTCTGTTGCGCAAAAACCGTTACGGCCCCGTATTTGACAAACGACAGCCGTCGCGACCTCGTTAGTTACAGCCGCTGAGAGCGGAGCGGAGCAAAATGCCGTCGATTGGTGAACACCGTGACGCTGCCTTTGCGGCGGGTTGCGCCCGCAATGCAGGCTGGCTCTAGGCCTTCACCTATTGTCACCTGCGTGGCGAATCTCTCCCCTCCACTGCCCGGCCAGAGCCATTCGTCTGCGGGCCGGTGGGCCTTTTGGCGCGGGCCGTCTTCCGCGTTCCCCGGCGCGGCCGCTGACGAGTGCGGTGTAAACTGTCCGCTCGTACCTGGCGGCGCCTTTTGTAGGCAGACAATCGCGCGCGCCGCGTCGCCTTTGAAACGCCGCCGTCGCTGCGTACGCAGGGCGGCCCACACGCACGGCGGCGCGGGCGTGGCCGACGCTATCCGATTCATTAGCAGCCGGCTCGCCGCCTTTGTCCCGTGTTGCCTTCCTGCTGGGCTGCGCTCCAAACACTCCGTGGCAGCCGGGCCGGAAATAGGCAACACGCCGAGAGCAGTTCTCAAACAAGTCCCTAAATTTGATTTTCTCCGTGGTGGCATTACAGACAACGCCACACAAAAGCAAACGCCATCTAGTATAACTGTTTTTTGAAAGCGTTGTAACTTCACATTTATCGGATGTCGAATGTTTACAGTGTGTTCTCCTAAGATTTCCGAGGCCTCGCTGTAAAGGAGAAAGAACGAAATAATAAAGCTTTTTTGATATTTTCTGAAGGAAGAATTCGTACATTCTTCTCACTAAACGACATCTGAGTTACGTAATCTACAGCGAAACGCCAAAGAAACTCGTATAGGCATGCGTATTCAAATACAGAGATACGTAAACAGGCAGAATACATCGTTGCGGTCGGCTACGCCTGTATAACACAATTGTCTGGCGCAGTTGTTAGATCGGTTACTGTCGGGCGTTCTGACCGAGCAGTTCTAGGCACTTCAGCCCGGAACCGCGCTGCTGCTACGATCGCTGGTTCGAATACTCGCATGGATGAGTATGATGTCCTTAGGTTTAAAAAAAAAATGTTAAAATGTGTGTGAAATCTTTTGGAACTTACTGCTAAGGTCATCAGTCCCTAAGCTTACACACTACTTAACCTAAATTATCCTAAGGACAAACATACACACCCATGCCCGAGGGAGGACTCGAACCTCCGCTGGGATCAGCCGCACAATCCATCTGAGCAGCGCCTTAGACCGCTCGGCTAATCCCGCGCGGCTGTCATGTTAGCTAATCTTCGTACATCCATACTTAAACTGGATGAAGGTTGAGTTACTGCCCGCCAACATGTGGAGCACCTGTTGATCTCACCTCGGACTTTTAGACTGAGCCACACATAACTGATGTCATCAAAGTGCACTGGCCTCAAGATGGCGTTGACGCAACGTCGAAACTAGTAGCGAAGTAAATAAAAAGTCGTAAGTACAGCTGGAGGAATCTCATTTTTAATAAAAATTATACCAACTGTGTCGCACCTTCATACAGTTTAATGTGGATGTACGAAGATTTTTCTGTTTCTTTTGGTGAATTTTTTCACCTGTGTGTGGCTCAGTCTAGAAGTCCGTGGTGAGATTAAGTTTAAGTAGTTCTAAGTCTGGGGGACTGATGTCAGATAGTCCCATAGTGCTTAGAACCATTTGAACCATTTGAGATTGGTTACTGCTGCTACAATGATAGGTTATCAAGATTTAAGTGAGTTTGAACTTGGTGTTATAGCCGGCTCAAGAGCGATGGGACACACCATCTCCGAGGTAGCGATGAAATGGTAATTTTTCCCGTACGACCATTTCACGAGTGCACCGTGAATGGGAGGAATCCGGTAAAACTGCAAATCTCCGACATCGCTGCGGCCGGAAAAAGATCCTGCAAGAAAGGGACTGTCAACGACTGAAGACAATCGTTCAGCGTGACAGAACTGCCAGCCTTCCGCAGATTGCTGAAATTGCAATGCTCCGCCGTCAAGGAGTGTCAGGGAGCTAACCATTCAACGAAATATCATCGATATGGGATTTCGGAGCGGAAGACCCAGACGTGTACCCTTGACGACTGCGCGACGCAAAGCTTTACGCCTCCCCTGGACCCATCAACTCTGACATTGGGTTATTGATGACTGGAAACGTTGCCTGGTCGGACGAGCCTCGTTTCAAATTGTACCGAGCGTATGGTCGTGTACGTGTATAAAGACAACGTTATGAATTTATGGACCCTGCATGTCAGCTGGGGACTGTTCAAGCTGGTGGAGGCTCTGTCATGGTGTGGGCCGTGTGCAATTGGAGTGATATGGGACCCCTGATTCGTCTAGATACCACTCTGACAGGTGACACGTACGAAAGCATCCTGTCTGATCACCTGCATCCATTCATGTCCATTGTGCATTCCGAAGGACTTGTGCAATTCCTGCAGGATAATGCAACACCCCACATCTCCAGAATCGCTGCAGTGTGGC
Source organism: Schistocerca gregaria (assembly GCF_023897955.1). NCBI lineage: Eukaryota > Metazoa > Arthropoda > Insecta > Orthoptera > Acrididae > Schistocerca > Schistocerca gregaria. The sequence continues at coordinate 243,836,465 of NC_064923.1, forward strand.
TCCAGGAACACTTTTCTGAAAAATGTTTTTAATTCCAGTCTTTGATCACAATGTAAATTCTTTAGACGATGACCGGTTTCAGTCCGTAATGACCATCCTCAGATCTTTTCTACACCATGTGCTAAAGTGATACTGCCATAATGGCGACCATGTCGCAGTTGGTGACACTCTTCTGACTTTAAACAGTTCTGGTTACCAAGCTCCCCTGACATGAATATTATTGAGCGTATCTGGTGTGTCTTGCAACGTGCTGTTCAGAAGAGACCTTCACCTCCTCGTACTCTTACGGATTTTCTTTCCAAACTTCACAGAAGCTCTCTCCGAACCTTGCAGAACTAGCACTCCTGGAAGAAAGGATAAGTCGGAGACATAAGGCTTAGCCGCAGCCTGGGGGATGTTTCAGAATGAGATTTTTAATGTGTAGCGGATTGCGCGCTGATATGATATTTCCTGGCAGATTAAAACTGTGTGCCGGACCGAGACTCGAACTCGGGACCTTTGCTGGAGAGCTTCTGTGAAGTTTGGAAAGTAGGAGACGAGGTACTGGCGGAAGTAAGGCTGTGAGGACGGGGCGTGAGTCGTGCTTGGGTAGCTCAGATGGTAGAGCACTTGCCTGCAAAATGCAGAGGTCTCGAGTTCCGAGACCACATCTACATCTACATTTATACTCCGCAAACCACCCAACAGTGCGTGTCGGAGGGCACTTTACGTGCCATTGTCATTACCTCCCTTTCCTCTTCCAGTCGCGTATGGTTCGCGGGAAGAACGACTGCCGGAAAGCCTCCGTGAGCACTCGAATCTCACTAATTTTACATTTGTGATCTCCTTGGGTGGTATAAGTAGGGGGAAGCAATATATTCGATACCTTATCCAGAAACGCACCCTCTCGAAACATGGACAGCAAACTACACCGCGATGCAGAGCGCCTCTCTTGCACAGTCTGCCACTTTGCTAAACATCTCCTTAACGCTATCACGCTTACCAAATAACCCTGTGACGAAACGCGCCGCTCTTCTTTGCATCTTCTCTATTTCCTCTGTCAACCCGACCTTGTACGGATTCCACACTGATGAGCAATACTCAAGGATAGGTAGAACGAGTCTCGGTCCGGCACACAGTTTTAATCTGTCAGGAAGTTTCATATCAGAGCACACTCCGATGCAGAGTGAAAATCTCATTCTAGACAAATTTTCGTTATCGCCATTCCATTCTACAGTTAATGGTTGTCCATATTCCCAACTTCAAATACATTTAATGCACTAACGCCAGAGTTTAGAAGTAACTGCCGTCAGATTGTTATTTGATATTAACCCGACCTTGCCTTTTTGAGAACAAATATCAGGAATCTGAATGTAGCACGTATAATTCTAAATGCATTGCTTGAGAAAGGGGTCTGTGCTCCCACAGCAAAAATGTGCTCACGCGTTGGCAAACATGGGAATGAATTTCTTTTTTTGAAATTAGTAGCCCGGAATGAAATCGTTCCATACAGTTATTCCATACCAAGCATCGCATCGCTGCACGCAGCTTAGTGACGCATCGGTGACGTGTGGTGCTGTGCACACAGGTGCTGGACGCCGAGCTGCACAGCGGTCCCGGGATCCCGCCCACGGCGATGATCGCGCTGTGTTCTGTCCTGCTCCTGGCCACGGTGCTCGCCGCCTCCGTCCTACTCTGCAGGTAAGCGAGTCGCCGTCTTCTGCTTAAACGCTCCGACTATGTTAAACCGTACAGGGAACGCAATACCGGGTGTGTCATAATGGGTAGCTAAAACTGATCCGGCTGAAACTGTAGCCTACGATTACAGAGGCAAAATTTGTTCCAGTAAACATTGGTCCTACTCGAGCCGCCACTGCCTGTAGTACGGTATGTATCTGTAGCGTAAACTTTTCCATTAAGCTCTTACCTGTTTGGACCAAATTTGTCGTAAACAAAACAAAAACAAAAAAATGTTCGTATGTGTGTGAAATCTTATGGGACTTGACTGCTAAGGTCATCAGTCTCTAAGCTTACACACTACGTAACCTAATTTATCCTAAGGACAAACGCACACACCCACGCCCGAGGGAGAACTCGAAACTCCGCCGGGACCAGCCGCACAGTCCATGACCGCCTTAGCCGGCCAGGGTGGCCGAGCGGTTCTAGGCGCTACAGTCTGGAACCGCGCGACCGCTACTGTCGCAGGTTCGAATCCTGCCTCGGGCATGGATGTGTGCGATGTCCTTAGGTTAGTTAGGTTGAAGTAGTTCTAAGTTCTAGGGGACTGATGACCTCAGGACTGATGACCTCGGGCATGGATGTGTGCGATGTCCTTAGGTTAGTTAGGTTGAAGTAGTTCTAAGTTCTAGGGGACTGATGACCTCAGGAGTTGAGTCTCATAGTGCTCAGAGCCATTTGAACCATTTTTGCAGCCGCTTAGTCCGCTCTGCTAAACCCGCGCGGCTTGTCGTAAACCCACATGCTGTTCATGAGTTATCACATCAGCAGTATTTCCCATTGAATAAGTGGTTAGGAATACCAGCTTATTGTCTCAATGGAGCAAACTTGATGGACGAGGTGGGAACTACCAACACTGTGCCTGGACATTCTCTTTGCGCAACATTGGCGAATGTGCTACTTGTACCAGCACATGCTGGTGCCGATGTAAGGCGAAAAGCGCTTCTTGGGAAAAAAAGAAAAGCCACACACCGTCAGGTGGCTTGCGGAGTACGGATGTAGATGTAGAAACACCCAGAAGGGGAGGAGGAACTTTTTGAGTTGAGATGGTATTCGTATTATTGCACTGATTACAAAATAGAGTAAAATTTATAAAGAACTTGGCAGAAGTAGTCCACTTATAAGAATGACGTCACCTCTCCTGTGCCGTGCATGCATCCACTGATTCCGTTCAGAAGGTTGTCATAAAGCCGTTGCGTCCTCCTCTCAAGTACGCTAGCCTAACACTGTTACAACTGGTCTTTGCGGCCGTGCATAATGGCACTGTGACGCAGTTGACATTCGAGGTGGTCCAAACTTGTTCTAACGAGGACAGACCTGTGATCTTGTGGGCTACAGGAGTATCACAACATCATGCAGTACATAAAGCCGTTGCGTCCTCTTCCCAAGTACGCTAGCCTAACACTGTTACAACTGGTCTTGGCAGCCTTGCGTAATGGCATCTTGGGGGCTACAGGAGTATCTCAACATCATGCAGAGTGGAAAAAGTGCCATGTGTGGAGGAGCGCTGTCCTGAAAAATGCTACTAGTGCACTGTTGCATGAGAGGTAATACGTGAAATACGCGGTGTGTCCGTGACGTAACATCGTCCCCCCAGAGTTCCCTCTGTATTTATGCCTGACAGATCCTTAAACCATGACGTCAGGATTAACACAGCTGTGTCTCTTCAAGACATTGTATCTATGGCGCCTAGTCCCATTACCATTCCAGACGAAGCAGTACGTGTTGTTTTAAAACGACAGCCTACGTAGGGGGGCGATGATTCTCTAGTCTGGCTGCTCCTAGCTCTCCAACAAACATTGTGAGATAACACGGAATGTTACAGGGAATGAATTACTTGGTTTCGTATATGAGGTGCAGATGTAAAAAGGTTTTACGCCGTGCTTGGCTCACAGCAGCGCGATTCTCCCTTGCAGTGGTGAGCCGTTGTCGACCGGATTCTTGATGATATGTACGCCTGCCCTCACGACACCACCTGGACCAGCATCGGGCTCTGTCACACCCGAATGCCCAAGAAATCTGGATACTGCACCATTCGACCGAGTGGCAAAATGGAGCTTCGGAATGAAGTAGATCTCTTTCAGATCAGGTGGTGGTAGCGCTGTCACACTCCAGTATGCGGCATCGCTCCGTGTCCTTCACAGTAATTACTCAACGTCTAATGCTGTTCAACACATTACGAGGTGTATTCAAGTTCTAAGGACTCCAATTTTTTTTCTAATTAACTACTCACCCGAAATCGATGAAACTGGCGTTATTTCTCGACGTAATCGCCCTGCAGACGTACACATTTTTCACAACGCTGACGCCATGATTCCATGGCAGCGGCGAAGGCTTCTTTAGGAGTCTGTTTTGACCACTGGAAAATCGCTGGGGCAATAGCAGCACGGCTGGTGAATGTGCGGCCACAGAGAGTGTCTTTCATTGTTGGAAAAAGCCAAAAGTCACTAGGAGACAGGTCAGGTGAGTAGGGAGTATGAGGAATCACTTGAAAGTTGTTATCACGAAGAAACTGTTGCGTAACGTTAGCTCGATGTGCGGGTGCGTTGTCTTGGTGAAACAGCACACGCGCAGCCCTTCCCGGACGTTTTTGTTGCAGTGCAGGAAGGAATTTCTTCTTCAAAACATTTTCGTAGGATGCACCTGTTACCGTAGTGCTCTTTGGAACGCAATGGGTAAGGATTACGCCCTCGCTGTCCCAGAACATGGACACCATCATTTTTTCAGCACTGGCGGTTACCCGAAATTTTTTGGTGGCGGTGAATCTGTGTGCTTCCATTGAGCTGACTGGCGCTTTGTTTCTGGATTGAAAAATGGCATCCACAGTAAAATATAACATGTAATGTGCTGACGTAGTACTGAATAGGTCATTGGTGTTCTTTGAGCCCTATTAGATTTGAAACTACTGAAAAAGTTTACGTTTAAAATACATTAGAAATAACTCGGACAATCATGAAGTTTTTTGGGCAGTAACGACACGTTCGCAATTACCGCGCAAACTGTTCGTTCTTCACCCATGTTTACTGGAACGCTTTAGCTTGTACTATATTATCGTGTACTTCCACAAGTGTGAGTTTTCCCTGCTAACCATAATAACTCGTTATGTTTTTATTGATGAAAATCATGAGTAAAATGTTGTTCATGTGTAGTTTGTTGAATAATCTTCATGTAATAGAATGGCTTTCTGAAAGTGGTGCTTAAAGATTGTCACCTAACCACTATTTTTGTCAAGTAACGTCAGAAATATTACACTATTAATTAATATACGCTTTGGAAATACTCACACTTAGCTCCACATTTGTATATTTGCTGCTTGCTCAACAGATGACTTGTGCACTTCGTGATTAAGTTGCCATATGCACGTGACATTGTTGCTAAGACATCTCACTAGTATCTTCACTGACAGTTTTGCACGGCATTTTGAAAGTTGCTACTGTTGTATAATTCTCATGATAATTACCAACGTTCCAGTATGTACTGCAAACCAAAACTCCTGTGCTATACAGTAAGTCTGTATACAACTAAAATTAAAAACTACGACAACTAGATCCATTTGTACGAGTTTTAGTACCTAAACGTGTCTTCTTCACTTCGTGGCATGCGACACCGGATCATGACGCTGACTGTATTGTTGCTCACTTCTGGGGAAATGGCGACATTTTACCACGTAATTTCCTTGAATTATTCTATAGCTACAGAGCAGTGTGCGAGGGTTTTAACTGTTACCCGAGATAAGAAAATGATTCAGTTGAGTAGGTGGGCAACCGATGTTACTACATTACATTAGACGATTGTCGAATATTTCTCTCAAAATTGCTAGATTGAGGATGAAGGTACTGCAGTGTAGTTTGCCCCTGTTTGGGCCTCTCAGTGGTGCATTTCGCTGGGATATACAGTATCAAGATAGTGACAACGCGGAGCACGCCAGAAGGGCGGAGCAAACATCCTTTCGGTTGTTCATCCATCAGCTTATGACCTAAATGGAAATGCTGCACATAACTAAAGAGAGTCTGTGATTCTTCAATTTCTCCAGGCATTTTATGACGAAATAAATCTCGGGTGAGAGTCTGCTATCACCATACCGTTTCCATAGTCAAAACGGTTGTCCCTGTAGATGTGGGAATGGTTTGTCACACGTACTCCGATAGAACTGATCCAGTACATGCCACTACAGTGAATCTTAATAGTGTTTTCTTGAATCCTTGATAGTCCAGCATAGTGAAGTTTGAGTGTCTGAAACTATGACGATATACAGGCAGGCATTAACAAAAACCTCAGGTACCTTGATAACACCTTAAGGATTCCAAGTTTTATTTGTCCTGACTGAAGCTTGACGCTGGATGGCTGAGTGGATAAGTGCCAGACAACTTCAAATGTCAGATGTTTTATCTTTGTTCGAGACCAGATTTTTTCTTCTTATTGCTTTTGCAACATCTGTAAATGATCTGTTAATATTAAAAATGTAGTGTTGCGCCATTATGCAGTCGTTCCCTACATAAATGGCTGGATAAGTCAGTTCAGAAGTCGAAGCGAGGCGAGTGCATACCAAAAGCCAGTAGTAAAATGCCCAGTGAAGTACGGTGGAGACAACTGCACTTATCGTGGAACTGCGTGAATATTGTTTTATAGCAATAAACATAGAATTATCTGCAGCCATTCAGTTTTTCTCAGTACTGCACTTCATTTATGGTTGGTCTTGTGTGCACCTTGGTGACAGTACCTAGTAAGTTTTGTAACAGTAAATTAAAGTTTTGCTTGGTGCATGTAGGGGCAGTTTGACGGCAACGTACGCATTAGAGGAAGAAGTGAGATGTACCCCGAGGAAGATGTCTCCCTTGGTTTATCCAACGCCTATGAAACCGTTGAACCTTCCCTTGAACGTATAGTTCAGCAGTAGACGTACCATTTTCCTGATACACCACTGATTACTCCACCGTCTTGTTGATGCGTCAGGTGCCTTCATCAACCCATTCTGTTACGTTTACAGGTACCGCCGCAAGGTGCCGAACCTAGTGACGTCGTGCAAAGCGTCTCCGCAGAACAGGGTGTGCGACGTGTCGGCTGCCAACGATGTCATCTACGAAGACCTCACCAACATCCGACCCAGGCCCTGCACGCAGCCCCTCCAGGTAATGACCAATCTCTCTCTCTCTCTCTCTCTCTTTCACTGTCTCAAGTGCGCACAGAGCCGGAGGTCACTTAAAGCAATTCGCGTAATGCACAACATTCTTGCCTGCTTACAAATTTCGGTTATTATGTAAAAATACACTGATCAGCCAGAACATTATGAGCACCAACCTAATAAACACTTTTGGCACGGATAACAGAGGCATAGTAGCAGTGAGGGCTTGGTTGGTTCCTGGAGGAAGGTGGCAGTACATCTCCACACTCAAGTCACCTGATTCCTGTAAATTCTGAGGAGGCGGGCGATTACCTTTGACGCCACATTCGGTTCGATCGGGTTACTCAGTGGAGTATGGGAGACGCCTCTAGTTATTTTCCCGTAATTATTTAGAGTAGTATATTATTTACACATGGTTGTCAATTACAGTTTTATGCAAAGTGCAAAAAGATTGGCCGGCCGGGGTGGCCGAGCGGTTCTAGGCACTACAGTCTGGAAGCGTGCGATCGCTACGGTCGCGGGTTCGAATCCTGCCTCGGGACGTGTGTGGCGTCCTTAGGTTAGTTAGGTTTAAGTAGTTCTAAGTTGTAGGGGACTGATGACCTCAGCAGTTAAGTCGCATAGTGCTCAGAGCCATTTTTTTTTTTTTTTTGCAAAAAGATTATTTTCTGGATATGCAGTGAGGCTGTGTTCCGAAATATTGTTACAATATTTTGGGGCTGTGTCTTATCTGGCACGCGGAACATAAGGCGCTGACACAACACCATCTTCTTCTGGAGCTGAATAAGTTTTACAAGATAGTCCAAAACATCTGTCAATTCCATTAAAAACGGACAAATTTAACAATAATTACTTCTTCAAACTCGTCTTATGCGTGTTTAAATCATTCATCGCCGCAGTGAACAGTAACGAAGAGGGCGAAAACTGCTGCCGGGGCGTCTTAAAGGTGTGTTTTGATCACCTTAGTGTCGATTGCCTGTATTGCTGCTAGATTAAGTATCTGTACATGAACTGAATCCTCTATTTGTTCCCAAGGATACTCCTAAAATACATCAAGCTTCCCCCTGTCATTCTGTAATATGCGCTATAAACGCATGATTGTCACCAACCGTACATGAAAATCAGATTTTTTCACATCCAGTAACTCTTACGTTTATTTATGTCGCTTAATTATGGCGATTTTATTTCCGACTTTGGATCACACCTCCGCGGGAAAACTACAACCCATTCCATTTAACCTTGCGGCGACTAGTATTCCTAGCTTTGTTTATGGGCAGAATATCCAAATAAGAATCAGAAGAACCTAATGATATTATCTAGAAAATTCTACGCTATTTTCAAAACATTTTGTACTCTTCAGATCTTGAAATCCCGTAGCTGTGAAACGTTTGCTTAACTTTCCGTTCGAGTCATGAGAGTTCCATCTCGAACAAAGAAAAACCGTTCGTCTCTCTATTCTCATCTCGTAACTTTCATCAGTATTATAATATTATAAACAAGAGACGATGTATGCCACCAATCACACACACACACACACACACACACACACAAAGGCACGTACACAAACGACCATGCGCTCATGTTGCATTTTTCGTAATATTTCGATAGTTACTGCGTTCTTCAGTCACTGAGAAAACTAATCTTGGACATGCTTGTCATCTGATCTGCAATTCTCTGAGGCAAAAATTGCCGTGAATGGACGTTTATAACCGTGATCGGTTATAGTAGCGACAGCGTTCTGTCCGTTTTATGTTCCCGTTCGAACGTCAAGGGAAAGGCAAGGCGTATTACCGACCGCTGTTGAATCAGGGAATCGAGCTCGGATATAAAACGCAAAGTGCTGCGACGACAAACGTCGGGTGTGGTCATAAAATACGGTGCTTGCTCTTTGTTGCCCGAGGGTCCTCGGAATCCAGACAGTGAAACTGTCCTAGATTTCTGCCCGTAGCACTTCAAGGAGATGGTTCAGACAGTTATCGAACTATTACGCGAAATTCAATCAGATACCTGCGTATTTCTGTTTTAAATGTCGCACTGAGACGCATTAAGATTCAAACGTTGCCTGCTTACGGAGAAGACAATTTTTCACTTTGCGAATTAATACCACGCTACAGTTTTACAAGCGCTCAGCTGGCACGAAACGGAACTGTAAGTACTGTTAAGCTATTCAGGAAAGAAATGTAATATTCATTTGTGATACGATGCTAGGCATCTCTTTATATTCATCTCATATTTTCATTCAAGACACGTCGACGCCCGCATCTCGTGGTCGTGCGGTAGCGTTCTCGCTTCCCACGCCCGGGTTCCCAGGTTCGATTCCCGGCAGGGTTAGGGATTTTCTTTGCCACGTGATGGCTGGATGTTGTGTGATGTCCTTAGGTTAGTTAGGTTTAAGTAGTTCTAAGTTCTAGGGGACTGATGACCACAGCTGTTTAAGTCCCATTGTGCTCATAGCCATTTGAACCATTTGAACACGTCGACGAGTATGAAGTGTGTTTTGTGCGTCTACCGATATTGTCTCCATACAGGCATATTAGTTACACTGAAATGTCAGTTTCATGCTTTATCCAAAAAATTTACGAAACTGTGGAGTATAAACCATTACGATCGTATTATTAACTGATTGACTTAATAGGAGTTGGGTGAGTGGGAACACGGATACGAAATCCAACGCTGTCCTTTGTAGTTACTATACTGCCGGAAAAAATATGGCAGCACCAAGAAGGAGTTGTTAGACAGAAGCGAAAGTCGGTAGGCGCGTTTCTACATATGAAAGCAAATGTTTGTTCAGCTTTCGTGCCAGTGGCGCTAGTAGCGCAACTATGAGCATGCATCAGGTTTGCTTTAAACGCACAGTCCGCCCCGATAGCTCAGTGGTCAAGTTGACTGACTTTCATGCCAAGAGGCCCCGGTTCGAGGATTTTCTCCGCTCAGGGACTGGGTGTTGTGTCCTCATCATCATCATCTCATCCCAATCGACGCGCAAGTCGCCGAAGTGGCGCCAACTCAGAAGACTTGCACCAGGCGACCGGTCTACCCGACGGGAGGCCCCAGCCACACGACTTTCCATTTTTTTTTTTAAACACAAGCCGTAACATTCCTGAGCGTTAGTTACAGTTGAGACTGCTCTTAGTGAGATGACGTTAATCAAGAAGGTTTCTAAGGAGACAAAGACGCCATTATCAACACCTCACTGAGTTTGAACGAGATTTTATGACAGGGCTAGGAGAAGTTGGATGTTCCTTCTGCGATACTGCAGAAAGACTTGGAAAGAATGTAGCCACTACACATGTTGGTACATGATGCTCTCTACGTCACAAGCAGAAATCAAGATGCCGTACTGTATTGTCGTGTACATCAGAAGCCCGTATTCGGTGGGTTTTATGGTATACATCACGCCACGCCCTATTCTAAGAACCAGCACGAGCGAATTTTTAAAGAGCCGCGGTGTTTCAACCGTGCAAAGGTAGCGTAATCATCAGTCTCACAGTTAGTGGCTATAATTAATGGCTTGACGAGAAATCAACTGTCTCTTAATAAATTTTTGAAATTAACTTTTGAGTAAAAAGGCTTAAATTCTTCTTTAGGACGAGAACATGTCAGGAGAACGCGCAGTTATTGTTACGGTCTGTTGTAATAAACTGACGGGCAAAATTATATCGGTGATTAACAAATGTTCATAGTTATTACCGCCTTGTAACTGGTGTGTTACGGGAGTAAGCCGGTTTAGGGCAATGACTCATTGACGATGCATGAAAACGAGATGTCCTTATTAACATTTCGGCGATTAACGCCTTTAGACGCTTGTAAATAAAATACGAAGCAAATAAAAGATGCGTTTCAACGTAGAGTAATTGGTTGAAGCGTTATGATCGTTAACGGAGTGTGGATCGGAAGGGGATTCGCATCCCAATGTTACAATTTCTTTCTTTTTTATACCTTAGCATTTTCTAAAACGTTGTGGATGGTTACTATGAAATTAACAGAAATATTTTCTGCGGGATTTTGTTCGATTTGGTGAATTTTTATAAGCTGATATCCTTGCTGAGTGACAATGTGTTTTTGTCTTATTACACGTTCTCAGATGTTTAAGTTGTTATTTATGTACACCACAGAGAGAACAACATGATTAGAAAATCGTCAGGGGAAAAAAAATGTGTGTTTTGATCGAGCTAATTTAGGAGCTTTACGCGCGTCCATTTTCGTGTACAAACTGTGTGGTGTGCGAGCCAAATAAAGCCGACAACTGCCGCTGGAGAGCGCTGAGAGCGCAAAATCACATTAACCAGTTCTTGGTGTGTGCCGCCGGCCCTTGTCTCGTGACGTGGGATACCCCATCTGCGTGCACGTCACCTTTAACTTCCTCGTCCCGTGTGGCATGTCATAATCGTATGGCCTCATTTGATTGAAAATCTGAATTTTATGAGCATACTCTCGATACCAGGAGCAGACGCGATGCTTGACTCACTGACTTGGATAGTGATCGTGTGAACACTGTGCAGATGTTTCCGATGCTCTCTGCAGACGAAAGCGAAACAGCGGGGCGGGCTTGCGCTGAACGGGTAACACACAGCTTTCCGCGCCCGCTTTAAATATTCAGCTGAGCGAGTGGCGCCGAAAGTGATCACCTGGTGACTGGACACCACACCATGCCGCACAGCCCTGAACAGAACAGGCGGGCAGCTGCGGCTGTTAGGGGCTCACCTGGCCAGCCGTATCGGCTGCCCGCCTCCTGCCGCACGTTGGATCGCCTTACACTGGCAGCGATGGCCGACTAAGCCTGTACCACCGGCACGTTCACTCACGCTCCATTGTCCCCCACTTATAGGGTCGCACATCCACACAACAACTCCCGTAACAGCTGTACACTGGCGGCTGACACACTGCTCTGCAAAACTTAAGGACAAGATACGTAAAGTAACATAACATGTTAACTACTCGGTGGAATGAATTAAAGTGGGGCAGCGGATTGGCAGAATTCTCTCAGTCGAGCACAGAAACTTGGGCGTCACATGGCGTGAGCGTCACTGTATCACCAAAAGTGACTGGCCGAGCAACACGAGGCAGCTGAAGGAACGGGAAAATGCAGTTTTTGTCAGTCTGTGACTTGGTTGCGGCCGGCCGCTGTGACCAAGCGGTTCTAGGCGCTTCACCAGGAAGCGCGCTGCTGCTGCGGCCGCAGGTTCGAATCCTGCCTCGGGCATGGATGTGTGTGATGTTCTTAGGTTGGTTAGGTTTAAGTAGTTCTAAGTCTAGGGGACTGAAGACCTCAGATGTTAAGTCCCATAGTGCTTACAACGGAACCTCCCCATCGCACCCCCGTCAGATTTAGTTATAAGTTGGCACAGTGGGTAGGCCTTGAAAAACTAAACACAGATCAATCGAGAAAACAGGAAGAAGTTATGTGGAACTATGAAAAAATAAGCAAAATATACAAACTGAGTAGTCCATGCGCAAGATATGCAACATCGAGGAGAATCTGAGCTCAGGGGCGCCGTGGTCCCGTGGTTAGCGTGAGCAGCTGCGGAACGAGAGGTCGTTGGTTCAAGTCTTCCCTCGAGTAACAAGTTAATTTTTTTATTTTCAGACAATTATCACAGTTCAGGCACTCACACATAATCAACTTCGCTCTCTAAAATTCCAGGAAATGTTCAGATATGCTTGGACATATGCCGGATTTGACGGTCTACACACGGAAAAATTTGAAAACGTTAAAAACATATGTTTCGACAGAGCACAGGGAAAACTGCGCTACTGTGAAACTGTTGCATTCATTTGTTGCAGTTCATGTGACAAATTCTTATGTTTTCATCACTTTTTTGGGAGTGATTATCACATCCACAAGAAAACCTAAATCGGGCAAGGTAGAAGAAACTTTTTACCCATTCGCCAAGTGTACAAGTTAGGTGGGTAGACAACATATTCCTGTCATGTGACGCACATGCTGTCACCAGTGTCGTATACAATATATCAGACGTGTTTTCCTGTGGAGGAATCGGTTGACCTATGACCATGCGATCAAATAATTTCGGTTCCCACTGGAGAGGCACGTCCTTTCGTCTACTAATCGCACGGTTTTGCGGTGCGGTCGCAAAACACAGTCACTAAACTTATTACAGTGAACCTAGCGTCAATGAACGAACGGACAGATCATAACTTTGCGAAAATAAAGAAAGTAAACTTTTCATTCGAGGGAAGACTAGAACCAAGGGCGTCTCATTGCGCAGCTGCTCACGCTAACCACGGGACCACGGCGGTCCTGAGCTCACTTTTTCCTTGATGTTGCCTATCTCGCACATGGACTACTCAGTTTGTATATTTTGCATACTTTTTTCATAGTTCCATACAACTTCTTCCTGTTTTCTCGATTGATCTGTGTTCAGTTTTTCAAGGCCTATCCACTGTGCCAACTTATAAGTAAATCTGAGGGTGATGCGATGGGGAGGTTACCTTGTTATAGCTATTTAACTTGGTTACGGTGCACTGCATCGGTATTTTTCATTACAACATGACCCGGAGACAACTTGTGGATGGCTTCACACGGGAAGAATCATCGTGAAGAAGGACAAAGTATGACGAGTGTAGCCAACGAGTTTCGTAATGCTCACACCATTGCTCCGCGTGCATGGAGAGCATTCCAAACTACGGGTGCTGCTACTCGACAGAGAGGAGTTGGTCGAACACGGTCAACTACAGCAGCAGATGACTGCTACACTCTGCAGCAGGGAAGAAGGTACCCACGTCCAACAGCAGTTGCAACCACGCGTAACTTAACTGCGAGGCACGCCATCTCAGGCTGCATAGTGGCTCTAGTACTGCTTGAGGGCGGTCTCTTTCGTCGACGACCTTTGCTGTGTTCTGTCGACTTCCGCACATCGGTCTCACCGTCTGCAGTGGTGTCAAGACCATAGGGACTGAACCAACAAAGAGTGCCGTTGCGTGCTCTTCTCGGCTGGGAGAGCAGATTAAGCCTGAGCAGTGATTCTGGTCGTAGTCTCATATGGCGAGAGGTCGGAACACGTAATGCATCCTGGAACGCTGTTGAACAAGACTGTTTTTTGTGGTCCAGGTGTCGTAGCGTGTGGAAGTGTTTTGTGTTTTGGAGTACTGACCTATAAATCTTTGAACACAGTACGCTTACCGGTCAACGTTATTGTGACACTGCACTTCTTCCCCATGTACGCAACCCAGGGTTGCATCCGGTCCTGAAATTATTTTTATAGTGGACAATACGCGACCAAATCGAAATGCGAACGTGGAGGAGCCCTTCAAACGAGATGATATTCGGTGAATGGACTGGACCGTCCGTTCCCCCAACTTAAAGCCCATCGAACACGTTTGGGATGTAGAGCAGCACGTCCGCATGCACCAACGACCATCCAGCAACTGCCAACTGCACTGGTGGAGGAATGGACCGTCATACCACAAGGACTGTTTACCAACCTTGTGGCCAGCGTGGGAGCGCGCTGCAGAGCATTGCATCACTTGCACCACGAATGTTCCCCTTTTGGACACAGACCATGCTGTGGGGTTTCATCTGTTGACATCCGTGAAACCATGTTGCCCAAACAGCTCGTCTCATGTTCTCCAAATCTCCTACATTTCTCCTTATTGCTAGTCCATAATATTGGGTCAAAGAATCGCTTTCACTTTTTGTAAGGCGACCTGGACCACCTATGTGCGTCTAACAGTTTTTCCCACTGAAGTCTTTACATAATTTACTCAGCCGAGCTCCCATTCTTTTTTGTATATGCCCAACACATTCAAGCATTTCTATCAGAGTGTCCCCATGTGGTCTGTCATTAACAACAGTAGTATGTCCTTTACAGTCTCCATCCCCAAGGTAGCCCACATACCTCACACCACGACTGACCTCTGATCTTCTAAAAATGTTTAGAACCCCTTTCGTTTCCATGTTTCCACTTGGGCCATCAAAGTTCTTTTTACAAACATGGGTGCCAACAAATTTACTTGAACAACCCTGACAGTGCTTTGTTAGACATTCATAATCCAGTATCTTACCAGTTCCAATAAATGTGGCAGTTATAACCTCATTAAGAGAAGTATGACCTCTCTTCTGCCAAGATTCATCAAACGCTACTACAATGTCTGTGTTCTCAGACATTCTTCTGCTGCTCTTTTAGTTGAATGTTCACTTACACCACATAAAGCATTATATATTGATTTACTGTATCTGTCAGACCTCAGTGGAGGTGGAGGGAAATCCATCACTGCGCAAAAAGTCTGGGCAGCCCTTCCAATACATCGCATTACATAAGCAAGCTGAATATTTACAGTGTAATGTCGACTATCAGTTACTGGCGATGTCATAGTATCACTATGCATCTTACACGAGTTATAGGCATCACTAACCGACTTGAAAGACCCTTTCTTGTTGAAATGTCCTCAGAAACGTCTGTAGACACAGTTCCCGCAGGCGATTTTGAAACAACTAATGTGTATTATTCGGCTGTGTTTTGAACTGGTTGCCGCGAAACTTTCGTTTGGGGCTAAATTTCTTTACTCTCGGTATTTGTAGTACAGTAAATACACACACAGAAGTAAAATAACACATAATAACTACAAAACCACACATGTACGAAATTTCAAAATCATATATCCTCAGGTCTTTGTTTAAATTCGAACCTTAGCCTTCTAGACATACCTGTACTTTGGTTCTGGGTGTCTGTGCTTTCTAGAACACACCTGTTAACGATCCGTAATTAACGACGGAAAAAAACGGAAGAATAAAATAATGCATCACGTGTTCTGACGCACATCAAACTGACAGATGGGCATGGCCCCTGTGCAACATTAGGTACAAACTCAATTTTAGAACGAATTGAAAACTATAATGCCAACTACACATTTTTGAAATCATTATGAAATGCTCCTTTCTATAGACCAATTTTTTTCAAATTTTTGGACATTTTTACGAGCGTGTCCCCTTAAACAGAGTTCAGTGCCTTTTCCACTATATCACATCATTCAGTAATATGACGGTATTTAGCATGCCGCTGATACGTTTTCTCTTGTATTTACTCGTTGGAGAATAAATTAAACTATAATGTTTACCAGAAAAAATAGAATTTCATACTAACTAGATGAAATAAATAATTCTATAAAGATTGAAGGCTAATTAAAATGCTACATAGTAGATACTGTATTGATACCGTACGCTCAAACGATACTTGCAGAAGTTGACAATACCGCTACAGTTGTAAGTTTTTTTTTTTTTTTAATTTTTCAGTGCTTAGACCACTCGCA
This sequence comes from Schistocerca gregaria, assembly GCF_023897955.1. Classification (NCBI taxonomy): domain Eukaryota; kingdom Metazoa; phylum Arthropoda; class Insecta; order Orthoptera; family Acrididae; genus Schistocerca; species Schistocerca gregaria. The sequence continues at coordinate 243,852,570 of NC_064923.1, forward strand.
GTTTCGGGCTGATACATGTCCATCATCAGGTGTGATACTGAAAATAAGTAAGAGACCGAAGCTAATAATAATTTTTACGGGTACTAGTACACATGAGAAAACAAAAAAGAAGTACTGTATAGTATTTATAGGAAACAGCGGTCGACGTAGGTGCGCGGTAAAACATAAGTCAGTACCAAAGCGATACCAGACGAAACAACGGACGAGTGATTAGGTAAAGAAGTATGGAATGAACACCAGGACACTTGAACATTTTGCGCTGTGGTACCGAGCGCCGCAATAGAAAGCGCAGGATGCGGCTACCACCAGCGAGCGCAGAGAAGCGTACACGAAGGAGGAAGCAAACTGGTAAACCAGAGTGGCGAAAATACTGCCATCTGTTGACGGGAAGAATAACACGTGCCCACCTAGCTCGATCGTTCACTATTTGAATTAGTAATTTACACGAAAAAGAAAAAAAAATACAAAAAATTACACAAAAGCGTTAAGAGTACATTATGAGGTAAAGGAACCTACTAAACAGGGGCAGTAGAGAAAGTTAGTAGAACTCCTAACTGGAAGCCGGCGAGTTAAAAGCTTATTTATAAACTGAAAAATATTATGAATTTTTTTCTCTTTTTATGAGTGACATGCAAATTTTTAATTTAGGTATGGCGCCGCGGAATAACGTGCCTTTGGCATGAGCTGTCTTGCTACTAAGCAAAATGGTAGATATCTCAACCTTTTTTCTTTTCTCATGTGTACTATTGCGTGTGAAAAATATTACTAGCTTCGGTCTCTTGTTTATTTTCAGCATGATAGAAAATGATGCGCTTGTAATAGCCCGAGGCCGGTCGTGGTCTAAGCACTGAAAAAAAAGTCCTTACAGCTGAAACGCTATTTTCAACGTTTCAGTTGCGGATTGTTTAGTAGTAATATTTGTTCAGGATCAGGTCAGTTGAACACCATTTCTGCCACTACGAGTTTGATTTTACTGCAGAACGAATCGCGCCGTCTGCACCGAAACGTGTGTGAAGCGGTTTGTTACACTCCACAGTGAAGTAGGGCAACTTTAGTGGGAAGCCCTATGTCTCCAGACGGTGGCAGTGTCGCCGCCAACACCTGCGCACAGCTTGTCCGGCGACTTCCATAAGAGCCAAGGCTGTTCGTGCCCAGGTGGTAAACATTCCTGAGGTGAGCCGGCGTCCGCGTATCAGGTGTCTCCCCACTGGACTTTCTTAAGTCTAGTTCACGCTGCGATAGCCTACAGTTACAGGGCAGATTTTCACCCATTTCATTCGTGACATGAAAAATACAGGCCGTACGTTTCGCATGTTGTTTATAGCACTATCATCACAGGCTTACGTATTACACCAGACTAATTGAACAATGTTATCTCCCACTGCTGTTAACATTATCTGTGGACACCTTAGGTTAAACTGGCCTTATGGAGTACACATTATTTGCTAGAGCACAGTTGAGGAATCTCGCGATGTATATAGGGTGGAGAAAAATTGTGTAACCAAATTTTAACCCTGGATAGCTGATGCCAGTAGGAACCAAAATTACTAATGTTGAGTCGAAAAAATCACCATTACTAAACTACTGAAACCTGTCGCCACGCGCTATTTCTGAATACACTTTCTGTTTACAAAGAAGCTTTGTAAATGAAAAGTAAATTCCATATGTACGAAGTTTTGTACTCAGCTATAAATAAATATTCTGGCAACGATTGATTTCTTACGCCGTTGTTAAAAATTTTCAAATATTTAGTGTCCTGTATTAAAGAACACGTAACTCGACGATTCCCTTATACCGATAGCAAACTTTAACACTTACTTCTGTTCTAGTCTGCACAGTATCTCACCTAGGCTGCCATTCTTACAGCACCTACTCATTGCATTATCCAGTATCTCTCGGTCATATTTATATCCTGGAACATCCCCTTTGTCCGTACAGCTTTATTACGTAAATTACTGTCTTTAGCAGTGATTAACTTGGAAATGCATTGTGCTAGAGGAGTGCTTTATTGTGTTTCAGATGCGGGACCTCAAGGAGATGGTGGTGCACCCGGTGCAGTACCCAACCGGCAGCCAAGGCTGCGGATCCTCTGTGTTCGTCTGCCCTGACCGCTACAGCAGCGAGGGCGCCTGCACGCCCGTCTACCAGGAAATAGGCCAAGGTACGTCCCACCGAAGCCTTGTTTTGTTCACATCTCAACAACTGTCCTGTGGCACCTGAGGCCGTACTGAGGGCGTGGCGTAGTAAGGCCTGCCAAGGTCGAAGGCACACAGAGGGGGCGCAAAAACTAACCGTGGAAGAACAAAGAAATACCTTATAAGAACGTACCGACAGAGTTACGTTTCTCTTTACTCGTGTTCTTACTTTCTGGCTGGGAGAGTACGCTTTTTCCTCCGATCGCCACTATAAACATACGATTTTGTCACTTTGCCGTCACGGTCAAGTAGCATAAAAAAAGGAAGGATTGCTACAGAACAAGTATCAATCGTCAACATTGTTAAACTAGTACAGTGCGCTTGGTTCACACACCTGCCGCGTGCACAGGTCCTTCATGTTCAAGATTGGCGTTCTTGTTGCTACTTAGCTGCGGTACTGTAGTATCTCAAAGGTCGGCAAGCGGGTGCTGAAGCAAATATGCTACTGGACCGAAGGCTTCCGGTATTTCCCGATAACTGGCGACTGCAGAGTGGAGTGAGACGCGACGATTGAACAAACAAGCAGAACAGTGGAGGGGGGTACGTAATTTACTTCGCCAATAAGCCAGTACTTTTGCTGAACGGAAGTCTCGGTTGACACTATCTGCAGTGGGGAAAAAAATTGAAGAATTGTGCCTGATGATGATCATTAATAGTAGACTGAAGTGATGAAATTCGTGGGAATCTTGCTAATATCGTGCCGGACCTACTTTTGCCCGGCATACTGTAGAAACGCTACATGGCATGGCATCAACGAGTCTATAGCCGTCTATAACTGCGAAAGGGTTGCCGGTGCAGGAGTTTGCGCACTAACTGACCTCTCGTTTATGTCTCATAAATGTTCGATGGGATATATATCGGGCGATATGGGTAGCTAAATCATTCGAGCGAATTCTCCAGAACGTTCTTTAAACCAATTGCGAACAACTGTAGCCCGATACGGGGTCCACTATCATCCATAAAAGTTCTATGGTTGTTTGGGAACTTGAAGTCCATGAATGGCTGCAGATGGTCTCCACGTAGCCGATGATAGCCATTTCCAGTCAATGATCGGTTCAGTTGAACCAGAGGACCCAGTAAATTCTACGTTAACACAGCACCAGCTTGCACAGTGCCTTGTTGACAACTTGGTTCCATGGCTTTGTGGGTACTGCACCACACTCGAACCCTATCACTATCTCTTATCAGCTCATATCGGGACTCATCTGATCTACCGAGTGAAGTGGCACAATGGTTAGCACACTGGACTCGCGTTCGGGAGGACGTCGGTTCAATACCGCATCCGACCATCCTGATTTAGGTCTTCCGTGATTTCCCTAAATCCATTCAGGCAAATACCGGGATGTTCCTTCGACAGGGCACGGCAGACGTCCTTCCCCATCGTTCCCTGATCCTATGAGACCAATGAGCTCGCTGTTTGGTCTCTTTCCCCAAATACATCCATCCATCATCTGACCAGGCCACTATTTTCTAGTCTCTAGCGTCCAGCCGATATGGTCACGAGCCCAGGAGAGGTGCTGCAGGTGATGTTGTGCTGTTGGCAAAGGCACTCGCGTGGGTCGTCCGTTGGCATGTCATAAAGGCGCCAAATTTCGCGTCACTAACGGATACGCCCTTCGTACGTCTCGCATCGATTTCTGCGGTTATTTCAGTGTTGCTCGTCTGTTAGCACTGACAGCTCTATGCCTCTGCTCTTGATCGTTAAGTGGAGGCTGTAGCCACTGCTTTGTCTCTGGTGAGACGCCTCAGATATGTTTCCGGCACACTCTTGACATCGTGGATCTCGGAATATTGAACTGCGTAACGATTCCCGAAATGGAGTGTCCAACTACCATCACACGTTCAAAACCTGTTAGTTCCCACCGTGCAGACATAATCACTTCGCACACCTTTTCACATGAATCACCAGAGTGTAAATGATAGCTGCGTCAGTGCACTGCCATTTTATACCTTGTGCGCGCGATACTGCCGCCTTCTGAATACGTGCATGTCTCTGTCCCGTGAATTTCGTCACCTCAGTATACTGGGGGAATTGCTAGTCAGTGCACTTGCAGACAGCTGTATTCGTTCATCAAACAATTAGTTGAACTCTCGTGTAAACAAACAAATCCTCTGCCATTTGTCATTTGCTGCATTCCCCAAGCATCATCTGTCGTAAGACCACTGGAAGTAAGCCTTACCTATGTACAAGGTATTTTTAGTATTCTGTCGCTTACGAAACTCTGACACGCTGAAGCATCGAAAGTCAAGTTTGTTTGTTAATCAGTGTGTCACAAGTAAAGTCATGCAGTTCTTGCATCAAATCTCTCTGGACTGACGTTTCCGCTGGGCCTGTCAGTGGTGTCTCCTCTGTATGCCTGTCTCCGACCGTAGAAAATGTTATGGAAATGTAGTTTAAATGCGGGGGAGGGAGACGGGTGCAGAGTAGGCAGTTTTGTAACGGGTGCACGTTGAACCCGTGACCGGTCTGGAGGCAACAAGGCTTCTGACGCCTCTTCGGCGGCTTACATGGGGCTTTCGTTGCCCCTGTGGTGCCTATTTACATGTTTATTTAAGCGCACAGTCCGCCTGCTTAACTGGGTGGTGATGTGTTCGCCTTCCTTTGTAAGCGGGTCCGGGTTCGATTCCCGGCCTGGTTGGAGATTTTCTCCGCTCGTGGGCTGGGTATTGTGTTGTCCTCACCCTCATTTCATCCTCATCACCGGCGCACAAATCACCCATTGTGGCGTCGAATGAAATAAGACTTGCACTTGGTCGCCGAACTTCCGCGAATAGGGGCCTACCGGCCTCCAATGCTATACGCTCATTTTTTTAGCCCGCAACAGGAGTCTGCTGAGCTGTGAAGGCTGCCGAAACTCGCTATCATTTCCCTTATACTGCGTGTTGAACAGAGTTGCAGGCAAGAGAGGAAGCACATCCGATGATAGACAGATTTAAGAGTTCGGCTACAACTGCGGTTCCAAGTGGGGAAGGCAGTCTGTACCTGTATAACTGCTTCCACATCGTGCCGATAAAGTGATTTACAAGAGAAAGAGGGCGGAATGTGGTAACTTGCTGAAAAGAACACGGGAGTGTTTTAATCGAGCAATATGAATTGAACGCATGTCTTTTTGATATCAGAGGTAAAGATAATCTCGACAAGAGCTTTAAACAAAATATTCTGTAACAGAGCCAGACAAAAGTGGAGCTAATTAAAAATAATAAAATATTGACCTTGGATTCACAGCAATGTCATGAAGGACTAGACATCGAGGCCTCAGAAGTGGTGCTGGCTTCTATAAAAGAAGCTCTTTTTCCTGTCTGCTTATCAATTTTTGGTTCCAAGAAATACTTGTTTTCTTTTGGTGAGGGCACTTTGTCTCTGTACTGTTCATATGAGTGGCACTGAGCGGACACGACAAACATTTCGTTAACAAGCGATAGCGATTCTTTTCAGAGCATACAGTATATACTCTCCTCGGGAGAGTCTGAAACAGATAGTGGCTCAATGTGGCATTTACCCCGGCGTTACTATTTATCAGGGTAGGCAATAGTTGGAGGTTGGGAATAATGAGGGCTGGCCTTCTTCGATTTGCTTCATAATGGCACGTGATCTTCATACCGGTACTTGATTTGAAACTCAGTGGCCGTGCTTCGCGTGGGTGGAATTAAGTGTCAATATCCGGACGACTTGCTTGGCGTAGTGGTAATAACTTACACACAAAAACCTTTCTCGTGAATCAGTCTACCTATCAGCGAAAACCGTATCAAATTCCTTGCCCTCGTTCTTATAATTAGCTTTCAAATAAAGATTGAGGAACGCAGCGAGCAGTTTAATTCAAAGTAGTTAACGCAATTTACAAAAAAAAAAAATCTAAAAAGTATACATAAATCTCTCTCGTGAAACAGTCTTTCTACTAATAGACACCGCATCAAACTCGCTACAGCAGCTCCTGTGACCAGCCTTCGCATACATATTGAAGAATGCAGCTGGGGTCTTTAATTCATCATAGTTCTGCCACTTTCTTTTACAGAAATGAAAAAAAAACACTAAATGGGCCTCAACTATGTTACAACATAGGAGTTCACGAGTCAGAACTCCCAAAACGGAACGCAAGAGTCATAACATGGGGTACTTGCGTGCAACGAATAGTGTTCGGACACCTGGCTGAAAATGACTTAAAAGTTCGTGGCGCCCTCCATCGTTAATGCTGGAATTCAGTATGGTGTTGGCCCACCCGATGACAGCTTCCAGGCATACGTTCAATCAGGTGCTGGAAGGTTTCTTGGGGAATGGCAGCCCAATCTTCACGGAGTGGTGCGCTGAGATGAGGTATCGATGTCGGTCGGCGAGGCCTGGAACAAAGTCGGCGTTCCAAAACATCCCTAAGGTGTTCTATAGCATTTAGATCAGGACTCTGTGCAGGCTAGTCCGTTACAGGGATTTTACTGTCGTTGAACCACTCCGACACAGACCGTGCACTATGAACAGCTGTTTGATCGTGTTGAAAGATGCAGTCCTCATCCCCGAATTGCTCTCCAGTTGCGGGAAGCAAGAAGGCTCTTAAAACGTCAATGTAGGCCTGTGTTGTGATAGTCCCACACAAAACAACAAGGGGTGCAAGCCCCCTCCATGGAAAACACGACCACACCATTACATCACCGCCTCCGAATTTTACTGTTGGCAGTACACACGTTGACAAACGACGTTCTCCGTGCATTCACCATACCTACACCCTGCCATCGGATCGCCACATTGTGTACCGTGATTCGTCACCCAACACAACGTTTTTCCACTGTTCAGTCATCCAATGTTTACGCGTCTTAGACCAAGCGAGGCTCATTTGGCATTTAGCGGCGTGATGTGTGGCTTATGAGCATTCGCTCGACCAGGAAATCCAAGATTTCTCACCTCCCCCCTAACTGTCATATTAATTGCAGTGGATCCTGATGCAGTTTAGAATTCCTTTGTGGTGGTCTGGATAGATGTCTGCCTATTACACATTACGACCCTTTTCAACTGTTGGCGGTCTCTGTCAGTCAACAGACGAGATCGGCCTGTACGCTTTTGCGCAGTACGTGTTGGTTCAAATGGCTTTGAGCACTATGGGACTTAACATCTGAGGTCATCAGTTCCCTTGAACTTAGAACTACTTAAACCTAACTAACCTAAGGACACCACACACATCCATGCCCGAGGCAGGATTCGAACCTCCGACCGTAACGGTCGCGCGGTTCCAGACTGAAACGCCTAGAACCGCTCGGCCACACAGGCCGGCCCTTCACGTTTGCACTTCACTATCACATTGGAAACATTGGACCTAGGGAGTGTGGAAATCTCGCGTACAGGCGTATGGCAGAAGTGATACCCACAAATCCGACCGCGTTCGAAGTCCGCGCCCCATTCTGCTCTCTCACGATATATAGTGGTTCAAATGGCTCTGCGCACTATGGGACTTAACATCTGAGGTCATTAGTCCCCTAGAACTTAGAACTACTTAAACCTAACTAACCTAAGGACATCACACACATCCATGCCCGAGACAGGGTTCGAACCTGCGACCGTAGCAGTCGCGCGGTTCCGGACTGAGCGCCTTAACCGCCAGACCACCGCGGCCGGCGATATATAATGACTGCTGAGGCAGCTGGTATGGAGTACCTGGCAGTAATAGGCAGCACAGTGCACCTAATATGAGAAACGTATGTTTTCGGACGTGTCCGGATACTTTTGATCACTTTGTGTACTTAAGTCTCGCCTCCCTTTTTCACATCTAGATGTTGCATCACGACACAGACATCAATTTTAATACAGCGAACAGAGACATCAATGACCGGATGGACAGTTCATAATTGTGTGAAAAAAAAAGAAAGGTGAACGAGCGAGATTTGAACACGGATCTTGCGCTTTGCAGTCCAACACCGTAACCACACAACCAGGACGGCGTGTATATTCAGAATCACTCCATGTTGCAGGTCTTGATCTTGGAGCGTTCATCTTTTTTATTTTACTTCTTTTTTCACAGTTTTGTGCATCTTTTTTCCACGTTTCATGCTTAATCTGAGTTCAGATTTTGACGGGTTATCCAGTGGGCCATCTTACCACTAAATGTGTGTGTGTGTGTGTGGGGGGGGGGGGGGGTGCGATAGATAGTTTCCCTTGTTAGTCGCATACCACTGTAGTAACTGGAGACATCCCTAAAACCATAATCCAGCTTGGGAACTCATGAATCATTTGCAAGCCCGCATCTCCTGGTCATGCGGTAGCGTTCTCGCTTCCCGCGCCCGGGTTCCTGTGTTCAATTCCCGGGAGGGGGGGGGGGGGGGGGTCAGGGATTTTCTCTGCCTCGTGATGGCTGGGTGTTGTGTGTTGTCCTTAGGTTAGTTAGGTTTAAGTAGTTCTACGTTCTAGGGGACTGATGACCATAGATGTTAAGTCCCATAGTGCTCAGAGCCATTTGAACCATTTTGAATCATTTGCAACGATGTCTTTGGTAGCGATCACATGCACTCTGTCCTGTTGCTACTTACTGTTCTTTGAGATTTTGTTCACGTCAACGTAACAACACCTGTGTGTAATACGTTATTCAACGTGCTTGGTTGTAGTCCGCACGCCACAACAAACATGACTGTAGTAAGTGCCGAAATGACCCGGAACACCCACGCTGTTGCCCACAGGCCGCTGCGAGTCCGACCCGGACAGCGAGGCGGCCGCGGCCGCGGGGGCGGGCTCCGAGGACGACTTCGCGGAGGACGAGCTCAGCCTGGAGGACACCAGCCCTCCGCGGCACCACCTGTCGCTGACGATGCCGCACGCGCTGCCCGTACCGGCGCCGCACGTCGCCGCCGCCCCGCCGCCCTGGCTCGGATCGCTGCTCAGGTACGTGGCTGCCCGCGCTCTCTGCGCTCCGCTGGTCTTTCTCCCACAGGCCTACAAGGATTCTTCTCAGACGTCAACTACGAAGGTTACTCCAAAACAAATGCACACTATTTTTTTGTAAAAATACAGTTTTCATTCTGCATGTGTGAAAGTTTTACAGTGTGTAGGTACATCCTTCCCTCTTGTTTTCAAACTTAGTTCAACCTGAAACTTCCTGGCAGATTAAAAGTGTGTGCCAGGCCGAGACTCGAACTCGGGACCTTTGCCTTTCGCGGGCAAGTGCTCTAGCAACTGAGCTACCCAAGCACGACTCACGCCCCGTCCTCACAGCTTTACCTCTGCCAGTACCTCGTCTCCTACCTTCCAAACTTTACTGAAGCTCTCCTGCGAAACTTGCCGAAGTATAGCGCTCCCGAAAGAAAGGATATTGCGGAGACATGGCTTAGCCACAGCCTGGGGGATGTTTCCAGAATGAGATTTTCACTCTGCAGCGGAGTGTGCGCTGATATGAAACTTCCTGACAAATTAAAACTGTGTGCCAGACCGAGACTCGAATTCGGGATCTTTGCCTTTCGCGGGCAAGTGCTCTACCAACTGAGCTACCTAAGCACGACTCACGCCCCGTCCACACAGCTTTATATCTGCCGGTACCTCGTCTCCTACCTTCGCAGGAGTGCTTCTGTAAAGTTTGGAAGGTAGGAGACGAAGTACTGGCAGATGTAAAGCTGTGAGGATGGGGCGTGACTCGTGCTTGGGTAGCTCAGTTACTGCCGGCACGGTAGCTCAGCGTGTTTGGTCACAAGGCTAGCTGCCCTCTGTCATAACAAAAACTGAGTTAATGGATCAACACCGAACTGAAATGGGTGTCTTTCGACATCCGCCCCGAGCAGATACAATGAACAAGAACGAAGAAAATGAGATAAAAAAGGCAAAGGTCCCGAGTTCGAGTCTCGGCCTGGCACACACTTTTAATATGCCAAGAAGTTTCATATCAGCGCACACTCCGCTGCAGAGTGAAAATCTCATTTTAGTTCAACATGTTGCCGTGAGAGGCGCCGTCACAGCATGTCTTCAAGATGGCTGCTACACTTGACGTTCGTCAGAAGCAACATGCTATCATACAATTCCTGTGCTGTGAAAACGAGACAGTGGGAAACATCCACAAGAGGTTGAAAAAGGTGTATGGAGATGCTGCTGTCGATCGCAGTACAGTTAGTCGGTGGGCAAGCAGGTTACGTGATGAAAGCGGGGACGGCAATATTGAGGACTGTCCTTGCATTGCACACACTCCAGACAATGTGCAGAGAGTTAACGAACTGGTGGCTGCTGACAGACGCATCACAGTGAACGAATTGTCACGCTACCTTGGCATAGGGGAATGAAGTGTTTCCAGAATACTGAAAGTGTTAGCGTTGAAAAAAGTTTGTACTAGATCGGTTCGCAGGATGTTGACAGTGGCTCACAAAGAAACAAGAAAAACGGTATGCAGCGAACTTTTGGAACAGTACGAGAATGGTAGAGATGAATTTCTTGGAAGAATTGTGACAGATGATGAAACATGGCTCCACCATTTGTCACCAGAGACCAAGAAGTGATCAATGGATTGACATTCAAAACCGCACCTTCAGCTGGAAAAGTTATTGCTACGGTGTTTTTCGATCGCGAAGGACTCTTGCTTGTGGACATCATGCCAAGTGGAACCACCATAAATTCTGATGCATATGAGACGATACTGAAGAAGCTTCAAGCGCGACTGAGTCGAGTTCGACCACATCGGCAAAAGCAGGATGTTTTGCTGTTGCACGAGAGTGCACGGCCACATGTCAGTCAAAAAACCATAGAAGCGATCACAGAACTCGGATGGAGAACACTGAAACACCCGACTGAGAGTCCTGACCTGGCTCCATGTGACTATTATCTCTCTGGGAAACTGAAAGACTCTCTTCGTGGAGCAAGGTTTGAAGACGATGACTCTCTTGTGCACACTGCCAAACAGTAGCTCCAACAGGTTGGTCCAGAATTTTACCGTGGGGGTGTACAGGCGCTGGTTTCAAGATCGCGTAAGGCAGTTGAGAGGGATGGAAATTATGTGGAGAAATCAAAATATTGTTCCTAAAGGATGTATCTGCACACTGGAAAACGTTCAAACATGTAGAATAAAAGATGGATTAAAAAAAAAAGTGCATTTCTTTTGGAGTGACCCTCGTACTTATCCTCCTGCCTCCTATATCTGATATTTTTTCATCACAATAAACGGGACTCACTAGAAGAAAGAGATGCACTCTAAGCCAAAAAAAGGCACAAAAACAGCGCACCACGAAGAAATTATCCCTATGAGACGGATTCGGTAGACGTGACGTTCATGTACAGATGATCATAACTTCAGAAAAAAATTGATAATTATTCCAGAGAAAACTGATGATTATTCCAGAGAAAGAGCTTCACAAATTCAGCAAGTCAATAACGTGTTTGTCCGCCTCTGGCCCTTATGCAAGTAGTTGTACGGCTTGGCGTTGACTGATAAGAGTTGTTGGATGTACTTCTGAGGGATATCATTCCAAATTCCGTTCAACGGACGAGTTAGGTTGTCAAAATCTCTAGTTGGTTGGACAGCCCTGCCCATAAAGCTCCAAACTTTCCCGATTGGGGGGGGGGGGGGGGGGGAGATTGGGTGACCAAGCTGGCTAAGGAAGGGTTTAAAAAGCACGCAGACAAGCAGTAGAAACTCTCATTGTGTGCTGGCGGGCGTTATCTTGCTGAAATATGAGCTCAGCATGGTTTGCTCTGGAGGGCATCAGACAGGTTGTAGCATACCGTCGACGGACCGCTGTCGGCGGATGACAAGCAACGGGGTCCTGTCATGACAAGAAGTGGCACCCCACCCATCTCTCCTGGTGTTCGGCCGAGCGAGGTGGCGCAGTGGTTAGCACACTGGACTCGCATTCGGGAGGACGACGGTTCAATCCCGTCTCCGGCCATCCTGATTTAGGTTTTCCGTGATTTCCCTAAATCGCTTCAGGCATATGCCGGGATGGTTCCTTTGAAAGGGCACGGCCAATTTCCTTCCCCATCCTTCCCTCAGGCGAGCTTGCGCTCCGTCTCTAATGACCTCGTTGTCGACGGGACGTTAAACACTAATCTCCTCCTCCTCCTGGTGTTTGGGCCGCGTGCTGGGCGACAGTGACCTTGGTGTTCCACTGCTGTCCCGGGCGCCCCCAGACACATCTCCGCTGGTCGGCGGGGATCTGCTCGAAGCCGGCCTGATACTGAAGACAATTATACTTCAGTCAGTGGGACTTCAGGCCGAAGACGTATCTGGACACGCCGTGCACAGCGGTGGGACACTAAACTTACTGACGTCCACTACGCAGCTCGACAACCAAGAGTAGTGGTCTGGGGTGCTATTTCAGGGACCCTGTTGGTTGTCATTCGCGACACCCTTACAGCTCAGCGGTACGTCGACGGTATTCTACGCCCCGTTTTGTTGCCCTTCCTGGCAAACCATCCTGGGTACACATTTCAGAAAGATGACGCGCGCATGCACATGTCGAGGAGTTTCTGCTGCTTGTCTTCGCGCTTGCCAAACCCTACCTCGGCCAGGAAGGTCGCCGGATCTCTCACCAATCGACATCGTTTGCTCAATCGTTAAACTCTTTCTCGTGAGTAAATGGGTCCCCCCCCCCCTCCCCTCCTGGTAGCTGAGTGGTCAGAATGACGAATTGCCGTCCTACGGGTCCGCGTTCGATTCTCGGCTGGGCCAGAGATTTTCTCCGCTCATGGACTATGTGTTGTGTTGTCTTCATTATCATTTCATCCCCATCCGGCGCGCAGGTCGCCCAATGTGGCGTCGAATGCTATAAGACCTGCACCAAGCCGGACGGACCTGCCCCACAAGGGGTCTACCGGCCATTGACGCCAAACGCTCGTTTCCATGTTCCTAAATAATTTATCCAGTTTTTCCGAAATTGTAATCCTTTGTTAGTCTGTACATATTCAGGACGTCTACCGATTTATGTCTCATTCGGATAAATCCTTCATGGTGCGTCGTTTTTTATTATTTTTATTACGTTAGAGTGTGTGCTAAATGGTGGGTCTAACTGCAGTAAACGGGACTTTAAAAGATAAAGAACAAAGAGGGTCAAATGGGTATATGAACGGAAACAGGTTGCAAGGAAGCAAAACCCACTTGAAGGCGGACATAAAAAATATCTTTGGCAATGTACATTAGAATGACTGAGATCACCCTAGTCAAGTCGGACTCTAGAAACAGAAGTACAGCTCAAACAGCCAAGATCGATATTGTACAGCATTTATTGTAGAATGAAATTTTCACTCTGCAGCGGAGTGTGCGCTGATATGAAACTTGCTGGCACATTAAAACTGTGTGCCGGACCGAGCCTCTAACTCGGGAGCTTTGCCTTTCTCAGGCAAGTGCTCTACAATCTGAGCTACCGAAGCACGACTCACGCCCCGTCTTCACAGCTTTACTTTAGCCAGTACCTCGTCTCCCCTTTCCAAACTTCACAGAAGCTCTCCTGCGAACCTTGCAGAACTGCTAGGTTCGCAGGAGAGCTTCTGTGAAGTTTCGAAAGTAGGAGACGAGGTAATGGCGGAAGTAAAGCTGTGAAGATGGGGCATGAGTCGTGCTTGGGTAGCTCAGATTGTAGAGCACTTGCCTGAGAAAGGCAAAGGTCCCGAGTTTGAGTCTCGGTGCGGTACACAGTTTTAATCTGCCAGGAAGTTTCAGCATTTATTGTGATGACCGGTTTCAGCAACTACGTTGCCATCATCAATCTTAAATCTTATGTCTGTTTCTGCATTAATCTAGATCGCCCTCTAACGTGACAGTGTCAAGCATACACCAGATGGTACTGTTCTGTCTTTACTAGTGTTTTACTGGGGTGGTGGCAGTGAACCATCAGCACCAGTTGAGCTTTTAAGTGTGGGCTGCATTATGGGATCTGTCGTTCTTTCGAACGCCCACCGACGTGCCCCATCAGCACTTCCTGTTGGTGATCCTGTATCTCCTGCCGGAAGGCTACCGTTTTCTGGTAGGAATTGCAGTGTTCTGTGCCAGCATACCACTGCAACAGTACAGACAGAACATTGCCACTTGCGTGCTCTGCTGTACCTCCCTTAGAAGTCTTTCCAGCCTTATATCCATCTGATATCTTTTGTTCTTCATCGTCTCATTGATCGTTTCTTGCAGTTTGTCCCCATTTATAAAATCTCCCTGAGCCCATTCGCGTTGTTTCCGTTAATTAACGAGGTACCTACGCCGGCTTATAGAATCCTCAGGCAATTGTACAATGCATTTAAAGAATGAGACAAAGTCATTACAGACAGAGCTCAAGCTCCTCTGCCGCAGAATCATGGCAGTATTCATCTTAATTGATTTGGGAAATTACTTGGAACTTAATCGGGGTGTCCAGACGAATATTTCAGCTCGTTCCTCTCGAATTTGAGTCCTGTGTTCTAATAATTTCGGAGGGGAGTGGGGGGTGGGATGTGGGGAGAGAAAGAACTACACCAGTTCATCTCTGTAAAGAATTCATGTTAGTACTTTGCAGCCGTGGCATATTAAACTGATAGTTCGGTAATTTTCACATCTGTCAACACCTGCTTTCTTTGGGATTGGAATTATTATATTCTTCTTGAAGTCTGAGGGTATTTCGCCTGTCTCATACATCTTGCTCACCAGACGGTAGAGTTTTGTCAGGACCGGCTCTCCCAAGGCCGTCAGTAGTTCTAATGGAATGTTGTATACTCCCAGGGCCTTGTTTCGACTCAAGTCTTTCAGAGCTCTGTCAGACTCTTCACGCAGTATCGTATCTCCCATTTCATCTTCACCCTCTTCCATTTCCATAATATTGTCCTCAAGTACATCGCCCTTGTATAGACCGGAATTATTATATTCTTCTAGAAATACTGTTGGTATATCAGAATGTAAGTTTCAAATCTGTAATATCGTACCAACTTACACTGTTACAGGCAGTTGATTCAGGTGTAAAGGGACTTTCCCGCCACACTGTATAAAGTGCACCACAGGGGCCCCAAATAGTTAGGGTGATACAAAAAGGTACGGCCGAACTTTCAGGAAACATTCCTCACACACAAAGAAAGAAAAAAAAATGTTATGTGGACAAGTGTTCGGAAACGCTTACTTTCTATGTTAGAGCTCATTTTATTACTCCTCTTCAAATCACATTAATCATGAAATGGAAACACACAGCAACAGAACGTACCAGCGTGGCTTCAAACACTTTGTTACTGGAAATGTTCAAAATGTCTTCATTTAGCGAGGACACATGCATCCGCCCTCCGTCGCATGGAATGCCTGATGCGCTGATGCAGCCCTGGAGAATGGCGTACTGTATCTCAGCCGTCCACAATACGAGCACGAAGAGTCTCTACATTTGGTACCGGGGTTGCGTAGAAAAGAGCTTTCAAATGCCCCTATAAATAAAAGTCAAGAGGGTTGAGATCAGGAGAGCGTGGAGGCCATGGAATTGGTCCGCCTCTGCCAATCCATCGGTCACCGAATCTGTTGTTGCGAAGCGTACGAACACTTCGACTGAAATGTGCAGGAGCTCCATCGTGCGTGAACCACATGTTGAGTCGTACGTGTAAATGCACATGTTCTAGCAGCACAGGTAGAGAATCCCGTATGAAATCATGATAACGTGCTCCATTGAGCGTAGGTGGAAGAACATGGGGCCCAATCAAGACATCACCAACAATGCCTGCCCAAACGTTCACAGAAAATCTGTGTTGATGGCGTGATTGCACAACTGCGTGCGGATTCTCGTCAGCCCACACATGTTGATTGTGAAAATTTACAATTTGATGACGTTGGAATGACGGCTCATCCGTAAAGAGAACATTTGCACTGAAGTGAGGATTGACACATTGTTGGATGAACCACTCGCAGAAGTGAACCCGTGGAGGCCAATTTGCTGCTGATATTGCCTGCACACGGTGTACATGGTACGGAAACAACTGGTTCTCTCGTATCACAGTGACATGGTCAACGTTACCTTGTACAGCAGCAACTTCTCTGACGCTGACATTAGGGTTATCGTCAACTCCACGAAAAATTGCCTCGTCCATTGCAGGTGTCCTCGTCGTTCTAGGTCTTCCCCAGTCGCGAGTCATAGGCTGGAATGTTCCGTGCTCCCTAAGATGCCGATCAATTGCTTCGAACGTCTTCCTGTCGAGACACCTTCGTTCTGGAAATTTGTCTCGATACAAACGGATATTTCTGCGTGCTAATCCATACATCAAATGGACATCTGCCAACTCCGCATTTGTAAACATTGCACTGACTCCAAAATCACGTTCGTGATGAACACTAACCTGTTGATGCTACGTATTGATGTGCTTGATGCTAGTACTATAGAGCAATGAGTCGCGTGTCAACACATGCACCGAAGTCAACATTACCTTCCTTCAATTGGGCCAACTGGCGGTGAATCAAGGAAGTACAGTACATACTGACGAAACTAAAATGAGATCAAGCATGGAAATTAAGCGTTTCCGGACACATGTCCACATAACATCTTTTCTTTATTTGTGTGTGAGGAATGTTTCCTTAAAGTTTGGCCGTACCTTTGTGTAACACTCTACCAGGGGATAGCCCGCATCTCATGGTCGTGCGGTAGCGTTCTCGCTTCCCACGCCCGGGTTCCCGGGTTCGATCCCCGGCGGGGTCAGGGATTTTCTCTACCTCGTAATGGCTGGGTGTTGTGTGCTGTCCTTAGGTTAGTTAGGTTTAAGTAGTTCTAAGTTCTAGGATACTGATGACCATAGATGTCAAGACCTATAGTGCTCAGAGCCATTTGAACGATTTTTCTAGCAGGGCATACAACCCGTCGGCTTTGACCAATGACGTCAGATTTGGCCAGGGAGCATGTATTACAAAGATGAAAGAGCTGGGAAGAACGATCAGAAACAAAAAAAAAAAAAAACTGTACGTCACATGTATAAGGGCCAGTAGTATTTTCACGTTAATGATATCGCGTGTTTGTATCTTAGTATTTCTCCGCAAAATACAATGGAAAGATATGAATGAAATATATTACTAGCAAAGAATACGTCACGTTACATGTATGTTAGTTGTATCTCGAAACTCTTTCGAACTGTATTGCTTAAGTGCAGTACGGGATACAAGTTCAGCGTACGTCCATATCTTCGTTTTCACTAGCATCACTGTCCTGTTCTTCACTTGAACGATGTATCCTCCGCTTCAGTAAACCTTAAGTGGAACACCTGATACAAATTGTAGATGTGTTGTTTATTTCATCTCCGCTATTAGTATGTGTATACCAGACTTCCGTTGACCTCTGTATATGTACACTGGTAACGAAAAGGTACAATCTGTATCCTGTACTTAACTATGGGGTACAGTTTTCTTGCTGCCTTGGACGCTAATAGTATCCCATTCGTTACCTGAGCTATATAGCTATATGCAACAATTGTATCTTGCTCGCCAATTGACATATATAGTGTCAGTGTAAAGGCAAAGTGAAGGACGGGATACAAATTTTAGTTGTGTCGTCAGTGTAAAGGCGAAGTGAAGGACAGGATACAAATTTTAGTTGTGTCGGTGGTTTCGCCTGTAATATAGCAAGTACGCATTCGAAAATGTCGTACTGATACTAGTGCTGGGAAACGAAAGAAGATCGACAGCTGAGAAATTTCTATTACGTACTTCACAACACGAAAATACACATATTGGTGGAATAAAACAGTTAAATATGTCAAAATAGTGAAATACTGTGAAAGAAGCAAATGGAAAAGTGAACTTGCCACACGGAAATATCGAGGAATAATCGAAGCTCGCCTAGACAGACAGTATCGAAAATTACATACGCATAAACAGACAAATCCATTCCTATAATCGAAAATAATTGTTCTACAATAACAAAGTAATACCTCAAAGTACCTCAATATCATTACGAATAATTGTTTTAATGTACAGTGATAGCGCTTATCCGGAACACAGAACTGTTTTATTATCTATGCCTCGACGTGAAATCATCACTATCTATGACTAATGTATGGCGTCATTGGTCAAAGCCGACGGGTTGTATGCTCTGCTTTACTAGACCATATATATATATGCGTGTGTGTGTGTGTACAGATCGTATCAACTGCTGGAGCTGCTAGTTTCAGTTGCGGACGTCCCTAAAGACACGCCTGTTGAGTTATGCGTGGGCATGTGTTGTAGGCTGATGGTTGTTGTTGTGATTGGCAGGTACCACGCAGGCCCGCCCCCCACAGCGCCACCGCCTGCCGTGCCGCCGGTGGCGCCGTACGAGACTGTGCCGGTGCCCGGCTTCTCCAGCTTCCGGCCGGCGCCCGCCAAGGCGCTCACCAGCCACGACTCGGACTCCGGCTACAGCCACAACACGTCGGGCGGTCGCCGGGACGCGCATTCCGCCGTCTCCTAGCGACCGCGCTCAGACGTGCAGCGCTCTCTTAGCAACCGCGCGGGGTCACCGCGCTGCCGTCTCCTCGCTACACGCCGCCCTTCTGACAGTGAGCAGTGACCCGTAACTGCGGCCGATAATCGACAAGCAGCCACAAGTGTACTCTTCCAGTGATCTTGCAGTGTACGCAAAACGTGTTACGTGACAATATATATGTCTCTTGCTTGTGCAACCAGCCACCACCAAACTTGTACAATGCAGCGTATTTACTGAAATAATATTTCAATGACTCGTGGTTTCAGGCGTCTTATAAGACAGAATCTAGTGATCTTCTACTCACCTCATGACTCGTCGAAATGCTGTGCAGAAAAACGCAGTTCTGTACTCGTTTCACGATGCAGATGTAACATGCAAAAACTTTTAGATATCGCAATAAATTTTATAACTGTATGTTATGTTCAAAAGGAGTGTTGAGTGGGAGACATTTTTACCTTTGTTAAGCATATGTGGTAAATGCACATGTAATTTACTGTCACAAAATTTATAAATGCCAGAGCAGACGCTCTCAGGTATTTAAAAATTCCAGTGCTCATTACGGTCTTTCAGACAATCTAACTTTAAGGGAGTTTTGAAATGTATCTTCATGGTGAAATTCATAAGTTTTGGCAGGAGATAACATATTGTTGAGTTGACTGCCTTTGAAAGTAGGTTTCTGTTTCGTTCATATGGCGATAACTGTAATTTCTCATATTAAAGGGAAGGCATTAATGCAACATTGGATAGCCGTGTGGGATTAGCCGAGCAGTCTAAGGCACTGCAGTCACAGACTGTGCGGCTGGTTCTGGCGGAGGTTCGAGTCCTCTGTCAAGCATGGGTGTGTGTGTTTGTCCTTAGCATAATTTAGATTAAGTAATGTGTAAAATTAGAGACTGATGACCTTAGCAGTTGACTCCCCAAAGGTTTCACGCACACACACATTTTTTGCAACATTGGATAAGGTTCAAAAATGGTTCAAGTGGCTCTGAGCACTATGGGACTTCTGACATCATCAGTTCCCTAGAACTTAGAACTACTTAAACCTAACTAACCTAAGGACATCACAAATAACCATGCCCGAGGCAGGAGTCGAACCTGTGACCGTAGCGGTAGCACGGTTCCAGACTGTAGTGCCTAGAACCGCTCGGCCACTCTGGCCGGCTGGATAATGTTCATCAATTACTGTAATAATATTGTAGAACATGACTGTAAAGAAATCATGACAGCTACATTTGTCATAAAGTCTCCATTACTTAACTGATATCAGTCCAGGATCAGAGAAACAAGATATTTTTCATCATAGAGATCTGTGAGGGCAGCTTCTGTGACAACTTAGAGAAAACTTATTCCATTTCTCTATGCACAGCACCTGCAAAGGAACATGTGGAGGCAGTACTTTCATGTCACACAGTAGTGTATTTTTAGACATTTCCATACAACATCACATGTTATGGACTTCTGATGTACTCCTCCCTTGTAGTTTTGCATCGATATGAACTTAATGCATTAAAGATTTCTACCAACTGTGGGACTTCATGTGGCAGAAGTAAAAAGATGCACATATGTCTGAGGTATTATGACACATTTCCCTCACTGAGAAATTTGTAGAAGTGAACCTGGTTTGTGGCATAACTGCACCATTTCGAAATCTGTGCATTCAAATCTGCTGAGATTATACCACACAAAACACTCCATAAATACTTCTCATCTCATTTGCCTTCTGAACTTAATTACACAGTTAATATCATGTGACACTGATGATTCATGTATGAAAATCCAATAAGATTTCTGTTTATACTTGTTAAAATCGTTTCTGTATTTCCAAATGCATTCACCAAGTACTCTTCAATAATTATGTGTTTAAAAATGGCAGTAACATGTGTAGAGCTATGAAATGTTATTATTTTCACTACAATGTTAGGTCGAATAATCTTTCAAGCTTTGTGCTTCATAATGTAAAACTGTTTTAGTAGACTGAGACATTTGATGCCAGCTATTGCAAAAAATGGGGAGCATTTCACGACTGATGTTCATACACCTATGTTTGGCAATATCAACACTCTCTTCTCTACCATTCTGTATAATAAGCATTACAAAACTGTAATATAGGAGGACTGTGGAGCAGTTAATTAGGTCCTCCCTCAATAAATAATGTCGTTGTCTGTGATACTGTTTTTCTGGACTGTAGCTGTAAAATTACAATAAGCATGCAGTTATAAAAGGCACAGTATCAATGTGTGTGATTCATATTCTTCCGTAACTGGTCTCCAATGTAATATGAAAAAATCAAATGTTTTTAAAATTTGTTATTATAATAAGAAATATAATATTTATGTTGCTGTAATCATGCAGCTACAAACTGAATCGTATTTCCTGAATGTATTATATTCCTAGAGACATTCAATAATTCTATCCAGACTATCGTCCTTCTTTTTTATTTGTTTTTAAAGTTATTTACTGTTGTCCTCATTACCATAGGATTCTAATTCTAAATTATTAATGAATATTATTTTGTTCACACTAAGTCTCTTGTAAGGAAGAATCCTTGCCTAAATGTGAAATGTGAAAAGAAAAAAAAGCTCCTTCATATTTTAGTGCTGTATACTATGCTAAATACTATGGATATCCAAATGCAATTGCTTAGAATCTACTACATTTACTACATATTTTTACACACTTAGCTAGCGTTACAAGATGCAGTGAAAAATGTCACATAATACTGAGTACCTAATTGTCCCAAACAAAAAAAGTACTGTGGTACAGAACTTATTCTGTCAGAATATTCTTTTATGCATTTATAACGACATTTCGGATTATAGTAGAATGATATGGGCTCATGAGACAATTTTTGCAGCAATTGTGATTAAGGTACTCCAAAGACTGGTATAGAAGATAACTGTTGCCTGTAAACAAGTTCTGAATGTATATGTAATACTGGAATTGCTTGCTGCACCAGTATCATTGCAGAATCTCATACTGAAGTGTGCCGCATATGAAAGGAAAATTTGAAAACCTAACTGAAAGTAAGAAGCCCTCATTTTTGTAGTAGATGTAAGAAGTCACATGCTGGTATAGTTGCAGTAAAGAATACTCAATTTTGATACATTTAAATGAAACTATATTTTTAAGAAATGTTTTATTTGTGACAACTGTTCTACAAAAATATTTCAACTAATTTGGTAACATGAATACATGAATGGCAGAAATTACTTCTTGTAACAGGTCTTATTCATATAAGCAAACTGCACCAAATGTATCCCATGTTTTGTGATCAACTACTGAAATTTTATATGATACAGTTTTTTCATGTTTAAACGTACCATAAATTCATACTCGTATACATTTAGCAGTTCTACAAAAGAACATTTATATGCAGAAACCAGTGAATTTCTTTATTTAGGAGAGAAATATGAAGTGTGTTCCCTATTTATGCATAGGGATATCTAACGATTTGTAACTTAAAGTTTACATTTCAATGCTCTTCTCTGTGAAGAAGCATTATTGATATGAATGCAAAGACAAACAGGAGATGTACGCTTGTTTCTTTTTCCCAAATGTTTGTAGCGACAGCCTGTCAATATTTTAATTTTGTTGACTGCGTTTTGCTGCTACTGTGCTTAAGTGTTTGATGTAACATTCCACAGTTGTAGAAAACTATGTATTTATCTATTTTTCATGCTTTCATATGTATGTATTCATTTCATCATCACTAAATAAGAGTGAACTAGTCTGTAATCACAACCTATGTGTACATTTGTAAATGCTTGTAATATATAATCTAAAATGTTAATAAATATGAAATATGTGACTGATAATGGTCTTGTAACCCTTTTTCTTGAACTAAATAACGTGTTTAAAATTTGGAGGACTTTTTTTGATTTCCTTCTTTGCATAGTATGTTGACAATTCTTAGGTTCTTGCTAACAAGACAGAAATAATTTGCACAACACAGTTAAATTACACACAGTTATGGAAACATTCAGTAGAAACTAAACATATATTCACTGATGTTTGAAATTCTATACAACAAATAGTAGCGTCTTGATTTCTAGTTAATGAAGAAGCAAGTGATTGAAGTGAAAGATTATAGCAATAAATATCACTGTTTCCTGAATTTGCTTTCACATCTCTTCTAAAGTTCAAAGACTGAATTTCTAAAACAAACAGCCTAATCTGTATGCACCACAATTACTTAGAAACACAGTCTAATAACACTAATAACATTGCTGTTTCAATTAATGTAGTTAATATGACACAGAGGCACTAGAATGTGCTAGTAGAGACTATAAATCACATATACATACTAGTTAGCAATTTTCCTGTCACAGCATGCCTAATTCAATGAAATCATTGACCTAGACTGCTTGTTTTTTAGATTTTCATCCAGTGTATGGATCAATAATGTTGAACACAGCAGGATAGTAATGCTGATTCTTTTCACAGCACCATGCACAAACAACAAAGTAAATTATATCAAATGAGATTTTTGATACACCAAAAAAGTTATCAATAAGAGCAAGAACTAACAGCCATAATTTTAATGTCAAGGTATGTATCTCTCTGGCTCATGAAACCTCTCTCATTTCGGTACTGAAGTACTATTCAGATTAAGTTTTTGCAGTCTTTCTGATAAAAGAAAGAAAAGTTTGTAAATTATATTTGCTCACATATAACTCATAAGCTTGTCTGCATTCATAAAAGCAGCTACATTTGCCTACTTAACTTTAAACATTTGATTTCACGTGAAAAAAAGAGCTTTTAGAGAAATTTTTCTTAAGGGTATATGGAACATCCTATGCTTACAATGTTAAATTGAGCTAAAAGTTAGGAACATTTTCTCATTTGTGATTTGGACGATACTCTTGATTTTTTCACGGAACACAGAGATATGTTCTGTTTTTATGCTGAATTATTAATTTTGAAAAAATAATGTATAGTTTTTCAGATATTTTATTTTTTGTAAAAAAAGTTATACATTTTAAAATTTACATCCATTAATACAAAATAATTCCACATATCTTTTAATTCAGATATGTTAGAAGGTCTTAAGGAACAACTGCAGAAAATTCCATCTTTGTACTATAAATAGGCCCTGAGAAAATGTACCTTATACACAAAAAGACTAAAGTTACGGGAAATTAGCTTCAAAGTTTTTACTTCAGTACAAGCCTGCTCCATAGCTTGTATCATCAGAATCGTCCAACAGCTTCCTCTGGATGGATGTCTAGCCATCTTTGAATATACTTTTATGGCATTGATCTGAGCCGTTCCTTGTCCAAACAAAGCATAGCTGCGGCAATTCGTAGTACTACACATAGCCCAACTTCTGCAGAACTTTGCACTTTGTTATATTGCCCTGATTGAATGAGGAAACAGCATCATAAACGCCAAAGTGAAGTGTGTTTATACCCACAAACACAGTTTTAGGTAATCTATTCCATATCACATGGTTCACACACTCATTTAGATTTTGAGTCCGGCCATGAAGACATTTCTTTAGTAGACTAATATCTGCAAGGTCTCAGAATATTGGTTTTATTTAATCCATTATGGCAGGCGCCAGGTGATGAGGGTGATTGTATTGTTTCTTAGTTACCTTGCCTCTGTTGTACTTGCACCAACTATCGTCTCCTTTTGGACCTATCCCATGTTGGGGATTCTCTTTGTTTGAAACTGTATGAAAAAACAGAGCCCAGACTGCTCTTCTCATTAATTCTGCATCTGCTGTATTCTGTCTTATTGCTAGACCATAGCACTTCTGAATATGATCTATTGTAGCATCTGTCAGTCTATTTTTCCCATCTAAAGTTTTTCCATTGCTCAATTTCTTGCCTTTTATGCTAGCCTTGAGCTGTCGAAGTCTTGATCCCATCCTTTTCTGAACATGGCCAACACACTCCAGTTTGGAAATTTTCACATCGTTACCATAGGGTCTCAGTTTCTCAATTTCTTTGATAGCCTTTGAGTCACCAACTCCAAGATAATTTATGTATCTAACGTTGTACCATTTTACTGAACGTTGATAAATACTTCTTACACCACCAACTTCCATACCACCACTTGGCCCACAGTAATTTGCCATGCACTCCTCTTCATGTTTATTTTTCATTTTCTCCTTGCATCTGCAATGCTTGGAAAGTATTGCCACATCAACTACCTTACCAGTGTCCACACTTGTAGCTGTTACTACACCATTCAGAGATGTGTGGCCTCTCTTCTGCCAGCTTCCATCAAAAGCTATGGACAAGTCTCTGCTATTATTATTTTCAACAACTGCTTCCTCAAAAGCATCTTTCATGTTTTCCTGTGCCACATCTTCTACAGCAGAGCCTATTGCAATTATGTGTTTGTTAAATTTTGAAGGTGGAGGAGGCATGTTCATCACACCACACAACATGGCACCTGCAGCCCTGCCCTTCCCTATACACAGTAATCCATAAACCAGTCTAATGTTTATATCGTATAGTTTACCTGTATCTGCAGTAACATGTGAGGAATTGAAGAAAGTAACACTGTTTTTGCAATAACTGCACATCAACTCTAATTCACAAGCAAATCCTGCAGGTAAATTTGTTTTCAATGAAACACCACATTTTCCACATTGTTTGCAGCACACATTGTTCTCCAAAACGTCTGATAATGAAGAGACATTAATTATCTCATGTTTTGTAGTCCCAGAATTTAGTTTCTTGTATTCTTCTTCAATTCCAGCTAGTTTTCTTCTTGAAGCACTTTCCGGTGTAGTGGCAGCAGCATCACTCAATGTATCACTACAAGTGTTGAGGTTAGTAGCTACTGGGACATCAGATACTGATGAAGATGAATCAGACGAACTTTTAGTACACTTTACTTTCTTGTGCCAATGTACACGCTTTCTAAATACCTTCAGACTAGGTCTTGGCATCCTGAAGGAAAGAAAACTCAATGACGTCTCCACACACGACTTTCACAACAATGACATGGATGTACTCCAAAGGAAACAATACAAATGGTGCAGAATCTATTGTCAACTGTATAGCAGTGTAGCCAACAGAAAAGCTAACTCTCTTGTGCTCAATTATATCTCTGACAAGGCTGTCTATATCAGGTATATTTCGCATCTCATATACAAGGTGCAGAACATCATGTATCGAAATTATTTTTAAAAAAATATTTAAAATAGTTTTATTCACGTCATCCAAATATTTTATACATGGTATTAAACGGGAGAGTCTAAATTTTTCGAAAATGCATTTACCCAAAAATCGATTTTTTTATCGAAAAACTCATTCCGTATACCCTTAATACATAGTCTAGTCAGCTGCAAAAAATTACCTCTAATTTATTTGAAAGTTTGTTGTTCAAGGTATTATAGTAATCACTACCAATGGAAGGTCATTTGTAAATGAAATTATTAATTGCAGATAATATGCTCAAACTCATTACAAATTTCAATGAAAGTTTTACAGAAACAAAGCCTCATTAGCTCTAATCTCTTACCGGTGATGAAATGCAGATGAAGCAGTGGCTGCTGTAAAAAAATTTCTGGCATGGTAAAGACTGTTCAGACATGTGTCAGAGGTATATGATATTTATAGGGTGTAGAAAAATTTCCACTACCAGTCCCAATATAAGATTATTTTTTTGTGACATGACCTGTTTTGGGGATTGTGCCCATCCTCAGACGTTTAAAGTTCATGTACATGTTTATATTGCTGGAGATGACTGTATGAATACAAAGAAAATTATTTGCCAGTGCCTAAAGAGATACAAGTGGAACAATTATAAGAGACAAGGCATTTGCTTTGCTACTTACAATTGTTCCACTTGTGTCTGTTTAGTCACCAGCAAAAAATTTTCTTTGTATTTATGCAGCGATCTCCAGCTATATAAACATGAGCCACACAGGGTAGCCATGCGGTCTGAGGCGTCTTGTCATGATTCGCGCGGCTTCCCTCGTCAGAGGTTCGAGTGCTCCATCAGGCATAGGTGTGTGTGTTGTTCTCAGCATAAGTTAAAAGTTAGATTAAGTGGTGCATAAGCTTAGGGGCTAATGACATCAGCAGTTTGGTCCCACAAAACTTACCACAAATTTCCAGTATAAACATGTACATTGATTATAAACACCTGAACATGGGCACAAGTCCAAAACTGGTCACGTGTTGAATAAATAATCTTCTATTGCGACTAGTAGGAGAAGTTTTTCTATGGAATTCAACAACATTCACTATGTATAAAATTCATGTATATGACATTTTTTTCATCACATGGTTGTGACAGGAGAGTTAAAACTGTCAGGAACCTTATGGAAGACCCAGCCTTCACTTCAGGGACCAAAACCTTATGTTTCTTGATGCAATAATTTACCAACAGCTGTATGATTTGTACAAGTTTATTTTATTTTATGAACCTCTATGTGCTGCTACCAGTTTTGGCATTACATTGATGCCATCTTCACGCCCCACCCGTCATAGTCATAAAATCGCTATACAGGGATGGAGCCATATAATGGGCTCCGTGAATCAATTATCCTGCAACAGCTCTTGGTGGCCAGGTGACAGCAAGAGCTGTTGCAGGACGTTTGATTCATGGATGCAATTATATGGCTCCTTCCCTGTATAGCAATTTTATGACTATGAAGGGTAGGGCCTGAAGATGGCATCATTGTAATGCCAAAACTGGTAGCAGCACACAGAAGTTCATAAAATAAAATAAACTTCTGCAAATCATATGGCTGTTGGCAAATTATTGCATCAAGAAGTTCATGCCAGCCGTCGTCGCACGATCCATAATGGATCAACGAAGATTAGATAAGATAAATCCTTATGTTGTGACCATGCCAGCATCTTCTTCTGGCCATGATTTGCATTCAGTGTCAGCACCTGCTACGCAACGAAACAGTTCTACTTTCATGTTGACATTACTATCGCGTTAACATTTGCCTAATCACTTTCCATGTAGCTCTTACAAAGCAATTGCAGTAAGTTTCATTTGTTTTGTCTTACTGAAGCACAAAAATGATTATCAGCACGAGAATAACTTTGATATATATGTATTTAAAAAAATCGAAATAAAGGAAAAAATGTAATTAATGCAAAGTGATTACATATCCATATTTTCAAAAGGACTATTTTGTAAACTCTATCACAATACATAGGTTAGTTTATGTCCTTTCTGGCAACTGTGTCACCATATACAGATTCATTGATGTTCTTTGTTGTTGCCAATATTTTTCTGCCGTCACAAAAAAGAAAAGAAAAAAACAAAGAGAAAGAGAGCAAAGAATGAATGCAACACTAGGACCAAGAACATCATCTACAACAGCTTTGAGGGGTTAACACCTAAATGCAAGAAATGATATCTCTCAGTAAATCCACATTAATAATATGCCAGAGTATATTAAAAGTCCTATGAGTAAAGTGGTGGGTTTTGTGACTGAATTAAGGAACTTTCTGTCTGACACCTCCTCCTGCTCCACTGAAGCATAACTTTGCAGAAACTCTTAAAATTATGTTGTAAGTTATATCTTTAGTAAATAAGAGTATTGTGATTCAATCATGCTTTATAATTTTAATACATTTCATTGCTCTACACTTAGACATCCTTACCACATTCCACATTCCTCTCCACTGAGTCCATGAACGACAAGTAAAGTGACCTAATGATTGAGTTATCCATGATTCATGAACTGGGCTCCAAACTCTAATCCGCTATTCCCTACACCCTTTGTTCATGCATCTCTATGTATGTTGGAGCTGAAACCTTTGTTTAGTTGTGCCTTAAAGTATTCACAAACTTCTCACAGACTTCATTGAAAGTCAATGTTACTTCATGAAAGTTAGATTAATTGTAGATAATGTAACAAATATACTCTTATATGGGTACTGTGTTGCATGAATTACGATCATTATTGGCATTTATCTACGGAATCTTTTCTTTGCCCTACTCGTATTGTGCTAACTGTTGAAAGAGTGGAACATCTTTATTAGAGGAAGCCTTGGAATTAACTCTTAAGGAAACGTGATATAAATGGAAGTGACGCGATAATTGCTGTACTGCAGGGTCTATATAAGGGCGCCTTATTGCATCGGATAGCTGAGACGCCAAGAATGCGACTAAAAGTACGTTGAATGCTACTTCATTTAGCTGGCTCCATTATGTCGCTAAATTGAAAGCGAAGTGCGAGCGTTCCGAACGGAGTTGAGTTCTCGTATTCAGAGCCCAAGCTCCCATTCCCAATAACAATTTGTGAGACGTGTCGTAATTACGGCTTAGCAGCCAATATCGCTTAATACGAACCTGTCCATGTACATCACGTCTTTTCTTTAGTAGAGATACTGCGATATAAACAGCAGAAGCACTTCGACGAGACGGAAAACGTTATGCAGATGTTTCTATAGAAGCTCAAATGTCAATATTTTAATCAACTTACATACGAATAATGCTTGCCATGTTATAATTATTAAAATTGACATTATTTGTGAAGCACGTATTCTGCTATATACGCCACAAAATAATACGTATCTGCGAGACAAATACATATTTTTTTTCGTCTTAATAAAGGCTACGCAGAATGAAATATCTGAGCGAAAATGTCACAGAACGTTAAAAAGTGGCTCGAAAGAAGCTTTGCAACCGTGAAAATAAACGCCCTACAGCGTCGTTACACGTTTTGCTCCTTTTTGATGTAGGTGACGAAGGCGTGCGAAAGTATTTGTGCTGTCATAACTGGAGACCTACACAAATTTTGCATAAAGTACAAATATTTATTTTTAATTTTACACTAAAGAAAGCGCAGCATAAATCAGCCTCCGGTAAAACTTCAGGCTCTTGGAAGAGTAATCACAAAATAAGATGTAACAAATATTTTCACTGAGAAGCAGTCTAGTTTGAGTATCTGTCTCTTTATCTTCATCAGCTAATGAAGTTAAAGCAATATCTCTAACGCAGAAAAACTAATTTCCCAACTAAAATATTTGGTTTGCAGTGTACGATTGGATTATTTGACACCTCATAAAGGAACAAAGTAATTCTATGTAATTGCCGTACGGTCACAAGTTGCTCTCTTTTGACTTACTCACATCTTTGAAAAGTTAACGCATTTTCATAGTCACCGTTGTGGAAATAAGCGACCATACAGTTGCCCATGTTCTGTACAAGACGGACAAAAGTTGTGCTGGTTTCAAATCTGATCCATTTTAAGTTATGCATAATCGTAATTTTTACGCATATCAACTGAAAGAAGCAAATAACTGCAGCTATGCTTTCACCGTCTATATAACCACATCCCCTTCATCAAGAAGTGTTATTTAAAAGGTAACATGGATGGACTGTAGGTATGATTTTAGGCGCATACTGTGGCACTGTCTGAGAGTTGAGACGGCCTTTAAAATTAGTTAACGGGATATGAATGAAAAGTAAAACCTTTCGGATTCCTTGGCTAAAAAAATCTTTTGTTTTAGACTTCTTTAGCGAGACAGTGCCGAAGACTGTTCAGAAGATCACACATTAAAGCCAGTGAAGTTAAGTTAAATTTATTTGAATATATCTGACGATGTATATCTACACTACTGGCCATTAAAATTGATGCACCACGAAGACGACGTCCTACAGACGCGAAATTTAACCGACAGGAAGAAGATGCTGCGATATGTAAATGATATGCTTTTCAGAGCATTCACACAAGGTTGGCGCCGGTGGCGACCCCTACAACGCGCTGGCATGAGGAAAGTTTCCAACCGATTTCTCATACACAAATAACAGTTGACCGCCGTTTCCTGGTGAAAGGTTGTTGTGGTGCTTCGTGTTAGGAGGAGAAATGCGTACCATCACGTTTCCGACTTTGATAATGGTCGCATTGTAGCCTATCGCGATTGCTGTTTATCGTATCGCGACATTGCTGCTCGCGTTGGTCGAGATCCAATGACTCTTAGCAGAATATGGAATCGGTGGGTTCAGGAGGGTAATACGGAACGACGTACTGGATCCCATCAGCCTCATATCACTAGCTGTCGAGATGACAGCCATCTTATCCGCACGGCTGTAACGGATGGTGCAGCCACGTCTCGATCCCCGAGTCACCAGATGGGAACGTTTGCAAGCCAACAACCATCTACACGAACAGTTCAACGACGTTTGCAGCAGCATGGACTATCAGCTCGGAGACCGTGGCTGCGGTTACCCTTGACACTGCACAGACAGACAGTAGCGCCTGCCTTGGTGTACTCAACAACGAACCTGGGTGCACGAATGGCGAAACGTCATTTTTTCGAATGAATCCAGGTTTTGTTTACAGCATCATGATGGTCGCACCCGTATTTGGCGACATCGGGGTGAGCTCACATTGGAAGCGTGTATTCGTCGTCGCCATACTGGTGTATCACCCGACGCGTTGGTATGGGGTGCCATTGGTTACACGTCTCAGTCACCTCTTGTTGGCTCTGACGGCACTTTGAACAATGGATGTTACATTTGAGATGTGTTACGACCCCTGGCTCTACCCGTCATTCGATCCTTGCGAAACCCTACATACCTACATCTACATCTACATGACTACTCTGCAATTCCCATATAAGTGCTTGGCAGAGAGTTCATCGAACCACAATCATACTATCTCTCTACCACTCCACTCCCTAACAGCGCGCGGGAAAAACGAACGCCTAAACCTTTCTGTTCGAGCTCTGATTTCTCATATTTTATTTTGATGATCATTCCTACCTATGTAGGTTGGGCTCAACAAAATATTTTCGCATTTGGAAGAGAAAGTTCGATGTCCTCTGTCAATCCCACCTGGTAAGGATCCCACACCGCGCAGCAATATTCTAAAAGAGGACGAACGAGTGTAGTGTAAGCTGTCTCTTTAGTGGACTTGTTGCATCTTCTAAGTGTCCTGCCAATGAAACGCAACCTTTGGCTCGCCTTCCCCACAATATTATCTGTGTGGTCTTTCCAACTGAAGTTGTTCGTAATTTTAACACCCAGGTGTTTCAGCAGGATAATGCGTGACTGCACGTTGCAGGTCCTGTAAAGGCCTTTTTGGATACAGAAAATCTGCTGCCTTGGCCAGCACATTCTCCAAATCTCTCACCAATTGAAAACGTCTGGTCAATGGTGGCCGAGC
This sequence comes from Schistocerca gregaria, assembly GCF_023897955.1. Classification (NCBI taxonomy): domain Eukaryota; kingdom Metazoa; phylum Arthropoda; class Insecta; order Orthoptera; family Acrididae; genus Schistocerca; species Schistocerca gregaria. Next base: position 243,884,187 of record NC_064923.1, read on the forward strand.
AACTAGCTCGTCATAATACGGCAGTCACTACTCTTGATGAACTGTGGTTTTGTGTTGAACCTGCATGGGCAGCTGTACCTGTACACGCCATCCACGCTCTGTTTGACTGAATGCCCAGGCATATCAAAGCCGTTATTAGGGCCAGAGGTGGTTGTTCTGGGTGTTGATTTCTCAGGATCTGTCGTTGTTGTTGTTGTTGTGGTCTTCAGTCCTGAGACGGGTTTGATGCAGCTCTCCATGCTACTCTATCCTGTGCAAGTTTTTTTCATTTCCCAGTACCTACTGCAGCCTACATCCTTCTCAATCTGCTTAGTGTAGTCATATCTTGGTCTCCCTCACGATTTTTACCCTCCACACTAACCTCCAATACTAAAATGGTGATCCCTCGATGTCTCAGAACATGTCCTACCAACCGATCCCTTCTTCTAGTCAAGTTGTGCCACAAGCTCCTCTTCTCCCCACTTCTATTCAATACCTCCTCATTAGTTATGTGATCTACCCATATAATCTTCAGCATTCTTCTGTAGCACCACATTTCGAAAGCTTCTGTTCTCTTTTTCTCTAAACTATTTATCGTCCACGTTTCACTTCCATAAATGGCTACACTCCATACAAATACTTTCAGAAACGACGTCTTGACACTTAAATCTACACTCAATGTTAACAAATTTTTCTTCTTCAGAAACGCTTTCCTTGCCAAGGCCAGTCTACTTTTTATATCTCCTCTACTTCGACCATCGTCAGTTATTTTGCTCCCAAAATAGCAAAACTCCTTTACTACTTTAAGTGTCTCATTTCCTAAACTAATTCCCTCAGCATCACCCGACTTAATTCGACTACATTCCATTATCCTAGTTTTGTTTTTGTTGATCTTCATCTTATATCCTCCTTTCAAGACACTGTCCATTCCATTCAACTGCTCTTCCAAGTCCTCTGCTGTCTCTGACAGAACTACAATGTCATCGGCGAACCTGAAAGTTTTTATTTCTTCTCCATGGATTTTAATTCCTACTCCGAACTTTTCTTTTGTTTCCTTTATTGCTTGCTCAATATACAGATTGAATAACATCGGGGAGAGGCTGCAACCCTGTCTCACTCCCTTCCCAACCGCTGCTTCCCTTTCATGTCCCTCGACTCTTATAACTGCCATCTGCTTTCTGTACAAATTGTAAATAGCCTTTCGCTCCCTGTATTTTACCCCTGCCACCTTCAGAATTTGAAAGAGAGTATTCCAATCAACATTGTCAAAAGCTTTCTCTAAGTCTACAAATGCTAGCAACGAAGGTTTGCCTTTCCTTAATCTTTCTTGTAAGATAAGTCGTAGGGTCAGTATTGCCTCACGTGTTCCAACATTTCTATGGAATCCAAACTGATCTTCCCCGAGGTCGGCTTCTATCAGTTTTTCCATTCGTTTGTAAAGAATTCGCGTTAGTATTTTGCAGCTGTGACTTATTAATTAGATAGTTCGGTAATTTTCACATCTGTCAACACCTGCTTTCTTTGGGATTGGAATAATTATATTCTTCTTGAAGTCTGAGGGTATTTCGCCTGTTTCATACATCTTGCTCACCAGATGGTAGAGTTTTGTCAGGACGGGTTCTCCCAAGGCTGTCAGTAGTTCTAATGGTCTTTCAGTGCTCTGTCAAACTCTTCACGCAGTAGCATATCTCCCATTTCATCTTCATCTGCATCCTCTTCCATTTCCATAATATTGTCGTCAAGTACATAGCCCTTGTGTAGACCCTCTATATACTCCTTCCACCTTTCTGCTTTCCCTTCTTTTCTTAGAACTGGGTTTGCATCAAAGCTCTTGATATTCATGCAAGTGGTTCTCCTTTCTCCAAAGGTCTCTTCAATTTTCTATAAGCAGTATCTATCTTACCCCTAGTGACATAAGCCTCTATATCCTTACATGTGTCTTCTAGCTATCCCTGCTTAGCCATTTTGCACTTCCTGTCGATTTCATTTTGGAGACGTCTGTATTCCTTTTTGCCAGCTTCATTTACTGCATTTTTATATTTTCTCCTTTCATCAATTAAATTCAATATTTCTTCTGTTACCCCAGGATTTCTGCTAGCCCTCGTCTTTTTACCTATTTGATCCTCTGCTGCCTTCACTATTTCATACCTCAAAGTTACCCATTCTTCTTCTACTGTATTTCTTCCACCCATTCCTGTCAGTTGTTCCCTTATGCTCTCCCTGAAACTCTGTACAACCTCTGGTTCTTTCAGTTTATCTCAGGATCTATGCATCCAAATTGCGTGAAAATATAATCACATGTCAGTTCTAGTATAATATTTTTGTTCAATGAATACCCGTTTACCATCTGCATGTCTTCTTGGTATAGCAATTTTAATGGCCAGTAGTGTATGTGTAATCTTCCATAACAGATAATGGAAAATATTAATAAAGTAACTGACTATAATTATTTCTTTGTTTCATTTCACTATTCATGCTTGTGAACCAGTCATTGCAGTTTTGATGGATCATAATTAGTAACATCATCATCAGAAAGTTGTGTAACAGCTGTTACTGTCCCACTTAATCTTGTATCCTTTACTGCCGGTCTTCGCCAACCCCTCTTTGTATTCTTCAGTCTTACATAACTTCTTGAAGTTTATTACTCCAGCTCCGCCTATGCCACTCTCTTTCTCTCTTCCTGGCGAGAGTCCACTCCATTATTCATTCTCTTAGCCAAGTGTCCAAATAATCCGAGCCGTTTTGTTTGTCTCAATTGTATACATTTTTATTTCCATTGTCTCTCTCATTCCCGATTCCTTCCTGTTAATACGCATCAGCACATCCAGTATCTCATTTCACAGCTATTATTTTATTTTTGCTTCTAGTCTATAATTTCCCATTTCTGACCCCACGAATACTCCGCTGGACTTCAAGCACTGTTTTTGTAAATTCGTCTTTTGGAGTCCTTATTTATGTCTTTAAATCCATAGTAGACTATTTAAGTGTTTCATTGGTGACTTACCTGGGAAATTTGATTCATACTTTCGATCTGCTGTGTCATTTGGTTGTTACGTACATCCCAGATGTTTGTATAATTTCTTACATTTTTGTGTTTATTAACCTGTTTGCCAGTCAGTTCCATTGCGTCCAGCTGAAGCACATTCTACTTCCATTGCATTCATTAACAGACCCCATTTCTCATACTCTTCGTCTGATCTTAGTAGTATATAACGTACTTCATCATCTCAAGTTGTGATGATCTGATCATGGACGAACTGGAGAGTATTTGTGAAATACGTTTTCTCATACCGTGGAATTTCCTTCCTCGTATGGACAGGGCATGCATCGATCATACAAAGAGTTTTGTGTATATAGCATACTTGTCTTAACAGCCTAGTAAATTGTATAGCGTCACCAAGTTCTATCCCCGCCCTCACACTTGCTGATATTATTAGTTTCTCTATGCTCAGAGGTTACTGATACCACAGCTATTGCTCAGTTACAGAAAAACCATTTCAGTTGCTAATAAGAACAGTGAGAGGAGGCTGTAGTAGTAGGACAGAACGTAGGAGATTGTGGCGGTGACACATAGACAATCACAGAGAGACACAAAAAGATGATGACAATGAGCCGGGCTGAATAAGTGAGTGAGGAACGGCAACTACTAATGCGTGGGTATGAGCGATTTACAGCAATGGACTGGTGGTGGATGTGAGTGAGTTACAGTTAGGGGAGCTTGTGGGAATCTGAGGTGAGTTGCATGTTACAAAAAGGCGCGATTACAAAATATTTGAGAAAATTTTTGAAGGTGCTTAAGAAGCTGGTAACCATTTTTACTTCAGAGTCTTTTAAATAAAGAGGAACATATTCGCATTTTTTGTGCTGCATTGTGCATCTTTTCGCCGGTGTCTTAATGGGCGAGACTAGTTTTTATTCGGAGCAAAGGCATCTCTCTCATTTCCGAGAAGAAATAAGCGCTTTATATTTAAGTAGCATACAAGAAACCGTTTAGTCTGCTTTGATTATGTCACTCCACAAGATGCCCAGTATTTACAACAAAATGGACCTGTTTTGCCACAGTAATACGAACGAATGTTGGATGTTATAGATGTTACGCGGGATTTACAGTGAGCTAAATGACCTCTCTGCTCGACGAATAGCACCCTACTAAAATGTTTAGTGCCAGCATACGCCGCTGATTCCTTCTGTAAAAGACACTTTGGCCTTCTGGCGGGGCGAGTACTTTGTGCAGAGCAGGGAAATTTACGAGCGGGCACTTTGGCCCTCCTCGTTAAGCCGGCTGTGTATAAACAGGCGCTCGTATCGACGGCAATAATGCGTTCAGCCGCGCCCCCAGTACACGCCATTAATTGTAACAGACATCTGGTTACTGCGGAGCACGGAAATTTATGACGCGACGATAGGCCGTGAATAAATCTGGTCGTCGGTGCGAGGCCGCAGATGTCGCTACTTGCATATTCACGGCGCGCTGCTGCTGGTCAGGAATTGACATTAGTACACCTCGACGTCTCTGTCGGAGACGATTTTTCCAGGCCTCATCCCGCAGGCGTAAACACGGCCGGGTGACGCCTCTCTCCTGCAAGGGCCGGTAATTTCAGGGACTGGTTGATCCAGTCGACCAATTACCTAGTCGGCAGTCAGAGGCGTAGGCGATTAGTCAGTCGCTCTCCTCTTGCCAGTCCGTTTGTAGTAGTCGTAGATACAACAGACGCGCCCAATGGCGACGTGTACGGCTAAGACACGGTATTTGTCGTATGCAGAACATGGGACAGTCCTTGCGACACGTGGACGCACATTTTCCTCTCTTAATACTGATTTTCACCTAAGACGTTGTAATGCATACGTGCATTCCCTTCACGTGTTTAGGCCAAATACTAACCACATTTGCCCGGCGGGGTGACCGCTTCTAGGCGCTACAGTCTGGAACCGCGCAACCGCTACAGTCGCAGGTTCGAGTCCTGCCTCGGGCATGGATGTTCGTGATGTCCTTAGGCTAGTTAGGTTTAAGTAGTTCTAAGTTCTAGGAGACCGATGACCTCAGAAGTTCCTTAGTGCTCAAAGCCATTTGAACTATGCACATTTATGCGATCGGGGATGCTCAGTACCAGCCAGGCTACATGTATACCTGACAATTATGCGTCAGCAAAGAGTATTAATGGTAATATCATAAGAGGTAATGCTGTGCAACCTTAGTAGGTACAAGATCTGACTATTCCGGAGTTGGATCTCACAATCTGAGACAGTGTTCCGAGACAAACATTAGTCACAATGTCCGCAAACGTGAAGTCAGATCCTCCTAGCAACAGCGATCTGAACGCCCATTGGCTGAAAGTTTCGATATATATAATGTAAGTAGGCTGTTGAGGTTTTTATGTTGGTAACGCCACGTAGCGCTCTGTATGAAAATCACTGACTGTGCTGTGTGCAATCTGTGGCTGGTTGGCTTTGTTGGAATATTTGCTATTGTAGTGCTGGGCAGTTGGATGTGAACAGTGCGTAGCGTTGTGCAGTTGGAGATGAGCCGCCAGCAGTGATGGATGTGGGGAGAGAGACGGCAAAATTTTGAGAGCGGGCGATATGGACGTGTGTGCGTCAGAAAAAGGTAATTTGTAAGACTGGATGTCATGAACTGATATATATTACAACCATTATTAAGATAAATAAATTGTTTGTTCTCTATCAAAATCTTTCATTTGCTAAGTATGCCTATCAGTAGTTAGTGCATTCAGTAGTTAGAATCTTTTATTTAGCTGGCAGTATTGGCGCTCGCTGTGCTGCAGTAGTTCGAGTAACGAAGATCTTTGTGAGGTAAGTGATTCATGAAAGGTATAGGTTATTGTTAGTCAGGGCCGTTCTTTTGTAGGGGTTATTGGAAGTCGGATTGCTTTGCGATAAAAATATTATGTCTCAGTTTAGTGATGATCAGAATAAGTAAAGAGAGAAATGTCCGAGTACGTTCAGTTTTGCTCAGCTGTTTGAAAATCAAATAACGTATAGGTTTTCCAGCACTGTCAAATGTTCAAATGTCTGTGAAATCTTGTGATATATATATATATATATTGGCTGAGGGAGAAAGGTAGGGTCTCTCTTGTCCGTCGGGAAGACAGGGCGATTTAGTTGCGAGGCCTCACTCAAAACGTTCGGTCGAGTAACCGGGGGCGGTTCCAAAAGAACGGTCGCGAGTAAATATTCCAGCTCTTAAACGAGATATAAAGTGAACGTCAGTTATCAGTGAACGTCACGTGTCGTGGGCATTGTATATCACGAGTGTGGAAAGTGAGAAATGTGTTGTAAAGGGTTGAATAACGGCGTAGCTAACAGCAGCCATATTAGAAATTCTTTGTTTCAAAGTATTCTTCATTAAAACGAGTATAGAACAAAACGTTGTTTAACAACTGGCATCCCGACCCACCCCACTTCAGCAGGATCACAAAGCTACATTGAACCTGGCGCCCCAGCGCTACTACTGTGTGACGAGGCACTACCGAAGCAGCAGGTTAGTGATACAGAAGCCAGAGAAGTAAGGCAGAGTCGCTTCCTTCTCGCTACAATGCCACAGAGGGCATTGTAACGTGACGATTGGTATCTGGTATCTCGTGTACTAGCGACATTGCAACTGCAAAATGTTGAAGCTAGTGCGGATCTTAGAGCACACACAGTGATCAAAATTATCTGGACACACCTGTGTAATGCGAAGTTGACAAATGGATGCAATGAGAGACGGCTCCACTAGTATATAAGGAGGTGGGGAGTACTGTGTAGTCAGGACAGAAGAACTAACAGCAGAGTGGGTCGGTCAAGTGAGCTCAGAAAGCTCGAACGTGGATTGGTCGTTGGATGTCCCCTGAGTAACAAAACCATCAGGAACACTTCAGCCATTATGAATCTGTTCAAGTAGACTGTTGGTGATGCGATTGTGAAGTAGAAATGTGAAGGAACAGCCACAGCTGAACCGGGACCAGGCAGATCTCATGTTCCGACAGGTAGGGACCGTGAAGCTGTGCGAAGGGTGGTCGAGGAAAATCGCTTGAAATCAGTCGATGGAATCACTCGTGTGTTGCAAAGTGTAACCAACAGTCCAGTTGGTACAATGTTTGTGCGTATGGAGGTAAGAACAATAGGTTACAATGATCGAGCATCTCCTCATAAGCGACAGATTTCTGAAGTCGATGTTAAGTGACGCTTGAGATTGTGCAACGAGCGAGGACACTGGAAAATGGACACCTGGTGATTTCTAGTGATACATTATCTATTAAACTTTCGCAAACGGATGGAAGGCTTTTAGTCTGGCGAATACCTGCAGAACCTTATCTGCCATCACTGTATGGAGTGTGGAGGAGGTGGTTCTACGGCAAGGTAGTGTTTTCGTGCTTAGGGTGTGGTCCCCTTACTGCGCTGAAGAGAGCGTTAAATGAGAAAGGATAGGAACATATTTTACGGCACTGTTTTCTGCGTGTAGTAGAGTAGCAGTTCGGAGATGCTGACTGTTTCTATTAGCAAAAAATGGTTCACATGGCTCTGAGCACTATGGGACTTAACATCTGTGGTCAACAGTCCCCTAGAACTTAGAACTACTTAAACCTAACTAACCTAAGGACATCACACACATCCATGCCCGTGCCAGATTCGAACCTGCGACCGTAGCGGTCACGCGGGTCCAGACTGAAGCGCCTAGAACCCCACGACCACACCGGCCGGCCTTCTATTAGCACGACGATACACTCTTGTCATAAAGCAGCATCTTCGAGGAAGGGGCTTGTGGACAACAACATGCCTGAAATGGACTGTCATATCGATAATCCAGACCTGAACCGAATGGAACAGCTGTGGGATGAGATAGAATGTCAAATTCGGTCCAAACCGCAGCGTCCAAAATGACGACCTTCTCTGGTGAAGCTCCTCCACTGGCATTCTCACACATCGTTGAAAGTGTCTCCCAGCAGACATAAAAGCATAGAATAGACGCTACCCATGTTAATGTACACTAATATGTCTCTGGGGACTATGGGTGAGGCAGCTGAGAGTTGTAGACTGGCAGAAGTCGTATAATATCCATCAATTATAGCAGTACTAATGATTATGTCACCAGGTATGGTAGGGGAGAGGCAATGAGAACAGCTGCCTCCCTTTAAGGGAAAAAAATACACTCTTTACTCTGCAAGCTACCTTGTGGTTCGTACACTGACGAAAAAAACCGCAACACTAAAAAATAATTAATGTAAAATAATGAAATTTCAAAAATGCGTTTGTCTAGGGGAACCTAATCTAAACCAACCTAACCCAAACTATTTAGTGATTACATTTGCAAGATCACAGGCTAATGTGAGCAAGAGATACCCGTTGCAAATGTGAGGTGCTGCTACATTAGCAATCGGCGTGACCGTCAAAATGTCGAATGCAAGCATGCAAATGCGCATGCATCGTGTGGTACAGATGTCGGTTGTCAGTTTGTGCGATGGAGTATCATGCCTGTAGGACGTGGTCGGTCAATACAGGGAATGGCGCTGGAATTGTTGTCCGATGATGTCCCATTATGTTCTCGATTGGAGACGTATCTGGCGATTCAGCAGGTCAACGCAACACTCTGTAGAGCGTGATGGATTACAACAGTGGTATATGGGCGAGCTTTGTCCTATTAGGAAACCTCCCCTGGAATACTGGCAATCAATGGTAGTACAGCAGGTCGAATCACAAGATTGAAGTACAGAATTTCAGTCAGGGTGCGTTGAATAACCACAAGAGTTCTCCTGGTGTCATACGAAACCGCACCCCAGGCCATAACTCGAAGCCGGCCGCTGTGGCCGAGCGGTTCTAGTCGCTTCAGTCTGGAACCGCGCTGCTGATACGGTCGCAGGTTCGAATCCTGCCTCGTGCATGGATGTGTGTGATGTCCTTAGGTTAGTTAGGTTAAAGTAATTCTAAGTCTAGGGGACTGATGACCTCAAATGTTAAGTCTGATAGTGCTTAGAGCCATTTGAACCATAACTTGAGGCGGACGTCCAATGGACCTAGCACGCAGACAGGACGTTCGCTGGCCCTCAATTGGCCCCCTCCTAACCAACACACGGCCGTCACTGACACCTAAGCAGAGCCAGCTTTCATCAGAAAACACAACAGAGATCTTCCTTGCCCTGCAGTGTACTGTCGCATGACACCACTGAAGTCACAAATGATGGTATTTTTGGGGTCAGTGGAAAGAACGCAACAGGGTGTCTGGCTCGAGGCCGCCCATGGAGTAACCGATTTGTAACAGTTCTCTGTGTCAGTGTGGTGCCAGTTTTTTCTGCAAGTGCTGCTGCATATGATTACGATGCACCAGAGCCATACGCTGAACACGATGGTTTTCCTCCCTCTTGGTAGTGCCACCTGGCCGTCCAGAGTCCGGCCATCTTGCAATCGTACATTCTCCTGATAACCGCTGCCGGCAATCATGTACTGTGGCTACATGCCTGTCAAGTCTTCCTGTAGTACCGCAGAAGGAACATACGGTTTCTCGTAGCCCTATTATATGTCCTCGTTAAAATTCAGTGAGGTGTTTATCATAGCGCCTTTCTCGTTTCAAAGGCAGTCCTGATTAAAATCAGCCCACCACGTCCAATCTCAAAGACAACTAACGCTCACGACCGTCACAGACTGTATTCAAAGTAAAAGAGATTTGGATCCTCATAGTGTGCTATTAGCGCCACTCTTCTGCGACTGCCGCGAAATTTGAATAAACATCATTTTTCAGATGTAGAAATACGCCTACCTGCTTCAGTTTATGTCGCACATCTCCTTCTTGTTGTTGCGATTTCTTTTTCCGTCCGTGTATTAGAGCATTGATGCATAGCCCGCGGGCCAAGTGACAAATGGCGGCCCGCCCCTCACCCTTCTTTCTGGTAATTTTCCTTTGCGCATCTGTCATTCGTTCCTGGAAGGAGAGATCGGGCCCCTGTAGAGTTTGTTTTGGCCAATTTAACTGATGTACTGGCTGAGGCATACTAATAAGGAAAAATAATTTATCTCGCGGCACGTTATTTTGGATCTTGCGCAACGAAGCAGTCTCAGCAACAATACCTGCTTGTGGACCAGCACGAACGACAAAGTTTCGCCGTCAGTGGCTCATGTTTTCTGCAATACATACCTTGGCGTCAGTGGTCTTCATGGCTCTAGTCGTTAGTGTGTTGAACTTGCTCTGATGGTAAGTAACAGTTTTATTTGAAAGTACAAGCATTTTCTTTACGATCATCTCTCAGGTGTGAGAAATATATTAAATTTAAATAATTCTAGTATTTGTGAAAAATTTAAAACTGTATATATTCCCCGCCCCACAGGTGTTTACAGCCTGCTGTACTATCAAGTCTGAACACCCCTGTAACAGAGGGTACTTCGTGATCATTGCGCGACATATAACTGATCAGTCAGAAGATAATGACAATTCATTCAAACCCATCCATGTGATAGCAGCGTCATCTGGCGAGGAATGACTGCTTTTCAGACACATGCCCGGTGCATGTAATATCAGTGAGCGGGCTGTGCGTGTGTAGAATGGTGAAGGCGTACTATCTTCTTGAGTTCGACCGAGGGCAGATTGCAATGATCCGGAGACTCGTCATGAGCATTTCGGAAACTGCAATACTTGTTGTGTGTTCGAGGTGTGCTGTGGTGAGTGTCTCCAACACGTGCCCAAAACCAAGGTAAAACCATGTGCAGACATCGTGGGATTCAGTGGCATCCCTTTATTATAGATGCAGAACGTCGTATGCTGAGCAGACTAGTATAACAGGACAGGAGGCGAACTGTGTCGGAAGTAACCTCAGCATTAAAGATGCTGGGCAGAGCGCAAGTGTGTCTGAACACAGAGGCACCGAACATCCTAACGATGAGCCTCCGCAGCCGACAACCCATGCATATGCTTATGGTAACACCACGACATCGGCAACTATGACTGAAATGGGGACGTCGCCATCGGCACTGGACGTTGGCGCAGTGGCAGAGCGTTGCAGGTCTGATAAATACCGATACGTTCTTCATTATTCCGATGGGAGAGCGCGAATCCGTCGTCTTCCGGGGAACAGGTCTTTGACAGCCTTACTGCGATACGGAGACAAGCTGGCGGTGGTTCCATTATGCTGTTCGAGCATGACTCGCGGCCGGACCGAAACTTCAATGCATCGTCCACCACGCGCATACAATCTGTACTCGCACATCCGTTAGGTATATTCCAGTGCAGGGGAGACATTTAACTTGAAAATCACTTGTCCGATGACGGCAGATAAAAACGATATTGCAGTGCTGGTGTTATTCAGAAATACGACGCGAAGTTGCTTCAGACATGCATGCACGTCCAAAGAAACAGCCACTAAGGCGACTACAGCCGTCATGAAATACATGATACGTATTCGCAGTTGCGAATATGAACAGCCATTAGCTATATAGTAGAATGACGACAATGAATCCGGTTTCGAGTCCCCCCAGTCCAGTAAAAATTTTCACTGTCGACATTCAACTACACAGTTTTGATTATCCATGACGTATCCATGTTAGCAACTGCGAATACATTTAATATAATTGATGTTGGTTATTAGCAAATGTATCCAGAATTAGACTGTTAGATGTAAAATCTCAAAACTAGCCGTAAGTTTGCATGTATTCTCCTTGCAACTGAAAATACTATATGACTCTTCGTTTCAGAAGTTTCTAGTAGTATAGTTACTTCAGTTCACGATGTTTTCTCTCTTGTTACAAGCTAGTGTCAAAAAATACTAGTCCTGGCTATACACAGTATTCGCACGTCGGTATTACCCGGCTGGCAGCAAAAAATACATACTTATCTCTCAATTAAGCACGTTGTAGGGAGTAGGTGCGTATTACAGGTGGTAGAAGTAGTTTGTTTGGTGTTTAATAAAAACAGTTTTCATTAGTTTTCACTTTTATCTCTTAGTAAGTTGCTATTCTTTTCTCCACCAGTACATTTTATACGAAACCAGTAGGACTGCCCGCGCCCTTTTCTTACTCCCCCTTCGTCCTGGGTACGCTCTTAGCTATTTCAGAAATATTATGGAAAAACGAACAGGTTAGAATTTGTCAACTCTTCACTGGGCAGACGAGAATGTCAGTTACATTTAGACAACAACCTGAGGGATCTTAGGGAAAGTATTATTAATCAAAGACTAGTAGTTAGGAGCACTAGCGACGTAACCAATAACGGTTTCACAATTTAGAACCGACATACTAATTGTAGACTAAAAGTGTCACAATACCTGCAGTTATGACGGAACTTCAAAAAGTAACACATTATTACCGTAGAACAAATGACATTTACTGAACGCCGCATTAAAAAAAATGGTTCAAATGGCTCTGAGCACTATGGGACTTAACATCTGTGGTCATCAGTCCCCTAGAACTTAGAACTACTTAAACCTAACTAACCTAAGGACATCACACACATCCATGCCCGAGGCAGGATTCGAACCTGCGACCGTAGCAGTCACGCGGTTCCGGACTGAGCGCCTTAACCGCGAGACCACCGCGGCCGGCGCCGCATTCAACTTCAGAGTTGTACAGACAAATGATATTGCATGACACCAAGTCTCTTTAAACAACAATATGAACGTTCTACCAAGCGTTCCTAGACGACAGAAAACCACTCCCTGATTACGGAACCATTCCAAAACAGCTGCTTGGACTTGCTCATAGTCGGAAAACCGCTTTTTGGCCAGATATTCTTCCCCGCTCTCCTAGACAGTGTCGTGTGTGGTCGATGTCGATGGCCTTCATCTACAGGTCAGTATATCCCACGTCTGTGCTGCCCTGGCCAAATTGCTGATACCGTTTCACTACAGATGGAGGCGAGACTGCATTTGGTCCATACATAACCAGGATTTCACGGAGAATCTCTGCGGAATTTAGACGTTTTGTTTACAAAAATCGCACTGTTTCGCTTACTTCGACTTTGAAGCAGATATTCAGCTGCCGCGAGTTTTCACTCCCATATGTGATGCACCTATTAACCGTACTGCAGTAGGTCTCTGCACCAAACCAGGAACAAGCGTGCTCTCTTCTGACAATGCGCCACTCTTGGGGCGATGTACACTAAAGGGCCAAAGAAACTGGTACACCTGCCTAACATTGTGTAGGGCCACCGCGAGTACGCAGATGTCCCGCAACATGACATGGCATGGACTTGACTAATGTCTGAAGTAATGCTGGAGGCAACTGACACCATGAATCTTGCAGTGCTGTCTTACGAGTGCGAGGCGGTGGAGACCTCTTCTGAACACCACGTTGCAAGGCATTCCAGATATGCTCATTAATGTTTTTGTCTGGGGAATTTGTGACCAGTGGAAATGTTTAAACTCAGAAGAGTGTTCCTGCAGCCACTCTGTATCATTTCTGGACGTGTGGGGTGTCTCATTAAGCTGCTGGAATTGCTCAAGCCCGGTGGAATGCACAGTGTACATGAATGGATACAGCTGATCAGACTGGATGCTTACGTACGTGTCACCTGTCAGAATCGCACTTAGATGTATAAGGGGTCCCATATCACTCCAACTTCACGCGCCCATCAGCTTAAACAATCTCCTGCTGACATGCAGGGTCCATGGATTGATAAGGTTGTTTCCATACCCGTACATGTCTATCCGCTAGATACAATTTGAAACGAGTCTCGTCCGATCTGGAACCACGTTTACAGTCATCAACAGTCCAACGTCAGTGTTGACGGGCAGAGGCGAGGCGTAAAGCTTTGTGCCGTGCAGTCGTCAAGGGTACACGAGTAGGCCTTAGGCCCATATCGATGATGCTTCGCTGAATGGTTCGCACGCTGACACTCGTTGACGGCCCAGCATTGAAATCCGCAGCAACTTACGGGAGGCCTGCACTTTTGTCACGTTGAACGATTCTCTCCAGTTGTTGTTAGTCGTTTTCTCAGGATCCTTCTCTGGTCGCAGCGATATCGAAGATTTGATGTCTTACGGGATGATAAAATTCCCACTTCATCGCTACCTCCGAGATGCTGTGTCCACCGCACTTGCGCCGACAATACACCACGTTCAAACTCAAACGTTGATAACCTGCCATTGTAGCAGCAGTAACCGATGCAACAACTGCGCCAGACACTTGTTGTCTTATAAAGGCGTTGCTGACCTCAGCGCCGTATTCTGCCTGTTTACATATCTTGTATTTGAATACACTTGCCTGTAACAGTTTCTTTGGCGCTTCAGTGTATGTGCAGTGTCATCAATGACCGCAACGTGGCGCACAGCGTTTCGCGGCTAGGAATCAGACGGCGTTCAGCTCACGACCCCTAAACCGCTTCCGCGGTAACCCCAGCAACGCCAGTCGGCGTACATACGGAAAATAACAATCTACCGACTTGCGTGCCAATCACACCATGCCACGCCATCCCGCAGCGGCTCACCATCGGCCTGTGTGATCTTGCGCGCCCTGACCACTTATAAGCGCACGCCCCCCATGGGCGACAGTATAGTGTCAGGTTGCAGTCTCGTGAAGTGTTTGGACTCACCGCTTGCAACTACAGGCATATACAGACTTGAACTGACAGTGTTGTGTGATTGTGATAGGGGCAAAGTAAAAATATTCCGTCTGACAGTGCTTGTCCTCAGATCGTCGGTGAACTTCAGTTAAGACATTAAACATGTTTTTCCGCTCATGCCTCCAGTCGTTGTTGTTCCGCACTTCCTGGATACAACAATATAAAACTTACCTTCTGAAGTTTCAGGTTTACAAAGAAAGGACGGGCCCAAGACTGGAAGTTTGGAGGACTCTTTGAAAGGACTTTCCCAGATATTTTTCAAACACGTATTAAATATACACTACTGGCCATTAAAATTGCTACACCACGAAGAACACGTGTTACAGATGCGAAATTTAACAGACAGGAAGACGATGCTGTGATATGCAAATCATTAGCGTTTCAGAGCATTCGCACAAGGTTGGCGCCGATAGCGACACGTACAACGTGCTGACATGAGGAAAGTTTCCAACCGATTTCTCATACACAAACAGCAGTTCACTGGCTTTGCCTGGTGAAACGTTGTTGTGATGCCTCGTGTAAGGA
This sequence comes from Schistocerca gregaria, assembly GCF_023897955.1. Lineage (NCBI taxonomy): Eukaryota > Metazoa > Arthropoda > Insecta > Orthoptera > Acrididae > Schistocerca > Schistocerca gregaria. The sequence continues at coordinate 243,899,230 of NC_064923.1, forward strand.
GGAGAAATGCGTACCATCACGTTTCCGACTTTGATAAAGATGGGATTGTAGCCTATCGCGATTGCAGTTTATCCTATCGCGACATTGTTGCTCGCTTGGGTCGAGATCCAATGACTGTTAGCAAAATGTGGAATCGGTGGATTCAGGAGGGTAATACGGAACGCCGTGCTGGATCCCAACGGCCTCGTATCACTAGCAGTCAAGATGACAGGAATCTTATCCGCATGGCTCTAACGGATCGTGCAGCCACGTCTCGATCTCCGAGTCAATAGGTGGGGACGTTTGCAAGACAAAAACCATCTGCACAAACAGTTCGACGACGTTTGCAGCAGCATGGACTATCAGCTCGGAGACCATGGCTGCGGTTACTCTTGACGCTGCAGGAGCGCCTGCAATGATGTACTCAACGACGAACCTGGGTGCACGAATGACAAAACCTCATTTTTTCGGATGAATCCAGGTTCTGTTTACGTCATCATGATGGTCGCATCCGCGTTTGGCGACATCGCGGTGAACGCACATTGGAAGCGTGTATTCGTTATCGCCATACTGGGGTATCACCCGGATTAATGGTATGGGGTGCCATTGGTTACACGTCTCAGTCACCTCTTGTTCGCATTGACGTCACTTTGAACAGTGGACGTTACATTTCAGATGTGTTACGACTCGCAGGTCTACCCTTCATTCGATCCCTGCGAAACCCTACATTTCAGCAGGATAATGCACGACCGCACGATGCAGGTCCTGTTCGACTGCTGCCCTGGTCAGCACATTCTCCCGATCCCTCACCAATTGAAAACGTTTGGTCAATGGTGGCCGAGCAACTGGCTCGTCACAATATGCTAGTCACTACTCTTGATGAACTGTGGTATCGTGTTGAAGCTGCTTGGGCAGCTGTATCTGTACACTGTCCAAGCTCTGTTTTGACTCACTGCCCAGGCGTATCAAGGACGTTATTACGGCCAGAGGTGGTTGTTCTGGGTACTGATTTCTCAGGATCTATGGACCCAAAATGCGTGAAAATGTAATCACATGTCAGTTCTAGTATAATATATTTGTCCAATGAATACCCGTTTATCAGCTGCATTTCTTCTTGGTGTAGCAATTTTAATGGCCAGTAGTGTAGCAATAAATATGATGTTGTGACTTTTGCTGGGGGTGATGTAGTGTTAGCTATCTTCAAACTGAGGACAAGAAAACTCTAGTACCTAACAAGTTTACCCAGATTTTTTTGCGTGTCTTTCTGCAGGCAGTGCTTCCGCTAACGTCTGTTCTTCATGACTCATTGTTACCAGGGGGCGTTCTGAAAGCCTGAAGCACTGCGTGGGGCGTTATTATTTAATACGAGTACACAGGTGAGAAAGACATTTCAGAACCTAGCAAGGAAAGTACTGTAGCGTGAATGGCTGAAAGCGTATAATAATTATTTTAAAATTAAGTGAGGTGTCTGTTATGGCCCCAGTCAAGGTCAATCGTCTGTAAAACTCTACATTAGCGTGCAATCGATATTTGAAGTTCAGCGTTTATGAGAACTACGAAAGAAAAAGTCGCTGAAAAAACAATATCGTGTGTAAGAAACCCCCACTCGTGCTAAACCTCCAAAAGAGTCTCAGTGTATCCGGTGAGACCGTAGATGGTGGTACAAGGGGCGTGCAGAATAACTATCCATGCTTTCGCACCCGAGTTGCTGGAAAATAAGTAATGGCACTGGCAGCTTTTAAGTTCGTTAGGAAAAGGTTCTCGGATACTGATTCTGGATGCTGGCTCTTCTACTGATCTTGTTCCTGAGAGTATACTTGTATTCAGATGTAAGAAACGCAGTAGTGACTACCATTAGAAAATGAACGCTGTTACTTTCAAGAAGTGATTCATTGAACAATTCTTGGCATACCTAGCTTCGAAGTCGGTCATTGTAATTACCGTGTAAGTTATCATTCATCTGTTACTGAGAAATGACCAAGTACGAGCACGAGGAAAGGGGATATTGCGCTCTGACTGAAAAATAAAAATATTCCGGACAATATAAGCCAGACTCGTGCTGAACTCTTGCAGCTCGTTCATTTATAAAGTCACGTGACAGAATGTACAACTTTGACTTTCTTGCATGTGAATGCGGTCATACAGTGTTGCGTTTACTCACATATTACTGACAGTATACTACGATAGAATTAATTTGCTCGCAGGTTACAAGCTAGGTGGCGAAAAGAACAAAACATTCAAGATAATAGACATTGAAAGGCAATAGACAGCATCCCCCTTCAGCGTGGGCACACAATGTGTGCCATACTGAAAAGTTTCAGAAATAAGGCTCAAAAGGAGGTGAAGATGGATAATAGCGCTGAAAGTATCATCCTAAATTTACAGTGAGATGGTTCGGACATGGACTCTGATAGTAGATGGTATTACCATGTAGATATTGAAACAAAGAATTGATATTTCTTGGTTTTAAAGACTCTCGGTTTTTGTTAACATTTCAATTGTATAAACTGTACATGAGAACTTCCTAGATTTTATTGGTTAGGAATATGTAGTCTGTGAAGTATTCAGGCTATAATGTTCAACACATTGACCAAGGAGAAGGTAAGCTTTTCCCAGTCTGTTGTATTACCTGTGGAAATGGGGCTGGATAAATCCGTCAAAAACTCCAGTATTTCGACACGTAAACCCCTGTCATTTTCATGGCACGAATTGGAAAATGCCTCAAAATGAAAGGGGGTGTTACCTGTCGAGATATCGGTGGTTTTCGACGTCATCAGCCAGCATTCTGTCGAGTTATTCACAGAAGGTGGTTAATTGTCAGCTCGTTCAGTGGATCATAAATGCGTTCTCGCACTGTAATCTCGAACGAGTTAGTTTAAACTCAAAATGCCTGTTGACAGCGAAAAATATGATACAATACTGACAATTTTTACGATAGTCTTTTGCACTAATGTTTGCTTCCAGTAATTTTTTCACGCATTGTGGTTTACACTAAACAGCAGTGAAACACACCCACACACGAGCATTATACACAATTAAAAAACAAATGAATCAGAAGCAGTGCAGTTCTCAAACAAATATAATGATCTAGGGTTGAGTTGTAGTTTATTTTATTACATATTACATTTTTACTTATAAAACAGCCCATATCGCAATAAATGACAATTATTGCAACTATTTTCGATGATTTTGTCGTTAGACAATCGTCGTTTTCAGAAAAATTGCTCGCTTGGGTCGAGATCCAATGACTGTTAGCAAAATGTGGAATTATACACAATTAAAAAACAAATGAATCAGAAGCAGTTGTCAAACAAATATAATGATCTAGGGTTGAGTTGTAGTTTATTTTATTACATATTACATTTTTACTTTTAAAACAGCCCATATCACAATAAATGACAATTATTGCAACTATTTTCGATGATCTTGTCGTTAGACAGTCGTCGTTTTGAGAAAAATTGCTCACAAATCTGTATCAAGCTGTTCTTGCCTTCCGGCGTCACACAGACAGCTGCTGTGGAGCACTGGACACAACGTCAAGACTCAAAAGTCATGTAGACAAATGATCGAAACCTGAATGAGATTTTCACTCTGCAGCGGAGTGTGCGCTGATATGAAACTTCCTGGCAGATTAAAGCTGTGTGCCCGACCGAGACTCGAACTCGGGACCTATGCCTTTCGCGGGCAAGTGCTCTACCATCTGAGCTACCGAAGCACGACTCACGGCCGGTACTCACAGCTCTACTTCTGTCAGTACCTCGTCTCCTACCTTCCAAACTTTACAGAAGCTCTTCTGCGAACCTTGCGGAACTAGCACTCCTGAAAGAAAGGATATTGCGGAGACATGGCTTAACCACAGCCTGGGGGATGTTTCCAGAATGAGATGTTCACTCTGCAGCGGAGTGTGCGCTGATATGAAACTTCCTGGCAGATTCAAACTGTGTAGCAGGCGTGAGTCGTGCTTTGGTTGCTCAGATGGTAGAGCACTTGCCCGCGAAAGGCAAAGGTCCCGAGTTCGAGTCTCGGTCGGATCGAAACCTGTTTTAAAATGTGTTATTCCCTCATAGATTTGAACCTATAATATGATGTTCTGAAGGCAAATGAAAGTGACTGTTGTCATCAGCGACACAATTCGGCAAGAGGGACTTCGTTTGCTCGCTCTCTGCCGCTATACACGCAAAACCTTATCCCCTCCACGCCTTCTTAGCATTCCGCCTCTATGCGCGGAAGCGCCGTCTTACGTGGAGCAGGCTACAGAGCATGATCTACCGCCTGAACAGATCGAAAGGCAACATACCGACTATGGCGCACACTCTGTACCTTGACTGTACAATCGGTATAGTTCGTACAAGATGGTACATCTTCGGTTATGTCGAAGTTATTCATATATTTATTAATACCAACGTTTCCTGCTATTATAAAATTATTGAAAGCTATTATTTATGACCTGTAGACCCCTTCTAATGTCTGAGTGGCAGAAGGCAACGTTTGTTAGCAAATATTTGTTAATAACAATTACTTGATTCGCTCCAGAATAAATGTACTTTCCTTACGTATCTCTTTTCTGATCACGAGCGATTTCTGCAGCTCACCCCACTGGCTATAAAATCGCCAGATGGCCAGCCGCTTCCGCTAGCCAGTGTGGGAACCTACCGCCCGCTCCTCACGCTTAATGCTGCGCTTAGTGCAGCTCTGATACATTTACTTCAGGTATGTGAAACAGCAAAACTGGAAATAAAGTAAAATTCGCTCTTGTCTGCAAATAAGGGTTATCTTATACGTGTAACAGACAGTTACGACCAGCAGATTCAGAATAGTCACAAAAGTACTACTTGGCAAAATCTAAGCATTTACATGGGATAATGTATATTAACACACGCAGCACTTACAGTCGTCTTTCCCAAAATAGAGGCTACTGTGATGTGTGTTCTCTCCTCAGTCACCGTTTAAGTCCAAATATGGAGACTGAATGACTACAGCATGACGAAACCGAACAATATACACACCTGGCAGAGCACTGCGTGATTTTCGGAGCAGTTGTCCAGTATCAAACGTCACATCACATTATCAGATGCTCCAACAGTAATGTCAATGTCGAAACTACATCTTTGCCAAGCAGACGTTAGCATAGTATCTCTGTATGCGGGGAGAGTGAAGACGGATAATGAAATGTCGATAGTGTCGATTAGAGCTTTGGACTCTCTAGAAAAACGTAATTGTCTGGAACTCTGGCGACATTATTTGCCTGAGGTACACCAAAAAATGTCAAAAACCTACCAGCCACAAGATCGCACTTGTGTTACGTGACATGGAAGATCAGATTAGATTCAGTTTTCGTTCCACAAACTCAAAAAAAAAAATGAGATGATTGTCGTGGGTGTGGAAGATGTTAGAGAGTATGACACAAAAACATAAAACATATGAATATAATACTTACTACCCTGATCATTTGCCTGGAGACAGTCGAAAATACGTTAATACAATGCAGTAAACTGGGACAGCTAATATTTACAGAATTAATACACTGTCAGAATGAAACACTGTTATGCAGTGTTAATACATTTATCATACGCAAAATACCTAATCTTGACTGTTGTGACGAAGTTTTGTCAAAACTGAAATCTAACATATATTTTTACTTAAGCTGACTTATCAGTTGTCAGTAGGCTGTTTAGGTTTTTATATGAAAATCACTGACTGTGCCGTGTGAAGTCTGTGGCTGGTTTGCATTGTTGGAATATTCGCTATTTTAGTGTTGGGCAGTTGGATGTGTACAGCGCGTAGCGTTGCGCAGTTGGCGGTGAGCCGCAAGCAGTGATGGATGTGGGGGGAGAGATGGCAGAATTTTGATAGAGGACGATCTGGACGTGTGTCCATCAGAAAGAGTAAATTTGTAATACTGTATACCATGAACTAACATTATTGCCGGAGGGAGTGGCCGAGCTGTTCTGGGCGCTACAGTCTGGAACTGCGCGACCGCTACGATGCAGGTTCGAATCCTGCCTCGGGCATGGATGTGTATGATGTCTTTAGGTTAGTTAGGTTTAAGTAGTTCTGAGTTCTAGGGAACTGATGACCACAGTAGTTTAGTCCCACAGTGCTCAGAGCCATTTGAACCATTGATTTGAACATTATTAAGGTAAATACATTGTTTATTCTCTATCAAAATCTTTCATTTGCTAACTATACCTATCAGTAGTTAGTGCTTTCAGTAGTTAGAATCTTTTATTTAGCTGGCAGTAGTGGTGTTCGCTGTATTGCAGTAGTTCCAGTAACGAAGATTTTTGTGAGATAAGTGATTCATGAAAGGTATAGGTTATTGTTAGTCAGAGCCATTCTTATGTAGAGATTTTTGAGAGTCAGATTGCGTTGCGCTATAAATATTGTGTGTCAGTTTAGTGTTGATCAGAATAAGTAAAGAGAGTAATGTCTGATTACGTTCAGTTTTGCTCAACTGTTTGAAAATCAAGTAACATAGAGGTTTATCAGCACAGTAATTCATTAATTTTTCTAAAGGGATTTTCACAGTCTCTGTTAAGATATTCATCTATGGAGTAGAAGGAATTGCCTATCGAAAAGTCTTTCAAACTCTGTTGAAACTGTGCTCTGTCTGAAACCAAAGTTTTCAGTGGTTGCTGGCAATTTATTAAAAATGTGTGTTCCTGAATATTGGACCCCTTTTTCGACCAAAGTAAGTGATTTTAGGCCTTTATGCAGATTCGTCTTATTCCTAGTATTGATACTGTGTACTGAGCTATTGGTTGGAAATAGAGATGTATTAATTGCAACAAATTTCAATAAGGAATAAATACACTGAGAAGCAGTGGTTAGAATACAAAGTTCCTTTTACACGTTTCTACAAGATGTTCTCGAATTTACACCACAAATGATTCTTATCACACGCTTTTGCACCCTAAAACCTTTTGCTATATTTGATGAGTTGCTCCAAAATATGATCCCATGGACATAATAGAATGAAAGTAAGCATAGTATGCAAGTTTTTTTTTTTAAATACAGGGTGGCGCAGGGAAACAAGAAATTTCGAAACAACGTCATTTCCATGAATAAATTCATAAAACCATTAATTTGTTAACGAAAGTGAATGTATTCAGTATGCCATTATTCAGTATGTCTTTAAACTCAAAATGTCCAAAAGTGTCTCTTTGCTTTTTAAACATGACATCGGAAAGATGTGCTCCCATGCGGCTTTCACACTCTAACAACCTGTTATGAAAACTCTGGAATGCGCGGTGTAGCAAATCTTGGGGAATGGCAGTGATTTCGTTTTCAATGGTCTCCTTCAGCTCATGGATTGTTGCAGGACGTGTACGGTACACCTTTCCTTTAAGATATCTCCACAGGAAGAAGTCGCACACACTAAGGTCAGGGGATCTCGCAGGCCACCGTTACGTGAAATAATGCGTCTTCCAAACAATTGACGAATTGCTGCCATCGATTGTCGAGCAGTGTGTGACGTGGCTCCGTCCTTCTGAAACCACATGTTTTCGACGTTAAGATTAAGCTCGTATAGTCTCGGTGTAAAGAATGTTTGAAGCATTTCAACATATCGAGCGGATGTTGCTGTCACTGCACTACCATCCTCACGTTCAAAAAAATAAGGGCCGATAGCATCATGACATGATACAGCACACCATAATGTGACCTTGCCGCTATGTAGTGGTCGCTGGGGAAACCCACAAAGATTGTCCTGTGCCCAATAACGAAAATTCTTTTTGTTCACGAATCCGTTCAGTTGGAAATGGGCTTCGTCTGATATCCATAAGTTACCAAGGAAATTCGCGTCCTTATTGATTTTAGCCAATATCTGGCTACTAAACTCCATACGTGACGCTGGGTCTCGTTTATGTAAGTGTTGCACAAACTGCAACTTACAGGGATGGAAGTCTAATTCGTGCAGTATTCTTTGTGAGCTGCGTCGCTTAATCCCTAGCGAAGATGCATGCTGTCGAATGGAGCGGCGAGGACTTCTCTCGATTGCAGCTCCAGCAGCTGCAATGTTCTCTGGGGTACGTACCGTTGGAATGCCACCTGGAGGTTTCTTTTTCAAGGCAGATCCTGTCTCTTCAAAATTACGCACCCACGTTTTAATGGCATGCGCAAATGTGACACGTCCATGACGTCCAAGCTGGTAATGCTGTCGAAATGTTCTCCGCGCGGCAGTCGCACTATCACCATTTTTGTAAAACGCTCTCACAGCTACTGCACGTTCCGCACCAGTCCAATTCTCCATGATTACTAAATGGCAATGCGTTCACATCAATTGTGCAAAGTTTCGAACATCTGTCGGCGCTACAGTGCTGCCAACTGTAACGTTCAAAATTTCCCGTTCCCCTGCGCCACCCTGTATTTATATCTCCTACATCTGACAACATTATCATGGCAAATACAGACTTGTTTAGACACTAAAGCAATTCTGTGGTCTGCCCTTCCCAACTGAATTTATTATCGAGTTGTAATCCCTGGAATTTAATACTGTCAATCTCTTCGATCTGAATGTCTTCATACGTTATACTCATGTTGGAAGGAAATCTCTTACAATTTCTGAACTGCATATAGTGGATCTTCTCAAAGTTTAAAGACAAAGAATTAGCTTTAAACCAATTATTAATATCAGTGAAAATTTGATTTGCAGCTATTTCTAAACCTGTACTTGACTTGCTACTTATTGCAATGTTTGTATAATTTGCAAACAAAACAAACTTAGCATGTGGCAATGAAACAGATGAGAGGTCATTAATATACACAAGGAAAGGCAATGGACCCAAAATGGAACCTTGAGGAACACAACATGTAATTAATTCCCAGTCGGATGAAAACTGACGGCTTACTGCACAGGTATTTCGCAACGGCACCCTCTGTTTCCTGTTAGATAGATAAGACTCAAACCATTTCGCAGCATTGCTGGTAACAACATAATACTCTAATTTACTTAGGAGAATGCTGTGGTTCACACAGTCAAAAGCTTTTGAAAGGTCACAGAAAATGCCAGTAGCCTCTAATTTATTATCTAATGAATTAAGTACATTCTCACTGTAAATAGCTTTCTCTATATCAGAACCCTGCAGAAATCGAAACTGTGACTTGGACAATATATTACTTGCAGTCAGATGCTTAAGGAGATGCTTGAGCATAACCTTTTCAAATATTTTTGAGATAACCGGCAAAAGTGAATTGGTCGACAGTTTTATGGTATCTCTTTATCTCCCTTCTTGTAAAGAGGCTTAACTTCAGCATATTTTAACCAGTCTGGAATTGTTCCGCTGATAAGAGATTGATTACACAAATAACTTAAGATAAAAATTAACTCGCATTAACACTCTTTGATGAACTTTGTTGATATGTTATTATACCCACTGGAATACTTAGATTTTAAGGATTTCATGATTGATGCTACTTCTTTGGGAGATACGAGTATCATTTCCATTTTGCTGAAGTTGTTTTTAAAGTCTGGTCTCAGATACTCCATTGCACTGTTCACCGAACCTGATAACCCCAAGCTGTCAGTAGCAGAAATGAAATAGTTGTTTAAGAGGCTTGAAACACTAACTGTACTTGTTGCTGAAGTTTCATTTATTTTTAGAGCTATCTTTTTATCTTCCTTTTTAGCGCTACCCTTCTCTGTCTTCACAATATCCCATACAGCTTTTATTTTGTTGCCTGATGCAACTATCTTTTTTTCATAATAAAACTGCTTCGATTTCTGGATTACTTGCTTCAATATTTTACAGTATTCCTTGTAATGCATCACAATTTTAATCTCAGATTTGTTCCTAGATAATAGGAAGAGTCTCCTTTTTGTCCCAGATGATATCTTTATTTCTTGTGTAATCCACAGTTTATTTTTTGGCTTATGTGTGAGTTGAGTTACTTCTAGGGGAAAACAATTCTCAAAAGTGGAGGCAACTTTGTTAATGAATGCTTTGTATTTTCCTTTTGAGTCAAATGTATTGTAAACAACTGTCCAGTCCATGTCTTTGAGTAATTTCCTGAATTTCTCATTTTTTGACTTATTTATTAGCCTCCTGTACTCGGATTTAATAGACTTTTTATCCTGACAAATTTCCACATTTAACACCAGATGCTGCATGTCATGATCAGATAACCCATTTACTATTGGTTTTGTGACATGACTTTTTTCCCTTTGTCTACAAAGATATTATCAATAGCAGTCTCAGAGCATTTACATATCCTAGTAGCAAAGTTCACAGTAGGAACTAAATTGAATGATAGTGTTACTGACTGCAAAAATTGTTCACTGATAGAGCTTTTCAATAAATCCACATTAAAATCCCCAGAAACCACTTCTTTTTTTTTTTTTTTTTTTTTTTGCTATGAGATGGAACAGCAGAGCTTCCAGATGTTTTATGAAGAGCTTAAAATTTCCTGGAAGAGATCTGTATATACCTACTATTATAACGGACTTATTATGAAATACTACTTGTGTTGCACAAGCTTCTAAGTGCTGCTCTGAACAAAATTTATTAATATCAATATTCTTGAAATCAAAACAGTTTCTGACAAATATGGCAACTCCTCCTCTCTCCATATTTCCTCTACAGAAATAAGAAGCTAACTTAAATCCTGTAAGATTTAACATAGCCTACCTATAACAGTGGTCACATGATGTTCAGAGAGGCAGATTATATCAACTGGTTTGCTCAACTCTAATTCTTCAACACAAATAAGCAACTCGTTAAGATTATCCCTTAGTGTTGGGATACTCTGATGTAATAGTGCATTGGCTGAATTACAACTGGATGAACCTGATTTTCCTGCCAATTTTTGAGTATCTTTAGGTTCAATCTGAGGCTGCCTGCGTGAATTGTGTACATAAAAATTGCTTTCTGGCTGCCTGTTTTATCAATGTGAATGACATATTCAGCCTGTCTCTGAACAACATTTGTTTCTGTCCTTCCAACCGTAAAAAACTGTTGCTCTGTCACTTGCAACCACTGGTATTTTGCCACATGTGACAGGAAGACGCTCAACAGACTGAGAACTGGAGTAAATGGCTCTAAGCACTGTGGGACTTAACATCTGAGGTCATCAGTCTACTTAAACCTGACTAACCCAAGGACATCACACACATCCATGGTTGAGGCAGGATTCGAACCTGACATCACAGTAGCAGCGCGGTTCCGAACTGAAGCACCTAGAACTGCTCGGCTACAGCGGCTGGCGAGAAATGGAGCATCAAGCTCCAAAGTTAACTTCAGCAAATGGAGCTTCGGCAGTGATGACGAAATTTGTTAGTGAGCTGACTACAGAACCAACAGCATGTGCAAGTCTGCAGGGTCCTGGCAGATGCCTGTACTGTTGGTGACACAGCTAAAAAACCAGCAGTCAAAACCACCGAACCACGGAATATGAATTGACTTATCTGTTTCTTTTTTTTATCTTCCTATCTGTATGTTATAAATTCTTGTTGTACGCATTAATCATTGTATTTTTATTTGTTTTACTTTATGTCTATAATTTACTGAATTACCTCTGTAACCGACTTTCTGTATGAATTAATCTCTGTGTGCACGTTAGTAATGCTCCACTAGTATCGTAAAAATTTCATGTCCTGGAGACGTAAAAAAAATGGTATTGTTTGTCAAGGTACTTACCTATTCTGCAGTCTAAAGTACGCAGTACGCTGTCATTCTCTTTGAATGCAGAGTCGAATCAGTGACATGTGAGCAACAATGCAATTTTCCAAATGAGAACTGGTAGCAATCACTGACAAACAAGCAGCTGTTGAAATTCAGCTGCTGAAATACGTCTCAAGAGTTATTAGTTTTGGGCGAACGGAAGCTCTTGAAGTACTGGGATATCGTAGCTATAAATCGTGGCTATGATAATGTTACGGCCTGACACTACAGGCAGTTACCTTTGATACACTGCAGCAAATTACTTCCATCGCCGCTCATTGCCTCCTCTAGTGGCGTTCATTATGTCATCATTGTTTTATAATCCCTGTAGTTTCCATCTGTCCTGTGCTCCCTTAGATCGTATGTCAGCGTGATGATGCTGGCTTGTAGCTGTTACGCGACGTAACTTCTGAAGGGCAAAGTAACGGTGGGTTTCGTGCGAAGTGGTGCGACACTGGTGATTAGTCTCCAGCTGGAAGTGGCCTGTATGAGTTACTCGTACATTCAAGACGTACATAAGGACAGTGTGTAAGAAAGTGTTAGTAAACCATGGGCGTCCTAAATTACAGCTAAAAGCAATTTTCTTGAGGCTTCTGACGAAAAGCCAGATATCAGTAAAATGTAAGCATGGATTTCCTAACAAATTTTGGTTTTCGTGGAAGAGTTTATAATATAACTTCTTTCTAGCAAATATTTGAAAGCATTTTACATAAGATTCAGATTGTTCCTTAGAATTCGTATTTAACGACCAGTTCTTAACGTCCACAGAATTATTAATCGCGTCAGTAAACATAGAATTTCCTCTTCTTCATTACTCTAATTTGATGAGAAAATGACTAAACCACTGGTCGTCAAACTTTCTTGCTTAAGACCCACTCCTAGAGGAATAAAGTTTTCACCAAACCAAGCTTCTCGATAGATGCTTACCAAGTGGTTCACATGGCTCTGAGCACTATTAGACTTAACTTCTGAGGTCATCAGTCTCCTAGAACTTAGAACTACTTAAAGCTAACTAACCTAAGGACATCACACACATCCATGCCCGAGGCAGGATTCGAATCTGCGAGCGTAGCAGCAGCGTTGTTCCGGACTGAATCGGCTAGAACCGCTTGGCCACTTCGGCCGGCTAGATGCTTACCACTTACAGGTTTGGAATGTACAGGGAATAGGCAAAATAGTGTGAACAGTTGTACTTACTTGGGGATCGTTTATTAATAAGGGGCTGGGCTCCATTTGCCAGTAACACAGCTGCAGTTATTCTTGGAATACCGGCGTATAATGATGGTATAGTCTCCAGCGAAATGTTCTACCACTCTTTGATCAGAGCCTCTTCTAACTCCTGTAGTGACGAGGGAGGCGAAAATCTGCTCCCGAGTCTGTGCTCTAATACCGCCCACAAAGGTTCCATAATGTTCAAGTCCGGAGACGCTGCAGTTCAGCTGCATGGTCCTCATACCAGGATTGTACTGTCCTGGCTGTGTGAATGGGTTAATTATCATCCTGAAATATGGCTTCTTTGTTGGGGAATAGCATTTGAATCATGGGGTGCACCTGATCACCTAAAATGTTCACATAATAGTTGGCTGCAACACGGCCGTTGAGAGTAGTGATGAGACCAGCAGAATACTATGATATGACTGCCCACACTTCCACATCAATGCTTAACCGTTGGAATCAAGCAGTCAGGATTGCAGGCTTCGTTTGGCGTTCTCCAGATGTAAATGGTTCAAATGGCTCTGAGCACTATGGGACTCAACTGCTGTGGTCATTAGTCCCCTAGAACTTAGAACTACTTAAACCTAACTAACCTAAGGACATCACACACATCCATGCCCGAGGCAGGATTCGCACCTGCGACCGTAGCAGTCGCACGGTTCCGGACTGCGCGCCTAGAACCGCGAGACCACCGCGGCCGGCTCTCCAGATGTAAATCGCACCCGATGTTTGAAATAACGAAAACGTTGATTCGTCGGAATATATGACGTGTCTCCACTGATCAGTGGTCCAGAATTTATGCTCCTGACCCCATGTTTTACGCTTCTTTCCTTTGGTTGTCGTAACTAATGGTTTCGGTATAGCAGCTCGTCCGTGAATATTCACTGTATGGAGTTCTCGGCGGACAGTTTCGATAGATGTGGGGTATCGAAGATGGCTATTTGAGCTCTGCAGTCACTTCGTAGTTTTGTGCTGTTTTGAGATGATTCATGTTAGCGTACGACAATCTCTGTCATTTAGTTTTCGTTTTCGCCCACTATTACGTTTACACGACGATGTCTTTCTATGTTTTGTGTAGGCTGTCATGACTGTCGAAAGAGTTGCTCTTGAAACATTCAATAAGTTGGCTGTCTTGGTTAGCTGATGCTCCAGGTAATCGGGTCCTCACAAAATAAAGAGAGAAATGATTGTTGGCCGGGAGGCTCCATCCTGGGAAGATCGGCCGCCCAGCGCAAGTCTTATTTCAATCGACGCAACACTCGGCGCCTTGCGTATCGGAGATGAGGATGAAATGATGATGAGGACAACACAACACCCAGTCCACGAGCGGAGAAAACCTACAACCCGGCAGGGAATCGCAACCGGGCCCGCTGCATGATACGGAAGCACGTTACCTCCCTTTTCTTTCTTTTTGCATTTTGTTCGATATTGTTTTTTGCATATGATCGTAGCGGACATCACATGACATCCGTTAAAGTTCGTTGTTGATCTCTTCCCTCAGGTTTGTTTTTTATAGCAGAGGGCACGCTGAGCTACCGTGCCGGCTCAGTCAGCTAAGCAGACGGGTCTCCACAATCTGCGTTCGCTGGAACTCTGTTAGGTCTTTCGTCGTACGTCGACCTCGTTGTCTAAATGCAAATACGAAGTTTGCACTAGTTGTAAACAACCTGCACTGATGCCTAGTCCGTGCTGAACACGCACAGTCCAGCGCGACACGTGCCTTACCTGCGTTCTTGACCGTCAAACACAACCATCCCATTACAGCCACTATTCACACTATTTTGCCTGTGCGTATTATGAGATATCATGGTGGAGCTAAGTGAGTTTTTTCGAAGACTTAAATAGTGACCAGTTTTCTGTACCTAAGTCGGAAATGCAGTCATTGCCATCACAACAGGCTGCCATGTTTTTTTTTTTTATTTCCGGGCACATTTCCTAGGCGTTTTCAAGCCTTGGTAGCTGAAAGAACACCAGGCGGCTGCAACAGACCGTTTTCAGTCGGATTTTTATATTTGGCCGACTGCAATGGAACAGAGTCGGTTTTAAGTAATACAACTTAATTCAAAATTGTCACAAAGGTTTGGAGTCACGCATGACATGACTAACTTTTACTGGTGTGAATACCTTGACCACGTTTTCTGACGAGTAGTGTGGCCAATTTTACCGATCGGACGCGTTAATGAACCCCAGAAGAAAATATCAAACTGAAATAAATCGCAAAGAACTACAATTGTGGGCCAAAAGACGTTGTTTAAGAATAAATTGTAAAAAATTATTGCTCTCTGGACAAGTGAGGAAACAAGAATAATACAAACATCAAAAAAAGTTTTGCATCACCTCGGTTCCGAGAGTTCCGGAACCTGTTCAGTAAACCAGAATAGAGATCAACTTAAACGTCATTTCCGCCCTTTTTATTGCTCATGTAAACCTCACATTGCATGTTGCACCACCATACAGTGAGACTTTCAGAGGTGGTGGTCCAGATTGCTGTACACACCGGTACCTATAATACCCAGTAGCACGTCCTCTTGCATTGATGCATGCCTGTATTCGTCGTGGCATACTATCCACACGTTCATCAAGGCACTGTTGGTTCAGATTGTCCCACTCCTCAAAGGCGATTCAGAATGGTTGGTGGGTCACGTCTTCCATAAAAGCCCCTCTAAATCTGTCCCAGCTATGTTCGATAGGGTTCATGTATGGAGAACATGCTGGCAACTCTAGTCGAGCGATGTCGTTATCCTGAAGGAAGCCACTCACAACATGTGCACGATGGGGGCGCAAATTATTGTCCATGTAGACGAATGCCTCGCCAATATGCTGTCGATATGGTTGCAGTATCTATCGGAGGATGGCATTCACGTATCGTACAGCTGCTATCGCGCCTTCCATGACCACCAGCAGCGTACGTCGGCCACACAAAATGCCACCCCAAAACAGCAATGAACCTCCACCTTGCTGCACTTCCTGGACGTGTTTAGCCGTGTACCTCCTTTGGAATTGAGCGGCTGTCCGACCCACTCGCTGCTCGTTCATGGTTGTTTACATCTTTGGGCGGGTTTAGTGACATCTCTAATGAGTCAAAGGGACAGTGTCTGTGATAAAATATCCACAGTCAACGTCTGTCTTCAGGAATCTGGGAACCGGGCTGATGCAAAAAGTTTTTTGATGTGTATAGAAGTAACTTAATTAGCATCAAGCGGCTCAAAAAGCGAAATTTTTACTAAAAAATAACGGAACAGCTTTCCTACGTTAATCTCACTTACAACAATGGCGTTGTGTATTAACACTAGTGTCGCCACTACTAGGCAGGCAGCAGCGCTGTTCAGGGCGAAAAATATCCACTGGCCACCTTACCTCACTTCCCCTACCGACCTTATCTGTTAATTGATAAGTTACATAAGTTGGTATGTTATATCAATTAATAACAGTAATTACGATATGAGATACGATCACAGATGTTTAATAAATGTTTTCAATGTTATTTTATTTTTAGTCATTGCCTTGTATTACAACAGCCTTGATTCAATTTCGTATTACTTGACAGAGTCTGCCATCAGGGCGAGTTGGGATGGCGAAACTGCCAGTGTACTGCTTGTAACAGTCAGGGATACGGGTTCCGGTCCTAGAAAGCAGGTAGTATGCTAGCATGTAACCAGAGGCGAATGTACAGCGACTGAACAATGCTTAGAGATCCCTCTACGTCAGTGAACTTTCTTACGTAGCAGGGGACATTGTTGAAAGTTGGAACAGTTTTTCACACATTCACCTCTAGCCAGTCGTTTAATAAAAGTTTATATAACGTTTCCTCATTTCATTTTAAAATGATAACTTCCAGCTTACGCGTTTTTCTGAAACTACAAAAGTTATTCCTGAGAAGTAAGATTTTTCTAAATGTGAAAACAGTTTCAAGCTACAACGTGCTGTTGTAGCTAGGAAAAAATATTCTATTCAAATTTTAAAATGTTGGAATCGAGAAAATCTTGTCAGTATTGTGTGTAATAGTCTGCGTGTTGCATTATTACTCTACAACACACCAGAAATGAGAAAGTGAAATCAAATAAATAACAAATATTATCAAAAATCTGTTACAAGTTAATAAAATTTTGACAATTAGTTACTGGCAACTAACACAAGTTTCTATTTTCAAGAAGGATAAAATTTTTAGGACATTAAAGAAACTCGAATAGAAGCTTTCGAATTGTGTTGCTACAGAAGAATGCTGAAGATTAGATGGGTATATCACATAACTAATGAGGAGGTATTGAATAGGATTGGGGAGAAGAGTTGTTTGTGGCGCAACTTGACTAGAAGAAGAAATCGGTTTGTAGGACATATTCTGAGGCATCAAGGGATCACCAATTTAGTATTGGAGGGTAGTTTGGAGGGTAAAAGTGGTAGAGGGAGACCAAGAGATGAATACACCAAGCAGATTCAGAAGGATGTAGGTTGCAGTAGGTACTGGGAGATGAAGAAGCTTTCACAGGATAGAGTAGCATGGAGAGCTGCATCAAACCAGTCTCAGGACTGAAGACTTCAACAACAACAAAGAAACTTAATTCATTTGCAAATATCACGTGTTCCACGGCAGATGACTCTTGCGTCTACTCAGAGTAACTGTAACGGAATTAGCAGTACCATGCAAAAAGCTTAAATATGTTCTACAGAACTTAAACATATCAAACTAGTAATATTTACAAATGCTGCACAAAACACAACTTCATGATTCACAACAACAGAAACGTTAGATAATGCTTATGGCGATTTTTAGTGGGCATTCCTTCATGTGATTCTGAAATGGGTCACCGACGAGGGAACATGTAATGTACTCCTAGGTAAACGTCATCCGGGCACCATACTCTCCTCCACTCCTGTGTAATTCTTCAGCGCTGTAGCTTACCTACATCGGGTGTTCCATGGCTTATTTCCAAAATAATTGCCATACACATCTAGCTTTTTGAGTCTATCAATCGAAATACTAGACTTGTTTTTAGGAGAAGTTGTACTCAAACTGTTGCACAGGTACATATATTTATTTAGGTTTTCCTCACTTGTTTCTGGTATACACTGAGATGGTTCAACCAGTAAGCCACAGTTGGCTCCAAGAAACGTATCGGAGAGAATTTAACGTGATTTTGACTGAACTTGGATGTAACGCTCGCTTATCAGATTTATACTGAATAGTAAATTATTCCGATCACTGCGATATATACTGGGTCTTTTTCAGAGTTCTATGGATGTGTGGCAGTTGCAAAACAGCATTTCTGAGAGAAATACCTGTATATTCAGGATACTACTAAACATCTTTCTTTTATCACATTGGATGAAAACTAGCTATAGTGTCGTATGCAACACATTTTAAATCTTTATAGGAGATCTATTATGGGGCCCAAAAAAGTTTCGTGATTTAACATGAAAACATCTTTACCTTAAGGTACAGTATCCCGCATAGAATACAGTGACATGTGACTAGTACCTATGAGAGTACTTGCCTAGAAAGTACAAATACTCGTACAGCAATGATAATAATAACTGGATTGCTACTGCTTTCTTTTGAATTATTAGTAACAACGTCTAAAGTAAAGAAAATTTTTGAGAAGACATCGTAACTCAAGAATACTTCATGTTTTATGTTGAGTGTCATGTGATTCTTTAGTTACGGCGTTATGAGAATGATTCGTCTTGATACAGTATTGGGAGTGTGTAGAATGTTGCTGAATGTTGAAATGAGTGTGAATTCCTAAGGGACAAAACTGCTGAAGTCATCGATCCCTAGACTTACACACTACTTAAACTAACTTTTGCTAAGAACAACACACACATCCATGGCCGAGGGAGGACTCGAACCTCCGGCGGGAGGGGTCGCGCAATCCGGACATGGCGCCTTTAACCACGCGACCACTCCGCACGGCACCTTTATGCTGACCAGTGTGATGAGTATGTTATAGTTTCATAAACTCAAGGTAGTTGTTCAGGTATTCTTTAGGTCTGGCCTTCCCAACCTTTCCAGCTGGCGGACCCCTTCTTCAGTCCAAAATCCATGGCGGACCCCTAGTCAGACAAGAATACAGTAACTTTAAATTTCAGAGCGAAACCCAAGGGAACTGAAAGCTTCTTAATGCAAGTGCCATGTTCCCAATGAGCTCCCCTGCCCCCCCCCCCAAAGTATCAATAGTCTTTGGTTTAGAGATGAATGAAAACAGCTTGAAATTAACGATCCAGTTATGAGACTTTCTGCAGTGGTATGAGCTTTGCCTGTTTTTGCCACCCGATAACTGACCAAGAAAGAAGCTTTTAATGAATTTTCATTAATTGTTTTTGCATGAGAAGCTGCTGAGAAGCAGCCACTTCAGCACTCTTCCTTTTGAAAAAATCAATGTCTTTTTCCTGGATATCCGGGTGAGTATCTTCAAAATGACGGCGCAATTTAACTGGAACCATTGAACTGTTCGGATGAACTCGCGCACAAATTACACACTGAGCTTTACCCTCCTTTGTCTCTATAAAGCTCATTTCTAAATAGCTTTCGTTGTACTTACGGTTCTTGGTTATCCCACTTCCACAGGCTATTGCAACCAATGTGGTACTTGCAGCGTTTTCACATAATAAATCCGGCTGTGGAGCTTCTTGTGATTGTTCTTCCTTTGGTAGTCCTCCCTCTTCATTCATTTCAACTGGAAACTTCCCTTGTTGTGAAAGCGATGGAGAAACTGCACCCTTCGTCAATAATTCTGGAAACTTCACTTGTGAAGGCGATGGAGAAACTGTACCCTTCTTCACTGATCCTGACTTCATCCACCGATCCATGTTCAAAGTAATAAACTGGTCAAAAATCGACTTATGAAATAGGTAGTGCACTGCCAAAGCAAGTTTAACATTTAATTATGCCTGGGGCCGCATACGTGACAGCGAGCATTGTGATTGGTCGACAAGGCTCTCTCCGCGCATGCGTAAAAGGTTTCAGTGCATCTAGCGCCGTGAGCCGGCACACAAACGGCCCCAGTATTGTTGCGAAACAATCGATCAGAGAGGCCGCATTCTCCGGCACTAAACTGTGTGTATAGGAACCGCAGAGGCTGCTTGGGAATACGACCTGAAGTAAAAGTACTCGTTTTTCACACGAAAAATGGGTGAATTTGATTTTCACATTTTTATTCAGTAATTTTACTCATTATTTTACATGATTTGGTCAAATGTGGCCGCGGACTCCCTAGAAAGAACCGGCGGACCCCTAAAGATTTCGCGGAGCACACGTTGGGAAGCCCTGCTTTAGGTGAAAAATGATGGGAACGAATTTCTACGAGTATGACTGTTGACTGAACAAAGTAATTTATCAGCATGAAGCACAGATATCAGCTCTTCCTCTACCCTTATCTCTTTAACATATCATGCCGTATGCACTAAAGTTTTTGCAGTGATGTAACTTGATAATGTGCGAATTAGCTAATCACTAAATTATTAAATAAAATGATTAATTCAAAATGAAGTAGCCTACAAAGGAAAATGACTTCGTCCAAGATCTTTACAGATTTGTGTCTGGACATTTTTTCTTCTATGATAACTGAATTTTTATTCATACAGTGGTATCAGATTTCAGTTAAGTGTACGAAAAATCTTAAGTGGTTGTTGATATGTGTGGCAGTACAGACTAACTCATTAATTAAAGCGTTTACGGGAGTTATTGTTGTTGTGGTCTTTAGCCCAACACTTGTTTGATGCAGCTCTGCCTATTACTTGTACTCTATCCTGTGCAATTCTATTCATCTTCGAATAACTAGGGAACTTACATTCTTCTGACTTTGCTTTTTGTATTCATCTCGTGGCCTCCCGCCCAGATCGATACCTGCCCTCCGCGCTTCCCTCCAGTACTACATCAGTGATCCCTTGATGTCTCAGAATGTGTCCTATCAACCGGCCCCTTCTCCTAGCCACGTTGTGCCACAATATTCTTTTCTTCTCTATTCAGTGCAATACCTCCCCATTACTTACGTTATCTACTTATCTAATTTTCAACATTCTTTTATATCACCACATGTCAAAACCTGTTTATCGTCCATGTTTCACTTCCATATTTGGCTACACTCAATACTGATACTTTCAGAAAAGACATCCTAACACTTAAATCTACACTCGATGTTAATAAATATCTCTTCTTTAGAAACGCCTTTCTTGCCGTTTCCTGCCAACTTGGGCCATCATCAGTTATTTTTGTGCCAAAATAGCAAACCTCATCTACTATTTCAAGTGACTCGTTTCCTAAACTAATTCCCTCAGCATCACCTGATTTAATTCGACTTTATTCCATTACCTTATTTTACTTTTGTTGATATTGATATTATACCCTTCTTTGAGGAGCCTGTCCATTTCTTTCAACTGCTCTTTCAAGTCCTTTGCTGTTTCTGACAGAATTATAGTGTGATCGGAAAACCCCCAAGTTTTTATTTCTGCTCTCTGAACCTTAATTCCTACTCCAAATTTTCCTTTAGTTTCCTTTACTGCTTGCTCAGTGCACAGATTGAATAACATCGCCGAACATGTTACAACTGTCTCACGTCCTTTCATGCCCCTCGACTCTTACACCTTCGACCTGATTTCTGTACAAGTTGTACAGGCTTTCGCTCCCTGTATTTTACTCCTGATACCTTCAGAATTTCAAAGGGAGTATTCCACGTAAAACTGTCAAAAACTTTCTGTAAGTCTACAAATGCTATAACCGTAGATTTGCACTTTCTTAACCTATCTTCTAAGATAAGTCGTAGTGTCAGTATTGCATCGAGTGTTCCTACGTCCTACATTTCTCCCGAATCCCAAATGATTTCCTGAAGATCAGCTTCTACCAAACCATTACTTATTAGACTTATAGTTCGGTAATATTCAGACCTTTCGGCAACTGCTTTCTTTGTAACTGGAAATATTATATTCTTCTTGAAGTCTGAAGATTTTTCACCTGTCTCATATATCTTGCACACTAGATGGGAGAGTTTTGTCAAGACTCCCTCTTCCGTTGCTGTCAGTTGTTCTGACGGGATGTCGCATACTCCCGAAGCCTTGTTTCGACTTAGATCTTTTAGTGCTCTCTGAAGTTATTCTCGTAGTATCGTACCTCCCATCTCACCTTCATCTGCGTCCTTTTCCGTTTCTTTTTACTGTCTCCACGTTAATCTTCTTTATATAGCCCTTCCAATACTCCTACCATCTTTCTGGTTTCCGTTCTTGGCTTAGGATTGGTTTTCCATCAGAGCTCTTCATATTCATATAGCTGCTTCTAGTTTCTCTAAAGGTCTCTAATTATTGTAGGTGGTATCTATCTTACCCTTAGAGAAGTATGCTTCTAAATCCTTACATTTGTCCTCTAGACACTCCTGCTTAGCCATTTTGCACTTCCTGTCAGTCTTATTTTTCATTTGTTTGAATTTCCTTGCCCCAGCTTCATTTGTTGCGTTTTTATATTTTCTCCTTTCGTCAATCAAAATTCAGTATCTCCTGTGTTATCCAAAGATTCCTGATAGGCTTTGTCTTTTTACCAGTTTGATGCTCTGCTGCCTTCACTATAACATTTTTCAAAACTACTCATTCGTCTTTTACTGTGTTACTTTTCCCATTCGTCTTTTACTGTGTTCTTGTTCTTAGCAGCCGTTGCTAATGTTCCGTCTGCAGCTCTCAACAATGTCTCGTTCTTTTAATTTATCCAGGACCCATCATGAAACTGACTTTACTGTGACCAACTGCCGGCAGCTGTGGCCGAGCTGTTCTAGGCGCTTCAGTCCGGTATCGCACTGCTGCTATGGTCGCAGGTTCGAATCCTGCTTTGGGCATGGATGTGTGTGATGTCCTTAGATTAGTTTGGTTGAAGTGGTTGTAAGTCTTGGGGATTGGTGACCTCAGATGGTAAGTCTCACAGTGCTCAGAGCCATTTGAACCATTTTTTGTGAGGTATCGACACACACCCATGTGATATCGTTGTCTTTTCCGGCCAGATGGGCCAAGTTTCCTGGTTTTCACCTGGGTAAGTTCGGTAACGTATTCCTACCTCTACTATCGTTCACATAACGATGATGTAAGTACTCTGTGTAATAACGTCAGCTCCTGTAGCTGCAGACAACGTTCGTTCCCGCCAGTTATAGGAAATGCGAATGCATTGGTTGGAGCACAACTCATTTATAGATTGTATATAAGCAAACTGAAATATGTACCAAGCTCGAGATTCGAACCCAGGTATCCTGGTCACTAGGCAGATGAGCTAACCACTACCCCACCCTGGCACAGTAGCTTTGCTCAACTGCACGGATTACGCTAGCACGCCTCCCTTTCTCAATCGAAATTCCCAATCACGCCTCAGTCCACTTGGTATCCCCCCAAAAGTCGAACAGCATTGGAGAGGCTCTCCAAGTAACTTGAATACGACCCCAGCATCGAACGAAACGGAGGATTCTGCCTGAGGTTCTTTAATCAATTGAAATTGTATGGATTCGGAGACGTTTCCAAGTTTCAAACATCTCTGATGTACATATGCAGTCTGCATACATCATCACACATGACTGAGACATGAAACGGTCTCTGGATCCACGTAGCTTCATTCGAATTTTAGAACTCCTGTAGAGTTGGAGTCACTTCTTTAATGTGAGGCATTGCAAACTTCAGTTTAGCAAAGCACATAAACGTAAATATGACGTCTTATTAACATTACAGTTCTCGATAATGATCAGCGGCAGCAACAGTCTAAATCAGACTGCATGATGCCTCTAAATTGTGGATATCACCGGGGACTGGAGGAACAGTTTGCAACTTCCTACACTCCACTCATTTACGCATTAATGATTGAAAGAGAAAAGAGAGAAAAGGCTTATAACCTGAGGGAGGTGGGGACTTTCTGGAATCGGGCGCCCCATCTGCGAGACTGTAAACACAAGCGTTTTAGCAAATAAACCTTTCATCAGCTTTATAGCTCCCTGACCACCCTCATCTGTAGCTCCCTTCAGTCTGCAAACACGCTATAATCCATTAAATCGCACCCCTGTAGTTACTTCATACTCTCTGGAAATCAAACAAAAAATGTCGATAACTATGCTGCGAATGAAATGTCCTCGAGTGAATAACTACATCTTAAGTAGGTAACATAACATTATAGACTCATCTACATGAAAACAATTATGAAACTAAAGTACGTTTGCAGCACGGATTAACCGTTCATCACGTAGCGGTACGAAGGGGATGTCCTTCATCTGCCTGTGCGTGCGCATGGGAATTTACATTTATTCTAGCTTTTCATATCTCACTATTTCCTTTATTAAACTTATCAGAGAATTAGTGTTGGTATGTGTGTGGTCGTTTATGACCTGCTCATCCTCTGCAATGGATTTGTACACTCCTGGAAATGGAAAAAAGAACACATTGACACCGGTGTGTCAGACCCACCATACTTGCTCCGGACACTGCGAGAGGGCTGTACAAGCAATGATCACACGCACGGCACAGCGGACACACCAGGAACCGCGGTGTTGGCCATCGAATGGCGCTTGCTGCGCAGCATTTGTGCACCGCCGCCGTCAGTGTCAGCCAGTTTGCCGTGGCATATGGAGCTCCATCGCAGTCTTTAACACTGGTAGCATTCCGCGACAGCGTGGACGTGAACCGTATGTGCAGTTGACGGACTTTGAGCGAGGGCGTATAGAGGGTACGCGGGAAGCCGGGTGGACGTACCGCCGAATTGCTCAACACGTGGGGCGTGAGGTCTCCACAGTACATCGATGTTGTCGCCAGTGGTCGGCGGAAGGTGCACGTGCCCGTCGACCTGGGACGCGGACCGCAGCGACGCACGGATGCACGCCAAGACCGTAGGATCCTACGCAGTGCCGTAGGGGACCGCACCGCCACTTCCCAGCAAATTAGGGACACTGTTGCTCCTGGGGTATCGGCGAGGACCATTCGCAACCGTCTCCATGAAGCTGGGCTACGGTCCCGCACACTGTTAGGCCGTCTTCCGCTCACGCCCCAACATCGTGCAGCCCTCCTCCAGTGGTGTCGCGACAGGCGTGAATGGAGGGACGAATGGAGACGTGTCGTCTTCAGCGACGAGAGTCGCTTCTGCCTTGGTGCCAATGATGGTCGTATGCGTTTTTGGCGCCGTGCAGGTGAGCGCCACAATCAGGAGTGCATACGACCGAGGCACACAGGGCCAACACCCGGCATCATGGTGTGGGGAGCGATCTTCTACACTGGCCGTACACCTCTGGTGATCGTCGAGGGGACACTGTTAGTACACGGTACATCCAAACCGTCATCGAACCCATCGTTCTACCATTCCTAGACCGGCAAGGGAACTTGCTGTTCCAACAGGACAATGCACGTCCGCATGTATCCCGTGCCACCCAACGTGCTCTAGAAGGTGTAAGTCAACTACCCTGGCCAGCAAGATCTCCGGATCTGTCCCCCGTTGAGCATGTTTGGGACTGGATGAAGCGTCGTCTCACGCGGTCTGCACGTCCAGCACGAACGCTGGTCCAACTGAGGCGCCAGGTGGAAATGGCATGGCAAGCCGTTCCACAGGACTACATCCAGCATCTCTACGATCGTCTCCATGGGAGAATAGTAGCCTGCATTGCTGCGAAAGGTGGATATACACTGTACTAGTGCCGACGTTGTGCATGCTCTGTTGCCTGTGTCTATGTGCCTGTGGTTCTGTCAGTGTGATCATGTGATGTATCTGACCCCAGGAATGTGTCAATAAAGTTTCCCCTTCCCGGGACAATGAATTCACGGTGTTCTTATTTCAATTTCCAGGAGTGTAGATATGGGTGTTGCGGTTACTCATCCCGATAATCTACATATCTTGTTCTAACTTGACAAGATGATGGTTCTGGTGCTTTAAGTACTCTGAGAATTTGCAGTGGCTAGTTTAGTACTTCCGACACCTGACGTGTTCTGTCCAGCGTGTCTTAAAATTCGTACACGCCATTCCTACGAATATTACGTCACAACTTTGTCATTCTAATTTCTATATTCGTGATCCCAGGAATTTTTACCTCTTGCTTCTTAGTTGTCCTAAGTTTGTTTGATCGGTTTTATAAATTATATGGAGGCTTCAGTATGTTTGCGATTTGTATGTTAATTAATGCGTGTAAGTCATGATGCATACGGTTTATTTCGGTTCTGTGTGGTGTTGTCATTGTGAATGTACGAGTACAGTGTGAGTTTTTATGAATTTGGGGCTTGTGAGATTTCCTGCAGACTGGATATGTGGGATATGTTATATGTGTCTTGTATTTGTATTTTAATTTTTTGGTTGCGTTCATATACTATGTGTGTGTGTCATGCTCTGTGATATCACATACATTTATCTTTAATTGAGTTGCGAACTGTCAATCGCTTGAAACGTATTAGACGTCGACTTCTGAAAAATACACTCCTGGAAATTGAAATAAGAACACCGTGAATTCATTGTCCCAGGAAGGGGAAACTTTATTGACACATTCCTGGGGTCAGATACATCACATGATAACACTGAAAGAACCACAGGCACATAGACACAGGCAACAGAGCATGCACAATGTCGGCACTAGTACAGTGTATATCCACCTTTCGCAGCAATGCAGGCTGCTATTCTCCCATGGAGACGATCGTAGAGATGCTGGATGTAGTCCTGTGGAACGGCTTGCCATGCCATTTCCACCTGGCGCCTCAGTTGGACCAGCGTTCGTGCTGGACGTGCAGACCGCGTTAGACGACGCTTCATCCAGTCCCAAACATGCTCAGTGGGGGACAGATCCGGAGATCTTGCTGGCCAGGGTAGTTGACTTACACCTTCTAGAGCACGTTGGGTGGCACGGGATACATGCGGACGTGCATTGTCCTGTTGGAACAGCAAGTTCCCTTGCCGGTCTAGGAATGGTAGAACGATGGGTTCGATGACGGTTTGGATGTACCGTGCACTATTCAGTGTCCCCTCGACGATCACCAGAGGTGTACGGCCAGTGTAGGAGATCGCTCCCCACACCATGATGCCGGGTATTGGCCCTGTGTGCCTCGGTCGTATGCAGTCCTGATTGTGGCGCTCACCTGCACGGCGCCAAACACGCATATGACCATCATTGGCACCAAGGCAGAAGCGACTCTCATCGCCGAAGACGACGCGTCTCCATTCGTCCCTCCATTCACGCCTGTCGTGACACCACTGGAGGCGGGCTGCACGATGTTGGGGCGTGAGCGGAAGACGGCCTAACGGTGTGCGGGACCGTAGCCCAGCTTCATGGAGACGGTTGCGAATGGTCCTCGCCGATACCCCAGTAGCAACAGTGTCCCTAATTTGCAGGGAAGTGGTGGTGCGGTCCCCTACGGCACTGCATAGGATCCTACGGTCTTGGTGTGCATCCGTGCATCGCTGCGGTCCGGTCCCAGGTCGACGGGCACGTGCACCTTCCGCCGACCACTAGCGACAACATCGACGTACTGTGGAGACTTCACGCCCCACGTGTTGAGCAATTCGGCGGTACGTCCACCCGGCCTCCCGCATGCCCACAATACGCCCTCGCTCAAAGTCCGTCAACTGCACATACGGTTCACGTCCACGCTGTCGCGGCATGCTACCAGTGTTAAAGACTGCGATGGAGCTCCGTATGCCACTGCAAACTGGCTGACACTGACGGCGGCGGTGCACAAATGCTGCGCAGCTAGCGCCATTCGACCGCCAACACCGCGGTTCCTGGTGTGTCCGCTGTGCCGTGGGTTTGATCATTGCTTGTACATCCCTCTCGCAGTTTCCGGACCAAGTATGGTGGGTATGACACACCAGTGTCAATGTGTTCTTTTTTCCATTTCCAGGAATGTATACCTAGGAACGACAGGAAGGCTATGTTTTAGAAGGTAGTGACCCCTTTTACTGGGAAGAACATATTCAATTTGGTTGCAGCATAGAACTTGCAACTAACTTGGGAGATAACACTGGTTCTTAAATACAATAAAGTGAACTTTCTTTTGTTTTGATTGTATAAGGCTTTGCCATTATAATTTTAGTTTTTAGGAGCCTCCTATCATGATACACCGTACGCAGGCTCAAATGAGTTTGATTATAATCTGTCCAGAGCAGTCTTACGCGGCGTCCTATTTCGTGGGGCGCAGAAAGAAAATGCGATTCTTGATGAATATCTTGAGACATGAATATAGAAAGCCTTCTTTAGGGAAAGCCGTTGAGGAGGAAATTGGGTACTGACTCCGTGAAGGGGTTTGCAGGATACAGACATGGTCTCGTAAATCATTTAGTGGATTTAATACATGCCGCGCTCTCGCAAATTCATATGAAGACTGCACAAAATCCAGTGTCTGAAAGGATTTATTTATCAACTTTCAAGAAGCAGAAAGCTGTACGCCAACGCACGTCAGAATATAAACATCTATTTTACACAAAAGCATTTCTGTGTATAACACCGCAACGAAACAAAACTTACAATGTGTGTAAGGAAGAGAGTTTGCAGACGATATCTGAAAGATTATTTTTCTCGTAGAGTTATATTTCAGTTTACGTTTTCAACGTTTGGCTTCATACTTTTAATTCAATCGTTATTTTCTGTTGGAGTTAGTTCAGAGGACTTCCAAAGAAAGATACTTGAAAGCATTTGAGCTTGCAATAACCAACGAAGTAGACAAAATGCTTTTCTGGGGGACAATGTATTTTTTTATCTTTGATCATAATTTATCATGTCATATTGACGTACGAAAGACACCAAAATATATTTTCTACTCAATACTTTTGTTTCTTTATTGCCTGTATTAAGAGAAAATTAATTATGTAAATGTCATAATATTAAGAAGTAGCTACTATTTATTCTAAGTTTAAAGCACGCAAAATCAGTGTGTGGCTGTCTGGGCTTTTAGACACATTTGTTGTCAGGTTCACATTTGGCTTGTACGGTAATTTCACACTATAACTTACAAGGTGTTCTTATTCAATTTGACTTCTTTTGCTGTTTTGACGTCTGGTATTGATCCGTATTTCTGTCTGTTATCAACGCTCTCGAAGATTGCGTTTCGCTTTATTGTCTCATAGCTGTCATAAAAGTCTGTCTTCCGAAATTAATTATAGTAGTCAGTAATGGGCAATCAACTGTGGCAAAGAACAGGCAGAGAGGTGCTTGTCATGCTAAGCTTCGTGTATCGGTTGTATAGTGACCTTTCACGTATTGTCCGTTTATGGACTGATTTTACTCCTAAAGGAGTGTGTCAGCTTTAGTTTTCATATGTAAGATGCAAATGTAGCTTCGCTCGCGTAGCAAATAGTACTTTTGAGCGTGAAAATCACAAAATCGATTTAGAGCGGATAAGAATTCTGATCGTTTGTGGAGCATCAGCCACACGCGCCACCTGCATGTAACAAAATACAAATGAGAGAACACACCTACCCCTCTTCACCATGACAGGTATCTGATTCGTTACGATTAAAAATGAAAGCCACAAATATGTTTTTAAAAGATTTTTTCAGCTTTTTCTCCTTTAGCTGCTTGCGTTGCTAAGGAAAAGAACAGTGAGTTATTTTGTAACGGGAAGTTTTCTGACATTAGGGTATGGTGGTGCACATTGAAACACTTTTCGGACTTACACAGCCTTGTAACAGAAGTTTAGTATATTTTCTTTCTCCATTTTTAAATAATAGTATTCACTTTCTGCATGCTGCAGTCGTGTTTTGAAGTTAAAAATCTGCTCCGGAAAAATAATGTATTTCCTAATCTAAAAAAACAAATGTTACAAGGTACAACATGGACATGTACCCAGGAGCGAATATTCTATTGAAATTTAAGAATGTTGCAATCGAGAAAATCTTGCCGTACTGTATTTAATACATTACATTGTTTTTTCTACTACATACGAATAGTTAGTGACAGAAAATTAAGTACTACCGTCAAAAAGCGATTACAATTTAAATGCATTTTGAAATAGAAACTGCTGGAAACCAACAAATTTTCCTTTTCAAGACAAGCAATTCATTTGCAAGTATCACATGCTGCTTGGTAGAATATCTATTCCGTCCCAGGATACAAGATGCTACACGAACAACGAAGTATGGCTTAACCACCCACACTTCGTACGACTGATTTTAAAAATACATAGAATTTTATTTGGAATAGAACTGTGCACCTGAAAAATTAACTGTATCTTCAAAATAGCTTTATAAAACATTGTACAGAACTTATATACGTAGAACTGAAAACATTTACAAATGCTCCACAAAAAATAATTTCATTTCTCTCAACAATAAAAACTATAGAACCTACCGGAGACTGCTGACGGCTGTTTCTAGTGCGTTTTCCTTCACGTGTTTCTAATATTGGTCTCTGGATTAAAACAATGACCAGAAAAGGTACAACAATCTCCCCTCATGTTTCACGTTTAATGTTAACATGTTAGTAGTGTTAAATAAGCTAGCAAGATTTTTTCCTTTATTTAAGAACTTACATTGTTCGGGTATTAATTGTTTTCGATTGCTTCTCTGACTTTTTATTTATGAAGATTCTCTACTTTTGCAACACTGCGAGCGTTAGCAATGTCTATATTATCTTGACCGCAGTTTTCATTCTGTTCCGAGTTGCTTGAGGCGCTGGTGTCTTTCAAGCTCTTTTAAGTGCTTATTATAACTGCACATCTCTTGCCTGTGGACACTTTGTTGCATCTACACCTAATGCAGTACATTCCAGCAGTCTGTAGTGTAGTGATGATCTTATCTCCGTATCTGTGGAAACTAAATGTCACAAAGGTATTTATATCATGTTTTACTTGAAATAATTTAAGCACGACAAAATGAGTAAAAGTCTGTCTCCGTCACAACATTCGAGTACTTACGTCAGCTCATTCGATTCAGACATGTGATTTCCTTTCTCGGTAGGTACTATATTCATCACGGGAGTACTGTCTGTGAATAGATAATCAAAACGATACACTGTGGTGTGCTGTCTGTAATAATAATATACCGCAGCGCCGACAGAACATTTGGACAGAAAAACTCGCGTAAATATCTGTGGCGTTGTTGACTGGGACTCCACAGACGAAAAGGTCATTCTTCAAGCATATTGGCAATTCTGCTTCGAGAATAATGAATGTTGCATTTGAAGCGTAAGTGTCTAGGGCACAGATCATAGGGTGTCAAATGTCGCGTTGGGTCTGCATTGATGATAACGGTGTGGAAATGGGAAGGGAGAGGATGAAACTTGCGATCGGCAAATACCTACTCCTCTGAGACAGATTCAGGAATTTCAACGAGCATAACGTTCCCTCCGGTGGGCGAATGACCATAAAAGGTGACATTTTACCTCCCTCCATGTGGCACTATCATTTCCTGGCGGCGGTGTAGTGAACGCCAGAGCCTGGTTCCAGTATTTGGGGAAGAAGCGGAATGTGGTTTTAGTTCACTGTGGAGAAGAAGGGCCGATGTTTCTCAAATGGATTATACTCCTTCATATATGGTTGTGGTTAAAGTTTGCTTGGCTGTCTTAAGGATTGTGATTTCCCAGATTTGTAGGTGTTTTAGTGCACCTGAACGTCCTATAGGGAAGCAGCACCTTACAGCAGGGCTGCTACCGGGAGCAGGAACTGGCCGATGGAACTCCCTGTATGCGGCTGGTAAGTTTGATTGGCTGCACGCAGTTTCCTACTTTTCTGGGCATATATCATTCCATAGAAAGAGGCCTCATACCAGAGCGTGGAGCTACTAGCTAGCTGGATCCAATAAGTTCCATTAAGTACGATGTTTTTGTGTGATTTTTTCCTTGATGAATTAAACTGTAATCCTGTTCTGTTGTAGGGGTTGTCACTGGCAGTTTGTAGGAGCCAAAAAGAAGACTCTTGCCTCTGATGATGATGCAAAACGTTCTATCGAGTACAAAATAACAATATTAATTACATAGATTTTTTAAATTTCGTGCTTGTTAACTGTACATTCATCAAAAGTAATTACTTTGGTTGCGTAAAAGCGCAGAATTTACTCGATCAAATAATTTTTATTCCTTACAAAATGCAATTTATATTCTGTAAGGATATAAAATAGACACTGGACTAATACTGAACGATGCGCGGTGCTAACTGTATGCAAAACAAGCAACCAAACAAACAGAGAAACAAAGAAAAGTAATCGGCTCCCTGTTTCTTTCTTACACATTATTTATGTTTTTTTTCCGTGCCAAATCTACCAGTAGTACTGGTAATTCTCGAACCGTAGTTTTGGCAGAGCGCAACTCTACAACAGAAATGTATGGCTTATAAAGAACTGCTCGACCACTGTACCACATGCCTTTTAACACCACACGGTAGCCGTTGCGCTAGTTCGACTGCTGTGAGCACTGTGCAACTTCTCCTGACTTCCAGAATGAGATTTTCACTCTGCAGCGGAGTGTGCGCTGATATGAAACTTCCTGGCAGATTAAAATTGTGTGCCCGACCGAGACTTGAACCCGAGACCTTTGCCTTCCGCGGGCAAGTACTCTACCATCCGAGCTACCGAAGCACGACTCACGCCGGGTACTCACAGCTTTACTTCTGCCAGTATCTCGTCTCCTACCTTCCAAACTCTACAGAAGCTCTCCTGCGAACCTGCTGACTTCATGATATTCTTTGCATCCACCATCCGCAATGCTCGCTGGTCACTGCGCATCAGTACATTAAGCCTTGGTTTAGCTGTGGTTATTCTTTCACGCTTGCACTTCACAGTCTCAGTCTCACTCGACTTTGGCAGATTTAAAAATTTGAAATGTCCCAGATGGACCTGTTACTAAGGTGACATTCAGTGGCTAGTTCACAACCGACCGTCTCTCGCCATCGAGTCCTTCCTCGGGCAAGGGTGTGTGTGTCGTCCTTAGCGTAAGTTAGATTAAATAGTATGTAAGGTTAGGGACCGATGGTCTCAACAGTTCAAGTAACTAGGCTGTTTAGTTTTTTTTTTATTGGTAACGCCACGTAGCGCTCTGTATGAAAATCACAGACTGCAGATAGCGCAGCCAGTGATTTTCATACAGAGCGCTACGTGGCGCTACCAATAAAAAACCTAAACAGCCTAGTTACATTGTAACGGCTCCATATGAGCCGCTACATGGCTTCACGCAGTAGTTTTATACTCAGAACACACCTGGATGCTCTTCCAACACTCAGGGACGTGCAATATAAGATTTATTATTCGAAATTATGTTACATCAGAGTCTGTAAATGTGAATGCGGGTTGTCTGCTGACGTATGCGTGGGCTATCTGCTGGGGGTTGTGTGAATCTGGGGATGCAGTTTAGCCAACCATTATATCAAGTAGAGTGCGATTGCACTGGACCAGAGAGACATGAGTTCCCCGCGCGTTAGCAGGCCCCTTTAGGTTGGCAAATAGCCGCTGTGCAGACTCTCTGAGCCCTTCCGGCCACCGTGTGTGGACCCCGGACGAGGGGACGGTTGGGCATTCCCTGGTGAGACTCTGGTAAGTACGGTCGCTCTGCGCGATAGCTCCTACAGTCATCTTAATTAGGAGAGATACTCAGGTTGGATAAAATTGCTATTTCGGTTTTGTATTACGGATGAAGAGCCAGCATTCCATAACTGTACTAAATGAGTGACTAAGAACTATTTTCATGAATTTTAGGAAATAAATGTTGTTCTTATAGAAAATTTGTAACTTTGTTTCTCACAGCAACACCGTGTTTCCGTTACCATTCCAATTAAGTGATTCAAACTTTCAACTTAAAGTTAATCAATAAGCAGAAATTTTTGCGGTGATGTTTGCTCACACGAACGGTCGTAGGCGTCTTCCACAAAAGACAGGTGCCAATTTCAAATTGAGGATGCCTGCCAAGGCTTTGCGGAGAGCAAGTATCATGCAACATACAACCTAGTTACTTTCGGTCCCGTAAGACCTTACCACAAATTTCCAAGTTTTTCCACGACCGACAACAATGACCCTTTCTCGCTGATCCATCCTCTCATTACTGCTTCTCTACTGACAGCACAATACGAGGGGGTATGAAAAGTGAACTGGAATTATTTTTTCGCATTTTAATGCCCTGGCACTTGAGGCTGGTGTTGGCAGTACCGTAGAGGTCTGACCTGGAGCGGCGTAATACCATACGTATCAACCAACTGGACGTATACAGTTGGAGGGAAGAAGGGAAGCCGGCCGGTGTGGCCGTACGGTTCTAGGCGCTTCAGTCTGGAACCGCGTGACCGCTGCGGTCACAGGTTCGAATCCTCCCTCGGGCGTGGATGTCTGTGACGGCCTTGGGTTAGTTAGGTTTAACTAGTTCTAAGTTCTAGGGGACTGATGGCCACAGATGTTAAGTCCTATAGTGCTCAGCGCCCTTTGAACCATTCGAAGAAGGGAAAGTGTAAGGGTATGTTTATTGTACGCAACATGGATCCAAGTTGCAGCAGCGCGTTAATTAGATATTACGTTCATCTTGACAAATATACATAACAAACATTGGAAATACTGCAGCAACCCTACAAAGAGCAAGCCAGGGGCAAAACACAAGTTTTTGAGGGGCATAAATGATTTCGGGGGGTTGGAAATGACATTGCGGATGCTCTACGCCCGGAAGGCCCTCAGCTACAAAGACTGCAACCAGTGTCAACACTATTGATGTCATGTTGCGGGAAGGCCGTCGTTTATCGTTAACAAAGATTGCAAAGAATATGAGTACATCTTACGGATCAGCTGAAGACATTGTACGAAATATTCAAGGGTATAGAGAAGTTGCAGCAAAGTGCGTACCTCGTGTGACAAGTGAGGAACAGAAAAATCACCGTGTGGTGGCGTGTCAGCTGTGAAAGAGGCAGCTTCAGCGAGTACCGGATTTCTTGGATAAAATCATCTCATGCGACGAATCCTGGTTTCATTATTACGGCTCAGAGGCAAAACAGGACCGAGGCTTCGGGAGGACGACGGTTCAATCCCGCGTCCGGCCATCCTGATTTAGGTTTTTCGTGATTTCCCTAAATCGCTCCAGGCAGATGCCGGGATGATTACTTTGTAAGGATGTGGCCGACTTCCTTCCCCATCCTTCCCTCACCCAATGAGATCTATGACCTCGCTGTCTGGTCTCTTCCCCTCAAAACAACCACCAGCCGATGTGGCAGAGCGGTTCTAGGCGCTTTAGTCTGGAACCGTGCGACCACTACGGTCGCAGGTTCGAATCCTGCCTCGGGGATGGATGTGTGTGATGTCCTTAGGTTAGTTAGGTTTAAGTAGTTCTAAGCTCTAGGGGACTGATGCCTCAGAAGTTAAGTTCCATAGTGCTCAGAGCCATTTGAACCATTTGAACCCAAAGTAACCCAACCTAGGAACGAGGCCAATGGAACGTCCTTTATGTCCGAGGCCCTAAAAGGTCTAAGTTCAACCAAGGACAGGAAAAGTCATGAGTCTTGTCTTCTTCGATAAGAAAGGTATTTTGTACGACCATGTGGTGGATGGGCAACGTGCTGTTACTGCGAATTACTATTGTGACATATTGAAGGGGCTATTAAGGAGGAAAATTGAAAGGAAAAGACCATATCTTGCTCAGATGGTATGGATCCTTCATCAGGATAACGCACCGGCTCATTGTGCCGTCAAGACTCATGAAACAATCACTGAATTAGGCACTGAGGTTATGTCACATCCACCTTATTCACTGGACCTAGCGCCGTGTGGCTTCCACCTATTTCCTGCTGTGAAAAAAGAGCTTCGGGGTCGTTATTTTCAGTGTGATCGAGACCAAAAATTCAAACTCAGAAAGGGGCTTCAAGGAGTGTTCTGAACGTTGGACTGAACACCAGAATCCTTTTATTGTGTCCAAGCGAGTTTACGTTGAAGGTCTATAATGGAATTTAAATAAAGGTGAGCCGTATTTCCCACTAAATTAATAATTCCGGTTATTTTTTGACACCCCCTCGTACTCCCCGCTTCCTTTTGTACTGGTGGCTCCACCTCCCATGACATCTAGTTCAAATGGTTCGAATGGCTCTGAGCGCTATGTGACTAGACTTCCGGGTCATCAGTCCCCTAAAAAAATGGCTCTGAGCACTATGGGTCTCAACTCCTGAGGTCATCAGTCCCCTAGAACGTAGAACTACTTAAACCTAACTAACCTAAGGACATAACACACATCCATTCCAGAGGCAGGATTCGAACCTGCGACTGTAGCGGTCGCGCCGTTCCAGACTGAAGTGCCTAGAACCGCTCGGCCACAACGGTCGGCTGACATCTAGTGGTCAACCCGTATTACATATAAGTGTCCGGGATACTTTTGATCGGATAGTGTACGTATCGGTAGCAAACCGTCAGAACGGAAGTGAGCGGTATCAAAATAGCGGTGTTTACGTAAGCTCGTCACGACCGGGAGACACGATGATTACGGCATCCGCCCTGCCCCTCGCCGCTGGCCAGACGCCGGCTGTAAACACAGCGGTGGCCGCGTGTGGTCGCACCTGCGCCGTGCGCGTTGCCAGGCGACGAGCGAGCGCCGGCGACGTGTCGGGCATACAGCGGGCCGGCCGCCGAGTCGCAGGTGGCCGGCGTCCGCTCGCCGCGTCTCCGGTTGCAGTCGCGTATTACCCGCCAACTGCCTTCCGAGGTCCCAGCTGTCGGGCAGAATTTCAGAGGCCACACGGAATGGTCAATAGACGGCAGTAACATGAAAGAAACATACACTCTGTCGCTCTACGTCCTGTATGAGATCGGTCGTGAAATTTACATATCACATTCAAAATAAGATGTGGTCAAGACGGCTGAAGTGCACTTACAGTGCTGCGGCTCTTCCCCTGCGTGCTGCTGCTGGCAGTTGGTTACCCCTGAGCGGTAGCAGTCGGTGATAGTACTCCTTAGCCAATCAGAATCGCTCAGACTTATGAGGGCCGTTTAATAAATAATGCAACACTTTTCTTATATCGGCCAGTTTCGGCTGAAAAAAAAATGCGGACATCGTGGAATATTCCTGTGTTAGCCCCTATAACTTACCGAGCGAGATGGCGCAGTGGTTAGCACAGTGGATTCGCATTCGGGAGGACGACGGTTCAAACCCACGTCCGGCCTTCCTGATTTAGATTTTCCGTGATTTCTCGAAATCGCTTAAGGCAAATGCCGGGGTGGTTTGTTGGAAATGGCACAGTCGACTTCCTTCTCCATCCTTCCTTAATCCGATAAGACTGATGACTTCGCTGTTTGGTCCCCTTCCGCCAAATCAATCAACCGACCAACCAACCCCTATAGTTTCGTGAAATTACATTGGTGACGGTGCTATACTGTGTTGAGCGTACTGTAAGACATTCAGTAACACACCATCTGATTATTTGACTTGTCGCTCTAACGAAGTAGGCGAGTGTCAGCAATATGTCTCGTGATCTTATCGTGGCGTGTTTATCTTCTGCCGTTAGGTCAGACGATAGAAGTGCCACTTGCACACTTAGAGTAGCAGATTGACAGTGTCCAACTGCAACCAGACCTTGATTAATTTTCACACACATTTATTAAAATAATAACAAACATAAAAATTACTTAACTTGGTTCTGGATGCTATTTACAATTGACAATCTGAAGTTCCTTTGGTATTGGTACGTTAATCTTATTCTCAGATATATCTCTGATATGTAACAAAACTGTCTATACATTTATCTTCATGGCTATGCAGAGGAATATGGTAATCTTATTAGGCGCAGAGAGAAACTTGACTATAAACTGGTACAGACAAATGTAGAACTCGTACCGACTGATGCAGACTGGTACAGACTAATCGGAGGTCTGTACACTCGTTATAATACCTCGCGCCATCATGTACCACTGCGCGAGTGTTGATCTGCGAGGAGAAAAGGTTGTACGTAAGCAGCAATCGCATTGGCTGCGTTACATATTAATACGCGGTTCGGCGGAAGCAGAATTTGGTCCGTGTCTATGGCAGCGCCATCTCGTAGTGCGGAGACGGACGAGCGCTGCGCCTGCGCTGTTGTGCTTAGCGGGGCGCGCTCCAGTGGGAAAGTTGTGTATGCGCTGACTACGCGGAACTATGTACACAACATATACGTATCCTTCAAGATGGCGTTTTTAACGGAGGTGCTTTCCAAGCAAACACCAAAGCATCGCTGATATTCGTAGGGCCTCTTTGGAACGTCTATGGTGACATGACAGTGAGCAAAAGAACGATGACTCGTTGGACTAGGCGTCTGTCATCAACGCAACAACGCCTTCTAAACCTCATTTATCTTTCAACCCGGAGCTCCCATCTGTTTGACTCAATGAAGTATCCACTCAGCGGGAAGCTGTACGTGGACGATGGAGATGTTGCAAGACATTGGTTCCCACGTCCACCAGCACAGTTATACCATGAGAATATGCAGACACTCCCATAAAAGTATCTTAAGGACGTCACACTGAACAGAGATTGTGTTAAAAATAGGGGTTTGTAGCCAAAAGAATGGAAAATTATATGGTTTATTGGAATCATGAATAAAACAGACCTGCTTCCAGAAAAAAAAGAAATTTATTACATTATGTATTGAACGCTCTCGTATAATCTTGATTGTCAGAAATTTTTTGCTCTTTTTTCCGACGTTATAATCATGTTAGGACCTAAGAGCAAAGCTTAATTTGCTGCGACTGAAACTAACAGCATTAGCGTTTATAAACCTTGTCCGTTAAAAATGATTTTTTTTTATTCAAAATAAGCCTCGATTCCTGAAGTAGTTTTTAGGTTGGGTTGTCAAAGCAGAGTTTAAATTTTAAAAATTGCAAATGCTGCTGCAATATAATCATTAAGACTTGTAATCTTATGTTAAGAGTTTAATAGAAACGGACAAATATCACGATTAGAAACTCTGTGTTTGTCTTGGGAAAGCATATCTGACGGTTCGAAAATGCACGGAGTTTTTAATCCAGCATTTGAGAATTAGAGCAGATAGCGACCTTCAAAACAGGTTGCAAATGCGAGGGCTTGTTGGCCAGTAATGCCTCCGAATTTTTATGGTGAGATTTCTTAACACTTTTTGAATAAAACGTATATTATTAGCGTTCTACAACTCTGTTCTTCACGTCAACAAACACAGAAGCGCTAAAAGAAAACTGGTATTAGCATGCTTATTCAAATACAGATACACTCCTGGAAATGGAAAAAAGAACACATTGACACCGGTGTGTCAGACCCACCATACTTGCTCCGGACACTGCGAGAGGGCTATAGAAGCAATGATCACACGCACGGCACAGCGGACACACCAGGAACCGCGGTGTTGGCCGTCGAATGGCGCTAGCTGCACAGCATTTGTGCACCGCCGCCGTCAGTGTCAGCCAGTTTGCCGTGGCATACGGAGCTCCATCGCAGTCTTTAACACTGGTAGCATGCCGCGACAGCGTGGACGTGAACCGTATGTGCAGTTGACGGACTTTGAGTGAGGGCGTATAGTGGGCATGCGGGAGGCCGGGTGGACGTACCGCCGAATTGCTCAACACGTGGGGCGTGAGGTCTCCACAGTACATCGATGTTGTCGCCAGTGGTCGGCGGAAGGTGCACGTGCCCGTCGACCTGGGACCGGACCGCAGCGACGCACGGATGCACGCCAAGACCGTAGGATCCTATGCAGTGCCGTAGGGGACCGCACCGCCAATTCCCAGCAAATTATTGACACTGTTGCTCCTGGGGTATCGGCGAGGACCATTCGCAACCGTCTCCATGAAGCTGGGCTACGGTCCCGCACACCGTTAGGCCGTCTTCCGCTCACGCCCCAACATCGTGAAGCCCGCCTCCAGTGGTGTTGCGACAGGCGTGAATGGAGGGACGAATGGAGACGTGTCGTCTTCAGCGATGAGAGTCGCTTCTGCCTTGGTGCCAATGATGGTCGTATGCGTGTTTGGCGCTGTGCAGGTGAGCGCCACAATCAGGACTGCATACGACCGAGGCACACAGGGCCAACACCCGGCATCATTGTGTGGGGAGCGATCTCCTACACTGGCCGTACACCTCTGGTGATCGTCGAGGGGACACTGAATAGTGCACGGTACATCCAAACCGTCATCGAACCCATCGTTCTACCATTCCTAGACCGGAAAGGGAACTTGCTGTTCCAACAGGACAATGCACGTCCGCACGTATCCCGTGCCATCCAACGTGCTCTAGAAGGTGTAAGTCAACTACCCTGGCCAGCAAGATCTACGGATCTGTCCCCCATTGAGCATGTTTGGGACTGGATGAAGCGTCGTCTCATGTGGTCTGCACGTCCAGCACGAACGCTGGTCCAACTGAGGCGCCAGGTGGAAATGGCATGGCAAGCCGTTCCACAGGACTACATCCAGCATCTCTACGATCGTCTCCATGGGAGAATAGCAGCCTGCATTGCTGCAAAAGGTGGATATACACTGTACTAGTGCCGACATTGTGCATGCTCTGTTGCCTGTGTGTATGTGCCTGTGGTTCTGTCAGTGTGATCATGTGATGTATCTGACCCCAGGAATGTGTCAATAAAGTTTCCCCTTCCTGGGACAATGAATTCACGGTGTTCTTATTTCAATTTCCAGGAGTGTATGTGTAAACAGGCAGAATACGGCACTACGGTCGCCTTAATTAAACAAGTGTCTGGCGCAGTTATCAGATCGGCTACTGCCGCCACAATGGCAAGTTTATCAAGGTTTAAGCGAGTTTGAATGTGGTGTTACAATCGCTGCACGAGCGATGGGACACAGGATCTCCGAGGTAGCGATGAAGTGGGGGTTTTCCCGTTCGACCATTTCACGAGTGTACCGTGAAT
Organism: Schistocerca gregaria; assembly: GCF_023897955.1. Taxonomy (NCBI): domain Eukaryota; kingdom Metazoa; phylum Arthropoda; class Insecta; order Orthoptera; family Acrididae; genus Schistocerca; species Schistocerca gregaria. The sequence continues at coordinate 243,939,798 of NC_064923.1, forward strand.
ATTAGGAATCCGATAAAACATCGAATCCTCGACAGCGGTGAGGTTGGAAAAAGATCCTGCAAGAACGGGACCAACGATGGCAGAAGAGAATCGTTCAGTGTGAAAGAAGTGCAACCCTTCCGTATATTGCTGCAGATTTCAATGCTGGGCCACCAAAAAGTGTCAGCGTGCGAGCCATTCAACAAAACACCATCGATATGGCCTTTCGGAGCCGAATGCCCGCTCTTGTACCCTTGATAACTTCACGGCACAAAGCTTTATGCCTCGCCTTGGCCCGTCAACACCGACATCGGACTGTTGATGACTGAAAATATGTTGCCTGGTCGGACGAGTCTCGTTTCAATTGTTTCGAGCGGATGGACTTGTACGGTATGGCTACAACCTCACGAATACACAGACTCTGCATGGCAGCAGGGGAATGTTGAAGTTGGTGGAGCCTCTGTAATGGTGTGGGGCGTATGCAGCTGGAGTGATATGGGACCCCTGATACGTCTAGATACGACTCTGACAGGTGACACGTACGTAAGCATCTTTCTGATAACCTGCATCAATTCATGTCAATTGTGCATTCACACAGACTTGGGCAATTTCAGTAGGACAATGCGACACCCACACGTCCGGAATTGCTACAGAGTGGCTCCAGGAGCACTCTTCTGAGTTTAAACACTTCCGCTGGCCACCAAACTCCCCAGACATGAACATTATTGAGCGTATCTAGGATGTCTTGCAATGTGCTGTTCAGAAAAGACCTCCACACCCTCGTATTATTACGGATATATGTTCAGGCCTGGCGGATTTATGGCGTTAGTTCCCTCCAGCACAACTTCAGACACTATTCGAGTCCATGCCACGTAGTTTTGCGGCATTTCTGCGAGCTCGCGGGTCCCTATGCGATATTAGGCAGGTGCACCAGTTTCTTCGGCTCTTCAGTGTTTTTCCAGCTCTCTGTCACTAGAGGGCTCTGAATTGCAGCGAATAACGTGGCGATGCTGACAGACCCCTTAAAATGCCTAAAGAAAACATTTATAGGTTACTAAATTCTCGCTATTCATGCAGTCAATTTGAGTGTCAGGCATGATGCTTTGATTTGTTTCTTCCTTATTATTCACTTTTAATAACATAGTTTGCAGACGGTGTCCACGTATACCACTGAATGAATCGGCAAAATTATATCTGCATCTACATCTATATGACTACTCTGCAATTCACATTTAAGTGCTTGGCAGAGGGTTCATCGAACCACAATCATACTATCTCTCTACTATTCCACTCCCCAACAGCGAGTGGGAAAAACGAACACCTAAACCTTTCTGTTCGAGCTCTGATTTCTCTTATTTTATTTTGATGATCATTCCTACCTATGTAGGTTGGGCTCAACAAAATATTTTCGCATTCGGAAGAGAATGTTGGTGACTGAAATTTCGTAAAAAGGTCTCGCCGCGACGAAAAACGTCTATGCTGTAATGACTTCCATCCCAACTCGTGTATCATATCTGCCACACTCTCTCCCCTATAACGTGATAATACAAAACGAGCTGCCCTTTTTTGCACCCTTTCGATGTCCTCCGTCAATCCCACCTGGTAAGGATCCCACACCGCGCAGCAATATTCTAACAGAGGACGAACGAGTGTAGTGTAAGCTGCCTCTTTAGTGGACTTGTTGCATCTTCTAAGTGTCCTGCCAATGAAACGCAACCTTTGGCTCGCCTTCCCGACAATATTATCTATGTGATCCTTCCAACTGAAGTTGTTCGTAATTTTAACACCCAGGTACTTAGTTGAATTGACAGCCTTGTGAATTGTACTATTTATCGAGTAATCGAATTCCAACGGATTTCTTTTGGAACTCATGTGGATCATCTCACACTTTTCGTTATTTAGCGTCAACTGCCACCTGACACACCATACAGCAATCTTTTCTAAATCGCTTTGCAACTGATACTGGTCTTCGGATGACGTTACTAGACGGTAAATTACAGCATCATCTGCGAACAATCTAAAGGAACTGCTCAGATTGTCACCCAGGTCATTTATATAGATCAGGAAGAGCAGAGGTCCCAGGACGCTTCCCTGGGGAACACCTGATATCACTTCAGTTTTACACATAGTCCCTGTCTCGTGGGCCCCTACCACCACGGCACAGCGCGTCCCCAGGTTGCAGATAGGGAAACGGCCTTCAGATATGAAGGGTAGCTGCGAATACAAAAAATAAGCACTCGCGGACAGCCGGTGGGGAGCAGGCGATGGCACGATCAACCATCCCTGTTTCGTCTTCTCTTTCTATCAAATCTATTCATCAAGAATCAGCAATATTAATGGGTATGGGCCCCTTTGAAGTAAAATATTACGGAGTTATCCTATTCAGATCTCCGGGCGGAACCTACTTCGAAGAGATTCAGGCCGAAAGGAACTTTCAGGTTGGGAACATGGAACGTTAAAAGTTTGAACAGGCCAGGAACTTTCCAGACATTATTAGACGAATTAGATAGATGTAGACATTACAGCTATTCAAGAAACTCGTTGGCAGGGGGAGAGTAGTATAAAGAGGAGTAACTATACATTTTTCTATGGAGGTGCGGAAGCTCACAGTTTCGGAATAGGTTTCGCAGTTCAGAGAAGAGTGCTTCACGCAATCAGAGATATAAGGTTCATTAGTGACGACTGTCAGTTATAGTGTTGTCCGGCAGGTGGAATAGACTACTAGTAGTTAATGTACACACAGCAATTGAGGACACTGAAGAGGTTGTTAAAGACGGCTTTTATGAAGAACTGGATCAACTGTGGGATGAGTTCTCCTCGTACGATACAAAATTAATCATAGGTGATTTTAATACAGCAGAACCCTAGATACCTGAGACAATGTTAACGGAAGTAAGAGATGCAATCAACAAATTGAAAAACCATAAAGCACCAGGATCAGGTTGCATAACTGCAGAATTAGTTAAAAATGGGGAACAGAAATTGGTGGAAGTAATTCACAAAGTAATAACTAAAGTATGGAACTCAGAGATGATACCTGAAGAGTAGCAGGAGTCCATTTTGATCCCAATTTTTAAGAAGGGCGACAAAATGGATTGTAGTAATTATAGCGGGATATCGCTATTACCAGCATGTTTCAAAATTTTCTCCAATTCTCTGCTAAGCAGGCTTACACAATATGCAGGTGAAATTGTGGGGGATTACGAAGGAGGAACAGATGAACTAGAGACCAAATATTCATCCTGCGTCAAATTTTGGAAAAGTAATAGGAATACAATAAACCAGTTCATAATCTTTTCATAGATTTTACAAAAGCATATAATTCAGTATTGCAACCAAAATTGTACAGAATTCCTTAGGAATCAAAATTATATGGAATTCTTTTGGAACTTGGAATAACAAAGAAGTATGTTAGGCTTATAGAAGCGAGTTTGAAAAACATAAAATGTAGAGTACGCGTGGGGAAATTGGAGTCAGAAGAATTTGTAATAAAGAACGGACTTAAGCAGGGAGATCCCCTGTCTCCGCTACTTTTTAATTTAGTCCTAGAATATATTGTACGAATGGCAGCAGATAATGCAGAAGATGTGGAGTTAAATGGAAATATTAAGATATTAGGGTATGCAGATGATCTAAACATCATTAGCGATAGGAAAGAATCTGTAACAGCAAATGCGAATGCGTTAATCAAGGTGGTGGTGGTGGTTAGTGTTTAACGTCCCGTCGACAACGAGGTCATTAGAGACGGAGCGCAAGCTCGGGTTAGGGAAGGATTGGGAAGGAAATCGGCCGTACCCTTTCAAAGGAACCATCCAGGCATTTGCCTGAAACGATTTAGGGAAATCACGGAAAACCTAAATCAGGATGGCCGGAGACGGGATTGAACCGTCGTCCTCCCGAATGCGAGTCCAGTGTGCTAACCACTGCGCCACCTCGCTCGATAATCAAGGCTAGTGAAGATGTAGGTCTGAGGATCAGTGAGGACAAAACTAAATACCAAGTAACTACTAGAATGCCAACAACCGTAGATTAGGAAATGTTAAGAGTACGAGACATGCAGTTTGAAAAAGTGAACACGTTTAAGTATCTAAGCGTGGATATCATTTCGAGAAATTAGATTGAATCCGAACTGAAGAAGAGATTACGGGCGGGAAATGTTTGCTACTTCTAGCTGAATAGATTACTTTCATCACGGATATTATCTAGGAATTTAAAGATTAGAAATTAAAAAGCTTTTATTTTTCCCAGTTATGCTGTATGGGTGTGAGACTTGGTCTCTCACTGTGCAAAATGAAAAGCCGTTTCGAGTATTTGAAAACAAAATTTTGAGGAAATTTTCGGAGCAAAAACGGGATGACATTTTCGGAGAGTGGCGAAAACTGCATAACGAAGAGGTTCACGAACTCTATTCAAGCCCTGACATAATCAGTATTATTAAATCACGTAGGCTGCGATGGGTGGGTCACGTAGCTCGAATGGATGAGGGCAGGGCAGCGCGCAGAGTACTGGTAGGGCAGCTAGAAGGAAAACGTCCTGTGGAGAGACCGAGGCGTAGATGAGAGGCTGATTTGAGGAGCCGAGGAGCCTAGGTATTGAAGGTGAATGGAAGGAAATAGCTCAAGACAGTGACAGATGGCGAAAATACGTTGCTGCGGTAATGGACTTTCGAGTCCGGTATGATCAGTGAGTGTGTGTCAGTGTGAGTGTGGCCGATGAGTGAGCGGCAGCTTCTGTCTGCTGCTGTTGTGATGGCGCCTGGTGCTGCTCAGGCCGGCAGCCTGTGTTGACGCCGGCGGCGATGGCTCCCACTCGGGAGACGGCCCTTTGGCTTTGCACACAGCCGTGGTCGCGGCATGTGGTGTCTCCTGCTCTCGGAAAGAAGTTGGTCAGTGACTGGCGCTGTCTCACTAGGAATTCAGCGCCGGTGGCGGCAGTCACGGATGACAAAGTCTGCAGGGCTATGAAACCAAGTCCCGTGAAGGACCTGCTGCAGACGGCAAGTGCAGCCCGTCTCGAACCCACTGCTGCAGCTGACAGAGCCCATTCGTCTCTCCGTCTAACGTCACTCTGGTGTCATGATGGTACTGCTGGCTTCCGGCGATGATATGTGATCCCTAACCCTACGTATTTATATGCCTCTAGTGCGCATTTCTTTCACTAAAACCTGGCGCCTAGTCACGTTCCCGCCCTGGAGTAGTGACACCGCTCCACTTACTGCTTGGTTATCGCAGCACTGCACTGTATACGACTGAGCTCGTCTATCCTCGTTGCGCTATCCACTGGCGTGTCTGTTATTGTGATCCACACGTCACCACACCTTCGGCTACCGAACAGTGGTTGTTAATGCAACGCTCTTCGGCGCTTCCATACTATTTCTTTTTTATTCTTGTTAAGGACTAATATTATTCTGAGCAAAGGCTGGATCGCAGCACTGCACAGCAAACGGACTCCTTTGCATAGATTCCCCCATCAATTTTGTAGGACAGTCTATTCCTTCGCTTCTGGAGATCCTGGTAACTATTTCATGAATTTGCCTGGTTCCGGAATGAATAACTTATCGACAACACACCGAGGCGCCCCTAAAAAATATGGCAAAAAGTTTAGCAAGGACAGGATTGCAGTGGGGGTGGGTGGTGCTGGGTGGAGGGGAGAATACAAGCTCACACAATTTTCGTTTATTTTCTTTTGGCAACATTGTCTTCCAGGAAGGCGTGAGACACGGATAGAAGACGCTACTACTAACATCAGATTTGAAAAAGTTGCAATAATTTAAAAATAAGAAATAAAATACATAATATCAATGAATATCCAGAATACCAATCAAATGTCAGTCATTTGTTTTCCTTCTTAGAAACCAACAGGCAGTAGATTTAGCAACATCATGCATCAACTGCAGAAAATGTTACAATATATGTCACACAGTCACAGTTCAACGCCTATACGATACAATCTAGTACCCAACAGCTTTTCTTAGAAAGTAATACAACTTAACTTTACACATTTTTCCGAAGCATCTTACAAATGCTAAAAAAAAGGCCATTACAAATACAGATTCGATAGTTTAGATTTCCAACTCTTGCACAGTTAACAAAACTAGCAGGAAGAAAGGTTACAAATGACAAGTCGACATTAGCGATTTGGTTCAAATTTCATTCATCGCCAATTCAGTGATCCGAGCCAATGTTTCTAATTACACCCTAAACGCTGATCGACGGAACAAATAAGCCATCAAGTAAGTCCTAACTGCCCAAGCAAGTCATGTGCTAAGAGCACGCAAAATCACAATTTCCTTTATCAGACATCTCCACAGGCTAATTTTACAAAAGTAGCAACCTGGGTTAACGTTCTATCCAAGGACACAAAGACATGCACAAGCATAACAACTTTTGTGTCGTATTCCAGGGGATAAACAACTGTAATTAGTCAGTATCTGACACATGAAAAGATAAACAACAGCTCGCTAACTTAACTAGAAAGCTCAGTTAGAATAACAACCTAACCAGTTAACACATTTGTGGAGCCGGCCGCTGTGGCCGAGTAGATCTAGGCGCTTCAGTCTGGAACCGCGTGACTGCTACGATCCCAGGTTCGAATCCTGCCTCGGGCATGGATGTGTGTGATGTCCTTAGCCTAGTTAGGTTTAAGTAGTTCTAAGTTATAGGAGTCTGATGACCTCATATGGTAAGTCCCATAGTGCTCAGAGCCATTTGAACCATAAATGAATAATTAAGGAAACTAGTAACTACAAATGATAAATGCTTTTTCTGCTTACACATTTACTTTGGATTAAAACCCCTTTATACAGGATGTTAAGAAAAGGTACGGCCAAACTTTCAGGAAACATTCCTCACACACAATGAAAGAAAATATGTTATGTGGACATGAGCCCGGAAACACTTTCTTTCCATGTTAGAGCTAATTTTATTACTTCTCTTCAAATCACATTAATCATTGAATGGAAACACACAGCAACAGAACATACCATCGTGACTTCAAACACTTTGTTACAGGAAATGTTCAAAATGTCCTCCGTTAGAGAGGATACATGCATCAACCCTCCGTCGCATGGAATCCCTGATGCGCTGATGGAGCCCTGGAGAATGGCGTATTGTATCACAGCCGTCCACAATACGAGCACGAAGAGTCTCTACATTTGGTACCGGGGTTGCGTAGACAAGAGCTTTCAAATGCCCCCATAAATGAAATTCAAGAGGGTTGAGGTCAGGAGAGCGTGCAGCCCATGGAATTGGTCCGCCTCTGCCAATCCCTCCCCCCATGAACCATGGACCTTGCCGTTGGTGGGGAGGCTTGCGTGCTTCAGCGATACAGATGGCCGTACCGTAGGTGCAACCACAACGGAGGGGTATCTGTTGAGAGGCCAGACAAACGTGTGGTTCCTGAAGAGGGGCAGCAGCCTTTTCAGTAGTTGCAAGGGCAACAGTCTGGATGATTGACTGATCTGGCCTTGCAACATTAACCAAAACGGCGTTGCTGTGCTGGTACTGCGAACGGCTGAAAGCAAGGGGAAACTACAGCCGTAATTTTTCCCGAGGACATGCAGCTTTACTGTATGATTAAATGATGATGGCATCCTCTTGGGTAAAATATTCCGGAGGTAAAATAGTCCCCCATTCGGATCTCCGGGCGGGGACTACTCAAGAGGATGTTGTTATCAGGAGAAAGAAAACTGGCGTTCTACGGATCGGAGCGTGGAATGTCAGATCCCTTAATCGGGCAGGTAGGTTAGAAAATTTAAAAAGGGAAATGGATAGGTTAAAGTTAGATATAGTGGGAATTAGTGAAGTTCGGTGGCAGGAGGAACAAGACTTCTGGTCAGGTGATTACAGGGTTATAAACACAAAATCAAATAGGGGTAATGCAGGAGTAGGTTTAATAATGAATAGGAAAATAGGAATGCGGGTAAGCTACTACAAACAGCATAGTGAACGCATTATTGTGGCCAAGATAGATACGAAGCCCACACCTACTACAGTAGTACAAGTTTATATGCCAACTAGCTCTGCAGATGACGAAGAAATTGAAGAAATGTACGATGAAATAAAAGAAATTATTCAGATAGTGAAGGGAGACGAAAATTTAATAGTAATGGGTGACTGGAATTCGAGTGTAGGAAAAGGGAGAGAAGGAAACATAGTAGGTGAATATGGATTGGGGCTAAGAAATGAAAGAGGAAGCCGCCTAGTAGAATTTTGTACAGAGCACAACTTAGTCATAGGTAACACTTGGTTTAAGAATCATGAAAGAAGGTTGTATACGTGGAAGAACCCTGGAGATACTAAAAGGTATCAGATAGATTATATAATGGTAAGACAGAGATTTAGGAACCAGGTTTTAAGTTGTAAGACATTTCCAGGGGCAGATGTGGACTCTGACCACAATCTATTGGTTATGACCTGTAGATTAAAACTGAAGAAACTGCAAAAATGTGGGAAATTAAGGAGATGGGACCTGGATAAACTGAAAGAACCAGAGGTTGTACAGAGTTTCAGGGAGAGCATAAGGGAACAATTGACAGGAATAGGGGAAAGAAATACAGTAGAAGAAGAATGGGTAGCTCTGAGGGATGAAGTAGTGAAGGCAGCATAGGATAAAGTAGGTAAAAAGACGAGGGCTGCTAGAAATCCTTGGGTAACAGAAGAAATATTGAATTTAATTGATGAAAGGAGAAAATATAAAAATGCAGTAAATGAAGCAGGCAAAAAGGAATACAAACGTCTCAAAAATGAGATCGAGAGGAAGTGCAAAATGGCTAAACAGGGATGGCTAGAGGATAAATGTAAGGATGTAGAGGCTTATCTCACTAGGGGTAAGATAGATACTGCCTACAGGAAAATTAAAGAGACCTTTGGAGAGAAGAGAACCACGTGTATGAATATCAAGAGCTCAGATGGCAACCCAGTTCTAAGCAAAGAAGGGAAGGCAGAAAGGTGGAAGGAGTATATAGAAGGTTTATACAAGGGTGATGTACTTGAGGACAATATTATGGAAATGGAAGAGGATGTAGATGAAGACGAAATGGGTGATACGATATTGCGTGAAGAGTTTGACAGAGCACTGAAAGACCTGAGTCGGAACAAGGCCCCCGGAGTAGACAACATTCCATTAGAACTGCTGACGGCCTTGGGAGAGCCAGTCATGACAAAACTCTACCAGCTGGTGAGCAAGATATATGAGACAGGCCAAATACCCTCAGACTTCAAGAAGAATATAATAATTCCAATCCCAAAGAAAGCAGGTGCTGACAGATGTGAAAATTACCGAACTATCAGTTTAATAAGTCACAGCTGCAAAATACTAACGCGAATTCTTTACAGACGAATGGAAAAACTGGTAGATGCGGACCTCGGGGAGGATCAGTTTGGATTCCATAGAAATGTTGGAACACGTGAGGCAATACTGACCTTACGACTTATCTTAGAAGAAAGATTAAGAAAAGGCAAACCTACGTTTCTAGCATTTGTAGACTTAGAGAAAGCTTTTGACAATGTTGACTGGAATACTCTTTTTCAAATTCTAAAGGTGGCAGGGGTAAAATACAGGGAGCGAAAGGCTATTTACAATTTGTACAGAAACCAGATGGCAGTCATAAGAGTCGAGGGGCATGAAAGGGAAGCAGTGGTTGGGAAAGGAGTGAGACAGGGTTGTAGCCTCTCCCCAATGTTATTCAATCTGTATATGGAGCAAGCAGTAAAGGAAACAAAAGAAAAATTTGGAGTAGGTATTAAAATTCATGGAGACGAAGTAAAAACTTTGAGGTTCGCCGATGACATTGTAATTCTGTCAGAGACGGCAAAGGACTTGGAAGAGCAGTTGAACGGAATGGACAGTGTCTTGAAAGGAGGATATAAGATGAACATCAACAAAAGCAAAACGAGGATAATGGAATGTAGTCCAATTAAATCGGGTGATGCTGAGGGAATTAGATAAGGAAATGAGACACTTAAAGTAGTAAAGGAGTTTTGCTATTTGGGGAGCAAAATAACTGATGATGGTCGCAGTAGAGAGGATATAAAATGTAGACTGGCAATGGCAAGGAAAGCGTTTCTGAAGAAGAGAAATTTGTTAACATCGAATATAGATTTAAGTGTCAGGAAGTCATTTCCGAAAATATTTGTTTGGAGTGTAGCCATGTATGGAAGTGAAACATGGACGATAACTAGTTTGGACAAGAAGAGAATAGAAGCTTTCGAAATGTGGTGCTACAGAAGAATACTGAAGATAAGGTGGATAGATCACGTAACTAATGAGGAGGTATTGAATAGGATTGGGGAGAAGAGAAGTTTGTGGCACAACTTGACTAGAAGAAGGGATCGGTTGGTAGGACATGTTTTGAGGCATCAAGGGATCACAAATTTAGCATTGGAGGGCAGTGTGGAGGGTAAAAATCGTAGAGGGAGACCGAGAGATGAGTACACCAAGCAGATTCAGAAGGATGTAGGTTGCAGTAGGTACTGGGAGATGAAGAAGCTTGCACAGGATAGAGTAGCATGGAGAGCTGCATCAAACCAGTCTCAGGACTGAAGACCACAACAACAACAACTGCCAATCCATCGGTCACCGAATCTATTGTTGAGAAGCGTACGAACACTTCGACTGAAACGTGCAGGAGCTCCATCGTGCATGAACCACATGTGTCGTATTTGTAAAGGTACATGCTCTAGCAGCACAGTAGAGTAACCCGTATGAAATCATTGCGATAAAATCGAGGAAGTACAGTACATACTGACGAAACTAAAATGAGCTCTAACATGGAAATTAAGCGTTTCCGGACACATGTCCACATAACATCTTTTCTTTATTTGTGTGTGAGGAATGTTTCCTGAAAGTTTGGCCATACCTTTTTGTAACACCCTGTATATTACAAATGTTTGAATATCAATGTCCGATGGACATAAAGATATACAAATGGATTTCCTAACTAATATGACTGATCAGTTGCCCAAATCAGCCCCTTTTTATACCCACACGGTTTAATATAAATAAAGCGAAATGACTGAAATCATTTACGTACCAAATACTAGAAGACACTACTTTCACCGATGATCTATAGTGATGTGCACCCTCAGTGGAAATAAAAATTACGTGATCACAACGTTTAGCTTTATAACCATAATAAGCCAAAGCAATTAGCAATATCAACGTATATAATGAGTCCGGTGCGTCGGAGTGATGGTTCTCACATACGTCTGCGACGATAGAAGAACTCCCTCCAGCCACAAAACACACTACTGGCCATTAAAATTACTACACCAAGAAGAAATGCAGATGATAAACGGGTATTCATTGGACAAATATGTTATACTAGGACTGACATTCATTTCCACGCAGTTTGGGAACATAGATCCTGAGAAATCGGTACCCAGAACAACCACCTCTGGCCGTAATAACTGCCTTGATACGTCTGGGCATTGAGTCAAACAGAGCTTGGATGCCGTGTACAGGTAAAGCTGCCCATGCGGCTTCAACACGATACCACAGTTCATCAAGAATAGTGACTGCCGTATTGTGACGAGCCAGTTGCTCGGCCACCAGTGACCAGACGTTTTCAATTGGTGATAGATCTGAAATGTAACGTCCACTGTTCACAGTGCTGTCAACGCAAACAAGAAGTGACCGAGACGTGTAACCAATGGCACCCCATACCATCGCGCGGGGTGATACGCCAGTGTGGCGATGACGAATACTCGCTTCCAATGTGCGTTCTCCGCGATGTTGCCAAACACGGATGCGATCCTCATGATGCTGTAAACAGGACCTAGATTCATCCGAAAAATTGACGTTTTGCCATTCGTGCACCCAGGTTTGTCGTTGAGTACACCATCGCAGGCGCTCCTGTCTGTGATGCAGCCTCAAGGGTAACCGCAGCCATGGTCTCCGAGCTGATAGTCCATACTGCTGCAAACGTCGTCGAACTGTACGTGCAGATGGTTGTTGTCTTGCAAACGTCCCCATCTGGTGACTCAGGGATCGAGACGTGGCTGCACGATTCGTTACAGCCACGCGAATAAGATGCCTGTCATCTCGACTGCTAGTGATACGAGGCCGTTGGGATCCAGCACGGCGTTCCGTATTACCCTCCTGAACCCACCGACTCCAAATTCTGCTAACAGTCATTGGATCTCGACCAACGCGAGCAGCATGTCGCGATACGATAAACCGCAATTTCGATAGGCTACAATCCGACCTTTATCAAAGTCGGAAACGTGATGATACGCATTTCTCCTCCTTACACGAGGCATCATAACAACATTTCACCAAGCAACGCAGGTCTACTGCTGTTTGTGTATGAGAAATCGGTTGGAAACTTTCCTCATGTCAGCACGTTGTAAGTGTCGCCACCGGCGCCAACCTTGTGTGAATGCTCTGAGAAGCTGGTCATTTTCATATCACAGAATCTTCTTCCTGGTGGCTCAATTTCGCGTCTGTAGCACGTCATCTTCGTGGTGTAGCGATTTTAATGGCCAGTAGTGTAAAACCTCTTTCATACACTAGGACGGCAGAATGCATTCCTCTGACTAGTATGAGCTAATACTGTCTTCTTTTTTCTGTGTTCTATAGACGAGAAACACGATCTCTCAGCCAAAAGGACGGAATTCAGGTAACCTCTCTACGTGAGTTTAGACAGAGGAAGTGCTCTCAATCACTGATGCTGCATACTCAATGACGACTCCCTACATGGAGGCGAATTCCAGAATGAGATAAGTTCGCAACAGTACAGTGCTTAACCGTTCTAACTATAAACTCTCCTGAAAGAAAGACAGCAAGTGCTTCTGTACCAACAGAAGCTGATACTAAGGGACCGTCAAACACGAGTGCTCAAAATTGAAGACGACGTTCTCTCCACTGCTGGCTTCCTAGCTAAGCTCGATCCTCTCCCTCGTAATTACAGAAGGCGAATCGTGATCGTGTTCTCGAAATCGCAGAATATTCTCCCTCTCTACAGTTTCTTCCGAACGCCGACCAACCATGTTTTACTCTTTTGTCGTCAGCGCAGAAAGTTTGCGAGAAAATGCCTGTTGTTATTGTTGTGGTCTTCAGTCCTGAGACTGTTTGATGCAGCTCTCCATGCTACTCTATCCTGCGCAAGCTGCTTCATCTCCAAGTACGTACTGAATCTGCTTAGTGTATTCACCTCTTCGTCTCCCTCTACGATTTTTACCCTCCACGCTGCCCTCCAGTACTAAATTGGTGATCCCTTCATGCCTCAGAACATGTCCCACCAACCGATCCCTTTTCTAGTCAAGTTGTGCCACAAACTCCTCTTCTCCCCAATTCTATTCAATACCTCCTCATTAGTTATGTGATCTACTCATCTAATCTTCAGCATTCTTCTGAAGCACCACATTTCGAAAGCTTATATTCTCTTCTTCTCTAAGCTATTTATCGTCCACGTTTCACTTCCATACATGGCTAGTCTCCATACAAATACTTTCAGAAACGACCTCCTGACACTTAAATCTATACTCGATGTTAACAAATATCTCTTCTTCAGAAACGCTTTCCTTGCCATTGCCAGTCTACATTTTATATCCTCTCTACTTCGATCATCATCAGTTATTTCTCTCCCCAAATAGCAACACTCCTTTACTACGTTAAGTGTCTCATTTCCTTATCTAATTCCCTCAGCATCACCCGACTTAATTCGACTACATTCCATTATCCTAGTTTTGCTTTTGTTGATCTTCATCTTATATCCTCCTTTCAAGACACTGTCCATTCAGTCAACTGCTCTTCCAAGTCCTCTGCTGTCTCTGACAGAACTACAATGTCATCGGCGAACCTGAAAGTTTTTATTTCTTGTCCATGGATTTTAATACCTACTGCGAACTTTTCTTTTGTTTCCTTTACTACTTGCTGAATATACAGATTGAATAGCATCATGGAGAGGCTACAACCCTGTCTCACTCCCTTCCCAACCACTGCTTCCCTTTCATGCCCCTCAACTCTTATAACTGCCATCTGCTTTCTGTACAAATAGTAAACAGCGTTTCGCTCCCTGTATTTTGCCCCTGCCACCTTCAGAATTTAGAAAAGAGTATTCCAGTCAACATTGTCAAAAGCTTTCTCTAAGTCTACAAATGCTCGAAACGTAGGTTTGCCTTTCCTTAATCTTTCTTCTAAGATACGTCGTAGGGTCAGTATTGCCTCACGTGTTCCAACATTTCTACGGAATCTAAACTGATCTTCCCCGAGGTCGGCTTCTACCAGTTTTTCCATTCGTCTGTAAAGAATTCGCGTTCGTATTTTGCAGCTGTGACTTATTAAACTGATAGTTCGATAATTTTCACATCTGTCAACACCTGCTTTCTTTGGGATTGGAATTATTATATTCTTCTTGAAGTCTGAGGGAATTTCGCCTGTCTCATACATCGTGCTCACTAGATAGTAGTTTTGTGAGGACTGGCTCCCCCAAGGCTGCCAGTAGTTCTAATGGAATGTTGTCTACTCCCGGGGCCTTGTTTCGACTTAGGTCTTTCAGTGCTCTGTCAAACTCTTCACGCAGTATCATATCTCCCATTTCATTTCCATCTAACTCCTCTTCAATTTCCATAAAATTGTCCTCAACAACAACGCCCGTGTATAGACCCTCTATATACTCCTTCCACCTTTCTGCTTTCCCTTGTTTGCTTAGAACTGGGTTTCCATCTGAGCTCTTGATATTCGTGTAAGTGTTTCTCTTTTCTTCAAAGGTCTCTTTCATTTTCCTGTAGGCAGTATCTATCTCACACGTCGTGAGATAAGCCTCTAGATCCTTACATTTGTCCTCTAGCCATCTCTGCTTAGCCATTTTGCACTTCCTGTCGATCTCATTTTTGGGCCGTTTGTATTCCTTTCTGCCTGCTTCATTTACTGCATTTTTATATTTTCTCCTTTCATCAATTAAATTCAATATTTCTTCTGTTACCCAAGGATTTCTACTAGCCCTCGTCTTTTTCCCTACTTGATGCTCTGTTGCCTTCATTGTTTCATTCCTCAAAGCTACCCATTCTTCTTCTACTGTATTTCTTTCCCCCATTCGTGTCAGTTCTTTCCTGATGCTCTCTCTGAAACTCTGTACAACCTCTGGTTCTTTCAGTTTATCCAGATCCCATCTCCTTCAATTCCCACTTTTTTGCAATTTCTTCAGTTTTAATCTACAGTCCATAACCAATAGATTGTGCTCAGAGTTCACATCTGCCCCTGGAAATGTCTTACAATTTAAAACCTGGGTCCTAAATCTCTGTCTTACCATTATATAATCTATATGAAACCTTCTAGTATCTCCTGGGTTCTTCCATGTATACAACCTTCTTTCATGATTCTTAAACCAAGTGTTAGCTATGATTAAGTTATGCTCTGTGCAAAATTCTACCAGGCGGATTCCTCTTTAATTTCTTAGCCCCAATCGATATTCACGTACTACGTTTCCTTCGCTTCCTTTTCCTACTGTCGAATTGCAGCCACCCATGACTATTAAATTTTCGTCTCCCTTCACTAGCTGAATAATTCCTTTTATCTCATCACACATTTCATCAATTTCTTCATCATCTGCAGAGCTAGTTGGCATATAAGCTTGTACTACTGTACTAGTTGTGGGCTTCTTGTCTATCTTGGCCACAATAATGCGTTCACTATGCTGTTTGTAGTAGCTTACCCGCATTCCTATTTTCCTATTCATTATTAAACCTACTCCTGCATTCCCCGGATTTGATTTTGTATTTATAACCCTGCATTCACCTGACCAAAAGTCTTGTTCCTCCTGCCACCGAACTTCACTAATTCCCACTATATCTATCTTTAAGCTACCTGCTTGGTTAAGGGATCTGACATTCCGCTCCGATCCGTAGAACGCCAGTTTTCTTTGTCCTGATAACGACGTGCTCTCGAGTAGTCCCCGCCCGGAGATCCGAATGGGGGACTATTTCACCTCCGGAATACTTACCCAAGAGGACGCCATCATCATTTAATCATACAGTAAAGCTGCATGCCGTTAATTAGGAATACATAAAATGGTACGCTTCCGAGGTAATGCTTCCTCATTCCTCTCTGCCGCGTCTGAGATTTTCTGAGTTTCCGAAGTATTATCTGGTTATCCCTTCGGCCCCGCTACAATATCGGCCGGCCGGCCGCTGTATTGTTCTTCAGCGCTCAGGTGCCCCAACCGTCCTACTTGCCTACTTCCTGTGATCAGCAACACATCTGTGCGGGCTTTTCCACCCAGGGCTTGAGTTACGTCTGGCGTTTCGTTTCCAACAACTATTTACAAGGTGTACGTGAGAGTGTCAGTCTTCTGTAAATATTCATTTATACGATGTACAACCTATCAAATGATACCTAATTCCTGTTCTAAATCACGGTAAAGTGTGTAGATGAGTGCTTGTAAGCTGCGAAATTATAACCTCCTTACACATTGTATATAACGCCTGGAAGAAATATTCAAAAATGAATTACTGTTGTGCCGTGAATTAATACTTTAACGGCACACTTTAATTCCTGCTCTACCTCGCAATTGTGGTCGGTGCTGCTCCCGAAATTCTGATGTGCCTGAAGGCGCGCATAACTGCTGGTTGCTGAGTGCAGATGAGGCCAAACCCAACTCAGTCTGACTGCTATATATTGCCAACTGACTTTAATTAATTAACAGAAAAGAATGGCCCTGAATTGCAAGAAATCCTAACAATAAAACAAATCCAAAAAAATATGAAATAAAAGAAATATGAAACTACCTGCAACTCTGTTAACTGCCTAAACTCATTTCAGCCACGAATCCCAACAGTGCAAACTTCATTCTTTTTCATAAGTTTCTTACCTCACAGAAAATCTTCATAACACGAACTACAGCAACAACAGCAAGTAGCAACTACAGCCAGCTAAATAAAAAGATTCTAACTACTGTGGACTCTACTAGGAGGCATATGGTTAGCGAAAGAAAGATTTTGTTGAAGAACAAACAAAGTATTTGGAAAATTTTACCTTATTCATGTGACATCCAGTTCCAAAAATTATATAGTTGCCAATAATTTCCCTGCCCAAACATTATCAACCAAACATTCATCATCATTCATTTCCTTGCGTTTTTTTTTCGTATAAACACATCATTTCATCTCACTTAACAATGCGGGTCCACCCAATACAAAATCGCCACTAAGAAATCATGTCCACAGACTTCATTACCTGCTCGCTAACTGCAAGTCCGCTCAGCCACAAAATCTCTTGCCGAGGGCGCTAAGCACAGTCAGCGATATTAACGCAGTCTATATAAAAACAGGCTACTTACAATATGTGTACCGTTACTGCCCTACGTACGTTGTAAGTTTTTGATCTCAAAGGGGCTGTGTGTTAGGTTAGTGCTTTCTTAATATCTCCTAGTATGTTCCATCTCATGTAAGCGCTCAGGGCACTACGTTGTTCTTAATTTTTTCAGTAAACGTAATTTACATTTAATTAAAAGTTTAAATCCGCATAATCCCCATATACCTTCCAATCACACTGTTTTCTACGCCACACTGTTCCCCCAACACGCCAAAAACGATAAGCTTCAACTTCAGTACATTCATTGATCTTTCTCCTAAATGATTCCTGACCAGGCAGTAGTATTTTATCGTCATTGTTTCTGCAAGAATTAGTAATATATTCAATCTTTTTGCACGAGTCTTCGTAATTTTCCACTTTTAAGAAAATTCAGAGAAAGAAACTCAGCTGAACTGATGATCTAGCAGGCCAATTTATTGTACCACCCCTTCCGACCTAGAGATAATTGTAACTTAGATTTAAAACTTTCCTAATTATTCGTAATTAAGGTGCTGTGCAATCATCGTGCTGGAATCGCGTAATCCTACGTCCATGAAGCAATAGCGGAAATTGATCCTCCAGAAAATTTAGGAACTTTTTGTTCGTCCGTAACGCCATCAACAGAGACCACAATTTTGCAGTTACTCATTAGGTGCTAACTGATCGAGGACACTGATGTTTAACGTCACGCGACGAAGAAGGGTTTACTTGGTTCCAGTAATACACGTTATGTTTATGGAATCTACCATGATTCGTGAAGGTTGGTTTATCTAAGAACAATGCACGCCAAAAAATTGGATTTACTTCTGTTTGTCCACAAAACCACCGACGAATAATAGGCTGTTGTGAAAAACATTGCAATGATGCATCAAAATATTATTGCGATGAATTTATTGACGCCGTAGTATTCTGAGAGGATTAATCTGTGATTTCTAGCATTGCGAGCAGTATATTTAGAATTTAGGTTAAAGCACAATAATAGCAACAAACACTTCATTCTCATTATTCCTCCGGTTACAGTTTTTCAACGGAAAGTTTTGTTGAAGAAAATAGTTGCTCAGCAACTTTTAGCAAGACGGCTGCTGGAGTAGAAACATTGTCTTCTGTATAACGTCATACGCAACGAAAGTCGAAGCAGTTAGTAATTACAATGTTATGTTCCAGAACATATTTTTGGAACGTGGTGTGTTTCTTCCCAACAGACATCCAAAGTAAGAATTGAAATGTTCGTTTCATCCATTACAGGTTGAGGCGTTAAGCCAAGAGTACTGCCTTGAGAGTTGAACGTCTCGCTGCAGGAAAACACCATAACATGGATACAAACTGCCGATTTCCTGTTGCCTTACAACCACCAACAAACGTTTACCTACCAATCAGTTACCACAGTGGCACAGGAAACAGAAAGCCAATGCGCTACCTTCTACCAGTCACTTACGAGAGCTGCCTTCCAATAAGCCAACAGGGCCGCACAAGCAATAGCGTACCGAACAGCCTCCCCTTCCAAGACAACTTCTTCAAATTGTTCAATGACATCTGAGATATGTGAAACCGGTAGCCACCAGATAACCGAAAATGACAGTACATAAAGGAAGACATTCACCATACAGCACCGAATCGCCCTGAAGAGGACGGCAAGAAGTCGGTCGAAAGGTCACAGTTTAGTTGCAATTTTTGGGACAACGATTCTCTCGGCATAGTGGCCTGATTGGAATCGTTAGTTAACTTCCTTTCTATCAATTATTGGCATTTTAGCAGGGTGATTTCGCAGTAGCTGTTTATGACCTCTTCCAGAATGGTTGGTGAATTATTTATTTCATATCGGACGTGTTTCGGCAACCTAGCCGTGAAGCTTGTGATGATTGTGACAGAGTTCTTCAATTCTTGATATTTCAGAAGAAAAGAAGTCGTTTGGAAAGATCTTGTTCCAGTAATGAATGTAGTTTGACGTCAATTATCAAACACGAATTAGGCACAATTGAAAGATTTAGCAGTTCTGCAGTTCTATTTTTCTGAACAAAAGAAAAGTAAGGCTGTGAGAAGAGAGAACAGCTGAGCCGGTCCGTGTCACCGAGCGGTTCTACGCGCTTCAGTCTGAACCGCGAGACCGCTACGGTCGCAGGTTCCAATCCTGTCTCGGGCACGGATGTATGTGCTGTCCTTAGGTTAGTTAGGTTTAAGTAGTTCTAAGTTCTAGGGGACTGGTGACCTCAGATGTTAAGTCCCATAGTACTCAGAGCCATTTTTTTGGAACAGGTGTAATTTGTTATCAAATATTGTGGCTTTTGCACTTTGTAAGTAGTGTCGTGGAAGGGTGCGTGGCTAAACTGTTCGAGATACCAGAAAATGTAAAACATTTGTTGAGACTGAACGAGAATATGGAAAGTGGTTTGCGAAGACTTTATATTAATTGAAAATTGAATAATTAATTTACGAAAACCTAGCAGTACGCCATCCGAAACATAACCCTGCGGCCAAGAACTGCATTGATTTGTTTGTAAAACAACAGTTGTATGTATTCATCGCCAAATGATTGTCCCGAGCCAGTATACTGACGCCTGCAGAAGTCCTCATAACGTAAAAGACTGTAGTTTCGTCCCTCTTCCTTCCTCTTCTCCTTTTAAAAACATCAAACAAAATGATATATGTGTACTTTCCTTAATACAACACTTGCGTAGTTACTGTCCCACAGGTCTCACATTGTTTACAGAGTGTGAGTGCTCTATATTATAAATCCCCCTTCCCCAGTCTGCCCTTTCCCAGGCTTCGAGGTACGTAGACGAAATCGTATTATCACAGCCCCTCCAAAACGCTCCAGTGCCCGTTTTGTTCCGCATCCCCCCACTGTAAGGCACAAGTGCATGTAAACACAAGAGAGCAAGGGAAGCAAATGCACCAACAATAAGCTCTTGATCACTGTGTGGCTGGTTGAGCAGAGATTGCCAGCTGGGCTGCATTGTCCACAAATTACACGATTTACGGCTCTCGATCCAATATTTGCAAGAGATAATGAAATCTGGGATAGGTACTCCACGCGTTTCGTAGTTTGTCAGTATGTATTAGCACAACAGCCTTTTTAACTTACGCTGTCTGCCACCTACCGCAATACGATGCGTCTAACTTAAAAGCAAGGCCTAATAACATCTGTACCGGCATTTATACTCTGTAAGCCACCTTTTGGTTGTATGTTCTATGCTGCACGGAAAGAATGATGGTTGGTATGTCTCCGTGCGAGCTCGCAACACCCTGTTTTTCACCTTCACGGTCTTTCAGCGTGGGAAGATGAAATATAATGGTTGACTCTTCTAGGGACGTACACTCTTGTAACTCTAATCGGAGCCCACACCGTCCGAACAACGCTTCTCTTATACGGTGTGCCATTGGATTTGGATGAGGATATCCGTGATGCCTTGGCGCTTACCAAACAATCGTGTGGCGAACACCTTGCTCTTGTTTGGGTCTTCTCTATCCTTTATGGTAAGGGTCCCAGAGTGGCGGGCAACGTTCAAATATCGGACGGAAAAGGGTGAACCATACTTCAAAAAGATTCTTGTGATGACTATCAGCCTGATATCTCCCTTCCGTGCGATTCGTCTTATGTGGTCGTTCCACATTAAATCGTTTCATGCATATACACTACAGCTCAAAAGTTTTCGATCTCCCCTGACAAAAGCTTTATGATTTATTTCAATGCACAAACACACCATTCAAAGACTAACCATTCCTGGATCATTAAGTAAAGTGTAGTATAGTTTAGATTTTTGCCTCTTCAATGTATGCACCTTTTTCTCTTAGAGCATCTGAACAACCTCTTGATCTTCCGGTGATAAAATTTTATAGTGTTTGTCCCTGTCAAGTACATCCCGCAAGAGTTCAATCGGATTTAAGTCAGGTGATAGATGAAACGTGGCTATTCACTGGTATTAAGGAAAACGTGGAAGGGAAGACCAATAAATGTAACTTACCTTTCACACAACCTGTTTATTTAACAATATATAATCATAAATTTATTTTCTTTACAAATTAATAAATTTGTGGAATGAATAGGATTTTAGAAGAGAAATCAAAACAAGAACAACATGACAATAATTCCAAGTCCTCGGATTTGCAGTTACCAGGTGAAACAGCGGTGTTAACTTCCGCACTGGACAGTTTCTACTGCAGGAGATGAAAACATGTAAGTAATATTCATGAGAAGAGTGTTTCAATTACTCAAACAGATGAAGTAAAATTTTTATTTTCTAATTTGGAAACTGTATGTCGATAGGTTCGGGGCTAAGATGCGTACCTATGCTTAAAGTTAAACAAATTAGGAAACAATTATGACAAGGATAATGCTTGCTACTAAGCGAGCAACCTTTTCATTTCAATCAGTAAACAGGGTGCGATTGGATCCCAACCCGTCCCTTTCGACAATCTTATTCTGACTAAAGCCCTGGTGACAGTTGACTGTTAATATCTCAAAAGTTAAATTGTTTCTGAGTTATCAAGGCAGTTCTGAAGGGACGGTTTAAAACATTACGTATGAGCATTTATTACAAGAGAACTCACTCGGCGCCGGCCGCGGTAGTCGAGCGATTCTAGGCGCTTCAGTCCGGAACAGCGCGACTGCTACGGTCGCAGGTTCGAATCCTGCCTCGGGCATGGATGTGTGTGATGTCCTTAGGTTAGTTAGGTTTAAATAGTTCTAAGTACTAGGGGACTGATGACCTCAGATGTTAAGTCTCATAGTGCTCAGAGCCATTTGAACCATTTGAACCAATCTCCGTGTTCATTACTGCTTCACTTATGATCAGGAAATCATCGAACCTGCGACCGTAGCAGTCGCGCGGTTCTGGACTGAAGCACATAGAACCGCTCGGTCACCGTGAGCGGCCACGGAGATTGATTTGAACATTACGGGGCTTTAATAGTTATGTTCTTGATGAATGCATTATGTTTATATATGTCCGTGCTACATGCAACCTGACAAGGACTGTGATAACCATGACGTTGACCGCCCATAAAGAATCACATACCACTAGTTGGGGAAAACAGCGTTCCTCCTGAGCACACCCCTTTTAAAGTTCAGTCAAAATCTCCGAAATAAGCAAGTAATAGAAGACGTAGATGCTATACGGAAGTACCAGAGTATGCATTTGATGAAAGTACTTATAGTTTAGGATTTATCGTTTTTTTTATATGCAATAAAATAGCTTGTACAAAGCTACATTTTTGCTTTACAGGGCCGGCTGAAGAGCTGTTAGCTGCTAGTGAATAACCTACACTTTGATTTTGCATTCTTCTAGATCCAGTTATAAGTAGTATAACTTACTAGTCAAACTTGTATTGTTTGCATGAGAATAAGACTCTGAACTTAGATTTATTTATTACTCAGTTTCATCAGAATTCATTTTATAAGGGATACAGCTCTCTCCCATCACAGAAAGATAACTAGTCACTATCTTCTGATTTGGGTCATCCATTAGTAGGGAAATATTTGAGTAGAAACTGTTTTGCAAGTACTCTCTCAATGTTGCGTGTTAATGGCAACCAAGTCAATCACACAGATCGTAAAGGGAATCTGCATAAATTGCGCTCTTTTAACGACAATTAAAACAACCATTTCAAGAAATCTACATGCTTTCACAAGATGTGTCACCGTAGATCAGAGTATAGTATTCTTCAAATGTCGAAGCTCCATGAAATAGGACCATTAACTGAATAAAGCAAATATGTTTTCAAGTTATGTTGCCTACGTGACATGACAACAGTGAATTTAGATTTGATTTACTTATATATCCAGGGAGAGAAGAAAGCAGATGTATCGCTTTGAAGCTAAAAAAATTTTTGAGAATTAAAACCTCAGTTATTTATTTAAGTATTTACTTCATATCCCTTAGATTGGTTGAAGTACCGAAAACAAACAAAACAACAATACTCACCCGTGGGACAGACAGCAGTTAGGAGATAAATGACGTGCAGACAACATGCAATTATAAATAGATATTTCTGATCATAGAATGTCTAATTTGGGCATATTAGTGTTGAAGTGGAAAGACAGAATAGTGACCTTATCATTTAATTACCTAGAAAACGAAACGAATAGTATTACTGGAAAGTAAAATGAGGGTACAAAAGTAAATATCTCTTGTCTCATCACAGTTATAGTCTGTAATAAAGAAATAATGAGTAGTATATAGATAAATTTAGATCGTTCTACAATATTGTTTCTAAAACACTAGGCTATTGTTGATAAATCATTTATCAACAAAACTGTCTTTTATTTCTAAAAATATTTCTGCTACCATTTAGAAGACAGGTGGCATGACGGTTGATAATCGAAGACCAGATAAAGGAAGTTTATATATACACTCCTGGCAATTGAAATACGAACACCGTGAATTCATTGTCCCAGGAAGGGGAAACTTTATTGACACATTCCTGGGGTCAGATACATCACATCACAGAACCACAGGCACATAGACACAGGCAACAGAGCATGCACAATGTCGGCACTAGTACAGTGTATATCCACCTTTCGCAGCAATGTAGGCTGCTATTCTCCCATGGAGACGATCGTAGAGATGCTGGATGTAGTCCTGTGCAACGGCTTGCCATGCCATTTCCACCTGGTGCCTCAGTTGGACCAGCGTTCGTGCTGGACGTGCAGACCTAGTGAGACGACGCTTCATCCAGTCCCAAACATGCTCAATGGGGGACAGATCCGTAGATCTTGCTGGCCAGGGTAGTTGACTTACACCTTCTAGAGCACGTTGGGTGGCACGGGATACATGCGGACGTGCATTGTCCTGTTGGAACAGCAAGTTCCCTTGCCGGTCTAGGAATGGAAGAACGATGGGTTCGATGACGGTTTGGATGTACCGTGCACTATTCAGTGTCCCCTCGACGATCACCAGAGGTGTACGGCCAGTGTAGGAGATCGCTCCCCACACCATGATGCCGGGTGTTGGCCCTGTGTGCCTCGGTCGTATGCAGTCTTGATTGTGGCGTTCACCTGCACGGCGCCAAACACGCATACGACCATCATTGGCACCAAGGCAGAAGCGACTCTCATCGCTGAAGACGACACGTCTCCATTCGTCCCTCCATTCACGCCTGTTGCGACACCACTGGAGGCGGGCTGCACGATGTTGGGGCGTGAGCAGAAGACGGCCTAACGGTGTGCGGGACCGTAGCCCAGCTTCATGGAGACGGTTGAGAATGGTCCTCGCCGATACCCCATGAGCAACAGTGTCCCTAATTTGCTGGGAATTGGCGGTGCGGTCCCCTACGGCACTGCATAGGATCCTACGGTCTTGCCGTGCATCCGTGCGTCGCTGCCGTCCGGTCCCAGGTCGACGGGCACGTGCACCTTCCGCCGACCACTGGCGACAACATCGATGTACTGTGGAGACCTCACGCCCCACGTGTTGAGGAATTCGGCGGTACGTCCACCCGGCCTCCCGCATGCCCACTATACGCCCTCGCTCAAAGTCCGTCAACTGCACATACGGTTCACGTCCACGCTGTCGCGGCATGCTACCAGTGTTAAAGACTGCGATGGAGCTCCGTATGCCACGGCAAACTGGCTGACACTGACGGCGGCGGTGCACAAATGCTGCGCAGCTAGCGCCATTCGACGGCCAACACCGCGGTTCCTGGTGTGTCCGCTGTGCCGTGCATGTGATCATTGCTTGTACAGCCCTCTCGCAGTGTCCGGAGCAAGTGTGGTGGGTTTGACACACCGGTGTCAATGTGTTCTTTTTTCCATTTCCAGGAGTGTATTATGAAGACATGGTCCAGCCATCTTGAAGAAAACCAAGAGAAGAAAAGAGATACATATCCCTTACCTGAAGGACCTTAGCTCACTGACCTTAGCTGCAATGACCAATGTTTGTAAAAACCAGGAGAAAATGTAAAGTCTGTGCGAGTAATAAGACTGAAAGTGATAGCATGTCAAATAGGTCACACAATAAGCATTCCTTATGCTTCAACGAGAAAAAATCGTGTTTGTATTTGTATCACGGCATTTCATCGTGAAATGCTGCTCTGTTTTTTTCATAGCTATTTCCATAAGTGATATTAATTTACCTGTTCTAAAACAATAATTTTATCCCTACAGCACTCAGTCCCACTTCTATTTTGTACATGAGGGAAGAAAATTGAACTACTCTGTTTTCAATGCTTTGGTAAAAATCTTCCCAAATATTAACACCTTCTATACAGTATTTCTAGTTTGGACAGCATAGGGTTACAGAAAATCCCAAACTACTGACCCAAATGATTCGAAATTCAGAGGATCTTTAGAATAACAAACGACCAATAAGGAATTAAGATTGTAGTTGTAGTTTATGTGTAGGCCCAGCTGATCCTTCTCTTCAATAAGCAGAAAAGTCGTGTCGCGAAAAGTAGAAACGTGAAATCAAGAGTCGTTTAGTTTCGCCAACATCAGAGAGTTAACAAAATTCGCAGAATGTTACAAAGATTTGGAAAGAAGTGCTACTGGTATTCACCACAGGAGTTAGACAGGGTCTGTCACTAGCTTTGAAATATTGTGGAATGACCGTTTCTTAGAAGTGAACCAACTAATCAACATGAAACAGTCTGATTTAATGTTTACACAGTGGCTGAATGATTCACTAATGAAAATCCACCCGCAATTTTGTAATTGTCTGTAACCAACTGGCTTAATACCGGATTTTCTTCTACATCTATTTTATTATCACATTACATCATGTATCATAAACTTTGATCTGAATTATGCGTAAACACAGAAACAAAGAAGTAACACTCTTAAAAAACGTAGATACTCGTATTTACGTGCATGAGGTGGTGGCTGAGCATTCAACAGACCCCTGAGACGCTAAAGAGTCTACATACAGTGATAGACAGCTCCCAGTAATATCATGCAAATTAAAAGCAAACCGGAGTTGCAGAACGGAAAACATCTTGTCTAATTAAATTACCAGGGATGGCCGAATCAGTCATGCAATATGGGTACCACATCTCATAAAGACATATTGATAACAGGATCTATTAAACTATGGAAAGAAACTAATGGTCGTTATAACAATCTGATTTATTGCTAAATGACATAAAAAAATTCTTGACTGAATCAAGAATACAATTAACTGTCGAGGAGAGAACGAACTTAAAACCTATGAAATTGCCATGGCACAGGTGAATGGATACATGAGAGAAATGATATAAAAACAGTGTTTACGAATATGTTTAGAGATTGGTGAATAGCTTAATGAGCTGCAGAGAAGTTCTGGAAAAGCATGACCGAACACCAGTACACACAGAAAAGTGCATTGTGGGTGCAACTAGCTGGAGGTGAAAATTAGATCAGTAAAATGAAACTTTGACCCAAGATAAATGACTTTGCGTTCATCTCACATTAATGAAAGCAAATAAAAGCCACACTTGCCACTCTAGTGGTGCTCGTGTGTAGAGAATGGCTGCAGTAATGGCACCGGCATCTGAGTTCTTCTCTAAGCTGGAGACATCTTGCTGTGCAGCTCTAAGCCGAAGTGTACTGCCTCAGTCCTTGCCAAGAAGTGTTCTCTACGACGCCCTATGAAGAAGCGTTCACTATGATGGCACTGGAGCAAGTGCTGTCTCACTCCACTCTACACAACACAGTGGCCAGTTGCAACAAACTTTGTGAGTTCACACCAATGATAATATACATGCTAACCAATTCACTACTCTTACGGATTCTGCTGTGGTTAACCAAAGAAGTTTACTTCTCCCTTGGAGTGGATAGGAAGGTAGGAAGTCTCCAACACTCTGTGCCAGATTTCTACTTATGGCTAATGGAAGAGTCTTCACATACACATGTGTAAGCTCTTTCCTCCTCTATCAAAATGATTGCAATGAGCCAGCCATGGAATTACTAAATTTTCAACAAATATTCCATCTGGTCTCCTTCGGGCATAATGAATGTATCCCACACTAGCATTGTTGTGTTTTCTCTTTCCTTCAGATCTTTTCTTTGCTAAAAGGCAACCACTGTGGTTCGCGCAAAGTGATACTTCATAATGGTTTGAGGCATCTTTGCCTGTCGCCCCCGCTAAATTCGGTTGGCGGAGTGCTCTTCTCAGCGTGTACCTTGCCAGGACATGGCCTTCACCATAAATATTTTTATGATCCTTACGAAATTCCTCTTCTCTTTCACCAGCCGGTTAAAAGCCTCGGGCTGCAGTACATTTCAAGAGACCTTCACCATACCAAAAGTAAAGTGGACAGTGCTAATTAGATTTCCTATCACTGGCATTTATTATTATTGCCTGATTCTCTCATGCAGCATTAGTGATTAGATTTAATCTACTTGTCAGCTCTGCAGAGTTATTAAACAGGTTATGGGACAGTTTCGGAAGAAAACTGCCACATATCAAGTGTACTGAAAGACAAATATAATGCGAAGAGGATAAATTTAGTTACTACTGTAGGACGTTAAACGTCGCAGGACTAAAGCAATATCATTAAGAAAGTGATCAAAAATAGATTTTTTATTACTATGAGAAGTTTCAGTTTAACCTTCTGAAATAACCTGGGATGGTTCTAAAAATCTGGCAAACAATTTAAGTGAGAGAAGTAACAACAACAAGAATCTGTATAAATAAGTTCAGCAAAGAACTATAGATTTATTATTCAAAGCATATTGCAGACTTATCATGAGAGGATAGTTTCCTAACAGTCAGAATGTTTGTTGGAAAACTTTCCTGTCAGGAACGAGTGCAGTTATCCCACGGTAGTGTTCGTATAACAATATTCCGATAGTGCAATCCGCATTAGTGCCTGAAACCATGATTATCCTCGTGAAATAACCTCTTCTATCATAATGCAACAGAATATAGATATTACAGCCTTCTTTTCGGTTGAACTAATAGTAATCGGCGACGCAGAAGAAACGTACTTTGCACAAAATACATACCGTCCACCAACTTCACGGTGCTTGATAAACGTCTCTCTGCCCTGTTGGAACATTGCAGCTTTTATATTATTTTCTGAGACATTAATCTATGTTGGGAAGTAAACTACTATATTTATACTTGCACTTCACTGCACATGCTCGGTGTAAAAAAACAACCCACTTCATAAGCTTTCATCACATTGTCGAGATGTTTTATATTCTAAATTTTTTCCCGATTATTTAGTGCACGGTTCTTCAGTTTTTCAGTGTCAGCGAGATGACATAGATCATTTGAAGTTTTTTTCGGTAAAAACAACCCCCCTTCAATAGCAGATTTTCTAAGATATCCTTCCGTTTTTAGTTTCCCTCCTTCTTGAATTTCGCTCCGTTGCTGCTGATTTAAAATTCCTTCATAGAATGGGCGCTTATGACCGTAGTAGCTTTGCGCCCTAAAACTATAACAAAAATGGTCAAAAATCCCTCACGAAAAAAATGCTGATTTCATGGCGTCATATCTCGGGTCCCATTGATAACAGAGTATGTTTTGGATAGCCTTGGCTTAGCGACCATTTCTATGCCCTCTGGAAGAATCGGCATCTGTAGTTATCCTACAGTTCAGAATCAAAAGTTAAACTTCACTTACTCCCTCCAACCCCGCTAAAGTGAGCAAATTAGTTGGTTCTTTTGGAATAGGTGTGGTCCAGGGTGGGCTCCAGGTCGTTTATAAAA
This sequence comes from Schistocerca gregaria, assembly GCF_023897955.1. Taxonomy (NCBI): domain Eukaryota; kingdom Metazoa; phylum Arthropoda; class Insecta; order Orthoptera; family Acrididae; genus Schistocerca; species Schistocerca gregaria. The sequence continues at coordinate 243,968,695 of NC_064923.1, forward strand.
GCATCATTTGTTCATGGAGTTCCTAAAAAAACTGCAAAAATCGATTGTTGGCCGATTTTGGCACGGTGAGCCACATTTATCTAAATCAAAAACCACATAATTCTTCAAAGATTTATCTAGAAACATCATTTTTACCGTTTTTAAAGCGTTTCCTTTTTCAAGATACAGAGCTAAAAACCATGGTACCAAAGGTACCAGTTGTGGTGATGGCCACTTCTGTAATATCTATTCATGGCAAGGCGTCAAAATTGTTACCATATGTTTCTAGATGATGTTTTCGGGGAACCTTGAAACTTTTTTCGATATCATTATCAGTTTTACTTAAAATGTGCACGTAAGAGCCAGTCTGAGGCGTAAATATAGTTCTAATTGACTTAATGAACTTATGGCAAGGGTTCTGGAGTCATTACAAGATTTCTGGGGTCACAAAAATATGTTTACAGTGAAAACTACTATAGTTTCCCATTTAGAGTAAGTGTTCAAAGGTAACTGCTAACTATGACACACTTACTGATCCGCTTTTCATATTTCCGTACATAGGACAGAAGTAAGCGGGAATGTCAGCGCAGGAGTTTCTGAAGCGGTCCATCATGTCTTCAAGGCCTATTGTCACTTGCTTGTGCGCCTTATCTTTTAAATATCTCCCCAGAAAGAAATTCAGCAACGTTAAATCTAGCAACCTAGCGGCCCAGTGGAGAGGGCCACCTCTGCCGATCCACCGACCAGCGTAAACAAGGTTTTATAGCACGCGTGCTTCAATTGCTGAATGCGCTGGGCAACCGTCGTGCTGAAACCACATACGTTCTCGAACGTCCATGCCAACATCCTGCAGTAGTACCTGTAGTTCCTGTTCCAAAAACGTTCGGTATTTGCGTCCATTCAAGTGGGCCCATAAAATACGCACCAATGAGTTTGTTCCATATTATGCCCTACCATACGTTAACCGAACAAGAACGCTGATCGTCCGCTTGCCGTACTCAGTAAGGATTGTCTACTCTTCAGTAGTGCATGTTATGCTGGTTAACGCTACTCATAGGAAAATAGTACGTCGGCAAAGAACGAGGGGGTCGCTTGCATTTGTTGACGTGTCCAGTCACAAAACACTTCTCATTTATGGAAAACGGCACTGTCAAGCTCTTGATGGAATGATACGTGGCATGGATAATACTGACGACGACGCAGCAGTGCGACAATAGCACCTACGGACACACAGGAATCGCGGTGTAATTGCCGGGCGCTTTTCCGTGGGTTGCGGTGCGCTGCCGCTACTATTACAGCTATTTCATTAGCTTCTATTGTAACACGTTTGTTTCGTTTCCTTTTGGCGGTCTGTACACTGCAATCAGACATAAAGGCGTTCACCACCTTGCAAAAGAACGAACGAGAGCAAGCTTTCTCTGCAAAAAGCTCGGAATACAAGGCAACAGCACCCTCTACATTTGCCCTACATCCTCCGTAAATCAGGATCGTTTCAGTTTTTTCTTCTGTGGTTTCATCGTTAATCGTCCACTTGCATGTGTCTTTTTCAAATGATAGATAGGTCTGTAGGCAATAAACACTGCGCAAGTATTGTAATGTTTAGAGCCGCTATCTGTTCTATGTCTGCACGATGTATGAGCTCCGGTCGCATTGTACTGCTTGTTATGATGCGTCGTAGTTCGCTACATGGCGTTTCGAGTAGTCCCCTATTCGATATATCGGAGGAATACAACGCTGCGAATCGGATTTCAATTAGAAGCTGTGACATAGTAGCCTGTCCTACCTTCACAGCGTGGAGGTGGGGTCCCAAGTGCCATTCGATATTCAAGGGCCCTTGAACACTTTATCGTAAATTACGGTTGTCTGCCCATTTCTATCCGATTACAGAAAATGCTTCAGACAAAACGTATGTACATTTTGCCGTAGAATCGTTATCTGGAATAAAAAAACGGGGGCACCCATTGAGGATTTCAAAGTTGCTCCCCACCAGCCAAACAATGGGTGTGATGACGGGTCGATTGTGGTACCGTTGGATGTCCCCCTCCAATTCAAACAAACTTGAATAATAGATTTTATTGATCCTATGTATAGTTTTCGAGACATCTCAATGTATTCAGTTAAAATGTACCCCCTACACGCCATAACACCTACTATTGTGTTGGTCCTCCTTTTGCCCGGTGTATGCGTAACTCGACGTGGCATGGAGTCAACAAGTCGTTGGAAGTCCCCTGCAGAAAAACTGAGCCAAGATGCCTCTGAAGCCGTTCATAATTGTGAAAGAGTTTTCTTGCAGGATTTTGTGCAGCAACTGACCTCTCGACTACGTCCCATAAATGTTCGATGGGATTCATATCGGGCGATCTGGATGGCCAGATCATTCGCTCGAATTGTCCAGAATGTTCTTCGAACCAATCGCGAATCGCGAACAGTTGTTTCCCAGCGACATGGCGCATTGTCGTTCACAAAAATCTATCGCTTGGAAACATGAATTCCATGAACTGTTGTAAATGGTCCCCAAGTAGTCGAAGAACATAACCGTTTCTTGTCAATGATCGAGTCTGTTTGACCAGAGAACCCAGTCCATTCCATGCAAGACAGCCCACACCATTATGGAGCCACAACCGGCTTGCACAGTGCCTTGTTGACAAGTTGGCGCCGTGGCTTCGTGAGATCAGCGCCACACTCGAACCCTGCCATCAACTGTTACCAAACGAAATCGGAACTCACCTCAACAGGCCACTGTTTCCCAGTCGTTGAGTGTCTAACTGGTATTGCCACAAGCCCAGCAGAGCCACTGCTGGCGACGTGCAAAGGTTCTCGCGTCCGTCGTCTGCCGCCGTAGCCCATTAACGCCAAATTTAGTCGTACTGTCCTAAAGAATAAGTTCGTCGTACGCCCCACGTTGATTTCTGCGATTATTTCACGCAGTGTTGTTTGGCTGCTAGTTCTGACGACTCGACACAAACGCCATTCCTCTTGTTCGTTAAAGACGTCAGCCACTGTCCATCTGTGGTGAGAGATAATGCCTGAAATTTCGTATAATCGGCGCACTCTTGACAGTGTGGATTTCGGAATATTGAATTCCCTAATGATTTCCGAAATGCATTGGCCTATGGCCTAGCTTCAACTACCATTGCGCGTTCAAGTACTGTGCATTCCCGTCGCACGGCCAAACATAGTAGTTACTGTTAAAAATGTCAACGATGTATTCCATCTGAAAATATAAGTCCTAGGACTGAACGTCTCTAATACAAAACATCTAGATACATCCACTTACAGGCAAAGTGAACAGTGTGAACAGTGGTAGTAATGGGGTGGTTGTGTTTGACAGTCAACAATGCAGGTGAGGTACGTGTCGCGCTGGACTCTGCGTGTTCAGTACGGATTAGTCAACGGTGCAGGTTGTTTACGAGTAGTGCACATTTCATATTTGCGTTCAGAGGCCAAGGTAGACATGCAATGAAAGACCTAACAGAGTTTCAAGTAAGGCACATTGTGGGGGCCCGATTAGCTGGAGCATCAGTAACCAAGACAGCCAACTTATTGAATGTTTCAAGAGCAACTGTTTCAACAGCCATCGCAGCCTACATAAAACATGGAAAGACATCACTGTGTAAACGTAATAGCGGGCGCGAATCAAAGCTAAATGACAGAGATCGTCGTACGCTAACTCGAATCGTGTCAAAACAACACAAAACTACAGCGGCTAAAATGACTGCAGAGATCCATAGCCATCTTCGAGACCCCGTATCTGTCGACACTGTCAGCCGATAACTCCATTCACGGACGAGCTACTATAACGAAACCATTAGTGACGTCCACCAACGCCAAGAAGCCTAAAACATAGTGTCAGAAGACGATATTTTGCACGACTGGTCAGTGGAAACAGGTTATATAATCCAAAGAGTCAACGACCTGTATTCCTGATTACTTGATTCCAACGGTTAAGCATGGAGGTAGAAGACCCGCCAGGGTAGCCGAGAACGCTAATGCGCTGCTTCCTGGACTCGGATAGGCGCGCCGGCCCCGGGTCGAATCCGCCCGGTGGCCTAACGACGGAGGCGGGGGTGCCGGCCAGCCTGGATGTGGTTTTTAGGCGGTTTTCCACATCCCACTAGGTGAATACGGCGCTGGACCCCACGTCCCGCCTCAGTTACACATCTCGCACGCATCTGAACACATTCGCACTATACCATGGATTACACTAGACACAGACGGTTGGGGTACACTAATTTTGTCCCTGGGGGGGGGGGGGGGGGGGTGTAAGGGGTGGCGGCAGGAAGGGCATCCAGCCACCCTTTAAATTAACCTTGCCAAATCCGATTAAGGATGCCTACCCTGAGTCATTGTGGTAAGAAGGCACAAGCAAAAGAAAGAAAGAAGCATGGAGGTGGAAGTGTGATGGTGTGGGCAGCGATGTCATGGTATTCTGCTGGTCCCGTCATTATTCTCAAAGGCTGTGTTACAGCCAACAATTATGTGAACATATTAGGCGATCAGGTGCACCCCATGATTCAAATTTTGTTTCCCAATAATGATGCCATATTTCAGGACAATAATGCACCCATTCACACAGCCAGGAAAGTACAATCTTGCTATGAGGAGCATGCAACTGAACTGCAGTGTTTCCCCTGGCCAGCATAGTCCTCGGACTTGAGCATTATCGAACATTTGAGGGTGGTATTGGAGAGCAGACTCGGGGGCATATTTCCGCCTCTCTCATCGCCACAGGAGTTAGAATAGGTTCTGATCTAAAAGCGGCATAACGTTCCACTGGAGACTATACAATCATTATATGTCAGTATTTCAAGAAGAGTCGCAGCTGTATTACGGGCAAATAAGGGTCCAACCATTCCCAATTAAATACAGGTGCTCACATTATTTTGCCTATCCCCTGTACTTTTGAAAGTTATATAGTTTCCTTTCCCTACGAAAGGTGATCTACTTTCCTTTCCCGAATTTAGTCGCACATTTAGTTTGTAGTTAGCAATTGTATTTCAGTGTATATACAATACTGTAAGGATCCCTCTATCTGTACGTATGTTATTTCAGAGTCTGAAGATGATCCTTAAGGATTGAAACCGGTCACTCCGATTAAAAGAAATTTGCGATCAAGACTTTTTAAATTATTATATTAATATAAGATCGCTGATAATGTTTTCAAAAAATTCATATTGGGTGTCACTCTTGTCATACGTCTGTGCGCGAGATTTCCGCACTTCTATACATCCCTAGTCCATTGTTTCCGATGTGACAGTGAAGTGGAAACAGGCCGATCTCGTCTGTTGATTGACAGAGACCGCCGACAGTTGAACAGGGTCGTAATGTGTAGCAGTTAGACTTCTACCCATAACATCACACGGGAATTCCGAACTGAATCAGCATACGATGGAAGTACTATGACAGTTAGGCGGGAGGTTAGAAAACTTGGATTTCATGATTGAGTGGCTACTCATAAGCCTCACATCACGCAGGTAAATGCCAAACGACACCTCGCTCGGTGTAAGGAGCGTAAACATTGGACGATTGAACAGTGGAAAAACGTTGTGTGGAGTGACGAATCACGGTACACAATGTGGTGATCCGATGGCAGGGTATGGTTATGGCGAATGACCTGTGAACGTCATCAGCCTGCGTATGTAGTATTAATAGTAAAATTTGGAGGCGATGGTGTTACAGTGTCGTCATGTTTTTCATGGAGGGGCTTGCACTCCTTTTTGTCTTGCGTGGAACTGTCACAGCACAGGCCTACATTGGTGTTTGAAGCTCTTTCTTGCTTCCCACTGTTGAAGAGCAATTCGGGGATGGCGATTGCATATTTCAACACTATCGAACACCTGTTCATAATGCACGGCCTGTAGCGGAACGGTTATACAATAACGTCCCTGTAACGGACTGGCCTGCACAGAGTCCTGACCTGAATGCAATGGAACACCTTTAGGATGTTTTGGAATGCCGACTTCGTCTCAGGTCTCACCGACCGACTTCGCTACCTCTCCTCATTGCAGCCTTCCGTGAAGAATGTGCTGCCATTCCCCAAGAAACCTTGTAGCACCTGATTGAACGTATGCTTACGAGAGTTGAAGCTGTCATCAAGATTAAAGGTGGACCAACACCATATTGAATTCCAGTATTACCGATGGAGGGCGCCACACGGACTTCTAAGTCATTTACAGACAGGTGTCCGGATTCTTATGATCACGTAGTGTGTGTCTCTCTGGTATTATCTCTTTTTAATGTTGCTGTAGTTGGATGTCGATGTGTTCTCCCACTTGTGTTATCTCCTCTATGTCGGTGTTGGTGTGCTCTGATGTGTGTGATTGGCAGTGTGTGCTGCGTAGTGTTTATTCGCGCGAGTTAGAAGAGTATTGTCTCTACTTTAGCAGTAGTTGTGCCATAATATGTTGGTTGAAACTGCGTTTTTCATCAGTGTGTAATCCCAGTTATCAGGTGCCTCCTTCTCTTTTAATGTTTATGTTCTGCATTTTGATCTATGGGTGTCGCTGTAATGTGCCTTTCAGTAATTTGTTTGCTGCCTTGTGTGCTGCGATATTTAGTTTGTTTGTGTTGCACCAATATTGTATAGAGTTTAGAACCACTATCTCTGCTCTCTAATGGCGACCGGTGGTCTGTGGAATCCACTGCTAACAGGTCATTCGCATATGCCACGACCCTGTCGGTATGTGAGACCTCATCAATGAAATGCAAGAGAGGTTCGACTATGGCCATAAACCTAGAACAATGTGGTCATGTTAAACAGCGTACCTGCGTGCATTTCGTGACCCCACCTTTCGCCATATGATGATGATGACGATGATCATGAGCTGGATTGAGGGGCGCTAGACATCACGGTTATCAGCGCCCTGACGAAAAATCAACATGAAATCTCATGGGTGGGGACGAAATCTGTCCCCACATGCAGAGCAGTTTATAACGTACTAAAGTCTGCCGCCCTTCCCCACCAGTTTAGGGATGAGGCCTGATACTTCACAAAATTTCACCACTCTGTTAACACTAGTAGCGGTATCTGCGAGGACGGTGGGCAGATCTCCAGCGAGACCAAGGGCTGCCCTATTATCAGTATACAGGACACCCGTGGCCACAATATGCTGAACTGAAAGCGGCACGCCACAAACCTACACAGAAAGGTGGATCCTCCCCCCGAAGGAGGAAGCCAGTGTGAAAGGGCTATGCCCGATGCACAGTCTGGTAAGCAAAACCTCCTTCCAGCGGCGAGGCTGACACGAAGTCCGCCAAGCTTTTGTGGTCGGTTTGAGTGACCTCAGTTTGTTGTCCGACACCTGCAACCATTCAGTCTCCCACTGACGCATAATGCATCTGTGAGATTTCACCATATGAGGGTACATTCAAAATTATCGGACGTGATTGCTTTGGTGGACCATGTGTTACGATGTGGGGAGACATAATGTTGCAAGAGCGTACTGACCTCGAAATCTTCGAACACGGGAGACTCGCCCGTCAGAGTAGTGGTGCTGCACTTCTTCCCCAAATGTGTCTTTTCAGGGGTGCATTCGGCCCTGATTTCATTTTTATGAATTATAATGAGTGATCGAATCGAACTGTGCAGGTGCAGGAGCTCTTGGAATGAGAGAATATTCGGCAAATGGACTGGTTTGCTCGTTACTCCGACTTAAACCTCATCGAGCACACGTGGAAAGCACTGGGGAGGTGTGTCGTATCATATTCGCATGCACCAGCATCCATCCGAAGGTTTTCAGCCTTACTGCTGGGGGAATGGAATGCCCTACCACAAGAAGTCCTCACCAAGCTTGTGATCAGCATTGGGGCACGTTGCAGAGCATACATAGTCGAGGGTGATCACACACTATATTAAGAACCATATCCCGCCGAGGGGCATGAAAGGGAAGCAGTGGTTGGGAAAGGAGTGAGACAGGGTTGTAGCCTCTCCCCGATGTTATTGAATCTGTATATTGAGCAAGCAGTAAAGGAAACAAAAGAAAAATTTGGAATAGGTATTAAAATTCATGGAGACGAAGTAAAAACTTTGAGGTTCGCCGATGACATTGTAATTCTGTCAGAGACGGCAAAGGACTTGGAAGAGCAGTTGAACGGAATGGACAGTGTCTTGAAAGGAGGATATAAGATGGACATTAACAAAAGCAAAACGAGGATAATGGAATGTAGTCAAATTAAATCGGGTGATGCTGAGGGAATTAGATTAGGAAATGAGACACTTAAAGTAGTAAAGGAGTTTTGCTATTTAGGAAGTAAAATAACTGATGATGGTCGAAGTAGAGAGGATATAAAATGTAGACTGGCAATGGCAAGGAAAGCGTTTCTGAAGAAGAGAAATTTGTTAACATCGAATATAGATTTATGTATCAGGAAGTCGTTTCTGAAAGTATTTGTTTGGAGTGTAGCCATGTATGGAAGTGAAACATGGACGATAACTAGTTTGGACAAGAAGAGAATAGAAGCTTTCGAAATGTGGTGCTACAGAAGAATAGTGAAGATAATGTGGATAGATCACGTAACTAATGAGGAGGTATTGAATAGGATTGGGGAGAAGAGAAGTTTGTGGCACAACTTGACTAGAAGAAGGGATCGGTTGGTAGGACATGTTTTGAGGCATCAAGGGATCACAAATTTAGCATTGGAGGGCAGCGTGGAGGGTAAAAATCGTAGAGGGAGACCGAGAGATGAGTACACTAAGCAGATTCAGAAGGATGTAGGTTGCAGTAGGTACTGGGAGATGAAGCACCTTGCACAGGATAGAGTAGCATGGAGAGCTGCATCAAACCAGTCTCAGGACTGAAGACAACAACAACAACAACATCCCGCCTTTTGTAATATCCTCCCTGACATTTTCTTCCATCAGCCGCAAACAGCACAGTTAGTTTTGACCGCTGGCACTGGTAATGAATGATACATCAAACGAAATAATTGCTTGTTTCTCTGAAAACAGTATCTAATTTATTGTCGCCCTCTGGAGTACAATAAATAAGTTTGTTATGAAGGGATGTTGATTGTAAATGAAGCCACCTGATATTGTTTTTTGGGGCCGAACCCTCCCCGCCTAGTTTCTACGGCATCTGTGGTTAGCGTTCAGCGAGCACCCCCTCCTCGCACTTGAAATCCCTCTCGGCGCGCTCCCGGACTGAGGCTCCTGAAAGCTTGATGATTGCGCTCCGCCACCCCCGGCACCGGCCGCGCCTAGTTTTTGTATCGGCCGCCCCGACAAGCGGCCCTTCACGCCTGTAAATACTCTGGGGTGGCAGCTGGAGCCGCGAGCGGGCGACGTGCGCGGAATGCGTGCGGGCCGCGCGCGGCCGCTGGGGAAATCCCCCGCGATGCCCGGGGAAGTCCCGCCGCGATGCGGGGGGAGTCCCGCGCAATGGCTCTCGGGCAGCCCGCAAAGTTGTTTACGGCAGAGACAGGCGGCGCCGAGCCGCTGGGACCGCCGCGCACCACTCTCCGCCGCCCTTCTTAGGGCCTACGCTACGTTCTATGCTGAGTGCTGCTCCTCCGTAGGCTTCTTGGGCACGTAGTGTGCCTCGAATGGCGTTTAGTGTTTCTGTGAAGTTCATCCTAGCGGCATAAGCACTAAAGCCGTCGGCACACGGACCGTGCTGTCGAACGTCAACGTGTTAAGTTCAACGTGCTGCTGAACGCTCAGCATACGGTGCATACGATACCTGGGCCGCAGCATGGTACACGCGATCGTAACGCACTCCGGCGGCGGTTGCGGGAAGTTTCTAGTTCGTAAATCACCCTGTTTGCTAAATGGGCGCGCGTAAAATTCCACGTTAGCTCTATTAAAACGCACATTTCCTACATTGTCCACGAAAAGGAGACAGGCTTATAAAAGTTCCATTACAAACAGTGCGATACAAATTTGCAATAGTTCTTCACGTTAGATAAACATTATTTCATCATTCCCACATTTAAGTAAAACTCTGTCAGTCTTACTTGATCACTGTTCCTGCCAGTAGCAGAATCTTTGCAAGACGATAATTACGAAGCGTAAAAGGAAAAGGAGCAAAGTAGCTTTTCGCAAGTAGCGCAAGCTGTCATGTAGATCAAGCCAATCGCACACCCAAAGAAAGGTGAACTTATATTTACATATATTATAGTATATACTTACATTAAACTTATAACAAAGTAACAGAACTAATGAAAACGCAAATATTAGGCAAAAAATTTAGGTACTGGTAAGTCGCCAACCACTGCCCAAATATAAAAACTTCACACTTCAGTGACGCTATTCACCACTCTGAACCAACATTTTTTGGCTTGTTGCTATTCCTATGATGTCAGGTGTTTTAGCATTTGCTGAAAGCATTAATCGTAACTATGTTACTAACTGAAATTTAATTATAACAAATTGCGTTTTCCGTGCATCATCAGTGCATTGCTCCCTTCAAATAGCATATTCTCATAATACGCAAGTTACGATAATTCTTTTACCACGAATTTGATGTTTCTCCTTATTTTATTGCAACAGATCACACACTTAACAACGGGTTTTCTAGTGATTCTCAATTTGCTGGTGCTCAGAAACGGCATATTTACGTGTAGGCTTGAAATGAATGCCAATATCGCGCCTCACAACTTTGTGCTGAAAAGAGATGTCGTGCATGGGACGCAGGTGGCGTTGTGCCATCTCATTAGTTAACGCTCAGACGCACGCTCAGAATATCTGACATGGTAGATATTGCTCTGCACGTTCGGAAAGACTTCCAAACGTGCTACTCCACGCTGTGACGTCAGAAACTCGGCACGCTCAACGCTCAACCTTCGGATGCACGGCCCGTGTGCCGACGACTTAACGCTCGTTTCCACAGGCAATGAAAAGTTGCACATACATCGCCCTCTCCTCCCGCCTCCGTATGGGCCGGCTACTCTCCTCTGATAACTTCCTACTTAGACCAGTCGACTTTTGTACAGTGGAATGACGGACAACTATGAACAATGTACTAATAATCCCGACTGGTGGTGTACGAGCGTGGGGCTGGGCGGGCATTGCAAGGTAATTTTATCGTGTTTTTCTGGAACAACTGGAATACTGCGGCTTCTAGCGAAAATGCTTTCCGGTACAAACTAAAAAAGCATTACATTTCTTACAAAAAGGTCCCGTAGATCTTTTCTGTAGAACTAATGGTCCCTCAGTACAGAGGATGGAAAAGTCGCAGATAATTAAAATTACTGTTTTAATAGTATGAAATTAATATTTATGGTTAAATGAAATTGGTTTAGAACGAATATTAAATTATGTATCACGTCTCGGAGTAGTAGAACCGTATTAAGGGGTAAGTTGTGGCCTTGGGATGTAACAGGATGGATAGGAAGGGGATGAAATGTAGACGGTGAGAGAAGGTAGATCTCTGTATTGTGGTCACACATTCCAATAAATCACAGGGTTGCACACTGAAGGCAGAACAACTGGTTTTCCACTCTCTCTACCCCACACGAGAAGCAGCTACAGGGTGTTTCACAAAGTTACACCGACCTTCACGCAGCTCGCCTTCAGAAACTAGGCAACGCAGTGTGCAGACATTCCTTGGGATGTTTATTTTCCGCAAAGTGCATTAACACTAAGTGGAATGCAGGTAAGCGTTACTAAAAATAATAACAGAAGAATATACACCTACATCTACATCCATACTCCGCAAGCCACCTGACGGTGTGTGGCGGAGGGTACCCTGAGTACCTCTATCGGTTCTCCCTTCTATTCGAGTCTCGTATTGTTCGTGGAAAGAAACATTGTCGGTATGCCTCCGTGTGGGCTCCAATCTCTCTGATTTTATCCTCATGGTCTCTTCGCGAGATATACATAGGAGGGAGCAATATACTGCTTGACTCCTCGGTGAAGGCATGTTCTCGAAACTTCAACAAAAGCCCGTACAGAGCTACTGAGCGTCTCTCTTGCAGAGTCTTCTACTGGAGTTTATCATCTCCGTTACACTTCCGCGATTACTAAATGATCCTGTAACGAAGCGCGCTTTTCTCCGTTGGATCTTCTCTATCTCTTCTATCAACTCTATTTGGTACGGATCCCACACAGGTGAGCAGTATTCAAGCAGTGGGCGAACAAGTGTACTGTAACCTACTTCCTTTGTTTTCGGACTGCATTTCCTTAGGATTCTTCCAATGAATCTCAGTCTGGCATCTGCTTTACCGACGATTAATTTTGTACGGTCATTCCATTTTAAATCACTCCTTAGCCTAACTTATGGAATTAACTGCTTCCAGTTGCTGACCTGGTACATTGTAGCTAAATGATGATCTTTTTTCTATGTGTTCGCGGCACATTACACTTGTCTAGAGTGAGATTCAATTGCCATTCCCTGCACCATTCGTCAATTCTTCGCAGATCCTCCTGCATTTCACTACAATTTTCTATTGTTACAACCTCTCGATATACTACAGCATCATCCCAAAAAGCCTCAGTGAACTTCCGATGTTATCCACAAGGTCATTTATATATATTTTGAATAGCAACGGTCCTACGACACTCCCCTGCGGCACACCTGAACTCACTCTCACTTCGGAAGACTTCTTTCCATTGAGAATGACATGCTGCGTTCTGTTATCTAGGAACTCTTCAATCCAATGCTTTTACTTTGTTCATTGAACGACTGTGGGAGACTGCATCAAACGTCTTGCGGGAGTCAAGAAACATGGCATCTACCTGGGAACCCGTGTCTATGGCTCTCTGAGTCTCGTGGACGAATAGTGAAAAATTGGGTTTCACACGATCGTTTTTTTCGAAACCCATGCTGATTTCCTACATAGTAGATTTATAGTCTTCAAAAAAGTCATTATACTCGAAAACAATGCATGTTCCAAAATGTGGATAGAATCTACGTTACTGTCTGCACGCTGTTTTGTAATACTAGAGGGGAAACAGATTCTCAGACACTCTGTATGACAGTTGTAACATTTTTCCGGGAAAAGCAACTTCCTCCATCGTGAGCGCTGCTCACTCTTCAGTTTACGGACGAACTATAACTCCCCAATATTTCCTGTCCAGTTCTCTTATCTAAGTAGACAAAATGACTTCACTGAGTTAGTGTTCATGTAGTGGAGTTGTTTTCATTCTATTAACCTAGTACTATTAAGCTAGTAATAGTTAAGTGAGCTGTTGTACAAAGAAGTTCAACATCTGGTGCTGCCAGCTGTCTACCAAGCTGAAGAGCCTATCTCAACTGTAACATGTTGTCTATATGTTTTCCACTATCACGATTTAATTATCTTCAGTATCAATGTGTGGAAAAGTTTTCACAGCACAAGGGGTATCAAAATTACCAACTCAGCCTCAGCTTATGAAGAGGCCCAGACTCTTACATTGGCTCCCTCTGCAACAAAAGTAGATGACCTACGTGTTATAGAACTTCCGATATTTCAAAAATTCAAGTAGAGCATTACAGCAGCTATTGTTTGGGACCTGAACATGATCAGCCCCATTCCATCAGACATATTCGCACCTACCTTCTGCGATGTACACTGAGGTGACAAAAGTCATGGGATAGTGACATGAACATATACAGATGGCGGTAGTACTGTGTACACAAGCTATAAAAGGGCCGTGCATTGGCAGAGCTGTAATTTGTACTCCGGTGATTCACGTAAAAAGGCTTCCGACTTGATATACGAGTGTTAACAAACTTTCAAGGCAGACTGCTTAACGAATTCAGTATTCCGAGGTCCACAGGGTCAATAAAAATGTTCAAATGTGTGTGAAATCTTATGGGACTTAGCTGCTAAGGTCATCAGTCACTAAGGTTACACACTACTTAACCTAAATTATCCTAAGGACAAACACACACACACACACACACACACACACACACACACACACATGCCCGAGGGAGGACTCGAACTTCCGCCGGGACCAGCCGCACAGTCCATGAAAAGGTCAATAGTGTGTCGAGAATATCTATCTCTCACCACGTACAGCGTAGCAGCGTAGTGGCCAGCCACCTTCACTTAACGACCGAGAGCAGCGGCGTGTGCCGAGAGTTGTCATTACTGACAGATAAGCAACAGTGCCTGAAATAGTTGCAGAAATCTGTAAGGGACGTACGACGTACGTATCCGCTAGGACAGTGCGGTGAAATTTGGCGTTACTGGTCTATGGCAGCAGACGACCGACGAGAGTGACTATAGTAACAGCACAGCGCCTCTCCTGTGTTGGACCCTAAACGACGGGAAAACCGTGGCCTGGTCAGATGAATTCCGATTTTAGTTGGTAAGAGCTGAAGGTAGTGTTCGAGTGTGGTGCAGCCCCCCACGAAGCCATGGACCCAAGTTGTCAACAAAGCACTGTGCAAGCTGATCGTGGCTGCATAATTATGTGGGCTGTGTATACAAGAAATTCCGGTCCAACTGACCAGATTATTGACTGGAGGTAGTTACGTTTGGCTACTTGGAGACCATCTGCAGCCTGTCATGGGCATTATGTACCCAAACAACAACGGAATTTTTGTGGATGACTATGTACCATGTCACCGGGAGCAGAATTGCTCGTGTTTGGTTTGAAGATCTTACTGGACAATTCGAGCGAATGGTTGGGCCACCAAGAAAGGCCGACATGAATCCTATGGAATATTTATGGGATATAATCGGGAGGTCAACAATTGCACAAAACACTGCACCGGGAAACACTTCCGCAATTATGGAGCATGGTTCAGTGTTTCTGCAGGGGACTGCCAACAACTTTCTGATTCCATCTCACGTTCTTGCTGTAGGCTGGCCAAAAGAAGGTCCGACACGGTGTTAGAAGGTATCCTACTAATGTTTTCACCACGCTCTACTGCGGGTGTGAGTTAAGTGGCGCCACTTAGTGCAGTCCATTCTACTCGCGCCAACGATTCCTGAGTGAAAGAGATTTAAGCAGCCTTAGAACCAAACAATTGACAGTGAGGATATAGACCAGCTCGTTGTTTTTCAAGGAGTTCCTTGCGGAGTGGGGGAGTGACCATGTCCGTAAAAAACAGTGTTCCCTTTGAGTCCATAGACGTATCACGGCACTGAACAGATATTTGAATGTTGTGCAGCGGCAGTTGAATTTTGTGAAACCAAACTCTGATTTTTGTTGTGTATAGGTCCCCTGACTCTGACTTCAGAGCATTTCTGCTCAAGCTAGAGAGGGTTCTTGATTCACTTTAGAGGAAGTACCAGAAATTAGTTAAATGTGGTGAGTTCAATATTAATTTTTATATGATTGTGCAAGAAAAATCATGTCGGTATATCTTCTAAATTAACACGATCTATTGCAGACTGTGTTTATTCCAACTAGGGTGCAGGGGAACAGGAGCACAGCCATAGACAATATTTTTATTCATTTTTTATTATTAGGTGGGCATTCTGTTAGTGAAAGGGTGAATGGTCTTTCAGACCATGACGCACAAATCTTAACACTAAAAGGCTTTTGTACTCAAACAGATGTCACATATAATTAGAAACTGTACTGGAAAGTTAATCCAAAGGCAATAAAGAGATTTTTAAACCTCGTTAAGGAACAAGAGTGGCTCGATGTTTATAGTGTCGATAACATAGATGACAAATGTAATGCTTTCCTTAACACATTTCTCATGCTCTTTGAGAGTTGCTTTCCATTACAACGTTCTAAACTGGATACTAGCAGTAAAAAGCGGCCTGGGTGGCTGACTAGTGGGATAAGGATATCACGTAGAACAAAGAGGGAATTATATCAAAATGTTAGAAGTAGTCACAATCAAGCTACAGTAGCTCATTAACAAACAATATTGCAAGGTGCTTAAAAATGTTATTATGAGGGCAAAGAGTACGTTGTACGCAAGTATAATAGCTAATTCACAAGATAAAATTAAAGCCATATGGTCAGTTGCGAAGAAAGTGTCTGGTCAGCAGCACAAGGTCGACGATATGAAGTCAGTTCGTAGTAAAAACATATCTGTTACTCATAAATCAGATATATGTACAAATAAATGTATTATTTACTGTCATTTATTGTTAACAATATCAGCTTATTTCCAAGAGAAAGCAGCTTTCACTCAGTTAATACTCGGCAGAAATCAAAACTGGATTTGGATCGGACCTCTTTAATTCTTGTGCAGAAAGGTGTGCAGTATACTGCTGCGTCCATTTTCAACAACCTACCACAGAATCCAAAACTCTTGGCAGTAATCCACGCTCTTTAGAATCGAAACTGAAGAGTCTCCTCACGGGTCACTCCTTCCATCCCGTCGAGGAGTTCCTTGAAAAATTAAGCTAATTTTTATGTTGCATTGTTCATTACGTTTACTTAAACTTATGACTTGACCTTTTTTGGTTTCATAAAAATTTTATTTTATCTATTATTACTTCTACGTTGTAATTTCATGTACTGACTCTTTCCATGACCTTGGAGATTTGGTCCTCAATTTGGACCTACGGAACTTGACATCTAAATAAAAATAAAAATAAAGTGCAGTAACTTTCTGGTCATTCACTGATTCACTATGAAGTGACTACAAGACGATTAACAAGCTACAATACGCTATCAACGATAGACAAGCGCATGGTGACTCCTTATCAACCTAATCCATTGACCACCAAGACCAAGTGGGTCAGTGATAACAATATCCCATGTTTACAGGAACATTTACATAAAAGCTACAAAATTGAAAATACACTCATTAGCCAGAACATAATAACGACATACTTAACAGCTGGTATATCCACCTTCGGCACGGATAACGGCGACCACGTGTCGTGGTATGGAAGAAATGAGGCCTTGATAGTTCGCTTTAGGGAACTGGCGCCACATCTGAATGCATCAAGTAACCTGATTCCTGTACATTCCGGGGAGGGGGGTGATGAGCTCTGACGCCGCATTCAATCACATACCAGATGTGTTCGATCGGGTTGTGATCTGGCGGGCTGGAGGCCAGCATATCAACTGAAACTCGCCATTGTGTCCCTCGAACTACTCCATCACACTCCTGGTCTTGTGACATGGCGCAGTTGTTGCAAAATGCCACTGCCATTGGGAAACATGGCAGTTATGAAGGAGTGTACGTGGCCTGCAACCACTTTACGATGCTTGGCCGTCACGGAGCCTCGCATGAGCTTCATTGATCCCAAAGATGCCTGCTAATGTTCCCCAGAGCGTAAAGGAGCCGCTGTCAGTTTGTCACCGTCCAGCAGCACAGGTGCCAAGGAGCTGCTCTCCCGGTAGAAGACGGATCGTGCTCTCCCGAAGCCATGATAAAGAAGGTATCGTGAATGATCAGATCATGAAACCCTCTGCCACTGCAACAACCTCCTGTGCCAATGGTCACGTACCCATTTCATTCGTGGTTGCCGACGTCGTAGTGCTAACATTGCCACATGCGTGGGTCGTCGACTGCGGAGACCCATCATTAGGAGTGTTCGATGCACTGTGTTTACCTTTCTGCCCAGCCTACGACGTCTGACACCTACAAGGGTTGACTGTCCAACGGCACGATGTCTGGATGTGGCCGGCCGGTGTGTTCAGTCACACTTGTGCACTGCCCAGCATTAAAATCTGATGTCAGTTCCGCCACAGTTCGCCATCTGTCCAGGTTTACCTTTCTGCCCAGCCTACGACGTCTGACACCTACAAGGGTTGACTGTCCAACGCCACGATGTCTGGACGTGGTCGGCCGGTGTGGCCGTGTGGTTCTGGGCGCTTCAGTCTGGAACCGCGTGACCGCTACGATCGCAGGTTCGAATCCTGCCTCGTGAATGGATGTGTGTGATGTCCTTAGGCTAGTTAGGTTTAAGTAGTTCTAAGTTCTAGGGGACTGATGACCACAGATGTTAAGTCCCATAGTGCTCAGAGCCATCTGGACGTAGTTTCACCACGTGCTGGAGACACTCACCACAGCACTCCTCGAACATCCGACAAGTCGTACAGTTTCGGAGATGTACGTTCCGACCCTCCGGGCCATCACAATCTGCTCTCAGTCAAAGTCAGACAGATCGCGCGCCTTCCCCATTCTACACACGGACAGCACCCTCACTGATACTACATACACCGTACTTGTGTCTGACTAGCAGTCATCCCTCGCCAGGTGAAGCTGTTATCGCCTGGACGAGTTTATATCGATAGTAGGTCAGAGGACATAGTGTTCTGGCTGATCAGTGCAACTCCTTTACTCAAACGCGAACTCAGTGAAATTATTTTATTTACTCACGTAACGGAATTGGACAAGAAATGCTGGTGAGGTTTTAGCATGTCAATAAACTGAAAAGCTAGCAGCGTTCACGGGGAAGGGGAGACACACTTCCTCCGAAGAACGCTTCGCCTGCTATACGGTGTGACTAAGAATGAATTCCTCTCTAGCAGTATGTAGAACAGTGTGCAGAGATGTACGCACAATCTTTCCATATGCGTTTATTGCATTACTGATATTAACAACTTACACTCCTGGAAATGGAAAACAGAACACATTGACACCGGTGTGTCAGACCCACCATACTTGCTCCGGACACTGCGAGAGGGCTGTACAAGCAATGATCACACGCACGGCACAGCGGACACACCAGGAACCGCGGTGTTGGCCGTCGAATGGCGCTAGCTGCGCAGCATTTGTGCACCGCCGCCCTCAGTGTCAGCCAGTTTGCCGTGGCATACGGAGCTCCATCGCAGTCTTTAACACTGGTAGCATGCCGCGACAGCGTAGACGTGAACCGTATGTGCAGTTGACTGACTTTGAGCGAGGGCGTATAGTGGGCATGCGGGAGGCCGGGTGGAAGTACCGCCGAATTGCTCAACACGTGGGGCGTGAGGTCTCCACAGTACATCGATGTTGTCGCCAGTGGTCGGCGGAAGGTGCACGTGCCCGTCGGCCTGGGACCGGACCGCAGCGACGCACGGATGCACGCCAAGACCGTAGGATCCTACGCAGTGCCGTAGGGGACCGCACCGCCACTTCCCAGCAAATTAGGGACACTGTTGCTCCTGGGGTATCGGCGAGGACCATTCGCAACCGTCTCCATGAAGCTGGGCTACGGTCCCGCACACCGTTAGGCCGTCTTCCGCTCACGCCCCAACATCAGCAGCCCGCCTCCAGTGGTGTCGCGACAGGCGTGAATGGAGGGACGAATGGAGACGTGTCGTCTTCAGCGATGAGAGTCGCTTCTGCCTTGGTGCCAATGATGGTCGTATGCGTGTTTGGCGGCGTGCAGGTGAGCGCCACAATCAGGACTGCATACGACCGAGGCACACAGGGCCAACACCCGGCATCATGGTGTGGGGAGCGATCTCCTACACTGGCTGAACACCTCTGGTGATCGTCGAGGGGACACTGAATAGTGCACGGTACATCCAAACCGTCATCGAACCCATCGTTCTACCATTCCTAGACCGGCAAGGGAACTTGCTGTTCCAACAGGACAATGCACGTCCGCATGTATCCCGTGCCACCCAACGTGCTCTAGAAGGTGTAAGTCAACTACCCTGGCCAGCAAGATCTCCGGATCTGTCCCCCATTGAGCATGTTTGGGACTGGATGAAGCGTCGTCTCACGCGGTCTGCACGTCCAGCACGAACGCTGGTCCAACTGAGGCGCCAGGTGGAAATGGCATGGCAAGCCGTTCCACAGGACTACATCCAGCATCTCTACGATCGTCTCCATGGGAGAATAGCAGCCTGCATTGCTGCGAAAGGTGGATATACACTGTACTAGTGCCGACATTGTGCATGCTCTGTTGCCTGTGTCTATGTGCCTGTGGTTCTGTCAGTGTGATCATGTGATGTATCTGACCCTAGGAATGTGTCAATAAAGTTTCCCTTTCCTGGGACAATGAATTCACGGTGTTCTTATTTCAATTTCCAGGAGCGTATATCTGTGTTTCACTTAGATTTAACACACTTTGTCGAAATCAAATATCCGCGGACGTGCCTGGACACTGCGTCGCCAGTGTTTCACAAGGCGAGCAGTGGAACGGTCGATGTAACTTCTGGACACCTACTAGTTACTTCTTGCTCCCGCTTCAGTTGGCAAATCTGCGAAGCAGGGCAGTGCATGAACGCAATCCGGCAACCTGCCTTGTGTCACACGTCCACCATCCACCTCCTCCTTCCGTCCTGTAACAACCTCGGAACACAGTTTACCCCGTAATACTTTCTAGTGCACTTATAAATGGTAACCACGTTTAATATTTGCTCTTAAGCCATTAATTTGACCATTTTATACCATTAAAGCACTAATTGTTTTTTCCATTTCTTGCAATGTGGAAACAATTAGCTATAGGGAAAAAAATTAATAATTTAATTTTGTACTGGGAAATATTTTAGCTAGAACCTACGATGTTCGAGTTATTTAAGAAAAACGTAAGTTTTATTTCCATATATGATCACAACATTGTTTGGTCCTTAGACTACCGGTTCCTGTCAGCGATGACCGTTTTCAGCTCTGCAGGAAAACATATTTGAGAAACAAATACAATTACCGGACAGTGTACAGTTTCAAACAATAAAATAAGCAACGATGAAAAGTATTACTTTCATGCGCGTGGAAAAAGTGCGCTTAAAATATGGCAAGGACTGCCTGTTTTAAAACACGTCCCGACGTAATTAAGCCATAGTGGCTTCGTCAAAACATACTAGCAAAATGAGCTTAACATCGTCGCATATTTTTAAAACATGGTATAAACTAAGCCACAGTGGCGACGGAATCATCCTGTTAACAGCGATACTGCGATACAACAGCTACAAAATATATTTGAGTCGTAAGTTCATTAGACGTCACTACTGCAAGCCTACATATTCATAATTTATTTAATCATACATGTACATCATGTTTCCTAGCCATGAAGGCATTTTTTTCTTAAAGAGGAGTTAAATGAATGTGAATTCCTAAGGGACCAAACTGATGAAGTTACTGGCCCCTAGACGTACACACTACGTAAACTAATTTAAACTAACTTATGCTAAGAACAACAAATACACACACACACACAAGCCCGAGGGAGGAATCGAACCTTCGGCAGGAAGGGCCGCGCAATCCGTGATATAGCGACTCTAACCTCGTGGTCACTTCGCGAGGCTAAGAGGAGTTAACGCAAAACACTATTCCACACGACACTGTTGAAGCAAAATGCGCAAAATATACCAGCTTACTGATTTATGTCTGCTCAAGATTTGCGATTAGTCGAAGTGCAATTGTGCCTGAAGGAGACTGTTTTAGGAGTCCCAGAATGTGTTTATTTCTGTTTAAATTTTCATCAACATGGACAAATAAAAATTTCGAAGTTTCTATATTACTTTTCTTATCATATTTTAGACTCATCTCAGCACTGAAAGTGCACCAATAGCAGTTATAAATCATATAATATAGCAGCTGACTTAAACTCAGTCTGAAAATCCGGAGTATGAGTTACAAGTACTATCGGTCTGAAGAGATAATGACAGGCAATAAATTGAGTTGCGGAGGCGTTACGAAATGACTTTTTTGTACGCCAGAGTGAGAGTGTCCTGAAATATACTGAATTCGGAACTATGACATGCAGCAAATTACCTATTTATCGCACACTGAAATATTTTCAAGGAAGAAATTCCTTCATTTTCACTTTCAGGTGTTTTGTGTTTAACCTTGGTCCTTCATTAGGGAGACGAAAATATTAATTGCACTTACCCGTTCTGCTGAATTACGAAAAGTAACTATTCTTCTTTCGGTCTGTTTCCATTTTCATCCCAACCACCAACAACTACTCAGCATTGCTGTTACGAATAAATAAATGTGCAAAAATAGGATAATACGCGTAATGGACTAACGAACAGTCTGGCCGCGCTATAAACTAATGTTTTTTTCCTCGAACTTCTGGTCAAGTCAAATGGTTAAATATCCAGGAGTTTTCGGAAGAGTGCTCGTCAATCAGTGTTGCTACTTCAGTCCTTACACAGGCGTGTTACCGACCATTATGTCACTACTGCACCATGTAAGGCAATTTTAAAAATGTATTAAAAACAGTCTCGACCGCATTAACATTTACTTCGGTGATAACCGGTTTCAGTCAGTGTTTGACCATCGTCAGACCTTCATACCATGATGAGAGGCGGTACCGGTGAACGGAGCGGGTGACGTTCGTGGAGTTACAACACCCGTTGTTCTTCCACGAGAAATATTCTCAAAAATTACTAAATCAGACAATTTTTTCATTGCGCGCCCACTTCAGCCTTCCAATGGCCGTCTCCCAAGCTATGTTTAGCTGAAAGCCGCCAAAGCTATGTTTAGCTGAAAGCCGCCACATTTATCTCAGTCGATTCTTACGTTACGCTACCCCACAAATCATTTATCCGTCTAATGATAGATGTCTCGTCGAATGCGCTTCGGTGACCATTTTCGGGAGCATGTGCTGCTACTACTGGTTTCTTCAGGTACCCCAGGCATGAACACC
Source organism: Schistocerca gregaria (assembly GCF_023897955.1). Classification (NCBI taxonomy): domain Eukaryota; kingdom Metazoa; phylum Arthropoda; class Insecta; order Orthoptera; family Acrididae; genus Schistocerca; species Schistocerca gregaria. Next base: position 243,991,048 of record NC_064923.1, read on the forward strand.
TGTGCACACCCGAACGATATTTTGTGTATCTCCAGTGTTCTAACTCCTACATCACCTTCCGCAGGCATCGTAATTTGTTGACGTTTTGCAGGAGCAACGAAGACTGAATCCATTTTATGCCTATTCGTGAGCCGGCTCATCATTCTTGTCACTGAGTTACAGACCTCCGTTGTCTTCTGCATACGTGTATCTGTATTCGGCTAAATGCCTTGCAATATTTGTATGTTGTTGTTGCTATTTTCCTTAAATGTTTCCCGTAAGCGCAATGTTGCTTTTTCTTACAGCACATGAAGCCAAAATCAAACCAAAGTTGACACATGATTTCAGCATGAATGAAATCATGTGACAACTTTGGTTTGATGTTGGCTTCATGTGCAGTAAGGTACACACATTCCATACATTTTCATACTCGTTTACTATGGCAAAGATGGATCAGTCTTCTGCCGCACGGTTCCCATAGCGATACTGGTGAAACTAGAACCAAACTTGTTCAGAGCTAAGACGTTTTCTCCATTATTCACTCTAAAGTTGCTATTTATGTAACACAGTCCCTGTTTCAGTACCATACACTACTGCGCTCCAAACTTACATTCTCAAAAAATTCTTCCCCAAACTGACGTCAGTGTTTGATACTAGCAGTCTTCATTTGGCCAGGAATTCCCTTTTGGCAGTACTAGTCCGTTTTGGGTGTCTTCCTTGCGACGTCCGACATTGGTTTGTTTTGCTGCCTAGGTAATAGAATTCCTTAACTTCACCTACTTCGTGACCATTAATTCTGACGTTTCCCTCTGTTCTCATTTCTGCAACGTCTCATTACTTTTGTCTCTCTTCGATTTACTCTGGATCCATATTCTGTACTCATTAGGCTATTCATTTCATACAGCAAATCATGTAATTCTTCTTCACTTTCAGTCAGGATAACAATGTCATTGGCGAATCGCATCATTTACACCCTTTCACCTTTAATTTTAATTCCACTCCTGAACCTTTCTTTTTTTCCCTCATTGCTTCTTCGATGTACAGATAGAACAATGGGGTCGAAAGACTACACCTCTGTCTTACATCCTTTTTAATCCGAGCACTTCGTTCTTGGTCGTCCACTCTTATTATTCCCTCTTGCCTATTGTACAAATTTTATATTACACGTCTCTCCCTATACCTAACGCTTATTTTTCTCATAATTTCTAACACCTTCCATCATTCTAACGGTTAACCAGGTTGACATATCCTATGAATGTGTCTTGATGTTTTTAGTCTTGCATTCACTATCAATCGCAACGTCAGATTTGCTTCTCTGGTGAATTTACCTTTCCTAAAGCTAAACTGAGCATCATCAAACAAATTCTCGTTTTTCTTTTCCATTCTTCTGTATATTATTCTTGTAAGCAACCTGATTGCATGAACTGTTAAGCTGATTGTGCGATAATTCTCGCACTGAGCATCATCAAACAAATTCTTTGTTTTTCCCATTCTTCTGTGTATTATTCTTGCAAGCAACCTGGTGCATGACCTTTTAAGCTGATTGTCGGATAAATCTCTCACTTGTCAGCTCTCGTATTCTTCGGTATTGTGTGGACGATATTGTTCCGAAAGTCAGACGGTATGTCGCCATTCTCATACATTCTACACACTAACGTTAATAGTAATTTTGTTGCCACTTCCTCCAATGACTTTAGAAATTCTGATGGAATGTTATCTGTCCCTTCTGCCTTATTTGATCTCAAGTCATCCAAAGCTCTTTTAAATTCTGATGCTAGTACTAAATTGACTCTTGTTTCTTCTTATATCAGACAAATCTTCCCCCTCATAGAGGCCTTCAATGTTCTCTTTCCACCTATCCGCTCCCTCCTCTGCATTTAACAGTGTAATTCCCGTTGCATTCTTAATGTTACCACCCTTGCTTTTAATTTCACCGAAGGTTGTTTTCACTTTCCAATATGGTGAATCAGTCCTTCCGGCAATCATTTTTTTCGATTTCTTCGCATTTTTCATAAAGCATTTCGACTCAGCTTCCCTGCACTTCATATTTATTTAACTCCTCAGCGACTTGTATTTCTGTATCCATGAATTTTCCTGAATATTTCTGTTCTTCTTTCGTCGGTCAATTGAAGTATTTCTTCTGTTACCCATGGCTTATACACAGTGACGTTCTTTGTGCCTATGTTTTTCTTTCCACTTCTGTTATTGCCTTTTTTTAGAGACGTCCATTCCTATTCAAGAGTAAAGCCTGCGGGTTAGTCTTTATTGCTGTATCTACATGCTTAGAGAACTTCAAGCGTATCTCGTCATTCCTTAGTACTTCCATATCCCATCCTTTGTATATTGATTCTTCCTGACTACTGTCTTAAACTTCAGCCTACTCTTCATCACTACTACATTGTGATCGGAGTTTATATCCCCTCCTTGGTACACCTTACAATCCAGTATCTGATTTCGGATTCTCTGTGTGACGTGATACAATCTAACTGAAATCTTCCCGTATCACCCGGCCTTTTCCAAGTATACTTCCGCCGCTTCTTGAACAGTGGGTTCGCTTTTATTAGCTGAAATTTATTACAGAACTAAATTAATCTTTGTCTTCTCTCATTCTGTGTCCCAAGCCCATATTCTCCTGTAACCTTTTCCTCCTACAGCTGTATTCCAGTCCCCCATCACTATTAGATTTTCATCTGCCTGTAGGTACTGTATCACACTTGCAATATCCTCACACACTTTCTCTGTCTCTTCACCTTCACCTTGCGACGCCGGCATGTATACCTGAAATGTCGTTGTCGGCGTTGGTTTGCTGTCGGTTCTGATACTAAAAACCCTACCACTGAACTGTTCACAGTAACACATTCTCTCACCTACCTTCCTATGCATAACGACTCCCACTCCCGTTATACCATTTTCCGCTGTTGTTGATATTATCCAATACTCATCTGACCAGAAATCCTTGTCTTCTTTCGCTTTTACTTCACTGACCTCTACCACATCTAGACTGAGCCTTTACATGTCCCTTTTAAGATATTCTACCTTCCCTAAAACTTTCAGGGTTCTGATATTCCACATCCCGATTCTTAGAACGTTTCGTTAGTTATGCATGCTTTTTCTGATGGTGACCTCCCCATTGGCAGTCCCGTCCCGGAGATGTGAGTGGGAGACTATGGTTCAAATGGCTCTGAGCACTATGGGACTCAACTGCTGTGGTCATTAGTCCCCTAGAACTTAGAACTACTTAAACCTAACTAACCTAAGGACATCACACACATCCATGCCCGAGGCAGGATTCGAACCTGCGACCGTAGCAGTTGCACGGTTCCGGACTGCGCGCCTAGAACCGCGAGACCACCGCGGCCGGCGTGGGAGACTATGCTGGAATCTTTGGCCACTGGAGAGATCATCACGACACTTTTTCAATTATGGACCACTTGTTCTGTGGCCACAGGTTATCTGTCTTTAATGTAGTGGTTTCCATAGCCTTCTGCATAATCAAGCCATTTATAATTGCCGATTATTCCGCCTTTAGGGACAATTTCCCACCCCAGGGACAAGAGAGTGCCCTGAATGTCTTCAGTCACTTGAAATTTGTCTTGTTGATTTTTAATATCTCTTGTTTGGAGGCCTTTAGGCGTGAAAGAATTGGATTTTGAAACTCGTAGTTGCAAAAGGTTCGGCCAAGTGCCGTTTCGGTTTAAATGTGTTATTAAATTACAATAAATTACAGTTTTGAAGTGAAACTGACGGCCACATTAATTCGCCTTTTCCACAATCACCTGCAATGCCCAGCGGCTTAAACGGGCATTTCACTCTTTATTAATGAAAATTTAGGCGTTTGCGGTTTTCAACCCGGGACCAACAACGTTTTGAATACTAATCACCGGCGCTACTCCGAGACTCGGCGCTACCCCGAGACCACGGTGCTATTGTTAGGACGTTTAATTATTTCAATTACCTCCCTTTTTTCCGTTGCTGTATCCAAAGCTGCCGAGCAGAAACTCGAGGCTCTTGAAAACCGATAGGACGGCTACATTCCTGGTGGTGTTCTGCTACAGCAGACTTTCTGTTCCGTCCAAGTCGTACGTAACGTTCATCATGCGAAACGAAAGTGCTGAAGCGTATCCCAGTTTCACCAATATAGGCTTTACAGTATTCACACAGAAGTTCGTAGAAACCACCAGCGTAGAGAGCATTCATGGGATTCTTAGTTAGCCTCAGCAAGTCTCGGACCCAACGGCCACTCTACAGTATACGTTTGATACCTGCGCGACGCAGAAATTTCACTACAAGGTCGCTGATGCCCATCACGTAGGGTATACGAGCAACAGGAGTAGCATCTTCCATACCATTGTCTGTTTTGTCTCGGCTGTACCTCGTAGCTCTTTGTACGTTTCTGTTGTATCCATTCGCACGGAATATTGCCTTGCGTTCCATCATTCCTGTTGTATGCGGCTGGCGTCACTAATCCGGTGAGCTCGGCCTGTTAGCGCTGTGTCGGCTTCCTGCAGTCATCATGGCCTAGGCTGCATCATGATGTTCTGTACTCCTCCACACCCAGAAAAAGGAACCTCCCCGTTGTTTTCCATTTGTTGCCTGAACTGTATGTTCTTGTGTAATCTGATGAAGTGTTCATGAAATCTTTGTAAGACTGCTTCCCCCTGCGTCTCGTACACGTACCTCATTCAGCAGCGTGGGAGCTACGGAGCGAAATTTAGTGCGGTTTGTTCGAAGGCTTAGATGGATATGTCGTCTCTATGCGTGAGAGTGGGGGAGCCCGTAGCCATTCCATCTATTTGTTAATAAAATTATCCCTGCCAACTAAAATATGTGGCCGACAAGTGAAACGTCCCCTTAGAACAATTTATACACGAATGTCCTTAATCTGACACACAATATTTTTAGCGCAACGCAATCTGACTTTCAATAATCCCTACAAAAGAATGGCCCTGACTAACATTAACCTATACCTTTCACAAATCACTTACCTCACAAAAAATCTTCGTTACTCGAACTACTGCAATACAGCGAGCACCACTACTGCCAGCTAAATAAAAGATTCTAACTACGGAAGGCACTAACTACTGATAGGTATAGTTAGCAAATGAAAGATTTTAATAGAGAACAAACAGTGTATTTACCTTAATAGTCAAAATATATATGATAGTTCATGACATCCAGTCTTACAAATTACAAAACTCCGCCATCTCTCTCCCCACGTCCACAACTGCTGGCGGCTCACCTCCAACTGCGCAACGCTACGCGCTGTTAGCATCCAGCTGTCGCTGCCCAACACTACAATGGCAGACAACAATGCAATCCAGCCACAGACTGCACACGGCGCAGCCAGTGATTTTTATACAGAGCGCTACGTGGCGGCGGCGTTACCAATAAAAAAACCTAAACAGCCTACTTACACAAGGACACATGCACTAGGCCACAATGTCTGGCGGTATTTGCCCCTGCATGACGTGTCACGCCCGCTAAACTCGCTGGGCAGAACAGGTAGTTAGGATTGTGGAAAGGGCCAAATAGGGTTGGGGGCAGTTTCACTTGCTAATTGTAGTTTATTGTAATTTAATAACACATTTACAACCAAAGCGACACATAGCCAAACGTTTGCCAAATGCAACTCTTTCACGGCTGAAGGCCTCCGAAAAAGAAATCTTTAAAAAATCAACAAGATAAAATCATCAAAGGCACTAAAGATGACATCAGTGAGTGAAATCAGTTTTTCAACAACTCCCATGAACACATAAAATTTACAGTTGAATACCAAAAAGATGACAGTATAAATTTCCTAGACCTTACATTTAGAATAAAGAATAACAGACATCAGTTTGAAATTTATCGGAAGCCTACCACAACACATACCACAATCCACAACTCCTCTTGCCACCCCGGAGCACACAAAATGGCAGCATTCCGGTACATGATTAATAGAGCTATCCAACTACCACTCTCAGAAGATAAATGTGATCAAGAAACTGAAATAATAAAACAACCAGCTATTGAAAATGGTTATAACAGCTCCATAGTAGACACCCTAAAACACTCAATAATGGCAAAGGAATCGCAACACAAAAAACAAAAAGAAAATAACATCTTCCATACAATTGTGATTTCATACCATAACATTTCATACCATATTGCCAATGTCTTCAAACGGAAAGGCATAAACATATCCTTCACAACAGACAACAAGATTGGACAGAAGTTACCCCACAGTATCGGCACACGAAACCCACTTCATCACACAGGTGTGTACGAAATTGAATGTTTGGACTGTGACTTCTTCTACATAGGCCAGACAGGCAAATCATTTGACATTAGGTTCAAGGAACACACGGAAGCACTAAAAAACAAAAAAAAATATCACACATCAGCAATAGCTACCCACCTGCATGAAACAAAACACCATGTTAACAACACAAGTATTAGCATCCTACACATCCAACCAAAAGGCAGAAAACTGGACATCCTCGAAACACTCCAAATATACAAACATCAAATGAAACAACCAGAATCCATCTTAAATGACAAAAATGGCAATATTTACAATAGTATCACCTCCGTTTCAGCAACTGCCTACACTCTTAAAAATGAACACACACACACCTAATATTTACCATAAATATTGACAGCTACCAAGAGTACAAGAGATTAACCTCATTCACAGATAATTCATCACACCAACAGCTTGTACCCCTTGTCAGCTTAAAACTGTATGTACATCAACTATTGGCACAAATGTATATCTATCTGCATATTTTATAGCATTAACCGATGTATTACCCCAACCTTTAGGCAGCTAATATATGCAGCATGCAATCTTAAGACTCCTTGTTATGTGAATGTTTGCTCTCATATAATCACTCTTTGCTCCCCCCTCCCCCCCCCCTCTCTCTCTCTCTCTCTCTCTCTCTCTCTCTCTCTCTCTCTCTCCCTGTCTCCCTTTCACTCACTCACACACACACACACACTCTTTCTCTCTCTCTACCTCTCCTTCTGCCTCCAGCCTCTCATTTCACATATGTTTATTAATCTGTTTATTAATCCCAATCAAAGAGTGTAATGTACTGTTGTAGCCAATATGATCATTGTAATTAAAGACTGTATCATTTCACCTAATTGTTATCAACAAGTATGAAGTTTAAGCCATTTTAACATTTCACCTGATTGTATAAACGAGTACGAATGTTTAGCTGTTTTGACCTGTCAGAATTAGATTTATATACCACTTGAAGTACACAAACATATATTTGACACCTCAAAACAAACACCGTCAAATGATTAAAGCAATTATTCTGTAATAATGATGTTACGATGTATATTCTTTGGACTTTGCGATCATGACTTCTCTTCTGCTATACGATCCTTACACCCAGCTGAATCCTGACGCCATATTTGTTTACAAATGTGGCAGTACACATGTGATGTGTTACGACAGCAAAAGGAACCTGTGACCACTGAAGGTACTGTAGTTTACTTCTTTAAAGTTTACCATTAGATATCAGTTTAATTTACCTCACAAAAAATCTTCGTTACTCGAACTACTGCAATACAGCGAGCACCACTACTGCCAGCTAAATAAAAGATTCTAACTACGGAAGGCACTAACTACTGATAGGTATAGTTAGCAAATGAAAGATTTTAATAAAGAACAAACAGTGTATTTACCTTAATAGTCAAAATATATATGATAGTTCATGACATCCAGTCTTACAAATTACAAAACTCCGCCATCTCTCTCCCCACGTCCACAACTGCTGGCGGCTCACCTCCAACTGCGCAACGCTACGCGCTGTTAGCATCCAGCTGTCGCTGCCCAACACTACAATGGCAGACAACAATGCAATCCAGCCACAGACTGCACACGGCGCAGCCAGTGATTTTTATACAGAGCGCTACGTGGCGGCGGCGTTACCAATAAAAAAACCTAAACAGCCTACTTACACAAGGACACATGCACTAGGCCACAATGTCTGGCGGTATTTGCCCCTGCATGACGTGTCACGCCCGCTAAACTCGCTGGGCAGAACAGGTAGTTAGGATTGTGGAAAGGGCCAAATAGGGTTGGGGGCAGTTTCACTTGCTAATTGTAGTTTATTGTAATTTAATAACACATTTACAACCAAAGCGACACATAGCCAAACGTTTGCCAAATGCAACTCTTTCACGGCTGAAGGCCTCCGAAAAAGAAATCTTTAAAAAATCAACAAGATAAAATCATCAAAGGCACTAAAGATGACATCAGTGAGTGAAATCAGTTTTTCAACAACTCCCATGAACACATAAAATTTACAGTTGAATACCAAAAAGATGACAGTATAAATTTCCTAGACCTTACATTTAGAATAAAGAATAACAGACATCAGTTTGAAATTTATCGGAAGCCTACCACAACACATACCACAATCCACAACTCCTCTTGCCACCCCGGAGCACACAAAATGGCAGCATTCCGGTACATGATTAATAGAGCTATCCAACTACCACTCTCAGAAGATAAATGTGATCAAGAAACTGAAATAATAAAACAACCAGCTATTGAAAATGGTTATAACAGCTCCATAGTAGACACCCTAAAACACTCAATAATGGCAAAGGAATCGCAACACAAAAAACAAAAAGAAAATAACATCTTCCATACAATTGTGATTTCATACCATAACATTTCATACCATATTGCCAATGTCTTCAAACGGAAAGGCATAAACATATCCTTCACAACAGACAACAAGATTGGACAGAAGTTACCCCACAGTATCGGCACACGAAACCCACTTCATCACACAGGTGTGTACGAAATTGAATGTTTGGACTGTGACTTCTTCTACATAGGCCAGACAGGCAAATCATTTGACATTAGGTTCAAGGAACACACGGCAGCACTAAAAAACAAAAAAAAATATCACACATCAGCAATAGCTACCCACCTGCATGAAACAAAACACCATGTTAACAACACAAGTATTAGCATCCTACACATCCAACCAAAAGGCAGAAAACTGGACATCCTCGAAACACTCCAAATATACAAACATCAAATGAAACAACCAGAATCCATCTTAAATGACAAAAATGGCAATATTTACAATAGTATCACCTCCGTTTCAGCAACTGCCTACACTCTTAAAAATGAACACACACACACCTAATATTTACCATAAATATTGACAGCTACCAAGAGTACAAGAGATTAACCTCATTCACAGATAATTCATCACACCAACAGCTTGTACCCCTTGTCAGCTTAAAACTGTATGTACATCAACTATTGGCACAAATGTATATCTATCTGCATATTTTATAGCATTAACCGATGTATTACCCCAACCTTTAGGCAGCTAATATATGCAGCATGCAATCTTAAGACTCCTTGTTATGTGAATGTTTGCTCTCATATAATCACTCTTTGCTCCCCCCTCCCTCCCCTCTCTCTCTCTCTCTCTCTCTCTCTCTCCCTGTCTCCCTTTCACTCACTCACACACACACACACACTCTTTCTCTCTCTCTACCTCTCCTTCTGCCTCCAGCCTCTCATTTCACATCTGTTTATTAATCTGTTTATTAATCCCAATCAAAGAGTGTAATGTACTGTTGTAGCCAATATGATCATTGTAATTAAAGACTGTATCATTTCACCTAATTGTTATCAACAAGTATGAAGTTTAAGCCATTTTAACATTTCACCTGATTGTATAAACGAGTACGAATGTTTAGCTGTTTTGACCTGTCAGAATTAGATTTATATACCACTTGAAGTACACAAACATATATTTGACACCTCAAAACAAACACCGTCAAATGATTAAAGCAATTATTCTGTAATAATGATGTTACGATGTATATTCTTTGGACTTTGCGATCATGACTTCTCTTCTGCTATACGATCCTTACACCCAGCTGAATCCTGACGCCATATTTGTTTACAAATGTGGCAGTACACATGTGATGTGTTACGACAGCAAAAGGAACCTGTGACCACTGAAGGTACTGTAGTTTACTTCTTTAAAGTTTACCATTAGATATCAGTTTAATTTTTTTGTCAAAAGTAATTCTAAACCATATCTGAAATACTGTCTTGTTTCTCCACTAGGCAGTGTCACAAGTTCCTCTAAAAATCGTAACACAACACACACACAAATGTAATACTCACTAATGTAAATCCACCAGATGATGGAGGTTTAAACCTTCGAAACGCGTCGTGGAAATAAATAAAACGGTGACTGGTAACAGTGAACTTGTTGTTTCATTTAATTGAAGATAAAATCCAATTAAAACAGCAATAAAATAATTTAAAAAAACATCTATCACAGGTAGGTGGAAAATCTCAAAGCAAAGTAGATAGAACAAACATATGCAAGGTGCAATACAAATGGCTGAAGGCCACAATTAAGTTCCAAAATTTTAGAATATATTACCATAGACCTTTAAAGGAAGAAGACCACAATGTTTTAAAACAAGAATTCTTAAAATCAATAAGATAAAAATGCAATTTAAAAATACAAATAAAATAAGTTAAAAGACATATATCACGGCTAAGTGGAAAGCCTCAAGGCAAAGCAGAACGAACAAACACATATGTGCAAGGTGCAGTACCAATGGCTTAAGGCCACAATTAAGTTTCAAAAATTTTAAAATATATTACCATGAACGTTTAAAGGCACAAGGCCACAGTGTTTAAGCTTGAAAGATAATATTAGGAAAAAGATTGCAAGACTGAAAGCCCACAATTAATTTCCCAATATTTTTAAGAAAAATAAAAAAAAACAATAAGCCTTAAATTTTAAGTATCCGAAAACAGATAATTAAACACAGATGGGAAAGACAATAAGGACAACGGCACTCACAAGCCTACAGGGAGGTCGGTCTGCCCTCGTTCACTTAGGCGAGACAGGTGGTGAGCCCAACTATACTCGATCCGTCGAAACCGAACCAGGGGACAGCCACGTTCCGACCGACACAACGACTTGCTTCCCATCAATCAGTACATGAGAACTCAAACAGAAAAGGTTACAAACGTGATGATCCGCAATGGAGTATGTGTTAGCTGTCAAAATTACACATCATTTTGGACAGCGATAACAGATGAGGAAGGGTCGCGGCCTGAAATTACGTTAGTGGCCAGGGCTGGCAATCGGAACACAAACGGCCACAAGGCAGAAAACCCCACTGGTGCACTGGAATTGTAATCATCCAAAACAGTTAATTGCATTGCATGGCGGATAAATTTCAGCAGTAGAAACACTCTGTGTTGCTCACAGGAAAACCTCCGCAACAGCAAACCACCGAAACGAACCACCACAACATGAATGGACGTGGCTTGGGTAGTTTAAACCACTACTCAACTTTGACGTCCTGGGTCAGTGTACCACGAAGCTCGTAGCGATAGGACAGCTCGATACACGCTCCGTCGCTGCGCAGGGACCGCCAGCGGACCCTGCCGACTGCACCGCGCATAGATAACTTTCTTCGTCCATAACAACTGACCGTCTCCTCTCAGAATGCTGACAACATCTAAAAGAGTCGTCAGTGGAAATAACGCCAACTACATACACAACCTAACAAACACTTGCGCGAAGACCTGAATGATACACAACAGTAACTAAGCACACACGAAGACAAATCGGGAGTCAATGCACACACACACACACACATACACACACAGACAAACACACACACACACACACGCACAGCCGACTCATGAACGATCGGCGATCCAAAACGCGTCGTCCAGTAGGACGACGGACCGAAAATAATTTGCCCTGCCAACTAAAATATGTGGCCGACAAAGACAAATGCACTAGGTCGCAAATGTCTGGCGGTATTTGCCCCTGTATGATGTTCATGGTTTCGACTACAGGAGCGATAGTAAACACAGATTTTTTATATCAAAGCTGACCATAATGTCCGTAGCTAATATTTTCTGTTCCCATATAAGGTGGATGAAATGCGTAGAATCCTTAACACAAGACTCTATATGGCCAACCAGACTACGTAACTTTAGGGCCAGATATTTTGAGAGATAATATGTAGGCTATTTGATTCCATTGAAAACCGGTCTCAAAGGACAGTCTTCCTCCTGAACCTTAGGTACTCCATATATCCTTGGTAGCAGAGCATCTTTCGACGTGAAACCCTAGCTGTGTCGTCCTCGATTCTAGAACTCTTGAAGCTAGTCTTGCGTCTCCCTCACTATCTTCGCTGTCAGATCACTATTCGGTTATTTGATTATGGAAGTACTCATAAATTCGCTCATTTTGGCTTTATATGGTTTAGTGTCCAATGTTACCGTGCCTTTGTCCGAGAGTAGAATTATAGTCTCTTTTGTTGTTCCTGAGTTCAGAATGTGCGTCAGGTCCTATTCAAGGACCATCTATGGCTCATATCAAAGTTAACGTAAACTGAGTGTGTCAGTGTCGTCAAAATATCGTACAAGAAAGCTACACGTCAAAAGAAATAGCAAAAAGCCACCAGGAGAGGGAATTATGGAGCTCCCACAGGTGACGCGAAGTGCTCCAACGAAACTGGACACGTCTCGCACTCTGGAGAACGTATCAACACATACGATCATCAAGGCAGCTACAGTTGTGCTGCCTAAGGATATAAAATTTCCTGTGACGCTCCAACTCATACAGTTAGAGGACACTACACAAGCCGTTGAAGTGTTTCTCGGGAAACTGTTTCAAGTAGAAGCAGAGGTTTCGATAAAAAACAGTTAGTGTCCTACAGCATTCGAAGCTTTCGTAGAAGAGTGTCTCACTTGAAGAATGAGCCGCCCTAAGTGAACCCAGGAGCGGCAAAGAGATGGTAATTTTACACCCAAACAACACCAATGGCACAGTAATACTGGACAATACATCATATGAAGCCAAAAGACTGTATTGCTGAGTAACCCCATATACAAATAAATGTAAAGTAATCCCACTACGAAGATGACGAGATAGACGCAAGACCTTCTTAAGAATTCTAGAATCGAGATCGACGCAGGTGGGGGGCTCACAAGGGAAATTCTACGGCCAACAAGAATGTATGGAATATCTAAGGTTCAGGTGGACGGCTGTGTTTCAGTCCGGTTGTTAATGGAATCAAATCGGCCACAAATTACTGGCGGTATATCAGACACACAAATTACGCGACCTGGTTACCATACAGAGCCCTGTGCTAAGGATTCTAGGCGTTTCATTGAGCGTACATGGGAACAGCAAATATTAGCTACGGAGCTTACAGCCAACTTTGACACAAAGATATTTGTTTACCATCGCTCCCATAGTCGAAAATACCAATATACAGAAGCAAATACCGCCAGACATTTGTGACCTAATGCTGTGGTGCTTGTCTTCCACGTATTTTAGTTGGCAAAGCAAATTTTATGAGCAGATAAACGGAATGGCTACGGGCTCCCCCCTCACACCTGAAGCAGGTGACATATTCATCAAAGCCTCCGAACAAACCGCGCTATATTGTGCACCATTGCGCATACACTGCTGGCTGTGGTACGTGGTCGACACATTCGTCATATGGACGCATGGGGATCAGACCTACGTAGATTACCATGAGTAATTCAACATCTTACAATGGACAACAACGGAGAGATTCCTTTTTTTGGTTGTGGAGGTCTACAGAACATCAAGCGGCAACCTAGGCCATGACGCCTACAGGAAGCCGACGCAACGCTGGCAGGCCGAGCTCATCTGTTTATACAACAGGAAGTGGACGAGCCCAAGACAACATTCCGTGCTAATGGTTCAAATGGCTGTGAGCACTATGCGACTTAACTTCTGAGGTCATCAGTCGCCTAGAACTTAGAACTAATTAAACCTACCTAACCTAAGGACATCACACATATCCATGGCCGAGTCAGGATTCGAACCTGCGACCGTAGCGGTCGCTTGGCTCCAGACTGCAGCGCCTAGAACCGCACGGCCACTTCGGCCGGCCCGTGCTAATGGAAACAACAACAAAGATAGACAACGAGCTATGATGTACAGTGGAGACAAAGCACACAAAGGAACAGAAGATTCTTCTCCATTTGCTGGCTTACCTTGTGCAAGAGGCATCAGCGACCATGTAGCTAATGTTCTCTATCGCTTAGGAATCAGACCTACACTTCAGAGTGTCAGCTAGATCCGATATCTGTTGACGCCCACTAAGAAACCCGTGAATTCTTTCCACACAGCAGGTGTCTATGAACTTCGTTGTGAATGGCTCTGAGCACTATGGGACTTAACATCTATGGTCATTAGTCTCCTAGAACTTAGAACTACTTAAACCTAACTAACCTAACGACAGCACACAACACCCAGTTATCACGAGGCAGAGAAAATCCCTGACCCCGCCGGGAATCGAACCCTGAAACCCGGGCGTTCGTTGTCAATGCGGCGAAGATTATGTTGGCGAAATCGGGAGACGCTTTAGCACTTGCGTTTCGGAACAGGAATGTTACATACGACTGCGACGGAACAACAAGTCTGCTGTAGCAGAACACGACCGGGAACGTGGCCGTCCTATCAGTTTTCAAGTACCTCTTGTTTTTGTTCGGCAGCTATGGATGCAGCAACGGAAAATAAGAGAGACTACTGAAATAATTAAATTCCTCAACGACACGAACGGAGAGGATGGCTAAAGTTTATCTGCGCCCTGGCTGCCGGCGATTTCTTCCCGACGGATCTCGTGTGTTTGCCAGACAGAAGCACCACTTGACGCGGGTTTAGCAATGTCAACAGCTTCCGCAAGGGGCCTGCCTTGCGGCCTTAACACCTCGCTACAGGGAAGCACACCCCCTGGATAGAAACAGCCCATGTGATATTGTCTTCTAATCATCAAGAGAGTGTTGCATAGGCAACAGACAGTCGATACTCTACGTTTTACAAATCATCTACTAGGTTTGTCGTCCAGTCACCTGGCCAACACGGGCAAAAGCTACCGTACAGCCATCCCTTCATAACAAAAAAATGGCTCTGAGCACTATGGGACTTAACTTCTGAGGTCATCAGTCCCCTAGAACTTAGAACTACTTAAACCTAACCAACCTAAGGACATCACACACATTTCATGCCAGAGACAGGATTCGAACCTGCGACCGTATCAGTCGCGCGGTTCCAGACTGTAGCGCCTAGAACCGCTCAGCCACTCTGGCCGGCCCTCCATAACAGCCTCTTCAAACTGTCCAGTGGCACTTCAGATATATGACGTTTGTAGCCGCCAGACAATCGAAAATGACAGTATACAAAGGAAGACGTTCACCAGTAGACAATAGTCAGCGGCTCCGAAGACGCCCGCAGCAAGTTGGTCGAAACGTCAGCAGTTGTTTTACTAGTTTACAGTGACGTAGCCCAAGCCCAAAATTACTATATCCAGAATGACAACGGTCGTGGAAGCACACTGACTTACATTGTGTTTATTAGAGGAAAAGCATCACTTAGCACATAATAACCAATAATAGCATTTTTACATATATAAAGATGAAAAGTAAAAGCGTCAATAGATTTTTAAAGACAAACTTTTCTTATCTCATTAGTGCAATTTTCTTCACATCAATAAGTGTCTTGTACGACAAACGTTTTTTAAATACACCTATGTATTTCCTCATGGTTCAAGCTATCTTAAAGCCAAATTTCATCGGAATCAGTTCAGCGTGTTAGTCGTGAAACGTAGTAGACAGAGTTATAAAATATTAGATTGGATAAAATTTTGTTACAGAATTTTTTTTTCCTTGATCCAATTTTAAGTAAAGCTTATACAGTGACCCAAACTAGTCTCAAGTTATCTGTAAAGTATTTTCCTTGATCGAATTTTAAGTAAAGCCTATACAGTGACCCAAACCATTCTCAAGTTATCTGTAAAGACTTCCTGAAAGAGATAAGCGTGATCAAACAGAGAAACAGACGGATATAACTGTTTCAGATAAAAACTTTAAATGATGATTATTTTTTTAGTGACACGATTTTGATTAACTAAAGCCTGTTCGGTGCCACAAGCTATGCTCAATTTATCCGTGAAAAGCACATGAAAATGCGTCAGTTAGTTTTGGAGACTAGCGTGTTCAGACAGAGAAACCGACAGATACGACCGTTTTAGATGCGAATTTAATTCTCGATATCTTTTTCTCCGTTATCCGATTTTGCTGAACGAAAGCTTGTACGGTGCCCCATTCTACACTCAAGTTACCTGCAAAAACACCATGAAAATTTGACTAGTTATTTTGGAGAGTAGCATGTTCAAAGACACAGACAAACAGACAGACAGACGACGTTAGTAAAATTTTAAGTCACGATATCTTTTTTCCACCATGGTATTCTGATGAACTAAATCCTATGCAGCGCCCCAAGGTGTGCTCAAATCACCTGCGAAAACAACATGGAAACTCGTGTAGCAGTTTTGCAGAAGTGCCTTCAAACACACATTTTTACAGGTTTATTATTAGTATAGACCGCAAATCGGTAAGAACAGTGATACGAAAAATGCTAACATAAAGAATTCTGTAAAACTTATGTTGGGATCATCATGCAATTATTAATTAGCTCTTTGAGTTGTGTCAGTTTCATTGCTTTCCTAAAAAAATTGTGTTTATGTTATAGCCCCTCATGTTATATTTTGCCGCTTTTCCACTTCAATGGTTGTTGTGGCCTTCAGTCCGAAGACAGGCTTTATGCAGTTTCCCATGCGACTGTATCCTGTGCAAGCCTCTTCATCTCGGAGTATATTTTGTAACCCACGCCCTTCTAGATATGCTCACTGTATTCATCTGTTGGCCTTCTTCTACGATTCACCCTCCCCGCCACCACGACCACTTTCCTTCCAGCAGTACTGTCTCAAAATATGTCCTACCAACCGATCCCTTCTTCTAGTCATGTTGTGCCACAAATGTCTTTGCTCCCCAATTCTGTTCAGAACTTCATTATTAGTTACGTGATCTATCCATCTAATCTTCAGCATTCTTCTTTAGTACCACATTTTAAAAGCTTCTTTCTCTTCTTCTCTTAACTGTTTAGCGTACATTTTTCACTTCCATACATGGCTACACTTCGTACAAATACTTTCAGAAATGACGTCCTAGCACTTAAATCTATGCTTGATGTTAACAAAATTTTCTTCTTCAGAGACCTTTTCTTGCCATTGGTTGTCCACATTTTGTATCCTCTCTATCTCGGCGATAATTAATTATTTTGCCGCCCAGATAGCAAAACTCACCTTGTTTAAATGTCTCGTTTTCAAAATGTAAATCACTCAGTACAACCTCACTTAATTCGACTATATTCCATTGTACTTGTTTCGCTTTTGTTGATGGTCATCTTATGTCTTCCTTTCAAGACCCTGTCCGTTCCGTTCAACTGTCTTTCAAGTCCTTTGCCATCTCTGAGGGAAGTACAATGTCATCGGCAAACTCAAAACTATTTATTTCTTCTCGCTGGACTTTAATTCCTGCTCCAAACTTTTCTTTTTGTTTTGTTTACTGCTTGCTCAGTGTACGGATTGAATAACATCGGGAACAGGCTACAATCTTGTCCTTCTCCATTCTCAACCACTGCTTCCCTTTCATGCCCCTCGACTCTTATAACTACCGTCTCGTTTCTGTACAAGTTGTACATAGCCTTCCGCCCCTGTATATTAGTCCTGTTACCCTCAGAATTTCAGAGTATTCCAGTCAACACTGTCAAAAGTTTTCTCTAAGTCTAGAAATGCTACATACGTAGGTTTGTCTTTCTTTAATTTACCTTCTATAAGTTGTATGGTCAGTCTTGTCTCGCATGTTCATACGTTTCTCCGAAAACCAAACTGATCTTCTCCGAGGTCGGCTTCTACTTCTACCAGTTTTTCCATTCTTCTGTAAGGAATTCGTATTAGTATTTTGCAGCTGTGACTTATTAATCTAATAGTTCGGTAATATTCACACTTGTCAGCATCCGGTTTGTTATATATACTTTCTATAATACGATACGACATTCGGACCTCAATCAGGAAAAATTAGTACGTAAGTTAAAATAGAATAGAATATGAAAAACAAGTTGACATTTTCTTATTAGAAAAATGCAAAATGCAACATTATAATTCGTGAAAACGAATAAAATTTAGTAAGATACATCGATCATATGTCTGCTCTCGGTAGCTGACAGACAGAATGTCAATCTTAAGGGCACGGGTTCGATTACCGGCTTGGTCGGAGATTTTCTCTGCTCAGTTACTGGGTGTTGTGTTGTTCCGATCATCCTCATTTCATCCCCATCGACGCGCAAGTCACCGAAGAGGCGTCAAATCGAAATACTTGAACGCAGCGAATGGTCTACCCGACGGGAGGCCCTAGTCACACGACATTTACAGTTCTTTATCCATCAAGTACAATTTAAAGAAGATAATTTACAAAACCATTGATTCGTAAATGGTCTTATAATAATGTAGCAATGTTTTTCATCGAGAAAAGGGATACAATACGAGCTTCCTTTATCTCAGAAAAATCGTTTTTCTTCTTGTGCGCTGCAAAGCGCGGGATTTCGTAATATTTGCAACAGATATAATCTGTTGCGTCAGATATGGAAGTATGACAGGATGTTGTAAGATACAGACACTGTATAAACACAAACACTTTGATAATCAATGCTGTTGCAAACTACATTCAACTTACACACGAAAAGTGTGAGAGGTGCCATGAGCCCTCTCTCACATTTCTATCTTACTCTGAGTAATTTGATTTTCCTCTCTAATTGCACGCGGTGAAAAGCCGCTATTCCTTCACATGTACACTTCCCACGCAGCGTCTCTCGTCACATGGGTGGTCTGGTGACAGGCGGGTTCTGCTGAACTTGAAAGGGTTAAGCCGACGGGTGTGAGGGAATCGAGTGGATGCTCTCCAGACGCCGACATTGTCATAAGAGCAGGAGCGACATGCCCACAGGGGTCTGACGGAGCGACTGGGCTAGAGATTCAGTTACTTCGCAGAAACTTAGTGAAAACACTTTCTGGCAGGCTACCAGCGAGGCGTGGGAATGACTTGTGTTCCCAGGCAGTCTTGGCGGGCAAATTCCAGCGTTTTGTGCAAAATCATAACTGCGATTGGTTGGCTCAGGGGATAGCTCTGTGACGTAGCAAAATCGGCGCAGAAATTGGCGCTAAGTATCTCCATTGGTGGCGTCGGCAATAGAATGGAATTTTCCGCCGTTTTCGAGTTGCTGATTGGAACGTTTAACTACGGCCACTGTCGTGGGGGCGGGGATGTTTTGTGTTCGGCTTGTACAGGTGCTCTTCAGAGAGCCAACTCTCGCCTTTCGGTCGGAGTAGGTTACAAGACAGAGCTCTCGCTGCGCCGGACAGCCTGCCTTCCGTTGGCTGTCTAATATACTTTCATTTAATTGTAACTGTTTGACAAAGTTGCTGAAGTTTTGACTTCAACGTAACTTTCCGAGTACAGTTGGCAATTGAGCGTTCTGCGTACAAGCGGCCTATGTTGTCCGTCTTGAGCAGTTTTGGGTAAAGTTGACTGTATAGGAGTTACTGTGTGACTTCGCTTGTTAAAATCAATCACTGTACCGTCAGTGATTGTGTAGCGAGCCTTTCTCGTCTCCCTCAGAGGCGCATTTGTATTGATAGGAAGTCTTTTGTCTGGAACAATCAGACCGGGATGATCTGTTTCTGGCTATACACGCGACATTATCATCACCACGATGGGACGTCGAAGCAACCAGCGATCGCTTCCGGTTCGCCAGATCGTGTCCTTGCAGTTAAGAAGACAGCTTGGTAACGTATGTCCGCAGCACCGGCAGATTAGAGAATTTGCTCTGTGATAATGAGAGCTCAGTAGAGCGTGCTTGTTCTCGTCTTTTCTTACGTGGTCCAGTCTTGGATGTTCATTGCCTGAGTTCTCACTACTGTAGCAGCAATTAATGTTAGGTTGGCTGGGTGTTTCTCTTCAGATTTGAGTTGCAAGGAGTTGGCTCCACATACCACTTGGTCATAAACGTCACAAGCTAGTTTATGGACAACTTCACCTTCACAGCATTTATTTGAGTATCCAATTTGACGTATTGTAAATGTTTCATGTGTTTTGTTTGTTATTTTGAGTTTAGTCATAATAAATCAAATTGTTATTTTGGACAGAACTTTCATTCTGTGGACCGGTAAAGCAACCCTTTCATTTCTCACTACGTTAATGAAACTTTCCTTTATCAAATTAAATTATTGCAGGTGCCAAACTCTTTTCTACTCCACAGGGTCGATTACAGTCAGTTCGCCTTTCTTCTTAATCCATGTGCAACAGCAAAAGTCGGAGTTAGAAAAGGGGGGGGGGGGGCTTAGAGCTTCATTTCCATATGAAGAGTCTAGAAGAATTTAGTGTTAAATACACTGCTATCCCCGGCACCTCGCAAGTGTCACAATTCAAAATGTGCCCTCCTCCTTGAGTGGACCGTGTACGTCATTAGCAACGCTGACACAACAGACGGCCGGTGTGGCCAAGCGCTTCTAGGCCCTTCAGTCTGGAAGACACGACAACGCTGTGTTCGTGACGAATCATGAAGTAGCCTACAACAAAAATGACAGAGCTGCCGTGTAGCGGACAGATTGCAAGATAGAGATGTGATGTTTCTGGTGCACGTTTGGTCACTTTACGTGAATTTTTCAGTGACATAAACTAACAATCGCTTTTATTTTCTGACTCGTGACACCTTTCTTGCCGGTGTGTGAGGTACAGGTTACAGTAAAATGACGGGAGCGGTGTGATGCACCATTTCAGCTATACTCACTAAATAAGAGTTGAAATCTGCTATCCGGCTCGGTGGAACGCCTGCCCCAGCCACTGACACTTCGGCACGGAGTGTAGGATGTCGCACGTGCAAGGCGGCTGCCGTTGCACTTGGCCCGCTGGGATGACAACAGCGGGCGTCTGACCGCGTCGCAGCCGGCGCTGCAATGGCAGCCGGCAACCACCACGTCGGACCGCCACTTCGCGAGCCGTTAAGCTGCGCACCGCGGGAATTGCAGGTGCGAATGGGCCCTTTTAATTGACAATAAAATCCTCGCATTCATTCCTTTCTAGCATTACTTTTCCCTTTCGCGAGGCCAGCTCGGCGACCGATCGTAAATGCGCCTGAGAATACTGTGAGTTTTGTTTTGTTCTCTCCTTCATTATATTTTCAATTACCCTTTCGTTGTTCTCACGTTGGGGCCCTCTTTGTTGGAGTGTTTTAATGTTTTTCCGTCGATTCCGGGCAGGCGTACGTAATTATTAACGCTAGCCCGTCTCGTGAAAGACCTTTTAGTTAGAGGTGCGTACGCGAGACCCTCGCGCGACGCGTGGGGCGAGATCTGAGAGCCGGTGACAAAAGGGCGGAAGCGAAGGCACGCTTTGTCCAGCCAGCGGCCTTCAAAGAGGCCCGCACACAGACAAAGGAAAACAAGGCGGTAGCCGTACGTTGACAGTAGAGCGTCGTTGTTTCCCTCTCTTTGCAGAAATTACTTGGTACATATTAAACTAGTTGGTGTGAAAACTATCTGAACGCTACTAATAAAACCTCTTTGAGGAACACATATGAAGCATTAAATTTACACTAAAATTGATGTAATCCTTATGCATTGGCAAAGAGAAGCGTTTAAAGAGGGGTCGCTTGCGTCAACGAGAGTCGGATTGGAAACTCGTAGTCTGGAAACAGATGTGTGTACTGCTGCGGGACATCAGAGAGCTTGTCTTCAGACTCGTGTAGTGACGCACTTGCTGGAAACTCTAAGTCTGGCACAGTTGTACACGTTCGTCAGACTTCCACTCTACCGTGTACTGATCTGTTACAGGGAGCTGACATGGGTACAGAGCTCATTTCTGGTGATACTCTGATTTTTTTTCCTGTAACTATATACTCTTATTGCCTACCAGATTAGCTTCGCTATTTTTGTTTACACCTTGCAACTCTGATACGTCCCCACAACCATGTCTGGACATCTACAAACGGTACATTTCGGGTATTTATTTATCCTGGTGATAAGCTATCCGTTAGTTGACAGTGTCTCGACTGCACTTAGCATCCTGCACCGTGAGAGTTTCCCCTCCCCATACCTACAGAGTACACCCTGCCGGCAATGTAATTTATAGACGAACAGTCAGCAAGTTATGCATGCGAGCCGCAAGAGTCCACCGCTGACAACACCTACAAATTTGCAAGCCTATTACCAATTGCGAAGTCTCTATTTCAATTCCTTATACGTTATTTTCAACAGTACTAAGCCGGCCGCGGTGGTCTAGCGGTTCTAGGCGCTCAATCCGGAACCGCGCGACTGCTACGGTCGCAGGTTCGAATCCTGCCACGGGCATGGGTGTGTGTGATGTCCTTAGTTTAGTTAGGTTTAAGTAGTTCTAAGTTCTAGGGGACTGATGACCACTGATGTTAAGTCCCATAGTGCTCAGAGCCATTTGAACCATTTGACAGTACTAAAGCCATGCGAAGAGTGGAAAACTCTTCGAAAAACGATTCTGCAAGGGATGTAAGCATAACGTCTTCGATGTAACTTACATTACCCATACTTCGTAACAATATTGTCTAAATTCTCTAGTAATGACAAACAAACCACGGCATCCCGTTGCACCCACAACAAATGCTTTTATACTCATATAGATCCACGATGATGGCACATAGTCATTCCGATTCCGCTGTGTTTTATGCTCTATCTCCTTCATGGGTATTACTGTTATCTATGGTACAGAACAGCACATTAGTCGGATAGTATATCACTATTCTTGAATGAGCCCAGACACTCACAACCAAATATTCACCAGATGCAATGCATTTGTTCTGCATTTTTGTATGTCTATGTCCATGTGCGTGTTGCGGATGGCTGCCATAAATCTCACCCAGCCTTCGAACCCTATCCTGGATGTACTGCATTGTGGATCATTCTCTAGACACTGTGCCTGATGTAATGCATGGTTGGTTCACCAGGAGGACCCTGCAGCTAGCAGTTGGAAATCAGCAGATGATTGTAATGTACAACGCCATTCTGAAGGCGTGCTTTGTTGGGCATCTACCACAAGGTTAGTGTCTTCCCCCCACAGAAGTGTAATATTGAAAAAAAAAACAACATATATTTCGAGGGATTCAGCTGGCATTGTACATACCAGGCTATCTGTCTGTCCCAGAATGAACAAAGTGTGTTTTTCTAAAGATGGCAGATGTGTCCATTTGAGTTCTCACTTGCCAGGAAACAAAAGATGTTTGTCTCATAACTTCCTCTTCTCCATCACAGCTGCAATCTTCTCCTCAAACACCAGCACCAAGCCCATCTAATGTGTTGTTCTGTACCATATATAAGAATAATACCCACGAAGGACTGTTTGCCTCCATCCGATAGACATCTAGCACACAAAATAATGGAATTGGGATGATTACGTCCCTTCATCGTGGAACTTTAAAAGTATAAAAGGAGGTGTGATAGGCACAGCAGGATACCATGGTTTGTTATTATTACTTGATGATCTAGAAAATATTGGTACGAATTATCAGTAATATAACTTGCATCGAAGATGTTATGCTCTTTAGCGGGATGAATTTAAATGTACTTGCATCCCCTACAAGGCAAAGGCCTTGCCGCAGTGGATACACAGGTTCCCGTCAGATCACCGACGTTAAGCGCTGTTGGGCGTGGTACTGGGATGGGTGACCGTCCGGGCCGCCATGCGCTGTTGCCATTTTTCGGGGTCCACTCAGTCTCGTGATACCAATTGAGGAGCTACTCGATAGAATAGTAGCAGCTCCGGTCACAGAAAACCATCATAACGACCGGGAGAGCGGTGTGCTGACCGCACGCCTCTCCTATCCGCATCCTCATCTGAAGATGACACGGCGGTCGGATGGCCACGATGGGCCACTTGTGGCCTGAAGACGGAGGGCATCACCTAATTCTTTTGTGAAGAGTTTTTCGCTCTTTGCTGGGCTGTAGCGCTGTCGAAAATAACCCACAAGTCGCTGAAATCGAGACTTTGCGATCGGTAATACGCTTCCATAGTTGTATGTATGTAGAGCTGTCAGTGGCGAACGGTTGTGGTTCGCGTGCATAACCTGCTGACGGCTCGTCTATAAATTACGTTGCCGGGGGTGCGCACTCTGTAGGCAGGGGGTGGGAGAAGACTCACGGTCCAGGATGGGAAACGCAGTACTGTCAACCAACGAACAACTTATTACTAGGATAAAAAATACCCGAAATCTACATTTAGTAAATGTCCTGACATGGTTGCCGGGACGAATCAGAGTTGCAAGGTGTAAACAAAACTAGCGAAGCTAATCTGGTAGGCAATAAGAGCATATACTTAATGGGAAAAAAGTAAGAGCATCAGCAGAAATCAAATCTGCACACATGTCAACTCAGAGCGGAAAACTGATGAATCTGTAGAACTGTGCCAGACTTCGAGTTTTCATCAAGTGCATCACTACATGAGTCCACGGACAAGCTCTCTGATGTGCGGTAGTGGTGCATGGATTTGTTTCCAGACTATGAGTTTCCAATGTGCACAGCTCTTTGACTCTTATCAAGGTATAAGGCGAGTGTAACTATGCTTCTCATGGTTTTCTATCCAAAATTCATGCATGTAGATCTTCACGGAGAGGGGAATTCATAGGACTTTTTAGTAGCCTGGTGTATAGGATACACAAATATCCTTGTATAAGATCAAACAGTGCATGGATATTCCGGCAGTATGATCATATATGGAAGAAAAATAAAAAAAAAATACGAAAAAATGACATAAAATTGGTAAAAATCTAGGAAAACCTGTCATAATTACGACAATTTGCTTGGAAATACGTAAAAATGAGGTAAATACCACTAAATACGTAAAATCGGGTAAAAACATGAAAAATTACTTTAATTTACAGAGAATACATAAAATTAGAGAAAAAGTACCAAGAAATGCGGAGAGTTGAGGTGGGTTGGGGGTACTCAGACGCTGAAGACCTAGAAAACCTTAAAAATTCATGGGTTTTCGTAACACATACTCCCACAAAAACGACGTAAGTATTACACAGAGTTGCCATATTAAAACAGACGAAACATATGCATCCTGATCCATAGATATCTTTTCACACATGCAGTCAAATATTTATATATTTTACTGAATTATGGCTGGTTCTCGCAAACAGTACCATTCCTTAAGTATTAAGAAAAAGAATGAATGTATTTATCGGACTTAAGCTATTCCCTAGACTGTTCTGCAGGCGTCTGGACCAGTGTCACATGTATCAGCTTTAGTAGTGTGAGGGGGTGTACTCGAGAGGTGTGATGTTAGGACGAAATTGCTACATTATCCTACAAATGAGAAAACTAACTTACATGAAACCAGAACTTCTTTGTGCAAGAGGAATGCCACCAGAGCTGTGGTGATGCTACTGTAAACAGCAGTAAGATTATTACATCTCCTTTGGCTACCTGTCATGATGCTTACTCTCACATAAGAAGCTACTGCTTCTTCGTGTGCATTGTTGTGCAGCAGGGTGTGGGTGGTATACCAATGTATCAGCTATCGAAAATATTTATGTCTGTTTTCCTTCGCTCTATTTCCTAGTGAGACATAGCTGCATCCTTCAAAATCGATACTGCAACTGTTAATGATATACACAATTAATGTGGGAAATGTGATTGAGGGTACACATGTTTCCTACATAAAAAGATGTATTAAAATCCATTAATTTCCTAAGAGACAGACCAGCAGTCTCTGGACTTCATGCTAGTTGGTTTATAAACAGCATGAGCGGTGGGTATACACTGAAAATGCTATCCTAACAATATGGCATTAACAATTTAGAATTATTTGATGGAGAGCTATGTAACCACCAGAATGTGTGTTTATTCTCTATAGTCATTTGTATCATGCCAGTATCTTCCTGGTACTGACTCCAGACAGTGGAACTTGCTTCAGAATTGATAGCATGGTTGATTTATGTGAAATGTTTCGAACTCCATCTGTATGGAGCTCCATCATGTATAAACCACATGTTTCTTCTTAACTATCTGTTATATCACTGAAACACTCTCATCTCTACTATACACTGATAAGAGGTGCTACCCTCCTCGACATGCACGCATCTGGAGAGATCTTGTGCTTTTGGATGGGTGTTGCAGGTAAGATTGGTTTTGCAGGGAGGACTGGTCAAGGACAATGTGTAAGGAATCTGTCAATCTCCAACTTTATCTTATGATTACGGAAATACTTTGCAATGCCCATCCACACAGGGAAAGATGGTCAGTTGTAAATTCTGCACTGAGATCCATGCATTGGAAATATGTAGATAATCTAATTGCACCAGGATACTGTCTGATATACTTTGGTGTATATGGTCGAATGGATGTACTGTAGAGTCATCTAGCTGTATTTGCAATCTAGTATATTCTACCTGCAAGGTAGTGTAGTGGTGATTTAGCGATAATACAGTAATTGGGAAGCATATTGCTTTCTCATTGGCTGGCATTGAATTACAGAACATCTGGTAAAATTGCTAAAATTGACCACGCTGCCAACTACAGTTTGTATTACCGTATATCACCCCATAACAACAGTGAGTTTCCCATTCTGTATGCCCAGTGTTATCCTGTTGATTACCACATAATTATTGACTGACACCACTTGGATGAGATGAAGGAAGCCTTGGCAGAACACTGGATGTCTGCTACCTCTCACTGTGTAGTATGAGTTTAAATGTAGAAGTCGTCACCTTCAGACAGTTGTTAGGAAGAGTTTCTTGATGCTGCAGACTTGTCCTATTTCCATGTACTTTTATTTCTTTAATTTATTTCATCAATAAGATAACAGTACCTCTTTTTATTTCTACTGTCTCACACATGTTGTGAATGGCACCTTCCGGCGATGGTACACACAAGAGCAGTAATCATGTACATGACTGCAAACGACAAAACAATGCTTTTCAAAATGGAACGTCAATACATCCACTACCCCTTAGTTGTGGAAGGTGAGATTAACTGTATAGGTCATCACCTTCAGATAGCTGTTGGAAACGCTCTACAATGCTGCCTACTCTTCCAGTTTCCATGTGTCGTGATGTGTTCCACATTTTTGTCAATGAGAAATATCACCAATGTGTTTTATTTATGTGTTGTGGGAGCTGTGTAGTTTACATCATGTAATGTTGAACTTTCTGTGAGAGTCAAAGGATTAAAACATTTTAATATTGGTTTAGCAGCTGACACAGACCTCGAAGTCATGGTAGAAAAACAAGGTGTAGGGTGGTGTACAGAGCAGTAGTCGTAGACTCTCTTGGATATATTACAGTTGAAAAAACAATTTATTGAACTGCTTTTAAAAGACCATTAGAGGATCTCTCTCTTGTGAATGATATTCTATTGGGTATGGTCTTCCTCCACTACAATTGACAAAACTTTATGCAGGTCTGTGCAAGCAACTTCATGCACCAGCCACATGCTCCAATGGGGCAATGCATGTATATGTAATACGCTCGATGTCTGATGATATTTTTTTCGATATATCAGAAGAGGGAGATGTGGCAAAATCTTATAGGAGGTTCTATTAGAAGGAGTGATATAACAGGTTAAAGTCTGAATTCAGATATTTCTCTCAAAACTACACCGAGTTTGCTCATTAAACTAATAGAAATCGGCTGTATCTATTCTCATGGAATCATGACTGTTTCTGTTTTATCATTATGATGCCGTATTACCAAAGGTCCTGTGTTATTTCATACTTCATACCCATTAATTGTAAAGTAGACACGATTTGAATTATAGCTTGTTGTGGAACCTAGAAAAGATAGTGTTTTTCCTGACATGTGAGTAGATTGTCTGAAACAGGCCGTGATGATACAATTGTTTACAAAACTAGAATGCATGAATCTGCTGTATGAGAGGAACTTTGCAGACATGTCGGTAGATGGGAGTTATGGAGCAAAAATGTCAGTTGTAAGCACGCAGATGGTAACTGGTTTCAATTTAATGAAAGAGAGAGAGAGACACAGTAAAATCTTATAGGGGTCCTATTACAAGATAGGCTCTCAAGTTTGTTGGTAAATGCAGGTGTGATATAGCTTTGCATCGATATAATAGGACCTGTCATAGTGTACAAAAGAACAATGTCCTGTTGAATTATAACTTCTGGTTGTTGAACATAAAATGATGTATTTTATCCAACACATGAGCCAATTGCGTGAAAGATTGTATTCTCTAATGTTATTTCACATCTCTGAAACGTTAGCAATACGCATGTGCACGAAATTTTATTTAAAGATACTTATTTGAACGCGAAAGACACTCTCAGGTCGTGTAATTTGTCTATCGAGCTGAAAGAAATTGTCCAACATGATGTTTCTTCTTCAGCTTTTAAATTCCAGCTTTCACTTTACTCTGTCGACAGTTTTGAAATAATGATGACATTCTGCAGTCATTAGCAAAATAGTGGAAGTTTTTTTTTCTAATTTTACGCATGGTGGACGGGGTGCCCTTCGTTGGATAACGCAAAATAATGAAGTGTGATTGTATCCTGCAGTCGAACGTAAAAACTATACTGACTTTGCTCAAAAACAAAAAGGAAATGGACTGCATCTATTTTAGTGTTCTCCTTTTTAACAGATGCTCGATTGTAGGAGATGCGTTGACCATAGATAAAAGTATTCTCCTTTGCAGAGCGGGAGTCGCTTACGGTGGTGGTTTGTTGATGGTCCAATGTGTGTGTGTGTGTGTGTGTGTGTGTGTGTGTGTGTAGGAGGGTGTGTGGGTGGTTGCTCTAGGTAGCTGCAGTTGATAGGGGGTAATGTGTGGGTGGGGTAGTGCCACCGAATTGAGCATCCAGCCATGTGCTCCACCCTCGGGCCGCAACTGGAGAAGGCTCTGTTCTCATATGCGACAGGGGCTGTAGTCAGCAGAGGCGATGGAGGCAGTCTGCCTCTTCTCCGAGTAGCGGGCATTTGAAAACAATCTGCAGAGTTACCCAGAATTTCGTTGTTGTCCCAGAGGGGTACAGTCTTTCCGAGAAATATGATAAACAGACTGCAAGAAGAATTCCTTCTTGCCTTTCGTCTATATGTGTCTGATTTCCACAGACTGGAGACAGTACATTAATGCTACCAGGTTTGTGTCTTTGCCGGCCGGTGTGGCCGTGCGGTTCTAGGTGTTTTAGTCTGGAACCGCGTGACCGCTACGGTCGCAGGTTCGAATCCTGCCTCGGGCATGGATGTGTGTTATGTCCTTAGATTTGTTAGGTTTAAGTAGTTCGACTTCTAGGGGACTGATGACCACAATGCTCAGAGCCATTTATGTGTTTTGTGGACCACCAGCGGCAAGACAGAGCAGGTCTCTATCCATATCTATGGTGAGGAGAAGGAGGAATGAGAGGTGGAAAGGAGGGGGATTAGACTGCCTCCAAGTTAGTGAGTTCGTGAGAACCCATCGAGGAGGACACAGCCGCAACTGCTGCCCCTCTCCAATCTTCTTGGGTCTGTTTTAGTGAGAGTTATATTATTACGACGACTTTCTCTCGATCCCCACTACCTGTGTTACGTTATGACCCATTGATTATGACTGCTGGTTTCTTTCAAGACAATTTCGATGGCTAACTAGAAAAGTAATGTATTTTTCATGAGTTGTGGTAGCATGTATTTGCTTCGATTACCAGTGTTGCACAGTGATTGTCGAACAGGCGTCTACAGCAAACTATGACATCAAACGATGGTAGGTACAGCTTTATGCTTACAGGTATGCTTATTAAACTCCTCTCTATCGAACACCAGAACCTCATCAGTTGAATATATTTCCTGCCAAAGAAAAATAAATAAATAAATAACGATAGGACCTCACGCACGAGGCTTTTTGCCACCAGCTTTATTTGAAGGTGAAGTTTTTGTGCGTCTGCCACTAGTTTAATGGTATTGTGAATTTTTTCCCAGCAGGATGACACCAGATGTATAGCGTCGTCAATTTTTGAGCCGGATTGCGATTTTAGGCAGTTCTTGTGTAGCGCTACACATACAGTTGCGTAATTATGACCGATCTTTGTAATTGAATACACAATTCGGACTGATGTCTGCTTCAGCTTTCCAACCAAAATAACTGAAGTACCCTTACTTGACCTGGGCAGTTACCATGTGTTGGGGGATGCACTTGGGCTTTCCATCCGTAAGGACCAGGGATTGAGTCCTGGAAAGGGCACTACCATTTTTAATTTCCCGTCAGTTCTCGGGTGTTAGGAAGGGGAGGGGCCATGGAGTGGGACATTAGCAAACCCTTGGGATAAAGAAATTCCCAGCGAAATTCGAAATCGCCGCTAAAATTCGAAATTCCCACCAAAATTCGAAATTTCTGCCATTTCCACCAAAATTCGAAATTCCGGCCAATAGGGTAGGTTGTGGAGAGGGGGGGGGGGGGGAGGAGTGAGGATCGGGAGGAGGCTTCGGGGACTCACTTGCCAGCTGAGAAAAACACATGTCATCCGGTGGGAGGGGGGGGGGGCTGTTGGGGAGAGTGTGGCAGGAGGGTAATTGATTGATCATTGTAATTAACTTTCATATCGATTTTATATAAAAATTGCACTAGATCACCAGTATCCCACTACTCCTTGACAGCACAGAATTGATCACTACCCTTTCGCAAAATCTTCAGCTTCACTTTTCTTCACATCCATCCATCCCAACGACGAACTACGAAATCTTAACACAAGCCGGTTATTGTAAGCAGGAGGGCTAGGCCTCGCTGCACAGAAAAAAAGCTTTGACATTGTGAAAGAATATGAAAACTGCCATCTGGAATTTGTCAGCGGACTGTAATCGGAAACACTGAAGGCCACTGGATTTCATCTACGCATCATTTCTTGATGACTTACAGGTACATGTATTATGATCGGCAACCCGATATCAGACACTCACGCTCCAAAATGTAGCGGACAAACGCATGACGGAACTCTTACTTTCGAAGACCACGGTAGAAGAAACAAAGAGAAAGTATTCGTACTAAATAGTTTGATTCGCAAACAGGCAGAAATTAAATCGTGCTCCCACGCTCCAATAGTCTGTGTTTTTCTGCTGCAGAATATGACACTCGTTGAAATATCTAGGTAGTTGAAAGGTTGCGTCAAGCCTATCCCAACCTTAAACATAGTTACCTCACACTCTATACGCAGTGAACTAGCTGTTAAGAACTGCATCCTTTACAGTATACATAAAAGATGTAGTGGATAACATCAGATGATCCATGAAGCTTCTCGTAGACGGCACTGATGTCTATGAGAAGACTGGATCGCCACGTGAAGATGCTGTAACAAAATGCAGGAGGACCTGCAGAAGATCTACACTATACGATCAAAAGTATCCGGACACCTGGCTGAAAATGATTTACAAGTTCGTGGCGCCCTCGGTCTGAAATTCTGAAATTCAGTACGGTGTTGGCCCACCCTTAGCCTCGATGACAGCTTCGTCTCTCGCAGGCATATGTTCCGTCAGGTGCTGGAAGGTTTCTTGGGGAATGGCAGCCCATTCTACACCGAGTGCTGCACTGAGGAGAGGTATCGACGTCGGTCGGTGAGCCCTGGCATGCAGGCCAGTCCATTAAAGGGATGTTGTTGTTGTGTAACGCCTCCGCCATAGGCCGTGCATAATGAACAGGTGCTCTATCGTGTTGGAAGATGCAATCGCCATCCCCGAATTGCTGTTAAACATTGGGAAGCAAGAAGGTGATTAAAACATCAATGTAGACCTGTGCTGTGATAGTGCCACGCAAAACAACAAAGGGTGCAAGCCCGCTCCATGAAAAACACGACCACTCCATAACACCACTGCCTCCGAATCGTACTATTGGCACTACACACGCTGGCAGATGGCGTTCACCGGGTATTCGCCACACCTACACCCTTCCATGTGAACTCCACATTGTGTACCGTGATTCTTCACTCCACACAACGTTTTCCCACTGTTCAATCGTCCAATGTTTACGCCCCTTACACCAAGCGAGGCGTCGTTTGACATTTACCAGCTCGGCTATGAAATTCAAGTTTTCGCACCTCCCGCCTAACTGCCATAGCACTTTCAGTGGATCCTGATGCAGTTTGTAATTCCTCTGTGACGTTCTGGACAGGTGTCTGCCTATTACACATTACGACTCTCTTTAACTGTCGGCGGTCTCTGTCAGTCAACAGACGAGGTCGGCCTGTACGCTTTTGTGCTGTACGTGTCCCTTCACGTGTCCACTTCACTATCACAATGGAAACAGTGGACCTAGCGACGTTTAGGAGTGTGGAGATCTCGCTTACAGACGTATGACACAAGTGACACCCAATCACCCGACCACGTTCAAAGTCCGTGAGTTTCGCTGAAACACCATTCTGCTCTCTCTATGTCTAATGACTACTGAGGTCGCTGATGTAGAGTACCTTGCAGTAGGTGGCAGCACAATGTATCTATTATGAAAAACGTATGTTTTGGGGGGGGAGTCCGGATACTTTTGATCACATAGTGTGTGATTGGTTCATGGTGTGGCGGTTCATTGTAAAAGGAAATAACTATTCGACTAAGCTATTGGTGAAAAGTCTCTGAGAACAGCAAAAACCGTGAAGTACCTAGGATTAAATGTGTGAGTGATCTAAAGCAGAATTAGCGCTTGAAAAGAAAAGCAAGCATAGCAGACTCTTGGCTGAGATTCATTGGAAGACACTCAAGGAAATGAAACGCATCTCCGAAAGGGGTCGCTTAAAGACCACTTCTTTGACCGATTTTTGAGCACCGTATATCAATTTGGCACCCTTAACAAGTAGGTTTAACAGAAGAGAGAGAGACAGGAAGAGAGAGAGAGAGAGAGAGAGAGAGAGAGAGAGAGGGAGGGGGGGGGGGAGAGTGATGACCCAATGAAGATCAGCATGTTTCGTCACAGGATGGATCAGGAAGCGTGAGAGTATTACGGAAACGCTCAACGTACTCCAGTGGCAGTCAGTACAAGATGTGTGTTGTACATCACGGAGAGGATTTCTCTTGAAATTCTGAGATCGATCTTTCCAGTTTCCTTCCACATACATCTAGCGAAATCATCACTACTGGAAAATCAAGGAGATTACAGCTAATTCGGGAGGTCATCGGCAGTACGTCTTTGCAGGCAGTATTCGCGTATGAAACGGGGAAGGGCGAAAGTGATATGGGGCAATCAAATGAAAAAGAGACAGGCAGAAAAAAGTAAGGAAACTCCTCACTATTTCAAAATCAATCGGCATAATTGTAAATTCGCTTATCCCATCGTGGGATAAGACGGTCGCTGCCTTCAAGAAAAATGTTTGCTATTGCCAGTGGAGCCATGATTTTACCCAGGCGTACACCTCTCCATCCGAAGCTAATCGACGGCCTTGAATGTCTTTCTTCAGGGCCCCAGTACTATGGAAATCGCAAGGACTCTACGGACGATGTGTAAGAGTTTACCTGCGAAGCTTCTGCAGCTTAGCCGAAACAACTTGGCGGCACGTGTTCGCGCATAATCCTGCAACAGAGTGATGCTGTCCATTAACATTCCTGCTGTCCATTAACATTCCTGGGCTTCTGGACTTGGTATCGCGCTTCAGTTTCTGCAAGATGTCCACGAACAGCTCTGAGGTAACTGTGGCGCCCTGTTCCAGGAAGTCAGTGAGCAGCGGTCCCTTTTGAAGCGAAGGAAAAATGTCATCATGACTTTCCCGGAGCCAACGTGCCTGATGTATCCACTACGCTGCAAAAGTTTCGCTGGGAAGCCCTTACACATCCTCCATACAGTCTCGGTCTCTCCACACACTGTTTCCACACTTTTGGAGCCCTGCAGGACATTCGTGGCCGTCGATTGCTTTGGACGAAGACTCCTGGGCACAGCCGTGGTTTCACAGGTGACTGCAAACCTTTTTCCCTAAAGCCGTTCACTGTCTTGTCTCACAGTGGGATGAATGAATTAACACTAATGGCCATTCGTTTTGAAATAGTATACAGTATAGTTCTTTTTCCCCCATCTGTCTCGTTTCTATTTGACTGTCCCATATAGATGTGAAATGGAGAAGAACGCTGTCCACTCGATGTATGAACATATCAGTCCTCCACAGAATTTGAGGTCCAGGAAGAGCTCTTCGCCATCACGTAAGAAACTTAGCATGCTTCTCGAAAAGGCGAGGCTGGAACTGTGGAAGAAGATGGTTCAAATGATTCAAATGTCTCTTAGCACTATGGGACTTAACATCGGAGGTCATCAGTCCCCTACAAGTTAGAGCGAATTAAACCTAACTACCCCAAGGACATCACACACATACATGTCCGAGGCAGGATTCGAACCTGCGACC
This sequence comes from Schistocerca gregaria, assembly GCF_023897955.1. NCBI lineage: Eukaryota > Metazoa > Arthropoda > Insecta > Orthoptera > Acrididae > Schistocerca > Schistocerca gregaria. The sequence continues at coordinate 244,025,294 of NC_064923.1, forward strand.
GTAGCGGTCGCGCGGTTGCAGACTGAAGCGCCTAGAGATGCTCGGTCACAGCGGCCGGCTGTGGAAGAAGAGAACACTTCAGTTCCGCAGATGGTTCACAGCATCCGAGCAGCTTTTTCCTTGACGAGATGAAAGCTTGTTGATGTGGAACTCACAGAACAGATTATGATTCGAGATGTGAAGTTCCAAGTAGAATATGAAGAAATCGGACTTTAATGTTGATGGCAAGCAGTGTGAAAGCGAACAAGAGCACACCTCGAGCAACATGTTTCAGTGCCTTCTCCGTCCAACATCACATCAAGCGAGAAGTTCTTGGCATGTATGATATGATGAAACAAATTCACTGTATGTGTTGTTTTTTTCCAGTCTAATTTACCCATTTTCGGGTTTGATTGTCAACCTGTGTATTTTTATATTTCTGATTCAACTGCATTAATAAAAAAATTGATACTAACAACGTGGTACACATTTAAAAGTCTTATCTTCGTATGGATTAATAAGTCTCGGAACAGCAGCCTCGAGTCACTCATTTCTTCGACTATGATACGACAGCAAGTCTCGAAGCGGTTTATCGAGTGAGTTAAAGGCGAAAGTTTCGCAAATTAGTGGAAGAGGCAAGAACTAAACTTCGCCATCGGACCCATACAAGCAAGGAGTGCTAATCGGCCGCTGTGCCTCCCTGTTATTTGGGTGCGGTGTGGAGGGGCATGGGATCAGCACAAGGCAGCTCCGACCACTGCCGACTGTTCAGGCCTTGAAACTCCCTGCTCTCAAACAAGCAGACCGTCATGTGGCATCAAGAGTCTTTATTCCGGTCCTCCCACAAAGGAGAAATCCCTGACAGTAACGGAAATTGAACCTGGCTCCTCCACATGGCAGTCAGACGCTCTGGCCACTCACTTACTACACTCCTGGAAATTGAAATAAGAAGACCGTGAATTCATTGTCCCAGGAAGGGGAAACTTTATTGACACATTCCTGGGGTCAGATACATCACATGATCACACTCACAGAACCACAGGCACATAGACACAGGCAACAGAGCATGCACAGTGTCGGCACTAGTACAGTGTATATCCACCTTTCGCAGCAATGCAGGCTGCTATTCTCCCATGGAGACGATCGTAGAGATGCTGGATGTAGTCCTGTGGAACGGCTTGCCATGCCATTTCCACCTGGCGCCTCAGTTGGACCAGCGTTCGTGCTGGACGTGCAGACCGCGTGAGACGACGCTTCATCCAGTCCCAAAGATGCTCAATGGGGGACAGATCCGGAGATCTTGCTGGCCAGGGTAGTTGACTTACACCTTCTAGAGCACGTTGGGTGGCACGGGATACATGCGGACGTGCATTGTCCTGTTGGAACAGCAAGTTCCCTTGCCGGTCTAGGAATGGTAGAACGATGGGTTCGATGACGGTTTGGATGTACCGTGCACTATTCAGTGTCCCCTCGACGATCACCAGAGGTGTACGGCCAGTGTAGGAGATCGCTCCCCACACCATGATGCCGGGTGTTGGCCCTGTGTGCCTCGGTCGTATGCAGTCCTGATTGTGGCGCTCACCTGCACGGCGCCAAACACGCATACGACCATCATTGACACCAAGGCAGAAGCGACTCTCATCGCTGAAGACGACACGTATCCATTCGTCCCTCCATTCACGCCTGTCGCGACACCACTGGAGGCGGGCTGCACGATGTTGGGGCGTGAGCGGAAGACGGCCTAACGGTGTGCGGGACCGTAGCCCAGCTTCATGGAGACAGTTGCGAATGGTCCTCGCCGATATCCCAGGAGCAACAGTGTCCCTAATTTGCTGGGAAGTGGTGGTGCGGTCCCCTACGGCACTGCGTAGGATCCTACGGTCTTGGCGTGCATCCGTGCGTCGCTGCGGTCCGGTCCCAGGTCGACGGGCACGTGCACCTTCCGCCGACCACTGGCGACAACATCGATGTACTGTGGAGACCTCACGCCCCACGTGTTGAGCAATTCGGCGGTACGTCCACCCGGCCTCCCGCATGCCCACTATGCGCCCTCGCTCAAAGTCCGTCAACTGCACATACGGTTCACGTCCACGCTGTCGCGGCATGCTACCAGTGTTAAAGACTGCGATGGAGCTCCGTATGCCACGGCAAACTGGCTGACACAGACGGCGGCGGTGCACAAATGCTGCGCAGCTAGCGCCATTCGACGGCCAACACCGCGGTTTCTGGTGTGTCCGCTGTGCCGTGCGTGTGATCATTGCTTGTACAGTCCTCTCGCAGTGTCCGGAGCAAGTATGGTGGGTCTGACATACCGGTGTCAATGTGTTCTTTTTTCCATTTCCAGGAGTGTATTATTAGTGATTTTTATTGTCCTCTTATAAATTTTACAGTGTTAATTCAACAATTTAAATGGTTGCCGAGGAAATATTTTGATCTAGTAATAGCTTAAAAAGGAATAATGACAAAGTAAATTAAAAATAAACTTATAAAGTAATAACATGTACTTTCCTGTCACATCCATGGACACAGACACACACACACCAGCCTCTGCCCCCCCTCCCCTTACACACACACACACACACACACACACACACACACACACACATACACTCTGTTTCAATTCTTACGTCAACGAACAATACAATAAATTAAATCATGATTCCAAATTATCACTGAATTTCAGTTTACAAAGTATTTAATGTTTAACCTGTTCAATTTTGAATTTTTAAATTGATTCTAATACCTGAAAACAAGAATGTATAAGGACACAACATTCCCGTGGTTACAAATCCCGTAACGATAATGAGCGTACGGCATTGGTGGCCGGGAGACCCCTCGGGGGACGGTTCGGCCGCCGCTCCACTAGTTCTTTAACGCCACTACGGCGAATTGCGAGTGAATGAGGATGAAATGATGATGAAAGACACACAACATCCAGTCATCTCGAGACAGAGAAAATCCCTGACCCCGTCGGGAATCGAACCCGGGACCCCGTGCGCGGAAAGCGAGAACGCTACTACAAGACCCCGAGCCGCGGCCACAAATCCCGTAAAGACATAGTGATCTCAACCGTTACAGTATGTCTACATGCATGATCCTGCTCACAGTCATGGCACCAGCGGGAGTTGATGACCATTGCCCGCATTTCAGAAGACTATTTGAGCTAGGCACGCGCGCCCCTCTGATAAGTCGATCGAAATATTGCTGTTAGCTGGATAGAATGAGGAATGGGGACTCATGACCTTGGCGAATTGACTGTTCCCGTATTCACGTGAAACAACAGTGGTAAGTCAGTGTCAGAACGGCTCGTCTCGAGTATGAATAGAGCTGATGTGTACTAGAGTCTTTTACGTCACTGCTGTGGAAGTAAAGCAGCCGACACTACTTTACTGCTCGACGGCATATGTGTAGCCATAATGCTCACAAATGTCTCGTCACTACGAGACACGTAGACGACCGACTATATGCCAGCACGTACGAACAGGAATAACGCTTTGAACGCTTCAAGCGTCAATGAAACTGACCTAAACGATGACCTGTGACATACTGCTGCACGCAACTGTAATGGTAGACACGATGGATCAACCGTTTCACGCATTTGGAGAAACTTAAGTGGCTAAACAGATAACTGGGTACATCTGCAATCGTCCCTAATAGTGAGCTATGCAAAGACTTTCTAGCATATCATGTTTACTTACTGCAAAGAACCGAAGTTTAAATTTCACATTCAAGAGCTCTTTCACTCAGGAGTATCGTACAAACATACCGTCATTTGACAATAGCACAGATTCCCGTATTAACTACCTAGTAATAAGCATCGTTGGTGTAGAGAAACAACTGAAGGAGTTGAAAACAAGTAAGTCACCACATCCGGATGGAGTCCCCATTAGGTTTTTCAAAGAGTACTCTACTGCATTGTCGCCTTATTTAGTTTGTATTTATCTGGAATCTCTTGCCCTGTGCCAAGTACCAAGCGACTGGGAAAAAGTGCAGATGACTCCTGTGTATATGAAGGGTAAAAGAACGGACCGCAAAATTAAAGACCTACATTCCTAACATCGGTCTGCTGCAGAATCCTCAGTTAGAATACAATAAATTTTCTTGACACCAAGAAGCTTAAGTCCACAAATCAGCATGGTTTTAGAAAACATCGCTCAAGCCAATCTCAGCTTACCATTTTTCACATGATATGTCGCGAAGGGCAACAGGCAGATTCCATATTCCAGAATGAAATTTTCGCTCTGCAGTGCAATGTGCGCTGATATGAAACTTCCTGGCGGATTAAAACTATGTGCCGGACCGAGACTCGAACTAGGGTGTTTTGCTTTTCGCGGGCAAGTGCTCTACCAAGTTTGGAAGATAGGAGACGAGGTACTGGCAGAATTGAAGCTGTGAGGGCGGGTCATGAGTCGTCCTTGAGTAGCTCAGTTGGTAGAGTACTTGTCGGCGAAAGGCAAAGGTCCCGAGTTCGAGTCTCGGTCCGGCACACAGTTTTAATCTGCTAGCAAGTTTCAGATTCCATGTTTCTAAATTTCCCGAAATCGTTTGACATGGTGCCCCATTGCAAGCTGTTAAAGAAGGTACGAGCGTGTGGAACAGGTTCATAGATATGTGAGTGGCTCGAAGACTTATTGAGTTATAGAACCCACTATGTTGATAGCGAGTGTTCATCAGAGACGAGCGTTCTTCAGGCAAGCGTAATATGACCGCTATTGTTCAGTATATACATAAATTATTCTGCGAACAGAGTTGGCAGCAATCTGCATTTTGGTACACAGTAAGATGTCGAAGTTGAGTGGCTGTAGGAACATAGATGTCTTAGCAAAAATTTCCGGTTGGTATGACGAATGTCTACGATACTAAAAGGTATCAGATAGATTATATAGTGGTAAGACAGAGATTTAGGAACCAGGTTTTAAATTGTAAGACATTTCCAAGGGCAGATGGGGACTCTGACCACAATCTATTGGTTATGAACTGTAGATTAAAACTGAAGAAACTGCAAAAAGGAGGAAATTTCAGAAGATGGGACCTGGATAAACTGAAAGAACCAGAGGTTGTACAGAGTTTCAGGGAGAGCATAAGGGAACAATTGACAGCAGTTGGGGGAAAGAAGTACAGTAGAAGAAGAATGGGTAGCTCTGAGGGATGAAGTAGTGAAGGCAGCAGAAGATCTAGTAGGTAAAAAGACGAGGGCTAGTAGAAATCCTTGGGTAACAGAAGAAATATTGAATTTAATTGATGAAAGGAGAAAATATAAAAATGCAGTAAATGAAGCAGGCAAAAAGGGATACAAACGTCTCAAAAATGAGATCGACAGGAAGTGCAAAATGGCTAAGCAGGGATGGCTAGAGGACAAATGTAAGGATGTACAGGCTTATCTCACTAGGGGTAAGATAGATACTGCCTACAGGAAAATTAAAGAGACCTTTGGAGAAAAGAGAACCACTTGTATGAATATCAAGAGCTCAGATGGCAGCCCAGTTCTAAGCAAAGAAGGGAAGGCAGAAAGGTGGAAGGAGTATATAGAAGGTTTATACAAGGGTGATGTACTTAAGGACAATATTATGGAAATGGAAGAGGATGTAGATGAAGATGAAATGGGAGATACGATACTGCGTGAAGAGTTTGACAGAGCACTGAAAGACCTGAGTCGAAACAAGGCCCCCGGAGTAGACAACATTCCATTGGAACTACTGACAGCCTTGGGAGAACCAGTCCTGACAAAACTGTACCATCTGGTGAGCAAGATGTATGACACAGGCAAAATACCCTCAGACTTCAAGAAGAATATAATAATTCCAATCCCAAAGAAAGCAGGTGTTGACAGATGTGAAAATTACCGAACAATCAGTTTAACAAGCCACAGCTGCAAAATACTAACTCGAATTCTTTACAAACGAATGGAAAAACTAGTAGAAGCCGACCTCGGGGAAGATCAGTTTGGATTCCGTAGAAATACTGGAACACGTGAGGCAATACTGACCTTAGGACTTATCTTAGAAGAAAGATTAAGGAAAGACACACCTACGTTTCTAGCATTTGTAGTCTTAGAGAAAGTTTTTGACAATGTTGACTGGAATACTCTCTTTCAAATTCTAAAGGTGGCAGGGGTAAAATACAGGGAGCGAAAGGCTATTTACCACTTGTACAGAAACCAAATGGTAGTTATAAGAGTCGAGGGACATGGAAGGGAAGCAGTGGTTGGGAAGGGAGTAAGACAGAGTTGCAGCCTCTCCCCGATGTTATTCAATCTGTATATTGAGCAAGCAGTAAAGGAAACAAAAGAAAAATTTGGAGTAGGTATTAAAACCCACGGAGAAGAAATAAAAACTTTGAGGTTCGCCGATGACATTGTAATTCTGTCAGAGACAGCAAAGGACTTGGAAGAGCAATTGAATGGAATGGAGAGTGTCTTGAAAGGAAGATATAAGATGAACATCAACAAAAGCAAAACGAGAATAATGGAATGTAGTCGAATTAAGTCGGGTGATGCTAAGGGAATTAGATTAGGAAATGAGACACTTAAAGTAGTAAAGGAGTTTTGCTATTTGGGGAGCAAAATAACTGATGATGGTCGAAGTAGAGAGGATATAAAATGTAGACTGGCAATGGCAAGGAAAACGTTTCTGAAGAAGAGAAATTTGTTAACATCGAGTATAGATTTAAGTGTCAGGAAGTCATTCCTGAAAGTATTTGTATGGACTGTAGCCATGTATGGAAGTGAATCATGGACGATAAATAGTTTGGACAAGAAGAGAATAGAAGCTTTCGAAAGTGGTGCTACAGAAGAATGCTGAAGATTAGATGGGTAGATCACATAACTAATGAGGAAGTATTGAATCGGATTGGGGAGAAGAGAAGTTTGTGGCACAACTTGACCAGAAGAAGGGATCGGTTGGTAGGACATGTTCTGAGGCATCAAGTGAACACCAATGTAGTATTGGAGGGCAGCGTAGAGGGTAAAAATCGTAGAGGGAGACAAAGAGATGACTACACTAAGCAGATTCAGAAGGATGTAGGTTGCAGTAGGTACTGGGAGATGAAGAAGCTTGCACAGGATAGAGTAGCATGGAAAGCTGCATCAAACCAGTCTCAGGACTGAAGACAACAACAACAACAATGACGAATGTCAACTAGAAAAATCAAAGTTACTGCACATGAGTGGGGGAAAAAACCGTAATTTTCGGATAAGCATTAGTAGTGTCCTACCTTGTACATTCATGTCAATTAAATAACTGGGCGTAGTGTTGCACAACGATGCGAAATGGAACGAGGATGGAATGTTTGTGGTAGGAAAGGCGAATGGTCGAATTTGGTTTATTGGAGAATTCTAGTAAAGTGTGGTTCATATTTCAAGGAGACCACATGTAGGAAGCTACTGTGACCTTTTCTTGAGTACCGCTCAAGTGTTTGAGACCCGTACCTGCTCGGATTAAAGGAAGACATCGAAACAAAAGCCGTGTCTCCGCAATATCCTTTCTTTCAGGAGTGCTAGTTCTGTAAGGTAAACTGCTAACTGGTATTTTTGTACTTACATCACTGTGAGGAAATCGGAAAAGGACACCTGAAATTATGTTGCCAAAACGGTTCACTTCATTCAGAATTTTTTGTTACTGCTGGTATCGTGGCCATAGTTGTGAAGCAATGAAGTTGGAATTAGTTTCTATTATGGAAGGAGAAATAACTATAATACATTACACATCGTTATGACGACAGATGACAACAGACTGTAAATCACACTAATTCACACAAAATCCACCAATATTAACAACAGTGAACAAGCGACATCTGAAAATTATCAGAAAAAAACCAGAACATCATATACGATATTAATAAACCATCTTATATTTTACCAAATATAATGAATCATACGTCTAGCCATAGAGCGGATTAAAAATGTTATTTTACTTCAACATACAAAGACTCCAATTTTTTGACGGTAATGTCATTTACGTTCCCATTCAACAGTAGCGAATTTGTTGTTGCATGTTTAATTGTCAAGATCAAATTGTTTTCGAATTGTTGTGGCTGAGCATCCAGCTTGTTTGACCGCTTTTGTCCCCGGCGTTTGCACTACGTATAGCTGTTCTCCAATATCCACCGTATTTCTGTAATGTGGAGCCTACTGACTGGTTTGCGTCACCAACTTCGAAGTAACCATAAAGGGCGTAATATGTGTCAGAGACATATCTAATGGCACATACGCGGTTGAATAGAAAGTTTTCTAACAGACAGGGAGCAGTATGTCGTCCTGAACGGGGTAACTTTAGCAAAAACAAGAGTAACTTCAGGTGTGCCCCAGGGCAGCGTAATAGGTCCTCTGCTTTTTACGATTTACATAAACGATTTGGTTGACGGTATTGATAGCGGCCTTAGACTGTTTGCCGATGATGCTGTAGTCTACAGGAAAGTAGTATCACACGAAAGTTGTGAACAAATCAATGAGGATTTGCAGAAAAGAAATGCGTGGTGTAATGTCTGGCAGTTATCTCTCAATAATAGTAAGTGTAACCTACTGCGTATAAAAAGGCGAAAATCCCCATTAATGTATGAGTACAAAATAAATGATCAGTCTTTGGGAGCGGTAACATCAGTCAAGTATCTGGCTGTGACAATTCGAAATGATCTTAAATGGAATGATCAGATTACACAAGTAACGGGTAAGGCGAACTCTAGATTGCGGTTTATTGGTAGAATCCTGAAGCGATGCAGTCCTTCAACAAAGGACATAGCTAACAATACGTTAGTTCGTCCAGTCTTAGAGTATTGTTCGTCTGTATAGGACACTTTCCAGTTTGGTCTGATTCAAGAGATTGAGAAGGTCCAAAGAAGAGCGGTAAGATTCGTGACTGGTACGTTTAGCCATCACGAGAGCGTTACAAATCTCATAGAAAGTTTGAAGTGGGGCACACTTACAGATAGACGACGCGCTAAAGAGAAGGGGCTGCTCACTAAATTCCGAAATCCAATCTTCGCCGAGAATGTAGAGCATATATTATTACCATCAACTTTCAAATCGCGTAATGATCATCATTCAAAGATAAGGGAAATAAGTGCTCTTACTGATGCGTTCACACAGTCGTTTATCCCCCGCGCGATCCGCTAGTGGAACAGAGGGGGGGGGATATGAATTTGGCACGAATTGTGCCCTCCGCCACACACCGCTTGGTGGCTAGCGGAGTATATATATATATATATATATATATATATATATATATATATATAGTTGTTTAATGTAATTGTTTCAATCGATTCTCTGAAGATGTAATAGCTGATAGTTTCCAGTTGCGTCACAAACATAATCAAAATGTGTTTTGTGGGCACTGCAGATTAGTCTGAAGGTGAATAAAGATATTCTGTTTGTATATCCTGCATTTATTTTCATTAATCGAACATTTTGCGTCTCTTGCATATTTCAACTAGGAAGACGAGTATCAGTCATTATAATCAGTTTACCGCAAACTTCCTGTGCAAACGTCTGAGCAAAAACTACATTATTCTCTTTTTGAAGCTATTATGTAGTAATGGAAAAGGCTATCTTTTCTTTGCCGCCAGGATAGAAAGTCAAAACAGAAACGCATATGAGATTACGAAAAAAAAAATCAGCAGAAGTTTTACCCAAATAGAAGCAAAACTTATTTGTCTTTTTATACGGTTACAGATTGATAATCTGATGGGAATATCTCGCAGGTCTTAGAAAGAAAGCTATCATTCAGACTCTGTCAGAGCAACGAGGATACACAAGGAAGTTCTGACTCTGTCATTAAACGCACTAGTAAAGGAAATACTAGCTGCTCATTACAGATGCAAAGGAAGAATTACCTACCAGTTATGGGCAACCATGAACATTAAAAGGCGAAACGACATGAACGCAGATGCAGATGCGCGACAGCATACAATTTTTACACGGCATTCTGTTTTCACACAAAACGAGATGTAGAAGAAGAACTGTTTGTTCTCTGTTTTACCACAGACAGTTCCTACCACTGCCTCTTCCGAGAGGGATGAATAAAAGGACAAAACGAAAGAAAGAGGGAGGGCTTCATCGCTGTTGCTCACAGAGCTACAAAGAAATTCTACGAACATTTTATAGCACAAAACAACACAATACCGTTTTTTTCTGCGTACTACAAAAAAAGTTTTTCTCTTCTCTCTTAGTAACAACGTACACGACGACGTTATTAATAGTCACGCTAGTAAAAGGGCACGACTTATGAGCTTCCACAAATACAATTTGAAAAGCTTTTTAAAAATTCTGACGAATTTTGCAGCTTTGTACTTAGTAGGACCTCATAGAGTGCTCGCAAAAATAATTATAGATGGTCGTATTATCATCCGAAAATATTACAACAGATCATATGATTTAATAATGTAGGCAATAGACTGCGTCGATTTCAGTCCAAAAACAGAACGAAAGTGACTCTGGTACTAAGTATTAGAATAGATACGAACAGTAATGATTGGAATATTAAGGTCTAAATCTTGCAGACATGTTATATTCAGTAAATAATAAGAAATGGGATAAACTTCAGTGAAATTCAAACAACGGATCTCTTGGGTTATGATAGAGACGTTTCTCCCTGTAGCTGTTATTTGAGACCTAGACACTCTCCTCGTTGATGAACGTCACCTTTACATTCACTTTATGAGTGAATATAATCTGTCCAATTATTACACAGCCTCTCTTATTAATGAAGAAATAAAAAGGTCATTGTGAATGAAGTTTTACCGAATGATTGTGAGCAAAATGTCGTACTGGATTTAGTTCTGATATTCCGGACGAGAAAACTTCCCTATGCAACGCTACGCTGATGTTATAATACCAGCGATATGAACAATGTTATACAATGGAAATAACACTGGGGTGGTAAACGTGACGAGATAAATTAAACAGAAGTTAACTGCTAAATTAGTAATAAATATGAGGACATCACCCATCAGTTCTACGATTTCTTCTTAGAATTTAATGTGACTTTATCTTCCTGCAAAGAGTCATATGTATGAAAACAGTGCCAACGTACACTTCACCTGGAATTTAGATGTTGTGACATACGTGATTGGATGTGTAACAGAGCATTAAGTGGAAGGGCTATGGATGAGGAGGTAGGTGTAATACAACAGTTCTAAGCATCCAGTAAAATCCACTGATACTCTTAAATCCAAAATTTTAAAAACAACACGAAGTAATTGATTTAAAGCAAAATGTCAAAAATACCTTACAATGAAACGTTTAATTTAATATAATGTGATACCTTGGCCACGAAAAACTTGGCAACTAGAAATGAATCTTACACTTGTGCTCATCCTATCAAAATTGCTCATTCACCTATCTTTGCTCAATGTAAACAGTTATAAAAGAAAACACAAATATGAGAATTTGTCTGTGAAAGGGACCCGAAAATAGCCTCTAAATACATTACATATGAGTAGCATGACAAGTTTTGGGACTCCCCTCTCGAAGAGATCTCTTAGTTAAATATACACCACAGCTGAGCCACACAGAACACGGCCGGTATTCGACCCCCGGGCGACGACCGTTCCAGTCACGACAGCTCACTGTAACTCAAAAAGTTAATGATCGGTACCATCCACGGTGTCACCGATACCGACCAAAGGCATCTTTTGTCCGAAACACGTCGTAGGAAGGTTGACGCAGTCCGGGGCTCCGCTCTTCCGTCTCGCTCCCTGGTTGCAACCGTTCTCCTCGTCCTTCATGGCAGTCGTCAGAGGGCGACACCGTAGTGGCGCTGGACGCGCCACACTGCAGTACAGGCGCGGGAAGGCTGCGCGCGCATTCAAAGACGTCGGACATGTGGCGATGATACCATTAGCATAGGACGTAAACTTTCATAACTAGGATACAGCAACTTCGTTAGTACCACAATTAGCGTATTTATAACGTTGTTGTTTGCGGTATTTTAAACTGTCAAACGGTTCTAAAATATATACTACACGACGAACAAACGAAAGAACAAATGACTGGGCAAAGGCTGGATATTGTACGTCCGCAGCTCGTGGTCGTGCGGTAGCGTTCTCGCTTTCCACGACCGGGTTCCCAGGTTCGATTCCCGGCGGGGTCAGGGATTTTCTCTACCTCGTGATGACTGGGTGTTGTGTGATGTCCTTAGGTTAGTTAGGTTTAAGTAGTTCTAAGTTCTAGGGGACTGATGACCATAGCTGTCGAGTCCCAAAGTGCTCAGAGCCATTTGAACCATTTGATACTGTACGTGGTCCTTAAGTCCAGTAGGCACCCAGGTTGAACAGCCTGCTTACAAGACGTAACATCCAAATTTGTTGTAGTGAATCGACAACGTGTCATGTAACATGGGCATAAAAGTCAACGTCTGGTAGATCTTCCAGTTTGTAGAGCACTACCACCCTCATCTTTCTCCGTAGAACTTACATTATGTCAATAGTTTTACTTAGGTTGTAGGTAAGATTGCTTATGTTACTAATATGTCTCCATCAAAACCATACTCAATTTTTGGTACCAAGATATTTTTAGCTGTGAATGGTACCCGATTTAAGTCTATATCCGTGTAGTGACTACAATTCATTATTGCTTCATGCTAATGAATTTGTCACCATATGTTCCTTACAGAGGAGGATGTACTTTATTGTTAAATGTAATAACTAATTTGAAAGAAATACTGAACGCCGTTTACAGATAGATGAACCAGACATACGGCGAACTTGGTAAAGTAGTATCCCGTCTGATACTGCTGCAGCGCTGTTAAATATCGGCCACTATCTTTACTACCTGTGTTTCATTTAACTTTGGTTTTGTAACCTGCGTCAGTCACTCACATTCACACTGTTATAAATATTTTAGTCCAGTAAAGGCTTCACAAAAAATACCCTTTGCTTGCAGAAAATGAGGTAGAAGATTTTTCTTCTCTGTTTTGTGTATATAGTTGAGAGTATGTATAATCCACGTTTTAGATCTTCAGAACCCTCGGAACAACATTTTGTGGCAAAAAAAAACCCGCAAAAATTTGGAACTTTTGTCAGATTTTTGCCTATTACTAAGAAATTAAATATCTTAGTAGAAATGATACTATTACGAAAATGAAAGAGCATTAAATTTTACGTTAAATGACTACTTAAAACTCAAAATTGGTGCAGCCGTTAGGCCGCAATCAGTCATCGAATTTCGATAATTTTTTACCAGCTTGTCTTAACGAGTCGGCTCCAGCACCTGTAACCCAAAAACAGCTGCTCCAGATTAAAAATGTCAAGTTGTAGAGCATGAAATTCCACTTTACAAAACCATCTAGTTTTTCAGTTATAGACACTATTAAGCGTCTTGAGGTTCAAATGGAGCAATAACATTCGTATTATAAGGCTTAACTTCACCTGGCACCTTAGAACGCCAGCAGCGTGTAGTTTTTCTAGTCCAGTGTCTCTTAATTCACGTTTCATCAGTTCATGAACAATATTTCGCTTTTCAAAGAGAAGTCTGCTACGTTTTTTCCCAACTGGCATCAATTGGCAGTGTTTATTAAAATCCAATGCCTTCTTGTATGATCAAAGATTCGAAGCTGGCTGAAGGTGAAGTCCACAGTGCTTGTCAGAAGAAGTACAATAGCTCAAAACTGATTAGATCGGCTTTGACAATACAAAAAACAAAAATCCCTGCATCGTTACTTACAAGAGATGCTCACATCGGAAGACTGAATGGATACATATGAATTCAACAAGTTTACAGCTGCTGCTTCATCATTAGAGCAAGTGATAAACTTTGTTGTGGTATTCGGTCTGATATGACAACAGAGCAAGCTTTAACGAAGCCAGTGTAAGCAAATTGCGAATTAACTCACGAATGTGGGTTTCCGATTCTGTGCTCACAAAGTGGACTTCAGGGATGGCACCCTTACAGGATGTCAAAGAATTGAAGAATTCTGTGGCAAATCATCATTAAAAAGCGAGCAACATGTGGATTTAAGAGATTCACACCGAAACTGAAATGCAGCGAACATTGACAAACTGAATGACTGGCTGTTAAAACATCTACTTTTTCCAAAAGGTAATGTGCTTTTGTCAACAAGCCGTGGAGTACATGGTGACGAATCGGTAAATTGCCATGAGGAATCAGTAGAAGGAAGTAAAATGATAAAGAGTGAACCTTAAAAACGTCTCATTTCAACGCAACCCCAAAGTTATAATACTTGCACCGTGCACTACGGCTCTCAGGAAAGAAGAGGATTCCTACCATAAACCTATTAACATTATTTCAAAGACTGAGTATTATCAGGCAATCTGATAAAGACTTGAAGTTCTGTTTCTCATTTGAACTTTCCCCATACTCTTCGTCGTCGTTCGTAGAAGACGGTCTCAATAAGTGTACGAAATCATCTCTCTACGATACATCCACACTTCTCCAGCAGAATGAAGTACCCAAAGTAAAAGGCTTCGTAATGGATGTGGTCACCTGCTCCATAAGGTTCTTTGGCACCAAAGGAAAGTCTGAAACGATCTGTATGAAATACGAAACCTATTTGAGAAAACACCAGGTATGCGAAACCACAGTTATTTTCGATGGGTAGCCAAGTGGGGCTCCGCAAAGGGGAAAAAAATCTTCTATAAGATCTCGCCGTTTAAGGACACGAAAGGCGAAAGGACTTCATCAGATATAGTTAAGATAAAAATGCTGCAGTCACACAGGAGAAGTTCCTCGCAAATGAGAGCTACAAGAACCGCTTGATTTTGATACTCACGCGGAAATTTGAAGATGGTGGTATTCAGGTGCTACAGACAGAAGAAGATGCGGATTCATTAATTGTATTTACTCACGAGGCATCCAATATGATCTCTACAAACTAATATCACACATTACAATTCAAAGGAAGTAACTATCATAATTTCAGTACCTAAGTACTTCTACTTCGACAGACCTTTACGCTAACAATTATAGACGTAGAACAATATTCGAAATAATTCTTCCGACTGTGTTCTTCAAAATTGCTTTCACTCCTACTACATCCTGGAACAACTGGAATAACACCGCTTATGTTTAGTACTATTTTATCCCATTAGGTTATATGAAGTCACAAATCTTGAAGTACAACCTAGCAAAAACTGAGATTACACATAACCAACTTCCGGAAACTGATATCTCATGCTTACATCGAACCACGTCTTACTTGTAAGACCCTAATTACAAATACAGGGCTTTAGGTGTATAACTGCAGATATTTCCAGTAATGACTGAGAACAGTGCGCTGAACTCCATTGTATCAGTACTTACGTCATTTGCGGACTAATAATTATAGCTATTACGAGTAGTATGTTTCTAGGTTGGTTAGCACCTCGAAGTACGTCTAGTATAAGCAAACTATTAAATTTTATTTTCCCCAGGTCAGCAGGTCACATATTGAAGTACGGATGTGTGAACACTAAAGATAGTCCATACTGAAGGCACGGTCTACTTCACGTTGCTGTTATAAGCGTGCAGAAAACATCAAGTACTAAATTAGATGACGTGTTTGCGAGAAGACTGTTAGATGCACTAAAAACTATCTTACACATTGAAGTTGGTACATATTAATGTACCAATGATCATAATACCTGTATCCATTACCCTAACAATCTGTATATTGTTCTATGTGTAACTTACTTGACATGATTTTTTAAACACGTGATAATGGCTACATAATTTCCAAGTCACACATAAATTTTCTGTTTTGCACTCATTACCAGTCGCATGATGTTAAACGTCTAACATGGAGATATTCGGTTTGTGGACTATAGTATTTTCTTTCCATCCCCACGAATATCGTGTGTGCTTCGCTGTTTGTAGAGCTGCAAACTGACATTTGAACATTTTATTTGGCTTCTCATTGTAAGGAAGGTAAATGTGTGAGTGAAGGCACTGTGTACAAACGGGCACTCAGAATGGTACTTCGGAAAGGTGGCAGAAATATGAAGTATGCGTATACTCAACACTCGTATCGGTGTTTTTACACGAGGAAGCGAAAGAAGTGTTGGAAACTATTATGATGGTAAGCAATATGTACGCAGTGTGGTAATATAGCTGATATCTTAGAATAACATAAGGCTAATTCCAATCCCAAAGAAAGCAGGTGTTGACAGTTTAATAAGTCACAGCTGCAAAATACTAACGCGAGTTCTTTACAGACGAATGGAAAAACTAGTAGATGCCGACCTCGGGGAAGATCAGTTTGGATTCCGTAGAAATGTTGGAACACGTGAGGCAATACTGACCCTACGACTTATCTTAGAAGCTAGACTAAGGAAGGGGAAACCTACGTTTCTAGCATTTGTAGACTTAGAGAAAGCTTTTGACAATGTTGACTGGAATACTCTCTTTCAAATTCTGAAGGCGGCAGGGGTAAAATACAGGGAGCGAAAGGCCATTTACCATTTGTACAGAAATCAGGTGGCAGTTATAAGAGTCGAGGGACATGAAAGGGAAGCAGTGGTGGGGAAGGGAGTGAGACAGGGCTGTAGTCTATCCCCGATGTTATTGAATCTGTATATTGAGCAAGCAGTGAAGGAAACAAAAGAAAAATTCGGAGTAGCTATTAAAGTCCATGGAGAAGAAATAAAATCTTTGAGGTTCGCCGATGACATCGTAATTCTGTCAGAGACAGCTAAGGACTTGGAAGAGCAGTTAAACGGAGTGGATAGTGTCCTTAAAGGAGGATATAAGATGACCATCAACAAAAGCAAAACGAGAATAATGGAATGTAGTCGAATTAAGTCGGGTGATGCTGAGGGAATTAAATTAGGAAATGAGACACTTAAAGTAGTAAAGGAGTTTTGCTATTTGGGGAGCAAAATAACTGATGATGGTCGAAGTAGAGAGGATATAAAATGTAGACTGGCAATGGCAAGAAAAGAGTTTCTGAAGAAGAGAAGTTTGTTAACATCGAGTATAGATTTAAGTGTCAGGAAGTCATTTCTGAAAGTATTTGTATGGAGTGTAGCTATGTATGGAAGTGAATCATGGACGATAAATAGTTTGGACAAGAAGAGAATAGAAGCTTTCGAAAGTGGTGCTACAGAAGAATGCTGAAGATTAGATGGGTAGATCACATAACTAATGAGGAAGTATTGAATCGGATTGGGGAGAAGAGAAGTTTGTGGCACAACTTGACCAGAAGAATGGATCGGTTGGTAGGACATGTTCTGAGGCATTGGAGGTATTGGAGGTATTGGAGGGCAGCGTAGAGGGTAAAAATCGTAGAGGGAGACAAAGAGATGAATACACTAAGCAGATTCAGAAGGATGTAGGTTGCAGTAGGTACTGGGAGATGAAGAAGCTTGCACAGGATAGAGTAGCATGGAGAGCTGCATCAAACCAGTTTCAGGACTGAAGACCACAACAACAACAACAACATGTTGATCGTAATACATTGTGTATTTGGTCTGATGAAGTCACTGGGCACGAATTAATAAAATTTCTTGATAAATATGCATATAGTAAGAATATTGTTCATTGACCTTAATGTCGAGAAGAGAGCGTTTTAGGCACTTTGATGTCCACACACTTCGAGTAACGTATGTTTTATATATGTAAAAGAGAGGCAACACTAACAGGTAACAGTTATTTCAAAACAAGCTCCTCTGTTATTTCTTGAGTGTACCTTACTGAGAAATGATCTGAAGGTTGAAGAAGACTAGAGAAATTAGTATGTACATGATATTCACATAAAAGGTTGCTGAAAAGAAACCTACGACAATGCTTCAAACATGACCGTGAAGTATCCTGGTCTACAAGCAAGAATCAAGGAGAAATGTGAATTTGCCACCTTCTTATCATGTGCGGGACATTCACCAAACTTGGTAGGTGTCCAAGCAGCTTGCTCTTCCAGTTACTGATTACAGGGATGTTATCCTGCAAGTACTTTCTTAGGAAAGCTCAGGCTATGTTCTTTGTACCTGTGATGTTCGACTCTTTGATGACAGCTCACGATCATATGCATAGCTATCCTGGCAGCGTGCTGACAAGCGCAGAGCTTGCCATATCCTCTTTCCTCTCTACTATCTCATCAACGAACACTGTCCCTCACACCTCTCCTGGACCTTAACGCTATAATCTGAACAACGCTACAGAAACACTCGATCCAATCAGAGCAAAATACTTTGTCCCACTCCATCGTTCAGCCACTTTCTCTAAATCTTTTTCAGTTGCAGGAACCCGACTCTGGAATAACTTCCACGTTATATCAGAGACCTGAACAACATATTCAGCTTCAGAAGACAGTTAATGACATATCTACTAAAGCAACAATAAGGATTGCCATTGTCCCTGAAAGCACTTGTTACTCTTGACATGCTTCTTTCCAACCAGATCTTACTGATTGTCCAGTATTCTTAGATGGTGCCTTCTTAGATATCCTTTCCCGAGAACTCGCTATATCAGAAAACATCTAATTCTCACACCTATAAACCCTTTCTGGAACTGAAATTATCATTATTGTTATTATTGTCATTATTATAATTATTATTGGTGTCACTGTTAGTGGTAGTAACCGCAGTAGTACAACTAATGCCAATATTAACTTTACTAGTTCATATTCAATAGTATTTACTCACATTGTCACTTCAGACAAACACATCACCGTGAATTCATTGTCCCAGGAAGGGGAAACTTTATTGACACAT
The DNA here is from genome assembly GCF_023897955.1 of Schistocerca gregaria. Lineage (NCBI taxonomy): Eukaryota > Metazoa > Arthropoda > Insecta > Orthoptera > Acrididae > Schistocerca > Schistocerca gregaria. The sequence continues at coordinate 244,043,906 of NC_064923.1, forward strand.
TCCTGGGGTCAGATACATCACATGATCACACTGACAGAACCACAGGCACATAGACACAGGCAACAGAGCATGCACAATGTCGGCACTAGTACAGTGTATACCCACCTTTCGCAGCAATGCAGGCTGCTATTCTCCCATGGAGACGATCGTAGAGATGCTGGATGTAGTCCTGTGGAACGGCTTGCCATGCCATTTCCACCTGGCGCCTCAGTTGGACCAGCGTTCGTGCTGGACGTGCAGACCGCGTGAGACGACGCTTCATCCAGTCCCAAAGATGCTCAATGGGGGACAGATCCGGAGATCTTGCTGGCCAGGATAGTTGACTTACACCTTCTAGAGCACGTTGGGTGGCACGGGATACATGCGGACGTGCATTGTCCTGTTGGAACAGCAAGTTCCCTTGCCGGTCTAGGAATGGTAGAACGATGGGTTCGATGACGGTTTGGATGTACCGTGCACTATTCAGTGTCCCCTCGACGATCACCAGAGGTGTACGGCCAGTGTAGGAGATCGCTCCCCACACCATGATGCCGGGTGTTGGCAATGTGTGCCTCGGTCGTATGCAGTCCTGATTGTGGCGCTCACCTGCACGGCGCCAAACACGCATACGACCATCATTGACACCAAGGCAGAAGCGACTCTCATCGCTGAAGACGACACGTATCCATTCGTCCCTCCATTCACGCCTGTCGCGACACCACTGTAGGCGGGCTGCACGATCTTGGGGCGTGAGCGTAAGGCGGCCTAACGGTGTTCGGGACCGTAGCCCAGCTTCATGGAGACAGTTGTGAATGGTCCTCGCCGATACCCCAGGAGCAACAGTGTCCCTAATTTGCTGGGAAGTGGCGGTGCGGTCCTCTACGGCACTGCGTAGGATCCTACGGTCTTGGCGTGCATCCGTGCGTCGCTGCGGTCCGGTCCCAGGTCGACGGGCACGTGCACCTTCCGCCGACCACTGGCGACAACATCGATGTACTGTGGAGACCTCACGCCCCACGTGTTGAGCAATTCGGCGGTACGTCCACCCGGCCTCCCGCATGCCCACTATACGCCCACGCTCAAAGTCCGTCAACTGCACATACGGTTCACGTCCACGTTGTCGCGGCATGCTACCAGTGTTAAAGACTGCGATGGAGCTCCGTATGCCACGGCAAACTGGCTGACACTGACGGCGGCGGTGCACAAATGCTGTGCAGCTAGCGCCATTCGACGGCCAACACCGCGGTTCCTGGTGTGTCCGCTGTGCCGTGCTTGTGATCATTGCTTGTACAGTCCTCTCGCAGTGTCCGGAGCAAGTATGGTGGGTCTGACACACCGGTGTCAATGTGTTCTTTTTTTCCATTTCCAGGAGTATATTTGCCATTAGTCAGAAAGGCATGTGTGTGTGTGTGTGTGAAGCCTTGGTCCGAGGTAAGAGAGTGCGTGATGGCTCTAACCAGACCAGGTTAAATGAATAAGTAAAGTAATAAATCTGGCGGCCTATATTTTCTAAGTGTCAATAAAGTTGTTGAGATAATTTTTATTTTTTATCAATTTATTAAGTATCCATCCTGGGTATACAAGCTTCCCTCTGAAAATTTCAGTTTCCTGGAACAAAATTATTGTAACTCCCATGTCCGCCCTGTTTAATAACTCTGTTTGATCAGAGATGTTCCCCACGGTGTGATGGTGCATATTTTAATTGTGTTCCTACATTGAAGCGCCAAAGAAACTGGTTTAGGCATATGTATTCCAATACAGAGTTGTGTAAATAGGCAGAATATGGCGCTGCGGTCGGCAACTCCTACATAAGACAAGTGTCTGACGCAGTTGTTAGATCGGTTACTGCTACTACAATGGCAGGTTATCAAGATTTAAGAGAGTTTGAACTTGATGTTACAGCCGGCGCACGAACGATGCGACACAGCATCTCCGAGATTGCGGTGAAGTGAGGATTTTCCCGCACGACCACTTCACGAGTGTACGTTGAATATCAGGAATTCGGTAAAACATCAAATTTCCAACATCACTGCGGCCGGAAAAAGATCATTCAAGAACGGGATCATCGACGACTGAAGAGAATCGTTCAACGCTATAGAAGTGCAACCCTTCCACAAATTGCTGCAGATTTCAGTGCTGGGCCAGCAACAAGTGTCAGCGTGCTAACCATTCGACGAAACATCATCGATATGGGCTTTCGGAGCAGAAGACCCAATCCTGTTCCCATGATGACTGCACGACATAAAGCTTTACTCCTCGCCTGGGCCCGTCAACACAGTCACTGGACTGTTGACGACTGGAAACATGTTGTCTTCTCGGACGAGTCTCGTTTCACATTCTATCGAACGGATGGCCGTGTGCCGGTATGGAGACAACCTCATGAATCCATCGACCCTGCATGTCATCAGGGGACTGTTCAAGGTGGCGGACGCTCTGTAATGGAGCGGGGCGTGTGCAGTTGAAGTGATATGGGACCCCTGATTTGTCTAGATACGACTCTTACAGGTGACACGTACGAAATCATCCTGTCTGATCACCTGCATTCATTCATGTCCATTGTGCATTCCGACGGTCTTGGGCAACTCCAGCAGCCCAATGCGACAGCTTAAATGTCCAGAATTGCTATATAGTGGCTCCAGGAGCACTCTTCTGAGTTTAGGTACTTCCGCTGGCCACAAAACTCCCCAGACATGACTATTATTGAGCAAATCTGCTGTGCCTTGCAACGTGCTGCTCACAAGAGATCTCTACCCCCTCGTATTCTTACGGATTTATGGACAGCCCTGCAGGATTCATGGTGTCAATTCCCTCGAGCACTAGTCGAGTCCACGTCACGTCATGCTGCAATAATGCTGCGTGCTCGCGGGGGTGCTACACGATATTAGACACGTGTACTAGTTTTATTCGCTCTCCAGCGTGTAACAGTTATATTGCTTGGGTACGTGTACCATGGTTTGTTCAGTGATAGAATAGAGACCACGTACAGAGTAAAGACACAGTCATCAATAAAAATACAGGGCTGTCTGTTCACAAACGAAAAAGAAAAAAAAAATATATTAACTTGTTTTCAATTTTAATCTTTCACTTAAATTACACACGATACTTTGCATTATATTGCAAAAGTTTTTGTCTGCTTCTTATACAGTCACTCCTCATTGGAACAGTGCACTTTGAAATATACTATGTGTCTTGCGTTTTTGCTAGATGTATGACAGGTGGTGTTGTATTTGTAATATAATTTGACCTAAGTATCTTCTTCGAATGTTATTTTCTAATGTTTGACCTTGATGGTCATGTCTGTCACTACATTTTATTTCGTCTCTGTTTTTATCTTGTAGAGTACCGTGAGCATAATGTTAGACTGAAATCGATTGGTGAATAAAATACGAGTCAGCATTCGTGATATGTATTTTGTAAAATATTAACAATTTAGGTGATTGGAGGAGGAGGAGATTAGTGTTTAACGTCCCGTCGACAACGAGGTCATTAGAGACGGAGCGCAAGCTCGGGTGAGGGAAGGATGGGGAAGGAAATTTGTCGTGCCCTTAGGTGATTGGAAATCATCAACACATACTCTCGTAATAAACGCTCGAGTTGTCTTCGTCTCGCTTCTAAACGCACATGCACTCTGCTAAACATGGACTGTTGCATCCTTTCACATACCTCTTGATGGTTTCTAATGGTTTCACAGGCTGCCATGACACGTCCATGATGAGCTTATGCATTTCCGTGGTGTACTGCGTAGACCCACTGGACTCGCATTCGGGAGGACGACGGTTCAATCCCGTCTCCAGCCATCCTGATTTAGGTTTTCCGTGATTTCCCTAAATCGTTTCAGGCAAATGCCGGGATGGTTCCTTTGAAAGGGCACTGCCGATTTCCTTCCCAATCCTTCCCCAACTCGAGCTTGCGGTCCGTCTCTAATGAGCTCGTTGTCGACGGGACGTAAACACTAACCACCACCACCACCACCACCACCACTGCGTAGACAAATTGTTTAAGATGACCCCGGAGATAAAAATCCATAGGACTGAGGTCGATTGAACTTGCACGACATGGAACTGGCAATTCTCTACCTATCCATCAGTCATGACAGGCAGACACCAACTAGTGTATCTCGAACGCTAAGATGCCTGATGTCTGGGATGCCTTGGAACGTGCTGTTCAAAAGAGATCACTACCCTGATGCTCTACTCTGATTCTCCATCATACATAAAGCACATGTTTCCTTTTATTTGCAGGTGCGCGTCTTCTAGTATGTTTTGGAGGTGGTTTTGACTAGAGTGTCTATAAACATCACCTGTAAGACGTGCTGGGAAAACGTATGGCCCGACCATCCCACACATTAGTCTGAAACTGGCACTGACGTCTAGTCTGTACTGTAGCATGTGGATTCCGATCGGCCCGTACGCACTGTTTGTGGAAATCTATTATACCGTCTCTTGAAAAAGATTTCTAGTCTTTAAGCAAACTGATGGAGATTTGGCATTTTCTGCAACAAACCTTAGGCAAAATATCCCCCGTGGTGAGTGATCGGCAGGCGCAGGGGCCTGTACACATTGAAGAGTCACTGGTGAAGAGTCCATCACACTGAACTTGGAGATGTACTACTCTCCAGGGTTACTTGTCTTGTCTGTTCTTCGACAGCCAGTAGAACATGCTCTTCCTGGTCAGGCGTATGAGGAACATATGGTCTTCCTCGATTCCTAGTTTGTGGTGTTATGGATTCTGTCTCAGCAAAGCGGGGTACATTGCCCCAAAGGCTGGATAACTCGGTTTTCTTCCTTTTGGAAACGCTGTCTGATACAGCCACGCAGCCTCTTTGCCATTACCAGTCATGTCGCCGTACATAAAAATCATGCCTACCTGCTCATGAAATAATATCACTGTAAGTCAATGCCGGCCGGAGTGCCCGAGCGGTTCTCGGCGCTTCAGCCTGGAACCGCGCGACCGCTACGGTCGCAGGTTCGAATCCTGCCTCGGGCATGGATGTGTGTGATGTCCTTAGGTTAGTTAGGTTTAAGTAGTTCTTAGTTCTAGGGGACTGATGACCTCAGATGTTAAGTCCCATAGTGCTCAGAGCCATTTGAATCATTTTTTTTTTTTTTTTGTAATTCAATCTTCACACTGGATGGTTGTAAGACCTCGGCTGTTCAGTATAAAATGGCAAATTAATTATTTACAGTTTTATTTTGCTTTAGTTACCTGTTTAGGCGTTACATTGCGCTGCAATCAGACCTCTTGTGTACCCCTGTGCAGTGAGTCTGCAGCTTTTCTTAAACAAGTCTACGGATACCCATGATTGTATGCTGGACTCTACTTTGATTGTACAAGATGTGGGATTCTTCTTACATGTCGGTTAGGGGGCCTGAAGATGGCGTAATGTAACGCTGAAACTGGTGGCAGAACTAAAATAAAACCGGAAATATAGACGGATGAAGGTGTTTTGATTTGACTTTTTGAGTGAATATCCTGTTACCTTTGAACGGAGAGCTTTCAGATAACTCACTACCTACAGTGGCTGTACACAATGGACACGTTGAAGACGAAAGGCGAGTGTAAACTAGTCTCCCTGGCAACACAACGCTATCTAGAATACAATGAGTCAAATGCGTGCATAGGTAAGTGAAGTTGTCGGGCTGAACCTAGAACGTCAACTTTTATTAATAACTAGAAAACAAAGGACTTTCCGACAAGTGTTTTTATGAACGTTTTTTCTTATTTTGGTGTAAGGAACCTGTTCCCTGAGTTTGTAAAATTATTTCTGAAATACCCTATGTGACGAATTCATCAGACTGGTTCAGCAGCTCTATAAGACTGGTATTTCATGACGCAGCTGTGTACAGGAAAATATCATCTGACAATCATAAAGAATACCAGCTTAACTTGGGCAAATTTCCACTTGCTGTAATGAATGACAGCTGTCATTCAGAGTGAGTAAGCGTGAGGTAGTGTCTGTAACACAGGGGAGGACAGGTGTAGTTTCTGATTAGAATATTAGTTCCAGTCATTTGTAGGACGTCACACAGTGTAGATATTTAGGAGTAACACTAAGAAGCCGTATGGGATTGGACGATCACGGGTAATCAGTATGAGGGAACGTGTACGGAAGAACGTTATTTGTTGGAAGCTTTCTGGAGAAGTGTGGTGCATGTGCATAGGAAATCGCATAAAAGAAACTGAGGCGGCCAGATCTAGAATACTATTGCCGTGTTTGGAATCCTTAGCAAGCAGGCATGACTACAGAAGTCGAACGAATTCAAAGAGGAGCTGCCAAGATCCGAACACGTCGAGATGACCCGTAATAATGTGTAACGGAAATACTCGGAGAATTTGCAGACCATATAGTTCCCGTGAGACCCTACTGAGTAAATTTTGAGAATCTGCATTCAAAGGAAACAGTGTGACCATTGCGGTGGCGCCAAACGTATATCCCGCGCAGAGATCAGCAGGAAAAGGTAAGAGAGTTTGGGGGATGTACAGTGTCATTCAGACTCATTTTTCCCTCCCGCAATACGTGAATGGAGCCGGAAGGAACGTGGTTATGTTCCTACGAGGTACTATCTGCAATACGATCTACAGCAGCTTAAGGAGTTTTGGGTAAACGTATAAGTAAACCATGGAGGAAAATTATGAAATATCTGAACGTTGTAAAACTGGACAGGAATTCTCCCTCAAGACAGCGTTTTATAGTTTTGTTACTATTCAAATATGTTTCAGGACTTTATGTGCTACGTTCAGCGATTTTTTTTACTTTATTTCTGAAAAATTGTTGTTACAAGTGTAAATTACCTTAATTTTCAGCTCAAAAGTATTTGTATTTCCAAAAGGAGAGATTATTAGGTGTCAAATTTTTACATTAGTCTGACATACGGCTAAGGCGTATGTCTCTGAGGTGAGGCTTTATGTATTCTATATTTAAGATTTGCTTGAAAGTTTCGGTCATGTGTAAATTTGGTAATAATACGTGTGTGTATTTGTTTGCATATCTCAAATGATGATGTTATTTCTTTATGCTGGTAGCTTTACATTATGACTATTGACCTAATGTCGATACAAACCCGTCCAGGAGATAGCTGTGTCACGTGGCAAAGAGTGTCTGCTAGTAATACATACACGGTGCATGTAGTATCAGTGAGCGAGCTGTCTGTGTAGAATGGGGAAGCCGCGCGAGCGAGGGCACACTGTGATAGCTCGGAGGCTCTGCACGAGCATTTCTGAAACTACACACCTTGTCGGATGTTCGAGGAGTGTTGTGCAAGTCTGTCTGAACACACAGTGCATCGAACACTCATATCGACGGGCTTTCGCAGTCGACGATGCATGCATGTGCCAATGTTAACACCACAATATCGGCAACTACGACCTAAATGGATTCTTGACCATCGGCATTGGATGTTGGTGCAGTGGCAGAGCGTTGCTTGGTCTGATGAATCCAGATACCTTCTTCATCATCATAATGGGATGACGCGAATCCGTCATCGACCAGGGGGACAGCTGCTAGACCCCAGTACTGCGCGATGGAGACAAGCTGGCGGCTGCTCTACTATGCCCTGAGGAGCTTGCACAGGCATCCATAGTTCTACTGAAACTCGTGTAAGGCGCTATGACAGCCAAGCGGTATCGTACACTGGTTTTCATACCACGTACGCTCCTTCATTTCGATCATGTTTCCCAACGGCAGTGGCATTTTGTAACAAGTGCACCATGTAAAAAGACCGCGATTGTGATGGAGTGGTTGGACGAACACAGTGGCGAGTTACAGCTGATGTGCTGGCCAACCAACCCGCCAAATCTGGACCCGATGGAACACGTCTGGTATGTGATTGATATGGCACCGAGCTCATCATGTCCGTCCCTGTAATTTACGGGAGTTAGGTGATTTGTGTGTGCAGATGTGGTTCCAGCTATCTCCAGCGACCTAGCAAGGCCTCACTGCTTCCATGCCACACCGCATCGTTGGTGTTATCCGTGGGGAATGTGGGCATATGGGCTATTAGGTAGATGGTCACAATGTCCTGGCTGATCAGTGTATGCCTACCATACATCCTGGAGCTTGTTATCAGAAAACAACTAAATTGTTTTCTGTTTCTCTGAATGTAGTTTGTTTCCTACTGAGAAGGCTACAAAAGCGATATTTTTTGATGTTGTGATATTGCTTTTCTTGTTTATGACGTAACGACGCCCTTATTTCTCTCTGCGGTTGTCGTTTCTTGCTGTTGCACCGGCATTTTATATCGTTTATCAGCGAATCATAAGCTTTTTGCTGAAATTTCGCGTGTTGTTGTAGGTATGTTATATTAATTTGCTTCGTTTTGTGTTTGTTTGGGGTGTCACGGACGATTTCAAACTGTTGTTGACATTCGATAAGCTTAACTGGTATGTGTTGTGTGTGTGTGTGTGTGTGTGTGTGTGTGTGTGTGTGTGTGCGAAAGAGAGAGGATGGAGAGACAGAGAGAGAGAGAGAGAGAGAGAGAGAGAGAGAGAGAGAGAGAGAGAGAGAAGGAGTTGGGTTGGGTTGTTTGGGGGAGGAGACCAAACAGCAAAGTTGGAAACATGTTGCCTTCTCGGACGAGTCTCGTTTCAAGTTGTATCGAGCGGATGAACGTGGGCTGGTATGGAGATAACCTCATGAATCCATGGACCCTGCATATGAGCAGGGGACTGAGCAAGGTCTCATCGGATTAGGGAAGGACGGGGGAGGTAGTCGCCCGTGCCCTTTCAATTAAACCATCCCGGCATTTGCCTGGAGCGATTTAGGGAAATCACGGAGAAACCAAATCAGGATGGCCGGACGCGGGATTCAACCGTCGTCCTCCCGAATATGCTAACCGCTGCGCCACCTCGATCGGCGAGAGAGAACGAGTGACAGAAAGTGAGTGTGCTAGTGAGAGAGAGGTGAGAGGGGAGAGAGGGATAGTGGGAGAGAGAGGGGGAAGGAATAACGTTATTGAGTGACAGGGATAGTGAATGGTGTAGAAGAGGATGGGTGGGAGAATTTAATTTGGAAGATAACCATTTGCTGTAAGGAGGGGGGGGGGGGGCGGCGGCTTGTTTATACAGTTCTTCTATTTTGGCAAATAGTGTTTTGTTGGCCGGCCGGAGTGGCCGTGCGGTTCTAGGCGCTGCAGTCTGGAGCCGAGTAACTGCTACGGTCGCAGCTTCGAAACCTGCCTCGGGGATAGATGTGTGTGATGTAGTTAGGTCAGTTAGGTTCAAGTAGTTCTAAGTTCTAGGTGACTGATGACCACAGAAGTAAAGTCGCATAGCGCTCAGAGCCTTTTGTTGTTTTGTTTTGTTTTGTTGCAGAGAGATATGTATTCATTTTGAACTTGCTTTCCTAGGTCTATTGATTTTGACTCCGAGGAATATCCTCTGTTGCTAATCTTTGATATAAGCTGTTACCAGTTTTAAGAATTTTTAAATCAGTTTATTTGTTCGTTGGGTGGTGATTTTGTGCTGGTAGGTTGGGAGCAAATTTTGAATCGGGGCTATAACCATCTAATGTTCTGAGATGTTCAGCATATGTGGTTCTAAAATTCCTGTATTTTTTGCCCACATATAGAGACTGACTTACTTTCAAGTAATCTGTATGTGCCGCATTGGCTCTGTTTATCAGTGTTGGTGGCTTGCCTTCTATATCCCGTTCTGTAGAGTGTTGTTAGTTCGGTATGCTATGCTGAACCTTGAAAGTGGATCCTCCCACTCAGACATCTGCATAAAAAAGTATCTGAAATGCAGGAGGTTGACTGACTTTTATTGATAAAATTTATGCCTTCCGCTGTCCTGTTCGTCAGCTATAGCCAATATGAATTCTTGAAAGAAAAAAATAAATAACGTCTTTGCCGAAACATACGCTTGACAGCGCGTGTGTTCGCGCCCACTCAGAGCTGATACTGTTTGGGGAGGCGGCTTTTTCCTCTGCCGTACAGTGATTTATGTGCGCCCGTACCTGCGCCCAGACGACAGACAGTTAACGACTGGGGGCGGGCCGAGAGCGCTCGGCTCACCGGCCTAACAAACGCGGCCGGGTCGTCCACGCTGCAATGCGCGCGCGACCCGTTTCCCAGACTGGGCCGCCTCCACCCGTATCGCGGCGAGCCCATCTCGGTATCAATTACCTGTGTCCACTTGGGCGAGACCCGCCGAGACTCGCCGCGGCGAAACAGAAATATATATCAACTTCCGCCCAGGCGGGCGCAGCGCGATCCCGCAGATACGGTCCGCGGGTTATCGCTCCTTCCGTCGGACCTGCCGATCGTCACGTGCGTACTGGCTTGTGGCCGCTCGAGAAATATGTGTTTACAGACCGTGTGCACCGCTGCTAATTGGGTCTCCGGGAACTGGAACTTTGGGGAAGTCTGCGACAGGTAACCAGTTCCGTATCTCGAGTGGTACGTGAAACTAACAAGCGGTATGGTGGCCTGCAGAATCAGTTACTGCATCAAATCATAAATTACCGGATTTTTCTGTCTTTGACAAGAACGTTGTTTTGCGATGAGGCGAAACTACTTTCGTTCGGCCACAACTGTGGCTTCTTTGCTTGGGGAGGCGGCACATCAAACTAGAACATATGAAATATTAGTTCACTTTATTACACAAATGAACGAACGATTTGGTTAACTTTGACACAACTATTTTCCACAGGAGAACTGGAAATTTACAACTGTCACGGACTAGCAAAGTCTTGGATCTTGCCCACTCGTCACTTGTAGGGTGCCTAAGGGATGCAGCGTTCTCGCAATGCTATACAACAATTCAAGCAAATAACATTAGTATGAAACTTCCTGGAAGATTAAAACTATGTGCCAGACCGAGACTCGAAGTCGGGACCTTTGCCTTTCGCGGACAAGTCCTCCACCATCTGGGCTACCCAAACACGGATCACGCCCCGTCCTCACAGCTTTTATTTCCGCCAGTACCTCGTCTCCTACTTTCCAAACTTCACAGAAGCTCTCCTGCGAACCTTGCAGTACCAGCACTCCTGGAAGAAAGGATATTGTGGAGACATGTTTTAGCCACAGCTTGGGGGATGTTTCCAGAACGAGATTTTCACTCTGCAGCGGAGTGTGCGCTCTTATGAAACTTCCTGGCAGATTAATACTATGTGCCAGACCCAGACTCGAACTCGGGACCTTTGCCTTGCGCGGGCAAGTGCTCCACCATCCGAGATGCCCAAGCACGGCTCACGCCCCCTCCTGCAAGGTTCGCAGGAGAGCTTCTGTGAAGGTTGGAAAGTAGGAGACGAGGTAGTGGTGGAAGTAAAGCTGTGAGGACGGGCGGTGAGCCGTGCTTGGGTAGCTCAGATGGTGCCGGCACGGTGGTTCAGCGTGTTCTGTCAGAGCGCTGGTTGGCCTCTGTAATAATAATAATAAAAAAAAACTGAGTGGAAGGATCAACGAATGAACTTGACCGGATGCCATGTGACGTCCTCAACGACCAAACACAAGGATAAAAAAAAAAAAAAAGGAAATGGTAGAGCACTTGCCCGCGAAAGGCAAAGTCCCGAGTTCGGGACTCGGTCCGGCACACAGTTTTATTCCTGCAAAGTGAAAATCTCATTCTGGAAATAACATTAGTAGTTTTATTTCTATAAAGCAGGATTGACAATACTTAACTTCATCGGTGTCGAAAGTGACAAACAAACAGTAATAGTCGTCGCTATAGACAAAGTCCAAGTAAGCACTTGATATGGATCACTACAGTCTGTTCTTCGGGTGCTGGTCTATAACCGTTCACTGATGTCCGTATACGAAGCCGATCTGTGGGGCCTAGGCCGGGCTTATATTCACTTCTTGCAGAGCGCGCTCCTGGCGCGGCGCCTTCCTTGTCAGCGGGCTACTACTGCCTGACGTTTCCTCACCGGCTTCTCTGTTCTTGGCCAATGGCCTTGCCACTGTGGTACCACCGGTTCCCGTCAGATCACCGAAGTTAAGCGCCGTCCGTCTGGGCTAGTACTTGGATGGGTGACCATCCGGTCTACCGAGCTACTTGTTTGAGAAGTAGCGGGTCCGGTCTCGAAACTGGCTGATGGCCGGAGATCGGTGTGCTGACCACATGCTCCTCCATATCTGCATCCAGTGACGCCTATGGGCTGAGGATGACATGGTGGCCGGTCGGTGCCGTTGGGCCTTCAGGGCCTGTTCGCGGGGAGTTCAGTTTTAGTTTCTCTGTTCTTGCGTTCTCCGTTCCGGCGCTTGTGGTTACGCCTGAACACGCATTACTTGATGTACTAATTAACGAACTGTTCTAATGAGGTATAATGTTCCACATTCAGAACACTACAAGTTCATCTGAAACTATAACGTTCTTTACAAAAGTGTAATGTTCTTTAAAACATTTATGTATTTGTTTCCCACTGGATATGAAATGCGTAATGTCTGTGTTATGCAAATTACTGTGTGATGTGTTGTTGAGCAAGTGGTGTGCTTAATCAGTTTTACTGTAATCCAAAATAATTAAACAACTTAATCTGGAAAACCAGTGCTCAAGGTCCATAATGAAATCAGTCCCGTTGAAATGTGCCCAGTCTCGTGAGCGTCGATTTCTGTGGCCCTGTACAATAAACCGAAAAATTTCCTGTGCAAACAAACAATGAAATAAATTGTCCTTAGCCCTAGAGTTGCAACGGATATAATCTTGGTATTCTGTTTTCATCATAGTAGGCATAGAAAACATTCAGTCTGAAACGTCCCTTTTGAAAATTAAGAATGACTGTGCTGGTAAACTTCTGCGTTATTTAATACACAAACAGCTGAGTAAAACTCAAGGTACTCAGACAGTTTTATCTTTACTTATTCTGATCATCACTAAACTGATACACAGTATTTTAGCGCAACGCATTCTGCCTTTCAATAATCCCTACAAAAGAACAGCCCTGACTAACAACAACTTATACCTTTCATGAATCACTTACCTCACAAAAATCTTCATTGAATAACCTTGCAAATGTGCAGCAAAAATACTGGATATTGGCTCAGCGCTGTGTTGTGCTGCCCGCTGTGAAACTGTTACAAACATTAATACTTTTCTGATTCTGGCACATTAATATTTTTCTGATTCTGATTGTAAAATGATTTCTTTTAGGAAAATATTCATTGGATTTAAATAAGCACGACATTGAAGAAGATGAGGTACCGATAAGAGGATACGCTAAGACTGAATGCTTCAGTTTGAAAACTGTATTCAAAATAAAGTTCCACCTTCACAAAATATGATATGAAACATTTCACTTTAATTTCAAAATCAGTGAATTTCTCAACTGTTCTACAATTCTCACTTACTGTCGAAACTGAAAACACTTGGACTGTTACATGAGAAAGAGTCTGACATCGTTTGGCAAAATAGATTCCAAGATTTAGCTTCTCTGTATCAGGATTACAAAACACACTAAATATTACAAATCGGATATTAGTCAACCCAAAAATCAAACCTGACGGAAAAAAAGGTGATTCCCGCATTCAAGGGTCACTACCGTAAAATTCAGCCAAATCTACATATCGCGTTGCTGCATACTTAAAACTAGACCATACAAAATTTCATTACAAATTTGTTCGGGTTGCTTTCGCTTTAAGTTACAGTATAAATTCATTACTCTTATATAACTGCCAAGGACAATGGTCAGTATAGAAATAACTACGGCCTAACATTCACTGGCTCTGTGTGAGCATAAACAATATCATTCATCACATCTTTTTATAAAAACTGTATTATTCTGCGTCGGTAGACCATCAGTTGAATTCTCACAGCTAGCCACTTTCTTTGAGAATTGTACCCAACCTATGACAGAGTGCAACGGCAACTGCCACTGTGCTGCGCGCGCTCCTACTTACATTCGATTCTGCGACTCAGGCAACATCTTTGGTTCAGTGGTGTCAAAGATGCAATCCGTTCTACATATGAAAACCGTTTCAGGTCGTTTCTCATGTCATTATATTACAAAATTGGGCTCCAACTACAAGTGGACCCCTCACAAAGAACTTTAGCTACTCGTTGGCGCTGTACTGCAATGCTGACTGCTGTAGCTGCGTCTCGAACTGTGGCAGAGCTCTCGCTGGCTCGACGCTATATTGACTTCAGCGTTAGGACACTGCTGTTATGCTGAGAGGGGAGCCGTGTACTTCAGGAGCCCGTCCCTTACGCCGCTGCGGTTTGCTGCGAGTCCTCGCTAATGTCTGTCGTATCCATTCACATTACAATTTTGGTGTGACAACGGGACCTCTGTACGCTGCCTCACCTTGTGCTTAAGAGCACTGCGACAGGTCGACACTGCAGTTAGTTCCGGAACCCACCACCAGGAAACATCACGCTAGAACTGTGCAACAACGCCTATATCCTTGATAATAGCTGGCCACATACGAGCGGATTTTTAACGACGGACCACGAATATTTTTGACGGAATCTTGAGCACCTACGGTCCCCGCCTGTGGCTTAGTGGAGACACTGCTTTCAAACTGTTAACCGCAGTTCCGGAAACGGCGACCCAGCGTCACTGGCTGACCACAAACGAGTGGATTTCTGCGACTGGTCTCGTTCAGGAAGCTCGTAAGTTTCCCTGTGCTTCTCAGGTGACAGTAAGTTTTAGTTGATACAAATTTGGTGAAGGGATAGTGGACCAATGACTACAGGTAGAAACTTTTATAACTGTACTGTGAAAATTGACCTAACATTATACAAACAAGAATGTAAAAGCCAGAGCGTTTGAAGATATGGGTCAAACATTTCTAGATTGTATTCCAACTAACAAGAGCACCACCAGACCTGTTAATCATGGATTTCTATGATTCTTAGGTGTGTTGCAAAGGGACCTGTGCCGGCCGCGGTGGTCTCGCGGTTGTAGGTGCACAGTCCGGAGCCGCGCGACTGCTACGGTCGCAGGTTCGAATCCTGCCTCGGGCATGGATGTGTGTGATGTCCTTAGGTTAGTTAGGTTTAAGTAGTTCTAAGTTCCAGGGGACTGATGACCTCAGATGTTAAGTCCCGTAGTGCCCAGAGCCAGCTGGGAGGGACCTGTCCTGAGTATCAGCCTAGCGGCTTTTCATGCTACGGTCCCTAATTTCCGAGAAAATCAATGGTGTTGTTTCATGCGTACCCCCTACACCCGTAACGCTAGACCAAGTGAAGGTAGTGCAACGGCTAAGATTCGCCACTGAAATCCTACCCGTGTACTTTTCCTTTCACCGTACAAAGTATCATTAAATAGTATACATCATGAAAATTACTCCAAAACCGTCATTTTCGCTGTAGTAATTTCATTAATAAATATTCATGACAAACTTCCTTTAAATGTGTATTCAGTTTGTGTCAGAATACATTACAGGATCGTTTTACTCGCTATCACTTTCATCGCTTGCTGTACTAGAACTGAATTTCGGATGGTATTTGTCACAGAAGTAACCGAAACACAAATTCGTAGAGCATCACGCACGTTTAATGCAAGCTGCTGCTTGCTGGCTCACGGATGTTACAGAAGCGGCGCCGGAAAGCACAGTTAACGTAAAATTATAAATATCGTTCTTTCTTCGATCAGCTTCAGATGCAAGCACGCGTATTCCATAATTTCTGTGAAAGCCGGTGTACTAAACTGATGCTTTAGAATATTGGGAGCATTTTGAAATTTTTTCTTAAAAATCATAACCCCATTGTAAAAATAAATATCACAGAATTGGCAAAGTGGAGAACACTTGGCTGAGATAATTTTTACAGTGTAGGTGCTTGCTTTTCTTTCATCTTCAAAAATTTTATCCTAAAGTGATCACACTGCACTCTACACGAACCAAGCGAACTGTCTCCAGATATTTGGCATATTAACTACGAACCACAAACGGAATACATATGTGAAGAAATTTTGCTGTAATGATTGATATATTACTGAAAATACTATAGCGAAAATGACCGTTTCTGCATGATATATTTCGTCTAATATATTTTTGCGGTGAAATTGAAAAGAGAAAAAGTGCTCGGGTTATATTTGAACCTGTACCGCCAGCCCTATGGCCGTGAACTTTAGCAGTTGCGCTACTTTCGTTTAGTCGAAAGGTGACTAATGTGACTGGTATAGGGGGCACGCAAAACATTTCAACATCGATTACTGGGAAACTAGAGGCCGTCTAGCGATAATTCATTAAACTTGTACTCAAGACAACTCGCTCTCTGACATACTTAAGACTCATCCAAATCCGTGATTAACAATCCTGATGGATCGCTTCTAATCTACAAAATATGAAATAAAGTTTCAGATAAGGAATTCATCATATGTCACCCTATTGGCCGTAATTGGTTTTTATTATTAAATTGTTTTGAATCCCTCTTTTCAACTACAGTAGAGGAAAATGACGGCGCCAAACGAAGAAATATCACAAAAGCGTTCAAGCAGACGATGGTTTCTGATGTGAGCAAAACTGGACACAAAATATCATAAGGAAAATCAACATCTTTTGCAACGAACTGGCTACAGATTTGAATAGTAAGTCATATTGTAAATATGTTTCAATACATATCACTGATGACGTTTATTTCTACGCATTCCTTTTAAGCGTTGTTGCAAAGATGAGTTTAAAGCACCTTCACTATTATCAGAAAAGAGCTCAAACCCGCTTAGACATCTTGAAAGAAGGGTAAAAACGTGGTGTATAAACCAATAGTATGGTGAGTGAAAATAAAAATTTGTTTGTACTTACTTCGTTGTTATGCCATATATAACTATGCTATGACCATTATTTTACAGATATTACAAATGACCGTACTTAACAAATTACAAAGAACGCCCTCTTCCAAGCATAATGAACTTCCTGGGTCCTCGGATAAATCACGACAATCCGCCCATGTACCCCAAACACGAAAATACCTGCTTCTGGGCAGATCGGAAAGACTGCACGACGAGCCTGAGATCGGCTGGGCGGATCTCTCAGAAACATCCTCGGAACTGGCCCTCAGGTTTGGCCCGTCGCATAAATCCGCTTATTGAGGAAAGCCCTCAAGTCACCAAATTCTGAGGATGTTGTTAGATACACATCACCTGCTGTTCGAAATACTGAAATACGTTTTATGTACGATTAAGATCTGGCAATTTAGCGGGCTACTCGAGGTGCGATATGATCTATGCAGGCACCTGTAAATACGATTGTTGTCATCTTGGAAGGTGTCCCCAAAAATCGATAAAATGAAGAAAGACGATCAACTATTGACCGTTGAGGATGTTGAGATAAACGTCCTGACGAACGTTCTCAGTAACGTGAATGAGCGCAAAAACACTCCAAAGACGTTACAGACGCACCTCTGTCTTGAGTTATACCCTTTACACATTTTGAGTTAAACTCTTCTTTGGCCCGCTAGTGCACTCGACCCCATGAATCACTTGGAAAGAGTCGCGACACATCAGACTAAACTACGCCAGCCGCGCCAGCTACGTCCAGTTTGACGAAGGCGTTCTGCTGTGAGTAAAGGCATTCGGCGGGGTTCGCGGCACAACATGTCTATTTCATGCATACCCCTTCTCTGTGTGTTCTCGGAAACTGCTTGGCCTGGTCCTGCAATCACTGGCAGCAACAGTTTTTGCAGGGCTTGAAACTGTCATTGCAGAGATTGACACCTGTCTGCAGTCACACACACGGCACAGCGGACACACCAGGAACCGCGGTGTTGGCCGTCGAATGGCGCTAGCTGCGCAGCATTTGTGCACCGCCGCCGTCAGTGTCAGCCAGTTTGTCGTGGCATACGGAGCTCCATTGCAGTCTTTAACACTGGTAGCATGCCGCGACAGCGTGGACGTGAACCGTATGTGCAGTTGACGGACTTTGAGCGAGGGCGTATAGTGGGCATGCGGGAGGCCGGATGGACGTACCGCCGAATTGCTCAACACGTGGGACGTGAGGTCTCCACAGTACATCGATGTTGTCGCCAGTGGTCGGCGGAAGGTGCACGTGCCCGTCGACCTGGGACTGGACCGCAGCGACGCACGGATGCACGCCAAGACCGTAGGATCCTACGCAGTGCCGTAGGGGACCGCACCGCCACTTCCCAGCAAATTAGGGACACTGTTGCTCCTGGGGTATCGGCGAGGACCATTCGCAACCGTCTCCATGAAGCTGGGCTACGGTCCCGCACACCGTTAGGCCGTCTTCCGCTCACGCCCCAACATCGTGACATCGTGCAGCCCGCCTCCAGTGTGTCGCGACAGGCGTGAATGGAGGGACGAATGGAGACGTGTCGTCTTCAGCGATGAGAGTCGCTTCTGCCTTGGTGCCAATGATGGTCGTATGCGTGTTTGGCGCCGTGCAGGTGAGCGCCACAATCAGGACTGCATACGACCGAGGCACACAGGGCCAACACCCGGCATCATGGTGTGGGGACGCATCTCCTACACTGGCCGTACACCTCTGGTGATCGTCGAGGGGACACTGAATAGTGCACGGTACATCCAAACCGTCATCGAACCCATCGTTCTACCATTCCTAGACCGGCAAGGGAACTTGCTGTTCCAACAGGACAATGCACGTCCGCATGTATCCCGTGCCACCCAACGTGCTCTAGAAGGTGTAAGTCAACTACCCTGGCCAGCAAGATCTCCGGATCTGTCCCCCATTGAGCATGTTTGGGACTGGATGAAGCGTCGTCTCACGCGGTCTGCACGTCCAGCACGAACGCTGGTCCAACTGAGGCGCCAGGTGGAAATGGCATGGCAAGCCGTTCCACAGGACTACATCCAGCATCTCTACGATCGTCTCCATGGGAGAATAGCAGCCTGCATTGCTGCGAAAGGTGGATATACACTGTACTAGTGCCGACATTGTGCATGCTTTGTTGCCTGTGTCTATGTGGCTGTGGTTCTGTGAGTGTGATCATGTGATGTATCTGACCCCAGGAATGTGTCAATAAAGTTTCCCCTTCCTGGGACAATGAATTCAAGGTGTTCTTATTTCAATTTCCAGGAGTGTAGCACTACTCCAGTACCCAAGTATCCCACTAGTTATGTAAGAAATTTTGTCAATTTTTGTGTCATTTCCTTACAGCAGACGACCCCAGAAGATATTTATTGCTGAAAGTTTTTCAGACATTTCTCTTTAGAACGTTAGTAGCGTCTGTCTGACGTCTGTAGTAGTGTGGGGGTAGAAATTGCATCTTGCAGGAGCCACAGGGTAAAGGGTACATCTCAGATTAATCCGTTGCGCAGAATAACAGATCAATCCCACACCTCAGAACATCATTGAGAGTGTGGTTGAGGATACATTCAAATACAATAGCTTATCGACTCATCTTACTTCACTGACTTCATACAAACGCCTTTCACTTACACAACCCCTTCACGGCCATGTCTTATGGCAGCAGCAGGTGTTTACATGAGCGCATGCTATCATTTCGCCGCGCGGGGTAGCCGACTGAAGATCGCCTTCTACAAGATAGTCTGATATGTCTTGTCATGGTCCGCACGGCTCCCCCCGGCGGAGGTTCGAGTCCTCTCTCGGGCATGGGTGTTTGTGTCGTCCTTAGCGTAAGTTAGTTTAAATTAGATTAAGTAGTGTGTAAGCTTAGGGACCTATGACCTCAACAGTTTGGTCCCGTAAGACCTTATCACAAATTTCCAATTCGCTATCATTTCAGCACCAGCTACAGCACTCCAAAGCAACCAGTGTCATCGTCGAAGCGGATGACTAATAATTTGTCAAGAGAGCTAACAGTATGCTAGAAGCTCATCAACTTTAGAGTTGCTTGAATTGCCTAGCTGTCTTGTTCCTTGAGGGCCAATTCATATGGAATGAAGGGCTAAATTTTCGACTGGAGGTAATGTCTGTAAATGATTAGAAGTCACTGCACAGATATTAGTTATATATCTCAAGACATTGACGAACACTATTAGTTGCGAGATGAAAAATTTTCCCACATTATGTAGGTGTGTATGAGGAGATGTTAACTGGAGGTACAAACATCTTGGTGCGTGTTGCCAATATTTTAACACCGTTCGACGGCTGACAGCAGTGTCCAAGTTACTCTCTCACTTCATCTGGTCCTCTTCTGCGTCACGATATAGAGCAGTGGTTACCACTTTTCAGGGGGTACTACCCATAAGTGTAATCAGGTGTTAGCTTGTACCCCCCACCCCCTCACTCATCATCAACATTAGCACCAGTCTAAACTATGGAATAAAACAGAATTTTATTTTAACATTAATTTTTTAAGTTTTAGATAATAAATAACCAAAAGTTAGTTTGTACCCTACCTTCTACCTTCCATCAACATTAGCGCCTGGCCAGCCTTTGGAATGAGAAATAATTTCGTTTGAAAACTTTTATTTTCAAATTTTTAAATAATAAAAAATCAATAATGAGGCAACTTTTGGTCCGTTGTGGTAATTACCTGCAACTTGAAGAAGTTATTTCCATGTCATATTTATGCATTTCTAGAATGACGAAAGATGAAATTTATTGTTTATAGGTGTTTTATTAAATCACGGCCTAATGAGTCGGCATTGCTTATTTCTAATAGATTTTTTTAATAGAATTATGAAGCAGTACTCAGTGCATCGCGACTGCTTCGTGCAGCACCTCCACAGAAAAGAAAGCTATCGACATTTAGGGTAGAAACTTGTTACAAAATATGCTTCACCTAAACCCAGCGCCCCCATTTAAAATTAAACAAGTTGATATGTGTGCACTACACTTGTGTTTGTAAATCACTTGATTACTGGACTCTTTACTTTTGAACTGACAGAAATTGCAAGACATCAGGCGGCCAATGTTTTTTGTGTGCGACCACTGACACAAATGATAATAATAACAATAATAATAATTATAGTACCGTCTAGGGTGTACAGCAGGGTAGTAGCCATTACATGTTACTGTTGTCTCGTGCTGTCAATTAGTTGCGTCTGTTCTGAAATCAATAATGAGGCCAGTTATGGACTAGTGAGGGAACTACCTACAAGTTCGGGAAGGCATTGTTATGAGATATTTGGAGATATGTAATGCAAGTACTTCCATTTTACAGTCATAGGTGTGAGGCACAAAGTACAAAGTATCGGTGCAATGTGAGGATTATACTGGCCTTCAAAATTAAAGCAAAAAGCCATTATTTCCCCGTCCTGTGCCTAATTGACGCTATAATTGCAGAAAATGCCAGTAGATGTCCGTACGATTGTATTCTGCACGGAGGATGACATTCCAGTCAACGAACAACTACGCGAACGGTGACATCATGGCACCTGAAAATCTGTTGCGTTTGTCGGGTAGCCCCAAGTCCACAATCGTTGTGTACACGGTCACAGACGGTGCAGTATAACACAGAGAAGACTTCTACCAGACTCTCTGCGATTAAGGGTCGTAGGCAGAAGGGAAGCAGGACAATCGCAAACTGTGTGGCTCGGTGGCTTGATGTGAATCGTCCTGTTGTTTCTCGGACGTGACGACAGTTTATAGAGACCGAAACTGTATCCTGAAGAGTAGGACAGTGCAGACCACGAGTGACATCAGAAAGAGGGGACCTTTATTTGACTGTAAGACCACGACAATACCGCATTCGTACTACATGGCAACTTGCACTTGACCTCGTAGTAACCACTGGACGTGTGGTATCGAGGCAGATGGTGTACAGAGCGCTTCGGCAGGGTGGCATTTATTGTTGGAGACCCGCTGTATGTGTATCTCTGACACGTCTTCACAGAAGGGAAGGTCTAGAGTGAAGCCGTCAACATGCCACCTGGACGGTCGAAATGGTTCAAATGGCTCTGAGCACTAGGGGACTGTGGTCATCAGTCCCCTAGAACTTAGAACTACTTAAACTTAACTAACCTAAGGACATCACACACATCCATGCCCGAGGAATGATTCGAACCTGCGACCGTAGCGGTCACGCGGTTCCGGACTGAGCGCCTTAACCGCGAGAGCACCGCAGCCAGCGGACGGTCGAAAAGTGGACCAATGTTCTCTCTACAGATGAGTCCTGACTTGGTCTGGGGAGTGACGCTCGACGGATTCGCAATCTGGAGGGAACGTGGAACACGATTTCGGGACCCAAACATTGTGGAAAGAGTCGTCCGATATCAAGGAGGATCCCTAATGGTGTGGACAGAGTTTATGTCGAACACTCTAGCACCATGTAATTGTACAGGTGAATCGGCAAGGTTTAACTACTGTCAGGTAACTTGATGATATCTTGGGACATAATCTGCAGTTGCTGCGTGGCGCTGTGGGGCCAGATTTTGTATTGATGATCAATAATGCTCGACCTCATAGAGCGCGGGTATTTGATGTTTCCTTCTCACTCTCCCATTTTGGGACCCATATCGCATGTGTAGCATGCACTAGGGAGACGGGTTGCATAGCGTCAGAATCCACCAGCCGTTCCCAAAGACTTACAAGTAGTTCTGCAGAAACAATGGGCGTTATTGCCTTTTATGAAATTGATGACATCTTTTACAGCATACCCCGTCGTTGTCAGGCCTGTATTGCTGCCGCAAGTGGTCACATCCCATACTGAACACATTAACCACTTGTCGGAATGTGTGTGCAAATCTATTAACTTGGAGAAAACGAAGAACATTTTTGTTTACATCATGTGTGTTACAGTTGCTTCTGCGCTGTATTCTTTTCAATCTTTCTACTTTACTATCATGTGCTTATACTGTTTTGTTGCAAAATAAACACTACGGTGCAAAATTTCCGTTTGTTGCTTTAATCTTGGACACCAGTATATGTAAGGAATGGTGTTTGTACATTCATTTGACAAACTATATCCTTCGCTATATTGTGCACGCGCTAATGAAATACAGTATTATCAAAAGGTAATAACAGTAATTATATTTTAAAAATCATTTCCTTATGTTACAGACATACACTCAAACCCTTTCACTGTCATCATTTAGAAAATTTCATTTTACACCTCAGGGGTTAATGTCCCCGTGTTCGGGAACTGCTGGTGTAAAGGATGCAAGCCTGCAGGCTTAAATACCACGTTTTTGACTCACACTCCCCTCTCCTTGCTTCTCCTATTTGTATTTCTCCTATGGCTTACAAGATCGTTATCAAGCTCCTAGCCTCTTGGTCAATACATAACAGTTCTTGAAATTACTGAAAGAAACAGCATTAACTGAAAATTGCAAATTGTAAATTTATCCAAATTCGTGACTTCTCTTCAGAGAAAAAAGGAATTCAGCAGTTTCCTATATACGCTGATGACCCAAAACGTTGTAGAAGTTGTCCACCATAACACTGATAGATCGCTGGTGATGTTGTGGGCACATTACGCTATGAGGAGCAAAAGGGAATAGGGAACCGTTCTACCGATGATACAAGGGACAGATGAGGAAATCCACTGATAAAAGTGACTTTGACAAATGATACACTGTTATGACCCAGTGCTTGGGAATGAAAGCCTCGATAATGGAGTAACTGTTCAGCTGTTTGCGTGCTACTGTCGCATATTCCGAAACTGGCTGAGTGAGGGTGATACTACTGGATTGGGTGACCAGGTATTGATTGTACACTCCTAATCACAGAACATGGAGGTTTATCCACCCTGGAAAGCAGGATAGAAGACGAGATGTGGCAGATCTTACATCAGAGTACGATGCTAGTGTGGGCACCAGTCTTTCGGAGCACCCTCTTCAGCGCACACTGTTCAACGTGGGGCTCCGCAATAGACGATATCTACATGTCCTTCAGTAGCTCCAACAGCGTCGTTAGATCGGCACAGTATCGTCAAAATTAGGCCCTGGATCAGTGGAAAGGGTCGCCTGGTCGGACGAATCACGTTTATTGTCTAGCCTGGTTGACAGTCGTGTCAGGATACACTATCATCCATCTGTACAGCTGCGCCACAGACACAAATCTTTGGAGGCAGTAGTCTTCTACGGAGGACATTCACCCGGTCTTCCATGACTATAACCAGCAATGAACCACGCAAACATTATTGCTGACCATGTTTAATGCCTTCTCCAATGGTGATGTCGTCTTCCAGCATGGTATCTTCTGAGACGCTACTTGAACAAACAATCTTTCGACTGGATCAGCTGAGAGACAGATTGTTTCCTATGACATCACATACACAAAAGAATCTGTTGCACAAGAGATCATTTGATGAGAAAAATAGACCGTTGTAAATGAATCCTGGGTGTCGTTTCACATGAAATCATCAAGGACTAATGACTGGAGAGAGTCAACTACCTACTGAATTGCAAATCATAGCGCAGGTAACGATAATTTCATTTGTTCTTTGTCATCACATACATGAGAGAAAGGGGAAGCTACACATAAATATGAGTAGAAAGAAAAAAAAGATGATGAATACTAAACATTGAAACGATTTCTGTGAGTACCAGACTGGCTGGACAAGGCCTATAAGGCATGTGAGCGAACTTCGTCTCAACAGGTGGTTCTCTAGAAACGAGTTATCGGCTGGGCACACAATGATGGCCCCGATCATACCAGAGTACAAGGTGTAGATTCCACATGCAAATGCTTAAAGCCGCTCAGTTATGAATAACCCCTCACCTACGAGACCAGATATTGAACTGCCTTGTCTAACCGTGTACGTAAGAAGCGAATTGAAAACACCTTGTCATGGTCGTGCCGTAAAACTAACATTGCGTATTATTTGGACGACTCGGGGTGACAAGAGCTGAATTGACGGCGACCGGCTGGTGGCAACAGCTCGTCACTGATGGTGTGATGAATCGCTCCTCTAGACAGCAGGCTGTGGCTCGCATCGAGTTTCCCAGCCAATACTGTTTTTGTTTGCGTCTACCGAACCAGCCTGTCTTTCTTTCAGTGTCTCCACCCACAAAACATTACAGTCCCTCTCTGCTCCACACCAAAGCCCGTTGAAGTGCTTTCCACGAATGAGAGTGACTTGACCAATGATGAACCAGTAACATTTTTATAAACTCGGGTGTAACATCCAATCTAGAAGATATTTTTAATTCACCCAGCACACAAATAAAATCTTGAGAAGTGGGTTTCCAAACTCACACCTAGTATTTTAGGCATTGATTACCTGATGGCCAGCAGTAAGGCCTTCTGCTCGAAATAGCCCACGATCTAGAAGTCATCCTTTCTTCCCAGAGGCTCTGTTGCTGCCCGAATGCAGCTCTCCTTTACTTCCTTCTGTAGCTTACCCAAAACTTTGGCGAGTCGTGCAACTCAGAAAATAAAGGACATGCGACAAAATACGAGGGCTGTCCAGAAAGTAAGTTACGATCGGTCGCGAAATGCAAACCACTGGAAAAAACCGGTAAAGCTTTGCACGGATGTGTTGGGCAGTGTCTCTAGTATGCCCGTCGATCGTGTCGCGTCTCTCTTTTCAGTTTTGAGTGAACAGTGAGCACGTAAAGATGCGTAGGAAACAGCGTCCCCGCCAAGTATGAGGGCTTGGTTAGAGATTTCGCCTGTGTCATGCAGCCCACATAACACAACTATCGAGCAGTTCCTTCTTAATACCAATTCTCGGCCGCACACTGCAGGGGCAATGAAGACGGTCCTGCAGCGTGTCCGTTGAGAAGTGTTTGATCACCCACAATACAGTCCGTAATGGGTTGTCCCAGAGTCTCGTCTCTGCTTACAAGAACCGCTGACTGCGAAGACAAACTTTTTCCAGACAACGAGCTACAGACCACTGCAGATTACTGGCGGCAGGCACTGACGGCTGCTTTCTATGACGAGGATATTGGCAACTTGATACAACATTACGACAGAACTCGAAGTTGGAGTGGCGACTATGTAGAGAAGTAGGTGGAAGGTGTATCTAACGGTTGCAAATAAAACGTTTCTGGGTTTCACCGTGGTTTCCATTTCGCTACCCATCGTAACTTACTTTCTGGACAGCCCTCTTATACAGAGTGGAAAATGAATTGAAATAAATGTTAGCAGTTCAGTGTTTGGAATCATTCACGTTACCTGTGATATCAACATGAATATCTATTAACTGGTAAATCATCATATGGATTTGGATAAACTGGCGTATTGGCAATGGTATACGAAATGTGTCAGCCCAACACCTAACTGATGCGTTTCATCACATCTGAAATTCTTAAACTGGGCTAAATATTTCTACAGGTGGTGACGCATGCAGTATCAACATGGTTTGACCTAACCACGATTTTTTTTCAGGATCTCCCTGCGGCGAGAGAGAAGGATAATTAGGGAAGTGGGAAGGTGATCCATCGCCAGTTCGACACTTGCTTAGTAAAACCTCATCCACTCCACCGTAGATGCATCAACACTCATTCCTACTTCATGCAGGTGTGTATGCTTAACAGCTACATTCCAATTTACAAAACATAAAAGAAATGGATGTTATTTTTTTCACAGTCATACTTAAATACAGTTTAGAAAATCTGTATTCTACAATATCTCCTCCATTCTATTTCACAGTCACACAGCAATACTTTACAGTTTCGATAATTTGTATTCCACAAATATCCCCTCATATGCCCTCACGATGGCTCTAACGACTCCTAGGGTCATATCATCCACAATTAAAAACAGATCACATTAATTCATTGATTATACAATTTAGACTTTTTCTGAGGCAACCACATTCACAAGCACACTTTACGAAACCAATTCGCTCTTTCCCTATCATGAAGTACAGCATCCTCTATAATTTAATCACATAAAGAAAAGTCCGCCGTTGTGGCCGAGAGGTCCTAGGCGCTTCAGTCTGGAACCGCGCGACCGTTTCGGTCGCAGGTTCTAATCCTGCCTCGGGAATGGATGTGTGTGATGTTCTTAGGTTAGTTAGGTTAAAGTAGGGGCCCGATGACCTCCGATGTAAAGTCCCATAGTGCTCAGTGCCGTTTCAACCATTTGAACATAAAGAGAAGTTTGAAAAATGGAACAAAGTTATTGATATATGTACCAAATAAGCGAAACACTTATTTTTGACCCTTACCAGCAATTGGCAGCGGTGAGCGCTCACCTCCCACGGTCATCAGTATTTCATGTTGTTTTGTGTCCCAGTATCAAACAGAACTCCGAATCTTCGAATCGTTATGACTAAAACTGTTTACCGAATATACGACATAGTTAGCAAACTTAACAAATAAGACTGAGCGCCTATCAGTAGGACTCTATGTGTTCATCATAACACTGCAATTACAAACACCAACACTTAATAGTTAGAGATAAGCTGCTAATGAAGAAAAAATGACTACGGGTGTTGTGTGACGTCCTTAGGTTCGTTAGGATTAAGTAGTTCTAAGTTATAGGGGACTGATGACCATAGATGTTAAGTCCCATAGTGCTCAGAGCCATTTGAACCATAAAATGACTAGTTGTAATTGTGGTTTGTTTATTCATTATATTAAGTTGAACACCAAATTTACCTATTTACATGTGAGTCTGAAATGAAAAGAAAGAACAACAATCTAAGATTTAATTCAAGTGGTTGACCTGATATCTACAGTTATCTTTACAATGAACGGAATTATGATCTCAGTATTGATGTGACTGATGGCTGGAAGGGCCTTATAAGTAGTATCTCATTTCTGTTATCTACAATTGTAGTCACACAGATCAAACAAAAGCGTCTGAATTACAAGTAGGCTCGTTATCTGGTCAGAGAAATATATTAGCTGATGAGTCACAGGATTTACAAGTTATTTTCCCCACTATTCATGCTTCACAATGACATCTCTCATGTATTTGTGCTAAGCAGTATAATAATCGAATTATTGAAGTAAACTAACAAATGCAATTCATTCTTCCTGTAAACCTTTGTTCAGCTGGCATGCAGTGCCATCTTCGAATGTCCCACTGTCGTCCTCCTCCCTTGATTCTCCCTCTCTGATCTACCTGCACATGTTTTTATTCAGTTGTATCTCATTCTTCCCATTCCTCTTTCTGTCCACACTCCATACTTCCTCTCAGCGCGCTTTTTTGTGTTGGACAACAGCATCACATTAGTCTAATGAGGAAATAAACACCTCTCAATGTATACATCCTTGAGAAATTATCTGTAAAAATACACTCCTGGAAATTGAAATAAGAACACCGTGAATTCATTGTCCCAGGAAGGGGAAACTTTATTGACACATTCCTGGGGTCAGATACATCACATGATCACACTGAAAGAACCACAGGCACATAGACACAGGCAACAGAGCATGCACAATGTCGGCACTAGTACAGTGTATATCCACCTTTCGCAGCAATGCAGGCTGCTCTTCTCCCATGGAGACGATCGTAGAGATGCTGGATGTAGTCCTGTGGAACGGCTTGAAATGCCATTTCCACCTGGCGCCTCAGTTGGACCAGCGTTCGTGCTGGACGTGCAGACCGCGTGAGACGACGCTTCATCCAGTCCCAAACATGCTCAATGGGGGACAGATCCGGAGATCTTGCTGGCCAGGGTAGTTGACTTACACCTTCTAGAGCACGTTGGGTGGCACGGGATACATGCGGACATGCATTGTCCTGTTGGAACAGCAAGTTCCCTTGCCGGTCTAGGAATGGTAGAACGATGGGTTCGATGACGGTTTGGATGTACCGTGCACTATTCAGTGTCCCCTCGACGATCACCAGAGGTGTACGGCCAGTGTAGGAGATCGCTCCCCACACCATGATGCCGGGTATTGGCCCTGTGTGCCTCCGTCGTATGCATTGCTGATTGTGGCGCTCACCTGCACGGCGCCAAACACGCATACGACCATCATTGGCACCAAGGCAGAAGCGACTCTCATCGCCGAAGACGACGCGTCTCCATTCGTCCCTCCATTCACGCCTGTCGCGACACCACTGGAGGCGGGCTGCACGATGTTGGGGCGTGAGCGGAAGACGGCCTAACGGTGTGCGGGACCGTAGCCCAGCTTCATGGAGACGGTTGCGAATGGTCCTCGCCGATACCCCAGGAGCAACAGTGTCCCTAATTTGCTGGGAAGTGGCGGTGCGGTCCCCTACGGCACTGCGTAGGATCCTACGGTCTTGGCGTGCATCCGTGCGTCGCTGCGGTCCGGTCCCAGGTCGACGGGCACGTGCACCTTCCGCCGACCACTGGCGACAACATCGATGTACTGTGGAGA
The DNA here is from genome assembly GCF_023897955.1 of Schistocerca gregaria. NCBI lineage: Eukaryota > Metazoa > Arthropoda > Insecta > Orthoptera > Acrididae > Schistocerca > Schistocerca gregaria. The sequence continues at coordinate 244,072,893 of NC_064923.1, forward strand.
CCTCACGCCCCACGTGTTGAGCAATTCGGCGGTACGTCCACCCGGCTTCCCGCATGCCCACTATACGCTCTCGCTCAAAGTCCGTCAACTGCACATACGGTTCACGTCCACGCTGTCGCGGCATGCTACCAGTGTTAAAGACTGTGATGGAGCTCCGTATGCCACAGCAAACTGGCTGACACTGGCGGCGGCGGTGTGCAAATTCTGCGCAGCTAGCGCCATTCGACGGCCAACACCGCGGTTCCTGGTGTGTCCGCTGTGCCGTGCGTGTGATCATTGCTTGTACAGCCCTCTCGCAGTGTCCGGAGCAAGTATGGTGGGTCTGACACACCGGTGTCAATGTGTTCTTTTTTCAATTTCCAGGAGTGTACATTTCCATCAATGTTGACAAACATATAATGAACAACAACAAAACATCAACAGAATGTCCGAAAATTAACATATTGACGCAAATATCCATGTGACATTGCCTGAAATCTTTTATATTACTTTCGTCTTGTTTGTTCTATCGCCAACGGCCTCGCCACAGTGAATAACACTGGTTCCCCTCGGATCAACGAAGTTAAGCGCTGTCGGGCTTGGCTAGCACTTGGATGGGTCATCATCCGGGTCTGTCGAGTGCTTTTGGCAGGTGGGGTGCACTCAGCCCTTGTGAGACCATTAAGAACCTAATTGTCTGAGAAACAGCAACACCAGTGGCAAAAAATTGACAACGACTCGGAGAGCGGTGTGCTTACCGCATGCCCCTCCATATTCGCATATGGTGATGCCTACGGCCTGAGGATGACACGACAGCTAGTCGGTACTGTTGGGCCTTCAGGGACCGTGTTTGTGTTTTACTTGTTCTATAATTTCTTCTACACATTATATGGAATTTCTTTCCGTAGATCGTTTGAAGTCCAATCGTTCATACCATTGAATTAACTTTAAAAAGCCCACTGGAGAATCGTCACTAGTAGCGCTTTTCAGACAAGCTCAACAACTTCTTTGTCAACCGCGTTTCACAATTACTATTCTAAAACTATGTGCTGGCCAAGTATTGAGCAGTTTAATGCCATGTCTGAAATGCATATTGTGTCACTTCTTTTAGATTGCTGGCTGCAGTGTGGTTTCAAAGCACACGTAATTGCATTGCATTCCAAAGAAATCAGAGGACCAGGGAGCTCAGTCAAGGATCTATACATACTACAAAACGAGTGATGTGGCCCAGTTGTTAGCACACTGGACTCGCATTTTGATGGACGATGATTTAAACCCCTTTCTGGCCGTCCTGGTTCAGTTTTTTGTGGTAATGATGGTTCCTTTGAAAGGGCACTGTCGACTTCCTTCCCCATCCTTCCCTAATCCGATGACCTCGTTGTTTGGTCCCCTCCCGTAAATCCACCAACAAACCAACTACATACTCCAAACTATTTGAGGTGTGAAGTGATGTTTGATGTGTTGAACTATCCTGTTGCAATATTCTGTTTGGGACCCTGGTTATGAAAGTTGTGATGAAAGGTTTTAACACTGTCATCACACGAGTACTTGGCCTGCTTTCAACAGTTAACAAACTGTTATGTAGTTCCCCACGTCGCGATCCAATTAATTCGGGATGGTAAGTTTTCTTAGAATCCCTCCTTCCTGTGGCATTTTCCCAAGGTATCTACAGACACGTTGTCAGAAATGTGATTGCGCACAAGCAGATGCGAGACTCACTGCAAAACACTGCATAACGTCACTCAGTGGCCCAGCTCACTTTGGCATCCGGTGTGGCCGAGCGGTTCAGTCTGGAACCGCGTGACCGCTACGGTCGCAGGTTCGAATCCTGCCTCGGGCCTGGATGTGTGTGATGTCCTTAGGTTAGTTAGGCTTAAGTAGTTCTAAGTTCTAGGGGATTGATGACCTCCGATGTTAAGTCCCATAGTGCTCAGAGCCATTTGAACCATTATCCCAGCTCACATTGGTTCTGCACCACACAAATCTCTGTTGTCTGTCATCTAGTGTCAGCAGCAAACGACGTATTGAAACTCGAAATTTCAGTCCAGTTACCAGTAATCTGTCCCTGATAGTCGGTGGCGGCAGTCTGTCTGTACCCTCCACACAAAGTTCATCTTTTGTAATCCATAAGTTTATCTCGATAATAATAATGTAAAATCGATAGGCACTGCTGTTCTGGATACAGAGTGGCCAATCGGGCTTGACCGACCGCCGTGTCATCCATTGGCGAATGGCGTCTTGTGGATCTGGCATTGGAGGGTGGGAGTCAGCACACTGCAGTCCCGACCATTGTTGGGTTACCAGACCTGGTGTCACTTACATTCAGTCAAGTAGCTCCTCAACTGGCATCAAGAGGCCAAGTGCACCCTGTTCAAGTCCTCTCATCAAAGAAAAATCCCTGGCAGTATCGGGACTCGAACCTGGGACATCCACATGACAGTCAGCGACGTTGACCATACACCCATCTACGGAAACGGATGTATCTCACTGACGGCTAGTCGAGCTATTCTACGACCTTCTCGTGGCACAGTCCATTTGGAATGAGGCATGCCTATTCTTCCTGCACACTGATGTCATGATTTCGTCACGTCACCGTTCTTTCTGCAGTCATTTCACTACAGCTATCGCACGTATGCCGAAGATTCGACCTTTCTCAAAGTCCGAAAGATAACTATAAGCTGACTGTGCACCTTCTCTGGGCATACTGTGATGCGATCTCCACCTTAAAAGTTGGACACATCCAGTAGCTTTTACGTTCTAACACCATTCTTCAGCCATAATAAAGGCCTTTTTAACATGTTTTTTTGTTAAGTCACTTTCTTGTCTTTTGTTCAGTATAAATTTTGCATTTGATTTTAAACTAATTTCCTTTTGAGCCAGAGACTTGAAGCTTTCAACATAGCTTATGAATGGACGACATCGGCAAGCTTTCTTGTCTGATGTTTGGGAGAGAATGCTTTGTTTATTTGTTTATCACTATAATTTTCCGATGAGCTAGGGTCTCGAAACTTCAAACATAGCTCAGAACTGGATAAGAATGTAATATTAAACCGCTTTCGTTTCTGGTGTGTGGTGGAGAGAACTTTGTGTACTGTTGCCATTTCTCTGTTTTCCTGTACCATTAGCGAATGTTCCTTGGTGAGAACAGTTGCTGGTAAGTTCTAATGTAAGGTCGATTCCGTTTTCGTGATCTTTTCATGAGAAAATCGTAGGAAGAATCGATGTATTGGTTGGTTAAGACGATCAAAATTGAAATAATTCTGAAATTTACCACATGTCTGTAGTGAAACCGACTGAAAAATTTCATACAAGAGACTGAAAAAAAGAAAATAATTGTTAAAATAAATTTTTAATCTAATACGTTTTTAAAACGGAGTAAAAAGTATAAAATAATTTCTCGAAGTGCCATACTGATTCCTAATCCCATACAAACGGTCCTGAAAATTTGTACTTGTGACGTATCAATAGCTGTAAGAATACTTGTAGAGTATCTGTTGCATGCACCCCACGGCTTACGTTTTAGTTCTACAAGTGTTTTCGTAACTGTTAAAAATTCACAAACACAAACTTTCGGGACTAGCTGTATGGTCTTAGCAATTTGTAGGGGGCTGGGAGAAATTATTTTATACCTTTCAGACCCTTTAAAAAATTTGTTATATTAAAAAGTTTTTATTTCTGTAATTATTCTGCACTGAAAAGAGTGAAAATAAGCTCATCTGAAGCTGAAATTTTAATCAACCTATCCTGCAGGCACGGATATATAAATTTGGTAGCGTTCTGTCAAGGTGTTAGGTTGGGTTTGGTTGATGTAGTGGAAGAGACCAAACAGCGACGTCATAGGTCTCATCGAATCAAGGATGGTTGGGGAATCTGCCATGCCCTTTCAAAGGAACCGTCCCAGCATTTGCCTGACGCGATTTAGGGAAATCACGTAAAACTTAAATCAGTATGACCGGGCGCGGGATTGAACCGTCGTCCTCCTAAATCCGAGTGCAATGTGTTAACCACTACGCCATCTCGCTCGGTGTCAAGATGTCCGTGCTGCAGTATTGTCATTTTCCGTCAGTTTAATGCACGCCGCTGAGAAACTATTGGATTCGAACTTGCAAGTTTTTCGGACGGTATCATTTGGCTGGTGCGGCGAGATAACGGACCAGCATCGGTCCGCCGCGAGGTGTCAGTGAAAGGAAAGTGCGGGCGCCAGTGTGTGCATTCCGGAAGGACTCGCGGCGCAGTGGCGCCAGTCCACAATGCAGCGCGGGCGGAGTTATTGTGCGCCAGCGATCGGCGATCGGCGCGCGCAGCTTCAATTATGGCCGGCAGCGGGAGACAAAGCCGGCACCGGCCTTTGTACGGCCGCTGTTTCGGCCTAATTGCTTTGCCCCTGCCGCGATCTGCAGCGCTGTGTCAGTTGCGGACGCCCCTGCCATCGACACTTGTTTGAGTGCGTTTGTCGTTCTGCTGCGCGAGCGAGCCGATGTGTACCCGGAGGCTACTACATCTGCATCTACTCTACATGATCACTCTGCAGTTCATACTCAAGTGTTTGGGAGGAGGTTCTTCGAAACCTACAGGCCACTTCTCTAATAGCGAGCCGGAAAAATGAACGCTTAATTCTTTTTGTTCGAGCTCTGATTTCTGTTATGTTATTACGATGATAATTTCTCCCTGTGTACAGGGTGGGAATCGTCAAATTTTAAGCTATCGCAGATTTCTCTGGATAGCGTAGACGATAATACCTCTCACTTTCTTTCCTGCGTTGTTCCACTGCGCGCACTGTTTGTCCGATGTACTTCTGGCCACACTCACAAGGTATTCGTAGACTTCAGGTGTTCTGAGATGCCATAGATACTGCGCCATTTAAAGCGAAGTGTTTCTTCCGATACGTTGACGACACGTTCGTCATTTGGCCATACGGACGCGAGAAACTAGACGAGTTTTGGGAAAACCTCAATGGCATCAACAGTAATATCCAGTTCACAATGGAGGTGGAAGAAGATAATGCATTGCACTTCCTCGACGTCCTTGTCCACCGTAAACGAAATGGATGCCTCGGCCACAGCGTCTATAGAAAACACAACCACACAGACCTGTACCTGCCCGCCACCGGCCATCATCATCCAGCACAGAAGCGCACAGTATTACAAACATTGGTGCATCGTGCACGAGTAATATCTGACGACGATAACCTGCCTCATGAACTGAGCCACCTGCACAAGGTTTTCAGGAATAACGCCTATAGCGCCCATCAAGTGAAAGAAGTGATTTCTGGGAAATATCAGAAAAAGACCACCGACGAAGAGCAGGAAAAGAAACTTGCTTTGCTGCCATTCTGTGGTTCTGTGTCGGGCAAGATAAGGCGCCTGTTGAAGAGACACAAGATCAGATCAATCTTCAGGCCTCCAACGAAAATCCGACAATTACTGAGACCAGTTATAGACGCAGTAGGTCTCAGAACACCTGGAGTCTACGAAATACCACGTGAGTGTGGCCGGAGGTACTTCGGACAAACAGCGCGCACTGTGGAACAACTCAGGAAAGAACATGAGAGGTATTATCGCCTACGCTATCCAGAGAAATCTGCGTTAGCTGAGCATGCGTTAGAAAACGGTCACCACGTAAAATTTGACGATACCTCTGTTGTGGCTAGCACTAACGGCTTCTGGGACAGTTTAATAAAGGAAGCTATTGAAATAAAAATTTCCCCAAACACCCTTAATAGAGACGGTGGCTTACAGCTTAGCGCTGGGTGGGATCCAGCAATCGCGTGGTTGAAGAGGGCATATCGAACGCCGACTCAAAACATGCCCACATATGGCAATATCACGGGAACCAGTGACGTCACAGCCGGCAACTAGCGTATATAAGGTCGCACCAACAGCCCACTGGCTGTCGTATCACTTGACAATGGCCAAGGAGTACTTGGCCGAAAGCTCGTGTAGTTTTAAGCAATTGACGCCATTGGAAACCGGGGAACATTTTATTCGTCGATCGTTTTATCGGATATAAAGCGGAATGAGCGCGTTTTTGCAAGCCGTGATGCGTTAATGGTTCAAATGGCTCTGAGCACTATGGAACTTAACATCTGAGGTCATCAGTTCCCTAGATTTAGAACTAATTAAAACTGACTAACCTAAGGATATCACACACATCCATACCAGAGGTAGGATCGAAACTGCGACCGTAGCAGCAGCGCGGTTCCGGACTGAAGCACCTAGAACCGCTTGGCGACAGCGGCCGGCTATGCGTTAATGCAGTTTCCAAATGCAATGAACAATGCCAAGTTTATGTTGTTAGATGAACACGTCATTTGTCTCAACTAACGTGCTACAAATATTGTCGTTTGGGCCAAAGAGAATCCTCGTTACAGTTACTGATTGCAAAGCTACCTGCAGCACGCAGTTTGTTTTCATATGCCTTGCAATTTAGCGTAGGGTCCTGTGCAGTGGGTGTACGAAACCAACGTAAACTTTGGTCCATCAATTTGAGAGTAGTCGAATTTCCAGGGGAGAGAGGGTGGGGTATATTGTGAATCGATGCAATCCACTCAACCAAGTACGGATTGCGGATGTTACATCCTGGTTGTTCTCAGCCTGTTGTGGTCTTAAGTGCGCAGTCTGGCTTGATGCAGATATCCATTCTACTCTATCCTGTGCAGGCCTCTTGATCTCCGAGTAACTAATGCAAACTACATCCTTCTGAGTCTGATCACTATATTCATCTCTTGAGCTCCCTCTCCGATTTTTAACCCCCCCCCCCCCTTCTCGTTTCCCTCCAATACTAAACTGGTGATCCCTTGATGTCTGAGAATATGTCCTGCCAACCGACCCCTTCTTCTTTTCAGGTTGTGCGGCAAATTTCTTTTCTTCTCAGTTCCAATCCGTACCTCCTCGCTAGTTACGTGATCTACCCATCGCTTCTTAATTGTGGATCGTGTTTCTGGAGTATCACCACTTCAGAGCTTTCGGACTTGGATCTGTCATAGTGCCACTCTGGGTTGGTTACAGTCGGTTGTACGATGGAAACTGTTGTCATTGTGGCTGTCGTGTATGAATGGCCATTGCCCATTAGTAGGCAGTTCTACACTGGACAGGAGTTAACCCTTGTGAGTTCTGTATTAAATGTACGGGTACTTAAAATTATCATAGAGGTGAGCAGGAAGTCTTAATACACTTCATAGAAGCATTTATTTTAAGCAAAAATTTTGTTTGTAATTAATTCGATGTTATACGTGGTTAGGTTTCTGAAAGTTTATATGATGCTGGACACGTTAGTAATTTTATAACGTGCTACTTTAAGCATGTTTACTAGCATGGCTGTTTAAGTTTTACCTTCAAGCGCGGAGGGTATTACTAAAATACTATGTGTCTTAAACTTACGGGTAGAAGGAATTTAACTGTCCCATGCCTGAGAGCATAGTAGGGATCATGGCCAAATTCTAACGTGATCTCTATTCTTGATGACCTTAGTGTCAGTTGTGTATAGTATTTAAGTGGGTTCAGCAAGGACCATACGTAACTGACTGATCGTAAGGTGCTGAGCAATGTTCATTTCATTTCCAAGAAGTGAAGGCAACTGCTCATTGCATTTTGTGTAAACTGTCGTGTTGATATGTGAGGGTTCGTTGTGGCATGAAGTTATTTAATTTTCATCCAAAAACTTTTTAATATCTGAAAGGTTTGTAGACAGCGTAAAATTTTGTAAGCAAATCTTATATTGAACCAGAGATGGTCAAATGTAACATTCAAGGTGCTATGGGTAACGTGTTGGAGTAATTTTAGATGGAGATGTGTATGGGGGACTCTCAAGCGTAAAGACGTGTTGTATCTGACGTTTACTTACTCGTTACGGGCAGTAACCGGTAATGAGTTTTATTCGCAAGATACCATTCTGGAAATAATTAAGATAAAGAAAGTTGTTTTGTTACCAATGCAGTGCACGTATTCATAGGTGATGATTGAGACAATGTGTAGCACTCACATCCTATGTGAATTTGTGAAGCTAATTATTAATGTATAATCAGTTTATTGTATGTTAATTGTATTATTAATTTTCAAAGAGTTAAAATACAAGTTTTAAGGTCAGTGCCATATTGTTACTTACGACAAGTCAATACCAGTTCTCAGATCCATGTAGTTTTTGATTAACTATTTTGCTCAAGAAGTTATTCGATTTAATTAACATGTATGCTAAGCAATAGCCTTGCACACTAGTTGTTTGCTAACTACACAATTTAAAGTACTAACAGAGAGCAGTGCGAAGAGCGTTATCACTGTGCAGATAAAGATTATATTATTTCAGGAATAGCATTCATTTAACACATAGACCATTATTTTCAAACTGATCAAGTTTTGTTTTATTACCAGGGCCAATTTCAAGTCAATAGTGTTGCATCAGATTCAGGTTTTGTGTTCGTTAATTAATGCAGTTTTGGTTTAGTTTAAAGTTATTGACAGTTTGCATTCTCGCAGTCAGAGAAGTTCAGTACAGCGCAAAGCGCATAAGCGAAGAGATAAAATACATGATAGTATGCCATTCCCATTCTAACAGATTTGCTGCAGGCAACAATCAGTTAAGTTACTGTAAACGTACATGTTCCACACTTAGTTAATATATGTTAAGTTGTCATTCTGCACTTTACTTATCCAGTTCTGTCTCCCACTAACGACCCCTGTAATTGTTCAGTCAACTCCTCGTGAAATTCTACATGGGGACAGTGATGCAGAGAGTGGAACGGTCTATGAGGATTAAGTGTAAATCGTTGTACCGCAGAGGCTGTATTTCTGTACTGTACTCATTTCTATTGGCCAATTTCGTTCCCATGGCCATTTTCAACATATCCTAGACGAGGCATAAAGGAATCTTTTAAAGCACAGAGATGGTCACAAGTAGTTCAACCGTTAGAAATATACTAAAATCTGAGGGTGAGAGGAAGCTACGTAGAATACTACATGACAAAAGGTTAAAAGCTAGTCTCTTGTACCATAGCCCGCTAGTATGCAGTTTAAGCATACTAATGATAAGAGCATACTAGCGGGCTGTGCTTGAACAAGCGGGGACGAGAATGTGCGAGACAACTCGCCTTTTCGTTATGCAGAACTGCAAAACTTTGCTGTTTGTTGAACAGCATTACAGGGGAGGGAGACACAGTGGAAACGCAAACTCATGGTAACTTATAGGGGGGGGGGGGGGGGGAATCAGATGGAAAATGGACCAAAGTTAGGGTTTAACAAAGAATTTTTTTAAATATTAACATTTTAACGAAAAGATCAATATTCTTCAAGAAAAAACAGTCATATAGGAGCAACATAGCCATTAATATTAACCTTTTTCGTGCTGTGCGCTTTTTTTGTACGACACGATGTGAGCCTCGGTAACGTGTTTTCGAATTACTTAGCAATATTACTTTTCTCGCGACGTTTTTAGCTTTTCATGAGGTACCCATTATTCTCTACATCGCTGTCATTATAGTTTTAGTGAACGATACAGATGTGAGTCTCGAGATACCAAGTTCGAACATATTGGACATTTCTGACACATTAGAGGAAGCGGTACTTACATCAGATGAAATTCCGTAAATTACATGACGGAAAGCGAACTATCGACAGTAGTTAGTAGTACAAAGTTTTCACCTTAATCACGACAGAGAGAGGAGACGACGTTCGATGGGTCGCTAAGCTGCTGATAATGATATTATTAGAGGGAGACAGCAAGTTTAACATGGAAGTGAAAGAGGGCTTTTCGAGCTTGCTTAAATTAGCCTTGTGTGGCAACAGAACACGATACCTTGAGCATAAGAAGCTAAAACCAGTCCACCACACCACATAAGATTTGCTTGGGACTGGTAAGAGAAATCACGATAAACACTAACTAGCATGTCTAGACAGATATTTTAAACACCGCTTATGTCGAATACAGCGGATAGGTGGACCACAGTGGAAAAGCAGTGAGTCTATATCACTGAGGACACATAATGTTCAAAATCTTACTCTTTTCGGGATACCACAGTCATAGCAGCACACGTGTACCTACAATCTCCGCATATCACAGTTTAGTGCCACGACTGGACGCTCGTAACGTAGAAGATTGTATCTTGGATTGACAATTTGTCGTGAGGGTGGATACGAGAGCATCGAAAATCTCATGATGCCACGAAATCCGCTCGCCGAAAGGGCAAGGTTCAGGCAAGTAATTTAGATATTCTCGTGTAGGGGAACTTGTCAGGACAGAAGAACCACTGATACTAGTGAATGATACAGCGACCTATTATCCGACCATGAGCAATGGAATAATCTCGCCAGCGATCTCTACGTCACACCATCGCTTAACTGTGTAATGTGAATCTGTAAGGAAAATGCCGGAATTACGCTGAAATTCCACTCAGAATCAATAGTAATCAGAATCAAATAAAAATAAGACTACAATAATAGACAAATTTCCTATCTCTCCATTCATAAATAAATGTAGAGTAAACGGTACAATCAGACATATGCCTGAGGAGGTTATAGGTTCTCTCATTAGACCAATCTCTACATACACAAGAGAGATTGTAAGGTTTAAAAAAAACGGAAAGACGTTGAAACTCTTTGAGGACAGTTCCAGAGCTATAAGCGTGCGAGAAGTGAACTCTGGCATTATATCAGTTCCACTGAGCAATTCTGGGACGTTACTGACAAAGGAAAAGTCCTATTTGACTTGTCGAAACATGCCCTGAAATGTCATGTAAGCGAACAATGCACCAAAAGAAAGACCCTGTCAAACCTTTTGCTGCTAAGACGTAATGAAAGCTTTTTTTTACATGTTGAAAATTACAAAATTCGTAACTCACCAGGCAGTTGGAGAAATATACACCCATGCAGTGGACTGAGCTTGTGCGATACGACAGGCGTATATCCTTCGTTGACGGCACACTGGTAAGCAGATAACGTGGCTCAGCGCTATCGTAATGTGTAAAGCGAATTTGAGTTTCCGTTGATAGTTACTACGAAACAGTTGTCCACAGTTACTGTTCACTCAGATTTGGAACTCATTTCATACCCATAATAATGACCAGTTGCTTTTTCGGCAGTGTAACTCTTAACAATGGAGATAAAACTGAATTAATATTCATTATGTTGAACACTTAATTTTAAGCAGTGTACAAAAACCGGTTTGCTTCTTGAAATCTGATAGCGATCTCGGTAAATGGAAGAAAGATTTACATGAAGTAATAATTATCCGCCAAAATGAAACTCGCAAAACAGTGAAGAAAAACCATTCGAAAGCTTTACCGTACAAGGTTATTTAGTGGCAAGAATCCTATAATCGACCTATCAGAATCTGCAGAAATAGGGAAGAATAATTCTTGACATTTCATTCGAGTTGGTTTCCAACCAATTGCATAACTTTATTCATTGCTTCTGTTGGACTCTTGGCCTGTACCTAACCATAGCTGTGCCTTTCAGGAGGACGGCGGACACGTTATTGATATAATTTGGATTCACCTAGAACAACCACTACCACGTTGGTAGATGTTCTAGGCGAATCCAAATTATATCAATAACGTGTCCGTCGTCCACCTGAAAGGCAGAGCTATGGTTATGTACAGGCCAAGAGTCTAACAAACACGTTGGTGTGTGGAACGTGTGAGTCTGGCGACATACCATTTGACTTTCGGAAAAATATTATCCACACAATTCCGAAGACTGCAAGGACTCATAAGTGCGACAATTATCTCACAATCTGCTTAACAGCTCATACACCCACGTTGCTTACTCAAATAATATACAGAAGAATGGAAAAGAAAATTGAAGATGTTTTAGATGTTTTTGGCTTTAGGTAATGTAAAGGCACCAGGGAGGCAATTCTGACGTTGAAGTTGGTAGTGGAAGCTGTAATATTATTGGGATTTCCGTAGTATGAAAGCTGTGAGTACCCTTGGAAAGGCATTCACCTATCTTTACATTAAATGATCAACTTATGAGATGAGACACATTCTTCGATCTAAATAGAAGATGACAGAAAAAAAACAACTTTGGTAGATCTTCAGATTTTAATGTACTTCTGCTTGTAATGTGAAAACGTAAAAGAAGGTCGATTTTAGGCTAGAAAAGTGAGAGGTCTTGCCAGCGTGCAGACAACATTATTAATTAATAAAATTCAAGTAATTTATGTTCGAAACTGTAAATCGGCAAGTTATTGTGATGAAGGTGTTGGACAGTGCAAGAATTGTCTTTACCGAAGGAGAAAAGTAATGACTGTAATTTGTGACAAAAATGTAAACCAAGGAGACAGCACAGGGCAGGCTGAAATCTGATCGCACCATACAATTAGAAAAGTACTTATGTAAGTTATATTGTTTATAAATAAACCCTAATTTGCTAGTGAGAATTGATGAATATATTTAGTGTTTACAAGATTTCTTATTCTTTTCTTTTCCTTTATACTTTTTTAACCTCCATGCCATATTATTTTTGTAAATATCAAACAGCCTTTACTACAGCAGACAATACTGCGGCATCCTGGTCGTAGACAGAAGGCCGCTCATTGTCTTCTATACAACTCGTAGCTGACCCATTTATTAATGATTTCATTTGCAAATGCAATTTTTTTACTGTTCATTGTTAAAGATCCCTTAGGTAATTATAAAATTCATATTGATTGCGTAAAGAAATCCGGGTTGTTCTTTTCCAAATAATAAAAGTCTTTGCGTAATAAAATACTAGCCTCCTTCTGACAACGATCAGGAGCCGACCAGAAGACGGACGTCTTCGACCGCCTTCGTGTCTCCTGTGGCAAAGCTGTGCCAAACTGGGAACACGACATTCTAGTATGAAACACAGATTTACATTGAAAGAATTGAAATATATTTAAGTTATTTAGTTTTTTCTGTTTCATCATACTAGAAAGCAAACCTAAAAAAATCAAGACATTTTCATAGGATCTGTCGGCCTGGAAAATGCGTTCGACAACGTGAAATGGTGCAAGATATTCGAAATTATGAGAAAAATGAGGGCAAGTTGTAGTGTAATATGCAATACGTAAAAGCGTCTAGAGCGAATAATAAGAGTGGACGAAGTGCTCGGGTTAAAAAGGGTATAAGACAGCGATGTAGTCTTTCGCCACGACTGTTCAATCAGTACATCGAAGAAGCAATTATGGAAATAAACGAAAGGTTCAGGAGTGGAATTAAAATCAGGGTGAAAGGATATCAATGACACGATTCGCTGATGACATTGCTATACTGAGTGAAAGTGAGGGAGAAGTACATGACCTGCTGAATGGAACGCACAATCTAATGAGTATGGACTGAGAGTAAATCGAAAAAAGACGGAAGTAATGAGAAGTAGCAGAAATGAGAACACCAAGAAACTTAAAATCAGGATTGATGATGACAAAGTAGATGATGTTAAGGAATTCCACTACCTAAGTAGCAAAATAACCAGTGACGGACGGAACAAGGAGGACATCAAAAGCAGAATTGCATTGGCAGAAGGGCATTCCTGACCAAGAGAAGTCTACAAGTATCAGACATAGCCCTTGATGTTAGGAAGAAATTTCAGAGAATGTACGTTTGGAGTACAGCGTTGTACGGTAGTCAAGTATGGTAGTGAAACATGGAACGTGGGAAAACCGCGAGAGAAGAGAATCGAAGCATTTGAGATGTGGCGCTACTGACGAATATTGAAAATTAGGTGGACTGATGAGGTGAGAAATGAGTGTTTCTGCGCTGAATCGTGTAGGAAAGGAATATGTGGAAAACATTGACAAGGAGAAGGGGCAGGGTGCTGGGGAAAAAGCGATAAACACGTTAGAGAATAAGAGAATATAAAATTTTGAAATGTTGTTTGAAGTGTTGACGGTCAGAGGAAGTGTTGAGTTAATGAGTGAAGAAGCACTGAATAAAAACCAAGATAAAAGTGTATCTACTAATTTGAAGTTTCTGAGTCAGGAAGGAACAGTTAATTTGTTAATGGGGGGAGGGGAGGAAGTTTGGGGTGAGGGGAGGACGTTTGGGTGGATGGGAGGTGAAAACAGTGAAGAAAGACCAAAATTTTGACACCAGTATGCGAATCATGTCACAGCGGGGAGCAGGTCATGCAGAAGTGCATACGACGGACTGGTGTAAAGAGGTGTATCAAACCTGTCTTTGGACTGAAGATCACAACGGACATATGTTCATAACAACAGCGAATCTGTTTTCCAGTTACAAATCACAAGGTCAGAAATGTGTTCTGTTTGATTTTAGAATATCTCCGATATTTCATATACGTTTAATAAGACGGTTCTGTCAGTACAAGTAACTGATCTGTGTCTCGGTACGAGTTTGTGCATAATTCTTCCTGTCTCCGACAAAATCATCGCGGAAACGGAATAACCTGAAGCGCATTTGCTTCTAAGCCACTTCGGTTTGCGCCGCTCCGCTGCCTGGACCACGTCAGCTCGGCGAGCTTACAATTCCCACAGTGCGGGCAGCGTCTGGGGAGCCTCGGCAGAATTCATTAGCGCTGAGGGTATTACCGTTCACTTGAGAGTTCCTCCGGCCCTACCAGCCGTTCAGGCCGTAAAACGGCGCAGCCGTCTTGCTCGTGTCCCCTCTCCCCCACCATCTACGTTGCTATTCACATCATCCGAGATTCGTCTTGCAATTGCCCTTCACAACGTTGGCGTGTTGTTTCTTCCCTCGTAAAGTCCAAGAGATTCTACGCCATTTCACAGCAGCTGTCAGCAGAATCGCAAGTAAATTTCCTTGAAATGCATTCTACATTATATTCGTACATAAGCAGAAGTAATATATTCGTGCCGGCGGCTGTGGTCGAGCGGTTCTAGGCGCTTCAGTCCGGAACCGCACTGCTGCTACGGTGGCAGGTTCAAATTCTGCCTCGGGCTTGGATGTGTGTGATGTCCTTAGGTTAGTTAGGTTTAAGTAGTTCGAAGTTTAGGGGACTGATGACCTCAAATGTTAAGTCCCATAATGCTTAGAGCCATCTGATTTGGAATATTTTCGGTTTTCCACGGGTATTTTGTAAGTAGGCTGTTTAGGTTTTTTTTATTGGTAACGCCACGTAGCGCTCTGTATGAAGATCACTGGCTGTGCTGTGTGCAGTCTGTGGCTGGTTGGCATTGTTGTAATACTCGCCATTGTACTGTTGGGCAGATGGATGTGAACCGCGCGTAGCGTTGCGCAGTTGGAGGTGAGCCGCCAGCAGTGGTGGATGTGGGGAGAGAGATGGCGGAGTTTCGAAATTTGTAAGACTGGATGTCATGAACTGATATATGTAATTTGACTTTTGAACCATATTGAGGTAGATGCAGTTTGTGTACATTTAGTACGAAACGAATTTTTCCTGTGCTGCCAAATGCCTCTGCGTGCCAGAAAGCGACTCTCTTTGAGAATTAGCACTGTTTGACCTCAAACAATGTTGAAAAATAGGCATTTAACACAAAATTCTGTAGAAAAACTTTGTATTGTAGTACCATAGCCTCGGAGTAGAAGTCTTCATACGATTGCTGTATCAGTTCTCACACGGCTGTCACGTAATATTTTGATACGACTTACCAAGACAAAAAACGCCTACACCTCCCAATTTACACTTTTTCATGAGGGAACCAAGTTAATATTAAACGTGCAGTGATAGTAGTCATGTGTTTTTCTAAGTTTTTCATTACTATTTCCGTTACCATCAGCAGGTTTCATCCGCATTTTAACAAGGTCTTTTATTCCTGCGTGAAAAAATTTATTTCCTCTATTCTTCAGCTATCGGTGCAGGGAATGTCGCAGTCTTTTTGTTCTCAAACTGGTTATTGGAGGAAGTTCTCCCCTTTTGTTCCAAAGTTACTGTGAGGAGGTAGCCCCCACTAAATGCTTACACGATACGATTAACTGATGTCATCGACTGGTGGGAAGGTATCGTGGTGGCTTTATTGAGTCCTACAGATTCTTCTGCGAATAACAGCTAGTCCGATAAGCTTTGATACTCCTTGGAAGATGTTACATTCAGCTTGCGGCAAAGCACGTGGCTTCCAAACAGCAGCACGCCACTACATTTCGCTGTTCCTGTCCGTCGTCATCTCCACACAACATTCGAAGAGAAGTAGCTTAAGCCACGTCGAACTTATCTTGACATCCGAAATCCAAAGATCTGTACGGCTGCAGGAGGAGGCATAACCTCTTGAACGACGATCTGGCTGCACATCTTATGTGTGCTGCTGAAAAAATTCGATATAGCAGGTGTTACTAATCAGTTTTATCGGAACTTCTGCCTACATATAATTTGTGCAGTGAATATAGCGACCGTAGTATCTCGTAGTTTTGTGCTTTATTGGACTGGCTCGTTACAACAGTGCAGATGTACAAGCAGGTCCAGTGTGGGCTGTAATTATCGTATGAAAGCGAAAACTTGGTAGACATGCTAATGCGTTAATGCGGAACCGATTTATACAGAAAAAAATAGTTCCTATTTTGGAGGCCAGGTGCAAATCTGGCGCTGTACAGCATCTTGTCGACGTCTCTGGTGTTTATATTATGCAACTGTGTAACTGATAGTTAATAATAAAATCAACATTATGCCGTTCTCACCTGCTTGAACTTTTCTGTCCGCATCTTGTTCCTAACCCTTTGCATATGATAGCATTTCTGTATGTTGTTCTTCAATTCACAGCGCCAGATTTGACCCCTTGTGAATAAAACAGGAAGTAATATTTTCCAGCCGAAAATGGTTCTGCATAAGTGCATTAGAATATACACCAAATTTCGCTGTTATACGGTAATTACAATTTCACAATGGACGCCTGTGTGCAGCTTCACTTTAATTATAACCACTTGGTATAAGAAACTTCGAGATTATTCACAATAATTGAAAATGTGAGTTTACATTTACATCTGTACATCGCAAGCAACACTATGGTGTTTTCGCTGTTCCAGTCACGAATGGTCCAAGGGGAGATTGAATGTTCGTAAGCCTCTGTGTGAAGTTGAATCTCTTTAATTTTCCCGTATGGAATTTCAGCGGTTATAGGAGGAAGCAACATATCGCTTGACCCTTCTAGCAAAGTACACTTTTTGGGGATTTAACACTGAACTACAAGATACAGAAATTTACTCTTGCAGTGTCTGCCACAGGAATTGGCTGAGCTTAACCATGGCGCTTTCGCGCTTAGTAAATGAATCTATAACGAAACGTGTTGCTTTTCTGTGGATCTTCTCTATTCCCTGTATCACTACTATCCGGTATGGGCCCAAGACTGACGAACAGTATTCAAGTATTGGTCGAACAAGAGTTTCGTTCTCTACTTGATTTGTTGGTCAACTACATTTCCTGTCTAGTTTGCGACTGTCAGAAGCATGTCATTGTAGAATCCATCTCTCGATTAAATTAAGTATTCCGTTCCTTTAAATTGCTTCGTATGCATCCTCCTAGATACACAATGTGATAAAAAGTATCCAGCCACCTGAATGAAAATGACTTACAAGTTCGTGGCGATCTCCATCGGTAATGCTAGTATTCAGTATGGTGTTGGTCCACCCTTAGCACTGATGACAGGTTCCACTCTTGCAGGCATACGTTCTATCAGCTGCTGGGTGGTTTATTGGGGAATGGCAACCCATTCTTCACGGAGTGCTGCACTCAGGAGAGGTATCGATGCCGCTCGGTGAGGCCTGGCACGAAGTCGGCGTTTGAGAACATTACGGAGGTTGTCTGTAGCATTCAGGTCAGGACTATCTGCAGACCAGTCCATTACAGGGATGTTATTGTCGTGTAACCACTCCGACACAGGCCGTGCATTATGAACAGGTGCTCCATCGAGTTGAAAGATGCAATCGTCATCCCCTAATTGTTCTTCAACAGTGGGAAGCGAGAAGATGCTAGGCCTGTGCTGCGTTAGTGCCACGGAAAACAACAAGGGGTGCAAGCCCCCTCCACGAAAAACACTACCGCACCATAACACCACCGCCTACGAATTTTACTGTTGGCACTACACACGCTGGCAGATGACGTTCACCGGACATTCGCCATACACACAACCTGACATCGGATCGCCACACTGTGTACCGTGATTCGTCTTCACACAATTTTTTCCAGGGTTCAGTCGTGGAATGTTGGCGCTCTGCGTGAGCTGATGGTGACTCCATAATGACGTGGGCTGTGTTTACAACGACCTGAGTCTTCTGGTCCCACTCGTCAGTTTATTGACTGGAAATGATTGTGTTTGGCTACCTGAAGACCATATGCAGCCTTTCATGGAAATAATGTCCCCAGAGAACAATGGAATATTTTGGAACTTTTATGGATGACAATGTACCACGTCACCGGTTAACAATTATCCGAGTTTGGTTTGCAGATCATTCTGGACAATTCGAGGGAATATTTTAGCCACCCAGAATGGGTGACATGATTCCTACAGATTAATTATGGGACATAATAGAGGGGTCAGTTCGTCCACAAAGTCCTGGTCTGGGACACTTTCGCAATTATGGACAGCTATCAGACAGCATAGTTCAATATTTCTGCAGGGGTCTCCCAACGACTCGTTGAGTCCACGCCACGCCGAGTTGCTGCACTACGCCGGGCAGCATGAGGTCCGATAGTGTATTATGAGGTAACCCATGACTTTTATCACCTCAGTGTTCGTAGCCCAGCTAACAGAAAAAATGAACTCTAACTTCTTGTAGGAAAATTTAACTTTGTACTGGGTACATTTTCGCTGGAGGCAGTAATCTTCGAATCGTTCAAGAAAAATGTACAAAAGCGTGTGTGATTTTTGAATGCATATCAGGTTGCATAAAACCCAGTGATACAGGCATCTGAATTGCCCTGTGTATTTACATATATTGTGAAAAGTAATGATCCTATGACATTCTTATGGGGTACGCTCAAAGTCGCAAAAGGAAAACTCAAGCCCTCGTGAGTTAAACTTCGCCGGCTGGGGTGGCCAAGCGGTTCTAGGCGCTACAGTCTGGAACCGCGTGACCGCTACGGTCGCAGGTTCGAATCCTGCCTCGGGCATGGATGTGTGTGATGTCCTTAGGTTAGTTAGGTTTAAGTAGTTCTAAGTTCTAGGGGACTGATGACCTTAGAAGTTAAGTCCCATAGTGCTCAGAGCCATTTGAACCATTTTTTTTAAGTTCAACTTCACGGCATTCGCTTCAGAACTGCTACAAATTCGTCGGGAAGTAGACTGCGCCGTCCGAACTGTCAACACAAACGGCACATCGATGACAACGGGTTATACATAATGCTTGTGACTACTTTGAAGGTCAGTCAAACTTTGAAACACGTATCTATTTTGTACGACCCGTAAATAAATAGTTGCCACTATTAAATTTCCAACCCTCGTACGTACAGTGTTTAACAAAAACTTTCTGAATACAGAAGGTGAATTAAATCAAAACTTATTTTCTACGGGGAATCATATAACTCTATCACGGTACGCCTTTCCAAGACGGCTATCAGATATACAGCTCCATTATAATGACAGTAGGGTGAATGAGTCAGTAATTAAATTGCTGCAAACTAAGGACTTTCAGGGATATAACGATGTGTTTAAGCAGTATACCAAAGTACTGTACTGCGTATGTTAGCACTTGCCACGTTTGTAATTTTTCCTTTAGAAGTGGTCGCTTTCCTGAACGATTAAATTAGTTAATACGGTAGATAAATCGTTTCATAAAAAGGAGAAATGGGTAATGTAGACAATTTTATACTTTTTCCTATGCCATCGGTGTTTTTAAAAGTTACTGGAAAGGCTTTTTATATAATGATAATTGATCACTTCAGTTCATATAAATCGCTATGAGGTGAACAGTTCAGTTTCAGAAGAGATTTAACAACTGAAATTCTCTTTCTCGGCGAGGTACTGAATGGTTTAAACAAAAAGTTACGAATGCTAGGTGTCTTCTTTGATTCAACTAATGCATTTGATTGCGTTGATGACAAAATATTACTGCAGAAACTGATCACTATGGAATAGGAAGAAAGACAGCAAAAGGTCATTATATATATACACACACACAGACACACACATGACACACACACACACACACACACACACACACACACACACACAAACATGCTCAATGGGGGACAGATCCGGAGATCTTGCTGGCCAGGGTAGTTGACTTACACCTTCTAGAGCACGTTGGGTGGCACGGGATACATGCGGACGTGCATTGTCCTGTTGGAACAGCAAGTTCCCTTGCCGGTCTAGGAATGGTAGAACATGGGTTCGATGGCGGTTTGGATGTACCGTGCACTATTCAGTGTCCCCTCGACGATCACCAGAGGTGTACGGCCAGTGTAGGTGATCGCTCCCCACACTATGATGGCGGATGTTGGCCCTGTGTGCCTCGGTCGTATGCAGTCCTGATTGTGGCGCTCACCTGCACGGCGCCAAACACGCATACGACCATCATTGGCACCAAAGCAGAAGCGACTCTCATCGCTGAAGACGACACGTCTCCATTCGTCCCTCCATTCACGCCTGTCGCGACACCACTGGAGGGGGGCTGCACGATGTTGGGGCGTGAGCGGAAGACGGCCTAACGGTGTAAGGGACCGTAGCCCAACTTCATGGAGACGGTTGCGAATGGTCCTCGCCGATACCCAGCAGCAACAGTGTCCGTAATTTGCTGGGAAGTGGCGGTGCGGTCCCCTACGGCACTGCGTAGGATCCTACGGTCTTGGCGTGCATCCGTGCGTCGCTGCGGTCCGGTCCCAGGTCGACGGGCATGTGCATCTTCCGCCGACCACTGGCGACAACATCGATGTACTGTGGAGACCTCACGCCCCACGTGTTGAGCAATTCGGCGGTACGTTCACCCGGCCTCCCGCATGCCCACTATACGCCCTCGCTCAAAGTCCGCCAACTGCACATACGGTTCACGTCCACGCTGTCGCGGCATGCTACCAGTGTTAAAGACTGCGATGGAGCTCCGTATGCCACGGCAAACTGGCTGACACTGACGGCGGCGGTGCACAAATGCTGCGCAGCTAGCGCCATTCGACGGTCAACACCGCGGTTCCTGGTGTGTCCGCTGTGCCGTGCGTGTGATCATTGCTTGTACAGCCCTCTCGCAGTGTCCGGAGCAAGTATGGTGGGTCTGACACACCGGTGTCAATGTGTTCTTTTTTGCATTTTATATATATATATATATATATATATATATATATATATATATATATATATATATGTGTGTGTGTGTGTGTGTGTGTGTGTGTGATGATACGGCTTCTTGTAAGACAGGTAATTCTAAAGTAGTAAAATATTTCTATTTGTGGATGGCACAGATAGCAGAAGATGAGTGCTGAAAGATGTTGGATGCACCATAGATAATGTGTCAAATAGCCCAGTTCAAGTCACAATCTCATGACTTTTAGAAAATAAGCTGATGCTGAATCACAGTAGGCGACTGGTATCCAAAATGCAGAGGATTTTCCGTTATAAGTGAATATAGCAGTTTAACGTGTAAGGCGGAGGCCGACTACTTGTCAGGGGCGTCTATTAGGATCATTGCACAGATGCGTCATTGCTTCCCAATAACGTAGCATCCTTGCATTTGTCAAGCAGAGCTAATAGTGCACAAATGATGGATACCAATTAGATAGTTACTGCGTTGACGGGAAAATCGGTATGAGTGAAGTTATTCCCCCTCCCAGCACCTTCCCATGCACGGTATTTTTCCAATTTTTCCTAGTTGTCGAACGGCAACTTTAATATTGACACTTCTCCCCCTCCCACACACATACCCCTTACCACGTCCCCCCTCCCCTCCCAATCGTTTCTCCATCTAATCCATTGCATCCCCGAAATCTCGATTATGGTGATCTGTCTGTAGCATAATCATGGTCTAGGTTAGGTTGTTTAAATGATGGACTGTTTGTGAATTGGGAAAACAACGTTGCCAATGTTTGACACATGGCATTGGTAGATATGAGCACGCTGCTTTGTAACTAGTTCAGCTTCCAATAATTTCTAGTCAAAATTGTCTTTTCCAAGATATGCTTCTTATTCAGTAGCTGAAATGGCAAGGCAAATCGAAAAACTTTTTTTACAGTAATAATAAACAAAAAAAACCACTTAATTCTTTCCAAGATCGCAAAAGAACTCATTATGAGAAAAAATCGCTAATGAATCTTTATAAGGAGGAACTCTGAGAAATCTTTTCTAAAAATATAGAACGTGACTTCTGCGGAGTGCAGAGGCATTTATGGAGGATGATAACACAAAGACTTTAAAAAATTGAAAGTAAGGATATAAATGAGGAATCAAGGTAAACTGTTCCACATTCAGAGGTAGCAGAAGCTATAAGTATGCAAAAAAAAGTAGGAAGTTCCCAGATCATTAGGATTCCTAGTAAATTACTAATGTCTGGAGAATATCCAATAACGGAACAATGGAGCAAATTAGTTATAATTCTTAATAAAATTTCAAATGAATAGAGAACTAGTATCACTATTCTGACGTACATGAAATGACGTAAGAAAGAATCTCCGAGTTACAGATTGTAAAATCATAACAAAAGTAACAGAAAATAAAATAAAATGAAAAGTATTGCAACGGAGCAGTATGGTTTCAGAGTATTCATTCCTAGACATGGTATAGGGAAGTCCATTGAATATAACAAACCTGCTTATCTTCGTTTCATTGACTTTCAGAGGGCTGTCCAAAGGATTCAGTTAACAGATTTGGTAAACTTGCTCTATAGTCAGTGCGTTCCTTCCGACGTAAGAGAAACAACCGAAGACAATTAGTCCAGGGTAAAATTTATTCCAGGTTAAATAGCTGAGTACCAGTTAAGTGTGGTGTTAGAGAAGGTGACTGTTTGAGCACATCACTATTTAATGTAGCGCACGATATGATTAAGAAGGTATTTGCCAGTAGTGGTTACAGAACAGGGGACGAAGAAATGAAAAACATTTGTTACACTAACGATGCTGTTCACCTAGCAAACAATGAAGATAGCGAGTGGAAATTTTTGGATATTCTGTATTTAACATGGCAGCCAGAAAAGTAAATATGGTTATACCCACTCAAAAGAAAACCGAATGTACGACCAAATCTGTGAAACAAATTAGATACAGACTGCAAACAGATGGAAAAATTATAAGAAAGTTAGTGACATTGAAGTACTTTAGTACTGAATCGTCTAGCAATGGAAATGTCGAAAAGGAGGCTACAGAACAGGTGGCAAAAGTAAACAACGTAGCAGGGTGTTTAAACGATGCAATATGGAAAAACAAACATCTAGGAAAAGACGCAAAGGCAAGATTATAACAACAATAATGGGACCTCTTATGCCATACACAGCTGATACATGAGCTGAAACATCAAAACCTGGAAGATTTCTGGAAATCACACACATGAAAATTTTGTGGAAGATTGCAGGGAAGACACTGACAGAGAGAGTAGGGATGCGTTAGAAAAGAGTGTAAATTCGACTCCATTTACGAGTTGGTATTATGAGAAAGTATGAATGAAACGAAAAAGATAGACAGGATGGATGAACGGATGGTTTTGAAACTCGTAAGAAATAAATCATCGGCTGGTAAAAGACATGTAGGCCATGCAAGGACAAGGCAGAATAACAAGCTCGAAGCAGACCGAGGCGTACTGAAGTAAAGGACTTTAGCCAAGAAGAAAGATGAAAGAAGAAGAACAAGATCTTCGATAAATCTTCGTGGTACGGGACCGGCACGTTAATCTGGATTTGGCAATGTAATTATCATGCCTTTCCTGTCTCTAAAAGAGATGGTGGAGATGGAGGGTGGGCGGGGGTGGGAGTGGGGGACACGAATAAGGAACAAAAAGGTAGTTAATGGAGTGATTGTTATCATAAGGTGGACCCTAACAAATTTTGTCAGCACCTGCATTGATTTTCGTCGTCGTTTTTACTCCATATTCATCTCTAATAACGTTAATACAAAAATAAATTCAAGTAGTACTTTATGATCGCTCGCACTGTGTGAAGGGAAAAATGAAAGAATTTTTGGTTTGAAATTGTTAGTTCATTAGTTATCGAAAAAATGTTGTGACTCTTCGTGCTCTTGGGTTTGGCAAATATGAAAACTAAAATTACATTATTCTTTTGTAGGTGTGTGAGCTGACACGTAACATAAACCTAATTCTCACTGAACACAGAAATCGTCTGCCGCTCCTTCGACCTCGACCGTTTGGCCCCAGGATAATTTAGCGGCTATTAAGACAAATTTGCGCCCCACCAATTTCCTAATGGAAACCAATAAACCGGCCCGTAGCGTCGCTGCTGCGGCCCTGATTCCAGCTTTGTGCACCCCTCCATAAGTCCTGCACTTTACTGCTGCGACCGCGAACAAAGGTGCGGAAAACCATTCCTTCTTCCTCTCTCACATTTCACCGCACGAATCCGAAAACATTGTTCCGGCTACCACCCTGGACATACTTTCCCCCTCCCGCTTCCTTCCTCACTTCGGCCCTTTGGCTTTCCTCTGTCCCTCTTTCCCTTGTCTGTCCTCGTCCTCCGAATCCCACAGCCCCTCTCCCCCAACTCTCTGTTTCTCTCTCTCTCTCTCTCCCTTCCTTTCTCTCCCTGGGTCCCTGTCTCTCTCATACATTCACACGCATTGCAGTTGTGCCGATCCGGCGCCACCCCCTCGGCGGGTCGGATGCGGCCCGCTACATCCCAGTGTAAAATCAGGAGTTAAAACTCTTACTTCAATTAACGAGATTGCCAGGCGGTCGCGCACAAAAAATTAATACCCCACTATAATTAAATGTGCTCATGCGTAAAGAAAATCAGCAACTGAAGCTGATTGGATTGCTGATTATACGATGCACAATCGCTGAGTGGAAAATGTGCTCCCCGGTGCGTTGCTCTTTTATATGGAGGAAAGCTACTGGATAACAAGGGGCGACGGAACGATGGGATATGCGAATCGGTTGCGGGTTGATAGCGTTCTAAAAGTTATGGACGGATGATGGTGTACGTATCTCAGTCTTTCTGGTTGGATTACACATTCAATTATCTATAAAAACACATCTGGTCTGGAAACATTTCTGTCTTTCATTGCACAGCTTCCTGATGTTCCACTGATTTTTAAATGTTATCTTCCAGCACTTACGAACTTTTAATGCTATGAATGTAAACTAAATCTGTTACCAGTCAGAAGATTGATTTCAGCACCACACTTATGTATTAGGCATGATCCTATTGCAGGGATGGTACCTTTGCTTTTCTGAATGGACTTCAGCAGCCAAGTTATAGCGGAATTTACTGTTTAATGTTGACTGCAAATCATGGTAAAGCTTCGTATCTTTGACATTTCCAAAACAATAGTAGAGCACCCGCTCGTGAAGACTAACAAGCAACGCAGAAGACAGTGGGACCAGCAGGTGAGAGACTCGTTTTCAGTATGTGATGCCATCATAAATATTAATCTGAAACTTTTAAACAGTTGTCGTCCTATGTGGCATTTGCATTTGGCAGTCTCTTTCCTACTTTCATGACTCCTGTTTGTTGCGTTGCATGTTTATCACCTTGTGTGACAGTTAATCTGCTGAAACTTATGTGTTTTGTTTTCATCTAAATCCTTAACAAGCTTCCCACGCCACCTAACTGTGTGTGGTGGAGGGTGCTTCTGGTATCACTAATTTATCGCCTTTTCCCTGTTCCACTCGCGAATGGCGCTTGGTTAGAATGACTGTCAGTAAGCCTCTGTATTTCTCAAATTTTATCGTTGTGATCTTTACGCGAGATGTGTGCATCAGGACGTACACTACTGGTCAATAAAATTGCTACACCACGAAGATGATGTACTACAGACGTGAAATTTAACCGACAGGAAGAAGATTCTGTGATATGCAAATAATTAGCTTTTTAGAGCATTCACACAGTGTTGAGGCCGGTGGCGTCACCTACAACGTGCTGACATGAGGAAAGTTTCCAACCGCTTTCTCATACACAAACAGCAGTTGACCGGCGTTGCCTGGTGAAACGTTGTTGTGATGCCTCTTGTAAGGAGGAGATATGCGTACCACCACGTTTCCGACTTTGATAAAGGTCGGATTGTAGCCTATCTCGATTGCGGTTTACCGTATCGTGACACTGCTGCTCGTGTTGGTCGAGATCCAATGACTGTTAGCAAAATATGAAATCGGTGGGTTCAGGATGGTAATACGGAACGCCGTGCTGGATCCCAACGGCCTCGTATCGCTAGCAGTCGAGATGACAGGCATCTTATCCGCATGGCTGTAACGGATCGTGCAGCCACGTCTCGATCTCTGAGTCAACAGATGGGGACGTTTGCAAGACAACAACCATCTGCACGAACAGTTCGATGACGTTTGCAGCAGCATAGAATATCAGCTCGGAGACCATGGCTGCGGTTACCCTTGACGCTGCATCACAGACAGGAGCGCCTGCGATGGTGTACTCAACGACGAACTTGGGTGCACGAATGGCAAAACGTTTTTTCGGATGAATCCAGGTTCTGTTTGCAGCATCATGATGGTCACATCCGTGTTTGGCGACATCACGGTAACGCACATTGGAAGCGTGTATTCGTCATTGCCATACTGACATATCACCCGGCGTGATGGTATAGGATGCCATTGGTTACACGTCTCGGTCACCTCTTGTTCGCATTGACGGCACTTTGAACAGTGGACGTTACGTTTCATATGTGTTACAACCCGTGGCTCTACCCTTCATTCGATCCCTGCGAAACCCTACATATCAGCAGGATAATGCACGACCGCATGTTGCAGGTCCTGTACGGGCCTTTCTGGATACAGAAAATGTTCGACTGCTGCCCTGGCCAGCACATTCTCCAGATCTCTCACCAATTGAAAACGTCTGGTCAATGGTGTCCGAGCAACTGGCTCGTCACAATACGCCAGTCACTACTCTTGATGAACCGTGGTATCGTGTTGAAGCTGCATGGGCAGCTGTACCTGTACACGCCATCCAAGCTCTGTTTGACTCAATACCTAGGCGTATCAAGGCCGTTATTACGGCCAGAGGTTCTGGGTACTGATTTCTCAGGATTTATGCACTCAAATTGCGTGAAAATGTAATCACATGTCAGTTCTAGTAAAATATATTTGTCCAATGAATACCCGTTTATCATCTGCATTTCTTGTTGGTGTAGCAATTTTAATGGCCGACTCTTTCCGGAAAGCATTCTCTCGATATTTTAATAGTAAGCCTCTCTGTAATGCAGAACGCCTCTGTTGTAACGTCCGCCACTGGAGTTAATTGACCATTTCTGTAACGCTCTCACACGGACTAGACGATCCCGTCAGGAAACCTACAGTTCTTCGTTGGATTTTCTCTCTCTCTTCTGTCATTTTATGTGATAAAGATTCCTGACTGAGGAACAATATTAAGAATCGGCCGAACCAGCGCCTTGTAACCCACGTTTCATTAAGATTCTTCCTATGAACCCTCCGTCTGGCACCTGCTTCTCCTACTCTTCGTTTTATGTGGTCACTCCACTATAGAAGTCCGGTGCCAGACACCTACAGTCGTCTGGAGAGAGCAGTGTTGAAGACTTAGTTAAGCATGAGAGCGGCGAGAAAACATCACTGCCGGCCGCGGTGGTCGTGAGGTTCTGGCGCTGCAGTCCGGAACCGCGGGACTGCTACGGTCGCAGGTTCGAATCCTGCCTCGGGCATGGGTGTGTGTGATGTCCTTAGTTAGGTTTAAGTAGTTCTAAGTTCTAGAGGACTTATGACCTAAGATGTTGAGTCCCATAGTGCTCAGAGCCATTTGAACCATTTAGAAAACGTCATTGACAGTATCACATTTATTAGGCAGTGAATATATAATTGTCCTCCAAAACGCCGCGAGACAGCTGGGACAGCGGAGTAGTGCTTTGTCAGCAGTGGAATACCGGGTTGTGCCCGACTTGTAGTGTTGCCAGCAGAGTGGAGCATCGGGTGGTCGCTGTTATGTTACGGGGCGGCTGTCGACCCACGAAATCCGGCGGCCTCCATCTCTACATATCAGTCTCCAAATTTCACTCGTTGACTTCGAAGATTTTTGCTCAGGAGTGCGGACGTAGGTCCACCTGAAGTACTTTCTGGTTCGAAGGGGTGGCTCTCAGCTCCTGTTTGGGAGACAGCAGCATCGGTGCCTGCCACAGGAACAGGATCAGTAGCATCAGTGCCACCTCTCTCGAAGGCGGATGATGGGCAGCGTCCTCGTCAAACAGTTCAAGCCTCCATCAGGCCTGTAGTGTAATTGACTGGCTCTCTGAAAAGCTGAGTGATCGCCAATATGACTTCGGAACGTTGGTCGTGAGAAGGACTACGAGAAACTTTCGTCTTCCTGCTTGAGAAGGACCACGGAGGGCTACGGAAGTATTTATGCTGCTGTCTCCTAAACGTACTGTTTGGTTAGTCAGGTGACCAGCACTCGTTTGGTAAATCCCGTAAAATTTCAGTTTATGTTTCTTCCTGTAGCTTACTGCTTTAGAAACCCTGTTCGGTCTCTTGTCTACTCACCAGTCTGTACCCTTCTTCTATCTTATTGGGTTCTGGTATTTTTCTGGTAATTATTCTTTCTAGTTTCTTAATTTTTCTACTGCACTTCTCCGATGCATTATCAACTTTTTCATGAGTATAATGTTCCTCGTTTGATAACGGTATTGTAATGTCTCGCTTTCAGTTTACATGATAAGCACGATTTATTGTAGATGTTTCCAGCCTTCCACAATGCTGTACTCAGCTTTTGGTTTCTCAGTTCGTCATAACGGTATTGTAATGTCTCGCTTTCAGTTTACATGATAAGCACGATTTATTGTAGATGTTTCCAGCCTTCCACAATGCTGTACTCAGCTTTTGGTTTCTCAGTTCGTCATTACACAATATTATTGTTGTTATTATCACTAGTGGAAGTAGTCGGACACAAGGCATCGGCAGCTTAATATCTTCGAACTTCCGCCATTTCAGATGTAACGAGTCAAAAATTTGTTCAAATGGCTCTAAGCACTATGAGACTTAACATCAATGCCCTAGAACGTAGAACTACTTAAACCTAACTAACCTAAGTACATCACACACATCCACGCCCGAGGCAGGATTCGAACCTGCGACCGTAGCGGTCGCGCGGTTCCAGACTGAAGCGCGTAGAACTGCTCGGCCACATCGTCCGACTGTAACAAGTCGAGCAATCTAACAGTAAGCATAGTACACGCGTTTTAACCTGGTTGATTAAAAGGTGGGCACAGGATGTGGAGCCGGCCGCGGTGGCCGTGCGGTTCTGGCGCTGCAGTCCGGAACCGCGGGGCTGCTACAGTCGCAGGTTCGAATCCTGCCTCGGGCATGGGTGTGTGTGATGTCCTTAGGTTATTTAGGTTTAAGTAGTTCTAAGTTCTAGGGGACTTATGACCTAAGACGTTGAGTCCCATAGTGCTGAGAGCCATTTGAACCATTTGAACAGTATGTGGATGACGCAAATGTCAATATGTGGAAAACAGGTGTTGAAGTAGGATGCTTTGTTGCTGCTGCTGATAGTTAGCTTTCTTTTCAGAGGACCTGTAGGTAGCACTCGCGATACACTGACAATTGCTTCACCAGTCTATAAATAAAGGTTATCAGGAATAAGCAGTACCAATTGCTTCATTGACTCATTAATTCATGATTTAAAAAGACACATACAAAAATTAATTTTTCCTCATTTTGAAAGTATAAGTGTTCAAAGAAAATTCTTTTTCATTCCACAGTTTAGTCAGGTGGTAATATTAATGATTAGAGGTGGAGGGGAGGGTCAGGGTGGGGGTTTCAAGGCAACATGTGGCTGCACTCAGCGGTAATGGCCTTAGAAAGATCGGGAACCAATGGCTCTAGCTAATAACGTGTTGGTATGGGATGCCATTGGTTAAATAACGGGATCACCTCTCGTTCGCGAAGCACCCATTTCCCTGTTGTGTCAAGGCTGGAGACTGTGCTCAAAATTCAACGTCTCTGTGAGATATTTTTTTTAAACAGAGATGACATGACCGCATTTTGCCCGAGCTATTACGGCTTATCTCTATAAGGTGGGTGTCTGAGTGCTATCCTAGCCAACCTACTGTGTAGAACTCTCAGCCACAGAAAACATCTGGTCATTGGTTGTTCAGAGTCCGGCATGCTGTCACTCAGCGGCCACTACTATTGATGAACTATGATGCAGAAATGATGCTGCATTGAGTTATGTACCGGAATCTCTCGTCCAACTGGGATGTCCATCCGGTTAGAAAATGGTTCAAATGGCTCTAAGCTCTATGGGACTGAACATCAGAGGTCATCATTCGCCTAGACTTGGAATTACTTAAACCTAACTAAGCTAAGAACAGCACATACATCCATGCCCGAGCCAGGAATCGAACGTGCGACCGTAGCAGGAACGCTGTTCCGGACTGCAGCGCCTAGAACCGCTCGGTCACAGCGGCCGGCCCCAGCCGGTTATAGCCCCTGCTGATGCCAGAGGGGGCGGCTCTGTATACCATGTTTTGCAGCTTGTATACTTGCCAGATCGTCTAGGAATTTAATCATGTTTTCTTCCCATTATACTTATAATAAGTCACACAGCAACATTTTAATTGATTCAGCCGCAGATTTTTGGTGAAACGTACTGTGACGGAAAGAAATCGCAACACCAGAAAACATTTAACGTAGGGTAATGAAATTTGGGAATACATTCATCTTGAAAACGAATTTAGGTCATTAACGTTGCAAGACCACAGGTTACTGTAAAGGCGAGATAAGCCAGCGAAAATGTTAAATACTGGTACATTAACGAACGGTGTATCCTCCAAAATGTTGAATGCAATCATGTAAACGCGCAAGCATTGTGTTGTACAGATTACGGTTGTCATTTTGTGGGATGGAATTTCATGCCTGCTGCAGTTGGTTGGCCAGCACAGGGGCCGCTAAAGCTGTTTATGGATGACGCTGGAGTTCGATGGTGTCCCATATGCACTCGACTGGAAATAGATTCGGTGATCTAGCAGGCCAAGGCAACATGTTGGCACTCTGTACAGCATATAGGATTACACGGAGCTATAAGGGCGACGTGTATTCAGTTGAAAACACCCCCTGGAACGCTTTTCTCGAATGGCTACAAAACAGGTCGAATCGTCAGATCAGTGTACATACTTGCGGTCGGGATGCATGGGATAGTCACGACTGTGCTCCTGCTGTCATACAAAGTCGCATCCCGAACCATAACTCAAGGTGTAGGTCCAATGTGTCTAGCACGCAGACACGATGCTAGCAGGAACTCAACTCTCATCTTTCTAAACAACATACGGCCATCACTGGCACCGAGGCACAACCAGCTTTCTTCCAAAAACACAACAGACCTCCACTCTGATCTCCAACGAGCTCTCGCTTGACACCACTGAAGTCGCAAACGACTGTAGTGTAGGGTCAGTGGAATGCATGCTACAGGACGTGTGCTCTGTGCTGTCCTTGAAGCAACCGATTTGTAAGAGTTCGTCGTGCCACGGTGGTGCCAACTGCTGCTGTAATGGCTGCTGGAGATGCGGTACGATGAGCCAGAGCCACATGTCTAACACTATGGTCTTCCCTCTCGGTGGTGACAAGTGGCCGTGTGGAGCTCCGTCTTCTTGCTGCCGTACGTTCTGGTGACCACCGCTGCCAGCAGTCATGCACAGTGGCTACATTCCTACCAAGTCTTTGCAATGTTCCAGCATTTCCTAGCCCAGCTGCACGATCTCGTTCAAACTCAGTGAGGTGCTAGTAATGGCCCCTTTACCGGAGTAAGGGCGTTCTTGACTAATATGAACTCACGACGTTCAATCTGAAAGGACGCTCACGTCCACTGTGGCGTGTATCTGAAGGAAACCTAATTTGCATCCTCTTAGTGGCGCCACTGGTTCCACTCGTATGCGATGGCGCGAAATCTGAATAGATTTATTTTGCGTTATTATTCCTGGTGATATAATACTAATTTACTTTTGTTCTTCTGTTTACTGTATTTGCTAGATCCGCGTGTCAGATGTAGTTCACATTATCACAACTGAAGTAAAAATCTTCTGAGTTGCTAGGCCGCACCATATTTCTTCAGACAATTGACGTTCCGACCCATCTGCTGGGATCTTCTACAGGAGGGATCGAAACGTCAGCTTGAGAAAGGTGACTTGGACTAGCAACCCAGAGGATTTTAACTTCAGCGATAAAGGCGACGAAAGCCTACAGGGTATGACAAGTGTTTTTCGTAGCTATACATCTTTCATAGTGGCAAACAATAGGCTGTCCCAGAGCTTCCCAGCGGGTAGGGGCACCCACGCGAAGGAGCATCTACTATAGGTAGCCTATAGCGGTTGTTTCGATAGCCCTTGTAAACAAAGTACTAACAGTCAATCACAGATACACGCAGGAGGAAAATCCGCAATCATGGATCGACTGTTAATATTTAAAAGGTCGGAAAACTTCATGTGCGAATTTTTCAAACACGTCGATTTTCCTCTGTAATCTGAACTGAGCGGTGTGTGCTGCTTGGATACAGCACAATCGGGTGGTGAGATCAACCATGAAACACATCGCTTCATAAAGGCACAAGATGGAATAAATCATTAAATAAAACATTGCAGAATGTTTTAACCTGAGTGTCAGGGTGTCTCCAAACCACTCTGCCTAAGAATATGCATCAATGGTCAGCAAACCCTTCCCGTTAGGTTTGACTGCTGGGAGTGTAGGCAATAAAACCACACAAACGCACTGAAAGTTGCTCAGAATAGACGGGTAAAGCCATCAGAAGGTGGTATTTTTAAAGTCGCAACAAAGGTGCGTGGGTCTCACTGACGGTGTTCGAAAACTGGGAGATCTTATTCGGACTCATATCGCAATGTTGCAGCTCCGCCCCCCTCTCGCCCTTCTCCGTGACCGCAATACATCAGAGTACGAAACAGAAAGGCTGAAAAGCATAAACACGCTTTGTTGCTTCGAATGACTTTCAGACATCGTCGAATGGTTCTGAACGGTCCCTACTGGTGCCAACCAGTATAAAAGAATAAAATTACGGTCACACTACACTTCAGAGTGGTCGTATCAATGAGGTTGCTGCGCTACAGCGTCTTTTGGTTAGGGCTGAATCGTCTGGATTGGGCCGGGTAGGTGGATGGGGGGACAGCAGTGTCGAACGCTGCCAAAAACGTTGTCCTGTTGCTTATCGCAATCCGAACTGTCGTCTTGGACTGCGAAATGTGTGGAAATCAATGACTCAAGAGACAGGATGGTTTGATTGACGCCCTTTATACCATCTAATTAGGGTTTTTCACGTCGATTGTGATAGGCGGTGTGTCTGAAATGTTTTCCTCGGCCATCTATAACAAACCGCGTGATTTCAAAGCAGTGTTCTTACCTCCATCGCAGACGCCTCAAAAGGAGGGATGAAATTTGGGTGAGACCTTCCCATTGTGTGACACGTCCACGGTGGCGTTGGGAGCAACAGTGTTGAAGTTGGTGCAAACGTTATTTCCTTCACCCTACACCTCACATGAACTTCTGAGTTGTGGCCTTTTACTCGCATGTGTCGACGCGTTGCTATTTGAAGCGTCACCGAACCTGACAGCGATGCAACAGGGCGCCACGCTTTTGCACTATTACAGAGGAAAGTTGTAGGTAAAGTGATAGACAGTTACAGGATTTCGAAAACGTTATCCTTTAACTGCGTTGCCGAGTGTAAGTACACTCTGGAAATACGCACTGAAAAATATAAGGAGAAACCAAAAGTAAGTGATCAAGAGGCTTTATTTGAAAACCAGCGTCTGATACATTTACGAAAACATAAATGATTGTTAAAAAATGCATGGCGAGTCTCAGTTGACAGGAATAATAAGACTGAAAAAGTTTTAACTGAAAGTCTTTCTTCAGGCACCCAGTGGAAAACCGTGTTATTTTGTGGATAAAAGGGGTTGTGACGACCTCTCCATCGATTCAAAGGTCCACAATAACAATAAGCAGAATTGTGTGGAAATTTGGTGCCAATGTGACATCATTAGCTCACTTTACACCTCATATGAATTCTTTTCCACCACTGTACAAGAATGGTGCATGCACCTTGGAGTCAATTTTCAAACTTGTGCGAGACAATTAACATGTTTCGAAAAAATTGTCCTTTAATTTTGTTGCGTAGTGTATTTTACCTTAGACTACTATTTTCGGTTTGTTAAGCCCTTATCTAGTATTTAGTTGGAAAAGGTGACATTTCCTATCCCGTGGCTACCAACTATCATACCATAGCGAACAGTTTAACTTACAGGTAAAATGAACGAAAGCACATAATGTGAAGAAGCTCCTATGTAGATATCTGTTGCCCCTTTTTCCAGCTGAACATGGAGTAATGGCTTAAAAACCCTTAACTAGCCATGAAAATTTTAAAAAAATGAGCCCTATACGGTAAAACTTCTGTATCTTTTGCGTTGTATGCTTCTGTTGGCAACAATTCTCCTGAAGAATAAAGGGAAGAGAAAACGTGTTCGTTCGCAATTTTCTATGCTTCGTGAATGACGTTATCCGGTACTTTGTTTTACTGGAGTCAATTTAAGCCGAGCTATTAGCCCCATCACGTCGAAAATTGCGATTTATTACGAAGACGATAAAAAATTTGTAACAACCAAGACTACAAATCTACCTATGGTATTTGGTTCTAACCTAGCCACAATCACGGAAATCGTGACATGTCAGATAAAACAGATATTTGTGACGGCTAAGATTATACTACAGAGCGCTTCTCATTTCTTACTGTATACTACCATTCAGTTATCGATGACCTGCCATTACGAATTAGAAAAAGCAACACACAACAGTTGAGCAGCGTACACCGTCGCGTGTACATTAACCACCTTAGTAGAAAAATGGTGAATTCATTTTAACTCTGTTTTTGGCTGGGTTACGCCTTGAGAATAGATTTTTTTCTTACCCAGACGCGTTTATTATGTCATATTACCACATACTGTGGTTTGCGTTGTTTTTCTTTCACAGTTCGTCATTTTTGCTGCTCTATTTCTTATACTCGCTGTTAAAAAGGGGAATTTTAACATTCACTTATCACAGTGACACACGACCGGCAATAATATTCTGATTTATATCTAGTGCTGAAACATTTTCTGTAGTTTGAGGTTAGTCAGGTCGTCCATTTGTCTCAGGCCGTGTGCAGACATACTTCCACATAGATGCAGAATAGTAGGATCGAAGAGGTTGAGAATTATTAAGTATTTGGAGATTGGTTTCTGTATCATTTGACTTTCATTTTATTGTATCTTCTATTCTCCCATACTAAAGTTGCAAAAAAGTGCGAGATCTGTCTTCGTATGATATTGGATTACTTTTGCGACAAGTAGAAGTTTATACTTACATGGACATGGTGTCTGTTCTTTCGGACATGTCCATTGATGACCTGAAGCCGTCTAGAACGAAATTAGAATTATATATTAATACCTTCAGCTGTCGACGGGCGTTGATATATACCAACGGGGACAGGTGAAAATGTGTGCCCCGACCGGGACTCGAATCCGGGGTCTCCTGCTTACATGGCAGACGCTCTATCCATCTTTTTTTTTTTCCTTTCATTTTGTTGAATATAGTTCGTTGCGTTTGGCCTGGACGGGCGTCACAAGACATCCGTTCAAGTTGATCGTTGATTCCTTTACTCAGTATTTTTTTTTTCTTTTTTTTTTTTTTTTTTTTTTACAGAGGGCGAACATCCCTCTGACCGAACACGCTGAGCTACCCTCCGGCACAGAGCATAGAGCATAGTGATACTGCAGGGACTATCTCGCGCAGGCCTCCCGAGAGACCCACATTCTCAACTTATGTGTCCACATGTGCGTCCATTTAAGTATATAGTTCTGGCAATACCGGCCATGACCTTCTTCTTCTGTGCGGATGCACACATATTGCCCGAACTCTTACGGGACTTGGTAAGAATGTCTTCCACGAGTTGTGAGTGTGTTGGGTAGGGACACTACGAACGAAGTGTGTGGACATATAAGGTGAGAATGTGGGTCTCTCGGGAGGCGCGCGCGGGATTGTCCCTGCAGTCGCTCCATCCTCTGTGCCCTCGGTGGCTCTGATGGCTAGAGCGGCTGCCATGTAAGTAGGAGAGCCTGGGTTCGAATCCCGCTCGAGGCACACATTTTCACCTCCCCCGCTGACATATATCAATTCCCTTCAGCAGTTGAAGGTATTAATACACTCCTGGAAATGGAAAAAAGAACACATTGACACCGGTGTGTCAGACCCACCATACTTGCTCCGGACACTGCGAGAGGGCTGTACAAGCAATGATCACACGCACGGCACAGCGGACACACCAGGAACAGCGGTGTTGGCCGTCGAATGGCGCTAGCTGCGCAGCATTTGTGCACCGCCGCCGTCAGTGTCAGCCAATTTGCCGTGGCATACGGAGCTCCATCGCAGTCTTTAACACTGGTAGCATGCCGCGACAGCGTGGACGTGAACCGTATGTGCAGTTGACGGACTTTGAGCAAGGGCGTATAGTGGGTATGCGGGAGGCCGGGTGGACGTACCGCCGAATTGCTCAACACGTGGGGCGTGAGGTCTCCACAGTACATCGATGTTGTCGCCAGTGGTCGGCGGAAGGTGCACGTGCCCGTCGACATGGGACCGGACCGCAGCGACGCACGGATGCACGCCAAGACCGTAGGATCCTACGCAGTGCCGTAGGGTACCGCACCGCCACTTCCCAGCAAATTAGGGACACTGTTACTCCTGGGGTATCGGCGAGGACCATTCGCAACCGTCTCCATGAAGCTAGGCTACGGTCCCGCACACCGTTAGGCCGTCTTCCGCTCACGCCCCAACATCGTGCAGCCCGCCTCCAGTGGTGTCGCGACAGGCGTGAATGGAGGGACGAATGGAGACGTGTCGTCTTCAGCGATGAGAGTCGCTTCTGCCTTGGTGCCAATGATGGTCGTATGCGTGTTTGGCGCCGTGCGGGTGAGCGCTCACAATCAGGACTGCTTACGACCGAGGCACACAGGGCCAACACCCGGCATCATGGTGTGGGGAGCGATCTCCTACACTGGCCGAACACCTCTGGTGATCGTCGAGGGGACACTGAATAGTGCACGGTACATCCAAACCGTCATCGAACCCATCGTTCTACCATTCCTAGACCGGCAAGGGAACTTGCTGTTCCAACAGGACAATGCACGTCCGCATGTAGCCCGTGCCACATAACGTGCTCTAGAAGGTGTAAGTCAACTACCCTGGCCAGCAAGATCTCCGGATCAGTCCCCCATTGAGCATGTTTGGGACTGGATGAAGCGTCGTCTCACGCGGTCTGCACGTCCAGCACGAACGCTGGTCCAACTGAGGCGCCAGGTGGAAATGGCATGGCAGGCCGTTCCACAGGACTACATCCAGCATCTCTACGATCGTCTCCATGGGAGAATAGCAGCCTGCATTGCTGCGAAAGGTGGATATACACTGTACTAGTGCCGACATTGTCCATACTTTGTTGCCTGTGTCTATGTGCCTGTGGTTCTGTCAGTGTGATCATGTGATGTATCTGACCCCAGGAATGTGTCAATAAAGTTTCCCATTCCTGGGACAATGAATTCACGGTGTTCTTATTTCAATTTCCAGGAGTGTATATTATTATAAAGTAAAAGTTCTGTAAAGAGTAGGCCCTGACGCAGATAGGATCCTAATCACGAAATTGTAATTTCTGCCCATGCTTAAGAGAAATAACGCGTTTTCTGTCAACAACAAGTGTTGCATAGTGATTTACCAGAAGGATCATTCTTTTTATTACATTTTTCTTGACTGTGCCTAAAATGGGGAGCCACCATCTTTTTATAATGTTTTTAGACAAAGTGGTGGTTGAGGCGACAGTATTCTTTTTCTCATGTCTACGTACAGTGAGGCATGGTTAGAGGCAAACGATAAGATGAAGTAAAATACCTTTGAATGCTAGCTAATTTTTCAGGTACTGAGCTGGGTAAGACGATGTATGTTGCTCTGTCACTGGTGTGTTTCATGTGGTAACACTGTGTCAATTAACTATTACGTTTCCCGTACTAGAGATAGTGAAGCACTATTAAATGATTTTTCAGATCGTTAACTACTAAATTCACTCTCGGCTGCCCCATGGCAGATCTCTATAATGGAGAAGCTAACGCATGCCAGTACAACTTGCTGCCTTCACAAAGCCATTCACTTACGTACTCTGTCCTAATTTGCATGAAAGTGTGTGCCATGTGAGGCATCGTCAAAAGATCACGGTGCCACACCGAAGATGACAACGCTCATCGGTATTATACTCGTAGACATGTTTAACAAACTCAAGTGGCAGAGTCTGCAAGAGAGGCACTGTGTATCGCGGTGTAGCTTGCTGTCCAGGTTTTGAGAGTGTGCGTTTCTGCCCTGAACTGCTTGACGCGGAATTAAAAAACCTCACCAGTGCACCACTTAAGAGTGGTTATTTACCCGCTGAGGTAAAAAGTGCGTTAAGACCGCTGCGCAAGGATCTTAGTGATGAACAAGCGCTTCTGAAGATGAAAGTATTCCTGTCCTTCGTTAAGGACGTTACTGACCGTATAGCAAAAACCTTGAGAAATTGGAACATGGCAGTAACC
Organism: Schistocerca gregaria; assembly: GCF_023897955.1. Lineage (NCBI taxonomy): Eukaryota > Metazoa > Arthropoda > Insecta > Orthoptera > Acrididae > Schistocerca > Schistocerca gregaria. The sequence continues at coordinate 244,111,439 of NC_064923.1, forward strand.
TAGAATCCCACCAGCAAGTTAGAGGGTCACCTAAAATTGGCCAAGGATGCTCGCAAACCGCTCGAAAAAGCAAGAATCTGTAGGACTCCATCAGCTGTGAAACTTAGCAAAAAGAACTGTTAAAAAAACGACTAGAAGAGCACCCGGGCAACAGCAAAAGGGGTAGTCACTGACCAAATCTGCTGTTTTGGGACACGCTTTGCAGCCAGGAGACCACGAAAAATACCCCATCAATTTCAGTAGCAAGGAGGAGGGTGTGAAATCGAATGACATCTGGATCCAGCTACTGAAGGTGTACGAGTCTTCAGCCATAGTGTAATAGCAACAACGGACAACGGCAACCGATCATGGGCAATTGTGTCCGGGTATCCAAAGCCACTGGCGTCAACGCCACTTGGCGGGAGCACGCATAAACGGAATTTTGAGAGGTAGCAGAAGCCCCCTCTCATATTTCTATCTGAGTAATTCGATTTTCCTCTCTAGCTGCATGCGGTGAAAAGTTGCTATTCCTTCACACGCGGACTTACCACGCAGCGTCTTTCGTCACCCGGGTGGCCCGGTGACAGGCGAGTTCCGCTGAGCTTGAAAGGGTTAAGCCGACGGGTGTGAGGGAGTCGAGTGGATGCTTTCCAGAAGCCGTCCTCCTAGAAGCGTTCTGGAAAGTAGTGATACGCTGCATAGCGGCCATAACCAGTTCGCGAGACGTTCATAGCAATGCTTGCAGGCACGCGTCAGTGCACTGAAGATTGTGGTATATTGCGTGATGTCGAGGATGAATATGGGCATTACTGTTTTTACAGTGGTGCGCCAGCATCGTTGTCTTGCAAGTCGGGGTGAACCCGTGAGCGTTTTACTCCAATGGTGCTCTAGGCGGTAGAAATGCGAGCATAAAGCCTACCATGTCAATGTGCTGGCTGGGGATTTAACGTGCTGCTCGTCACCTGCTCGTCACTGTCACAGATGAATAACCAAGGAGATTCGTGACACACTGTGTAGCTGGCGTGCGGTGGGCGACTGAATCCTCAACAGGAACCAGTCCTGGCTTGGTCATATTACATTGTCTCTGCAAAGGTGCACTTTGATCGCTTGCAACTCTAAATTTATTGTCTTGTATAGCGATGGCGAACCCAGTCTCTGGAGTTTCAGTGAGGCGTAGTGAGAAGTCGGAGGCCATGTCGTACGGCGCGCACATCACTGTCGTCAATAGCGGAGAGCAGCGAGGCATCTCAGCGTAACAGAAATTATGTAAGAGTGTTGTATAAGGTGAAAAAAAAGGGAGAGAGAGTGTACCATATACTAGGATAAGTTAAACTTTAGGATTTAACAATAACTAGATCTTTAATATTGTGGGGGTTTTCTACCACAAGTGTCCGGCGCGCGCCTGTTGGGATGCTATTTTTCGGGTCACCAAACCACAGACCGAAAATGGAGGGACGATGGGCGAGCGAAATTAGAATAGTTGCATGTTCTTTATAGCACAGTAAAACTTCAACTTGCATAACAACATAATTTATTCAAAAGACATAGAACGTAGATCGTTGACAAATGGTAGTTAATTCTTGAGCATGTCTACTGTCGATCTATATAAGTAATAGTAATATTAGTGAGGGCCCGCACATTTAGTTGTTCATCCATTACATAGCATCAGTTGTCACACAACATGTACAGAACTGAGATCGGTCTCTACACAAATATCAAAATAAATTATTTCCATGTCTAGATTAGATGCACCAAGATTTTGTTATAATGATAGCCATAGATTAATAACTATAAAATTAAAATAAGAGTGTCTGAAATGACAGACCATCAATGTGCCGTTATGTAAATTTATTATGACATAGAAGGTCATGGGAAAAAGTTAGGCATAAGATTTTTGTCAGAATTGTGCAGATTAGGATATCGTGGCTGCAGGGGCCAGCCGGAGCAAAAACAAGAGGTCATCGGCTACCTGCAAGAAGGGGAGCGTCAGCGCGCCACCTGACGAGAAGGGCGCGGCAGCGTCCGGTCCTACAAGCTGTCAGTCACCGGGCCGTATACCTGAGGGATTAGGCGGCAGACAACCCTCGCCGGGCCACAAGCGAAAGTGAGGCTGGCCATTGGCACTGACACGCGACCAGCACGCAACAGCCAGCTGGCTCTCCGGACGCGGCAGCCGTTTGGAGGGATTCCCTGCGGCAGGCCACGTTGTCGTGAGTACACGAAGAAGATCACGTACGGTGTCAGAACTAGCGCCTCATGTGCCTTAGGCCAGAAAGGGATGCGATATACTGACCTGTTTGAGTTTTTACAATTCACTAGCATTGGCCGATCTGCATACACAAAGCAGTATCGTGCCACAAACTCTAGCAAATGAATTGTCTCATTTCTAACTTCTCCTCTTTATTAGAGAGAAGTTGTTGCAATCGTCGCTCCTAGTTCGATCCTGTATGGATGACCTCACACACTTGCGGAGTCACTCCTCGTGCCATCATCCCTCGTCGAACTTCAATATAGGGAAACGTAAAGTACTGTCCAGGGAGGGAAGAGATCTGGACTAATGATGCATCCCAACTAGTAGACCTCAAAGACATTTAATCCACGTGAGGAGAGCCTGTCACTATGTCTTCCTACCGTACTGCCGTGATCATATGCGTGGGTCTTGCTGCAATCTCAACAGCGTACTGCAGATGCACCAGCACACCCTATTGCTGTTGCAAGAACGTAGCAACAACACCCGACATTTAGCCCTATGTGATGTCAGTACTGTGGCCCCATCCCAAAAGCCCCCCTCCGATGCTCAAGACATGGAACCACGTGCATCAATGAATATGACTCAACATACCAACCCCCTCAGAGAAACTAACAAATTTATGAAGTACTTCGAATATTTCTAACAATTTTGATTTAGTGCCTCATTATGCAATATGCAAGCACAACTTGACACCCCATGAACCTTGTCTTTTTTTCTTAAATTTCTTTCTCTAGTGTTGTTTTTGTAATGTATGTTATACCTTGTATGTGTTTGTGAATTTGCACTGTAATTCTTATGTAAGTGATAGAGTAGGGCGCACAAATTATAAATTACTTTATTGTTCTCTACACCATGTTATTTTCTGTATTCTGTATTTTTTGTTGTGTGTATGCAAACGGTGTGCCTGAAGGCCCCATAAACTGAAGCAGATACCACCACTGTCATTGTGAATCGACCATCAGTTCAGGGAACATTTTGTAAAGGCTCTTCTTGCTGCAAGGAGACAGAATGAATCGGAGTTTGTAATTAGATTCTGAAAGCTCACAAAGGGATTGTTAACTTAAATATTATCATGTGTGATTGAGTTGGGGTTAGTTTAAAAATCGAAATTGTTGTAACATCTTGGGGATTTAATTGCGGAGCACTCAAACTCTGATTGTAAAGAATAAATTGCTCCATGTTTGGCTCACATGCACGGGCCATTTTTAGAGCGTGAATGACTGTGTGAATATAGAATGAGATTTTCACTCTGCAGCGGAGTGTGCGCTGATATGAAACTTCCTGGCAGATTAAAACTGTGTGCCCGACCAAGACTCGAACTCGGGACCTTTGCCTTTCGCGGGCAGGTGCTCTACCAACTGAGCTACCGAAGCACGACTCACGCCCGGTACTCACAGCTTTACTTCTGCCAGTATCCGTCTCCTACCTTCCAAACTTTACAGAAGCTCTCCTGCGAACCTTGCAGAACTAGCACTCCTGAAAGAAAGGATACTGCGGAGACATGGCTTAGCCACAGCCTGGGGGATGTTTCCAGAATGAGATTTTCACTCTGCAGCGGAGTGTGCGCTGATATGAAACTTCCTGGCAGATTAAAACTGTGTGCCCGACCGAGACTCGAACTCGGGACCTTTGCCTTTCGCGGGCAGGTGCTCTACCAACTGAGCTACCGAAGCACGACTCACGCCCGGTACTCACAGCTTTACTTCTGCCAGTATCCGTCTCCTACCTTCCAAACTTTACTGAAGCTCTCCTGCGAACCTTGCAGAACTAGCACTCCTGAAAGAAAGGATACTGCGGAGACATGGCTTAGCCACAGCCTGGGGGATGTTTCCAGAATGAGATTTTCACTCTGCAGCGGAGTGTGCGCTGATATGAAACTTCCTGGCAGATTAAAACTGTGTGCCCGACCGAGACTCGAACTCGGGACCTTTGCCTTTCGCGGGCAGGTGCTCTACCAACTGAGCTACCGAAGCACGACTCACGCCCGGTACTCACAGCTTTACTTCTGCCAGTATCCGTCTCCTACCTTCCAAACTTTACTGAAGCTCTCCTGCGAACCTTGCAGAACTAGCACTCCTGAAAGAAAGGATACTGCGGAGACATGGCTTAGCCACAGCCTGGGGGATGTTTCCAGAATGAGATTTTCACTCTGCAGCGGAGTGTGCGCTGCCAGGAAGTTTCATATATCCTAAGGACTTTCCAGCCAGCTGGTTGCCTCCACTGAACAAAAATTACTGTGGCCGTCGTGTCTTGAATGTTTGTGTTCGCCACCGTCGACTTTTTTAATCTCGGTGCGCACTTGCGATTTATTTATAGAATATGCATATCGATTAAATGGAAATACGTAAAATTTACTCTACCCTATCGAGTTTGGGCTCGAATAAAACGTCTTGATACGCAGAATACCATGGTGAGGTCGGAATATGTAAGAAATGAAGGTCAGGAGACCACGCCACCTTACTACATGCACGCACACCTTTCACTATCTAGATCAGGGCTTCCCAACGTGTGGTCCGCGGATCCCGGCTCTAGCTAGGGGGTCCACGGCCACCTTTCACCAAATCGTCTGAAATAATGAGTGAAATTATTGAATAAAAAATGTGAAAATCAAATTCATCACTATTTTTTTCGTGTGAAAAACATGTGTAATTTTACTTCAGGTAGTATTCCCAAGCAGCCTTTGATGTTCGTAAGTGAGAAGGCATACGCAGTTTAGTGCCGGAGAATGCGGCTTCTCTGATCGACTGTTTCGCAACAATACGGGGGTCGTTTGTGCGCCGGCTCACGGCGCTAGATGCGCTGAAACCTATTACGCATGCGCGAAGCGAGCTTTGTCGACCAATCACAGAGCTCGCTGACACGTATGCGGCCTCAGGCGTCATTAAATGTTAAACTTGCTTTGTCAGTGCACTACCAGTTCATTACTTCTAACATGGATCGGTGGCTGAAGTCAGAATTATTGACGAAGGGTGCAGTTTCTCCATCGCTTTCACAACAAGGGAAGTTTCCAGTTGAAATGAATGAGGAGGGAGGACTACCAAAGGAAGAACAATCACAAGAAGCTCCACAGCGAGGTTTATTATGTGAAAACGGTGCAAGTACTCCATTGGTTGCAATATCCTGTGGAAATGGAATAACCAAGAAGGGTAAGTACAAAGCTATTTAGAAATGGGCTTTGTGGAGACAAAGGAGGGTAAAGCTCAGTGTTTCGCGCGCGAGTCCTTCCGAACACTTCAATGGTTCCAGTTAAATTGGGCCGTCATTTTGAAGGTGCTCTCCCCGATTTCCAGGCCAAAGACATCGATTTTTTCAAGAGGAAGAGTGCTGAACTAGCTGCTTCTCAGCATTGCATGAAAACTCATGCAAAAACAATTAATGAAAGTTGATTAAAAGCTTCTTTCTTGGTTAGTTATCGAGTGGCAAAAACAGGCAAAGCTCATACCATTGCAGAAAATCTCATAAAGCTGTGTGTTAATGATACTGTTTCTTGCATGCTAGACGAAAAGGCAGTAAAGCTTGCATCCTCGGTGCCATTATCAAACAATACTGTCAAGAGACGCTCTGTTAATGTGTCAGATGATGTGAAAGACACTCTTGTTTCTCGCATCCAACACAATTCATTTTCTCTGCAGGCAGATGAATCCACTGATGTTGCCGGATTAGCGACTTTATTGGCTTTTGTGCGTTATGAATATTCTGGATGTTTTCAGGTGGACCTCTTATTGTGCCGACCACTACCTGCCAACACAACAGGTGCTGAAATATTCCGTCTATCGGATGATTTTTCAAGGACTAGCGAAGTTTCATGGTCAAATTGCATAGATGTGTGCACAGATGGTGCAAAAGCTATGACGGGTCCTACAGTCGGAGCAATGACGAAAATAAAAGAAAACGCCAAGAATTGCAGCAGTAGTCATTGTGCTCTCCACAGATACGCTTTTGCTACGAAACAAATGCCTGTTTCCCTCAAGAAAGTTTTAGACGAATCCATTCAAATCATCAACTACATAAAGTCAAGGCCATTTAAGTCAAGACTTTTCACGATACTGTGTGAAGATATGGAAAGCCTTCATCGTTCCCTGCTTCTCCACACAGAAGTGAGGTGGCTCTCACGTGGGAATGCACTCTCCCGGTTGTACGAATTAGGATTGGAAGTCTTAGCTTTCAGTTCCCATGGGTTTCGCTGTGAAATTTTAAGTTACTGTGCTCTTGACTGACTAGGGGTCAACCATGTATTTTCAACTGAAGAAGGGGTCGGCCAGCTGAAAAGTTTGGGCAGCTCTGATCTAGACGATCGCCGCACTTACTTTTCAGCTAGGTGAGCACTGCTGGCATGAGGCCACACCGTGTTCACTGCAGGCCCCGTAAGTGTACCAGGAGAGCGGGTGGACGCGTCACCTCCTGGACGTCTGCCGACTGCGGAGGAGCAGTCCCCCCCCCCCCCCCCCCCCGTTCTGGAGCGCCGTAGCGCCATCTGGGCCCGCAGCGCCCCCCAGGGGCATAACTTGAGCGCGCGGCCCTCGCCCGTTTTATTATATTCCCGCTGATGACGCCACTTCGCGCGCCGCCGGAACGGAGCGGCCGTCTTTTACGGCCTTTTTGCCCCTGGGGAGGCGGCAGAGGCTCTCGCAGGATGGCCCAGCGACCGGCGGCCGCGCCGTCGTCGCCGCCTCACGAGGAGACTATTTGCTAATTTCCTGCTCTTATTGTCGTTCCCTGCGAGCGTGACCCGCCTGCGGCCGTCTCAGGATTGTAAAAGGCGCTGGCCCGCCCGCAGAAACCGGGGTAACGAGGCAGTAGTTCCACCGACCATCTTTATTCTTCTCCATCCATTCCTGCATCGTAGCAAGATGAAGCACCTCAGAAATTAGACTGTTGCGGGAATCTCTGTTTACACTTTCTGAGTATTTAAATGACAACAAGGGATATCATTTTTTTCACAGTGTAAAAGAACGAACTTTCCTTCTTCCTTTAAAGCCACCAGTGTATGTTTTCGGTAAATATTGAAAGGGTACAGTACCGCCCGACATTGAAAATAAGTACAACATTCTTCGTTATTCTTGTCACAACAACATATTTTTTGTAATAATAACTCAATTTCACTTAATACACCGAAGCCGGATACCAGTGTAGGAAAGAAGGGCAATTTATTCATTTAATTGATCACATGTGCACTCCCTCAAAATAAATCCCTATAACCAGTTTGGTGAGATCTGTGAAATGAATGAATGTATGGTCATCTGCTAACTGCAGATAGTGAATGGGCAATATATGATCATCTTTGAGACGGTCCTTTGGCCACCTTTGGTGGAACCAAAGAGATGAAATTTACTTGACCTTTGAGCGCCTGTAGTGTGGCTGACCAATCTGGTCACATGGTGCGCCCCCACCTCGAAAGATGTGCGAGCTGACCTGAAGAATGGCCATGTTTCAGCACTCTGACGCTGGATGTTGTGTTGGTAAGACCTGTCTTAGGTGTGCTCCGTAAAGACAGAAGAGTGCAGAGAATGGTATGCATGTGGAATACTAAAGAGTAGTTTTGAATAATAATTTCTCTATTTCAGGAACATTTGTGGGGAGAATTAAATGTCAGGCAGGTAATATTAAGGGGATCGTAGTAATCGTCGGAGGTGACCAACGCTCACAATGAAACCACGTGTAGCAAGAAGTTGAAATACTTCCGAGTGCTTAAGTTAAGCTGAATTACTGGCGTGTGTACTATAAGCTGGAAATATTTAAGAAATGGCGTGTGCAGGACTTGAAATTAGAGACGAGTACTTCCACGTGATGAGTACTGTGTGAGTCTCAATCTTGTTATGAGACAAAGGATAAGGAGAAGTACTCGTCCGTGGTATCAGTTAAGGACTCACGTGTGTGATGAATATGTTCTTAATATTACTTTGCGTGTTATGTGTCCGTGTGACGCTTGATTCAAACTCTAGTACTCTGAGAGAGAAGCAAGGTGAGTCAGCCATCTATCCAGCAACGCCACTTGGCTTACATTGCACAGGAAGACGTGCATATATCCTCCAGAGTTCATAGTAGGAAAGAAAAGAGACGAAGTGGGGCAGTGTCGTGTGAAACTGGGATGAATACTAATTGAAGTGGAAAAGCTGAAAGTGATGTAGTTATAACATTGTGACTATTCCTTGTCTTGTATTCCATGTTGCCAGTGTAATGTATTTCATGTAATTTAAGTATGTGTAGTTTGCATGGGAGAGTAGCAAGACAGGTTCAGAGGCAGTGGGTTATGCATGTTCCTTTTTGTACCGCTCGCTCTGGAGGAAATTTTCGTGATGATGGTGTAAGTAGGCTGTTTAAGTATTTTTATTGGTAACGCCAACACCACCTAGCGCTCTGTATGAAAAATCACTGGCTGTGCCGTGTGCAGTCTGTGGCTGGTTTGCATTGTTGTCTGCCATTGTAGTGTTGGGCAGCGGCAGCTGGATGCTAACAGCGGGTAGCGTTGCGCAGTTGGAGGTGAGCCGCCAGCAGTGGTGGACGTGGGGAGAGAGATGGCGGAGTTTTGAAATTTGTAAGAATTGGTGTCATGAACTGCTATATATATTATGACTAGTGAGGTAAATACATTGTTTGTTCTCTATTAAAATCTTTCATTTGCTAACTATGCCTATCAGTAGTTAGTGCCTTCAGTAGTTTGAATCTTTTATTTAGCTGGCAGTAGTGGCGCTCGCTGTATTGCAGTAGCTTGAGCAACCAAGATTTTTGTGAGGTAAGTGATTTGTGAAACGTATAGGTTAATGATAGTCAGGGCCATTCTTTCGTAGGGATTTTTGGAAGTCAGATTGCGTTGCGCTAAAAATATTGTGTGTCAGTTTAAGCACATTCGTGTATAATTGTTCAAAGAGGACGTTTCACATAGACCAGTCGTGTATACATTTTTCTAAGGGGACGTTTCATATGTCGACCCTTAGCCGAGGATACCTCACTGGAATCTTCTGATTTTTTCCTTGTAGTTTGTGTAATTAGTGTAGCTTTTGTTTATTGCTAGCGCGTAATCATAGAGAGAATTTCCTTTGTAGTTGCAGTCTTTCATTGTTGTACAGCAAAATAGTTGTGGCATGCATGTACTTTTGCACAAAGTATTTCGCAGCAGTGCTTGCAATTAACTTGATATTATTTTCAGTGATATGTTAATGTGTTCTCTTATTTTTGCTTTTCAAATTGTGCTTTTCTGTGTTGTCGTGTGAAAAATTGTGACAATAATGGCTTGTGAAAAACGTAATACTAGGCTCCAAAGTAAACTGAGAAATGACAGTGAAGACGAAAGCAGTGTGTTAGCGCCACCATGTAATGAATTAACTAATGTTCAAAGTAGTAATGGAGCGGGTTGCAAATAATGGTGTAGGCAGTGAAACAATTAGTGAACAGGGAAGCGTTATCGATCGATCGGTCGGCAACAGCTCGCCTCAGGATTCCGAAATGACAGGACACAATCTTGCAAATTCTGTAGATTCAGATTTTGCGTCCTCACCGTTTTCTCAAATAAATCAAGACACATTTTCTGCTTTTCAAAATGCGAATATTGCCGGTTCAAATGCACTGCCGAAAAGCACTGAGGAACATGTTTCAGACACCAGTGCACTGTTATTACAGTTAATGCAACAAATGGGACAAAGGGTACAAAAGTTAGACACAATGGAACAAAATCTTCAAAAGTTAGACACAATGGAACAAAATCAGAGACAAACACAGCAAAAGTTAGACACAATGGAACAAAATCAGAGACAAACACAGCAAAAGTTAGACACAATGGAGCAAAAGCTTCAAAAGTTAGACTCAGTGGAACATATGCTTGAACAAACACGTGAAGATTTAACTACTGAATTACATAAAATCGAATCGAAATGTCAAAAAGTCTGTAATGACGTAAAAACACAAATTTGTGAGCATTTCCAACCTATTTTTTCGAGGCATGAAAATGCATTACAGAATCACGAAGCAGCCATAAAAGAACTGCAAACAATTGTTCATGAAAATCATGAGACCTTGCAAGCTAAAATTGACTCAGTTGCATCTACCGATTCGGTTACGCAACTTGCAAAAACTCAAGAAAACTTAAAGGACACAGTAGATACTCTGAAAATTGGTTCAGAAAGACACTTGGAGGACATTAGTTCATTATCAGAGAAAGTAGTTGAACTTTCGGATCAGCTAAATAATTTATCTACGAAGGTAGATGATAATTTGAATGACACAAAACCGGTAGTCTTTAATGACACAGAAGAGTGCGAACAAATTAGGAAATTCAAACAAAGTCTGAATCAAATTAGTACGCAACACCAAAGAGAAATCCGGGAAGTACAAGATCAGCTGACACAGGTAATACAACAATTACGTATTTCAGAGGACACTCGCGCTCCAATACGGGAAGAGGGACATAGAAATACGGAACAGCCACAAAATAATAACACAGGGCACTTCGGAAATTATGAAAGAAATTGGAAAGTACACCGAATTCTGAGATGGAACCGCCGACACGACGTAACAATGACCGATATGCGACCCGCCGACACGATGATTTTGACTATAAGCTGTTCATTACTACACGTAAATTCAAAACATTTAAGAATTCTGGCAACGACATTCATCCACAAGCGTGGCTCCATCAATTCTCTCATTGTTTTCCTCCCAACTGGTCATTAGAGCACAGATTAGAATTTATGTGTGGCTACTTAGAGAATGAACCAGCTGTAAGAATGCGATCGGTCATTCACGATTGCCACAGTGAAGGAGAATTTTACCATGCCTTCCTCTCAGCATATTGGTCCCAAGCCACACAAGACCGAGTAAAACATGGCATCATGATGATGAAACATTTCGAACAATCTGAATTTTCCAGTCTTGTGAAATATTTTGAAGACATGTTGCACAAGAATCAGTATCTGTCAAACCCATACAGCCCGTCAGAACTCATCCACATTTGCTTAATGAAGTTGCCTGAACATTTACGACATATTATTTTGGCAGGACGTTGCAAAGACGACATTGAAGCTTTTCAGGGACTCTTACAAGAATTAGAAATTGACACTGACAATCGCGGAACGCGAAAACAGGAACACAACAATTACAGGTCACATCCGTCGCAATTCCGCGATGAAAGAAATAATAACTGGACACGACAAGGCTATTCTCACAATACAAATCGTGACCAAAACAGACACCACCCATATGACAACCACTGGCAGAGTAATAGTTACAGAGAAAGATCGCATTTCCGTAGTAATGAACATGGCAGAGACAATCATAGAAACAGACAATATGGCAACCAGAACTATTATTATCACGGGAGACAGAATAACTTCAGATGCAAGGGTCCACCGCGCAGTGATAATTCAGGGAGAAATTCTCCACCACATGACCGACAAACAAGAAATTACAGGAACTACCGACATGACGACAGACGATATAATCATAATGACAGACCGGAATTCCATCAGAACTGGCGAGCTTCAAACAGGGCAGGGCCTTCTCGTCAAGGTGAATTTGTAGAAGTTAGGTCTCCTAATCCCAATAACGGCGCGCGCCAACAAAGAGACAGACAATGACTCGCACCGCGTGCGCCGGCTGGCTCAGAGAAAAATAACATAAACGCCAACCTTGAGAAAAATTCCAGTATTCTTTACCGACGTTTACCGCATGACAATTGCTTTGAAGTTAGAACTCTGCGAACTAGAAAGGGTAAATGATGGCACCACATTTCACATGTAAAACCGTTTATTGAAAGATAATCTGCTTTTTAACTTTGTATTTGCCATAAAACATTTCACTTCACATTTCTAGTATACCTTGTCACACTGAGAAACTTAACATGCAACAATGTTTGAAGTTTACTATCCAGTCTAGAACCTACGGAACATATTTAGACAGTATTTACGAGTGCATTGTTATAGTGAACAGACATCACAGCGTTATTGCGTGTGTACATTCTTGCTTGTTAGTTGCACGATTACGTAACGACTATAATGCTTACATACTTAGAACATATACTGTTAATGAGGTTTTAATGCAACATTTTGGTTTAGTTGAAAATACATTCTTTATTTGAAGTACTTTCTGTGAGATACCAGATGATACAGTGGTTAGTTTATGTGACAGCTACACGATTTTATCACGACGCTACTAATGAGTGACAATTTACAATGTTGCTTTTGCAGTTTATCTGTTTTATATCTGCACAGTTTTTCTGAATTTTTCTGGAAAGTAAAACATGTTTTAGTAGTAACGTTTGTGGTATAGCTACAATGACACAGCCTTTTCTGTAGCACAACAATACGTACAGTACAGTACTTACTTCATCACGGCAATAAGCGTAATAACTAAGATATCTATACGCAAAGCATTTCAATTTCGTTTATCATGATGTAAGTACATTGACTTCTGCAGAACTTAGCATTCGGAGGACAATAACTACGACACTTCCTCAGAGATTGTCTTACAGCAAGACGCACATTTAGCGCTACAGGACACGCATTAAACTATTTATTTTTCAACATATTTGAATTACAAAGAAAGTTTTCCGTGATACATTTCATTCCGTTGCTGTAATCTGTTACACCTGAGGATATGATTACATTAATCCTCAGGGGGGTACACGTCTACTTTGTGTACCATGTGTTTGGCAAGCACAAGGAGCCCTAGCTAATATGGTATTTGCTTATACAACTTTACACATCGGTACCATATTTCTGTAACACATAAATTACACAGCTATCTGGTCATTTAACTGAGAGATAAACATTTTTTTTACTACATCATCAGTGACACATGCTTACGCAATTACACAGTTGGATGATTTAACACCTATGAAATTGTATTTTGTCTGTACTTTGTGAACTGTTCATATTTTTTCGGAACCATTGTGATACTATGAGAGCTTTGAATGACATATTTGGTATGGGATCATGATTTTTAAAGTACGTTTGAGGCAGATGACACTTTTGACATGAGCAGAGAATTTTTTTTTTTAGGTTTTGAAATTATTGGAGGAAGCTACGGAGATTTTGAGAATTTGACTGTGGTGTTATGATGTTATTATTACGATGACGTTGTGAATTATGCTGTTGAGGTATGATTAAGCTGATGCTATATGAGTTATTTGGTTATGCTGTGTATCTGTTATGATGAAATATTGAAGAAGTGTCGACGAATATATATACGTGTAATAAGGTAAGAAATAATGAGTAGTGGTTAGGGACTCTGATTTGTGAAAAAGGATGTTGGAAACCGAGAATCGTACTTTAAGAGTTATGAAATGAGTGTATATGCGTGAATGTATCACTATGCTGGCGAAAATTATTTGGACACTATTCTATTTAAAGGATTTTGTTTCTACATATTTGTAACGCAAATTCTTGACCTGTGAATTTTTTTTTATATGAGACGGCCACTGTAGCGGAAACTTGTGTCGTAAATATTTCGATAAGACAGTTAAGTGACCACCTGCATATAATGCGTCGTGGGCACCCAGCTGCACGACAACCACTTGACAAAAGAAAGCCATTAGTGTGTGCCTGTCAGATGCACAGGTGAAAAAAAAAAAAAGAGGTCATTATCCTCGCTATTGAGATTCCTTTGTAGAAAGCATCGCAAATACTACACGCCCAAACTTGAAAACATATGATTACACTGTGGAGCTCTTAATTTATGATATTTACTAAAATGCCTAATGAAACGACGAGAAACATTTCATGGCTATTGTCCTGCTAGTTGAGAGAAATGCCATGTGGCTTGCTTTATGCATTTATTTACTCATTTTGTTTAATATCTAGTATCTAACTGCACTGAAGCATTGGTTAAAATAAATTTTATGGATGTACTAATATAAATATTTTATGCCTACAGATCCAGTAAATAATAACTTTATGATGTACTTAAAAAAAAAACGAAGTAGCACAAAAAGACATTTCCCTTCACAGAAGTTGCATACAGAATTGTCTTTTCAAGTACATGGTAATATTTTTTTACAATAAATTTTTGTGGTGCACCACTTTAATTGCATAGACATTAAGATGTGAATAGACATTGTCCTTATCTGCATTGTTGTCTTTAGCGTAACATTTTTTCTGATTGAGCTTTGTCATGTTTAGGTATAAGTTATAGCATTTGCTGCGGCTGTTTGCCATTCATAGTGCTACTGAATGTCACTTTGTATTACTAGGTTAAGCCAATTTTATTACTGATTTATTTTTATTGTTTGCTGCGCATTGCCTTATATTAGTTGTAATATTGCTGCCTTTTTTTGCCAATTTCCATTTTTTAACATTGCTGTTTGTGTAAATTGTTTTGTGCTGCTGCATTGCCTCATCCCTTAGTTAAGCATCTGAGCTCAGTAGATTTAAGTTAGCTTAAGAGGGGGTAGCCTATATAAGAGAATGATTTGCGATGGATTGGAAGAAATGCATTGAGAAGTTATACGAAAAAAGTACAGAAATCAGGTATAGATAGGACTTTTTGGAAATAATGAAGAACGAAGGGAGATCTCCGAGAAGTAAAGAAAGTTTTGTTTGCAAAATACTCCAGTAAAACAAACCCTGTCCTTTCCTTGTGTTATCCCACTATGTGTTTGTGTACCCATGTGTATTTATGTTCTTTCTGTCTTTATATGTTCATCTGATAAGACTTATGTTGTAGAATTTTCTAATATTCAGCTACATTCACTATGATGAGGAATACTGTTATCCTCAAATATAACTTGCATTAATAACATGTTATTTACTTTCGTAAACATGTTTACATATAATTTATTCTGTTTTGTTCTAATGCTCATGTGTGAAGTTGATGTTTCAAAAGTTATTCTGATCTTTTATGTATGTACTTATAATTTTTGTAACACTGATGTATTTGCTATTTCGATTCTTTTGTAAAGCCTGTACTACTGCAAATGTTATCTGTATTGTTATGTTCTTTAAAGATGTATTTTGTACCTTTGTTATTGCATTCTTATGTTATAAAATTGTAATTGACACCAGTTCATCAAATTAAGTAACTTGTAAATTACATTTCACTGCACACGTTTCTGTTGGTCATAGTATATGGACAATATGTGAGAAGTAGGGACTGTTAGTGTTTGCACATGTGTTAATAATTCAGCAAGGGACTGGACAAGAGGATTGCTGGTTCAAAGGACATTTCAAACAAATTCTTTGTGATTGGACAAGTGGTGGTTTATGGACTTGCTATATTCTCCGCAAGACTCTTTGAGGGTGATTGTGCACCTGCACATTCGCAACAGATGGCTGTTGGCCATCTCTACAAGGACTGAAGTGGGTCTGCACCTTCGATGGCCCACCAATACCATTATTTCTACATGGACTGCAGTGGGTCTGTACCTCTGGTGGTCCACCAATACCCTAATCTCTAACAGGACTACAGTGGGTGTGCTCTGTGATGACCTACCTACCAATAGTCTTCAACTTCGACTGACTCTGCTGTGGGTTTGCTCTGTTGTGGCCCATTACCTGTCTGCATGTCAAGAGTCAGCACAGTCTTTCCGTTGGAAGGACAACACTACTTCTTCAAGACTGCTTAGAAATCCACTACTTCCAAGTGCAATTTCTTTTATTGCTCAGACTCTGAGAAAAACACTGCAATTTTACTGTGATGAACGATCAGGACTGTCTTTATGGACTGTGAGAAAATTTCAGCTTTTGACCAACATTGTATCAATAAGTGTGTGCATTTGATATCTTTGTTATTGTAATTATGAAAAAAAATTTCAAATCTGTATTGGCCACTACCCAAAACAATTTGTAAAATTTTTTGTGGGGAGCATGGGGGCTATGTAAGTAGGCTGTTCAAGTATTTTTATTGGTAACGCCAACACCACCTAGCGCTCTGTATGAAAAATCACTGGCTGTGCCGTGTGCAGTCTGTGGCTGGTTTGCATTGTTGTCTGCCATTGTAGTGTTGGGCAGCGGCAGCTGGATGCTAACAGCGGGTAGCGTTGCGCAGTTGGAGGTGAGCCGCCAGCAGTGGTGGACGTGGGGAGAGAGATGGCGGAGTTTTGAAATTTGTAAGAATTGGTGTCATGAACTGCTATATATATTATGACTAGTGAGGTAAATACATTGTTTGTTCTCTATTAAAATCTTTCATCTGCTAACTATGCTTATCAGTAGTTAGTGCCTTCAGTAGTTTGAATCTTTTATTTAGCTGGCAGTAGTGGCGCTCGCTGTATTGCAGTAGCTTGAGCAACCAAGATTTTTGTGAGGTAAGTGATTTGTGAAACGTATAGGTTAATGATAGTCAGGGCCATTCTTTCGTAGGGATTTTTGGAAGTCAGATTGCGTTGCGCTAAAAAATATTGTGTGTCAGTTTAAGCACATTCGTGTATAATTGTTCAAAGAGGACGTTTCACATAGACCAGTCGTGTATAAATTTTTCTAAGGGGACGTTTCAGTGGGTGTGAGAGTCGAAGTGTGAGATGTATCAAAAGATCCACAATCCTATCCAGAAAGTGCACTGTAGCGTTAGATAATTACGAGACCATAAGATAGAGAATCGCCAATGGAAAGCCATGCCTACTGGGCGGAGTTTCTCATGTGCAATTGTCGAAGAAAATGTACTGGTGTGTTTAGGTTACAGAATTTATCGGAATAAAAAAGATAGTGAAAAAAAGATCGGTGGCCTTTTCCTTCGAATAGTATGTTGTTATGATATCCAGAATTTATAATGTTTGCGCCATTCATATTCAGTGCGATGACCACGTGTTTATCGAAGCCGTTGGGTAAGAAAGAAAATGTGGTATTGCCAGTGCGTAGTGAACAGTCAGAGTTGTGTAAATTGCTAATAGTCAGATGTGCGTTATCACTTTCAGTTGCATAATATTCAAACAGGAGAATAATTTGTAACTTTATTGTGAGTACTAGAGCTCATGTTACTCGATAAATAGGAATGAATCCACTCGCTTGGCAGACCACTCATCTTCCAGGCCTGACTGCTTGATGCCACAGTATGTGCAAGGCGTGTGGGTGCCTCTCAATATATTCTTACTAGAGTTGTAAAACAGTCAAAGACTAAGGTAACGTTCAATAAGGTTCTTTTTCTAGTAGATTCGGTCAGTTAAGGTTGTACCTGTGTTACATTTGTGTTGGTTGTGTTGCTCACCTATCGGGGATTACCTCATAGCGATTACTTTCTTTACGTTTGTGATCAGTGTCTTGTTAGATCCTCGTGGTGGTGGACCGTCTAGAAACTCATTGAGGATATATAAAGGGTCTGGTAACGTATTCAACACTTTTCTTCTTTATAGTTATACTCCTTTCTTTTACTTAAAAATAAGCAGTTATCATAGCAAAAGTAAAACTGTTAATGTTTAATCAAGGTTTAATTAAAAACTGTATAGCGTAGAGAAACCAGGAAGAAGGATCTATGTCATCCGCTTGAAATATATTTCTTACATTGGAATATTAACAGCGCTTCATTCCATACGACTGATAGGTCAGAAACGCAAGAGATCTAGCATTATAGCCCATTTTAAATGCCGAAAGTTGTAGACTTAGGAGTGCATGTGTTTATGTTCTCTCTTACCAGTACCTTCCAGGTACCGGTCCTAGACTCTAGAACAATAATTTTCAGTTCATAGCTTGGTTGATTTACGTAGAAATGCGTGGAACTCCATCCGTCTGGAGCTCCAACTTGCATAAAAATCATCCGTTTATTGTTCTTCTTAACCATCTGCTACTACATCACGGAACTTTTAAATCTGTTACTATACATCAATAAGGAGTGCTAAGCTCCTCGACATGGGCTCATCGCCGGCCGGAGTGGCCGTTTGGTTCTAGACGCTACAGTCTGGAGCCGGGCGACCGCTACGGTCGCAGGTTCGAATCCTGCCTCGGGCATGGATGTGTGTGATGTCCTTAGGTTAGTTAGGTTTAATTAGTTCTAAGTTCTAGGAGACTGATGACCTCAGAAGTTAAGTTGCATAGTGCTCAGAGCCATTTGAACCAATTTGAACCATGGGCGCATCTCGAGAACTCTTGTGCACTTGGATGGTGAGTGCACGGAAAGCTCCTTTCATTCATGAGACATGGCGTGTAGCGGTCTACTTCTGATCGGTTGCAGATTAATTCGTTAACGGTGCTGTAGCGCGGGTTGGTCAATGACAGTGTGATGAGGGTCTTGCACTGTCTAATTTTACCCTAAGACAGCGAGAATGCTCTGTGACTCTCATACGCACAGAGATAGATCGTAAATTAAGCACTGTGCTCGAGATGTTAGAAATACCTGTATGTAGAGCAACGTCTGGTATACTTTGATGCTTTATGTTTTCAAGAATTAACATTGAACGGACGTATTGTGCAGTCTTCTATCTACATTCGCAATGATACTCGCAAAATAGAGAAGGGGTGATTTAGCTATGATGCTGAAATTGGGGAAATGTGCTGTCACATCATTGGCCAGTGTTGAAATTACTGTAAAACTGTTAAAATTGTTTGCGCTATCAACTGTGATGTTTATTATTACAGTACATTGGTGGTGTCTTTTCCACCCAACAGTGGCGTGCCGTGCTGCTGGTTACCACATAACGATTGACTGACAGTGCTTGTTTGAGTTGGGGAAGGAGCTTTCTGGATGGATAGCACCTTCTGAGGGTTGCTAGCACCGAAACAGTAATTGCATACAGGAGCGCCATATGAAGAATCAGTCGAAAGGGAACACAGAGCCATCATCTTTTCCGTCACTGTGACAGGTGGGTTTAAATGTAGAGCTCGTGAATCATTTTTGGACATCAGTTTGGAAACTCTCCACAACGCAGCCAAATTCTTCTAGTTTCCTTATGTTGTAACTTTCTTTTATTTAAAATCATCCACCATGCGTCACGTGTTATGGTGGCCGCTGTACCAAAATGATTTACATTGTGCGATGTCGAGTTTTCTGTGAGAGGCCGTGGATCAGAGTGTCTTAATGTCAATATAGGACCTGACACAGATCTCGAAGTCATCGGAGAAAAACGAAATTTATGGCAGTGTACAAAGTGTGTTAGAAAATAATGCTTCAGACAACGAGACAGGGCCACAGGGAGCGTCTCTTGCGATTTACAGTGTAGTCTGTGGGATACGGTCATCATCCTACAGTAGAGGTGATGAAACTTAAACTGCCCTCTGCAATGGATCATTACCCGTGTATTTAATAGGATCGTCCGACGCCAGCAGCAGCAGTTTGAGGTGTGCATTCAGTGAGGGATGGCGTGCTCCATTTCGAGTGCTAGGAGGGATGCATGCTGTGCTATTCTGGCAAGCATTGCAAAATCTCTCTCTCTGCTTGCTGGACCACATCACAGCTATGACTCGTCACACGAGAGACGGTGCCTAAGTGAATTGCATAATTGGATGAAATTAGTGGAGCTTCTGTAGTTCTTAATTTTTCTCTGTTGGAGGGGTGTATAGAATAACGACGATAGCATGTTGGGCTGATAGATCTGAATGGACGCGGATCTGCTTCGGACTGTAGTATCTGTATCTAGTTTGGAGACGCACCACAATGCACGCATTTCCACCGAATGGTCAATACGCGGTCCTGTTGCACTACGTCAGATCGTTCTGTTCCTACATGGACTGCAGAAGGTGGTGGATTTGTCTTTATCCGACTTCTGTTCAATTACGGCTTAAACTAGAACGATCACAGGCGCAAAGCTGTAGAAGTGGGAGGAGTTGCAAGGTGTGTAGGGCGGACTAGGACAAGAGTGGAATTTTACTGCAGCAGACATGTTCGAGAAAGGTGACTCGTTTCGAGATATGGGAATGCCAGATATATGAGTACTGGTTGTAATAATTAAAGGAATTCTCAGTAGGAGACAATGCAGGTATGTGATTGAATGGGAGGACTTGATTCCAAATCATAGACATAATTTCTAGCGGATAGTGTAACACTAACGATCTGAAAAGCTGGTCTACATTTCGTACGACCCCAATCAGCAGACTATCTACTAGTGTCTGTGGTCCTTCTCAATCACCCATCACCTATAGCTCAGTGGATGTATCGCAGAACCTCTGGCATGGTGTCAAGACAGAATACGTTACAAATACTACAGAAATAACTAGCGGCGTGAGGGAGTTGTAAATCCTGGTTACTTACCGTATTTCTTAACCAAATCACTTTCAAAATTCAGCAATTTTATCAGGAGGTTGCATCGTGGGTTACATGTAACCGGGCTGTTGGTATGATAATGTAAACGCCTACAATCATATTCTCAGTATTCGTCTGGACAAAAAACCATATTTTTTTGGAGGTAATGCCATCCTCAATTTATGAATCAGTATAGATTTTAATATGGATACTTGTGTGCACCTGTAGTACCAAGACCGCCTGTGATAGTAACATATGGTAGTTGTTCAAAATGGCTCTGAGCCATCAGCTGTGGTCATCAGTCCCCTAGGACTTAGAACTACTTAAACCTAACTAACCTAAGGACATCACACACATCCATGCCCGAGGCAGGATTCGAACCTGCGACCGTAGCTTTCGCACGGTTATGGTAGTTGTTGCGATCGCGTTTTTTAACATATGACACAATTACGGCCCTCTTTATAAGACACAATGCTATCACTCACAAGAAAAACTTATTAGACATGTGCACCCACTGATGATTCTCTCAGTATTAATTTGTATTGTAGCCAATCAGTTACTGATGAAGTATTATACTTAGTAGTAGTAGCAGTAGAGGATGCGTGATAGGTTCACCTTGAGCATCAGGCCTATAAAGTATGTGTTTGTGTTCTCACAAGTGCGTAGGAGGTGACTGTGGAATACTGTGAAAGCAGAGGGAAGAGGATGTCAAGTCATGAGGAAGGTAGTGATATTTTTATTTCCAGAGCCACAGCCGTCAACCACAGCAGGTATTTAGCCCATAGTCGAATGTCGTTCAACTGAGACCACAATCGTAACATTTAATTGTAAGTACAACGATAAAACATGTAAGTGATTGGTTTTCTAGGATGATTATGTGTGGCCTGTGGTGTGAGTGATTCACGTTTCCAGCTAACGACAGGAGCCGTCTGAATGTAAAGGTCTGTTGGAATGCAGGAATGTAGCTGAGTTAACTGTGTCGTCGTCTAGACGACAGAATAGCGAACTAATACTTAGGAAGCAGCAATTGGAGAACATTCAATATCGACGTGTGTTTACGATTGGCCATTATTCCCGTCCAAGTAAATTGTTCAGTTCACTGCTTCTGCACATTTCTCGCCTTTATTTAGTTGAGGGACCATGGTTTGTGGTGTACGCATGTAGTAGGTGAAAGACATGTTTGCTGGTTCTCTACACGTGGGAACATCTTAGTTGACTTCGTAAATTATAGGGATGATTTCGAATCTGTTACATCACCAAGATCGGCATTTGTGAGTGGAGATATCATTTTTCGCCTGTTTGTTTTGTGTTCTTGCGTAAAGGTCTCCGCAGCCAGGATAAGCGCAAAAGTTTTGGGTTTGTATAGAAATAATTTACGGTCTATATCTTCGGAATTATGTTACTAGGGCGACATTGATATGCAGGCTATATTGCTATGTGCTCGATATCGAGAAGTACCGCGAAAATAGTATAATATTATGCTAACCCATGCAAAAATGCATGTGTTCTTGTAATTCCAGAGTTTGGAGATGGGTGTAGAAATGCGAGTAAGCAGGCAGGTCTGGACCAGAAACAGTAACACTTTTGTACTGAGGGGGTTAACAAGCCAGTCTTTGCACAACAGTTCTGAGAGTGACTTTGACCCATTGAGAGCTTTATGATGTAAAAGGAATGATTTTGTATGTTGGAGGATATGAACTGTATACTTACTAAATACAGACAGTACGCGGTGATATATTGCTGGGTTGGAGATCGGTTTCACGCTCTAATATTCAAGCTCCTGTCCTCAGTGAGAGAGCAGTGTAATTGAGTAAGAGTCTTTCCATACTTGACAATATGTTGGCACTTTGTGAGGTTTAGTTGTCGGTGCAATATGGTAATCAGTGTAAAATAGTTTTTTTGCCGCTGAAAGCCACGTGTGTAGCAAGAAAGAAAGAGCAGACGGTGCTTCCCTAGGACTGAGGATAATCGTGACAGAGCCGGTGTGAGTGTAGACATACCATAATTTTTTCAGGTGCTGTAGAGATATAAAAGATAACTGGACTGTTTGTATAAAATGTGTATATGTTGCATTGTAATGTTACTGTGGTTTATGTTGTGTAAAATGTGTGTATACTGCATTGTAAAGTTACTGTGGTTAATGTTGTGTCATGATTAGAGAAGACGACTGTGTGTCCTATGATGAAGGGTGTATAGATTCAGCACATCGATAACTGGGAGGCTATGAGAGAGATATTTTGTGTGGAAAATTATGTGTGTTATGGATACTGAGGTTCGTTCCAGAAGCACAACTGGCAAGAGGAGATATTACCTGTTCAACGATCGGTGTCAGATTGTAGCAGTAATGGTAATATTTTATTGTACTTACACTGGGAAATATGTTCCTGGCTTCCAAAATTCTTGTGGGTCTCATATGTATTTGATGATCTGTAGACAACTTTGTGGATTTAACTGTCAGTGCAATTTAGCAACCTGTGCAAAATAATTTTACTGCTGAAAGTCTCGTCTGCAGAAAACAATGGCAAATGGTGCTCCCACTGGACCCACAGCTATGCATCATCGTGCCAACGACGGTAAACACACGCACAAGCAGTCCTGGGGATGACTTGACGGTTATTTAGATAGAAATGTGAAGTCAGTTTAACATTCGAAGATCATTCACATCCCATCGGCAGTGGAGTGAGAGTGATGGGTCACTCTGGCTTTCATCTGGCGTCTATACGCTCTGCAAATAGATCTTCCCTCCCATCTGCTCGCATCAGCAACAGTGGTTCGGTGAACACATTTTTCGATGGGAATTTCTCAGGTACCAAGTATGAACGAGATGTCGCCGCCTCATTCTTGTGGGCACCTGTGTGAGACTTGGTGGCTGACGGTCGCTTCACTTCACAGGGGCTGTCGGTGCATCTCGATTGCCAACATCCTCCTGTGCGGTATAGTGGGCAGGGGGCAGCGGGTGGTGCCTGGGTGTGTCTCTTGCATTATTTTGCGAGCAAGTCTGTACAGTGTGTTATGTGCTACTTGGACAGTTTACGAGTTGCATTCGTGTCTGCAGAGTGTTATTTAGGAGTAGTTTCCAGGTCTGTGGGCTGTGTGGCACGACCCCAAGCATGTCAGAGCGTGTGTTTTGTAGCAGTGTGATAAATATACTCCATCCCTAAATAGCACACTGTTTCCCGCCATTTCTACCACCATCTTAGATTACATCACAGAACATACAACAGCGCCCTCTGGTGACAGTACTGTGTACTAGACCAGTTGGACTCTGTACCATGTGGTGAACACACTGTTTGCCGCCATCTTGAGTCATTAGTTGATGTCATGGCCACCATCTTGCTTTACATCACAGAACGGACGACAGTGCCCTCTGGTGGTGGTACTGTGTACTAGGTCAGTTGGGCTGTAGACCTTATGGCGAACACACGTATTGCAGTAGTGCCTCTAATTGTTTAAATAAAAACTGTGCATGATTTCGGCATTTGACGATAAGCAAGCATGTTTGCAGAGTCTTTTAGATGGATTATTATTTTGACAATTTACAAGTTGTTTGGCTCTCTAGACATAAATGTATTGCATTATTTATGAGTGGTACACAGGTCTGTAGGCTGTGTGGCATGTCAGAGCATCTGTTCTGTATCACTGTGATAAGTATACTATCGCTCAAAATCCGCCCCTAAATAAACTGTCCGAAGTAAATAGAGTACACTCCTTCCTCTCTCTAGCAGCCCAGTGCAGGCTGGGTCTTTTTCCCCACCAATCCCTAGGAAGAGGAGGTGGTCGGATGATTTAGGTTAGTGGAGGTAGTCGAAGTGACCTTTCTTTCCCGACAGTTTTTTAGGTTAGTAGAGATAGCGCAATTGACCTTTCTTTACCTTCAAAGTTCAAACTTGGTGCCAGTTCCTAGGATGATGTGGCAGTTGGACAACTTAGGTTAGTAGGGGTAATCCGAGTGACCTATCTTCCCACGATTTTCTTAGGTTAGTAGAGATAACCGTGGTGTGATGCATTATCCTGTTGAAATTTGAACTTACCGCCATTTTTCTGGAGAGGGGAGGGAGGTTAGGTTAGTGGAGTTTGCCCAATTGACCTATCTTCCCACCACAATTCAAACTTCCCTCTAATCTGCAATCTTGGATTACGTCACAACCGTCATCTTGGATAGCGGTACTTTGGGCCAGGATCCCCCCTTGCTCCAATACTGGCATATATCTACGCTATTGCCCTCCATCCTCGTCACATTTGGAGGAGTCATCTTACAGGAATGTTGCGAAGCGATGGAGACAACATGGTACCAAGTCACTGTCCAGCTTGCTCACTTCAGATCAGCATTAACTTGGTAGATTAAATGTGCCAAACTTGCTCTCTGGCAGTCTTTGGTGGCATATGGTATGGACGAAGCAACGTGGAGATGACATAAAGTCGACTTTTATTACAGCATCCTATGAGAATGAATATGCCACCTTCAGCAGGTCGTCAGATGCTGATCAATCACACTTCAGCCCTGGTGAGCCTTCAGCAACACAATACCACTATAAGGTCGCGAACTCATGATTAGGTGTTGAGGAACAACCTTTGATGGACCATATCAACTTAGAGCATGAAAAACACTTGAGAGGGCTGGTGCATAACTTGCTTACTGATGATGGCCAGCTTGTAGAGCTGGGATTGCTGGCCTGGCCTATAGAATTTCTGGCGTTATTAGCTCGATCTGTCGTGTGATGTCCCTGGTTTGAGGCCACCAAGATGTTTGCTCGACGTTGTTGACAGGAACAGGGCGTGTTGTGGCGCGGGGAGTAGTAACGGAGAGAGGAGGACGGTGTGAGATGGCGTGAGAGGTCTTCCCTGCGAGTAAGGCGAGCACTTGCTCAGGCGTCTTGAGCATGGAGACTGGCGAATGGGTGCTGGGCATATCTGTAGGCTGATTTGAGTCCGTGGCTGAGTTCGAGTGCCGTCTTCGTGCATAGCCAGCTCTGGGGCATGACACACTGATAAGAGAGTTTCGGCCAGTCTCGCTGTGCTGAATTCAGGGACCCTTTGGAACTGGCAAGCTTCAGCTTCGAGTCGTTAACTTCAGTTAAGTTTTGGATTGTGGGATCTTAACACTTATTTTCATATTGATACCAATAGGTCCGCTGCGATCATTGCGATTTCTTAGCTGATCGGTTTCACCACCAGCTGGTTCCAGGAACTATGGATGTTGTTTGCTTTTCCTGTTATCAGTACCTAACCTAGGTGGTTAGGTTTTAGCGACCTCCTTGCCAAACGTCTTCGAACACGCGATAAGTACCTTTCTTTTGTAATATGGCCGGGTGCCGGTTTCAAGATACCTTGGGGCATCGCAGACGTCATCGCTTTATTAATTACTTTGGCTTAGAAGATGCTTGGATCTCAAAAGGCTATGTAATTCGGTTTGGCAGCCTAGTTTTATTTAGGGCGTTTCGCCGTAGTCGTAGAGGCGGTATCTTGCTGTGACGCTGATATACCGTTTGGTTGGTTATTGTGGCTTTCACGTTACTAACCTTGCTCTGTTAATATTTCTTTTGCCCGTCTATACCAAACGAAAAGGGCCTTTGATGCCGGTCCTCTCGTTGTAACCTTTCTTGGCATTCCTGTTTGGTGTTGTGCTCCTTGCGTATAGGCCATCTGGTGAACCCCTTGTGAGGAGGTATTTCAAACTCTTGGTTATTTAACTGAAGCTGTTATTAAAGAAGGCCTACCTGTTTTCTATTTGGTAATTTTACTTAATTGAAGCTGTTATCATTGAAGGCCTGCCTATTGCCATTTTGTTACATTAAGAGCTGTTTCAGAATTTGGGTTAGCTGAAACTCTTATTAATCAAGGCCTACCTATTTTCATTGCCCTATTATTGAGATCTGATATCACAATATGAGTTGTAATTAGCTGAAATTGTGATTGCCAAAGGCCTACATGTTTCAGAGCTATTTATATCAATAAGATAGCAACAGGAAATGACGCGTGATGGTACATGGGCCATAACCTTTCTTCTTTGTCCCTTTATCCGTAATTGTAGGTTTCAGAGCTGCAACAAGACATTTTAGGAGCCTGCCATGTGCATTACTCACGCCTCTATGCGGCAGAGAGCACACATGCTGTGAAGGCAGCCACTGCTTTTGGATTACTACATTGTACCAGTACAATGTGCATGAAAGGCACAAATTAAGCCAAAAGCATGCGCCCAAAGATGTGAAACACTGTATTAAAACTGCAGCTCTGCGTTGTCCGTCCGTAAAATAGAACTAGAACGCCCGCTCCACGAAAGCTCCCCTCTTCGACTACACCAAAGCCTTGAACCGAATTTTCTCCCCATGGCCCCTGACTGACTCCCTCAAAGCAAATATTTTGAACTGAGCGACATGTGAAACTGCCCGGAGAATCTGCGGGAAGCTGCCCAGAGAAATGCTGCCTGACAGAACGTAGAACTACGATACTTTGGCACGAAAACAGAATACAAGCGCGTGGCACGCTAATGTTCGCATTAAAGGACAGCATGTTAACACCAGACATTTTTCAAAACGTATCCTTGTGCCCTCACTGATCCCAGACGATGCATTCAATTATAAGGCAACAACAAGAGGAAATTCTTTCAGAAAATAAAGAACTGCCATTTTTCGATCTACGCGTTCGGAATGGATCTCAAAAACTAACACATAAAAAGAGATGGAGAAGGGATATTTCTCTTAACACAAAGTTTCGGCATAGAGCATTTGAAGCTGAATCCTCGAATTTACTCAAACACCTTCAATGAGCAGCCTCTCGAAACGAGTTTGTGTGGCTTTATTTGGTGCGGAGGTACTTTTTCTGACAAGCAGATTAGCCCAAAAAACAGGTCGAGACTCGCCCGATCGGACTTTGAAAGCGATACAGAGCTGCCATTGTCGCGCGGTACGGGATAAATAACGAGGGACGAGGACGCAGCGGCGCGAAAGGGAAGACTGTAGCCAAGACGGGCCGACCCCGCGCGGGGTGTGTACTGTGTTAGCTGCGCGGCGGTATGCGGGGATTCCAGACACCTTTGTGGCGCCGATGGAGCGTGCAGGGGCGGGCGGCGGAGCGCCCACATCAAAGGCGCGCTGCGATGCCCGCTGCTGCAGCCGGGCCGCTCTTCAGCCAGTTTCCGGGCGCTGCCGAAGGAGGCAGCCCGTCCCTTCCGGGAAGTGTCTGTGTAGCGCCGGTGGTGCATTGTCGTGTTCGTACTGTCACCGACAACGCCGCCGTTAACTCTAACCTTATGTATTTTTTTGACGCGTCATGTTACGGCATCGATTTTGGGAATATCGGCTTTGCAATGATTTTTTCTTTTTATTTATTTATTTCTTGATGTTACCCACCACGAATCCCATTCCTGTGCCAACCTCTTCATCTCAGATTAGCACTTGCAACCTACTACCACAATTATTTACTGGATGTTCTACAATCTCTGTCTTGCTGTGGTGTGCGTACTGTAAGACCTTCGGTACACACACCATCAGATTATTTGACCTGTCGCTCTAACGAACTAGACGAGTGTCAGCAATATGTCTCATGGTCTTATCGTGGCGTGTTTATCTTCTGCCGTTAGGTCAGACGATAGAAATGCCACTTGCACGCTTAGAGTAGCAGATTTACGGTGACCAACTTTAACAGAACTTGATTAATTTTCACACACATTTATTAAAATAAGAACGAGCATAAAAATTACTTAACTTGGTTTTGGATGCTATTTACAATTGACAGCCTGAAGTTCCTTTGGTATTGGTACATTAATCTTATTCTCACAAATATCTCTGATAGACAAAAGTATCTATACATTTATCTTCATGGCTTTGTACAGGAAAACGTTAATATTATTAGGCGCAGCCTGAAACTTGGCTATAGACTGG
The DNA here is from genome assembly GCF_023897955.1 of Schistocerca gregaria. NCBI lineage: Eukaryota > Metazoa > Arthropoda > Insecta > Orthoptera > Acrididae > Schistocerca > Schistocerca gregaria. Next base: position 244,139,642 of record NC_064923.1, read on the forward strand.
TACAGACAAGTATAGAACTCGTACAGACTAGTGCAGACTGACCAATCATAGGTCTGTACACTTCATATAATACCTAGCGGGTTCCTGTATCACTGCGCGAGTGTGATCCGCGAGGAGAAAAGGTTCTACAGTAGCAGCAATCTCACTGGCTGCTTTACATATTAATACGCGGATTGGCGGAAGAATAATTTGGTCCGTCTCTATGGCAGCGCCATCTCGTAGTGCGGAGACGGACGAGTGCTGCGCCTGCGCTGTTGTACTTAGTGGAACGCGCTCTAGTGGGAAAGTTGTCTACATGCTGACTACGCGGAACTATGTACACAACACTTCCTCTATAGTTCTTGCCCTCTACAGCTCCCTCTAGTACCATGGAAGTCATTCCCTGATGTCTTAACACTTAGCCTATCATCCTGTCCGTTCTCCATGTCAGTGCCTTCCACATATTCCTTTCAACTCCGATTCTGTGCAGAGCCTCCTCATTCCTTACCTTATCGGGCCACATAATTTTCGACATTCGTCTGAGCACCACATCTAAAATGCTTCGATTCATTTCGGTTCCGATTTTCCCGCAGTCCTTGATTCGCTACCATTCAATGCTTTGCTCGAGATGTACATTCTCAGAAATTACTTTCACATATTAATTGATTATTCGTGTTATTGCTGGGAGATTCAGCCCGAAGAGTGCACTGGGGTGTTAAAAGTCATGGGATGACGATTTGCACTTATGCAGATGGCTGTGGTATAGAGAACACAACATATAAAAGGGCACTGCATTGGCGGAGGTATCTCGTGTACTCAAGTGATTCATGTGAAAAGATTTACGACGTAGTTATGGCCACATGACTGGAATTAACAATTTGGAACGCAGAATAGTTATTGGTGCATGATGCATGGGACATTCTACTTCGGAAGTCAATGGGGAATTCAATATTCCGAGATCCTCAGTGTCCAAAGCGTCGAGAATACTAACATCAGCTGTCACCGCGGAGGGTGCAATGGACAACAGTCTTCACTTAATGACCGGGAGCAGCGGCGTTTGCGTGGAGTTGTCAGTGCTAACAAACAAGCAACACTGCTCTAAATAAACGCAGAAATCGATGTGGGATGTACGACGAATGTATCCGTTAGCACAGTGCCTATGGCAGCAATACGACCGACGCGAGTGCCTTTGCTAACTGCACGTTAACGCCAGCAGCGCTTCTCCTGGGCTCGTGATCATGTCGGATGCACCCTAGACGACTGGAAGATCGTGGCCCGGTCACATGAGACCCGTTTCCAGTTGATAAGAGCTGCTGGTGGGGTACGAGTGTGGAGAAGACGACAAGAAACCATGGACCGAAGATGCTATTTTGTCTAAAGCTGACATGGTGAGACCATGGCTGTGTACAATTGATGTAGGTTGATTCTTACAGAGAAGAAGACAGCAATCAGTCACTTAATACAGCAATTTATTTAAGTAAATAGCGCCGTAACCGGTTTCGAACTGACAAGTTCATCATCAGACGGCTGTTCACAAGATTTACAAGATGCAATTTACAATCGAAAACTGACGATTATGTAAAGTGCATCTTGTAAATCTTGTGAACAGCCGTCTGATGATGAACTTGTCCGTTCGAAACCGGTTACGGCGCTATTTACTTAAATAAATACACTACTGGTCATTAAAATTGCTATACCACGAAGATGACTTGATACAGACGCGAAATTTAACCGACAGGAAGAAGCTGCTGTGATATGCAAATGATTAACTTTTCAGAGCATTCACACAAGGTGGCGACATCTACGACGTACTGACATGAGGAAAGTTTCCAAATCATTTCCCATACACAAACAGCAGTTGACCAACGTTGCCTGGCGAAACGTTGTTATGTCTCGTGTAAGGAGGAGAAATGCGTACCAACACGTTTCCGACTTTGTTAAAGGTCGGATTGTAGTCTATCGCGATTGCGTTTTATCGTATCGTGACATTGCAGCTCGCGTTGGTTGATATCCAATGACTGTTACCAGAATATGGAATCTGGTGGGTTCAGGAGGGTAATACGGAACGTCGTGCTGGATCCCAACGGCCTCATATCACTAGCAGTCGAGATGATAGGCATCTTATCTGCATGGCTGTAACGGATCGTGCAGCCACGTCTCGATCCCTGAGTCAACAGATGGGGACGTTTCCAAGAAAACAACCATCTGCACGAACAGTTCGACGACGTTTGCGGCAGCATGGACTATCAGCTTGGAGACCAAGGCTGCGGTTACCCATGACGCTGCATCACAGACAGGTACGCCTGCGATGGTGTACTCAACGACGAACCTGGATGCTCGAATGGCAAAACGTCATTTTTTTCGATGAATCCAGGTTCTGTTTACAGCATCATGATGGTCGCATCCGTGTTTGGCGACATCGCGATGAACGCACATTGTAAGCGTGTATTCGTCATCGCCATACTGGCGTATCACCCGGCGTCATGGTATGTGGTGCCATTGGTTACGCGTCTCGACCACCTCTTGTTCGCATTGACTGCACTTTGAACAGTGGACGTTACATTTCAGATGTGTTACAACTCGTGGCTCTACCCTCCATTCGATCCCTGTGAAACCCTACATGTCAGCAGGATAATATACGACCGCATGTTGCAGGTCCTGTACGGGCCGTTCTGGATACAGAAAATGTTCGACTGCTGCCCTGGCCAGCACATTCTCCAGATCTCTCACCAATTGAAAAGGTCTGGTGAAGGAGTTAATTCAGAGTTCAGTTCGTGCAGAAAATTGTGCACTGGTAAGACTTTCGCAGTTGTGGACGGCTATAGAGGCAGCATGGCTCAGTAGGTCTGCAGGGGCCTTCGAACGACTTGTTGAGTCTATGCCATGTCAATTTGCTGCACTACGCTGGGCAAAAGGAGGAAGTATCCCATAAGTATTGTATTTTGATACATGTCTCCAAGCTATGCTCGAGAAACATCTCTGCATAACTAATGCAAGACGCATCCATTTGAAACAGCGTACTGTATTCATAAATTGGGCCCCAGTTTTTACATACCCGCCCCCTTACTTCCACCCATTATCAAACTGTATATTTTTTTATGTTTCAGGGAGAGCCCTGTCAACCGACCGCCTCCTTTTAGACACCCGCTTATTTCTTTCGTTCATAATTCGGTTCAGTATTTCAGTTCACCATATTAGTTTTTCAATCTACTTAGAGAAATGAATTCATCGTTCTCAAATAATATAGTATCCCTGTAACAAGTAGATTTTCACGAAACACTAAATGCCGGGATTTATACTTGTACGTAAAAACTGATCCTTTGACCACATAAACAAAGTCTGCAAAATTTATTTTCAAGGGTGGAACCAACATTTCATTTATCACCACTTAGAACACATTTGATTTTAACTAAAACTTTAAAAATACTGTTAGAGAAGCAGAAAAGTCATCATCGTCATTGTCCTCAAGTTCTTCCTCTGAAAGATCCTCTTGTGCGACATCAGAATTTTGATAATTGATTACTGAAAAATCGTTGCCTCTTCGTCTATTTCTTGTACTATATCACTGATATCTTCCCCTGTCGACCTACTAACAATATCAACAGACTTAAGTCAAGTAAAAGTGACACGTTCCTGTGAACGCTTTGAGCACTTTTTGTGATGAAATGACGTAACCCACGAGACGTGGCCTAGGAGATCTCAACACACCTCAATAACAAACAAATAAGGCAATAATGCAGCTGCCAATGAAACACTGTAGAGTTGGCTACTTACAGAGGGTATGGAGGATGTAGAAACATTCCAATAGAAGTCACCTAGGAGATCGAAAATTCTCACTGAATCTGATAGACCGTACCTAGTGAGTTAAGGGTTTATCCTCTTATTCGATGTTAACGGTTCACTTTTTCAGGTGTGTTTTCCTTATTACTGCCAGTCTGCATTTTATATTCTCTATTCCGTTATTGATGAAATGTATGATGAGATAAAAGAAATTATTCAGGTAGTGAAGGGAGACGAAAATTTAATAGTCATGGGTGACTGGAATTTGAGAGTAGGAAAAGGGAGAGAAGGAAACATAGTAGGTGAATACGGACTGGGGGAAAGAAATGAAAGAGGAAGCCGCCTGGAAGAAGTCTGCACAGAGCATAACTTAATCATAGCTAACGCTTGGTTCAAGAATCATAAACGAAGGTTGTACACGTGGAAGAATCCTGGAGATACTAGAAGGTATCAGGTAGATTGTATAATGGTAGGGCAGAGATTTAGGAACCAGATATTAAATTGTAAGACATTTCCAGGGGCAGATGTGGACTCTGGCCACAATCTATTGGCTATGAACCGTAGATTAAAACTGAAGAAACTGCAAAAAGGTGGGAATTTAAGGAGATGGGACCTGGACAAACTGATTAAACGAGAGGTTGTACAGAGTTTCAGGGAAAGCATAAGGGAACAGTTGTCACAAATGGGAGAAAGAAATACAGTAGAAGAAGAATGGGTAGTTCTGAGGGATGAAGTAGTGAAGGCAGCAGAGGTAAAAAGACGAGGGCTAATAGAAATCCTTGGATAACAGAAGAGATACTGAATTTAATTGATGAAAGGAGAAAATACAAATATGCAGTAAGTGAAGCAGGCAAAAAGAAATACAAACGTCTCAAAAATGAGATCGACAGGAAGTGCAAAATGGCTAAGCAGGGATGGCTAGAGGATAAATGTAAGGATGTAGAGGCTTATCTCACTAAAGGTAAGATAGATCCCACCCACAGGAAAATTAAAGAGACCTTTGGAGAAAAGAGAAACACTTGTATGAATATCAAGAGCATAGATGGAAACCCAGTTCTAAACAAAGAAGGGAAAGCAGAAAGATGGAAGGAGTATATAGATGGTCTATACAAGGGCGATGTACTTGAGGACAGTATTCTGGAAATGGAAGAGAATGTAGATGAAGACGAAATGGGAAATACAATACTGCGCGAAGAGTTTGACAGAGCACTGAAAGACATGAGTAGAAAGAAGTCCATTACAACTACTGACAGCCTTGGGAGAGCCAGTCTTGACAAAACTCTACCATCTGGTGAGCAAGATGTATGAGATAGGCGAAATACCCTCAGACTTCAAGAAGAATATAATAATTCCAATCCCAAAGAAAGCAGGTGTTGACAGGTGTGAAAATTACCGAACTATCAGTTTAATAAGTCACAGCTACAAAATACTAACACGAATTCTTTACAGGCGAATGGAAAAAACTGGTAGAAGCCGACCTAGGGGAAGATCAGTTTGGATTCCGTAGAAATATTGGAACATGTGAGTCAATACTGACCCTACGACTTATCTTAGAAGCTAGATTAAGGAAGGGCAAACCTACGTTTCTAGCATTTGTAGACTTAGCGAAAGCTTTTGACAATGTTGATTGGAATACTCTCTTTCAAATTCTGAAAGTGGCAGGGGTAAAATATAGGGAACGAATGGCTATTTACAATTTGTACAGAAACCAGATGGCAGTTATAAGAGTCGAGGGGCATGAAAGGCAAGCAGCGGTTGGGAAGGGAGTCAGACAGGGTTGTAGCCTCTCCCCGATGTTATTCAATCTGTATATTGAGCAAGCAGTAAGGGAAACAAAAGAAATATTTGGAGTAGGTATTAAAATCCATGGAGTAGAAATAAAAACTTTGAGGTTCACCGATGAGATTGTAATTCTGTCAGAGACAGCAAAGGACCTGAAAGAGCAGTTGAACGGTATGGATGGTGTCTTGAAGGGAGGATATAAGATGAACACCAGCAAAAGCTAAACGAGGATAATGGAATGTAGTCGAATTAAGTCGGATGATGCTGAGGAAATTAGATTAGGAAATGAGGCACTTAAAGTAGTAAAGGAGTTTTGCTATTTGGGGAGCAAAATAACTGATGATGGTCGAAGTAGAGAGGATATAAAATGTAGATTGGCAATGGCAAGGAAAGCGTTTCTGAAGAAGAGAAATTTGTTAACATCGAGTATAGATTTAAGTGTCAGGAAGTCTTTTCTGAAAGTATTCGTATGGAGTGTAGCCATGTACGGAAGTGAAACATGGACGATAAATAGTTTGGACAAGAAGAGAATAGAAGCTTTCGAAATGTGGTGCTACAGAAGAATGCTGAAATTAGATGGGTAGATCACATAACTAATGAGGAGGTATTGAACAGAATTGGGGAGAAGAGGAGCTTGTGGCACAACTTGACAAGAAGAAGGGACCGGCTGGTATTCCATGTTCTGAGGCATCAAGGGATCACAAATTTAGCATTGGAGGACAGTGTGGACGGTAAAAATCGTAGAGGGAGACGAAGAGATGAATACACTAAGCAGATTCAGAAGGATGTAGGTTGAAGTAAGTACTGGGAGATGAAGAAGCTTGCACAGGATAGAGTAGCATGGAGAGCTGCATCAAACCAGTCTCAGGACTGAAGACCACAACAACAACATTCCGTTATTTATCTGCGCAAATAACATAGATCAACTACTACTTTCGCTGTCTCATTTCCTAATATAATTCCCTCAGCAATGCCTGACTTACTTCAGGTACATTCAGCTATCCTTGTTTTACTGTTATTAATGTTTCTTCTTCTAACCTCTTTTGAAGACCACTTCCATTCCACTACTCTGCCATCCCAAGTTAATTTCAACGCCATAGGTACTTATTTAACAGGAAACAAGCTGTAAATGTAAGAGTCGTAGGACACGGAGAAAGTAACAGATAAGAAGGGAGACTATGTTGTGCCTCTTCCAACGTTATCCAAATGGTTCAAATGGCTCTGAGCGCTATAGGACAACATCTGACGTCATCTAACGTCTAACTAACCTTAGGACATCACTCACAACCATACCGGAGGTAGGATTTGAACCTGCGACAGTAGCAGTCGCGGGTTTCAGGACTGAAGCGCCTAGAACCGCTCGGCCACACAGGCCGGCCCAACGTGCCCCAATCTGTATATGAAGGTGTGTCAAACTATAATATTGGATTAAAAATAAAACAGAGCCATAATGCAGGGTAAATCTTATTACCGATGAAAACCCCTGAAGTGACGTAGATGACACTGACACATGTAATTTAATAGGAGACGCGTGGGGTCCCAACACAAGTATCCCAAAAATTGATGAGAAATGTTGAAGATATGACCGCACCAGGTAACGTACCTCCCGCACGTGCAGCGGCTGAGCTTGGGCGTGAAGGGATGATTGCTCGCAGCAGTCCTTGCATTCGAGCAAACGGTGCAAATTTCTAACACCTTTTGTAAATGTGATATGTTGTAAAAGTTATTTTCTTCGCTGTAGCCAAGTAAAAACTATTCTTATTTTGTGTTTCTATACTTCTGTCCCGTCTTTTTTCGTTTACAGGCGTTATTTAGTAAGGAAAATGTAGTTCTTTTACTGGTAAAAAGCAATTCGGAAGCTTATACTCGGTTTACTTGTGACGCAGTACGGTATGTTTTTGTTGTACTGTTCTTTGCAATAAAAGCAAATGCCGTGTCCGAGCGGAGAAAATCTCCGACCCAGCCGGGAATCGAACCCGGGGTGTTTAGGTATGACAGTCCGTCTCGCTGACCATTCAGCTGCCAGGGGCGGACACTTTGCAATAAACCAGTGGAGTCTGCGAGGCCAGTAAATAAAATAGTGAATCTTACCTCAATGTAAACACATGACTGTTTAACGCAAAAAAAAGCAACTGGACGCAACCTCTAGCCCCCCACGCTCAAATCGCCCGCGTGGGTCCAGACCCACTGCGACGTGAATACTTTGGTTGGGATGGTAAGGTGCGACAGACCGATAGGCTGAACCGCTGAACTTGCGGCGAGATACTTCATCTGGTGACGTCACGTGTTGAACAATTGCCATCCACTTTTGGGATATTTCCCGACAATTGCGACCCCATGTGTCTTACGTTAAATTACTTGTCTCAGCGTCACCTACGTGCTTCGGACGTTTCTAAACGTCAGTAAGAATCACCGTAAAAGTAAATCATATAAGACAAATAGCATTTGAATTACTTACAGCCTCTAAATGGCAATTTACACACATTTCACTACTCGGCAGTTTGCTGTCGAGGGATGCCACCGACAGTTTCCCTATACCGACATCATTAAGACACTGCGCGATTCTAGTGACACCGGCATTCAGTAACGTGTTTGAGCGGCCAGTTGAAAAAAAGTCTTTAGCGTTTTGACAACCTTAGTTGAAGCACTGTCATTTACGAAATTTGGTATAGTATAAATCTTCAGGTGACCTACGCACGCGTTAGAGAAAATTAGTTCACCATGTAGGATACAAGTGATTAACATAACATAAAATTAAGATAACATAAAATACAATGATGTAGAATATAATCTTTTAACTGGTCGTGTGGATCGGCGAATCTGTCACGTGGTTGTTCGTTGAGATGGAGCAGCTATGTTTCCGTCTTTCTTGTTAGTTGAAGACCAGGTACATTTCGTATGTGTGAGACTGGTAGCTTCAGTTCGACGTTCGCATTTGTCGAAAATCGAAACGTTAACGACGCGTCATGTACATGTCAGGATCTCACTTTTAAAGACAAAACCCGTACCATAAGAAGCAAAATCGACAGTCTTCCAAGTTTCGCAGTTTCTGCAGAGCCAGCATATGGACATGTAAGGGCGTATGAAAGCTTATTTAAGACATCACAAAGGCCTATAACATTATACATGCAGACTGTTAGAAAAAAAAGGGCGTATGGAAGGTGTATTTAAGATATCACAAAGCTCTATAACATTAGTCATGCACACTGTTAGAAAAAGGTAACACTGTGTTCAGTGCGTTGTTCGGTAAGCTGGTGGGTTGTAATGTTAGTGATTCAATTGTCACTGTCATCAGCGGTTACATGGCACTCAGGAGACCTGTCTGTGCACCTTATGTTTTGACAGTAACTATATTGAGTTTAGACGTGAACACTGCTTGTAACATACAATCTAGGACACAACGATGCCCATGGACGAGTACATACTCCTGTGAAAAGCTTCAGGCGTTTAAATGGGACCGCGTTGTGTGCCCGCGAAAAGCTGGATGCAAGCATCGACGGATTGCTGCACATGCTGGTATTTCGCTGCTTTCAACAGTGGTCTGTGGAGCATTACGACACTTGTTTACTGGGTTCTGGACTTCCGCGTAGTACACACGAGCTTCAAGATCGATATGCACTAACAACGGTGGCTGACCAAACATCATCTCCGGATAAAATCCGGGCACGTTTGTACTTGCTGGGTTGTCAGGGACTATTGGGGACAGTCTGCTTGCAGTAGGGTTAACATCACCTGTGCCTCTGGCGAGGATATCACTCTGACATTATGACACTAGCGAGCAAGGCTATTCTTGTGCCGTAAAAGAGTTGACTGAAGAGTGGAATGGCTCTGTGTTGTCGTGACTCATGAGAGTAACTTCCGTGTGTATGCGACTGGTGGTCGTGCCGTGTATGCGTAGACCTGGCGAGCTTGAAACGTCCCCTTGGAAAAATTATAAATGACTGTGCTGGTAAGCTCCTACGTTATTTGACACAAAGACAGCTGAGTAAAACTGAACGTACTCAGACAGTTCTCGCCTTACGTATTCTGGTCATCACTAAACTGACACACAATATTTTTTTAGCGCAAGGCGACCTGGCTCTCAATAAACCCTACAAAAGAATGGCCCTGACTTACAATAACCTATACCTTTCATGAATCACTTACCTCACAAAAATCTTCGTTACTCGAATTACTGCGATACAGCGAGCACCAATACTGCCAGCTAAATGAAAGATTTTGATAGAGAAAAATGTATTTACCTTAATAATGTTCAAAAGTCATCATATCTATCCTTACAAATTTCCATTTTCTGATGGAGATCCAGTTCGTCAGCATATAGTATCCTCTCAAAACTCTGGCATATCTCTCTCCACATCCACCACTCCTGGCGGCTCACCTCCCAACGTTATGCGCCGTTCACATCCAACTGCCCAACACTACAATAGCGAATATTCCAACAATGCCAACCAGCCATAGATTGCACACAGCCCAGTCAGTGATTTGCATACAGAGCGCTACGTGGCGTTACCAACATAAAAACCTAAACAGCCTACTTACAAGCTGTCTATTACAGAATGTATTAGCCCACGCCACAGAGATCCTATCCCAGGCTTCATGGTTGGGTTCAAATGGTTCAAATGGCTCTGAGCACTATGGGACTCAACATCTTAGGTCATAAGTCCCCTAGAACTTAGAACTACTTAAACCTAACTAACCTAAGGACATCACACACACCCATGCCCGAGGCAGGATTCGAACCTTCGACCGTAGCAGTCCCGCGGTTCCCGACTGCAGCGCCAGAACCGCACGGCCACAGCGGCCGGCTCATGGTTGGGGAGTCCATCAGTCACAGCTCGAAGTCACGTTTGGCATTTCTGCAAGGGAAAGTAAGCAGTGCCCTCTAAGGGCTGGTATTCACGTGCTACGGCCATTTCTTCGTCAGAAAACTGATATGCTTTTGCAGCAGAACAGTGGAAGACTACGCACACATGATGCGACGCAACGAGCTCTTCGTGGTGTTCAACAGCTGCCCTGCTCAGCAAGATCACCAGGATCATACTCGTTCTCCAAGGCCTGCAAGAACCATTGCCGAATTGCAACAAAAAATGCAAGAAGCTTGGGACAGTCTATCGCAGGATGCCATTCTCCACCTTCGTTTAGATGCGAGAATACATTCCGGCGTTTCCGCCAGAGTAGGGTACAATGTGCATTGGTGCGACTGTTTAGGGGCAATTTACTGTGATATCTGTGTTGCATTTAGTCTGAATTTATTGTCACTGAAACAGATTCCTAACCATTTTTCTAAACTTGTGCGTATTTTTTATTATTGTTTGTTCTGCTAAAGACGTGCGGAACTTTGTAAGGTTGCATCCTACAAACCACAAGGAAATCAGTTCTCAAGAATCAAGTTAAAATGTTCTCTAACAGTTCCTAACAACTGTTCTGAAATGCTTCTGTACGCAACGGACGACTTACCTCGTCTTCCCGCTGCAACTGCGTGATCTGCAACGTGCTAGAAATATTTCCAAAGTAAAACTGCGGTTGATGCAAAGTGCAATGCATTGTCATAGTAATTGCAGCAACCACTGCCAAACAGTATTTCTTTTTGTGTAGAGAGTCTGAATGATCAGAAGCTGTTTGGTCAACTAGTCTTCAACGGTGTAAAAGAAATGAAAGAAATCAATAAAGACTTAAATTTACTATACCCTCAAAATAGATTATTTAAACACTGACATACTTTACACACACCTTAATTATTCCACAATGACTATATTCAATAAACACGTCTCTGGCCACAACTAAGGTACTGTAAGTAGGCTGTTTAGGTTTTTATGTTGGTAACGCCACGCAGCGCTCTACTGTATATGAAAATTACTGACTGTTCTTCTGAAGTCTGTGGCTGGTTGGTATTGTTGGAATAGCAGCTATTGTAGTGTTGGGCAGTTGGCTGTTAATAGCGCGTAGCGTTGCGCAGTTGGAGGTGAGCCGCCAGCAATGGTGGATGTGTTGAGTGAGATGGCGGAGTTTTGAGAGCGGATGATCCGGACGTATATCCATCAGAGAGAGTATATATATAATGACTTTTGAACACTGTTATGGTAGATACATTGTTTTTCTCTATTAAAATCTTTCATTTGCTAAGTATGCCTATCAGTAATTAGTGCCTTCAGTAGTTAGAATCTTTTATTCAGCTGGCAGTATTGGCGCACGCTATATTGCAGTAGTTTGAGTAACGAAGATTTTTGTGAGGTAAGTGATTCATGAAAGGTATAGGTTATTGTTAGTCAGGGCCATTCTTTTGTAGGGATTTTTGAAAGTTATATTGCGTTGCGCTAAAAATATTGTGTGTCAGTTTAAGCACAGTCATTTATAATTTTTCTAAGGGGACGTTTCATAGTACGAATATTACTTTCAGCGTATACTTACACAAATCTGAGAAAATCCTTCCTGTGCGCAAGCAAGCAACACCTACGTGCAACGAAAAAGCAAATTACCAAAGAATTCTCAGTTAATACCAAAGTCTCCTCCGGCACTGCTAGCTCGATCACGGCAGGCTGCCATCCCTCATGTTGCGCGGCTTCTCTCCAACGCAGGCTGCGTCCGACCACTTCCGACTCCTCTCAACTACTATCGCTACTAAAGCGATAATAATATCTCAGACTCGATGTGTATGCACACCAGCAGAATCATTGGTCAACTTTACAAAGAAATGTTAACGTCCAACTTTCAACATATGCTCCTACAGTCAGGAACTACCTGTCGCCCCGATTGACATGAAAAGACCTGGTCCTTAACGATGCTGAATTCTTTTTTCCTGGCAGCGTAGATTCAGGCTCTTAGTATAGAAGATCAACTGTAGTACATTTTTCAAGGGAAAGATGAAGTAGCTTTCGTGTCAAAGAAAACTAAAAATCGAAATCAGTTTCCAAGAAATGGTACTACGAGGGTCGGTCAAAAAGTAATGCCTCCCATTTTTTTTCTACTTAAAAAAATTAAGTTAAGTGAAAAATTTGAATTTGGCGCCATTCCTCAAACCTTCTTCAGCAATCCACTGCAGTAGTAACTTTCTGTGTCAACAGGTGGCAGCATAGCAGAAGTTTGTAAGATGGCCGACATCGATATTCGTTTGAGACAGCGTTGTGTGATTGAATTCTTGAATGCAGAAGGTGAAACGCCCATACGCATTCATGAAAGACTGAAGAAGGTGTATAGTGTTGTGACAGTGGATGTCAGCACTGTTAGACGATGGGTTCGTCGTTGTAAGGAAGCTGAAGGGCAAACACCGTTGACTGACGAAAAGCGGAGCGGCAGGCCGGTGAGTGCAGTGACTCTACACAACATTCAGCAAGTTGATGACATCATTCGTGGTGACCGTCGGGTGACTGCAGATGAAGTGTGTCGCATTATTTCTCTTAGTAAAGGCAGTGTGATCACGATTATTAAACATTTGGGGTACTCAAAAGTTTGTGCACGGTGGGTTCCAAGAATGTTAACCGATCAGAATAAAGAGGCAAGGAACACAATAGCCTCCCAACACTTGCAGCGCTTCCGTTTGGAGGGAGATGAGTTTCTGAAAAAAATTGTGACCGGGGACGAAACATGGGTGCATTTTTTTGAACCCGAATCAAAGAGGCAGTCAATGGAGTGGCGTCACACAAGCTCGCCAGGAAGAAAAAATTCAAAACTGTGCGATCGGCAGGGAAAGTTATGGCAACAGTTTTCTGGGATACAGAGGGTGTGATTCTGGTTGATTTTTTGGAGCAGGGATGCACAATAAATTCTGTTCAATACGTCACAACCCTCAAATAACTTAAAGCACGTCTTCAGCGAGTTCGCCCAACAAAATCAATGGCAGATGTTCTTCTTTTGCATGACAATGCAAGACCACACACCAGTCGTCACACCTCTGACGAGATTGTCAAAATTGGATGGGAAGTTTTGCCTCATCCCCCATACAGCCCTGACCTGGCACCATCAGACTTCCATCTGTTCGGGCCACTAAAAGAAGCTCATTGTGGGATTCATTTTGAAGATGAGGAGGCCGTCAAAACATCCGTGCGTCAATGGCTTAGGAAGCAGAGCTGTGATTTTTACCGTGCTGGGATACATGCCCTTGTTCAAAGATGGACCAAAACTGTAGAGATGGGCGGAGATTACATTGAAAAATGACAAAATGATCCTCAATGTTGTGGTTTTCAACCTATGTAATTGCATTTAAATTTCCTGACAATTAAACGTAGAAAAAAAATAGGAGACATTACTTTTTGACTGACCCTCGTAGTAACTTGCGCAGAAAAAAACGAATACTACCAAAAACAAAGGAAATGAGAAAAATGAAATGGCTCTGAGCGCTATGGGACTTAACTTCTGAGGTCATCAGTTCCCTAGAACTTAGAACTACTTAAACCTAACTAACCTAAGGACATGACACACATCCATGCCCGAGGCAGGATTCGAACCTGCAACCGTAGCAGTCGCGCGGTTCCACACTGTAGCGCCTAGAACCGCTCGGCCACCCCGGCTAGCAAAGGAAAAGAGACAGGGAGCATTATTTCAAGTGAAATATTGCCACACTCAAGCGTTGCCAGCTGCTGAATTATAACATTCACGATCGAAATGAAGTGGCGAGATAAAATCTTGTATCAGGGAAATTTCAATTTGCGTCCTGTCCTTAGCACTTCAGACAAGTGAAATTCCAGACGTGCGGGCGATTTAATTGTAAACGTTTCACTCGTTTCCCGAACCAATCGTTGTACTGTCAGACGAGACGATCGCCCGGACTGACTATTTTCTCCTGTAGCGTTCGTGGCGGCGGCAGCAATCGGACAAGGGACTCCGAAAGAGCCAGAGGAGGACGCTTGAGAAAAAAAAAAAAAACTTTAAAAAGAAGAGGGAACACAATACAATAAGAGGAGCGCGTTGGTGAACAGAAGTCCGCGGCGGGGAGTGTTGTAGGCCAGGCTACCGGTCGCGGGCCAGCAATCAATAAGACAGCGGGTGGGCATTCCGCGCTCGCCGGCTCCCGAGCCGAGGCGCAGACGATAATTACGGCGGCGACGAACTGGCCTGGCGGACGCGGGGGACCTGTTGCTCTGTGGAGTCAGACCCTCTTGTTCCAGATTCCATGCAGCTGTTCGTAGCCCTGCTGCAGGCGGGTACAGACTATCTAGTTAGCACGGAAAGCCATGCATAATAGCAATGGAACAAAATTCTTGATTTTACCCTGTCTAATGTCGCGCTTATTTGTGTTCCGTCTTACAGAAATAATGTTCACTCTCCTTGTGGTAATTTCTTCTTCTGCAGACCGGTCCCCACGTCTTCCCTGTTGGACGCGAATAGCGTTCCTCTACTGGAAAAGCTGTAGTACAACCAATAGCATTATACAAATCCAGCTGTTTTTCAGTATCAGGTTAAATGAGCACGTCATTGAAAGTAGTGTGTGAATGAAAATTTCGATATATTGGCACTTTTTTGATGCTAAACATCGCTAAGCCTGTTCTAATCTTAAGGTGCAGTTTCGCCATTCACATGCAATCAGGCTCCCTCGTGATAGACAGCTTGTGGTAACCAACCAAACCCGTTACCAAAAGCATTAACAAACGAATTGTCTGTGACAGAATGCTCCCTCCAATATTACGCAGTGTGACCTCTACGAATGTTCAGTCTTTCGGGTGCGCCTTTTACAGCACACCACGCGTATTTTCGTTGTTCAAAAGTCTTACATATTAAAGTAGAAATTACACGTGTTAATATTTTTTCACACTAATGTGTCAACTTTGTGGCACAATTTTCACGTCTATTCAGAGCCCCTTAATACGCGTCCGAGTATGATGATGGCTGCGATCAGAACTGAACTTAACACTTCAAAAAGCAGTTACTTAGTCCATAAAATACCTGCGAACATACTGACCTCTCACTGGCCGATATACACCGTAACCAATCCGGAATTAGTATTAAACAGCGTAATCTCACGGCTTATACTTTAGACCAATCACAACTTAACAGTTTTTTATGAACATTTTAGCAAAAGAATACATTTACAAAAACCACAAATATCAAAATATGCCCCTTTACATAACAAAATTATCGTCAAACATACATTGTCTTCTCAATCTCATAAACTGGGTAGTTGTACTTTGCATTTTCCCCTGAGTACGATTCATTCTCTCAGTGCACCGTTCTCATGCGAACTTATACTAAAAAAAATGGCTCTGAGCACTATGGGACTTAACTTCTGAGGTCATCAGTCCCCTACAACTTAGAACTACTTAAACCTTACTAATCTAAGGACACCACACACATCCATGGAGGCAGGATTCGAAACTGCGACAGCGCGGTTCCGGACTGTAGCGCCTAGAACCGGCAGGCGAACTTATACTCAGTTGATAGACGTAACAATATTCATTCCCATTCACATTCACACCATCATCCACACTAATAATTAAACAAATTAGTAATAACTTATGACATTCGCAACAATTTCACTAAATACGGTTTTGTTTCCCAAGTATACAGTTTTAATTCCCTGATAATTTCATAATGCGAAAGATGCTGACACCTTTCGGTCACAGTCTTAACTACACGTAGCTACCTACTGGATCAGAGCGCGTATGCCACGCGATAACTACGACTCATTGTATCTGCTCGATTCCGGCTCTTATATACGCGCGATGCGAGGTGCTGTACCTCACCTGGAACTGTAAACCAAACATAAACTAGCTGCAATACTTTTTAATATTTAGTTCTTAGTGTAAAAGTTTGTAATAGATGGACACTTTGAATTTTTCAATAATTTTCTGTCATTAAATGGGGTCAAGAGAAGTCTACTAATATCAAACTTAGGCGTTAATTCGATGAAGAAATTTCCGAGAATGTATGTTTGGACCACAGCATTGTATGGTATTGAAACATGGACTGTGGGAAAACCGGAACAGGAGCGAATCAAAGCATTTGAGATGTGATGCTACAGACGAATGTTGATAATGATGTGGACTGATAAAAAGGAAAGAGGATGTTCTGTGCAGAATCGGAGAGGAAAGGAATATGTAGAAAACACTGGCAAGGAGAAGGGATATTTTGATTGGACTACTATTAAGACACATGAGGGAATGACTTCCATGGTGGTAGAGGGAGCTGTAAGGGCTAAAAAAGCAGAGGAAGACAGAGACTGGAATACATCCAGCAAATAATTGATTACGTAGGTTGCAAGTGCTACTGTGAGGTGAAGAGGTTGGCACAGGAGAGAAATTCGTGGCGGGCCACATCAAACCAGTTAGAAGACGGCTCTCTTTGTAGTAACAGACGTCTCTAGAGTTGTAAAACCAACGTAGTAAGTAAGCGTAGACTACGGAAATTCTTCTAGTGCTTAAGTCGGTTAAGGTGGTGACTTCGTTACCTGTACGTTGGTTGTGATGCATACTTATCGGGCGTTACCTCACAACGATCGTTTTTCTTACGTTTGAGATCTGTGTCTTACTAAATTCCGCTAAAAATTGGAAGCGGTGAACCATATAGAAACTCAGTGAACATATATAAAGGACTGTGTAACCTACAGAACATATTTGTTCCACATAGTTATCCTCCTGTCTGCTGCTAAATAATAAACAGTACTTATAGCAAAACTGAAATTGTCAAGCATTAATTCAGGTTTTATTCGAAAACTGTTGATTTCTAATATGAAACAGAGAGGTGAGGAAGTAGAAACAATGAAAACGATACAGAGTTATCAGATAACGCTAGAAAACACAGTTTTCTCAACAAAAGGTAAAACAAAAAAACTTCAAAACACATATCAAACATCGTTTCAGTACCTCATCGAACTTATATATGATATGTTCCTGTTACTCATAAGCAACTTTCGGATCTATCAATAATAATAGAAAACTCTTGCCTTTGATCAATAAAAGGAACGTTCTATTGAGTATAAAATAAAAACAAAAGTTACATATATATTTTTAAAATTTGTGCATGTAAACTGTTCTTGCATGAAAAGATATTGCTGTAGTTACATAAATGCGGAGAGGTTACACGATCAACATATTTTTGCCGCTTACAAAATAAAGTTTGCGTTCTACTCATTTATGTCGTTCCCCTACCTACTAATACTTTTGGTAAACCCACTATTTACTACGTAATTTATGTAGTGTGCCAAAACTACCGAACCGGAATTTTGGTTGAGCGCAACTGTACTCATTTCACAAGATTTTCTGCAAACATGACCTTATGTTGACGTCATAAGTAATATCGACAATGGATTCGGCAGGCGCCATATTCATTTTGACAAACTTAGATTTTCGTACTGTAAAATGTGGGAAATTAAGGAGATGGGACCTGGATAAACTGAAAGGACCAGAGGTTGTACAGAGTTTCAGGGAGAGAATAAGGGGACAATTGACAGGAATAGGGGAAAGAAATACCGTAGAAGAAGAATGGGTAGCTCTGAGGGATGAAGTAGTGAAGGCAGCAAAGGATAAAGTAGGTAAAAAGACGAGGGCTAGTAGAAATCCTTGGGTAACAGAAGAAATATTGAATTTAATTGATGAAAGGAGAAAATATAAAAATGCAGTAAATGAAGCAGGCAAAAAGGAATACAAACGTCTCAAAAATGAGATCGACAGGAAGTGCAAAATGGCTAAACAGTTATGGCTAGAGGACAAATGTAAGGATGTAGAAGCTTATCTCACTAGGGGTAAGATAGATACTGCCTACAGGAAAATTAAAGAGACCTTTGGAGAGAAGAGAACCAAGTGTATGAATATCAAGAGCTCAGATGGCAACCCAGTTCTAAGCAAAGAAGGGAAGGCAGAAAGGTGGAAGGAGTATATAGAAGGTTTATACAAGGGTGATGTACTTGAGGACAATATTATGGAAATGGAAGAGGATGTAGATGAAGACGAAATGGGAGATACGATACTGCGTGAAGAGTTTGACAGAGCACTGAGAGACCTGAGTCGGAACAAGGCCCCCGGAGTAGACAACATTCCATTAGAACTACTGACGGCCTTGGGAGAGCCAGTCATGACAAAACTCTACCAGCTGGTGAGCAAGATGTACGAGACAGGCGAAATACCCTCAGACTTCAAGAAGAATATAATAATTCCAATCCCAAAGAAAGCAGGTGCTGACAGATGTGAAAATTACCGAACTATCAGTTTAATAAGTCACAGCTGCAAAATACTAACGCGAATTCTTTACAGACGAATAGAAAAACTGGTAGATGCGGACCTCGGGGAGGATCAGTTTGGATTCCGTCGAAATGTTGGAACACGTGAGGCAATACTGACCTTACGACTTATCTTAGAAGAAAGATTAAGAAAAGGCAAACCTACGTTTCTAGCATTTGTAGACTTAGAGAAAGCTTTTGACAATGTTGACTGGAATACTCTTTTTCAAATTCTAAAGGTGGCAGGGGTAAAATACAGGGAGCGAAAGGCTATTTACAATTTGTACAGAAACCAGACGGCAGTCATAAAAGTCGAGGGGCATGAAAGGGAAGCAGTGGTTGGGAAAGGAGTGAGACAGGGTTGTAGCCTCTCCCCGATGTTATTCAATCTGTATATTCAGCAAGCAGTAAAGGAAACAAAAGAAAAATTTGGAGTAGGTATTAAAATTCATGGAGATGAAGTAAAAACTTTGAGGTTCGCCGATGACATTGTAATTCTGTCAGAGACGGCAAAGGACTTGGAAGAGCAGTTGAACGGAATGGACAGTGTCTTGAAAGGAGGATATGAGATGAACATCAACAAAAGCAAAACGAGGATAATGGAATGTAGTCAAATTAAATCGGGTGATGCTGAGGGAATTAGATTAGGAAATGAGACACTTCAAGTAGTAAAGGAGTTTTGCTATTTAGGAAGTAAAATAACTGATGATGGTCGAAGTAGAGAGGATATAAAATGTAGACTGGCAATGGCAAGGAAAGCGTTTCTGAAAAAGAGAAATTTGTTAACATCGAATATAGATTTATGTATCAGGAAGTCGTTTCAGAAAGTATTTGTTTCGAGTGTAGCCATGTATGGAAGTGAAACATGGACAATAACTAGTTTGGACAAGAAGAGAATAGAAGCTTTCGAAATGTGGTGCTACAGAAGAATACTGAAGATAAGGTGGATAGATAACGTAACTAATGAGGAGGTATTGAATAGGATTGGGGAGAAGAGAAGTTTGTGGCACAACTTGACTAGAAGAAGGGATCGGTTGGTAGGACATGTTTTGAGGCATCAAGGGATCACAAATTTAGCGTTAGAGGGCAGCGTGGTGGGTACAAATCGTAGAGGGAGACCGAGAGATGAATACACTAAGCAGATTCAGAAGGATGTAGGTTGCAGTAGGTACTGGGAGATGAAGAAGCTTGCACAGGATAGAGTAGCATGGAGAGCTGCATCAAACCAGTCTCAGGACTGAAGACAACAACAACAACAAAAACTGTAACTTGCAGTATTCCTTTTCAAGACAATGGCGCATTGGAAATTTAACACAAATACCGCCACTATATGCCGAATCAACGACGTAAACCTTAAACGGATACGATGATAAGCAAGACAAGATGCTACTATCGCACCGCCAAGCGTTAGCGTAATGGGTAATGTGTGCTCATGGGTTCAAACGATGTAGGATGTAAGTTCGCATCCTACTTCATACTAATTCTTTTTCGCCTTAGAGTTATTGACACATTCTGGGACTTTCTTATGAATGTAGTGCAAGTATGTTCTGAAATATTCGATGTTATTTACGTTTCCGTGTGATTACAGGACGGAAGATGAGATACGTATTCGGCGATTTCTGGGTGTGTGGTTAGGTATGAATCTAAGAGCACAGCTTTTTCAGCTGCGACTCAACGAACAGCAGCAAAAATCCTGTTATCCTTGTCACAAAAATTCCACTGTTTGTTTCCGAATATGTGGCGATTTCCGAGTTGGGTTAAGCAGAAACGTGAGGACAACTTTAATTGCTGCAACTGAAACGAGCTGCAATGAAGTTCATATCCTCCGTTTTCATAAATATTTCGCTGTTTATGTCCCAATATGCGGCAATTTCCGAGTGTGTGGTTAAGCAGGAACCTAAGACGACAGCTTTAATTGCTGTGAATAGAACGGGGAGCAATAAAATTAATATTTTGATTGTTACGAAGTCGATAGCAATTCATGAGGTTTCCGATACTCCCTGCGACGTTAAAATGACGTCAGATCAAGATCTTGTGAGATAAGTGTTAATCGTCCGTTTGAGGTGTTCCGGAGGAAGCAACTTGCTGGCGCATTCAGCCAATCAGCACGCTGACATTTAAATGTGCACGCTACTCAACGGCTTTTGAAACACACTTACTCCAAGAGGCTTGTCAAAGACGGTCGGAGATCATATGCGGCTCGGAGTGTTTACAGTTGATGACGATAATGTTTCATTTATTCGAAGGAGTTGCTCGCAGGCAAGGTTTTGCAGTCAGTTCAGCCGTGTGGTGCGTGTTTGCTGTATCGGATTTCCATTAATTTCGCATACGACGCTTTCACTGTGTTAACAAGTTACACACTGACTGCTGACTGTAACATACAAACCGTAAACGAGAGAGATGTGGTTGGAGGTGTGCAAATTCGTCACATCTCGCAAATTTTCCCTAGAAACACCTACCGGGAGTCTTCTGAAAAGACCCAAACTTGCCTAAACATAGGTGGCCTCGATGATGTTTTAGCGCTGTTAACTCGTTAGGAGCGTAGACGCTAATCCGCATTAAAAAAAAATTGGTTCAGATGGCTCTGAGCACTTTTGGCCTCAACATCTGAGGTCATCAGTCCCCGAGAACTTAGAAATACTTAAACCTAACTAACCTTAGGACATCACACACATCTATGCCCGAGGCAGGATTCGAGCCTACGAGCGTAGCGGTCAGCGCGTTTCCAGACAGAAGCGCATAGAACCGCATTAAAAAGCATGTAATCTCTTTTAAGAACTGCTGTGTTTCGTTACGGTCTACAAGTCTTGCCACAACAAGATTACAGTCACATGCGTCACTTGTTTGTCGTTTATCCCAATTATGCCTAACCACACTATGTAGTAAAGTGATCGTCCTAAGCCACACGTTTAGTGAAAACTTATTCTGAGCGGCGTCGATAAGCTCTGACCGAAGCATTCCCGTCGGATTACGTCACGTTTAAAAACGTGATTTTTCATAACAGTTGACTATTGCCAACACAATCTCTCCCGTTTACAGTATCGTTTGCCCCGATATTCACATTAATGAACAGTTGATACTATTTTACAACAACTGCCCTCTTCTACACTGTGGCTAGCCACAAACTATCGGTCTCTGTGGCTGCCTCCACCAGACTCTTAGTCAACAATATTTTCCATGGCCATTAACACAATCGGCGAAAGCCACCACCACTACGACTGTCCACGGTGGCCCCCGCTACCAAACTGACTCTGACAGCGAAAGAAACCGGAGTTCCTGCAGACACAAGTGAGCTCCTGTCGGCTAATCACCACAGAGGAAATTTTCGTGCTATGTACAAATATATTACAGCCGTTCTTAGCCAAAAGCAAGCGAGGACATTGTTCCCAGGTGGATTAAAGCGTGTCATGTCAGTAAAACGTCACGCTAGAACTGTCATTTGTCGTTTTGCCCAGACCGTAGGTATTATGACATGTTTCACCATATCACGAATATTCAAATACACTCCTGGAAATTGAAATAAGAACACCGGGAATTCATTGTCCCAGGAAGGGGAAACTTTATTGACACATTCCTGGGGTCAGATACATCACATGATCACACTGACAGAACCACAGGCACATAGACACAGGCAACAGAGCATGCACAATGTCGGCATTAGTACAGTGTATATCCCCCTTTCGCAGCAATGCAGGCTGCTATTCTCCCATGGAGACGATTGTAGAGATGCTGGATGTAGTCCTGTGGAACGGCTTGCCATGCCATGTCCTCCTGGCGCCTCAGTTAGACCAGCGTTCGTGCTGGACGTGCAGACCGCGTGAGACGACGCTTCATCCAGTCCCAAACATGCTCAATGGGGGACAGATCCGGAGATCTTGCTGGCCAGGGTAGTTGACTTACACCTTCTAGAGCACGTTGGGTGGCACGGGATACATGCGGACGTGCATTGTCCTGTTGGAACAGCAAGTTCCCTTGCCGGTCTAGGAATGGTAGAACGATGGGTTCGATGACGGTTTGGATGTACCGTGCACTATTCAGTGTCCCCTCGACGATCACCAGAGGTATACGGCCAGTGTAGGAGATCGCTCCCCACACCATGAAGCCGGGTGTTGGCCCTGTGTGCCTCGGTCGTATGCAGTCCTGATTGTGGCGCTCACCTGCATGGCGCCAAACACGCATACGACCATCATTGGCACCAAGGCAGAAGCGACTCTCATCGCTGAAGACGACACGTCTCCATTCGTCCCTCCATTCACTCCTGTCGCGACACCACTGGAGGCGGGCTGCACGATGTTGGGGCGTGAGCGGAAGACGGCCTAACGGTGTGCGGGACCGTAGCCCATCTTCATGGAGACGGTTGCGAATGGTCCTCGCCGATACCCCAGGAGCAACAGTGTCCCTAATTTGCTGGGAAGTGGCGGTGCGGTCCCCTACGGCACTGCGTAGGATCCTACGGTCTTGGCGTGCATCCGTGCGTCGCTGCGGTCCGGTCCCAGGTCGACGGGCACGTGCACCTTCCGCCGACCACTGGCGACAACATCGATGTACTGTGGAGACCTCACGCCCCACGTGTTGAGCAATTCGGCGGTACGTCCACCCGGCCTCCCGCATGCCCACTATACGCCCTCGCACAAAGTCCGTCAACTGCACATACGGCTCACTTCCACGCTGTCGCGGCATGCTACCAGTGTTAAAGACTGCGATGGAGCTCCGTATGCCACGCAAACTGGCTGACACTGACGGCGGCGGTGCACAAATGCTGCGCAGCTAGCGCCATTCGACGGCCAACACCGCGGTTCCTGGTGTGTCCGCTGTGCCGTGCGTGTGATCATTGCTTGTACAGCCCTCTCGCAGTGTCCGGAGCAAGTATGGTGAGTCTGACACACCGGTGTCAATGTGTTCTTTTTTCCATTTCCAGGAGTGTAGTTTAAATGGCTCTGAGCACTATGCGACTTAACTTCTGAGGTCATCAGTCGCCTAGAACTTAGAACTAATTAAACCTAACTAACCTAAGGACATCACACACATCCATGCCCCTAGGCAGGATTCGAACCTGCGACTGTAGCAATCGCTCGGCTCCAGACTGTAGCGCCTAGAACCGCACGGCCACTCCGGCCGGATCACGAATATTCGACACCCATTTGAACATAAGAGTTATATGTGTATTAAACGTGCCTTAAATTGCGAAGCTGAACTTATATTCAGGCATGGTGTTTGAAAGTTCTGAGTCTTTGTGCTTGCAGTAATCTTGGACCTGATTGCAGCAGATCGTGTTTTGGACATTCACAGCGAAGCGCTATAATTTTAATTCCATCACTGCCCTCTGCAGTCTGGGCCATTCTATGCTTTTATTGAGGTCGTGTAGACATATTTGCGTCTTTGCTACTGATTGATCTTCTGATTTACACTGCACTGGATGTAGATGTAGATGTAGACTTAATACATTACTGAAGTTAAGCCAAGGCGCATGCCTGGAACGATGTGTCGATTAAAAACTCGCTATTGTTGAATTTATGAAGCAAAAAGGAGGGCAGGAACGAAAATCAGAACATCCGGAATGGAGTGCAGACTTCGCATTTTAAGTGGCCACAATGCCCACGGTAAGACATTGTAACCTTACTTGTTTCTGATTTGACGGGCACGCATTTAAAAAGAAAATCGTGTTGCAGAAGAGACACATTCTGACAGTCCAGTTCTCCAAGCTGACGTGGCGTTAAAGGAAACACAAGGTTTGAAGAACACTTCGTGGCCTTGAATGAATTATAAGGATAGTTTTACGGAAGGTTTTGCGGGCGATGTCAGTCTTGCACCTGTTTTCGAGCTGACTTGGAGACCATTTGCCGTTTCAGTTGAAAAGATCCCTGTGCACGTACAGATGTAACTGATTGACTGGCAAGGTAGTTCCAGTTTTAAATCAGAAACTTTTTTCTACGTTAAAAATGTCGAGCACGTCCCCATTACTTTCTTCAGGTAGAGTTTTCATGTCTCCAGAGGTTGCTAAATTGCTACAAAATTTCGATCGACTATTTTTCTATTATGAAACGAAATAAGTCAACTTAATATTGGCTTGGCAACTTGAGTGTGAAAGTCTGTCAAATTATCTGCGTCTCTACGTATACCGATAGTTTGTATCAGGTAAAGATTATGTCTTCAGAGCGCCGAAAATAATTACATGATGCTGGAAGTATTCTTGAGAAATGTGAAATACGAAGCCAAGTCGTATGCAGTGCCAATGCGCTGCCATTTAAATACGGCCTGTTCGTAGTTTTTCCCTTTTCTCCCTCCTCGCGGTAAGAGACCGTACCGTTGTGGTAAGGGACATGTGCTGCGAGGCAGAGCACTTTGGCCCTCTTGCCCGGGCACAGCCCACGAGCTGGAATCTTGACCGTCCCTGTTCTTTACAGTACATGTGTTCATGTTCCGCAAAACTAGCTTGTGGAGAGAGTTGTACCGCAGTGATCAGCCTAACGTAATAGTTCATGCCTACTCCATTCTTTCGACCATTCATCAACCAAATAACCTAGAGGAATCTTATCAGAAGTTAGTTATCTTCGTGTCTCAATGTTGTGCAGTGAACACACAGTGTGTCGTGGTGCGATCTGTTGTATAAATAATTCAAAATCAAGATCGCTTAAACTGCCCTCTGCCGACCATTGTTAGTCGAGCTGCGTTCATACGTCAAATAGTTCTATCTTGTGACTCCGGTTTCATGTATCTGATGGAATAGAATGACCATGAGAGCAGTTGTTTTTTTAATTTTTATTTCTGCAGCAGTGATTTCATATCAGCCGGTCTGCCTCATTTATCGTTATATCCAAGTGATTTATGCATGTTACGCTACATTCAGGTATGTGGTGCTGTACCAATAGTAATGTATATAGTGTAACTCATGTAAGCCCTCCCTCAAACTTGTCATGTTATATCTTCACAGATCCGATGATGGCACCTTCTAGTAAACAGTGTTTAAGCATTCTTGGCTCCTGAATTATTTATTTTCAATATTGTGATTACAGTGAGAGGGGGCCGATCCGTATTGCAGAGTGATATGCTATAGGTTGATCGTTATTATACTTACTAATTCAGATATGATCTCTGAACAATTTTTACATTCATAGATGTTTAATTATACTGCTATGTGTTCACTGCACAACATTGAGACACGAAGATAACTAACTTCTGATAACATTCCTCCAGGTTATTTGGTTGATGAATGGCCGAAAGAATTGAATAGGCATGAACTATTACGTTAGGCTGATCACTGCGGTACAACTCTCTCCACAAGCTATGTAAGGTGTCAGGCAAATCCAACACCTTCCATGAAAACCCTGACATAATACGCAAATCTGGTAGTATGTCACATAGCTCCGAATAAATCGTGACATTAAATTAACCAAAGTAATACGAGTAACGACTGAGCAAATGGAATACCACAGACTAACACAAGAATGCCTAAATGCATGTCGTACCTTCCCACCGTGAGGCAGACGCAGTTCCGAGGGGAGAAACGAGGACAGAAGCCGAGAGCAGAACCGTGTTAAGCTAGAAGGCCCTACGATAACGGACGGAGTGGACACCCACGTCTCTAGCCTACCGCTAAGTCTACCTCCCCCACGTTTTAGCGTGAGGCTTTTTCACGTCTCAGGTATGTCAAGGACCACCCCCCCCCCCCCAGCCCATGTTAAAAGCTAGAGCCCTCCAGAAAAACAGTATAGATCTTACCATAACACAAAAAGGGCCACTACCACCCGCAAGTTTTAGCGTGAGACTTTTTCGCGTCTCAGGTACGTCAAGGACCACCCCCCAGCCGATGTTAAAAGATAGAGCCCTCCAGAAGAACAGTATAGATCTTACGGTAACGCTAAAAGGACCACACCACCATCACATTTTAGCGTGAGACTTTTTAGCGTCTCTGTTACGTTGCAAAATTTAAAAAACATTGCCCCACCACGAAACGTATAACGTTTCTCATTGGATAGACAGAATTTTTGAAGGCGGAGCTTAAGGTTAACATTGAGAGCCTGATTGGTCAGATGAAAACATAGCCAGATAGTTTTTTTAAACCAACTTCGGTAAATTGTAGTAAGGAGAAGTTAGGGGGGAGTTAGTTCCGAGACGGCGAGCTGGATGGCTGGTGCGCCGGCCGCTGTCGCCCTGACGCTGCCTAAACACCGACAAGGTAATGAACGCATGCGATGCCGCATTTTTGAGCGCATAAGGCTTCACTCAGAACTGCAGAAGACTCATCTGTTACACCCCTTTTTTGCGTAATACTAGTGTCGATCGTTAATTAAAACTCATGGTGTTCACATTTGCCACTTGAAGAACAGATCAGAAACGCGATGATTTTTCTTTTATATAGTTATTGAGAAGCCACATCTGCCACTGTAATTCACGACAAGTTAGATAAGTAATTAAAGATAATTGAGGGTCACTGTAGACCATTTTGATAGTTTTCTCTTTTGTGAAACTTAAATTAAACCCAGATTATAGATGTGATATGGCATAGGTCATCCTTCGATCCATTATAGAACTTGGAAACCCATTCAGGGAATATTCGTTCACATTTTTGTTGAACGCAGTTGGTTTTTACCATCCTGTATTAAAACATTTCCTTTTATCAATAGTGCAATTTATAAATGATGTTTTGTGAGTAGAATAAAATTTCCAATGGTAAACTTAACTGCTTTTTCGACGTTATTTTACCAGCTAACTGAAAATAGGAAAGCCTTGAACCCTTTCCACTAAATTTAGTTAGTATTAAGATTCTTTTACAGGGAGTGCAGTGGAGCTGACGCTGAGATCATTTAGTATTTGGTTATATCATCGCTAGTCTCACTGAACTCTTCTGAATTCTACATGTCATGTGTGGTCTGGTTTCTCCTTACCAGCAACAGGTCCCAGGTTCAAACTACTCAATTCCCTAAAAAACACGCTCAGTGCGTCGTTGCGCGAAAGTGGTAGGGAGACACGATATAGAACAAACAGACACCACCATGAATGTTTAGAGCTAGTTTTGCGGAACATGAACACATATACTGCTATTCACTATTTGTGCTATTTATGTAAGTGTGAGAAACTTATTTAAATTCCTTTTTCAGTATCGAAATCGGATAACGTCACATCATCGATTATTTGGTCATGAATTAATTTGTAACGCGGCGTACCTTCACTAAATCTGGGCTTAATATTCCTATTTGAATTAGTAGTCAAATTTCCAAAAAACCCTGCAAGTATAAAACAATCCTTTTTACTGTTTATACTGACATAACTAATAATATAATTTTTTTGCGCAACAGTTCTATTACGTCACAGTCTCACTGTGCAGTATTAGTGACATACATTGAACCTTGAGCAACGAGTTTAAATTTCATATATTGGCTAATACTCGAGTCCAGCGCTCCTTGCAGCTAGCACAGTTAACTCGGCCGCCATACTGAGACGACCCAGGATATGGCTTATCTGTGTGGGAAGTGAACTGCCTTACATTTACACACACACACACACACACTCACACGCACATACACACACACACACACACACACACACACACACACACACACACACACAAACACACAAAAGAAAAAAATCTCGGACAACCATTGCCCAAAAAGCGAACGTTGAACAATTTAGTCAAAAATACTCTTAATGAGTCATTAGCAGCACATGAGAAGTCTTTAATTTTTAAATTATACTGCTTTAACAGATTTTCGTACAAACAAAAATACGTTTTCTATTAGCTGACTACAATCACAACACATTTCCAAATTTTATGCATAATCTTCAGGTGGTACCTGCTCATTTTGCTGAGATTTACGTTTTCAAGCGACAGCAAGTTATTGTGGGCAGGCTAAAATGTTTTGAGTCGTCTTGCAGTTAACCTAGATCGAGAATTTTATCCATATTTCGACTTAAACTTTCTTTTTGCTGCTCTTGTACACAGAAGTCCGTGCAGTTTACTGTTTTTCGAGAAAAATAAACCTATTTCCCGTTAGTCAAAGTCAGTTTCATGGTGAGTGACACAGTAGACGACGCCCTTGACTGCAGATAAAATGGCGGACTGGTATTTAGTTAGCTTCAGACATGGCGGACGTGTAGTCACTCAGTGACATGGCTGTTTTCTTCGATTCGGCTTGCAGACTGAGGGAAGGCAGTCACTAGGTCAATGGTGTATAGAGCGGCGACAGCTGAGGGAGAAGGAGCTGCGGAGATTACTCCAAGACGAGGAAGCGTGCTGCAGTTGTCAACAAGCAGACGGCCTGGCTTTCTAGAGCGTCAGCGTTCTGCAGCGGGAGTAGCTTGTGCATAGTTTGAGTGCCCGGACTCGTGGAAGACGGCACTGTATGGCACACCGGAAGTTCTACATCCACCTTTATTTTCCTGCCGTATAGTCGGGGTGTGAGTTTCTATTAGGGTTCGCTTTCGACCGGGATCGATATTTCCTGATACACCGCAGTATCGGGCTTGTCCGAGCTATCATGTGACATTTGACTAGCGCGGCGCGATTGCAAGGGATAAGCAAGAAACTAGGAACTTGCCACAACAATAAATACTGCATAATTTTTACAATTTCGTGAAACAGTGGAGAAAACATCATTAAATCTACTGCACAGACTCTTATTGTGTTGAAATGAAAAGATCGTATGGCATTGTTCGCTGGGAGGTCCCATTCAGTTTCGGCCACCAGGTGTAAGTCTTATGTCAGTCGGCGCCACTTTGGGCGACTTGCGGCCAATGATGAGGATGAAATGATGATTTGGACGACACAACACCCAATCCACGAGCGGAGAAAATCTTCAACCCGGGCGGGAATCGAACCCGGGCCTACTGCAAGGGACGCAAGCACGTTACGACCCAGCTAAGAAGGCGGACTCCTATACTGTTTAAACAAATTTACAAAATTACGTCTCATACAGTTTGTATGTATATGTAAACATTTACGCCGATTTTTAAGTAAAGGTAACAGGCAAAGTCAGAATGTTGTCCTCCAAAAAAATATTGCTTGAGGGAACCCAGCATAATATTTTATTTCATTATGAGAGGCAGTAATGATGAATAAATTAGGTTGCAAATGAGCAGTTCACTATTTGTTTTGTAAGTAAAGACTGTCTTTTCTTGCTGTACTGTATTTTATTTCTCCCATTGCCGTTTCGCCATTTTCACCTTAAAACATCATCAATGAGATGTAATTCTTTACGTTTATGGTTGGCATCTGCGTTTCCTCTCATCTGGTCACATGCTGGATATTTTCTTATCTACGATTTCATTACTTTTTAGTATTGGTATGTTAGAATACATTCTTTCTCTATCAAAAGAGATTGTTGCTGAGTCTGGGATTTTTACATCTTTTATTTGTTGTATCAACTGTGTAGCCATGAAATTTTCAGACAGTAATTTTAACATGTATCCTGCAAGTTTGTACGTGTTTTTTCCTGAAATCCAGTATTGACCACACAGGAAAATTCGGTTTGCGGATGTTTGGCTTCGGAGGGCAGGTACTGTGGGAGTAATCTGTGTCAGCTTTCTTTTATCTGTGTTATTCAGTGTGATATCTATATTTTTCAGAATCTGTTTCTTGGGTCTTATTTTAATTTTTTCAGTGTATTGTTCTTTATCTAAAAGTTCTACTGTGTTCCCCGGTCTCCCCCTGAAATGATGGCATTTTGATCCTGAAATTTTTTCTTAAGTTGTTTGAGTGTTACAGATTCGTTTTTTGTGTTGTTTTTGTGTTGTGTTTTCATACTGGTTGTTGTTTTATGGATTTCTTTATTACTAGCTCTCTATTTAATCCAATGCTGATAATGTTGTTTTTCTCCTATCCTCCCAAGTCATTACACTTCTTACTTCTAAATTAGATTTTCTATGTAATCATCTATTTCTGAATTTAGATATCATTTTAATTCTTTCTCCAACACTTGTCCTTCCTTACTGTTTATTTGTAAGTCTGTAAGGTTCATTAATCTTGGGTAGAATTTTTGTGTGCTTTTTGTTGATTCTGTATGCAGTTATTGTGCTGCGATTGGAGTTTTTTGAGTTGACTAATATTTCTTCTATGAACTGTTTCCATTCTTTTTATAGCAGTTTTAATGTGACTGTCGACCTTGTTGGCCAGATGGGAGAAAACTGCCATGTTATTTATGGTGTCTGCAAGCTGCAAATGTGTGTTATACGAGTATAACTCATAATTTACACTTGTTTTGTAGAGTATAGGGATTTGATTTCTATGTGACCAGATGAGAGGAAAGCCAGATGCCAACAATAAACGTAAGGAACTGAAGGTAATCACTTATTTACACAAGAAAAGAGACATGAGCTGTTTTATAATCAACAAACAACACACATCAAAACAAAATTGTATCATTCCAGATCACAGAGATGATGCCTTGAAGTGGAAAAGGCGAAACGCCTTTGGCAGAAATAAAATACATTGTAGCAATAAAAACCGCTTTTTGTGTACAAAACAAATATTTCTGTGCTTGCTGCGCAGGATGGACACGCAAACAAAATCGAGCAATATGGCATTTGACTCTTTTCCGGAAGTCTTTTTAAGTGGTTAACTATGTCATATTATCGTCATAAAATGCTTTCTTCCATCTTGGAATCCAGTATTGTTTTATAAAAACGGAAATGAAATTCAAATAAATTCGGAGCCCTCTAAAATGCTCCATTCGAGTCATATGATGCCTTTACTGTCATAAAGCTAATTCACAGCGGTCGTGTTTCGGAATCTACGTTTAGGAAAACATTATCATATTTTTCTCAGTCAATAGGCACTATGAGTTTCAACTAACTCTTTCGACATTACAGTGGAAGAACGCATTTATGATCAATTGAACAAGCTAATTTTTTTCTGTGAATAACTCGTCGGAATGATGACCGATAACGTGAAAAACCACCGCTATTTCGACAGGTAACACTCCATTTCATTTTAACGCATTTACAAACTGTGCCATGAAAATTATAAGGGCTTATGTGTCGATAAACTGGAGTTTTTGACGAATTTATCCAGCCGCTTTCTCGCTGGGTGTGTAGTACCACACTGTAGAAATACATCTATAAAACATCTTTAAAACTTGTTTTTGAGTACTTCAGAGAATGAGAGGATGCGTAAAAACTGGTTGCACTGTACCGACAAAATGCCACCATGTCGATGCCTAAGTTTTCTTACTTAATTAAAAATGTCTTACACACTGAAGTTAATATTAATTTACCTCCGAGATACGCTTTCCCACTGTTACAAAGAAGAATAGCGTCAGTCGCCGAAATTGAACTTTTAGTAAAAATTAACGTTACACCGACTGGCAGCTCACTTAATAGAGTGGTGGACTGCCGAATATTAAAGGTTGATATCCATAGACTGTCATTTCGAATCTAACCTGGAACATTATTTTAACTTATTTATAAAACAAATCGACAGTCCTTCAGTACGGAAAACAGATCACAAATACAATACTTCACAATACCGATTACAAAGTATTATTTTGCTTTCCATAGGGTTTACATGCGCTTACATTTGCAATAGCTATTCACACACGTCGCGTTCGAAAAGATATTTTCTACTTAACGTGACCACACGTTTTTGCTTTATTAGAAACAATGTGTTCTTTTTGTCTTCGCGCTGTCCAGCTACGTTCCTTATTGTTTAAGCTCTTGAAGATTCATCTTACATAAAATGAAGTTAAGTCCGCTTCAGACATGACGTTAGTTCAAGTTCACAAACAGCACAGCCCTATCGTCTGTGTTTGTGTTATATCTCACCGCATACAAAACCTCATCGTCGTACACTTCGATCAACTGTAGGAGTATGGTGATATCTTCACTACGAGCAATGCTTTCCAAAAAAGGTAATTGTTTGTAAGCAAAGTAGATCCGTGTATCATCAGTTGTCCGTTTTTCCGACTAAGATTAATGTGAAGCTACAGCTGGCCGCTGTGGCCGAGCGGTTCTAGGCGCTTCAGCCCGGAACCGCGCCGCTGCTACAGTCGCAGGTTCGAATTCTGCTTCCGGCATGGCTCTGTGTGATTTCCTTAGGTTAGTTAGGTTTAAGTAGTTCTAAGTTCTAGGGGACTGATGACCATAGATGTTAAGTCCCATAGTGCTCAGTGCCAAACGCATCGATTTACGTATGGTTTTCAGGATAAGCGTTCACAAAATTCGTTTCTATTTTTGCTTAAAAGTTGTAAATACGTTTTCCGTCACTAAATACCTAAACTATTTGCAGAAACATTATTTAAACTAATAACTTCGGCTAACACTCCTGTAACACGTATATAGCTTCGTCTTACTCCTATTCTGTGACGTTAGCAGAGCTTCATCCAATAACAGCGCAAACGAAAGGTATCGTAATAAAGTGACTAATTTTTATCTCGAGAATAAATTACAATGGAATGATACTTCTTGGAAATACTGCCATCAGACCTCACTAGATTGCAGGACGTGCGAAAGCTCGAAAATTACACACGATCATGACTGTAATATTTTATTTGTTTATTAGTTGCCGTTGTAACGTAGCCTAGAAGATATTTCAGTCCGTGGTTCACAGTTATTTTTATTGTCAAAATGCCAAGACAGATCGTTGTGATAGTACCTACAAATGTCATTAGATCGCAGGCCAATCAAACGATAGAACAATACCCGAGATTTCCTAAACTTTGAAGTAAATTGTTCGAACTCGAGTCTTGGTCAAACATAGCCCTAGGTTTTAGTATGCTCCAGGGCTGGTGTCACACCTGGTCCAGCAATGAACCTCGTTGCAAGTCTTTTTATTTTATTTTTTGCTTTTTTTATTATTCTTTTGAGTTACCAGTCTTCTGACTGGTTTGGTGCGGCCCGCCACGAATTCCTGCCCTGTGCCAACCTCTTCATTTCAGTGTAGCAACTGCATCCTACGTCCTCAATTATTTGCTGGATGTATTAAGTCTCTGTCTTTCTCTACCGCTTTTACCCTCTACAGCTCCTTCCAGTACCATGGAAATTATGTCTTAACAGATGTCCTGTCATCCTGTCCCTTCTCCTCTCCTGTACTGCGCAGGAACTACTAATTCCTTACTTTATCAGTCCACCTAATTTTCAACGTTCATCTGTAGCAACACATCGCAAACGCTTAGATTCTCTTCTGCTCCGGTTTTCCCATAGTCTATGTTTCACTACCATACAATGATGTGTTCCAAACATACATTCTCAGAAATTTATTCCTCAAATTAAGGCTTACATTTGAGTTCTTTTGGCCAGGAATGTCCTTTTTGCCAGTGCTAGTCCGCTTTTGATGTCCTCCTCTCTTCCTCCGTCATTGATTACTTTGCTGGCAAGGTGGTATAATTCCTTAACTCCATTTATTTCGTGACCATCAATCCTGATAATAAGTTTCTCGCTGTTCTCATTTCTGCTACTTCTACTATGCTGTTCGGTTCTTTTCTTGATACACTTACCACTCGTGAATTTATATCAGCCACACGATCGTTGTGCCACGACAGGACACATTGCTAGAATTGTTGGCAATTTTCGCCACGGTGTAGTTCTTATCTACTCTACATTACAACATCGAATGAACGTATGGGCAAGTATGGGCTTAGCTTGTAGTGACCTGGTTGTGCCACCATTGCCTCAATTGCCTGGTGTCATTATTTCTTGTGATTGTTGTCAGATGCATGGTACATACAGGGTGTTTCAAAAATGACCGGTATATTTGAAACGGCAATAAAAACTAAACGAGCAGCGATAGAAATACACCGTTTGTTGCAATATGCTTGGGACAACAGTACATTTTCAGGCAGACAAACTTTCGAAATTACAGTAGTTACAATTGTCAACAACAGATGGCGCTGCGGTCTGGGAAACTCTATAGTACGATATTTTCCACACATCCACCATGCGTAGCATCAATATTGCGTAGTCTCTGAATGAAATTACCCGAAACCTTTGACAACGTGTCTGGCGGAATGGCTTCACATGCAGATGAGATGTACTGCTTCAGCTGTTCAATTGTTTCTGGATTCTGGCGGTACACCTGGTCTTTCAAGTGTCCCCACAGAAAGAAGTCACAGGGGTTCATGTCTGGCGAATAGGGAGGCCAATCCACGCTGCCTCCTGTATGTTTCGGATAGCCCAAAGCAATCACACGATCATCGAAATATTCATTCAGGAAATTAAAGACGTCGGCCGTGCGATGTGGCCGGGCACCATCTTGCATAAACCACGAGGTGTTCGGAGTGTCATCTAAGGCAGTTTGTACCGCCACGAAGAATGTCCAGATAGCGTGATGCAGTAATCGTTTCGAATCTGAAAAATGGGCCAATGATTCCTTAGGAAGAAATGGCGGCCCAGCCAGTACTTTTTGAGGATGCAGGGACGATGGGACTGCAACATGGGGCTTTTAGGTTCCCCATATGAGCCAGTTCTGTTTATTGACGAAGCCGTCCAGGTAAAAATAAGCTTCGTCAGTAAGCCAAATGCTGTCCACATGCATATCGCCGTCATCAATCCTGTGCACTATATCGTTAGCGAATGTCTCTCGTGCAGCAATGGTAGCGGCGCTGAGTGGTTGCCGCATTTGAAATTTGTATGGATAGAGGTGTAAACTCTGGCGCATGAGACGATACGTGGACGTTGGCGTCATTTGGACCGCAGCTGCAACACAGCGAACGGAAACCCGAGGCCGCTGTTGGATCACCTGCTGCACTAGCTGCGCGTTGCCCTCTGTGGTTGCCGTACGCGGTCGCCCTACCTTTCTAGCATGTTCATCCGTCACGTTCCCAGTCCGTTGAAATTTTTCAAACAGATCCTTTATTGTATCGCTTTTCGGTCTTTTGGTTACATTAAACCTCCGTTGAAAACTTCGTCTTGTTGCAACAACACTGTGTTCTAGGCGGTGGAATTCCAATACCAGAAAAATCTTCTGTTCTAAGGAATAAACCATGTTGTCCACAGCACACTTGCACGTTCTGAACAGCACACGCTTACAGCAGAAACACGACGTACAGAATGGCGCACCCACAGACTGCGTTGTCTTCTATATCTTTCACATCACTTGCAGCGCCATCTGTTGTTGAAAATTGTAAATACTGTAATTTCGAAAGTTTGTCCGCCTGAAAATGAACTGTTGTCCCAAGCATATTGCAACAAACGGTGTATTTCTATCGCTGCTCGTTTAGTTTCTATTGCCGTTTCAAGTATACCGGTCATTTTTGAAACACCCTGTAATTCCCATTATATATTCGCCAACTGATGTTTTACACTTGAAAATGACAACGCTGTTCGTTGAAACCGGTTATGTTATCCTTTCTTTTTAAGGAAAAAGATTTATGTACTGTGATTATGGCTTCACTATTGTTACATTTTGGTCACACTCCTTACGATAATTATGTGAGACGATAGAAAAACGTCAATAACGTTAGACATTCTGGTGGATACTGAGGTTATCACAGTTTTCAGCCCGTTATCCATTCACGTTCTTATATTGGAAAAATTCTGTTTTCAAATGAGACTGTTCGTCTGACCTGTCTTTAAATAATTCTGGAATGCTTAGCACCCATATCAATCAGGACTAACAGGGGATATTTAACACATGATAAGACTATGGTCACATCTTTCTTTGACTCGCCAGAGAGCCTCACAGTAATTCTGAAAAACCAGAGCTGGCCGATACTAGAACGAAGACTGCAGTTTATCTTGTGGACGCCTGCGTTCAACGTTTCGAGGTCAAGCATTAAGTAGCAAATGCAGCAATATGTTAAAGCTCCCACGTATCACTTCTGTAGGGTCCCCAAATACAAGATTTTTTTGTTGTCATCAGTCTACTGACTGGTTTGATGCGGCCCGCCACGAATTCCTTTCCGGTGCTAACCTCTTCATCTCAGAGTAGCACTTGCAACCTACGTCCTCAATTATTTGCTTAACGTATTCCAATCTCTGTCCTCCTCTACAGTTTTTGCCCTCTACAGCTCCCTCTAGTACCATGGAAGTCATTCCCTCATGTCTTAGCAGATGTCCTATCATCCTGTCCCTTCTCCTTATCAGTGTTTTCCACATATTCCTTTCCTCTCCGATTCTGCGTAGAACCTCCTCATTCCTTACCTTATCAGTCCACCTAATTTTCAACAATCGTCTATAGCACCACATCTCAAATGATTCGATTCTCTTCTGTTCCGGTTTTCCCACAGTCCATGTTTCACTACCATACAATGCTGTACTCCAGACGTACATCCTCAGAAATTTCTTCCTCAAATTAAGGCCGGTATTTGATATTAGTAAACTTCTCTTGGCCAGAAATGCCTTTTTTGCCATAGCGAGTCTGCTTTTGATGTCTTCCTTGCTCCGTCCGTCATTGGTTATTTTACTGCCTAGGTAGCAGAATTCCTTAACTTCATTGACTTCGTGACCATCAATTTTGATGTTAAGTTTATCGCTGTTCTCATTTCTACTACTTCTCATTACCTTCTTCTTTCTCCGATTTACTATCAAACCATACTGTGTACTCATTAGACTGTTAATTCCGTTCAGCAGATCATTTAATTCTTCTTCACTTTCACTCAGGATAGCAATGTCATCAGCGAATCGTATCATTGATATCCTTTCACCTTGTATTTTAATTCCACTCCTGAATCTTTCTTTTATTTCCATCATTGCTTCCTCGATGTACAGATTGAAGAGTAGGGGCGAAAGGCTACAGCCTTGTCTTACACCCTTCTTAATACGAGCACTTCGTTCTCGATCATCCACTCTTATTATTCCCTCTTGGTTGTTGTACATATTGTATATGACCCGTCTCTTCCTATAGCTTACCCCTACTTTTTCAGTATCTCGAACAGCTTGCGCCATTTTATATTGTCGAACGCTTTTTCCAGGTCGACAGATCCTATGAAAGTGTCTTGATTTTTCTTTAGCCTTGCTTCCATTATTAACCGTAACGTCAGAATTACCTCTCTCGTGCCTTTACTTTCCCTAAAGCCAAACTGATCGTCACCTAGCGCATTCTCAATTTTCTTTTCCATTCTTCTGTATATTATTCTTGTAAGCAGCTTCGATGCATGAGCTGTTAAGCTGACTGTGCGATAATTCTCGCACTTTGTAAGGTGTCAGGCATATCCAACGCCTTCCATGAAAACCCTGACATGATAAGCAAATCCAGTAGCATGTCACATAGCTCCGAATAAATCGTGACATTAAATTAACCAAAGTAATACGAGTAACGAGTGAGCAAATGGAATACCACAGACTAACACAAGAATGCCTAAATGCATATCGTACCTTCCCACCGTGAGGCAGACGCAGTTCCGATGGGAGAAACGAGGACAGAAGCCGAGAACAGATCGGTGTTAAGCTAGAAGGCCCTACGATAAGGGACGGACACCCACGTCGGCAGCCTTCCTGTAAGACTACTACCCGCACGTTTTAGCATGAGACTTTTTCGCGTTCCTGTTACGTCAAGGACCATCCCCAGCCCATGTTAAAAGCTAGAGCCCTCCAGAAAAACAGTATAGATCTTACGATAACACAAATAGGGCCACTACCACCCGCACGTTTTAGCGTGAGACTTTTTCGCGTCTCAGGTACATCAAGGACCACCCGCCAGCCCATGTTAAAAGATAGAGCCCCCCAGAAGAACAGTATAGATCTTACGATAACGCTAAAAGGACCACACCAGCTGCAGGTTTTAGCGTGAGACTTTTTAGCGTCTCTGTTACGTTGCAAACTTTAAAAACATTGCCCCACCACGAAAAGTATAAAGTTTCTCATTGGATAGACAGAATTTTTGTAGGCGGAGCTTAAGGTTAACATTGAGAGCCTGATTGGTCAGATGAAAACATGGCCAGATAGTTTTTTTAAACTAACTTCGGTAAATTGTAGTAAGGAGAAGTTAGAAGAGAAGAGTTGGTTCCGAGACGGCGAGCTGGATGGCTGGTGCGCCGGCCGCTGTCGCTCTGACGCTGCCTAAACACCGACAAGGCAATGAACGCACGCGATGCCGCATTTTTGAGCGCATAAGGCTTCACTCAGAACTGCAGAAGACTCATCTGTTACACCCCTTTTTTTGCTTAATACTAGTGTCGATCTTTAATTAAAACTCATGGTGTTCACATTTGCCACTTGATGAACAGATCTGAAACGCGATGATTTTTCTTTTATATAGTTATTGAGAAGCCACATCAGCGACTGTAATTACGACAAGTTAGATAAGTAATTAAAGATAATTCCTCTTCAACTGTACTACCTACTGCGCTAATCCTTATTGCTCTATCTATAGCGTTAGAGAACTTCAAACGTATCTCGTCATTCCTTAGAACTTCCGTATCCCACTTCTTAGCGTATTGGTTCTTCCTGACTAATGTCTTGAACTTCAGCCTACTCTTCATCACTACTATATTGTGATCTGAGTCTATATCTGCTCCTGGGTACGCCTTACAATCCAGTATCTGATTTCCGAATCTCTGTCTGACCATGATGTAATGTAATTGAAATCTTCCCGTATCTCCCTGCCTTTTCCAAGTATACCTCCTCCTCTTGTGATTCTTGAACAGGTTATTCGCTATTACTAGCTGAAACTTGTTACTGAACGCAATTAGTCTTTCTCCTCTTTCATTCCTTGTCCCAAGCCCATATTCTCCCGTAACCTTTTCATCTACTCCTTCCCCTACAACTGCGTTCCAGTCGCCCATGACTGTTACATTTTCGTACCCCTTTACATACTGCATCACCCTTTCAATATCCTCATACAATTTCTCTATCTGTTCATCTTCAGCTTGCGACGTCGGCATGTATACCTGAACTATCGTTGTCGGTGTTGGTCTGCTGTCGATTCTGATTAGAACAACCCGGTCACTGAACTGTTCACAGTAACACACCCTCTGCCCTACCTTCCTATTCATAACGAATCCTAACCTGTTATACCATTTTCTGCTGCTGTTGATATTATCCGATATTCATCTGACCAGAAATCCTTGTCTTCCTTCCTCTTCACTTCACTGACCCCTATTATATCTAGATTGAGCCTTTGCATTTCCGTTTTCAGATTTTCTAGTTTCCCTACCACGTTCAAGCTTCTGAAATTCCACGCTCCGACTCGTAGAACGTTATCCTTTCGTTGATTATTCAATCTTTTTCTCATGGTAACCTCCCCCTTGGCAGTCCCCTCCCGGAGGTCCGAATGGGGGACTATTCCGGAATCTTTTGCCAATGGAGAGATCATCATGACACTTCTTCAACTACAGGCCACATGTCCTGTGGATACACGTTACGTGTCTTTAATGCAGTGGTTTGCATTGCCTTCTGCATCCTCATGTCGTTGATCATTGCTGATTCTTCCGCCTTTAGGGGCAATTTCCCACCCCTAGGACAAGAGAGTGCCCTGAACCTCTATCCGCTCCTCCGCCCTCTTTGACAAGACCGTTGGCGGAATGAGGCTGACTTCTTATGACGGAAGTCTTCGGCCGCCAATGCTGATTATTTATCAAAATTTAGGCAGTGGCGGGGATCAAACCAAGGACCGTAAACGTTTTGATTATGAATCAAAGACGCTACCCCCAGTCCACGGGATAGTTATAGCACCCACAGAGGCGTTTATTCAGTCACTCTTTCCACGTCGCTTAGTCAAATGGGAGAGGGTGAAAGCATAATATGTGTACATGACAGTGGATTGCAGAATGTGGAAAAGATTTTTCTTAGTACAAGATTCTTTCCTTTATACTAGACAACTTCAGCATTAACCAACTTTCTATTTTCCCATTCTCAGCTGCGTTGGTGTAGATACCCTCAACAAATTTCTTTTGCAAGATCAATAGAAAGTTGAAATGTTACAAATTTCCATCACCGACAAAACGTTTCACATTTGCATTAACATCATAAAGAAAAAAATTCACGCAAATCATTACTCATAGAAATGATACTACTGCACTACATAACTTCTCGTAATAATTATTAGTTACTTTTAAGGAAGGAAGGAGAAAGTAGGCACGATGTAAATGAATTACAAGTGCTGGTAGCCACTGTCATTGTTTGAGTCATTCGCGCTGAGTTCCAGGATGGTTTGTTATATTGTATTAAGGGGTGAAGTGTGAAATAGTTGAGGTCTCAGAATCCATGCTAATATACTGTTCGGTTCTCTACCTAGAGGGATTTGTTTTTCTCATTTGTGTGCGGTGCGAGGTGTTGTTAGCTACTCTGGACTAGGGAAACAGAACCAGATTCTACATCTTATAGTCACCACATTGGTTGCATTTTTCTTTAAGTGTGTGTCTCTCGGGGTATCAGGTTAATGTCATGGCTTGTCGTGATTGTGTTGTTATGCTTGGTGTTTTTAATTATTGTGACATTTGTTTTTGTCTTTCCTTAACTGCTGGGGTGTGAGAGAGGGGGGGGGAGGGAGTTAGTGCCCTCTGACTGAATTTCGTGGGGTGCAGTTGTCATTATTCTCCCTCTGGCCGCGGGAGGCTTGTCTGGCGGCAATCGTTCTCCCAGAGGGGGCAGTTGGTGGTGTTGAGTTGCAACAGCAGAGTTCGGCGCCACACGGAAGAAGACGGTCAGGTGCAGCAAGTGTAACCGACAACGTCTTCTGAAGGACAGCGCCGTCACTGCAGTGGTAGCGTCGGGCGGGACGACAGCGCAGCACCAGACGCCGGATTGACGAGGCGTTCAAGGCGTACGTAATCACAGAATGAGCCTGAAGCGTTGCCGTGAGGAAGAGCCAGCTGCAGCGAGTGGTAAAGACAAAATAGTCTAGACCACTATGGAAGCGGCAGACAAGCGTGTGGCCAAGGCTTGGGGTGTTAGCTGAGGTGGCCTGGGTGTGCGTCGGTCAGTAGAACATGGAGACGCGGTGACTTCAAATGAATCAAATGGCTCTAAGCACTATGGGACTTAACAACTGAGGTCATCAATCCCGTTGACTTAGGACCACTTAAACGTAACTAACCTAAGGACACCACACACATCCACGCTCGAGGCAGGATTCGAACCTGCGGCCATAGCAGCTGCGCGGTTCCGGACTAAAGCGCCTAGACCGCTCGGCCACAGCGGCCGGCGACTACAGCTTCAGCCAATGCCAAAAGATGCTGCAACTAGAGGTGGATGAGCAATGGGGCGGCACCGCTCTTACTGCATGATGCTGTCCTGC
Source organism: Schistocerca gregaria (assembly GCF_023897955.1). Taxonomy (NCBI): domain Eukaryota; kingdom Metazoa; phylum Arthropoda; class Insecta; order Orthoptera; family Acrididae; genus Schistocerca; species Schistocerca gregaria. Next base: position 244,181,431 of record NC_064923.1, read on the forward strand.
TATGGGGTGCTGTCCGGATTCGCTTTGGTGCAGTGTGGCAGGCCAGAATTGGCATTTCAAGTCATAGGTGGAGCAGACCAGAGTCTTAATTATATGAGAGGTTGTGATAACACCATCAGCCGTGTGTATTTGTTTCTTCATTTAAATGCAAAAGTACTCATGTTCAGCACAAATGATGTCACACGAGTAGAGTCTCGTCTGTTATCCGAATCAGCCTGTCAGATCGTTCCATCAACTAAGAACGACAAGCACCATATTCTTGACATCATTCATGCTGTCAGCCATTACTTTTGCATTTAAATAAATAGATACAAAGACATGGTTGACGATGTTATCATTATTTCTCATATATTCAACGGCATCTGAAGTTGGGGTCGAATGTGTGAAAAGAGTTGGTTGCTGGCTAGATACAAGTTCAGATGGAACATGGAGTGATGAGCAGCAAGGCTGCCTGGGCAGTAAACGATCCGAGTAATTGGTTGGTTTGGGGTATAAAGAAACCAAACTAAAAGGTCATCAGTCACTTTTCCCTGACGTAAGCAAGAATCAAGGTACAAAAACACCCAAAGTACGTTTCAGAAAGTAAAGGGGGGAAAAGGAATGGGGAACTATACTTAAAAACAAATCTAATGGAACGAACAAAAACGGGAACATACACCACAAGGAAAAGTAGAAGAAGAGATTAAAACCATAGAACGGATGGTCTGGGTTGGCTAATCACAAGAATAAAACAGGCTGAGCCAGCCCTTTGCAACACATTAAAATGCCCATTCCTAAACGACAAGGCGAGATGAACACATGCAGGGAAAGACGACCATAAAGACAAACAAATGCAAAGAAAGGGCGACAGAGTTAAAATGGAGGGTAGTGGTCACTGAGAGAACGCTAAATACCCACCTTTTGATGGTACGATAAAACCCCCTCACGAATAAAACGTAAAACTAAATCTGCTGTTGAGGCATTGTTGCCCAACACCGAAGATAGGGTGCTGGGAAGGTTAAAAATCCGCTGCAGAGGGGCTAAAAGTGGGCAGTTGAGCAAGATGTGGACGACAATCATATGTGAGCCACAGTGACACCGAGGTGGGTCCTTGCGATAGAGGAGGTAACCATATGTTAGCTACGTATGGCCAATGTGGAGCCAGCAGAGAACCACAGAGTCCTTGCAACAGGTACCATCGAGGACTTCCACACATTTGTTGTCTTCTTAATGGCACACAGTTCGTTGTGCGTACTGAGATTATGCCATTTCATCCCCCAAAGCTGAAAAACTTTGTGGTGTAATGATGATCGCAGGTCAATTGTGGGGATGACGATCTCCAGAAGTAGTTTCCGTGTAGCCTGTTTGGCCAGCCTGTTGGCAAGTTCGTTTCCTGGGATTCCGACCTCGCTTGAGGTCCACACAAACACCACGGAACGGCTGGACCGTTCCAGGACATAGTGGGACTCCTGGATGGCCGCTACCAAAGATTGGCATGGGTAGCACTGATCGATAGTTTGTGCGCTGATCAGGGAGTCAGCACAGAGGAGAAATGACTCGTCAGGGCATGAGCGGATGCGCTCAAGAGCACGAGAAATGGCCGCCGGCTCTGCTGTGAAAACACTGCAGCCATCTGGCATGGAGTGCTGTTCACTATGCCCTCCATGAACATACGCGAAGCCAACGTGACCGTCAGTCATCGAGCCCTCGGTGTAAATCACTTCATGGCCTCGGTACATGTCAAGAATCTAGAGGAAGTGCCAATGGAGAGCTGTGGGGTTAACTGAGCCCCTAGGGCTATGTGAAATGTCCAGGCGAAACTTCGGCCTAGGTGTACACCATGGAGATGTACGTGAATGAGCCTCGAGTACAGTGGTAAAGGCAAGCACTCCACTTCAGACAGAAGAGATCGGACACGAACCGCAATCGTAAGCTCTGACCCAGGCCCCCGATGCGTTAGATGAACCACCGTGGGTGGGAAAATGAGGCGGTAACTCGGATAGAAGAACTACGAATGTGTGCATCGTAACTGGCGAGCAGTTGCGCACGCCTAACCTTCAGTGGAGGAACTATGGCCTCCACCAGAATGCTGGTCACCGGACTCGCCAGTCGAATACCCAGTGGGGCACTGGGTCGAGTAAACGCAATGCTGAGGGTGCCACCAAACCATAAACCACACTCCCATAGTCAAGGCTGGATTGAACAATGGCTCTGTAGAGCTGCAGCAGCGTAGAGAGATCTGCAACCCAGTTGGTGTTGCTCAGGCAGTGGAGAGCATTGAGGTGCAGCTTCAGCTGACGAAGACGAGGAAGCCACGTCAATCGGGCGTCGGAAACCAGTTCTAAGGATCGGTATGTCTCCACTACAGTGAGAGGATCGTCATTAAGGTCATTAGAGAAAACATTTGAGAACTATATTTTATTATGTATTCTGTACTAATATTAATTTTAGATATACTATTGAAGCAAATAGGTTTGTTCTTTATAAACCAAATAAACTCGGCGAGACACATAAAAACTGAAATTAAATTTGTAATATTCTTATCACTCTTATCCTTTCCGGATGAACGGTACGACGCAGATAGACGTGCACGACACACGACTTCGCGGCAGAAAACTGCAAGCGGTGGGCTAGAGCCCATGACTGCGCCTTGTGGATGGCTCCCTATGGGCGCCACTCGGCAACACCAGTACTGGTGGAGCAGAACGAAATGTAGATGTTATCTGCATACAGAGAAAGTGAGACGGACGGTCCGACAGCTGCTGCTAGACCGTTAATGGCTACTAAAACAGACATATACTTAATACAGAGCACTGCTGGGTCCCGTTCTCCTGGATATGCGGGGAAGTACTGGAGGCACCAACTTGGACACGGGAAGTAAGGAGCGATAGGAAGTTTTGGATAAAAATCGAGAGCGGTCCCCTGAGACCCCACTCATATAATATGGCAACGATATGATGTCGCCAGGCCTTGTAAGCTTTTCGTAAATAAAAAAGACGACAACCTTGTGTTGGCGTCTGGAAAAGGCTCTTCTGATGGCAGACTCGAGGGAAACTAGGTAATCAGTGGTAGATAGACCCTGGCGGAAACAGCCCTGGTATGGAGCCAGTAGGCCATGTGACTCCAGGACCCAACACAACCGCCGACTTACCGCACATTCTAACAACTTACAAAGAACTTTGGTGAGGCTGATGTGCCGATAGCTATCCACGTCAAGCGGGTATTTGCCGTGTTTGAGCACTGGAATTATGGTGCTCTCCCGCCATTGCGATGGAAAGACGCCACTGCACCAGATCTGGTTGAAGACGACGAGGAGATGTCACTTGTAGTCGGACGAGAGACGTTTGATCATCTGACTGTGGATCCGATCTGGCCCAGGAGCTGTGTTGGGACAATGTGCAAGGATACTGAGGAGCTCCCACACTGTAGATGGAACATTATAGGGTTCACTGTGACGTTCAGTGAACGAGAGGGCTTTTCTTTGCATCCGCTGTTTGAGGGTGCGAAAGGTTGAGGGATAATTCCCCGACGCAGCGATTACGTTGGCTTCGGTAGATAACGCGCCATTGATGTTAATGCCAGTGACACCTGTCGGGGTCCGGTACCCACAAGCATTTCTGATCTTCGTCCAGACTTGGGAAGGTGACGCATAGCACCCAATGGTCGAGACGTGCTTCTCAAAACATTCATGTTTCCTCTTTCCATGAGCTGGCGAACGCGGGAAAACAACCCTTTAAAGGCTATTAGGTGCTCTAGGGAAGAGTGCCGCTTATAGCGCTGTAGAGCTCGTCGACGCTCTTTAATGGCGTCAGTGATTTCCATCGACTACCAAAGTACAAGGTACAAGGGATCGTTTTCTTCAGCCACAGAAACGATCGTTCTAGTGACCCGCAGGACCACCGCATCGATAGTAGCATGTGGGGGAGATTCAACGCTGACAGCAGAGGTGAAAGCTTCCCAGTGTACCTTGTTTTGAAGACCATCTGGGTAGACATTGGGAGGAATGGCGCTGGGGGAGTGACAAATTGGTCACTACCACACAAGTCATTGTGGGCTCTCCAGTGGACCGATGGGAGAAGTCCTGGGCTGCAGAGGGATAAATTAATGGCCGAGTAAGTGCCATGAGCCACATTAAAATCTGTGGGAGCCCCAGTATTTAAGAGGCAGGGGACGAGTTGAGACAGTAAAGTTTAGACATCTCTACCTTAGCCAGTAAGTACAGTGCCACCCCACAAGGGGTTACGGGCGTTAAACTCTCCCAAATGTAGGAAAGGTTTATAGAGTCGATGAATCAGTGCAGTCAATGCATGCTGGGATACTGCACCATCTGAAGGAAGGTACATGTTGCAGACAGTTATTTCCTGCGTCGTCCTTATCCTGACAGCCACAACTTCAAGACGGAAGGGCCACAGGTTAACTGCATACTGAGTTCAGGACATAGATACAAACTACACCTGACACACTATTATAGTCACTACGGTTCTTGTAATATACCCTATAGCGTCGGAGGGTAGGGGTCTACATTGCTGGGAACAACGTTTCCTGGACGGCAATGCAGAAAGCATGTGTAGAGCTTTAACAGTTGCCGTAGCTCAGCCAGGTGGTGAAAAAAACCGCAGAAATTTCATTGGAAGATGACGTTATCGTGAGGCTGGGAAGGCATGAAGAGTGCAAGAAGGCAGGTTATGCCCGCTGCCACCGATTAAATATGTGTATCCATTCCTATTGCGGATGAGGCATCGGTGAGATCCAAGTCCTCAGGGGATACTAACATCCACACCTCATCCTCAGATGCAGAATTGGTAGGGAGTAGTAGTGTTGGGACCACCAGAGGGTCTTTGTGCTTAGCAGACTTCTTCTTTGTTTGATGGCCCTCTCGCTTCTCTTTAGGGGCTTGCTGGTGAGTGTCCATTGTGACATTAGTGAAGACCTTGGGAGAGAGGGTCCCAACAGATCCCTTTCACAAGAGAGGAGCCGGACGAGGCTGTTGCTTCTCTAGCTTGGGGAGGAGACGGATGTCCCCTGCACTTGGGGGAACCTTGCTCCCGAAGTAGGTACTTTGGGAGGAACAGAAGGAGATTTTCCCCATACCACCAAGGGGGCACATGTATTCTGGAGGCCTGGACGGCCCACTGTTCATGGTGCAGAGTGTTGTATGACTGGTACTTTTGATGGCAATGGTAATGTAGCTACAGCATATGTGGATGTCAACCAAACAGGTTGTAATAGTTCATATTTACAAATAGCCTCTTGGCAAGTCAACTGGTCCAGGGTCTTGTACTCCATGATTTTCCACTCCCTGTGTAGTACTGTGCAGTATGGCGACCAGGGAGAGTGCAGCTCTCCACAGTTGATACAATGGGTGGAGGTGCACATGGTGTATCTCGATGCAGTGGACGTCCCTAGTCTCGACATGTGGCGCTGGAAGTGCAGTGGGAAGACATGTGCCCAAGTTTCCAGCACTTAAGCACCACACAGGGGGAGGGACGCATGGATTAACGTCACAACGGTAAACCATCACCTTGACCTTTTCAGGCAATGAATCACCCTCAAAGACCAAGATGAAGACACTGGTAGCAACCTTGTTGTCGTTGTGTCCCCTGGAAACAAGTCGGATGAAATGAACACCCTGCTGTTCTAGATTGGCGCTGAGCTCGTCGTCAGACTGAAAGAGGAAGTCGTGATGGAAAATAATCCCCTGCACAATGTTGAGGATTTTGTGGGGAGTGATGGAAACAGGAATATCCCCCAGCCAGTCACAACTGCACTGCTTCTCATCTTGGACAGCTTGGACAAACTTATCATCAAGATGTTCAATAAAAAATTGAGGCTTCATATATAGAAAGGAGTCCCTGTACATTGTGCTACATACTAAATACCTAGGCTAATATAGCTCCCTTCTTTCTGTAGCCCTATGTTCCTCCCATGGTGTAGCGAGGGAGGGAAGCGATTTAGGGCCATACCTGTCAGCATTGTACTCGATCTTGCCCTTCTTCGAGATTGCTGGCGCCGTACGGTCATCAGCAAGAGATGACTTAGTCCGCTTCATTGTGGGACACCTGCCCTCATGCCACCCACTCAGATCAGGGACTCTCCCCGTGGGCGCCACTCAGCCACTGCAAGGCCAACTGGCATAATGGCTGTTGCTGGGAGTCCTGATGTCCCAGAAAGATGGGCATCTACTCCTTGGCATACGTGGGGCAGTTTACAGCTCAGGCATCAGCAGTGCGATTCCTGTGTTGTGAGGAGGCTAACACCAAATGGGTACAATATGGCCCCACCACAACCGAGTGGCTTCTGTGTTGGATATTGGGTGCAGAGAAATCCAGTATTATCATGGGGGCTAAAGGGGACAGGAGACAATGGATGAAGATTTCATAGCCGCGTGGGATTAGCCGTGCGATCTAAGGCACCGCAGTCATGGACTGTGCGGCTGGTCCGAGCGGAGGTTCGAGTCCTCCTTTGGGTATGGGTGTGTGTGTTTGTCCTTAGGATAATTTAGGGTAAGTAGTGTGTAAGCTTAAGGACTGATGACCGTAGCAGTTAAGTCCCATAAAATTTCACACAAGAAGATGTCATACCACAGAAAGTGTCCTCGCCCAAATAATTGAATGGCAGATGGAGGTGCAAACCCATGACGACAAGTTGTTCAGGAGATCGAATCTAAGGGCACCATGGATAACTCATGCGCCACGTAAGGAGTCCTTCCCCAAACGGCCCGCACTTCTGATGAATTTGGAAAGGGCAGGTCAAATCATGAAATTATTGGGCCGTAAAGTGTGAGACTCCTTTTAGTCGCCTCTTACGACAGGCAGGAATACCTTGGGCCTATTCTAACCCCTGGACCCGCAGGGGGGGGGGGGGGGGGGATCCGTGCTGTCACTGACATCGTGTACCTGACGGTCGGGCGTGTCTTTACACGGTGGATAAGAAGACGAAAACCTCAGCCAAATATGGAGAACATTGGTTCTGTTTCTGCTGTGATACACAGAGCACTAGAAAATGTACTTCTGTGGCCTGCTGTGTTTGGTGGGTAGCTGATAAGTTGTCAGGCTGAGATTATTGTACGGCGAATAGAGTGTACAGTGGGGACAGCAAGTGGCTGGATCATGTCTTCTGAATATTAAGTGTCCATTGCAAGTTTGAATATTATACAGCACTGCCGTCGGGGTGTAAGAGTGTGCCATTCTGAGGACGTGTTCTACTGCTGTACAAGGGAGTTCCATATTCTGTTAGTAATCACGCTGAAAGCTTATATGTTGTTATATATAGCTATAAGTTTCCCAAATTTCAGGTTGCGATTTCTGTCCTTTGACTAGGTGGATTTGGTGACCCAATGGTACGTAGCAGTAAATAGCGCTGGTAAAGACCTTGGTAGTAGAGGTATATCATTTTCTGATTAAATTCGTTTATATTACTAGTTTTATATGATTGCCCGGTTATTATGCACTATGCCTTGTGTTGTTGTTGATTAGTGCCAGGTTTTGTGTCACAGGACAGAAACAGTCTTCAGTTGTGGTGTATTGCTTAGGTAGATTTCTGTTTTTTTTCTTTTTTTCCATTTTTATGTATGCCTATTATTACTCTGGCGTTAATTCTGGCAGAATATTGTTCATTTCATATAACTGAGTTTGTGTGACAGTAATTACATCGCTACTTAATGCTTTTATAAAATATGCCCATGCCTGCACAGCCCCGAGCAAAGACCATACTCCATTCAAAACGTCGGCTACAGATCGATTAGAGGACTTGTAGTATGTGGACCTGTGAGAGAAGGAACATATTAAAGGGTACGTAAAATGAGAGTGAGTGAATCCGTTGCACGGATAGAGCAATAAGCTAGCCCATTGGTGTAGTGGGATAGTAGGAGAGTGGTCAAAGATCCCAGATAATTTGTTCGCGAAGTTTTTGAACCTGTTGCAAGAACTTCATTGTTTTATCGTTAAATTTCATTAAAATAATCTTTCGTTCTTTGTGTCTGCGTATTCGGAACAGAAAATCCGGGCAGTAGACAAAGATCTAGAGTATTAACGTTAGCAGCTGTTTAAGTAAACGGTATTTGCTGGTGGGACTCCGGTATAAAGCAGGTGGCCGAGATGAGAATAAACTGAAACAATCCGAGACAAAGGCGACACTCTAAACAGGGCATGATGGCGATCTTTGGATATGAAGTGGAAGCAATGAAGGGTCCTAGGCACTTCCAGGAGGTCAGAAGCGACAGTTTAAAACGTGGTTACGGTCCCTCGTCCCACCCGACGTCTCTCTCTCCTGCAGCGCGCCGGAGCTGCCACGTGCTGTCCGACCCGCCATCCCACGGAAAAGTCTACAGGTAATTAGGTTAGTAGCTTGTAAACGGGTATTTGCTGGTACGTGTTTTAGTACCAGTACAAGACGGGAATAAATCAGTTTAGGGCGAAAATATATCGCACTGTGCCTCCTGGGGCTGTGCAGGAACTGATTTACATTGAATATGAGAGAGAAGGAACTTTTCACGAACCTATTATTAAATATGCGGAGAGAGTCGGAAAAAGCGCATTGGCGTTGTGTTTGCTACATACTGAAAAAAAGATTGTGCAACACATGTTCCAATGTTTAAGACTCGTAAGCAGACAAACAACAGTATTTTGCAACATGGAAATCCCTAAGGCCTTGGCACAGTTAGAGAAGTTGGTACGAAATGTTCAACTAATAGAATATGTAGACTTAAGAAGGCTTAAGGGGATGACTGTTTTGGGCTGGATAATCGGTTAACGAGATGAGAAAAATGAGGGCAGTCAGAACTTGCAATGTTTTAGTTGTGGTAGTACAGGTCATCAGTGTAAACGCTGTCCCCATAAATCAGAGGTTGGGTCTTATTCTCAGAAGAAAGAGGAGAAAGCAATAGTTTTTTTGGGGTTCTGCTGAACTGGGACACACAAAAACAGAAACATTATCATCATGAAAAAGTTTACAAGACCTACGAATTCTAACACACAATTGTTTATCAATAAAAAAATTTGTCGATGTTTCTCCAACAACACGAACTTCAGAGAGAGAGAGAGAGAGAGAGAGAGAGAGAGAGAGAGAGAGAGAGAGAGATCATAAAAGTTCTATAAGCTACGTCATTGGAGCAGCTATCTCCTCGTGATGTTCTTGCTTATAGAACTTTTATGATCACTCTGTCTCAAGTTCATGGTGTTGGAGAAACATAGACAATTTTTTTTATTGATAAGCCATTGTGTGTTAGATCTCGTAGGTCTTGTAAATTTGGTCATGATGATAATGTTTGTGTTTTTGTGCACGGTAAAGGTGTTGATATGAAATGTAAAATAATTGGCGATATGACTGTATATAGTAGTATGTAATTGGATCAGGAGATTTGACAATTACTGCAACAAAAGGAGGGTGAAGGAAAGGTAACTTTAGCGTTGAGGGAAGGCGAGCTACTCAATTTGCCTTTCATTTGTTATACTGTTAATAATGAGCCAATCTTGCGTTGCTTGATTCTGGAAGTGCTATTTCGCCTGTGGAACACGACTGGCTGTGGGAATAAAGCTAATTGTAAATGGGGCAATATGAGGAAAGAAGCAATGTAGCATAAAGCGTCTGATCAGTCTAATACGAGAGTAAAAGGGTTGCTTCCGGTAGGATGTACCTCGAAGGTTAGTGTTAGTGTCATTAAGAAATTACGCTATTTTTGTAGGTGTTTTAAATAATTGTCTCATGATGCTGCGAACAGACTATATGTTGTTTGTTGTTGTTGTGGTCTTCAGTCCTGAGACTGATGCAGCTCTCCATGCTACTCTATCCTGTGCAAGCCTCTTCATCTCCCAGTATCTACTACAACCTACATCCTTCTGAATCTGCTTAGTGTATTCGTCTCTTGGTCTCCCCGTACGATTTTTACCCTCCACAACCACCCATCTCTTGATGTCACAGACTAGCACCTCCGATCAAATATTAGGTCAAATTTTAGTCCCTACTTCAGCCTGAAATTACAGTCCTGTAGGCAGTACTACCTCTATTCTTCAACAAATCAGATGTCCATCTACGACTTCAGCTGAAGAGTTTGAACACACATGACTGTAGTAACATCGGTGTTTGGAATAATACCGCTAAGTTCAATGTCAGAAAATTTCATAAATCTCTACACGGTCGTGAAATCTTACCAGATGAATAATGTCACTCAAGGCGCTCCATAATATACTCCGATGTGTGATGAAACGTTTGTACTTAAATGTTCATGGCTTTCTGAGGTCACCGATTGTTACATAAAGATCATTGACGTAAATGAAATTATAAAAAACTCTTTCTGTTAACGTTTAACGCATTGTGTGGTATACAGAACTGGCTTATGCTTATGTTCTAATTCATTTCGACATCACGCTATACAAAACACAAATAATTGTTGATTTTCGCTCATGAATAATGATATACAGATCAGAATGAAGTGTTTAAATCTCACTTGCATACGTGTAAATACAACATACCAGCTATGGTCAGCAATTTATTCACTACCCACTGCCATCCTCAGTTTTCTAACATTTTCAGGCAACCACAATTTTTAAACCAAGTAAGCTAAATATCTCTTTAGTAGAGTTTATTCCTTCGTAAGTTGTCCACTTTCAACTTTTTGTGGGCGGATGCCCTACCTGTTGCCACAGTCAGTTGAGGAGGGAAGTCTGAAAATAGTGAGAACGTTGTTCTGTATGTTACTGTATTTTATTTGTTCGTGTATCGTACCTACTAAGGCAGGAATAGTGTACAAGCTAGGCATTCACTTTGCTGAGTGTGGAAAACCGCCTGAAAAAACACACTCAGGTTAGCGGAAGTATCAGATGAGCGGTCATTTGTACGCCGCGCGGATTCCATCTGCGTCTGTATCACCTCCTTGTCTCGCAATTTAGCGAGCTGCCCTATAAGCTACATAAACAGGGAATATCGGGACCCCATAACATTTCTTTTAGTCAGTACAGTAACGTATCTGACATTACTATACATCGTATGTTTTTGTTACAGTACACAATTTTCATTTATCGAAATTTGGGGCACGCATTTAATTGTAATTTATAACTGGAGTGTTAATTCAAGGTGATTGGTAGATTATAGTGGGAAATATTGTCTCTTAAACGTTACCAAATGTATAGTTCTTCATTTTCCCATTTATTTAGTTACTTCAGTTCGAATTTTAAATATTCCAACGAATAATATTCTAAATTCCACAAAAATTCGTTTAATTTACATCTCATTGTGGGTACCTGTTAGCTGGAGCAGACTTACTGACCTAATTAATGTAATGTTTTCTGTTTATGGAAGGCTTTCAAAACGGATCTGCTTCTGAATTAAACGAATTCTCATAATGTGGAATTTCCGCATTGTGGTTAAATACGCTTGGCACACAGCAGCGAAAAAAGTTTCAAGCTGCCGCTACTTAATATAACAACTTTCAAACCGGTTACGGAGCGTTTTACTTCCATTTACAAGGAAAATAACTGGTTTTGGGTTATAGGAGCAGTGTGCAAAGAACAGGACAAGATATTGTTCCACTGGCAATGATTAAAACTGATTAATACACCCTTGAAAATGGCATATGATGATGCAAGTTCATTTGTGAGCATGTTATTTTGAAGAGAACTGTACTCTCAGATGGCAGCCAGGTACTCAGGATAAGTTGTGTGGAAGGACTGGAACGGGGTTCGGATAACCATCCACCACTCATCATTTGTAAAACATTTGTTATAAAATATTATAAAGTGCAAACATGAAATTTCACAATAGGTAGACTTTCTGAATATACAAAATTTCCTCGAATTTTAGTTTAAGCATTTAGGAAGAGAAAAGAACTATGAATGTCAACCTGCGGTTATTTTGATAAGGAGGACGTCTGTCCTTCTAGACTCTTATACCACAACTGACATCTACGAATGGGATCCCGACTAATGTAAAACCAGGAACATGATGGGTAATAAGGACAATTACTTATTTATGCATCTACTTAAAGTATTGCCTCTAGATTTAAAAGCCCCTTTAAATAAGAAAACTTGGCCAACGCCAGATAATAAAACCTTAAAAAATTTAACAAATTCAGAAACGACCAATCTCGGCTCTTCAAAAGTTTAAACTGGGCTAATGGCAAATAATAAAATTTAAGGAACTATAACAACCCGACCAATGGCCATCCACTGCCCTCCGAAACATTAACACAGCAGAGTGAAATTCTTTAATCTGGCGTTAATTACAACACGAAATATGACAATTTTTTTAAGAAACGAGCCTAAACAAAAATATTACAATTGTTGCGAAAGAAACCTGAAACAAGGTTACTTAGTTTTCCGCGGTGTGAGATGATGCAGGAGGGGGAAGGTTAGCACTGGTGCTGCTGACAAGATGACTCTTGCATATGCTGTTATTTATATGTATTTGAGGATGCTGGTGCTGATTTTGCGTTTAACATTTGACGATGCCACTATGGCTGCAATACATTAGGACATTGTGTTTGTAAAACAGATCTGAAGATGGTCATTATAGATCGAAACCGGTAATCTGTTGGCAAAACGTTTGTGACCATAGACGGAAAGTAAAGGAAAATAATTCTATATTCGTGTGACTATTTTATTCGACACAATGTGGCAGCTTGTGACAGCGGTAGATATTCCGTGATGTTTTAGCACATGTCGTATCATCATGTCCCTTCCTCTTGTCGATGTTCCTTACATATTCCTCTTCTCTCTGCTAGTGGAGAGAGGCCTTCTCACTTCTTATCTTCTTTGCCCATCTAATTTTCTAATGTTTAACAGATTTCCTTAGCCCGACATCTCAGACGCTTCATATCTGTTCTTTTCCAGGTTTCCTTCAGTCCACTGATAGTTGTCTTTAAAATAATTACAAATAATAGTGAAAGTTCTCATCTAAATAATTAAAAGAATAACTGAAGTACTGTTTCTGATTTAAGCTCTGAGCTGTAATAACAAATGAACTGTCGTAATGAAATTTGTACTGTCATAATGTGAAAGCAAAGTTGCACTATACTAATAATTAATTGTTGTAATGTGAAGGGAAGTGTTTCAAACTGTAGAAGTTATCAATCTGACTACAAGAATTTTGAACAGTATAAACTGTTTGAATTATGAACTTTGACGTGAAACGTAGAATAATAATCAGAAAATGTATCACTGAATAACATAAGTTGGCCCTGACTGAATAAATAACAAAATCAAAATATCTTGTCCTTACCTATATTATGCCCAAATCTGGATAAATCGTTGCAGTTCTGCTCTGTCTTTCGCTCCGCTTTGCTAAGGATGCAGATTACTATATCTACAAAGAGACACTCGAGAGGTCCAATGAGTTTTCTGTTAACTACAAATCGAACTGGTTTTCAAACCCACTTGGTACCATGATCCATTAAAAATTGTAAGAGGAAGGTTGGTAAGAAAATGGAAAATGCGCTTAAATAACAACACTAAGTTTTTTGTATACCATGAAAAAGTGTTCGAGGCAGATTTTAGTTTTAATGAACTTCTTAACATCCAAACAATACACTTTCCTACCTCTCATATCTAGAAACTCTCAGTACAATAGTCAATTTAGTCCGATGACGCAGCAATAGTGAAAAAAGTAACATCATTATAATATTTACCTGCGATTCCATTAGACTTCTTCCTTCACAAACCAATATTCGCTACGATCTTGAAACAATTATGCTGATTGAACAGGTTGATAAATTGGAACATTGAATTTGAAACATAATATTGCCATTGCTTCCTCGCTCTAACACAATTTAATATTGTCTGCTCCACATTCTGACACAGCTAAACATCATCTGGTCCACTTCCCTCACGCACATCAGAGATACTAACTTAACTTTTGCGACGCAACTTTACAACATCGCTGCTCGCTCACAATTGATTCAGATACCAAAATTATACACACTTTAAACAAAGATTTGCATCGCCTCAATTCCGAAAGTTCCGGAACCTGTACAGAAAATTGGAATAGAGATCAACATAAACTCATTTCCGCCATTTTATTGCTCATGAAAACCGGACATATCATGTTGTACCACCATACAGCGAGACCTTCAGAGGTGGTGGTCCAGATTACCTCTAATACCCAGCAGCACTCTCTCTTGCACTGATGCATGCCTGTATTCGTAGGGCGTACTAACCAAAAGTTCATCAAGGCTCTGTTGGTCTAGATTTTCCCACTTCTCAACGGCAATACGGCGTAGATCACTCAGAGTGGTTGGTGGGTCACGTCGGCTATAAACAGCCCTTTTGAATCTATCCCAGGTATGTTCGATAGAGTTCATGTCTGGAGAACATGCACAGCACTCTAGTCGAGCAATCTCGTTATCCTGAAGGAAGTCATTCATAAGATGTGCACGATGGGGGCGCGAATTGTCGTCCATGAAGACGAATGCCTAGCCGACATGCTGCCGATATGGTTGCTCTATCGGTCGGAGGATGACATTCACGTATCGTACAGCCGTTACGACGCCTTCAATGACCACCAGCGTCATACGCCGGCTCCACATAATGCCACCCCAAGACGGCAGGAAACCTCCACCTTCCGGCACTCGCTGGACAGTGCTTCTAAGACGTTCAGCCCGACCGGGTTGCCTCCGAACACTTCTCCGACTATTGTCTGCTTGAAGGCATATGCGACACTCAACGGTGAAGAGAACGTGATGCCAATTCTGAGCGATCCGTTCAGGATGTTGTTGGGCTCATCTGTACCGCACTACATGGTGTCGTGGTTGCAAAGATGGACCTCGTCATGGACGTTGGGAGTGAAGTTGGGCGTCATGCAGCCTATTGCTCACAGTTTGAGTAGTAACACGACGTCTTGTAGCTGCATGAAAAGCATTATTCAACATGGTGGCGTTGCTGTCAGGGTTCCTCCGAACCATAATCTGTAAGTAGTAGTCATCCACTGCAGTAGTAGTCCTTGGGCGACCTGAGCGAAGCATGTCGTAGACTGTTCCTGTCTCTCTGTATCTCCTCCACGTCCGAACAACATCGCTTTGGTTCACTTCGAGACGCCTAGACACTTCCTTTGTTGAGAGCCCTTCCTGGCACAGAGTAACAATGCGGACTCGATCGAATCGCGGCATTGACCGTCTAGACATGGTTGAACTACAGACAACACGAGCTGTGTTCTTCCATCCCGGTGGAATGACTGGAACTGATCGGCTATCGGACCCCCTCCGTCTAATAGTCTCTGCTCATGCATGGTTTAGTGACATCTCTCAACAGTCAAAAGGACTGTGTGTGTGATACAATACCGTCAAAGTCTGTCTTAAGGACTTCTGGGAACCGAGATGATGCGAAACTTTTCTTGATATGTGTACATGACATTTATCTCCATGCCTCATGTACATGCTTGGAAAGCACTAGTCCAGAAATTTCTGTGTATTAGATATATACTGCTTGGCAAACAAAATGAAGAACACAGAAGACATGGTCGGAATCAGTGTAAGATGGTACACGTACACATCATTGGTGGGTATGTAAATCACTAGAGCTGCAATCCCCTGTGAAAGGTAGAACAGCCGTTAGAGTGCATTAGCTGGTTCGTGTTTACTGTTGTTTCAGGCCTTGTAGAGTGTAAATGGGCGTGAACAGCGTCAGATGGTGAATGAACCATGTGAGGAACACGAAGATACTGCGTACTCGTCTGGGAGAGCATTGATAGTACCCGACACAGTTTGAAACGGGCTTCACAGCGGTTCTCCAACTAGCCGGCTGGTCGACTCGTGCACTATACAGAGGCGGCCCAATGTTGGACTGATTACGAACGTGAGAGCAGGCATACTCGACGAAAAGGTACCAGTGGGCCTTCCGCGGTGGCCGAGAGGTTCTAGGCGCTTCAGTCCGGAACCGCGCTGCTGCTACGGTCGCAGGTTCGAACGCTGCCTCGGGCTGGATGTGCGATGTCCTTAGCTTAGTTAGGTTTAAGTAGTTCTAAGTTCTAGAGGACTGATGACCTCAGATGTTAAGTGCTCAGAGCCGTTTGGTTCCAATGGACCTCGTATACCCGCCACAAGGGAGAATCGCCATACTGTGCACTAAGCACATCGTAATCTCTTCATCTGGGCCAGTCATCAGAGAACAAGTAAAGGCCTCTCTACTAGATTCTGCGTCATCTGGTTCCGCTGCTTGTAGGTTAGAAGCAGGTGCACTAGGGAATTAACGTTCCATGCACAGGCTGCCGTTAACAGCAAGGCGTAAGGGTCTGCGTTTGGAGTGGTGCTGTGACTGCCAAGCAGGGACTGCTGATAAATGACGTCTCATTGTGTGAAACGGTGAATTGCGAAATCGCGGTTCTCCACTTCCTGAACGACCGAGGTCGGCGAGTTTGTTGTGACCCAGGAGAGACCCCATTCTTCCAGTGTTTTGGTGAGGCACAGCGGTGTTATTCCTAACAACATGGTTTGAGTAAGCTTCAGGTATGACTTGAGGTCACGGCTGATGGTGATTGGCGCAATTCCGAGGGCGCAGCTGTACATCCCGGACTCCTCGCGCTCTCATGAGTCATTTCTCGTGCGGCAGCATCGTGATGCCATTTTTCGACACAGCAATGATCCTCTACACGTGGCAAATGTCTCTATTAACTGTCTGAGAGAGACTGACGGAGTGCCGTCTCAGCGAGATCTCCCGCTCTCCCCCTGACGCATCATGTGCGGGATCATCTCTGAAGTCAGCTCCGTAACAGTGCCAGCAGCCAGGACATCAAGTACCAGTTGGAACAGTTGTGGGCCAGCTTGTCTCAGAAGAGAATCAAAGGGACACTTTTCGTAACTGAATTAGTGCAACAATTAGTTGCTGGTTTGGTTACGGTAGTGGATGATATGCAGCTTTCACTGTAGATTACCTGATTATTTCTGCTAAGCCACTACCAGCATATTTTTTATTCACCGGCAGCTTGCGCAGTAATCTATATAAGTAAAAATGTAAATGTTTGCATGTACAAAACCGAGTGCTGTTGGCAAGCAGGGTCCACTCAGCCCTTTTGAGACCAATTGAGCAGCTATTTGAATGAGAGGTAGTGGTGCCAGCTACGAAAATCGACAACGGCCAGGAAAGTGGTGGGCTGAACTCATGTCGCTCCGTATCCACGTCCGGTGACGCCTCAGACCAACGGATGACGCGGTGGCCGGTCGGTATCGTTGAGCCTTCAAGGCCTGTTCGGACGGTGTTTGTTTTGCATGTACAAAATCGTACATCTACGAATGTTCTTCACCAACTGCTTCGTAATCTCGACACAACATTTGTAATATATAAACGGAAACAGATATTACCAAATATCCTGAAAACATCTTGACCGATTTCATCAAATGTTTACACAATTCTCTATTGAATATTGGGACGGACTTAAGCTATTTATTTTAACATATATAACATCCTCAAAAGACCTGAATGCAACTGCCATGAATTTATTTGAAATAGATTTTATGTACGTACCTGAAAACAGAAGATAGCGAAATTGAATTCAAAGCAATTTTGGAATTTTTAAAAAACTCGTGATTTTCATTAGTGTAGATTATAATGGGCGCTTTTACACCGTAAAGCAAAAGAAACTGTTACACCTGTTTAATATCTTGGAGAAGTGCCGCAACACGACGTGGCATGGACTCTACTAAACTCTGAAGTAATGCTGGAGGGAACTGACACCAGGAATCCTGCAGGACTGTCGAGAAATTCGTAAGACTATGACGGGGTGAAGATGTCTTCTGAACAGCACGTCGCAAGGCATGCCAGAGATGCTCAGTAATGTTCATGTCTGGAGCGTTTCGTGGTCAGCGAAAGTTTTTAAACTCAGAAGGGTTTCCCTGCAGCAACTCTGTAGCAGTTCTGGACGTGTACGGTGGCGCAGTGTCCTACTGGAATTATCTGAGTCTGTCGGAATGCACAATGGACGTGAATGGACGCTCGTGATCAGGCAGGATGCTTACGTATGTGTCACCTGTAGGAGCCCCCACCAGCTTGAACAGTCCCCTGTTGACATGCAAGTTGTATGGATTCATGAGGTTCTCTCCATACCCGTACATGTCCATCCGCTCGATACAATTTGAAACGAGACTCGTCCGACCAGGCAACACGGTTTCAGTCATTAACAGCCCAATGTCGGTGTTGGCGGGCCAGGCGAGTCGTGAAGATTTGTATCGTGCAGTCGTCAAGGGCAAACGAGTTGGCTTTCGGCTCCGAAAGCCCATGTCGATGATGTTTCGCTGAATGGTTCGTACCCCTACATTTGTTGATGGCGCGGCACTGAAATCTGCAGCAATTTGCGGAAGGGTTGCACTTCTGCCACGGTGAACACTTTTCTTCAGCCGTCGTTAGTCCCGTTCTTGCAGGGTCTTCTCCGGCCGTAGCGATGTCGGAGTTTTGATGTTTTACCAGATTCCTGATATTCACAGTACACTCGTGAATCTGTCGTACGCAAAAATTCTCACTTCATCCTATCTCGGAGATTCTGTGGCGCATCGCTTGACTGCCGCGCATTGTAGCCGTGCGGTCTATGACGACTTGACACGGTTCGCGCGTCTCCCCCAGTCGGAGGTTCGAGTCCTCCCTCGGGCATGGGTGTATGTTTAGTCCATAGCGTGAGCTAGTTTAAGTTAGATTACGTAGTGTGTAAGCTTAGGCACTAATGAACTAAGCATTTTGGTCCCTTAAGGTCTCAGCACAGATTTACAAATTTCTTACAACGCTTCACTATAACACCACATTCAAACCCAGTTACATCTTGGAAACCTGCCAATGTAGGAGCACTAACCGATCTACTGCACCAGGTACTTGTCTTGAATAGGCTTTCCCGACCGCAGCGCCGTATTCTGTTTTCATATGTCTGTATGTGAATACGCATTCCTACACCAGTTTCTTTTGGGCTTCATTGTATAATTATTACTAGGTCTTCCCGACCACACGTTGCTGTGGCTTTCCCTGGATAAACAGAAAGGAAAGGAAAGGAAAGGAAAGGAAAGGAATGGAAAGGAAAGGAAAGGAAAGGAAAGGAAAGGAAAGGAAAGGAAAGGAAAGGAAAGGAAAGGAAAGGAAAGGAAAGGAAAGGAAAGAGAAAGCACATGTTTCTGATATGTATGGGATTTTGATGTATGTTCTAATTTTCTTCTTCTCCGTGTCTCCGTCCATCTTCTCTTCTTCCTTCTCTCCTCCTGCTACCCCTGTCTCTCCCGACCTCTTTCTTTCCGCTTCTTTCTATCTCCATTTCCTCGCAGCCCTGCTGTCCAACTCCTCTTTCCGTTCACTTCTTTATTGTTACTACATATTCAGATTCTGTACTAGTATTCTAATCATAAGACGGCAAGCCATAAGTAGAACTTTTCTGTTTGCTAACAACTTTTCACTTTCTGAGACCTGATGTCAGTCGTAATGGACATATTCTTTTCTGCAGTCAGAGATATTGCACTGTCCGTCGTAATACCTGACGTCCAATTGAATGGCTAGTATGGTGCATTCATCTGGCGGGAGAAACTCTCAGTACGATCATTTAGCGCCAAGTGGCACCTTCGCTTGCGACATGTACCACGTCAGGTGAGCACTCCTTCATTATTACGTATTTGTCGAAACTTGTTTCATGAAAATATGTTGCTATACTAGATAATATCTATTTGTTGTTTTTATGGCTTTTCTTTGTAATAATATTTGGTAGTACTGTATGTTTCTGTAATTATGGTTGCAAGTAATAATGTCTACTGTAACAGACCCTCAGAGCTAATATCACGTTTTCGAGCTTAGTTCCTAGGCATCGGTGGTGATTGTCTTCGCTGTTTTCCAATACATGTGTTGCTGGGATTCTTGCTGTATGGCACTAGCTGACATTTTTAACACGTTTTGTAAGCACACTCCCGTTCTGGAACAGTAATGAAGCCAGAATACCCAGCACAATCCACCTGAGAGCAGGCAAGATCCTTCCAAAACAATGACTTGCGTCAATTGCACAGACAGCGAGATAAGAATAATTTCTATTGTAAGGTCGTGTGACGAAAAGCCAGCTATAACTACATCGCCCAAGACTAGGAAGAAGCCTATGGATCAATGTAAAGAAATATGCGACGTACATTCAGGATCTGAGGTAAAAATATGAGTGGCATAGACCTGATTGATAGGATAATAAGTTTCCACAAGATCTGCACCACAACCGGAAAGCAGACTGGAAAAACAATTTTTCGCTTCATAGATCTCGGAATTGCAAATGGCTGCCTTCAGTACAGGACTGACGGAATAAACAAAGAGGAGACAAAAATGAGTGTCCTGCAGTATCTTCATTTCGAAATAAGAGTTGCAGGCCACTTTTAAGCGGCGAGAGGAAACAATATTCTCAAGAAGAAGAAGAAGATGTGGAACAGTATCTCTTAAGAGTTGAACACTTTTGCTGTCATAATCACGCTCACCTACTGTGGCCCATTTGCCAGAAATGACTGACTTGAAAAATACCGTGAGTTGTAAGAACACTGGCTGCACGAAGAAGACCGCAGTAAGGCGCCAAAGCTGTTCAGCTCTCTGTTAACATCACAGAACAAATTTTTCTTGAGTATAATCTGAAAAATATTGATGTCTGTTTTTTAATTTATAATCACTTCATATGTGATATCTGTCTAATAAAACTCTATATTGTTAAGAAAACTACCAATAAAGTTCTTTTTTCATATACCACTTTCTTTCTAATGCCTACTTATACACTGAATCGCCAAAGAAACTGGTATAGGCATGCGTATTCAAATACGAAGATACATAAACAGGCAGAATACGGCGCTGCAGTCGGCGATACCTACATAACACAAGTCTCTAGAGCAGTTGTTAGATCGGTTACTGCTTCTACAATGGCAGGTTATCAAGATTTAATTGAGTTTGAACGTTGTGTTATAGTCAGACGGTGGGAGATTCGCGGACCATGGCAAGACGAACAAGACCGGGCGGCTACCACGCACAGCAGTCACGCGATGCGCCACAGAATCTCCGAGGTAGGATGAAGTGAGAATTTTTGCGTACGACAGATTCACGAGTGTACTGTGAATATCAGGAATCTGGTAAAACATCAAATCTCCGACATCGCTACCGCCGGAGAAGACCCTGGCAAGAACGGGACTAACGACGACTGAAGAAAAGTGTTCACCGTGGCAGAAGTGCAACCCTTCCGCAAATTGCTGCAGATTTCAGTGCCGCGCCATCAACAAGTGTAGGGGTGCGAAACATTCAACGAAACATCATCGACATGGGCTTTCGGAGCCGAAAGCCAACTCGTTTGCCCTTGATGACTGCACCATACAAAGCTTCACGACTCGCCTGGCCCGCCAACACCGACATTGGACTGTTAATGGCTGAAAACGTGTTGCCTGGTCGGACGAGTCTCGTTTCAAATTGTATCGAGCGGATGGACATGTACGGGTGTGGAGAGAACCTCGTGAATCCATAGAACTTGCATGTCAACAGGGGACTGTTCAAGCTGGTGGGTGCTCTGTAATGGTGTGGGGCGTGTGCAGTTGAAGTGATATGGAACCGCTGATACGTCTAGACACAACTCCTACAGGTGACACGTACGTAAGCATCCTGCCTGATCACGAGCGCCCATTCACGTCCATTGTGCGTTCCGACAGACACAGATAATTCGAGCAGGACAATACGCCACCGTACACGTCCAGAACTGCTACAGAGTTGCTGCAGGAAAACCCTTCTGAGTTTAAAAACTTTCGCTGACCACGAAACTCTCCTCACATGAACATTACTGAGCATCTCTGGCATGCCTTGCGACGTGCTGTTCAGAAGACATCTCCACCCCGTCATACTTTTACGAATTTCTCGACAGTCCTGCAGGATTCCTGGTGTCAGTTCCCTCCAGCACTACTTCAGAGTTTAGTCGAGTGCTTGCCACGTCGTGTTGCGGCACTTCTGCGTGTTCGCGGGGCCCTGCACGATATTAAACAGGTGTAACAGATTCTTTTGCTTTACGCTGTAAGTCACCATGAAAAAGCGCCCATTATAATCTACACTAATGAAAATCACGAGTTTTTTAAAAATTCCAAAATTGCTTGAATTCAATTTCGCTATCTCCTGTTTTCAGGTACGTACATAAAATCTATTTCAAATAAATTAATAGCACTTATAGTCAGGTCTTTTGAGGATGTTATATATGTTAAAATAAATAGCTTAAGTCCGTCCCAATATTCATTAGAGAATTGTGTAAACATTTGATGAAATCGGTCAAGATGTTTTCAGGATTTTTGGTAATATCTTTTTACCTTTATATATTACAAATGTTGTGTCGAGATTACGCAGCAGTTGGTGAAGAACATTCGTAGATGTACGATTTTGTACATGCAAAACAAACACCGTCCGAACAGGCCTTGAAGGCTCAACGATACCGACCGGCCACCGCGTCATCCGTTGGTCTGAGGCGTCACCGGACGTGGATACGGAGCGACATGTGTTCAGCCCACCACTTTCCTAGCCGTTGTCGATTTTCGTAGCTGGCACCACTACCTCTCATTCAAATAGCTGCTCAATTGGTCTCACAAGGGCTGAGTGGACCCTGCTTGCCAACAGCACTCAGTTTTGTACATGCAAACATTTTTACTTATATAGATTACTGCGCAAGCTGCCGGTGAATAAAAAATATGCTGGTAGTGGCTTAGCAGAAATAATCAGGTAATCTACAGTGAAAGCTGCATATCATCCACTACCGTAACCAAACCAGCAACTAATTGTTGCACTAATTCAGTTACGAAGAGTGTCAGAACCCTTTGATTCTGTTCTGAGGCAAGCTGGCCCACAACTGTTCCATCTGGTTCTTGATGTCCTGACTGCTGGCACTGTTACGGAGCTGACTTCAGAGACGATCCCGCTCATGATGCGTCAGGGAGAGATCTGGAGATCTCGCTGAGTCGGGACTTCCTCAGTCTCTCTCAGACAGTTAATAGACGCATTTGCCACGGGTAGAGGATCATTGACTCGTCGAAAAATGCTGCCGCACGAGAAGTGACTCATGAGAGCGCAAGGTGTCCGGGATGTACAGCTGCGCCCTCGGAATTGCGCCAATCACCATCAGCCGTGACCTCAAGTCATACCTGAAGCTTACTCAAACCATGTTGTTAGGAATAACACCGCTGTGCCTCACCAAAATACTGGAAGAATGGGGTCTCTCCTGGGTCACAACCAACTCGCCGACGACGGTCGTCCAGGAAGTGGAGAACCGCCATTTCGCAATTCACATTTTCACACAATGAGACGTCATTCATCAGCAGTCCCTGCTTCGCAGTCGCAGCACCACTCCAAACGCAGATGCTTACGCCGTGCTGTTAATGGCAGCCTATGCATTGAACGTTAATTCCCTAATGCACCTGCTTCTAACCTACAAGCAACGGAACCAGATGACGAATAATCTTGTTCGGAGACCTTTGCTTGTTCTAGGATGACAGGCACAGATGAAGGGATTACGATGTGCTTGGTGCAGAGTATGGCGATTCTCCCTTGTGGCGGACAGACGTGGTCCACTGGAACCAAATGGCTCTGAGCACTATTGGACTTAACATCTGAGGTCATCAGTCCCCTAGAACTTAGAACTACTTAAACCTAACTCCTAAGGACATCACACATCCAGCCCAAGGCAGCGTTCGAACCTGCGACCGTAGCAGTAGCGCGGTTCCGGACTGAAGCGCCTAGAACCTCTCGGCCACCGCGGCCGGCCCACTGGAACCTTCTCGTCGAGTATGCCTGCTCTCACGTTCGTAATCAGTCCAACATCGGGCCGCCTCTGTATAGTGCACGAGTCGACCAGCCGGCTAGTTGGAGAACTGCTGTGAAGCCCGTTTCAAACTGTGTCGGGTACTATCAATGCTCTCCCAGACGAGTACGCAGTATCTTCGTGTTCCTCACATGGTTCATTCACCATCTGACGCTGTTCACGCCCATTTACACTCTACAAGGCCTGAAACAACAGTAAACACGAACCAGCTAATGCACTCTAGCGGCTGTTCTACCTTTCACAGGGGATTGCAGCTCTAGTGATTTACATACCCATCAATGATGTGTACGTGTACCATCTTACACTGATTCCGACCATGTCTTCTGTGTTCTTCATTTTGTTTGCCAAGCAGTATATATCTAATACACAGCAATTTCTGGACTAGTGCTTTCAAAGCATGTACATGAGGCATGGAGATAAATGTCATGTACACACATCAAGAAGGCCCACTCTTGTATCCTTGACCACTGCACGACAAAATATTTTACTCCTCGCCTGGGTCCGTCAACATCGACATTGGAGCGTTCCGACAGATTTGGGCAATTTCAGCAGTGCAATGCAGCAAGGTACACGTCCAGAATTGCTACAGAGTGGCACCAGGAACGCTGTTCTGAGTTGAAAAAATTCCACTGGCCACCAAACTCCCCGGATATGAACATTATCGAGCATATCTGTGATGCATTTGAACGTGCTGTTCGGAAGAGGTCTCTACCCCATCGTACTCTTACGGATTTATGGACAGCGCTGCAGGATTCATGGTGTCACTTCCCCCCAGCACTATTTCAGACACTGTTCGAGTCCATGCCACGTCGTGTTGCGGCATTTCTGTGTGCTCACGGGGACCCTACACTTTATTAGGCAGGTATGCTAGTTTTTTGGGCTCTTCAGTATTGTAATAACTTTAGAGATTCTGTCATTGATGTTTTTCATTTGTAGGTCTATTGATCCTTAGAAACTACTGCTTCGCTTCTGACTTTTACTTCTCGGTTGAAGTTCTTCTGTCGAAACGCTGTGAAGTAGAAGAGACTGCATTAGTTGTATCTTTGCAACGGAGACGCGCTGGATGCGACGCTTGCTCCACCGTTTCTCGTTCCTGACTAGATTAGAATCCTCTTCACCACTGCAGGTGCACGAACATATTAATATTTCTTATCTGAGTAATCACTGATGATGAGAACTAGAAGCCTCTCTCATTTCATAATGCTTCCCGCGAAGCTCTGGACGTTTATAAGACACGCACAATGCCGGTATCTTCCCTCTTCGGAACGCTGGAGGCTCCTCAGAAATATAATCCTCCAGGCGGAGATAATATTTACCTTATAAGGGATTATCCAAGCGTGGTGCCCCACTGCGAGTTCAATGGAATGATTCCTCCGGCGGCGGCCCTCACTCACGACAATGGCTGCCACTGCTCTGCCGCGACGCTGCTATCGCAACCCCTATAAACAGCTTTTCCCTCGGGGTCACCCACTTTGACTGATTGGGTATACAGACACGAAATATGCTTCTTTATAATCTGCTTTCGGATTTTCTCGCCACAACACAGCCGGCTGACCGAGCTTAACGTAGTCCCCCCTCCCTTTTCGTTCGCCAACGTTGCTTGCGCAGCTCAAAGAAATTTGGCGTCGCTTTGTGTAACGACGAACGGGGCGCGAAACCTTAAGGCAGGGGGACCCCTCTGTTGCGTTCTCCCCTCTCGAGGGTGTCCTGTGATAACAAACTGCCATCTCCCGGCGCTCTCCTGTCACAGCAGAGAGTAATTTACACAACGGGGCGTGAACAGCTGCGAAATCTTGTCCCTTTCTTATTAGTGTCACACAAACATTGTTTAGCTGGAATCTAAACAGCTACTGAGATTCGTAGTTATCGTGCCTTCCCCTCGCAGTCTCCCTTCAAAACTGAGCAGACAAGTTACAGACATCGCGTACATTCTTCAAATTATGGCTTTTGATAAAATATCGGTATACCTACTTTATTTCAAATGACATCTATATATATCGACGTCCTTTCTACCGGTATATCGATATGAAATGGTAATACTGAGAGCGGACATTTTAATTTTATATTGTATTTTTTCTCAGTTTTCGATAAATGTTTGAAACTGTTCTTTTGAAATAGCAGTAAAACGTAATTTTACTTTCACTGTGTGAAGGAGTCTTATCACGTTTTGAGCTTTCATCACGTCCAGTCTTTCTCTTTGACTGTGTGAAGCAGGTATAGGTGACCCAAAGTCCGACAGCACTCGGGGTGGCGGTGTGACTGGAATAACAAGATTTGCGATGTGAAGAAACAGCACACCAGTTGCGTTAAAACAATTTTGAACCCAACTAGCGTGCTTTTCGTCCCACTGGCATTTTTCAAAAAGAGTTGCTGAAAATGATGAACAAAGGTCTAAACGACAAGAGTGGTCTTTGTGGTCGGCGAAGATGTTTGAGGCGAAATGCTGACGTAATCGTCGCTCGGCGCTACCACCACAAACTGCAACGTTCAACTTCACCACGCAATTTTGACACTACGACTGTTAGGCCGCTGGGGTTTCCAGAAATGGAAAAAAGGAAACAGAGAAGCCGACATGAAGTATTTCAGACAAATCCGATCTTTTTCCTTTCATATTTTGCTCTAAAGGGGATAAGCAGGCTGCTAGCTTGTCGGTGTCCAGAATATATAATAATGAATCAATACTTAAATTCACAGCTCTAAAGCATGCAGCATATTTACAGTGTGCAGCCGATATATTTATAGGCCGGTATGTTGATATCTTTTCCTCCGACATATCGATACGCCACTTCGACATACCGAGGGCCAATGATGACGGGCTTAAAATATCGATATGTCGGCCTACCGATATATTAAAAAAATCAACAGTCGTATTTCAAATGCTGTGCGAAAACGGTAAACGAACTACTTTACGATCACAGTCTCGTTTAATACATGGCATAATAATTTAATTTTATTCCATCACAGCACACTTTTCGCAAGAGCAGTAACCGAGTACAGTTAAATATTCTTCTTTCTAATCTGCTTTCTTGTATTCTCACCGCTATACCTAAATTTCTATGACAAATGTAATTTAAACAAAAAAATCCCACCACTTTCCCTGCAGTTTTGGCGAAGTACACGTGTTGTGCTGTGGGGCGATCTATCTGGCTGGAAATGTAAAGCACACTTCGTACGCCGCGATAGCAGTATACAGCTACATGACTACTCTGCAATTCACATTTAAGTGCTTAGCAGAGGGTTATCGAACCACAATCATACTATCTCTCTACCATTCCACTCCCTAACAGCGCGCTGGAAAAACGAACACCTAAACCTTTCTGTTCGAGCTCTGATTTCTCGTATTTTATTTTGATGATCATTCCTACCAATGTAGGTTGGGCTCAACAAAATATTTTCGCATTCGGAAGAGAAAGTTGGTGACTGAAATTTCGTAAAAAGATCTCGCCGCGACGAAAAACGTCTTTGCTGTGACGACTTCTATCCCAATTCGCGTATCATATCTGCCACACTCTCTCCCCTATTACGTGATAATACAAAACGAGCTGCCATTTTTTGCACCCTTTCGATGTCCTCCGTCAATCCCACCTGGTAAGGATCCCACACCGCGCAGCAATATTCTAACAGAGGACGAACGAGTGTAGTGTAAGCTGTCTCTTTAGTGGACTTGTTGCATCTTCTAAGTGTCCTGCCAATGAAACGAAACCTTTGGCTCGCCTTCCCCACAATATTATCTATGTGGTCTTTCCAACTGAAGTTGTTCGTTATTTTAACACCCAGGTACTTAGTTGAATTGACAGCCTTGAGAACTGTACTATTTAACGAGTAATCGAATTCCAACGGATTTCTTTTGGAACTCATGTGGATCATCTCACACTTTTCGTTATTTAGCGTCAATTGCCACCTGCCACACCATACAGCAATCGTTTCTAAATTGCTTTGCAACTGATACTGGTCTTCGGATGACCTTACTAGACGGTAAATTACAGCATCATCTGCGAACAACCTAAGAGAACTGCTCAGATTGTCACCCAGGTTATTTATATATATATCAGGAACAGCAGAGGCCCCAGGACGCTTCCCTGGAGAACATCTGATATCACTTCAGTTTTACTCGATGATTTGCCGTCTATTACTACGAACTGCGACCTTCCCGACAGGAAATCACGAATCCAGTCGACACCTGAGACGATACCCCACAGGCCCGCAGCTTGATTAGAAGTCGCTTGTGAGGAACGGTGTCAAAAGGTTTCCGGAAATCTAGGAATACGGAATCAACTTGAGATCCCCTGTCGATAGCGGCCATTACTTCGTGCGAAACTTTTATTATTCCAAGGCGTCCGGTTTCAACAGTCTTACGCTACCATTGTCTAATGTAATGCGAGAAAATGAAGAGGATGTGTGTGGATGTGTGTGTGTGTGTGTGTGGGGGGGGGGGGGGGGAGGCGGTGGTCACAGACTACAAGTCATTTAACTTGTTATGTAAAATACAAACGTTCACGTACCTTGTGTGTGTGTGTCTGTATTTGTGGGTGGGGGGGGGGGGGAGGGAGGGGGGGGGGGGCGAGAGGCGGTGGTCACAGACTACAAGTCATTTAACTTGTTATGTAAAATACAAACGTTCACGTACCTTATGGAACTTGTTATAACAGTGTTTGTTACGTTACATTATATGAAGTCGAAGGACGAAAGGCGCTCCACATACATTCCTATCTTAAAAATGATAACAATAAATCATAAAATTTGGTAATTGCGGTTTCTCGTTACGTCATATTGCTTGGTTAATTGAGGATGTAAGTTATTTTCAAATTCTTAAATTTTTTTATTAATACTGTAATTTCCTCACTGTACAAGAAGCAAACAATATGTGTGACAATTGATTATATGGTGTGTAAGTCCACGGTAATTTTAAATGTATGGTCAGAAGGCTTTCCGTATTGTTACAACGGGCATTTTGAAACATCGAGCTTTATTTCTTTCTGGTCCCCACCTATTTATTGCGTCTAACCTCAGGTTGTGATCATTTAACGTGGGCTGCTTACGCCACCCTCTGGAGAGACAGGTAACGTCATAGCGCATCTGACGCCTGTAAGTGAACTCTGCGCTTTTAGCGTAGTGTTGTGCAGCAAGCTCGGGAGGGTCATGTCCGACAGTACGAGGATGTTATCAGCTGGGCGCATTTTGCCAAATGTGTGTTTTCTAATCAAGTTATGTATATATAGGCGGCCGATGTTGCCGAGCGGTTCTAGGTGCTTCAGTCTGGAATCAAGCGACCGCTATGGTCGCAGGTTCATATCCTGCCTCGGGCATGGGTGTGTGTGATGTCCATAGGTTAATTAGGTTTAAGTAGTTCTAAGTTCTAGGGGACTGATGACCTCAGGTGTTGAGTACCATAGTGCTCAGAGCCATTTGAACCATTTCGTACGGGAGAGTTTACGGTATCAGAGAAGTGTGGTCTGAAAAGATTTGGCATTGCAAACTAAATAGTAATCGAACGGCTAAAGTGAAATTACAAAAACTCATTCGCTCTTACGTGACTGTGTACTATTGCTTGCTGAAAAATGTCAGTAAGGAATAATGAAATATTAAGCCGTCTATCAGGTCGGGCTGGCTCGACTAGGGGTACGTAAGGGGCTCGAAACTGGAGAAATGTAAACGAGGAAGCTACAGAAACTACGGCCGAAGAGGAAGGGAACGGAATGAAGAGCGATAAAGCTGACAACAAAAGTGAGTCAACCTACGAGGTTGCTATCAGTGTCATTAATATGGATACCATGAGGTACATCGCAGAATGCACCAAAGGCAATGGAAGAAATGTGTAGATGGCGTTAGTGAAGACAGCGTACATCCGGAAAACAGTGAAACTAGATATTTTCAAAATAGTGGGAACAAATACGACGACGAATCTCAGATCGAAGAAAGCATCACGTCGGGAAAACCGTATACGAATATTATAGATAGAATAGCAAAACCTCTGCTACACTGCGACTATCTTCAGAATCTTCATTTCGAAGGTACAAAACAATAATAGTATATGCGGTAAGCTGCGAAGAAGATGAGGAAAGAAATAAAAAAACGCATGCCTCGAATATCAACAAACCTAAAAGGTAATGAAAGGTCGATAAAATCGGGCCAACCTGTGTTGCATGTCAAGGAGTTCCATGAGCTGCAAAGATCAGCTGGTGAGGAAAAGATTACAGCCTGAGTAGGGGACCAACTGTGCCCACCAAATGAATGCAACTCCAACTGGTCAAAACGAAGGATGATCAGACGCAGCATGATATAGAAGATGCAAGTGTACCGGTGTCAGAAACAAAAGCGCTGAATTGATCTTGATAAAAACTGCAAGTGGAACTGGGTAGTTAGATCATGTCTGATAAACTATTTGGTCAAAAGTATGAGGAAACATGGCTGAAAATGACTTACAAGTTCGTGGCGCCCTCCACGGGTAATGATGGAATTCAGTACGGTGTTGGCCCAACCTTAGCCTTGATGACAGCTTCCACTCTCGCAGGCCTACATTCAACCAGATGCTGGAAGGTTTCATGGGGTGTGGCAGCCCGTTCTTCATTGAGTGCTGCACTGAGGAGAGGTATCGATGTTGGTCGGTGAGGCCTGGCACGAAGTCGGCGTTCCAAAACATCCCACCGGTGTCCTATATTATTCAAGTCAGGCCTACATTCAAACAGATGCTGGAAGGTTTCTTGGGGTGTGGCAGCCCGTTCTTCATTGAGCGCTGCACTGAGGAGAGGTATCGATGTCGGTCGGTGAGGCCAGGCAAGAAGTCGGCGATCCAAAACATACCACCGGTGTCCTATATTATTCAAGTCAGGACTCTGTGCAGGCTAACCCCTTACAGGGATGTTATTGTCGTGTCTACTCCGGCACAGGCTGTGCATTACGAACAGGTGCTCGATCGTGTTAAAAGATGCAGTCGCCATCCCCGAATTGCTCTTTACAGTGGGATGCACGAAAGGTGCTTAAAACATCAATGCAGGCCTGCGCTGTCACGCAAAACAACAAGGGGCGCAAGCCCCCTCCATGAAAAACACGACCACCCCATAACACCACCGCCTTCGAGTTTTACTGTTGCCACTACACCCGCTGGTAAATGACGTCCACCGGGCATTCGCCAAACGCACACCCTGACATCGGATCACCACGTTGTGTACCGTGACTCGTCACTCCACACAACGTTTTTACACTATGCAATCCTCCGATGTTTACGCTCCTTACATCAAGCGAGGCGTCGTTTGGTATTTACCAGCGTCATGTGTGGCTTATGAGCAGCCGCTCGTTTTCTCACATCCCGCCTAACTGTCATAGTACTTGCAGTGGATGCTGAGGCAATCTGGAATTCCTGTATGATGGTCTGGATAGATGTCTGCCTATTACACATTACGACTATCAACAGTCGAGGTCGGCCTGTACATTTTTGTGCTTTAAGATTCCTTTCATGTTTCCATTTCACTATCACATTGGAAGCAGTAGACCTATGGATGTCTGGGAGTGTGAAAATCTCGCGCACATTCGTATGACACAAGTGACACCCATTCAGCTGACCACGTTCGAAGTCCGTGAGTTCCGCGGAGCTCCCCATTCTGCTGTCTTACCTTGTCTAATGACTTCTGAGGACGCTGATATGAATTACCTGGCCGTAGTAGACAGCAAAATGCACCTAATATGAAAAACGTCTGTTTTGGGGGTGTCTGGGAACTTTTGCTCACATAGTGTAAATCATTTTCTATATGAACGTCGATCGGTTTATTACGATCCTCTCAATACCTCGGATATTATCACCTCGTCCAGAGGGAAGTTTTGGGGAATTCTTAAAAACTGATGAAGTCAGTGTATCTTTCTTATAGGAAGTAATATACGAAGTAAATTATCTTACGTCCCCATATAATATCCGCAATAATGTGGGAGCAAATGGACACAGTGGTACAGTCTTAACAAAGAGAGGTAGTGAAATGAGTCAACCTCAATTTAATCCTGGCTGCTGCGTGGATAAAGTAGTCTTAAACGACTTTACCCCCGTAAACGTGCATACCCCGTCCGGATTGAACAAAACGACTACACAAACGTTTTCCCATGAAACTCACACCTATCGTTGAATTAATTCCCATAACGTACCGATCCCCCCCATGAACCATGGACCTTGCCGTTGGTGAGGAGGCTTGCGTGCCTCAGCGCCACAGATGGCCGTGCCGTAGGTGCAACCACAACGGAGGGGTATCTGTTGAGAGGCCAGACAAACGTGTGGTTCCTGAAGAGGGGCAGCAGCCTTTTCAGTAGTTGCAGGGGCAACAGTCTGGATGATTGACTGATCTGGCCTTGCAACATTAACCAAAACGGCCTTGCTGTGCTGGTACTGCGAACGGCTGAAAGCAAGGGGAAACTACAGCCGTAATTTTTCCCGAGGGCATGCAGCTTTACTGTATGATTAAATGATGATGGCGTCCTCTTGGGTAAAATATTCCGGAGGTAAAATAGTCCCACATTCGGATCTGGCGTTCTACGGATCGGAGCGTGGAATGTCAGATCCCTTAATCGGGCAGGTAGGTTAGAAAGTTTAAAAATGGAAATGGATAGGTTAAAGTTAGATATAGTGGGAATTAGTGAAGTTCGGTGGCAGGAGGAACAAGACTTCTGGTCAGGTGACTACAGGGTTATAAACACAAAATCAAATAGGGGTAATGCACGAGTAGGTTTAATAATGAATAGGAAAATAGGAATGCGTGTAAGCTGCTACAAACAGCATAGTGAACGCATTATTGTGGCCAAGATAGGTACGAAGCTCACACCTACTACAGTAGTACAAGTTTATATGCCAACTAGCTCTGCAGATGACGAAGAAATTGAAGAAATGTACGATGAAATAAAAGAAATTATTCAGATAGTGAAGGGAGACGAAAATTTAATAGTAATGGGTGACTGGAATTCGACTGTAGGAAAGGGAGAGAAGGAAACATAGTAGGTGAATATGGATTGGGGCTAAGAAATGAAAGAGGAAGCCGCCTAGTAGAATTTTGCACAGAGCACAACTTAATCATAGCTAACACTTGGTTTAAGAATCATGAAAGAAGGTTGTATACATAGAAGAACCCAGGAGATACTAAAAGGTATCAGATAGATTATATAATGGTAAGACAGAGATTTAGGAACCAGGTTTTAAGCTGTAAGACATTTCCAGGGGCAGATGTGGACTCTGACCACAATCTATTGGTTATGACCTGTAGATTAAAACTGAAGAAACTGCAAAAATGTGGGAAATTAAGGAGATGGGACCTGGATAAACTGAAAGAACCAGAGGTTGTACAGAGTTTCAGGGAGAGCATAAGAGAACAATTGACAGGAATAGGGGAAAGACAGTAGAAGAAGAATGGGTATCTCTGAGGGATGAAGTAGTGAAGGCAGCAAAGGATAAAGTAGGTAAAAAGACGAGGGCTAGTATAAATCCTTGGGTAACAGAGGAAATATTGAATTTAATTGATGAAAGGAGAAAATATAAAAATGCAGTAAATGAAGCAGGCAAAAAGAAATACAAACGTCGTCTCAAAAATGAGATCGACAGGAAGTGCAAAATGGCTAAGCAGGGATGGCTAGAGGACAAGTGTAAGGATGTAGAAGCTTATCTCACTAGGGGTAAGATAGATACTGCCTACAGGAAAATTAAAGAGACCTTTGGAGAGAAGAGAACCACGTGTATGAATATCAAGAGCTCAGATGGCAACTCAGTTCTAGCAAAGAAGGGAAGGCAGAAAGGTGGAAGGAGTATATAGAAGGTTTATACAAGGGCGATGTACTTGAGGACAATATTATGGAAATGGAAGAGGATGTAGATGAAGACGAAATGGGAGTTACGATACTGCGTGAAGAGCTTGACAGGGCACTGAAAGACCTGAGTCGAAACAAGGCCCCCGGAGTAGACAACATTCCATTAGAATTACTGACGGCCTTGGGAGAGCCAGTCATAACAAAACTATACCAGTTGGTGAGCAAGATGTATGAGACAGGCGAAATACCCTCAGACTTCAAGAAGAATATAATAATTCCAATCCCAAAGAAAGCAGGTGCTGACAGATGTGAAAATTACCGAACTATCAGCTTATTAAGTCACAGCCTCAAAATACTAACGCGAATTATTTACAGACGAATGGAAAACCTCGGGGAGGATCAGTTTGGATTCCATAGAAATGTTGGAACACGTGAGGCAATACTGACCTTACGACTTATCTTAGAAGAAAGATTAAGAAAAGGCAAACCTACGTTTCTAGCATTTGTAGACTTAGAGAAAACGTTTGACAATGTTGACTGGAATACTGTCTTTCAAATTCTGAAGGTGGCAGGGGTAAAATACAGGGAGCGAAAGGCTATTTACAATTTGTACAGAAACCAGATGGCAGACATAAGAGTCGAGGGGCATGAAAGGGAAGCAGTGGTTGGGAAAGGAGTGAGACAGGGTTGTAGCCTCTCCCCGATGTTATTCAATCTGTATATTGAGCAAGCAGTAAAGGAAACAAAAGAAAAATTTGGAGTAGGTATTAAAATTCATGGAGAAGAAGTAAAAACTTTGAGGTTCGCCGATGACATTGTAATTCTGTCAGAGACGGCAAAGGACTTGCAAGAGCAGTTGAACGGAATGGACAGTGTCTTGAAAGGAGGATATAAGATGAACATCAACAAAATCAAAACGAGGATAATGGAATGTAGTGAAATTAAATCGGGGGATGCTGAGGGAATTAGATTAGGAAATGAGACACTTAAAGTAGTAAAGGAGTTTTGCTATTTAGGAAGTAAAATAACTGATGATGGTCGAAGTAGAGAGGATATAAAATGTAGACTGGCAATGGCAAGGAAAGCGTTTCTGAAGAAGAGAAATTTGTTAACATCGAATATAGATTTATGTATCAGGAAGTCGTTTCTGAAAGTACTTGTTTGGAGTGTAGCCATGTATGGAAGTGAAACATGGACGATAACTAGTTTGGAGAAGAAGAGAATAGAAGCTTTCGAAATGTGGTGCTACAGAAGAATACTGAAGATAAGGTGGATAGATCACGTAACTAATGAGGAGGTATTCAATAGGATTGGGGAGAAGAGGAGTTTGTGGCATAACTTGATTAGAAGAAGGGATCGGTTGGTAGGACACGTTTTGAGGCATCAAGGGATCACAAATTTAGCATTGGAGGGCAGCGTGGAGGGTAAAAATCGTAGAGGGAGACCGAGAGATGAGTACACTAAGCAGATTCAGAAGGATGTAGGTTGCAGTAGGTACAGGGAGATGAAGCAGCTTGCACACGATAGAGTAGCATGGAGAGCTGCATCAAACCAGTCTCAGGACTGAAGACAACAACAACAACAACAACAACGTACCGATCCTTCTGAGCAACTTGTGATGTGTAATGCGAGCCAAGGATACCAAGAGTAACACCCTAAATTGTGAGCCCTGTGATATGTAACAACTGTCGTCATTGCAAAAGAACTCGTCGATAAGCTTAACATCCACGCAAAAGTGCTCAAACGCTGCATCGAGATTGGAAAGCACTACAGGAGTTGGACGAAAATACAGAAACACCGCGAGAAAAGCATGCTTGAACATAAACATAGATGTTGTCCAAGTCTGCAGGTTGCGCTGTTGCATATGACCACAAGCGGCACCAGTGCAATGACGTCAATACGGTGCAAGGGTTATTCGCGGCCAGAACAGTGTTGTGTAGGCGTGAGTGGATTATGTTGGAGGTAAGTGAATTCGAACGTGTGAATTATTGTTGGTGCTCATATGGATGCTTATATAACAAAAGAAGCCGAAATGTTTTGTTTTTCAAGAGGCACCGTTTCGAAGATTTATACTGCACGAAGGGAAAGCACTTCATTCGCTGTCACAACGTGGACTAAAGTGTGTGTTGTGTTATCGTGACAGACGGTCATTCAAAAGGAGTGTGGCGACAAGTAAGAGGACAACAGCTGCGAAACTTACTGCAGAACTGAATGTTGTACTGGTGAACACTGCCAGCAACATAACATCACGAAGTATGCTCCTGAACCAGGGAATTGCGAAGCAATCTATAATTCCAAATCCACACATCAATGATACAAACACCCACAATTAGAAAATTGATGCCGAAGCCATAGAACCTGGTCTGTGGAGCAATGGAGGAAAGTCATTTAGTCTAATGAATTTTATTTGACACTGCTTCTAACTTGAGGCTGAGGTTACGTCAAAAGAGTGAAGCATGGCTGGGCTTCGGTGATGATACGGAAAGCCATATCGTAGTATTCCGTGGGCCCTATGGTTTTTCTGCAAGGTCACTTTACTACCAAGGATTATTTGATCAGCCGGCCAGGGTGGCCGAGCGGTTCTAGGCGCTACAGTCTGGAACCGCGCGACCGCTACGGTCGCAGGTTCGAATCCTGCCTCGGGCAGGGATGTGTGTGATGTCCTTAGGTTAGTTAGGTTTAAGTAGTTCTAAGTCCTAGGGGACTGATGATCTCAGATGTTAAGTCCCGTAGTGCTCAGAGCCATTTGAAACATTTTTTTTTTTTTTTTTTTTTTTTGTTGTTGACTATGTGATCATTTCGACTGATCAGCTTTATCCCATCGTACAGTGTTTATCCACCAGTGGTGACGCTGTGTTTCAAGGTGACAGGCCCTCTGTCCACACAGTTTTCATCTTGCAAGATTCATTTCATGAACACGAGGATGAATTGTCGCTTCTCGCGCGGCCACTGCTGAGTACTATAGAACCCTTATGGTCTGCTTTCGAGAGAACGTTACGTGATCGCTACCGACCTCCATCTACGTTGCCGGCACTTGAAAATATTTTGCAGGCAGAATGGCATAAGATTCCCCTGAAAACCACACAGGGTCTATATTTACCCATTTCGAGACGACTGGAAATTTTTTTGAATGACGGTGGATTTCCTACACCGTATAAGGGATGGTAATGTGCTGTGAATTTGGTGTTTCCTTAGTTTTGTCCAACTTAGACGATTGTGAAGCTGCACAGCTCACAAGGGGACCCTACGAACTTTCCGTGGCCGCGTGCCATGTATGGAGGAAGTTCAATTTACTCAAACTGGATTTTCTCAACACACCGCACTCCAAGCCACCCCAAGCACCACCTCCGGTTTGGGGTTGAGAAATCAGCACTAAGCATTTCTAAAACACACAAGCTAGGTATTCAGGGAAGGCACAAGAAGTGTCACAGAAAAGATGTTCCAAATGATCCGACCCTTAGATTTAAGTCTGTCGATTTATATCAATGCAGAATGCAAAATTTACATATGTGGTTGAATCTATTACATAGAACTGAGATGCATAGCGAGGGGAGGAAGGGCTAAGTAGAAGCAATCGTCTGCAAGGGTCCATCAATAATTATTTCATCTCGCTCTAAAGTAATCAACACACTCGTACATTGGTCACAAGCTCGGAGAAATCATTGGGCAAAGATTTTACCCACAAATATTACAGCTTTGTGACTATACGTCATCAACCAACCTACACAACTGTTGGTAAGAAACATAAAATCTGAGTGATCCTCTCAGTCGACCAAGTTTTGCGACCAGGCAGGAAATGTTTCCCTGACGCTAATCACAATAACCCTGGCTGGCTGGCTTCTCGGTCACCTGATTTTTTTTTCTCGTCAAAATCAAAGATAATGATATTCAGGAATTCATAAGGTATTTTTCATTAGAACATTGGCCTCTTAAATCTCATCTAGAAGGTAGATATGGATCGACAGTGCGCAATTATCTGATCGTCATTCTCCAGGCAGCTTTAGAACGGAAAGTGACACATTCTAGTCATTAAGACAATCGGTTGATGGAGCAAAACAGCTAGGAGAATCATCAAAAATTACGCTTAAGTTCCAGACTGTTTTGAAACAACATATGGGAGTCTAACAAAGACAAAGCGTTTCTCTAGTATTGTTTTTAAATTTTTTAAAAATATTTTTTCTTTAGGTCTTCGAGAAGAAAATGATTTGTTTTGTGTCACGAGTATGAACTTTAATTCATAAAAACTGGACAAAACAATTTCGCCTACAGAAAATTTTAATCAGTCGTATATACATTAACATAAATACCACATATTTAATTTCTTGAAGTACACGTCAGTTTCTTGTTTTAGGAATAAACTAAAGACTTCAGCACTTGTTGCTATTCTGTTGTTTAATTTCTCTGATTTACGTTTAGGAGCGGTTTAGACGGTATATTGATACGGCATAAAGAAAACGTTCTGCAAGTTGAAAATATATACAGTTCGTATTTTTTTTAAAGTAAAGTATTCTTCTGGGTACAAGATATTTAGATAATGTAAATGACTTTAGGTATGTATTGATGACGGTTAAGATACCCATCAACATTTCTAAAACGCTGCAGTTCCTTGTATTTCTGCTCAGTGAAAAAGAAAACACTCAGTCGATAGAGCACTTGCCCGCGAAAAACGAACGCTCCCAGATTCGAGTTACGGTCCAGCACACAGTTTTAATATTCCGAGAAGTTTCTGGTATTTATTTACTTTCCAGGTGGGTTTCGCATTTTTATGTTAAAGATGTCTTTAGAAACTATTTTAGTAATGCGACTGCGTTAGCAAATTTTTTTTTCTTCTTTTCTACTCGCAGTTTAAAGGCCCTACTCGTTGACTTTTTTGTGGATTGTGTACTTCGTTTTCCACTAGTTACATGGCGCCACACATTTCACTGACGCTCTGGCGAGACCATCAGATTTACGAAAAATGTGTATGATTTTTGTGCTAACACTGTTTGTTCACGTAATGTGCATGTTCTCCTTCATGGTAAACCACAGATGTGGCATATCCATTCCAGCCAGCTTTCGCTATCAATGTCTCGTTACTTTTTCCTTAAAATTTCCAGATGCACCAACTACTTTGTTTCCCACGCAGTAACGCGGGGTATACATTAGCATGACGTTCCGTTGCTTTAGAAAGTTCCTGTAATCGTAAAATGAATAGAATAAAAGTAGAATGACTAGTTTTAAGTGTGGTCTAGATAATACAGTTATTGGGACCCTGCATTTTTTCCGAGTATGGTCATATAGATGCAGAGGTGAAAGCAATGACGTAAGAGTTGCGACTTATTCATTACGTTTCATATGTCAATGTGAGATGTACAACGCTTATGAAAATTTTTGTGTTAGGAGAAGCGCCAACACTGTGTTACGAGTGGAGGCCGAAGAGCACGCGTTTTAGCTCACGCAGGCTGGCGTGAGGAGGGAAGACCAATACTGACGTGAGGTCTGGAGCATGACAAGGAACGAGAATTCAGAAAGCGGACGTAATTAGTTTTTATACTTAGCTTTAATCCATTAGTGATGAACGTTGCTCTTGACGGTACATGATTCACAATATTATCTGTTCAGAATACATTCTTGAAGATAGTCATTATAGTAACTGAATATTGCGCCTTGCTAGGTCGTACCAAATGGCGTAGCTGAAGGCTATGCTAAACTGTCGTCTCTGCAAATGAGAGCGTATGTAGACAGTGAACCATAGCTAGCAAAGTCGGCTGTACAGCTGGGGTCTGCAATCACTGATAGCGGGTCCGACGTAAACTAACGGACCGCGGCCGATTTAAAGGCTACCACCTAGCAAGTGTGGTGTCTGGCGGTGGACACCACAAAAATAAAATCACAAGCTTAGGAGTGTAAGAGGTGAATCCGGGTCCATCAAGAAAATGTCTTTCATCCAGATACCATAGCACATTCGCACTTACCGGATGACGCATGGACCATGAAGAGAAGAGGATGTGGTACGTTATAATGTTTTAAGCTCTAATAACTGATGTCGTTACTGAATGTGTATTGTTCGAGAATACAATATCTGTTCTCACTGAGGAAGACGGAAATACATTAGTTAAAGATTTTCACGTCACAGTCTGTTTAATGCCGGTGTGAAACGATGTTGACGTGTCCGTAATGCACAGTGAGAAGACTACCGATTAGGTGAAAAAACGTGTTGGTAGTTAATGATTTATCGTGAACGCTGCGACTTGTGGGAGTGCTGAGTGACTATGTGGGGCAAGGCCGTGTGCTGGCGCTGACATTTCCCTCGCCTGATGGAACAGTTATCTCTTTCTCTCTCTCTCTCTCTCTCTCTCTCTCTCTCTCTCTCTCTCTCTCCCAAGACCGTCGCGGCGTCTGCCGAACAGACGTGCTCTGCCACTTCGCTTCTAAAAAGAGGTCACAGATACTTAATGCATTTCTTATGCGCTGTATCGTTCGCCTAAGTGTTCGGCGCTGTTAGATGGAATAAAAGGCCCTCCACATCTGCAGACGACCTCTTCATATTTGTCCCTTCATTAGTGTCTGATGCGACTTGAGTTTTTCATTGTTTAATGTCACTAAGCACATGTTCACACCAAGAACTAGCCGACCCCATACATTCTGTGAATGTTTAAGACAAGTTTTATTAAGAGATAGCCGGCCGCGGTGGTCTCGCGGTTCTATGCGCGCAGTCCGGAACCGTGCGACTGCTACGGTCGCAGGTTCGAATCCTGCCTCGGGCGTGGATGTGTGTGATGTCCTTAGGTTAGTTAAGTTTAAGTAGTTCTAAGTTATAGGGGACTGATGACCACAGCAGTTGAGTCCCATAGCTCTCAGAGCCATTTGATCCATTAAGAGATACCCCGTTTAAAATAAAGGAACGCAGTTCAGTAATTCTGTTTGAGTAGATTTGCTGTCGGGTAGTAGCAAACAGTTACAGAGTAGAAATTCGGAACAGTGTCCTACCCTGTTTCCTGCTTGGAAGGGTTATTATACGAAACTTGTTTCAGCCAGTCTTAGGAATTGTTCAATTGAATTTTGCGTCTCTTTTTTTTTTTTTTGTACCACATCTTTAGTATCTGTGTACTGAGAACGTACGCTGTAATATAAACGTTGAACATAAATGCAAATGGTGGTCAAGTCTGCAGATGGCGCTGTTGTAATTGATAACTAACCGTACCTTTGCAACGTTCCCAGTACAGTACGTTACAAGTCTCGGTCGTGACCATAACCGTATTTTGTGTGACTGTTATTGCATTATGTCGGAGATAAGTGAATTCCGACGTGGGCAAATTGCTGGTGTTTATAAGGTGGATGCTTCTGTAACCAAGGCAGCCGAAGTGTTTGGTGTTCCGAGAGACACAGTATAGGATATGCATACCGCATGCATGGAAATCGAAAAAACTTGATCCACTGAGTCACATCACGGAGAAAAGCGTATGCTGAGTGATCATAACGGACGGTCATTTGAGAGGACTGTGACGTGTTGAGCGATCATACCGAACGGTCATTGAAGAGGATTGTGACGAAAAATAAAAGGACGCAGCTGCAAAAGTCATTGCAAAACAATGTCTGCACTCGCGAATCCTGCCGGCACCAAAACAACGTGAAACAAGCTCCAGAAGCAGGGAACTGAAACGCGAGCAGAAATTAAAAACTAAAAAATAAACCATGCAAATATCAGTAACTGGAAAACGTAACGCCGATGTTTTAAAACCTGGACTATGAATAATGGAAAATAATCATTTAGTCGGATGAGTCTTGTCGTACATTGTTTTGAGTTTCTGGTCGAGTTTATGTCCCAAGACCGAAAAATGGCGTGGGTTCGTTGATGATATGACAGATATATCGTGGTATTCCATGGGCCGCAAAGTTTTGCAAGGTCGCATTACTGACAAAGATTTTGTGGCCATTTGAGCTGATCACGCCCATCCATAGCACAACATATGTTGCGCAATGATTATGGGATGTTCCAAGACGACTGGCTCCTCTTTACACACCTTGCATTGGCCAGGACTAAATTTGCAAGCACGAGAATGAAGTGTCATATCTCTCTTGGCTTGGTGGTCTGTTTTGGAGAGAAGGGTGCATTTTCTCTATGTACCTCCACATCGTTGACCTACCTTACGACTACTTTGCAGGAAGACTGGTGTCGGCTTCTTTAAAAAACTGTTCAGAAAACTTATTTATCAGTTCTGAGACAACCAGAAGGAGTTTTGAACGCTATGTGTTTTCCTACACCGTATTAGACATCGTACTGTGTTGAGTTAGTGATCTTTCCTGTTTTTGACTACCCCGTACGTTTTTCATATTTTAATCGTGGACTATTCGTACAGTGTCTCTTTTGGTAATGTACGACGTGCCAAAATGATAGGAAACTGGACTCGCCTTTTGAAGCCTGGCGGCTCAGATCCTCATTTGACCATGCAGATTTAGGTCTTTTGTGGTTTTTGTAAATCGCCAAAGTCAAATGCGGTGATGTTTACTTTGAAAAGTAGGCGACCAATTTGCTACCCAGTTCGATTCAGTATTCCGTTCCGTCTTCCAATGCCCTGGACATCTTAGTAAACTGCCCTTTCATGTGATAAGGATTTTTCACATACGTCATTTCTAGCCTTCTTTTTGCAGTATAACTTTACGTCGTTCTTAAACTACAGACTTAATTTGTAATACACTTCAATTGACGCAGATTTATTCATTCTGCTAAAATTTGCGGTTATTTGTGCTTCGTTGCAATACCTTGGTTCAACAATAGGGAAAACTACTTCTTCAATTTCTTATCCATATTTCTGTTTATTAAAGAAAGTCTTAATTATTTGCTTATGACAAGACCCTTGTTTCGTTTATCTTGATAAACGATATTCCTCGACAATTCCTATCCGTTACTACTAAGTATTTCTCAGTTCCGACGATCAGCATCTCACTCTTTCTACTACAGTCTTTAACCACTATAACAACGGTTCCCGGGAGATCGCTTATGTTAAGCGCTGTCGTGCTGGGCTAGCATTTGGATGGGTGACCATCCAGTCTGCCGAGCGCTGTTGGCTAGCGGGGTGCACTCAGGAATTCTCTTATCCATTGCAACATTGCAACTTTATTTACAGCTTTTAAA
This sequence comes from Schistocerca gregaria, assembly GCF_023897955.1. NCBI lineage: Eukaryota > Metazoa > Arthropoda > Insecta > Orthoptera > Acrididae > Schistocerca > Schistocerca gregaria. The sequence continues at coordinate 244,224,041 of NC_064923.1, forward strand.
GCAATAGAGTTTACGTTTCTATTAATGAAGTTCCAAGGCGACGATGTTATTTTTGAAACAGTTTGTGTCATGTCCTGCCCACTGTAACATATGGTGCCTAGGATAACAATTCAAGCAAACCCTATTAATGGAGTTTATTACAGCAAGATAAATGACAATACTTAACTTTGCGTATTCACAAAAGTGTGTCGCAAGCAAATGGCGATATGCAAGTAACCAATGTCTTTCGGTATATACAATTCCAATGCAAGCAAAACAATACAGTTCATAAGTCACTGCTGTAGCGTTAGGAGGACGGCTCGTCTTCAACTCCGGCCGCGGTCAGGCATCGCGGCGCTTACATTCTCTTTGTAGAGGCCTCTCCTGTCTCGGTGTCTTTAAAGAAGGGTCCGTTTCAGAACCCTTTCTGCTGTAACATTCCCGTTCGACGTGCCGGCGCTTCACGTTACACCGGAACAATGTGAGATGTGCACGATAATGAGAAGTTCTCGGAAACATTAAATAAAATTTCTGTATAACGGACAATCGCTGATTCATGACACCGAGAGAGAAATTAGGCGCTCTGTGGCGCGCAGCGCTTCTCTCTGGATTTCACTAATAAGCAATCAACGAATGAGGAGAGGACACTATGGTGCTAGTTTGAGAGTGAATAGACTGATATCAAGCTAATTTGATGCACTGTTAAAGTCAATCTGGAATTTACTATGTTCAATGATTTTCTGAAGTCGTAATAAGACTGATATGAACGAGATTTATTGATGTATAAGATGAATTAGGAAAATACACCATTCCTTGATGTGAAAAGGTAACTACGAATTTTATTTCAAGTGATACAGCACATACTAACCTCTACGTATTGCTCGTCGGAATAAACCTCTAGGCGGATGGACTTTGGCAGCCTTTCAGCAGTCTGAGCACGGTCAGACCTGTACTGGAAGAATTTTATTCACCACAGAAGTGTTTTCCTCCTTCTTCTTAAGGTTTTACTAGCATGGACTCCCTGTGGTCTATGACTAATAATTAAAGTTTCCTGGAACCAGCGTTCGAACCTTGCCAATGCTTAAATTTCGAATTAAAAGTCACAAGCAACGGCGGCCGAAGAATACCGGCGAACGGAGTCAACCTCGTTCTGCCAAAGGCCAGTCAAAGACGACGCAAGCCTGGCGACAGGTTCAGGGCACTGTCTAGACCTTGGGGTGAGAAACTGCCCCTAAAGCCGGAAGAATCAGCAATGTTCAACGACATGAGGATGCAGAAAGCGATGGAAACCCGTGCATTAAAGACACATAATACGTACAATATGACATGTGGCCTGTAATTAAAAAGTGTCGTGATGATCTCTCCACTGGCAAAAGATTCTGGACTAGTCCCCCTTTCGGATCTGCAGGTGGCTATTGCCAGTAGGGAAACGACTATTGGAAAAGACTGAATAACCGACGAGGCGACAGCAGTCTGAACGTCGTAGGGAAGTTTCACAACCTGAAAAGACGAGAGCTAACGCTCAATCTAGATGCAAAGAGAGTCAGTAAAGTGAAATGGAAAGAAGGAAAGGATTTCGGGTCAGACGAGAATAGTGTAATATCAAAAACAGCATAAAATAGTATAACGGGAGTAGGATTCATAATGAATAGGAAGGTAGGGCAGACAGTAATTACTGTGAACTGTTAAGTGATAGGGTTGTTCCCATCAGAATCGACGGCAAATCAACACCGACAACAATAGTTCAGTCATACATCCCGACGTCGCAAGCAGAAGATATAGAGACAGAGAAAGTATATGAGGATAATGTGAAAGTAATTCAGATGAAAATATAATAGAAATGGGTGACTGGTCTGAAGCTGTAGAGGAAAGAAGCAGAAGAATGCGTTACGGAAGAATTTGGGCTTTGTAGTAAGAAAGAGAGAGGGGAAAGACTAACTGAGTTGTGCAGTAAACTTCAGACAGTAATAGGGAACACACTGTTCAGTAATTGCAAGATGAGTAGGTATACCTGGAAAAAGCTGGGAAATACGGGAGGACAGTTACATTACATCGCGGTCAGGCAGAGATTTCGAAATCGCAGATTAGATGCAATGGCGTACCCAGGGTCAAATATATGCACAGATTACAATTTAGTAATGATGAACAGCAGGCTGAAGTTTAAAAGACCAGGCATGAAGAATCAACGCGCAAAGAAGGAGGATACGAATGAATTAAGCAGTGAAGAGAGACGCTTGAAATTCTCGGAGTCTATAGATACTGTGAAATGAATAGGCCAGTAGGAAGTTCTGTGGAAGTGGAGCAGACACCTCTAAAGAGGTCAAAGTGGGAATGAACAACTTAGGTACAAGGAAGGTAACTGTGAGGAAACAATAGGTAAGAGAAGAAATACTTAAGTTGATCGACAGCTCACTTAGGAATGAAACGAATACGAAGTGCAGGGAACATAAGGCGAAATGGCTGCATGAAATTGTGAGAAATCGAAAAAGAAATGACTGTCGAAAGGGCTGACTCAGCATATAGAAAAGTCAAAACAACCTTATGTCCAACTAAAAGAAAAGGCGGTAACATTAAGAGAGCAATGTTAAATGCAGATGAGAGAACGGATAGGTGGAAAGAGTACACTGAAGGCCTCTATGACATGTCTGATGACGTAATAGAAGAAAAAACAGGAGTCCACAGGGAAGACATAGGGGGTCCAATATTACAATCACATTTAAAAAGAGCTTTGGAAGGCTGGTCATCAAATGAGACAGAAAGTATAGATAACATTCCATTGGAGATTCTAAAATCATTGGGGAAAGTGGCAACTAAAGACTGACCATCTTGGTGTGTAGAATGTATGAGACTAACAATACACTATAAGACTTTTTGAAAAATAAGCATCCAAACAATTCCGAAGGTAGGAAGAGGCGAAAAGTTAGCGAATTATCGCACACTCAGCTTAACAGCTATTGCAACCAAGTTGCTAGCAAATGTAATATACAGAGGAATGGGAGAAAACGGAGGATCTGTTAGATGATGATCAATTTGCTTTCGGAAAGGCAAGGCCATCAGAGGCAGCTCTGACGGTGAGCTTGATAATGGAAGCTGAGCTGTGGTAAAAATTGCTGTTTTGAACAGCGCGCCGCAGTGCGTAGTGTGAAGCAGCCGCCCTCCGTTACTGGCGGTGGCGCCGCTGTGGCAATCGCAGCTTTGGTGTCTCCCTCTGGTGGGAATGGGGAAAGGTTGCCTGTTCACGTGCATTTAAGGGGAGCTATGAGCTCGCCAGTGAGTCAGTCTGGGTGAGGCTGGGTGAGTCTGGAGTCAGTCTGGGGACAGTCTCGTCCCCAGCTTGCTAATCTGTCTCTCGTCCGAATTTGTGGCACAGTGAGAGAACTCAGCGAGTGGTCGCCCGGTCGGGGGCTTAGTTCCTGCATCTGAGTCCGCGCGTTAGGCCGCAGGTCTGCTCGAGTTACTCAGGCAACGGTCAATGGCGGTTGGATCGATCGGTTGGTCAGTCGCGCACTGAGACACAAGAGGAAATGTCTGCCTTGAGCGTCGGCGTATTGAGGTCGCCACGTGAGTCCAGTGGGCCGCGCCGTAAAGAGATGGGTTAGTGGATTCACGAGAGCAACAGGAGTCAACCCACGACATCGGTCTGGCCGGTGCGTGCGGCGACACCGTGAGACGGGAGATCGACGCGCCTTCCTGCGTCCGTTGAAGCGGCTGGCAGCGGACGGTTCGGGAGAGCGTTTTGGGGGTGCTGCGCCAGGTCTTCGCCAGAAATCGCAGTTTATAAGAAGTTAAGTCATTGGTGATATGTTGTTTCATTTACTTGTTAAATTCTACTCGTGTCTAGGTCAGTCTCTCGTCCCCAGCTTGCTTTTCGGTCTCTCGTCCGCGTTTGTTAGGTCAGTATGTCTGTCGGTCTGCCGTACGTTAATAGCTGCCTCTGTCATCTTTGTCGGATTCGGTGTTAACGAATTTATTGCTTAAGGTGTAAAGGCCGAACTCCTGGAATATGTTTTTATCTTGCCTATCATCTTGAGAGGCGGTATATGTGTACTGTAGGGCATGTTTGGCCAACCTTGTATAATTTTATGTAAGATTGCGTTTCATGGGCTTTTATTTAAATGGTCATTTTAGTATATAAAGTTGCCACCCTTCTACCATAGAAGTTAAAATCAAGTTGCACCTCCGGTGGAAAGTTAATTTTTTAATTTTAGTGTTGTACCATTTTCATCCCTCCTAGCAGGGTGCATAGTTTGTGTTCTTGTGTAAATTGTTAAAACTTTTACTTTCAGGTAATATGGTGTGTTGCAGATTTGCACCTGCGTAGTTTTTCAGAGGTTGTGAGCGATCGTGACTACGGCCGTGTCAAAGGGGAGCGGCAAGGTTCTCAGCCCGAAAGCTCCTCCACTTAAAAATTTGTTTCTTTCTGCCTCTGAATAAATTGTAACTTGATATTTAGAGGCTGCTTTCTGCTTATAATTTTAAATCTGTTTCTTAAAAAAAAGCTTTTAGAAATAAAATTCCCATTTGTTAAAAGCAATTTCATTTTCATTTCATCAGTTACTCCCTGGCAACTACTTCCACGCTCACATAGTGTGATTAAATGTGTTAATGTTCTTGATGAATCGCTAGTAAAAAAGGGAATTCTTAAGAAAAAGTTTTGAAAGTAAATTCCCGATTCAGAAGCAATAGTGAAAAACAATCAAGACACGTTCATAGGATCTGTCGTTTTGGGTAAAGGGTTTCACTCTGTAAAATAGTGCACGACGCTCGAAATTCTGTGAGAGATAGGGAAAAACTGTAGGGACGGATGGGTAATATGCAACATGTGCAAGAACCAGGAGGGAACAATACGACTGGAAGACTGAGAACTGTGCGGTCGGAAAGAGTGACGAAAATGAAGGAAAGGTTAAAGAATGGGATTAAAACTCATTGTCTAAGGATATTATTGATGCGATTCGCTGATGACATTACTGTCCTCAGTGAAGGTGAAGATAAATTACAGGATGTCCTGAATGAGATGAACGGTCTAATGAGTGCAGAAAATGGACTGACAGCAAATCGGAGAAAGTCGAAGGTAAGAAGAAGTAGCAGAAATGAGGACAGCGAGAAACTTAACATAAAACTTCTTCTCAAGGACATTGCGAAGATTTTCTGTGCCACAAATCCAGCGAAGTTATTTAGTCAGATAACCGTTAATACGGAAGCGAGCCTTGTCACTGAAAATATTTTCTTATGCAAAACAGTATCGAATTCTTGTTTTCTGAATACTCAATCGGCTAACGTTCGACGCTTCAAATGGACCATCAGTTTGAGGCCTTGTGTTAGTTGGGCCGTAAAAGGATGCAAATGCAGATATTTCGTTAAAATTCGATGCAAACTACGTCTCGGAATGGCTAACCGTTGGGAACAGTGGCAAATCGACCTCAATGGATTCGTAGCGAAGCTCTCACTGACTAGAACGATGTTGTCTACCGATCGACGAGAACGAGCACGTTCATTTGATATAATGTTCACTGTCGATTCTGTATCTTCAATTTTCTTACCAAACTCTACGCTGTTGACACACTAGGGGCATTAAGCCCTACCAAAAAATACACGTAGTCCTCGAACGGTCTCTGTATTGCGTTCACCGTATTCGAAATGCACTTTCAAAATCTTGATGCGTTGGTCCATCGTCTATCGCTCTGTTATAACTGATAACAATACGCACAGACTCCAGATGACAATGACTGTCGGTAACTGCAACATCAACAGATGATAGTCGCTTAAATTTCACATCCGGCAACCTAACAAACAGAAAGAATCGATCAATTTAAAAATTGCATTCTTTATGGGACATTTTTTACATGGAAAACACTGTTAAGAAGGAGGGGCAGGGTTTGTAGGATATCTGTTAAGGCATCAGTGAAATTTCCTATGCTACTAGAGGTAGTTGCGGAAGGTAGAAACTGTAGAGGAAGACAGAGATGGGAATATATCCAACAAATAATTGAGAACGTAAATTGCAAGTAGTGTTCTGACATGAAAAGATTGACACAGGAGAGGAATTCGTGGCGGGCCCCATCAAAACAGTCGGAAGACTGAAGACTCTGATCTGTCGTTCTCTTACTTTCATCTCTTCCCACATATGCGGAAAATGAAAATATGTGACTACCAGAGTGTTTGACACCAGTGAGCGGTACAATACTGAAAAGTACGTCTGCGATTTACAAACCACAATGTTTCACTACTTGGGCGAGAACTTATATTTCTCTAGAACTTCACTTTAGATGAAATTTTCGTATAGTTTAATACACAAACTAAGACGAAATTGGAGTAGATAATAATGCTACAAATATCATCCAACATGTCCTGTACATTGCATTGTAGAGTACGTATATAGGTATGAACTGAGACATTAATTGCTGCTATAGAAACCTGCAGTAAAGTATTTTCGAGCCGTTATTGCAGCTCTAATTATACCCGTACGTTGGAGAAGAACAGTACGTATATAAGACAGATATTCTGAGCCGCTGACCAATCCGACACATTGATCTGGTGATGCAGTAGTTAGATGCGTATTTCTGTCTGATAAAATAGTGTGTTTTTAATATGTGCTACTGGCACTGATTTTCCTCTGTAAAACACTATTTCAAATGTTCAGTATATCACTCATAGAATATTGTACAGTGTCATGTGGTCTTCCACGAGACATATTTATTTACCATTATATACATCGCGTGGTCGATGTGGCTGACACTCTTTTTCTGAAGTGTTGCATGTTCCACAGTAAGTCGGGTGGAAACTTATTGGTAGATGAACCTTACACAGGCAATATGTGACTAAAAAGAGAGGAGGTGATAATCTCTTGTAAATTTCAAACGTCTCTGCAAATACGTTTGGATGGAGGGCTTGGTGCACTGTTCATGATGATACTCCGTCGGTCATTCGGGAGGACGACGGTTCAATCCCGCGCCCAGCCATCCTGATTTAGGTTTTCCGTGATTTCCCTAAATCATTCCAGGCAAATGCCCGGATGGTTCCTCTGAAAGGGCACGGCCGACTTCCTTCCCCATCCTTCTCTAATATCATGAGACCGATGACCACGCTGTCTGGTCTCCTTCCCCCATCAACCAACCAACCAACTCCGTCGGGTGTGAACGTGAAGCGGTAATCTTGGTGATAACTGAGAGGAACGAAGATTCACCCTTTCCTCCGTCTCTCAAGTTAAAAAATATGTCAGAATACTCATCAGTGTGGCTTTTAGACCGTTTCTCATGCCTGTTCAGCAAATACTGAACTGGTCAGCAAATTCCGTCTCAGACAATACGACACACAAACAGTTAAAATACGATATCACAAAGAATACAATTTACACGATTCACTGACAGATGCCCGTACAATGCCTCCACGACTGTGGCGCCAGGAAGGACATCCGAATGCAAAGTTCCAAACAAAATCTGCCAAATCCTGAAAAGCAGGTGCCGTACGCTCCTACACTTAAATGAAACAAAAGACTAACAAAGACAGACAGTCTTACGAATAACTAAAAGAAGTAATACGTACCTTCTCTCCTGGAAATTTATACGAAGGATTATTCTTCTAATTAATGTATTGGCGATGAAGAAATAATTGTTTTTACGATAGTGTTCTCATACATTTGAGCTAGATAATCTGAAATTAGATCTCATACTCTAAATTGTCCTTTAGGTTCATGAACGGTTAGGGATGGCGTTTGTTGGGGGTTTGGTGTGACGATGGGGGGGGGGGGGGGTAATGATGTTACTTGAAGAAATACTGTAACCTGTCACTTTTTATATAGCTTAAGGTGTCTTACACATCGCCACTTGGCCTAATGAAGTTACAGGGTGTCCCAAGAATCTCCGTCAAACTTTAGGGACATTCCCTTACACGAAACAAGAAAAAGAGTCTGGTAAACAATCGCTCTATGGCGCTTACCTTAAAGGATATGAGCACATGTTTAGTAGGAGACATGTGTTTCACACTAGCGAAGATGAACAAATTCCCATAGAGCTTAAGTATGTAGTTTAGGCCCCATGTTCACTAGACCTTTTTTTTTGTTTTTATCAATACTACCTCCACCCAAAATATAGAAAGAAAAGACCTCGCAGGAGAAGAGATCTGTTTCATAGTCTCGAAGATGGATAAGCGCTCAAACCTCTTAAGGTATAGATTTTAGAACCTATTTTACCACATACTTTTACAAGGAACGGATCCGTTAAATCTGTCGGTTTTTTTGAGGGGTCACTCTGTAAATCTTGATCAATACTGATGCATCACTAAAACTAGAAGCGTGTCTGCAATACATCTATGTACAGAAATGGAGATAGAGAATGTAAGGCAGATGCAACGTTGAAAGTGCAGTCGGAAGAAAACATTACATTGCTGAAGGTATAAACGCATTATCCTAGTTGAAATTGTTTGGAAGCTGAAAACTTGTCTTGACGTAAATAATGCTATCTACAGATTGGCTGGTTGCTGTATTTCTTCAAGTAACTTCATCCAGAGCCACAAATCCCAACCACCATTAATGTTACAAAGCTGATAAGAGCTGTTAATTCCATATTCACAAATAAATATTGTTCTAAGTGCTATAAATACAAGTAATGAAATGGAATGAATGTTAGAGGGATGGCATATGTGAAAACTGAGATGAAGAGGTGTCAGCTAGTTCATGTGAACTAACATGTCCGAGACTGTGCGGCTGGTCCCCGTGGAGGTTCGAGTCCTCCCTCGGGCATGGGTGTGTGTGTTTGTCCTGAGGATAATGTAGGTTAAGTGGTGTGTAAGCTTAGGGACTGATGACCTGAGCAGTTAAGTCCCATAAGATTCCACACACATTTTAACATTTTTAAAAAAATGTCAGAAAAACGTACTGTGTTATTCTTGGGTGAACTGTATTCAACCGTCAGAAGTCGTTGCGGAAAATCTACAAAGTGTGACCGAACGGGTATTTTAATCTATCTCCATCAGCGAAGCAAGCACAGTGTCCTTAGCCACTGAGCCACCTCGCTCGGTAAATATCGATTGTCCTCATTCCTTCCAAGTAATTCGGTCTTGTGCTCTTCCCAGCGGCTTCTACAGCCAGGAGGCGAATTTCATTTTTACTCGACGTTTGAGAGGATCTTATGCATTAAAATCAGACGCCGCTCTTCGCTAATGGTCCACCGTATCGAAAGGCGCGCAGAAGTTGGCCGAAATAACGACCCTCTTCCCCGAGCACTCTGCGAATGGGCACTAAAGCGAACATGAGCCACGGACAATGCGTCCGCCGCTGTTGTGAAACTCTCTCGACAAGATTCACGAAATGAGGCCATTTGCATAGCAGCGGCGGAGCGCGAATCGGCAGTGGGGAGGGAGGGAAGTGGGAGGAAATTAATTGAAATTCCGATTTCGGAATAGATGGCTATCAGTATTAGGACCGGAAGCGCAAACACGCTCATTAACTTGGTTTTCCGACGTTTCCTCTCATCTGCATACACTTCGAGTAAACGCAATTGCAGCTGTTACGGCGCGTCTTGTTTATGATAATGACAGCCGCGCAATTTACCACTACATCCTTCCTTTTGCCAATCCGCTGCGTACGTAACGGACCCCGCTCCCTTCTACCTTATTAACTATGGCGAGTCATGACGAACACAATGGTCGCTTGTTTACTTCAACTAGACTCAAATGCACCATTGCGGCAGCCTGTTAGAGGGAGTGTTTCCTGCGGCCGAAGCAAGCATTACATGAGCGCGTGGGAAATACAAGTGGAAATGCGATGTGCAGTGAAGTAATCAGGAAATTCTTGAGTTAAAAAGATAACACATCTGTGAAACGGCGAGCGCTATAAATATACATAATCTGGGATGAAAGTTACATTTATTGCACATCCAGCACCCGAGGAAGGAAGATTATGGTTTTAGATCCCGTCGATGTTGAAGTCATTAGAGACGGAGCACAAGCTCGGAGTGTTCCAAGGACGGCGGAGTAAATCGACCGTGCCCCTTCAACGGAACAATTCCCACGTTTCCCTGGAGCGATTTAGGAAGATCGCGAAATACCTAAATCAGTATTCTCGGACAAGGATTTGAGGTGTTCCCGCTAATGCGAGTCCCGCGTGCCAATTTTTGCGCCCCGTAGCTCGGTCTCAACAGCCACATCATTGCATTGGGCAAAGGAAGGGAAAGAACATCGTCCGCAGCATTGCGAAGAAGCCATACCCATGAAATGTCTTAGCGAATACATAATCTTACCATATCGGAGGGGTGATTTGTTTCCGTCTTCTGCCAAGAACGATGGGAAAAAGAGTCGTCGATGACTACATCGTTACAGACGGAGAACAATCTCGGGCTGAAACACAAATGACTAAGATACTGACCATGAAACGATTCAGACTTTCGCCGTAAGTGGTTTGGAGAAAACTACGGTAAATCTAATACAGTAAAGCCAGAAGGACAGTTGACACACTCTCTTGCTGCATGTTGTCTGGGTAGGTCAACCATTCGCAAGTGTCCACTGACCAGCCAGAACATTATCACCACCTACTTAACAGCTGTTATGTCCACCTTTGCCACTGATAACAGCGGCGACGCTTCGTGGCGTGGAAGCAATGAAAGGTAGGTGCTGGAGGGAGTTGGTACCACATCTGCACACACACGTCGCCTAATACCCGTAAGTTCTGCCACGTTCAGTCACATCCCAGATGTGTTCGATCGGGTTCAGATCTGCCTAGTCGGGGAGCCTGCAAATAAACTGGGACGCGCCACTATGTTCCTGGAACTACTTCATCACACTCCTGGCCTTTTGACATGGCGCATTATCTAGCCGAGATGTGCCACTGCCTACGGGAAACATCATCGTCATGAAGGGCGTACGTGATTTGTAAGCAGTGTACGATTCGCCTTGGATGTCGTGGTGCCTTGCACGAGCTCCAGTGGACCAATGGAAGCCCACGTGAATGTTCTCCAGAGCATAATGGAGCCGCCAGCTTGTCAGCAGTACAGATGTCTAGGAGCTGATCCCCTGGGAGACAAGGGGTCTGCGACCTCCCGTCGGCATGACGGGGAAGGTGTCGGGATTTATGAGACCTTGCGTCGCTCTGCCACTGCGCCAACGTCCATTGCCGATGGTCACGTGCTCATTCCATTCGCAGTTGCCGATGTCTTGGTGTTAAGATTGGCACCGGCATTGGTGAAATCTTATGTTCAAATGTGTGTGAAATCTTATGGGACTTATCTGCTAAGGTCATCAGTCCCTAAGCTTACACACTCCTTAACCTAAATTATCCTAAGGACAAACACACACATCGATGCCCGAGGGAGGACTCGGAGAGGCGTTGGTGTCTGCTGCGGAAGCCCAATGATAGGAGTGCTCGGTGTACTGTGTGTTCAGACACGTACGCTGCTCAGCATTAAAGTCTGATGTTAATTCTGCCACATTTCACCGTATGTCCTATTTTTTCTTCTCAGCCTACCAAGTCCGACCTGTGTAATGAGGGGCGGCCGCTCAACCACGCGCCGTCTGGATGTGGTTTTACCCTGGTTTCGTCGCGTGTTGAAGACGTGCAGTTTCCGAAATGCTCGTGCCGAGTCGCCGGGCCATCACTATCTACCCTCGGTAAACTCAGATACGTATGCACCTTCCCCATTGTATACACGTATAGCACTCTCACTGATACTACAATCACCATTCGTGAGTCTGACTAGCAAAGTTTCCTCGCCAGGTGACGCTGATTTTGCCTGAGCGAGTCTGTATCAAATGGCTCTGAGCAGTATGGGGCTTAACTTTTGAGGTCATCAGTCCCCTAGAACTGAGAACTACTTAAACCAAACTAACCTAGCGACATCACACACATCCATGCCCGAGGCAGGATTCGAACCTGCGAGAGTAGTGGTCGCGCGGTTCCAGACTGTAGCGCCTAGAACCGCTCGGCCACAAGGGCCGGCAGTCTGCATCGATAGTAGGTCGGTGGTTATAATTTTCTGGCAGACCACTTCCACATTGTCGCTTGGTACAAGAAACAGAAGTACAGTGGAAATGTACAGCTCCGAGCCAAGCTAAAATAATCGTTGTGCGGTGTTTCTCTTTCTGTAGATTTTAAGTTTGTCTGATACTAAAGTTAAGTTCAGTATTACGCTCATCGTCACCAGTGTTTCCGTGTATCAGTGTTTCTCCATTTTGTGCTACAGTGTTTTCCTCGGTGTTCCGCTACGTTCGTGTCTCCCACGGGATGTCTTCGTCTGTTCTACTGGCTACCACCTTTGCGTATCGTCGAACGGCTTCTAAACTGTCACGTAATGTTCATCATATATTACCATGACTTTAGTGTTCTCTGTCTTCTATATCTGTTGTAACTTTCGGCCGAAGAGCGGCGTATCTAGACCGCTGCAGGCGTGCCTCGTACGAGGCATGAAATTACAATAAAGGCAAAAAAAAAGAAACTATTACGCTCACTCCAGATTTCTGTGCAAGAGCCCCCACGCTGTAATCAGTTCCACTCCTACCGTTTCACATCTTACAAACTGACGATCTTCTTTCTTGGAACAACGTTCTGCAAGGAAATGGGAAAATTTTAAACTGTGAATGTCTGACTACTGTGTTTCTACGTCTGTTTTGCGCGATGTAGTATGGTGTCTTTGTACAATGCTCAGCACGGAAGTATGCATATATACAAACATTTATATGGTGCTAGATAACTAACGTGGAAGACCGATTTACAGTTTTATTTTACATTTCGGCATCATGAATGAATGGCTAGGTCATGCAGCTGAAACAACGAGAAAATAAGCACATCGCAATCAACTGTGTAACTATAGAGAAAATGTACATACTGTTTTAATTCTCGTACAACGATAGCTTGTGTAAGTCGAGTTCACATCGCGTGATCCATTGGTCTGAAGAAAACATTTATCAGAGATGGAAAGAGTACCATATTGTGTATAAAGCTGGTGAGGCGCCCACATTAGTGTTATTTTCAGCCATAATGGCTATTTTTGCAAACCGTGACTGTGTGAGATAATTATTTATTTCAAGTTTCTGTTAGCAGTCACTTTTTGTTTTATGCTTAATCTAACATAATGCAACGCGTTTCGAACATGTTCTGTTCATCTTCAAGCGTTTATACATACATAGAGAAATGTTATTTAAAGATAAACAGTGTTAAACTAGATTTATCTATAACACTTTGTCCTTTGTTTTTTTACTGTAGCTGCTGGTGTGGCATTTGGGGGGAAGGAGGGGGGGGGGGACAGTGTATATCTAGAAATCGAAATCAGCGATGTCGTCTGCTGGTTTTCTTCTTTGTTGTTGACTATGTATATTACAGCCTGTATCGGATGCAGATAGATTTGCATCAGTTATGTGTTACGAAAATAGTGTGAAAGGCTTTTATATGACAGTTGATCACTTACAATTTCATCATCTTGCTGCTTCACTTGCATCATTGGTGTAATGGCGGAGCTGTTGTTGACATTACACTATTGCACGTTATATTTTGTCACTGACTGCCAACGTAATTCACTGCACAAATTGCTTCGATGTTATGAACACAACACAAGATGGCGGACTGTAGCACGTGAGTCTGTATCGATTATCGAAGTTTTGTATCGATATTCTTGGTTCTAGTCAATTATTTACATTGACATTTCTTGAATCTATTGAGTTAGAACTGGCTTAAGACTTTTGAAGAATTTTGTGTTTTTGAATTCGGTTATTTCATTAAGAATGTTATCTCCATGCTTTGTGTTATGTATGAAATTTCCGTTTCTTCCATGATATCCATTGTTTTAATTTTTTCTGTTTTGTGTAAAATTTCGAGGTTGCCTTCGATTTTCAAAGGGTGTCACAGTTAGATGCAGAGGCTGCCTCACCTGGGGTGCAAGGGGTGCACCGCACCCGGGCGCCGGCTTTACGGGGGCGCCGAATGCTGACCGACCCGTTACGCAGCTAGCTATTAATTTGTACTCTCAGGCTTCAAAACACACGTGACTCACATGCTTATTTTGGCCCTCATTTATGTTAACTGAATGCTGGAAATACACGTATTCTGTACTGGATACAGTCTCCAGATTTGTACGGAGAGGTTAGGGTTGGGACAGCCGAAACCGGCGCAGGGTTACTGACAGCATTGCAACAAAGCTGAATTGTTTCTGGTTCTGGTACTCGTGACACATGAGCATCAGCGTCCATAGTGGCATTCATGTACATACTGCGACAGCAGCAGGTCCTGCAGAAATAACAGTGGGGCGTTCGTCATACAGAAGGTGAGGCAGATGTCCTAAAACAATATAGAAGAATTTGCTGTCTCGATCATGGTTTGCAAACAAACACGGTGATATTGTTTTTGTACGGAAGTGGCATTCATCATATTATTTAAATTTCGATTTCACGTTTTCTTGTATAACATTCTTAATACGAGCAGTACATTCACGATTTACGTTTATTATACACGTAATAGCACCCTGATTCCGTTATTCTTGACGATAAGTGAGGTAAAGCTTCGAAAAGGATTGAAATAAATATGCTTAAGGTTTGTTGGAAATCGCTAAGTGCTCTGATTATGAAACTCTGGATGATTATAGAACGGATAATTTGCGTTCCGTTTTAAGCAGAAGTACGGTTTTAACGATTCTCATTATCAACGACGTCATATCTCCTGAACTATTTGCAATACAGTGATATAACGTTACAGGTGCATTCAATGAGATATGTAGATAATACACATAAAATGTGTTGGGAGTAGCATTAGTAGTAAAGAATTAATAAATTGAATTGAAATGACAGATGCTGATATTCTGCTGCACGCCACTGAAAGCAAAAGCTAGTTTTTGATGCGTCTACGTGTCTATTACGACATTCCATCTGACCTATTTGCCGTATGGTGATATTATTTTTCAGGTGTATTCAGTGATATATGACAGTACTATATGGAAAATACGTTACGAATAGATTTAGTAACAATGAAGTAATAAAAACGTCACGGCAGATGCGGAAGTGTGACCGCATTTACAGCCAAAACGAAGTAAGAGGTAAACTTTTTTCCTTCCATCATTTTTTGGGAAGTGTCAACGAGAAAAAGTTACGCGAAAATTTGAAATTATTTGTGCATTTTGTTGGAAGTCGCTAAGTGTTATCATTTTCGAATAATGGATGAACAAAGTTGGAATATTTGAGCGCCATCAGCTTCACACAAATACACTGTTTGTGATTGCAGTTCTGGCGTTGTCGTGTTAAACTCAACGTAAGATTTTTGCTCTTAAGGTGTAGATTAAGATATCTTACATTCGCTCAATAATTACGCGAAATATTGCTACTGGAAACCGCTAGATAAGCCACGCACGACAACAAATGTTTGTGACAGACACGTTTGTGACAGATAGCGAAAAAAAGGATTTTATATTGTAGATCATATAGAATATACTGAACAGAAAATGAACACGTAAAATTTAATTTTTGAAAGTGATCACACACAGGCTGTTCGCAAACAGAATTTAAAAGGGCTTTAGAAGGATTAAGATGAAACAAGGCAGAAGGTTATGTTCCATCGGAATTTCTAAAATCATTGTGGGAAGTGAAAACAAAATGACTATTCACGTGGGTGTGTAGAATGAATGTATGATTTTCGGAAAAAACATCATTCACACAATCCCGAAGATTGCAAGAGCTGACAAGTGAGAGAATTAACGCACAATCAGTTTAACAGATCATACATTCAAGTTACTGACAAGAGCAATATACAGAAGAATGGAAAAGAAAATTGAGAATTTGTTAGGTGACGAGCAGCTCTGCTTCAGGGAAGATAAAGCCACCGAAGAGGCAATTCTCACTTTACGGTTGATAATGGAAGGAACACGGAAGAAAAATCAAGACACGTTCATATGTTTTCTCGGCCTGGAAAAAGCATTCGATAATGTTCAAAATCCTGGGAAAAATAAGAGTGGGAGACGAAGAACAAAGTACTCGGATTAAAAACGGTGTAAGACAGTGATATAGTATTTGCCCCTGCTGTTTAGTCTATACATCGAAGAAGCAATGACGGAAATAAGAGAAATATTCACGGATATAATGATAAGATTCGCCGATGACGTAAATTTCGCTGATGAGATTGCCATCCTCGATGAAAACGAAGAAGAAATACAGGATCTGTCAAAAATGTCGTGTGACTAGGGCCTCCCTTCGGGTAGACCGTTCGCCGGGTGCAAGTCTTTCTATTAGACGCCACTTCGGCGACTTGCTCGTCGATGGGAATGAAATGATGTTGATTACGTCAACACAACACTCAGTCACTGAGCGGAGAAAATCTCCGATCCAACCGGGAATCGAACCGGTGCCCTTAAGATTGACATTCTGTCGCCCTGACAACTATTTTTTTTGTATTTTGTTCGTTGTTGATCGTTGTGTTTGGTCGTTTCGGACGTCACATGACATCCGGTCAAGTTCATTTATTCATCCTTCCACTCAGTTTTTTACTACAGCGGCCAACCAGCTCTCTGATCGAACACGCTGAGCTATCGTGCCGGCTTATTTTTTTTTTTTTTATTAATGGAGATGACCACTCAGCTATCGGGGGTGGACGCAGAATCTGTTGAATGGAATGAACAGTATAATGGCTACAGAATATGACTGAGAGTAAATCGAATAAAGATAAAAGCAACGAGAATCAGTGGGAATGAGAACAGGGAGAAAGGTAACATCAGAATTGGGTATCATAAAGTAGACTGAGTCAAGAAATTCTGCTATTTAAGGCAGCAAAGTAATACATGAGGTGAAGAGCAAGGAGGACATAAAAACAGACTTGCACTGGTAGAAAGGACATTCCTGGCCAAGAGAAGTCTACTGGTATCAAACATAGGTCTTAATTTGAGGAAGAACATTCTGAAAATGTACGTTTAGAGCACAGCACTGTATAGTAGTGAAACATGGATTGTGGGAAAATTGCAACAGAAGAGAATCGAAAAGCATTTGAGATGTGGTGCAACAGAAGAATGTTGAAAGTTAGATAGAGTGATAAGATCAGGAATGAGGGGATTCTCCGCAGGATCTCCGAGGAAAGAAATATATGGAAAACTCTTACAAGAAGGATGGACAGAATGATAGGACGTTTGTTAAGACATCAAGGAATAACTTCAATCGTACAAGAGAGAGCTGTAGAGGCTAAAAACTGTAGGAGAAGACAGAGATTGGAGTTCATTCAGAAAATAACTGAGCTCGTTGGTTGCATGTATTACTCTGAGAGGAAGAGGTTCGCACAGTAGAGGAATTCGTGGCGGACCGCGTCAAACCAGTGAGAAGATAGAAAAAAAAATACAGTGGAGAGGGAAGCTGGATTTAAAAGACTATTAGAAACGGCTTTATCTGCTATGGAATCCTGAATAATAAACCGCTTGGCTGCTCTTGTAAATAATTTATTTAACAACCAATTTCGTAGCCTAGAAGTCAGATCATTATGTTATATCTGTTAAATAAAAAAAAAAGCTTTCGCTACAATTGTGGTCGAACGTAATTGTAAGGTGTCAGGCAAATCCAACCCCTTCCATGAAAACCCTGACATGATAAGGAAACCCAGTAGTATGTCACATAGCTCCGAATAAATCGTGACATTAAATTAACCAAAGTAATACGAGTAACGAGTGAGCAAATGGAATACCACAGACTAACACAAGAATGCCTAAATGCATGTCCTACCTTCCCACCGTGAGACCGAAGCAGTTCCGAGGGGAGAAACGAGAGCAGAAGCCGAGAGCAGAACCGTGTTAAGCTACAAGGCGCTACAGTAAGGGACGGACTGGACATCCACGTCGCCAGCCTACCTCTAAGACTACCACCCGCACGTTTTAGCGTGAGACTTTTTCGCGTCTCTGTTACATCAAGGACCACCCCCCCCCCCCCCCCCAGCCCATGTTAAAAGCTAGAGCCATCCAGAAAAACAGTAAAGATCTATCGTTAACACAAAAAGTGCCACTACCACCCGCAAGTTTTAGCATGAGACTTTTTCGCGTCTCTGTTACATTAGGACCACCCGCCAGCCCATGTTAAAAGATAGAGCCCTCCAGAAGAACAGTATAGATCTTACGATAACGCTAAAAGGACCACACCAGCTGCAGGTTTTAGCGTGAGACTTTTTCGCGTCTCTGCTACGTTGCAAACTTTTAAAACATTGCCCCACCACGAAAAGTATAACGTTTCTCATTGGATAGACAGAATTTTTCTAGGCGGAGCTTAAGGTTAACATTGAGACCCTGATTGGTCAGATGAAAACACAGCTAGATAGTTTTTTTTTTAAACCAACTTATGTAAATTGTAGTAAGGAGAAGTTAGAGAAGGGTTGCTTCCGAGATGGCGGGGTGAGAGGATCTGTGCTGCCCGGCCGCTGCCCTGACGCTGCCTAAACACCGACAAGGTAATGAACGCACGCGATGCCGCATTTTTGAGCGCGTAAGGCTTCACTCAGAACTACATAAGTCTCATCTGTTATACCCCCTTTTTTGCGTAATACTAGTGTCGATCGTCAATTAAAGCTCATGGTGTTCACATCTGCCACTTGAAGTAAAAATCTGAAACGCTATGATTTCTTTGTTATATAATTATTGAGAAGCCACATCAGCCGCTGTAATTTACGACAAGTTAGATAAGTAATTAAAGATAATTGAGGGTCACTGGAGACCATTTTGATAGTTTTCTCTTCTGTGAAACTTAATTTAAACCTAGATTATAGATGTTATATGGGGCATAGGTCATCCTTCGATCCATTGTAAAACTTGGAAACCCATTCAGGGAATATTCGTTCACATTTTTGTTGAACGCAGTTGTTTTTTACCATCCTGTATTAAAACACTTCCTTTTATCAATAGCGCAACTTATAAACAATGTTTTGTGAGTAGAATAAAATTTCCAGTTGTAAACTTAACTGCTTTTTCCAAGTTATTTTACCAGCTAACTAAAAATAGGAAAGCCTTGAACCCCTTCCACTAAATTTAGTTAGTATTAAGATTCTTTTACAGGGAGTTCAGTGGAGCTGACGCTGAAATCATTAAGTATTTGGTTATATCATCGCTAGTCTACTGAACTCTTCTGAACTCTACATGTCATGTGTGGTCTGGCGTCTCCTTACCAGCAACAGGTCCCAGGTTCAAACTACTCAATTCCCTAAAAAACACGCTCAGAGCGTCGTTGCGGGAAAGTGGTAGGGGGACAAGACTTAGAACAAACAGACACCACGCAGAATTTTAGACCATGACTAACTTTTAATGAAACGATCCGGTATGGCTTTTTGATGAAAGAGGAATTTTTCTGAATGTCAGTGAAGTGTGCTTTCCCATTGATCTTTTACAAAAACGTTGTACATGCAAAAATTCATATTTTGTAAATCGTGATAAATGTCGGCATAGTTTTTGTTTTCTGTGTTTTTGTGACAATTATTACCCAACTTCTGGTACCGTATGTAAAACGATGCACAGCAGTTGTAAAGTAAACATTTTTTTATTCTACCAGATGATCTATTATAATTGCAATAACATTTTATTTAACGGTTTTAAAATACAATATTAATTTTAACTCGTTTCATTACGTCTAACAAACAATTGCATCATATATAAAATGAAGTAATTAGTGACTTTATTTACAATAGTTTTGGTTATTAATTTGATTTGAAAATCATTCTAATTGTAAACAAAGAAAAACATTTTTGCTGGAAGCTCGGATTGAACATGAATCAACATATTAGTAACCAAGCGGTTTGCCAATGAGCTGGTTTTACAAAAGTTCTGTCTCTTGTGCAGTGTATGTAAAACGATGATATCCTTTTTATAGGAATTTTTTTTACTGCTGCTACAGGATCATATCGTTTAAGTAAGCTAAGAGCCAACCAAGCCTCATTCCAATTTGAATTTCCTAAATTGTGCTCTCACTTCGTTACAAATAAAAGCACTATGAAGACTATAAGTGGTGGGGAAATGTGTGTGAAAACAACGTACCATAAATCCAGCATACCGCAGTGCATGGAGATGGAGGCGGGAAAGTGGCCAGCTATGGACTGAACGATGAGCCGTGTCGGCCGGCCGCGGTGGTCTCGCGGTTCTAGGCGCGCAGTCCGGAACCGTGCGACTGCTGCGGTCGCAGGTTCGAATCCTGCCTCGGGCATGGATGTGTGTGATGTCCTTAGGTTAGTTAGGTTTAAGTAGTTCTAAGTTCTAGGGGACTAATGACCACAGCAGTTGAGTCCCATAGTGCTCAGAGCCATTTGAACCATTTGAGCCGTGTCGGTGGCGGAAATCGGTTTAATGCTTGCGCAATGGAGCAATGTGATCTACAGGAATTCGCGTGGCTGGCCCCACTCGTAGACAGACTCGTACCAGAATAATTACGAGTTACAAATACCATGAGCAGAAAATAATACTATTTGTCGTATGTTAATGAAGCACCTACTGAAAAAAGTACTGGGAATGATCATTATCAGAATATAAACTTATAAATTATTATTTGAAGCGTGATTATTAGAGCATATTATGAGAAATGAACAATAAGGGAACAATTGACAGGAATAGGGGAAAGAAATACAGTAGAAGAAGAATGGGTAGCTCTAAGGGATGAAGTAGTGAAGGCAGCAGAGGATAAAGTAGGTACAAAGACGAGGGCTGCTAGAAATCCTTGGGTAACAGAAGAAATATTGAATTTAATTGATGAAAGGAGAAAATATAAAAATGCAGTAAATGAAGCAGGCAAAAAGGAATACAAACGTCTCAAAAATGAGATCGACAGGAAGTGCAAAATGGCTAAACAGGGATGGCTAGAGGACAAATGTAAGGATGTAGAAGCTTATCTCACTAGGGGTAAGATAGATACTGCCTACAGGAAAATTAAAGAGACCTTTGGAGAGAAGAGAACCATGTGTATGAATATCAAGAGCTCAGATGGAAACCCAGTTCTAAGCAAAGAAGGGAAGGCAGAAAGGTGGAAGGAGTATATAGAAGGTTTATACAAGGGCGATGTAATTGAGGACAATATTATGGAAATGGAAGAAGATGTAGATGAAGACGAAATGGGAGATACGATACTGCGTGAAGAGTTTGACAGAGCACTGAAAGACCTGAGTCGAAACAAGGTCCCCGGAGTAGACAACATTCCATTACAACTACTGACGGCCTTGGGAGAACCAGTCCTGACAAAACTCTACCAGCTAGTGAGCAAGATGTATGAGACAGGCGAAATACCCTCAGACTTCAAGAAGGATATAATAATTCCAATCCCAAAAAAAGCAGGTGCTGACAGATGTGAAAATTACCGAACTATCAGTTTAATAAGACACGGCTGCAAAATACTAACGCGAATTCTTTACAGACGAATGGAAAAACTGGTCGATGCAGACCTTGGGGAGGATCAGTTTGGATTCCGTCGAAATGTTGGAACACGTGAGGCAATACTGACCTTACGACTTATCTTAGAAGAAAGATTAAGAAAAGGCAAACCTACGTTTCTAGCATTTGTAGACTTAGAGAAAGCTTTTGACAATGTTGACTGGAATACTCTCTTTCAAATTCTAAAGGTGGCAGGGGTAAAATACAGGGAGCGAAAGGCTATTTACAATTTGTACAGAAACCAGATGGCAGTTATTAGAGTCGAGGGGCATGAAAGGGAAGCAGTGGTTGGGAAAGGAGTGAGACAGGGTTGTAGCCTCTTCCCGATGCTATTCAATCTGTATATTGAGCAAGCAGTAAAGGAAACAAAAGAAAAATTTGGAGGAGGTATTAAAATTCATGGAGAAGAAGTAAAAACTTTGAGGTTCGCCGATGACATTGTAATTCTGTCAGAGACGGCAAAGGATTTGGAAGAGCAGTTGAACGGAATGGACAGTGTCTTGAAAGGAGGATATAAGATGAACATCAACAAAAGCAAAATTAGGATAATGGAATGTAGTCAAATTAAATCGGGTGATGCTGAGGGAATTAGATTAGGAAATGAGACACTTAAAGTAGTGAAGGAGTTTTGCTATTTAGGAAGTAAAATAACTGATGATGGTCGAAGTAGGGAGGATATAAAATGTAGACTGGCAATGGCAAGGAAAGCGTTTCTGAAGAAGAGAAATTTGTTAACATCGAATATAGATTTATGTATCAGGAAGTCGTTTCTGAAAGTATTTGTTTGGAGTGTAGCCATGTTTGGAAGTGAAACATGGACGATAACTAGTTTGGACAAGAAGAGAATAGAAGCTTTTGAAATGTGGTGCTACAGAAGAATGCTGAAGATTAAATGGGTAGATCACATAACTAATGAGGAGGTATTGAATAGGATTGGAGAGAAGAGAAGTTTGTGGCACAACTTGACTAGAAGAAGGGATCGGTTGGTAGGACATGTTTTGAGGCATCAAGGGATCACAAATTTAGCATTGGAGGGCAGCGTGGAGGGTAAAAATCGTAGAGGGAGATCGAGAGATGTGTACACTAAGCAGATTCAGAAGGATGTGGGTTGCAGTAGGTACTGGGAGATGAAGCAGCTTGCACAGGATAGAGTAGCATGGAGAGCTGCATCAAACCAGTCTCAGGACTGAAGACAACAACAACAACATGAGAAATGAGTGATAATTAAGTCAAGCATATTACTGAACATTTTAGTGGACAACCGAAACATATTGCAAAAATAGTGCAGCCCTTGTTAAAAATAGTTTGTAGTAAAATCTGTGATACCGAAATTCAAACCATAAAGGGATAGAGTAAGGTGTACTGAAGCAATGAAAATATGCAAACATTGGTACAGTGCTAAGGAAATTACGAAGTACACATACAGTCACCCTTGTTGTTGTTGGTGTGGTCTTCAGTCCTGAGACTGGTTTGATGCAGCTCTCCATGCTACTCTATCCTGTGCAAGCCTCTTCATCTCCCAGCACCTACTGCAACCTACATCCTTCTGAATCTGCTTAGTGTAGTCATCTCTTGGTCTACCTCTACGATTTTTACCCTCCACGCTGCCCTCCAATACTAAATTGGTGATCCCTTGATGCCTCAGAACATGTCCTACCAACCGATCCCTTCTTCTGGTTAAGTTGTGCCACAAACGTCTCTTCTCCCCAGTCCTATTCAATACTTCCTCATTAGTTATGTGATCTACCCATCTAATCTTCAGCATTCTTCTGTAGCACCACATTTCGAAAGCTTCTATTCTCTTCTTGTTCAAACTATTGATCGTCCATGTTTCACTTCCATACATGGCTACACTCCATACAAATACTTTCAGAAATGACTTCCTGACACTTAAATCTATACTCGATGTTAACAAATTTCTCTTCTTCAGAAACGCTTTCCTTGCCATTGCCAGTCTACATTTTATATCCTCTCTACTTCGACCATCATCAGTTACTTTGCTCCCCAAATAGCAAAACTCCTTTACTACTTTAAGTGTCTCATTTCCTAATCTAATTCCCTCAGCATCACCCAACTTAATTCGACTGCAATCCATTATCCTCGTTTTCCTTCATCTTATACCCTCCTTTCAAGACACTATCCAGTCACCCTTAATTGACACTTTTATTAGCAAAAAAGAACGTTACACTGAAGTAGCTCCAGTAGTCCGTTTAGTGTCTGCCCGGGATATTGCATAATGGACCTCACAATTTTGACCTCGTCAAGCACGATAAATATGTTCCTCTTAGGTTCGCGATATAAAATGTACAAGTTTGATGTCGGATCCATAGCTGTATG
The DNA here is from genome assembly GCF_023897955.1 of Schistocerca gregaria. Lineage (NCBI taxonomy): Eukaryota > Metazoa > Arthropoda > Insecta > Orthoptera > Acrididae > Schistocerca > Schistocerca gregaria. The sequence continues at coordinate 244,247,689 of NC_064923.1, forward strand.
CCATTTTTCCTGAAAATGGGCACTTTGTTCCGGTCTGCAACCTATGCAACATTTTGGACGCTCGTTACACGCAATTCCGTACAAGCCTGTTGCATTGAATTTAGAACTTGTAGAGCGTTCTCAATGCGTTTACCGGTCACCTACTTTATTAGCGAAAAAAAGTAAAGTTAGATATTTTTCCCCGCAACTACTCACCAATTATTCTTCCTGAGGGATCTTGTAACGTGTACGTTTTTTTATTTTTTCATTTCTTTTGTCATACGCACTCTTAAAGTTAGTGTATGAAATAATGGCCTTCTTCTTTTTTGTAGTCTTAACTGTACTAAGGTTAATGTCATCAACAAACTTCCTATCATAGCCATTTCTAAGAGCAATGAAGAGAATAATCTTTTACTCTTTCCCGAAGATTTTTTTAGACAGGGGTAGAGAATGGGTCTTATGTAACAGATACCTAAAGGCGGCTTTCTTATGTTAAACAGGGTGACATGATTTTCTGTGAATGACTATATCCGTTGTGGTCGCCTTTCAATAAGTCTCAAAGCTCATCTGGCCCACATTTAAACCAATGTTGAGTTCTAAACAGGGGAGCTTCCCGTCTGTGACGTAACTCACAAAGAGGAATTTAAAAGAGCCGCCAAGCGGCTATTATTCAAGATGTCTGCTTACAGCTGCGGCTGTTCCTACAAAATATGCTGTTGAATATTTACAACAGTGAGTTTCATTCCTTGAGGTGAGGTTCAGAAACTCAGCTACTAGGTGTGGTGCGAGGTATTAGCGTGAGTGACATTTGCTTCCGAAGTTGAGGTGACATTAGATAGCTTCCAATCTCTCCGTGAAATGTCATAACAAATGTCTAGAGGGACTTAGGACAGATTACGCACAATTCAAAGCTGCATTTGAAAGGGCAGGCTAAATAACCCCTTTTGCTGCGAAATGGCATCGAGAATGCAGTCTTAAATGAGTACTGGGAAATGAGAGTCGCATGATCTTTGAGGCTTTTAGAAAATTTTACTCTCATCGGATATGTCTAAATATTTGTATTCGTAGCGGATATTTCGCCGAAATGCATGCTGCTAGTGCTGAATGATCGTTACATATCTCCATTGACTAATGAAGTGTCCACGAAGATAAATTCTGCGCAACTTAATTATCGCTGGATTATCAAAGGGACCGGAAATATGTCACTACAGTCGACAGTCAAAAAGTATGACGCACCTAGCTTCTCACAAAAAACTAGCAACGATTCAGAAAAACCACTGGAACGAAACACAGTGGTCTTCTTTATTAATACATGACTTCTTGCCAACAGCAGATGTAGGTGAACAGACTGCTTCCATCTTCCCAGATTTTCCTAAGATGTTCGTAACTTAACCACTTCGCCTCAGTAGTCGGACCAAGAGAGACCTGTATGGAAACAAACTGCATCTGTAATTTTTGGGGTCAGCATCCTCTCCACCCTGTCCTCACCATTTCAGAGACCATCTGTGTTGTTATTCTGTGTTTATTTAGGATCTAATTTATGGCAGTGTGACGATTCCTATTGGTTGAAGTAAGGTGGTGGTATCTATTTAGGTATTAATTTACTACACAATTAATTATTGTTATTGCTACCAAGTAAGCTGTTGCTTATTCATGTCACGTTAATCTTCATCGCTATATTTTGCGAGGCAGTATGGCTGCACGATGTTTTTCGAAGATAGTCTTGTGTTAATGAGTATAATTTATGGCCCCATATGGCCACCAAACTATGAAACTATTATCAGGCTGCCACAGGTAGGTCTTTCAATATGACATTACACTGAATGTGTAAAATGTCGGGAAATTAAACGAAATCCAAGTGAGACATCATGCTCTATTTGTGTAGGAATGTTTCTGGGTCACTCCAGTCATGTATGTAATAGTATTACATTAGAAACACGGTGCAGCTTCCTCACATTGGATCTCCTTGTTACAGTGTGGAGAAGGATAAACAAACTACACTGATATCCCATGATACTGTGCTTAAAATTAACATGCGGTCCACCACTTTTCGTACGAATCATTCAAACAATTATGAATCCTTTTCTTTTTTTTCTATAAGGACTAAGCCCTGACGTGGAGGCGGGCTCAGTACTCAATGGTCCAGACGACAAGTGCTGGGCAGTATTTTCTAATAGCTGGTAGCTTGTTGAGAGGTGAAAGGAAGCCAATTAGTCAGCAACGTGGGAGAGAAGATGAAGAGGACCAATGGCTTCTGAGGCGTATAAAGATATTAATCTCAACGTCAAAGAAGGCGGTTTAGTCATTTCCTCTTGACAACGATACCTCAGCGGGAGTAAAAGGGGAGAGGACGGACCTCAGTACTCCGGATCTAGCAGAACAAAAATCCACGTCACGTTTGAATGCGACAATCGACTATGTGCTCAGTGTCTGTCTTCATGTTGATTTCGATGTCTGTTGGCAAAGAAGTTGGTTACATGGGAGTCTGTTTCCATATTGGATGCTCAGTTTAAGGCATATCTGGCATTTAGATCACAGATGTAACATCGAATTCCTGTTTTACTTTCTACCAAGACAGGATGGTAATTAGTCCAGGATGTGAACAATCCTTCATCACTGGAAACAATGATGCAACTAGGCGATCGGATTCTGTAGAGCTTAGAACATCATATATGGAAGAGTCGGAGCTTTATAGAACTTCTCTCATACGACCTAAGAAAAAACATCTGTTAGGAACATTAAACATCAACATCATAATGAGGACTGGGAAACCTAAACAATTGACGGATGTGGTAAACAGCCGCAAAATACTCGCACTGACACTTAAGGAAATCAGATACGGTGATGAGAACGCATTTGAATCAGAGGACTTCAGGATTTTTAAAGGAAAACCATCCATAGAGAATAAACAGAAAGAATGTGCTTGGAACTGCTTTCATGATCAAGTGGAATCTAACGTAATCTGTACAAATTTTACGTCCTCATCTGAACTAATATAACTTTTCTCTTTTAGGTGAGCAGACAATGGCTATACCGTCATAAATGCCCATGCAGCGACTAACAAGGGCCGGCCGGTGTGGCCGAGCGGTTCTAGGCGCTTCAGTCTGGAACCGAGCGACCGCTACGGCCGCAGGTTCGAATCCTGCCTCGGGCATGGATGTGTGTGAGGTCCTTAGGTCAGTTAGGTTTAAAAAGTTCTATGTTCTAAGGGACTGATGACCTCAGATGTTAAGTCCCATAGTCCTCAGAGCCATTTGAACCATTTTTTTTTTTTACTAACAAGGACAATAAAAAATCCAGAAGAAGTAGAAAAATTTTAGGAAACACTAGAAAAATGAGACATCAAAAATACGAAAGCACTACATAAAACTACTCGTAGGAGATTTCAGCGCACAGATCGGTAGAAAAGAGAAATGCAAAGGAATAGTGGAAAATTTTCTTGAATACAAACGCATCAATAAGAATGGAGAAAGGCTCATCAACTTCTGCAGATAATTCGACTTAAAACTACTGTAAAATTTTTTCAGAAAATCACCAAGGAGAAAGGAGACCTGGTTTTCTTCGGATACACATTTAGGCTCAGATCTACTGGATCACATGGCAATAACCGAACAAAACCATAGCAAAATCATGAATGTATGGACCAAAAGAGTAGGCAAAGATTCGAACTTTTTAACAGAAATCAAAGCCATGTTTCAACCTAAAAACACCAAAATGAAAGAAGTCCATAGAATTGATGCCAATTTTCTGTCAGACAACAATAGTGAATTCGCTAAGAAGCTTCACACAAAGAAGATGGCAAATTACGATGAAATTGGAGAAACGATGATAGAAACGGTGAAAGAATTAGAAAAACTACGAAGAAGAAGGAAACATACACTCCTGGAAATTGAAATAAGAACACCGTGAATTCATTGTCCCAGGAAGGAGAAACTTTATTGACACATTCCTGGGGTCAGATACATCACATGATCACACTGACAGCACCACAGGCACATAGACACAGGCAACAGAGCATGCACAATGTCGGCACTAGTACAGTGTATATCCACCTTTCGCAGCAATGCAGGCTGCTATTCTCCCATGGAGACGATCGTAGAGATGCTGGATGTAGTCCTGTGGAACGGCTTGCCATGCCATTTCCACCTGGCGCCTCAGTTAGACCAGCGTTCGTGCTGGACGTGCAGACAGCGTGAGACGACGCTTCACCCAGTCTTAAACATGCTCAATGGGGGACAGATCCGGAGATCTTGCTGGCCATGGTAGTTGACTTACACCTTCTAGAGCACGTTGGGTGGCACGGGATACATGCGGACGTGCATTGTCCTGTTGGAACAGCAAGTTCCCTTGCCGGTCTAGGAATGGTAGAACGATGGGTTCGATGACGGTTTGGATGTACCGTGCACTATTCAGTGTCCCCTCAACGATCACCAGAGGTGTACGGCCAGTGTAGGAGATCGCTTCCCACACCATGATGCCGGGTGTTGGCCCTGTGTGCCTCTGTCGTATTCAGTCCTGATTGTGGCGCTCACCTGCAGCGCGCCAAACACGCATACGACCATCATTGGCACCAAGGCAGAAGCGACTCTCATCGCTGAAGACGACACGTCTCCATTCGTCCCTCGATTCACGCCTGTCGCGACACCACTGGAGGCGGGCTGCACGATGTTGGGGCGTGAGCGGAAGACGGCCTAACGGTGTGCGGGACCGTAGCCCAGCTTCATGGAAACGGTTGCGAATGGTCCTCGCCGATACTCCAGGAGCAACAGTGTCCCTAATTTGCTGGGAAGTGGCGGTGCGGTCCCCTACGGCACTGCGTAGGATCCTACGGTCTTGGCGTGCATCCGTGCGTCGCTTCGGTCCGGTCCCAGGTCGACGGGCACGTGCACCTTCCGCCGACCACTAGCGACAACATCGTTGTACTGTGGAGACCTCACGCCCCACGTGTTGAGCAATTCGGCGGAACGTCCACCCGGCCTCCCGCATGTCCACTATACGCCCTCGCTCAAAGTCCGTCAACTGCACATACGGTTCACGTCCACGCTGTCGCGGCATGCTACCAGTGTTAAAGACTGCGATGGAGCTCCGTATGCCACGGCAAACTGGCTGACAATGACGGCGGCGGTGCACAAATGCTGCGCAGCTAGCGCCATTCGACGGCCAACACCGCGGTTCCTGGTGTGTCCGCTGTGACGTGCGTGTAATCATTGCTTGTACAGCCCTCCCGCAGTGTCCGGAGCAAGTATGGTGGGTCTGACACACCGGTGTCAATGTGTTCTTTTTTCCATTTCCAGGAGTGTAGGTGGTGGAATAAGCATATATGATGAAGCGATAGAGGCTAACAGCTTCGGAGAAATAGAACTCTTCAAAAAGAAAAGAGACTTGAACACATTCAGTGAGATCAGAAAACATACATAAAAAATTATGCGAACAGAGAAACGGAAATACAACAGAAAACGAGAAACACAGATTGAACAACACTAGCGACGTCTACAAAGTTTTCAAAGAAGAAGTAACAGGACACAAGGAGATGAGCCTCCACTTCAAAGATTCAACAGGCAAAATGATTACTAACAGCAAAGATAACTGAGCATCACTAGCAAAATTCTTCAAAATACTTCTAAACTGAAGAATCCAGTGCAACGACTAATTTTTAGATAGCTTCAATACAAAACCCACCTTCGGAACCACCATCATTGCATCAAATTGAATAATACATTGGCCAGCTGAAAAACAATAAAACGCTAGATGAATACGGGGTACTAGCTGAGAAGTGCAAATTGGGAAGGAAGCGTGCAGCTGAAACCATTTATGAGGTTATTAATGATTAATGGGATAGAGATATAATACCAGAGTTGTGGAAAAAAGCCGTAATCCATCCTCTAAATAAGAAGGATGACAAGCCAGACACCAACAATTGCCGAGGCATATCTCAGCTTCAAGTCACTATGAAGCTATATCCAAAGCACTGCTGAACAGACAACTGTCGACTACCAAGCGGTCTTAAGGAAAAACAGATAGTGCCCAGGGTAAATTTTTAGCCTGATAACTATCCTGAGGATCAGAACAATGCGGAACATTAACACAGTTGTGTCATTCATTAATTTTTAAAAAAAGTTTAGCATTCTGTAGACTGCCAAACAGTACCGCTAACAATGGAAGGAGCAGGTATCGACTAAAACACCAGACAACTGGTCGAACAGAAACTCACAGACACAACCACAAAAGTTAAATTTCTAGAAGTTTCTGAACCCTTCAAAATTAATACAGATGCCTGGCAGAGCTATGGGCTCTCAGAAATTCTCTTGTCTAGTATTGGACAAGGTCATGAGACAGTGGGGACAAAGAACTTCAAGAGAAAAACATCGAAGAAATCCATCTAGAAGAAGGAAGAGGAAGAATTGTGGCGAAAAACCTCGTTTTTTTCTGGTAACATTACAGTAATTTATAAAGAAAAAACAGATGCAAAAATAATGACGGTAGCACTTCACGAAATTGCAGCTAAAACCTGATTACAAATATCATATGAGAAAACGTAATACACCGAACACGAACACATGAGATAAAAATATATACAAACACAACATGAAAACATCAAAAGAGTTGACAAGTTTAAGTATCTGGGAGAATGGAAACAGTCAAATGGGTTAGATCTAAGAAGATTGAGTTAGCATACAAACTCACCGAAAACCGGTGTTGTAAAAGATCAGTATCACTCCAGGTAAAACTGAAATACTACGTAAAAGAACACTTAACACTGAACAAAAGGGGTGAACAAGAAGAACTGAAAAGAAAAAAAGCTAAATACTCAGAAAAAATTAAGAACACAAAAGAACGAAGATAACAGCTGGACGAAAAGGAGAAATGAGTATCTACACAGAAACATAGAAAGAAACACTGACACAATAAGAAAGTAGAGTTTAAATGTTTAGGCAGACTAACGAAGAAAAATTTTAATTTCATTTCCAAATTGAAAAACACCGTGGGATGACTGGAGGAGACAAGAAGGGACTTAACGTTACAGAAGACACCATAAAAGACAGGGAGCGTTCCAGGCTACTGATCAGTACTGCAGTATGTCCTGTCCAACAACAAAATTCACAACCCAGGAGGGTGATATCAGATGAACAGAGAAGTACCACCTGCCAACGTATAACGTTCTGGTAAAATAAGAAGAGAATGATTGTACCTGTGTGTTAGGTTCTGAACTGACTATAATTGGATAAATCCTGTAAGAAAAATAAAAAATTAATAAAAAAATAAAAAAATCGATCGCTGTGCTACCAAACCGTCATGTGCAGGTCACTGGAGCCGAGAGCGCACTGCCGGGACACGTGTCCCAGCTGCACCACGTGAAACTGGAGGAGATGATAGTAGCTCAGCTGAATGAAAACACGTTAATCATTCTACTCGACACCAGTAGCAGATAAATATCTTCAAGCTAGCTACCACCGACACTCATATCGCCACTGCCAGGTCCTGCAGTCAAGCCTTACAAGATACTTCCGTATGTATTTGTAGGAATAAACCATTGGTGGGTAATCCTTACTCCGACGATGACACTGAGGACGTGGACTTCACTGAAATACACTACTGTTTGTGAAAAGTGTAACACCGAGAAGGAATTACCCGAACAGCGCCACTTTGGTGGAACTGGCGACGCGTGTGCAAGCAATACGTGATACGTTTTGCAGCGAGCTGGTGTACACGGAGGCCGAGCAGAGCCGTCTCGTGTCGATTCGACAGGGTCGTTGTTGCGCCTAGTGTAGTCGCTGCAGAGCGTGGAAACAATACAGTGAGTGCCAGTATGCCTCGCCGACGTCAAAGGGAGCCATATCGGTATGTGAGCGAGTTCGAACGGGGTGACATTTCGCCTCGCACAGGGCATGCTGCTACGACAGTGATGCGTGTGTGGAAGCAGTGGATAGAGAAAGGTCGTACGCAGCGACGAGCGGGAACTGGACCACGGAACATTACCACAGCACGGGATGACTGTCATCTCGTCCGCACGGCCATTGCGGACCTTACAGCGTCATCCACAGTGTTACCTCGTCGCTGGAGCACTGCTACAGGTGTGAAATGGTCTGCATCGGCGGTTCGTCGCCGTCTGCTGCAGGTTAGACTGGTTGCATGTATCCCATTACGTCGGCTTCCATTTTGCAAGAAACCACAAGCTTCTGCGAGTGCAATGGCCACGTGAACACTGTCACTGGGGTGCGGTGTGACAACTTGTAATCTTTTTCAATGAGTCCCGCTTCAACGTGTCCTACAGTGATGGCCGCATACGTGTCCGGCGGTACCGTGGTGAGCGCAACCTTGAAGGCTGCATTGTGAGGCGGTATAGCGGACAAACACCAGGTCTGATGGTTTAGAGCGCCATTGGTTACAGCAACAGAAAAATGTTCAAATGTATGTGAAATCTTATGGCATTTAACTGCTAAGGTCATCAGCCCCTAAGCTTACATACTACTTGTGTGCTCCCTGCCGCCGTTGGATAAGCAGCTGCAGCAGCAAGTCGTATAACCCTAGCTTACTTATTTGTTAGATAGTTTAATTAATTTCTTTGCGTGTTTTTGGGTACTTGCATTGTTTAATTCGTATATTTCAGGCGTATTATAGTATTTGAGAGTTGTAGCATCGCGCTTTAGTGTTTACTTCGTAGATTCTTATTTAAATTGCGTGTGAGTTTCGTATAGGAGGTGCAATTTCGAGTTTTAGTTACTGTAATCGTAAATTCAGCAGATTGTAGCGCAGTCTTTAGGCATTTGTACAGGTTAGTTGATACATTCTTTGCGTGTTCCGCTTGCGTTATCTAGGCACGGACTCGTGTTTCGGTAACTGTTGATAAACATCGATTAGAATGGACAGGGACTGCGATTGCTGTGTTCGGATGAGGGCTGACTTGGCATCCCTTCGCTCACAGCTGCAATCGGCGCTGACTTCGGTCGCGCAGCTTGAGGCTGTTGCCAATGGGCACCACTGTGGGGAGCCGGGTATCACGGGGATGTCAACCTCGTCCCGTCTGTCCCCAGATCGGCCTGCCGCTGTGGTTGCCCCGGTTGCTGCCCGCAGTGGGGCTGAGCCCTCGCCTGTGGTTGATTGGGAGGTCGTTCCAAGGCGTGGCAGGCAGCGAAAGGCGTCCCCGGAGGCTGATCAGAAAGCCTCCCCGGTGCGTCTGACAAACCGGTTTCAGGCACTGTCTGTGGCTGAGCCAGATGCAGCTGCCTGCCCTGTTTCAGAGGATCATTCTTAGCCTTCAAGGTCCGGGCAATCGCAGAGGGTGGGCTTACTGGTAGTTGGGAGCTCCAATGTTAGGCGCGTAATGGGGCCCCTTAGGGATACGGCGGCTAAGGAGGGGAAGAAATCCAGTGTGCACTCCATGTGCATTCCGGGAGGAGTCATTCCTGATGTGGAAATGGTCCTTCCGGATGCCATGAAGAGCACAGGGTGCAGCCAGCTGCAGGTGGTGGCACATGTCGGCACTAATGAGGTGTGTCGCTTTGGATCTGAGGAAATTCTCTCTGGATTCCAGCGGCTATCTGATTTGGTGAAGGCTGCCGGTCTTGCTTACGAGATGAAGGCAGAGCTCACCATCTGCAGCATCGTTGACAGAACCGACTGCGGACCTTTGGTGCAGAGCCGGGTGGAGGGTCTGAATCAGAGGCTCAGACGGTTTTGCGACCGTATTGGCTGCAGATTCGTAGACTTGCGCCATAGGGTGGTGGGGTTTCGGGTTCCGCTGAATAGGTCAGGAGTTCACTACACTCAGCTGGCGGCTACACGGGTAGCGGAGGCTGTGTGGCGTGGACTGTGCGGTTTTTTAGGTTAGAAGGCCTCGGGAAAGTGCGGGATGGGCTGCAATGTCAAAGGGTGCTTGGCAATTACAGGAACAGTCGGAATTTTAGTTGTAAATTGTAGTAGTTGCGCTGGAAAAGTCCCTGAGCTTCAAGCGCTAATAGAAAGCACAGAAGCTGATATCGTTATAGGTACAGAAAGCTGGCTAAAGCCTGAAATAAGTTCTGCAGAAATTTTTACGAAGTCTCAGACGGTGTTCAGGAAAGATAGATTAGGCAGAATTGGTGGTGGAGTGTTTGTGTCTGTCAGTAGTGGTTTATGTTGTAGTGAAGTCGAAGTAGATACTCCGTGCGAATTGGTGTGGGTGGAGGTTATACTTAACAGCCGAATTAAGTTAATAATTGGCTCCTTCTACCGACCCCCAGACTCCGATGATACAGTTGCGGAACAGTTCAGAGAAAGTTTGAGTCTCGTAACAAATAAATACCCCACTCATACGGTTATAGTTGGTGGGGACTTCAACCTACCCTCGGTATGTTGGCAAAAATACTTGTTCAAAACCGGTGGTAGGCAGAAAACGTCTTCCGAGATTGTCCTAAATGCATTCTCCGAAAATTATTTCGAGCAGTTAGTCCACGAATCCACGCGAATTGTAAATGGTTGCGAAAACACACTTGACCTCTTGGCCACAAACAATCCAGAGCTGATAGAGAGCATCATGACTGATACAGGGATTAGTGATCACAAGGTCATTGTAGCTAGGCTCAATACCATTTCTTCCAAATCCATCAGAAACAAACGCAAAATAATTTTATTTAAAAAAGCGGATAAAGTGCCACTAGAAGCCTTCCTAAAAGACAATTTAAATTCCCTCCGAACTGACTATGCGAATGTAGACGAGATGTGGCTCAAATTCAAAGATATAGTAGCAACAGCAATTGAGATATTCATACCTCATAAATTGGTAAGAGATGGAACGGATCCCCCGTGGTACACAAAAAAGGTCCGAACGCTGTTGCAGAGGCAACGGAAAAAGCATGCGAAGTTCAGAAGAACGCGAAATCCTGAAGATGGGCTAAAATTTACAGACGCGCGAAATTTGGCACGTACTTCTATGCGAGATGCCTTTAATAGGTTCCACAACGAAACATTGTCTCGAAATTTGGTAGAAAATCCGAAGAAATTCTGGTCGTATGTAAAGTACACAAGCGGCAAGACGCAGTCAATACCTTCGCTGCGCAGTGCCGATGGTACTGTTATCGACGACTGTGCCGCTAAAGCGGAGTTATTGAACGCAGTTTTCCGAAATTCCTTTACCAGGGAAGACGAATGGAATATACCAGAATTTGAAACACGAACATCTGCTAGCATGAGTTTCTTAGAAGTAGATACCTTAGGGGTTGCGAAGCAACTCAAATCGCTTGATACGGGCAAGTCTTCAGGTCCAGATTGTATACCGATTAGGTTCCTTTCAGATTACGCTGATACTATAGCTCCCTACTTAGCACTCATATACAACCGCTCGCTCACCGATAGATCTGTACCTACAGATTGGAAAATTGCGCAGGTCACCAGTGTTCAAGAAGGGTAGTAGGAGTAATCCATTTAACTACAGACCTATATCATTGACGTCGGTTTGCAGTAGGGTTTTGGAGCATATACTGTATTCAAACATTATGAATCACCTCGAAGGGAACGATCTATTGACACGTAATCAGCATGGCTTCAGAAAACATCGCTCTTGTGCAACGCAGCTAGCTCTTTATTCGCACGAAGTAATGGCCGCTATCGACAGGGGATCTCAAGTTGATTCCGTATTTCTAGATTTCCGGAAAGCTTTTGACAACGTTCCTCACAAGCGACTTCTAATCAAGCTGCGGAGCTATGGGGTATCGTCTCAGTTGTGCGACTGGATTCGTGATTTCCTGTCAGGAAGGTCGCAGTTCGTAGTAATAGACGGCAAATCATCGAGTAAAACTGAAGTGATATCAGGTGTTCCCCAGGGAAGCGTCCTGGGACCTCTACTGTTCCTGATCTATATAAATGACCTGGGTGACAATCTGAGCAGTTCTCTTAGACTGTTCGCAGATGATGCTGTAATTTACCGTCTAGTAAGGTCATCCGAAGACCAGTATCAGCTGCAAAGCGATTTAGAAAAGATTGCTGTATGGTGTGTCAGGTGGCAGTTGACGCTAAATAACGAAAAGTGTGAGATGATCCACATGAGTTCCAAAAGAAATCCGTTGGAATTCGATTACTCGATAAATAGTACAGTTCTCAAGGCTGTCAATTCAACTAAGTACCTGGGTGTTAAAATTACGAACAACTTCAGTTGGAAGGACCACATAGATAATATTGTGGGGAAGGCGAGCCAAAGGTTTCGTTTCATTGGCAGGACACTTAGAAGATGCAACAAGTCCACTAAAGAGACAGCTTACACTACACTCGTTCGTCCTCTGTTAGAATATTGCTGCGCGGTGTGGGATCCTTACCAGGTGGGATTGACGGAGGACATCGAGAAGGTGCAAAGAAGGGCAGCTCGTTTTGTATTATCGCGTTATAGGGGAGAGAGTGTGGCAGATATGATACACGAGTTGGGATGGAAGTCATTACAGCATAGACGTTTTTCGTCGCGGCGAGACCTTTTTACGAAATTTCAGTCACCAACTTTCTCTTCCGAATGCGAAAATACTTTGTTGAGCCCAACCTACATAGGTAGGAATGATCATCAAAATAAAATAAGAGAAATCAGAGCTCGAACAGAAAGGTTTAGGTGTTCGTTTTTCCCGCTCCCTGTTCGGGAGTGGAACAGTAGAGAGATAGTATGATTGTGGTTCGATGAACCCTCTGCCAAGCACTTAAATGTGAATTGCAGAGTAGTCATGTAGATGTAGATGTAACCTAAATTATCCTAGGGACGAAGACACACACCCATGCCCGAGGCAGGACTCGAACCTCCTCCGGGACCAGCCGCTTACAGCAAACCGATCTCGCCTCGTATGTATTGCGGGGACTTTGAACAACAACCGGTACCAAATGGGGGTTGTGGAGCCTGTGGAACTCCCCCTGCTTCAGGCACCTCCACAGGCCACATTTTAACAATACAATTGCCGGCCACATATTGCGAGGAATGTACAGGCCTACTTCGAAGAGCGACGGGAACTATCGCACCCCTGGCATGCGCGTTCGCCAGACATGTCGCCCATCGAACGTGTCTGGGATATGCTTGGTCGGCACCTGGTGTGTCACGGTCCTCTAGTAAATGGTGTCACGGATTTGTGGGCTCGGTGCGTGGAGCGAAAGCCCTCAGGAACATATTCACAACCTTATTAATTCAATACCACGGCATAGCAGCTCTAATTGCGGCCCATGCTGGCCGCACACATACTGAATAGTAGGGCTCGAAGGACATGTACAGATTTGAAAAGGTAATCATTTGTTACTTGTCACATATCTAACCTGTGGTATTAATTGAATTCATGCGTTTCATTCTATAAGAGAAAATCGTTCTATAGTGAACGTTTTCAAAATATACTACTTGGCCCAGAATATTAATCCGAGACCCTGGGTAACTTCCACAAACGGTAGTGTAGTTAGGTACTGGCTTTGATCACTGTCATATGTAATTCTCCTAAAATTCACGTTTTCACAATATATCTAATGTGCAATACGCATCAACAATTATGTTTTACAGAGTACCATATCAGCAATCAATCATGAGCTACTCAGCATGTCTTTCAGGTTGTTATTTATGAGGCGTTGTCACACTGAAAATGATTTCGTGGGTTACAAATGCAGTAATGATGCCGGTTTTAAAGAAAGAGCGTGATACGAACTTTTATTTATTTATTACATACCCGTTAATTCTACCTACAGGCCATTCAAGACTGGTATTGGTTTAACAAATATGAGATAAGTTTTTTGACAGATTAATACAGAAAATATAGGCTTGGAAATAACGTTGTTTATTTTGGTACAAAGGTAAAAATGATATTTCTGTTTAAGACGCTACATCTTGCATATTACGAAAAGCAACCTGGTTGTTCGTAATTAACCTTTGGATATATCTGTATAGGTGAGAGATTACCGAAGGACGACAATCATTAAAAGAATGCAGTTTCTTCATAGCAAGGAATAGCAATAATAATAAAATAAGAGAAAGTGTGCGGTTTGTTGTTCTCCCCCCCCCCCCCCCCCCCCTTTTGTTGTCATCACCCTTCTACATTGCAGTACAATTGTATTTGGCGATGCTTATATCATTCATTCAAATTATGGAAGACATAATTAGATGTTTAACTTTGAATGTTTCATCGTTCCTATATTTAAAATATTGGTATGTGGTGTCATCCCGGTTCCCTAGTTACGTAATCTTATTGATTGGCGACTCCATGTAGTGTCCTGTGCACCACGACCAGATTATGGATATACTTGGAAGGAGAGACAGCGTTGGTCGTATTTTTTTTCTTTTGTTTTAGTAACCGCAAAATCGATTTTCAATCACTTAGTGACCATCCTCAGTGCTGTGATATACTATTTAAATTGGTAGGCACTGGTGTCAACAAGCTTAGAGCTCTAAGCTTGTTGACACCAGTGTCCACCAATTTAAATGGTATATTACATCACTGAGGATGGTCACTAAGTGACCGAAAATCGATTTTGCGGTTAATAAAACAAAAAAAAAAAAAAAAAAAATACGACCAATGCTGCCTCTCCTTCCAAAAACGTAATCCTGTTTAGCAACTTAGTTTACATTATTTATTTGAATTATGGACAATGTAATTTGTTGTATAACTTGGAATGTTTCATCATTCGTCTATTGAAGTTCTCATATGTTCTCTCATCTTTTTTTTACACCTGTAGTTTACATTAAAAGACTATAACTACTAGCTACTGTTGGATATTTCAATTACTTCCTCTGTATACGGCACTTCTAAGTGTGTATATCATTGTAATGTTACAAAAAGGTGGAACTGTAAAGGACTCTGACATGGGTGCAGGTAACGAATTATAATTATTATACAGAGGGTTTGTTTGGAACAGAATGGAACATTTTTGGTTGGTATCTGCTTGAAGATACATGGAGTTATTACTAGGTTACTGTAGTATACAACTTGAGTTTCCAATATAGTTTAATTATGTTATTATTGATGTTCTTTTCACACATCACAGAGCAATTGTTAACAGATGATATGGAATTGTCTAGCATAGGCCTCAATATTGCCTCAGTTGTGTGACTGGATTCATGATTTCCTGTTAAAAACGGTTCAAATGGCTCTGAGCACTATGGGACTTAACTTCTGAGGTCATCAGTCCCATGAACTTAGAACTACTTAAACTTAACTAACCGAAGGACAACACACACATCCATGCCCGAGGCAGGATTCGAATCTACGATCGTAGTGGTCGCGCGGTTCCAGACTGTAGAGCCTAGAATCGCTCGGCCACCCCGGCCGGCTATTTCCTGTCAGAAACGCCACAGTTTGTAGTAACTGATGGAGGATCATTGTGATGTCCGGCACTTCCCATGGAAGTGTTATAGGCCTTCTGCTGTTTCAGATCTATATAATCGATTTAGGAGACAGTCCGAGCGCTCTTCTTACAGTGTTTGTAGATGGTTTTGTCATTTACCATCCTGTCATCAGACAGTCAAATCTAATTGCAAAAGTTTTAGGCAAGATATCTGTATAGTGCGAGACGCGCAAGTTGACTCTAAATAATAAAATGTGTGAAGTCACTAAAAGCAATCTGCTAATGGCTCATATGGCTCTGAGAAATTTGGAACTTAACATCTGAGGTCATCAGTCTCCCAGAACTTAGAACTACTTAAACGTAACTAACCTAAGGACGTCACACACATCCATGCCCGAGGCAGGATTCGAACCTGCGACCGTAGCGGTCACGCGGTTCCAGACTGAAGCGCCTGGAACCGCACGGCCACACTGGCCGGCCAATGGAAATTTGTGGTAAAGACTATGGGACCAAACTGCTGAGGTCATCGGTCCTAGGCTTACGCATTACTTAACCAATTTTAAACTAACTTATACTAAGGGCATCACACACACCCATGCCCGAGTCATTGCTCGAACCTCCGACTGGGGGAGCCACGCGAAGCGTGACAAGTCGCCCTAGACCACATGGCTACCCCGCACGGCGGAAATGAAGAGAATCGCAGTTGAGATCTGGTGCTACAGAGCTATGTTGAAAATTAGGAGGACTCATAAGGTAAGGAATGAGGCGGTTCTGCGCAGAATTAGAGAAGAAAGGAATATGTGGAACATGTTGACAATGAGGAGGGACGGGATGATAGGACATCAGTTAAGCCATGAAGGAATGATTTCCAAGGTACTAGAGGGAGCTGTAGAAAAACTGTAGAGAAAAAAGAGAGTGGATTATATCCAGCAAATAATTGAAGACGTATGTTACAAGTGTTACTCTGAGATGAAGAGGTTGGCACAGGAGAGGAATTCGTGGCGGGCCGCGTCAGACCAGTCAGAACACTTGAAACATCCCCTTAGAAAAATTATACACGACTGTCCTTAAACTGACACACAATATTTTTAGCGCAACGGAATCTGACTTTCAAAAATCCCTACGAAAGAATGGCCCTGACTAACAATAAACTATACGTTTCACAAATCACTTACCTCACAAAAATCTTCGTTACTCAAGCTACTGCAATACAGCGAGCGCCACTGCTGCCAGCTAAATAAAAGATTCAAACTACTGAAGGCACTAACTACTGATAGGCATAGTTAGCAAATGAAAGAATTTAATACAGAACAAACAATGTATTTACCTTAATAGTCATAATATATATATCAGTTCGTGACACCAATTCTTACAAATTTCAAAACTCCGCCATCTCTCTCCAGCTGCCGCTGCCCAACACTACAATGGCAGACAACAATGCCATCCAGCCACAGACCGCACACGGCACAGCCAGTGATTTTCATGCAGAGCGCTACGTGGCAGAGGCGTTACCAATAAAAAAAACCTAAACATCCTACTTACACACTGATGACTAAAAAAAAAAAAAACAACAAATAACGCACTAAAGTGATTTTCAACCACTTTATCGAATAGGCACAAAAAATTTCGATTTAAAAATAATTTTCTTTGGAATGGGAAACAAACCATCGCATTTGATGGACGTTGGCTGTCGTATGAAGAAGTGATTTTTCTAGGCTGACTCCAGATAAACGTTGCGAAAACCGGATTTCAAATAACTGCCGAAAAAAAAAAGAATAGCGCCTGACAACCCATAGAAGAGACACTCTATATAAGCCCATTCTACTCCCTAAATCAGAAGTGAACACAAGTTCTGGCGAAGGCTAACATACGAAACACACGATTAGCATAAACTAATGAGAAACTGCACAGGTTCTTAATGGCTGCATTGGGAAAGACTGGAGAGTGAAACCACGGAGTAGAGTCAGAGAGCAAACCACGACTCGACCTCGAAATTTGTGTCAGTTCTGATGTTGTCAGTGAAAAATTATGTTTTTATACTTATTTTACAGGAGCAGTAAACCACTCCAGCAGCGACTTCGTAGCCCTTCCGCTTGGCGGTAGCTGTGGCTGCTGGAGTTCTGGTTATTATTCACACTTTACTGTCCCTCTTAATACAGATCGATAAAACAAATATCGTGCTGAACTAATTTGAAACCTCTCTGTCTAACGGACACTTAAAATTCCACTTTAAAAATGACTTTGTTTGCAATGGGAAACAAATGAACGTTTTCAACCGACGCTGAGCGTTACATGACACACTTGAGAAGCAGTATTTCTTTGGGCTGACACCAGTTACTCGTTGTGAAAACTAAATTACAAATATCTGTCGATACACGAACGACTCTTAGGAGGGCCACCTAATGTACATTTATAGGTTGTAGCACAGAGATTTATCTTTAGCATTAGCAGTCCTGACATAGAAGTGAATTATGCCAGGTTGAAACATAGAAATCAAATAAAAGTGGATTGAAACACTAACACCGTTTTAAAGCCATCAACGTCACTTATGATGAATACTCTGCAGGAGTTGCACGGCAGATGTTTGGAGGCCAATTAATATAGCATGTACAGACACAAACGTCACTGAAGAAAGAATTCTCTGTAACAGACAGTTAACGCCTGCAGATTCACACGTAATAAATTCAGTCAAATTTTGTATGTAGGTCTTTTTCTTCTTTTCCTGTAGTAGAAACAGGAGAAGGCCTTCGTGTGTCTGAACCCGTTATCAGCTTTATATTATTTGGTTGTGCATAAAATAAAAATAAGCGTATTTGAGATATTTTAGATGGGCTTGAACTTTCTAATTTGTCTGCACTGGATTCTCGTTGTGTAATTCTCCGTAACAGGATATAACGGAAGCGGGAATGATACTAAGAGAAAAAAAATTCGTTAGTGAACTTGATTCATAACGCTCATTGTAAATGATACAAGTTTTCGTACTACCATCTGGTTTATACGAGTATATACGCATAAACTAACGTGCACAATTAAGCCGCGTGAGCCACCTACTCGTCACCACAATAAATAACTCTGCGTGTTATGCAACACTCTATTAATTATTTCGGCACTGTACACAACGATACACTGTTACCTTGAAACAACACCTTAGGGTAGTCCTCATTATATTTGTTGTACAAGGGTCACCATATCCTGCAAGAATTTGCAGGAAGTAGGTTTCATCAAAGGAACTCGATTTCATAAATTACTGAATATTTATTCAAATTTAATAACCACAGGGAATCTTACTCCAGTATTGCTCTTGGAAAATCAAAACAAACAAAATTAACAGGAAAAACTTAAACTAATAACGCGAGACTTCGATCAACATCGTAAGGATGACTGAAAAAAGAACGAATCAGTGATCCTCAACAGCGTACCTCGCATTTTCAAACAAGCAAGAGAAATAATCCAATGAACTCATCATCCAAGGTGCACAAACAACCAGATCAACCCGAGCTGCTCAGAGCACTGACTCTGAGACATGAAACCAACACTTAATACTATAGCAAAAAGTAACATAAACATCAGTCAGCACGGAACGATAGCTAGGAAGCGAATCGTAATCGCACGGGACAACTCCTGGGAAAATAATGATAGAGACACCCCAAATGCCTGCTTCTCAGCCCAAACTCCGTTGGAGGGGCGACAGCATGCTAGTAGCCAACGTGCCAAAGAAGCATGAAAAGAGTGGGAATAGCTGTTAAATATTCCCTGATATGGTGTACTAATAAGCATCAACGATGTGTTTGATATCGAGTTTGACATGTCTTTTACTACTGCTTGACGAAGCATAAACAGTGTCTAGGAGGCAATACTAAGGATTGGCCAAACATGAGATACTGACGGGAAGGTGCTAAATTTCTCAAGTTTCACGGAAGCGTAAAGGGAGTACTCTTGTTGACATCCATGTTGAATGGATACCCGATACTATATTTTCTCAAGAGCTCTTGTTGACATCCATGTTGAATGGATACTCGCTACATCTCAAATGGGTACTTGAGGGTGAAGTCAACGTTGCGACCACGCTTTACGCATTAACTCCCAGCAACTGAAATTTCATAACACATCGAGCGGCATCTGGGAACCACCCCTGGATGTCACCCAACTCTTGGGCACTGACGTGTAAGGCAACGACCACGAGCATTTCCGAAGTCGGCGTCCTTGTGTGGGAACATTTTTAACCACCAGCTAAATGTCTGCACTGTCTGCTTCAGTTTTAGCAATAAATGATATTTTGATCGAAATTTTTCCATTTGTTCCTAAACAAACTGAGATTTTTACAAATGTCTCTAGACAAATATTATTGTGCCACCTGAGGGCAACGATCTTGCCACACTGGGAACATCGGTTCTCTCCCTATCACATACGCAGATGAATGTCAGGACCAGTTGTTTGTTGGCTTGGCGACAAGTTTGAGTACGCGGGATGCTGTTGGCACAGGGACACGCAGTGGCGTCCGATTGAAAGACTGGCACCTGGCAGTTGGCCATGGGCATTATTATTATTATTATTTAGCAGAAGGATGCTCCACTTGCGTCTCTGACCAATATTAAGAAAATGAAAGTTATAAATAATAGCAAACAGCCGCCTGGAGCCTTGCAACTAACTTCCCCCAGTCTAGAGTGCCCCTGTGTTGTTAAAGTCAAACAGAACTGTCAAAAGTTGTTTCAACTTAATGAGTAACGTTCCTAATGATATTATGTATTGCAAATCTCGCACATGAGATATTTCCAGACAGGTTAAAATTTGCAGTCGATAAACTTCCTCAGAAGAAGGGTAAGAAGAAGGACTTCAACAATTTTCGTCCAATGGCGTTACTGACATCTTTTTACAATATATTCGAAAAATTAATGTACCCAAGAGTAGAATTACACTTGCCTAGAAAGTATTTACTTAGCGTATTACATTCATTCATCATACTGTACGGGGCTTAAGTAACACGGCTAGTTGGTATTTTCTGCGAATTTCCAAGGCGTTTAACTCTTCAGATCATGTTATTCTCCAATAAAAACTAGAGTTTTGTGGAACTTAATGCTTACTACACACAACTTGTATGGGCCATACTTAACAAACAGATTGCAAAAACCTGTGTTCAGTATCTCAAACAATTCTGGAAGGGTGGAAAACGTTAGTGACTGGGGAAAAAGAATCACACAGGGAGTCCCTCACGACTCAATTTTTGGTCCACTGCTATTCCTCATATATTTGAATGACGTTCAGCCTAGTACTCAACGAGTAGAACTGGCACCTTTTACAGACCATACTAGCGTTACAACAAATCGTGTTGGAGAGAAACCAACTTAATAGATTTTTGATGATACTTTTAAAAGAATTATTGGATGGTTCTCTGAAAATCAAATCTTCCTCTATTTTGAAAAGAGAGAGAGAGAGAGAGAGAGAGAGAGAGAGAGAGAGAGAGAGAGAGAGAGAGTGAGAGAGAGGGCAACTGATGTAGAACACGAAGTCAGTAAACAGAGTAGAATGCTCCGTTTTTGAGTGTACGTATTGATGAAAAGTTGAACTGGAGGAAGCATGTTACTGAGTTTCTCAAACAATTAAGTTCGGCTACTTTTGCTCTTAGTGCCACTGATAATCTTGGAAACAACCGGATCATGCTCCTGACATATTTTGCATATTTCCACTCAATACTGTCTGAAGGACTATGTTTCTGGAGTATCACCACTCTGAAAGAAAGCAGTGATGGCATAAAAATGAGCAATGAGAATAATGTATGTCCTTAACCCAGGGGTCATGTAGGTACCTCTTTGATCAGCTAGGCGTTTTAAATATTCGCAAACGAAATTCGTTGTAAATAATCCATTACAATTTGAGAAGAACAGTGAGGTCCATACTTACAACACTAGAAGGAAGATGGGCTTTTATTACCCATTATTAAAGTTTAACAGTCAGCAAAACAAATTTTGAATCTAATTGGTAGCCTGTAAGAGAATTGTTTTTGAGTGTAGCTACATGAGTATAGATTTAAGTGTCAGGAAGTCGTTTCTGAAAGTATTTGTATGGATTGTAGCCATGTATGGAAGTGAAACATGGACAATAAATAGTTTGGACAAGAAGAGAATAGAAGCTATCGAAATGTGGTGCTACTGAAGAATGCCGAAGATTTGATGGGTAGATCACATAACTAATGAGGAGGTATTGAATAGAATTGGGGAGAAGAGGAGTTTGTGGCACAACTTGACAAGAAGAAGGGACCGGTTGGTAGGACATGTTCTGCGGCATCAAGGGATCACAAATTTAGCATTGGAGGGCAGCGTGGAGGGTAAATATCGTAGAGGGAGACCAAGAGATGAATACACTAAGCAGATTCAGAAGGATGAAGAAGCTTGCACCGGATAGAGTAGCATGGAGAGCTACACCAAACCAGTATCAGGACTGAAAACAACAACAACATACATGAGTAGGACTAGAAAGTGTGTTTTTTAATGTTAACGCTAATTACGTGCAGATCTCCCGTAAACTGACTCGCGTCACACGTTATCGACTTTAAAATAATGAAAAAATTAAAGAAAAATTAACCTCGATGCCACTGGAATGTCTGCGAGAGTCACTACAAACAGTGGCCCTGCTCGCAATAGCCGAGTGCTTGAAATACGAAATTAAACGCGGACCGTGTTGGCAACGACGTAAGCGATTTTCTGGCCAAGCCTCTACTGCCGACTGTGCCGTAAGAGCGGGCAAAACGTTGTCCGCAGGCGCCGTGGGACCAGAATTTCATATCGGTTAATTATAACTCCCGAGATCGGCCCGTCGCCGGCCAGAGTAGTCAACAACAGTGCGTCGAACGTTATTAATGCGATCCCTTCAAAGGATGTAATAATAATCTTCAGAACCTCGCGGGGGTCACGCCGAGCTTAGGCGGAGGCAATTTAATTAGCGTAGGCAGCGAGCCGGCCGAGCAATCAGCGGGCGGCGGTCTGCGCATGCGCGCGCCAGCACGTGCGTGCGTCTACAATGGGCGCGCCGGATCGGAGACAAATCCGCCGACTCGGACAAAGGAACCGCCGGGGCCGGCCGGCGGTAATATTGTGAGCCGCGCAGTTTCATTATCCTTACGGTTTAGCGGCGGCTGCGGAGACGCTCGCAGATACTGCATGTCGGCCTGTGAAGCTAATTCTTCCCGTTTGCTTTACACATTTTGCTTCACGTAATCATCAGCGGAACGCTAGCTGCTAGATAAATATTTACTATCAAAAACAGTCTTGACTACAATTTATTTATTACGGTGACCGGTTTCGACCACTGCTGTGGTCATATTCAGACCAATGAGGAAAAGCCTCCTTCTGCTGGAGAATCACCACTACAGTAGATTTATAGTAGTGATTCTCCAGCAGAAGGTCCTTACTCATTGGTCTGAAGATGACCACAGTAGTGGTCGAAACCGGTCACCGTAATAAATAAATTGTGATCAAGACTGTTTTTGATAGTAAATATTTGTAACACTTTGATCACTGTTCACTCCCACAACGTATTTAAAAGTAATTGCTAGAAGAATATCGTGACAACCTTTGAGGACCACCTTTTAAGTTCTTATAAAAGCAAAATATATATTATTGGATCTCACCCATACAGCCATCTCAGTATATATATATATACTGCCAAACAATACAGTAAAATTCAACTAATGGGAAGAAATCCATGGGAAACCTCAAGAAACTGAACATCTCCACAGAAGACATGACAGGCAGGGAAGAATAAAGAGAAAACATTCAGAAAACAGAAATTTCAGCAGAACACCCAAAGAGAAGAAAACAACGAATATTTGAGAGGTTTTGGGGAGAAAAGGAAAGAGATAGAAAAAAGTACCATGAAAATGAATTGTGCTTGAACTCTTTCTTTAACATGGAATTAACGTTAATTATACAGTATATATAAATTTAGTTTCGCCCATACAGCCATTTCAGCACTAGAAGATGCGACAATATTCATCAATAACAAGTAAATAAAAACAGCTACAGCCGTCCTTATCATTTTATTTTATTCTGTCGCTACCAGTTTGAACGCTTCATTCCATCATCTTCAGGCTCTTTTTGATGCGATTTAGGTTGATATTATCCTCATGCATACCACATCTGTTGCCAGAATTACTGCATACGCAGATATGTGTCAGCACTCCAAGCATCAACTGCCAACCAAATGCTGACACATTATCTGCGTATCCAGTAATGCTGGCAACATATGTGGTATGCATGGGTATCATATCAACCTGTATCACATCAAAAACAGCCTGAAGATGACACAATGAAGCCATAAAACTCGTGGCTACAAAATAAAATAAAATGATAACGACGGCTGTAGGTGTTTTTACTTACTTTTCGCGATAGTAAACGGCCTTCGTCCCAGAGACTTCCAGCTAAAACGATGGACATACAAAATATTCATCAGGGTCAAGCTCAATATTGGTATGAAGTTACATACGCATAGACTTGCCATCTGACGCCATGCAGACGATTTTCATATCAGGACAACACAACACCCAATTCCCGAGCAGAGAAAATCGACCCAGCCGGGGATGCAACCCGAGTCCCTTCGGTTAGCAATCAGTCTCGCTGACTGTGGAGCTGGTGACTTGCACAAAAATCCCGTTCCTATACTATAAATCGAACCCGGGCCGCATGAGAGAAAGGGAGGTATCCTAGCCACTAGACCAGTTTTATTCTTTTTCTCAGGCGCCTTGTCACGGTTTGCGCTGCTCATCCCGTTGGAAGTTCGAGTCCTCCCTCGGGCATCGGAGCGTGTGTTGTCCTAAGCGTAAATTAAATTAAGTTCTATTGAGTAGTGTGTAAGCCTAGAGACCGTTGACCTCTGCAGTTTGGTCCCATTGGAATGTACCACATAAATTTCCAAATTTCTTTTTCAAAATATTCACCTTTCAAATTTATGCATGTGTTCGAAGAAATTTCTGGAAACATGTATTTTTTCCATTCTTACATTAGCACTGTGCTCACAAGACTGGTAGTGTGCCCCATAGCTGCGCACATGGCTTGGTGGGGGCTCTGTTTGAATGACCGCCGTGCTTTAGCGAATGCGCGGATTAGATACTAAATCCCATGAGCAGAGGCTGAAAATGCCGGTTCGATTGTAAATTACTTTATTTTCACACGACCGGTTTCAGACTGTTAAAAGCCTATCCTCAGGGCTCGTATCTGTGCTGTGGTCCCCGAGCACCGCGTGTACCGGGCCCGGTGTACTGCCTATGAGCGCCCATGAACAAATGTGCGTCTGACATAAGTTGTAAATAATGTCTGCAACCATAATGACAGAATATAGTTCTCTCTTCCCACGCCCGTGTTCCCGGGTTCGATTCCCGGCGGGGTCAGGGATTTTCTCTGCCTCGTGATGACGGGGTGTTGTGTGATGTCCATAGGTTAGTTAGGTTTAAGCAGTTCTAAGTTCTAGGGGACTGATGACTATAGATGTTAAGCCCCACAGTGCTCAGAGCCTTTTGAACCAAGCCATCAGAATATAGCAATAGGCCCTATAATCAGTAATTATATAGATGTTCAAAATCGATAGTTTCTCACTACGACACCGGAAAAGAAACAGTCTTAGAAATGAAGCGTCATCCATGTGCTACCAGAAGGGAATACGAAAAGCAGGCCGGCCGCTGTGGCCGAGCGGTTCTAGGTGCTTCAGTCTGGAACTGCGCCAACGCTACGGTCGCAGGTTCGAATCCTGCCTCGATTATGGATGTGTGTGACGTCCTTTGGTTGGTTGGTTTTAAGTAGTTTTAAGTTCCAGGGGATTGATGACCTCAGATGCTAAATCCCATAGCGCCTAGAGCCATTTGAACCAAAAAAGAAAACACAAAGAAAGGAAATAAAATGTGGGTAAAAATAAATCGCAGTAGCCAAAATTGCTTGCTAAGATATGTCGGTCCCCTGATAAACTGTTCGTCAATGTGTGTGTGTGTGTGTGTGTGTGTGTGTGTGTGTGTGTGTGTGTGTGTGTGTGTGTATGTGTAAGTGTGTGTGTATGTGTATGTATGATCCACATCTACTCCTAAAACACTGGGCCGATTTCAACCAAACTTGGTTTACATACCACTTACTATCAGGCAACAAACGCTGTGCACCATCTACCTATTAAATTCATAAACAATGAGATACCTGAAAATCTGCTACATCATGCACGTTTGAAGGAATTTATTCGGTGAAACTAACTGTTTTAGAAATAAATTTCGCAGATTGTATCCACATATGCCGCTTAATGCACCTACAAAAGTATGTCGTGGTATTACACATAGTTCAGGACATATGACGTCATAAACAATGAGTGGCGTGAATAACAGCTACATTGTGCATGACGTTTAAATTTATACTTTTTTCTAATGAATCTATTCTCAGCACATATTGTATACTGTATCCACCTAAGTCGCTGAAGGTACCTACAAAATTACGTCGTTGCATGTCATGTAGATCAGGAGATATGACGGCGTAAACGCTGAACTGCATGAAAAACTGCCACATCAAAAATGAGGATTAAATTTACTACTTCTTTGCTATTAACTCTATTCGCAACATATTTTTCATACTGTATCCACGTATGCCGCTGAATGCACCTACACAAATGTGTCGTTGAACGACACATAATTCAAGAGATATGAAGTCATAATCACTGAGATGCTTGAAAAAATGCCGGGTCATGCATGAACTTCTATTACATTTATTCTTCCCTATTGACAGTCCTACAATCGTGTCAAATTAAGGAAACCCTGATACCTAGCAATGAATTTGACAAGTTTCAACAGGGAAATGCGAACGTCTGTAGGTGAAAACAATAACCGTCTATAGAACTGTGACGAGGCGTCACCACAGACACATTTACAAAATTTGGATGAAGTGGCCCCAAGCAGCTGCGCGCAGCTTACAGGATCACGTTATTTAATTTAGCTATTGCTCTTATGTATTTGTACGTTATGCATATTTCTTTGTACAACTGTTTTATAATTTAAAAGATGTTTTCACGAATACAAGGAATTAAATTTTTTCGATTCTTCACTACAAACACAAGGCATTTTTTGTTTCCGTTCCGAATAGAAAATTGGTTAAATGAAGACCCGGGCGATGTCGGGTTCGTCAGATAGTACTCGTGTATAAATCCATCGCCGTTGCTTCTGTCTGAGTTCAGGCTAATCACAGAAAGCACTGTGAGTATTTTGTTGCCGTTTTCACTTATAGACTGATTCAGCAGTAAGGTTCACGTATGTAATTTTTAAAATGTTTGGTGTGGATTGTGTCATTTGTGATGAATTAAAGTCGCCAGTGCTGTGAAAAGATGCTGTTGCCACCTTGTAGTGGATAACAGAACTTCCTGGAATCAACTGTACACATTATAAATTAAAGCCACCACAGCGTTTTTCATTCTGTATTTGAAGGGTAATCTCAGGAACTGCTGTAGGGCTTTCCATGCGGTTATCACTAACAGACAGACTGATTCATAATAAATGGGCACAGGAGGCACACTTAACGGCAACCCAACTGCAGTGCTTCGGTCGACTTCCTAAACAACCTGTCACGCAAGATGTATTATACGAGTAAGGTGATAAGAACAGACCTTTTTGGGCAATTTAATTGTTTACGAGGTGTGTGTGTGTGATTTCTTATTACTAACTTGTGCTAAGAACAACACACACACCCATGCCCGAAGGAGGACTCGAATCTCCGGCGGGAGGGGCCACGCAGTCCGTGACATGACGCCTCAAACCGCGTGGCCACTCCGCGCGGTGGTTTGGAAGGAAGTGCAGAAAATGGTCACACAGAAAACGTAGCTTTTCCCCGATTGGTGTTGGAATCGGGTAGCTGGCAAGTGCCCGTAGCTCACGACGGACTTTCTTTGCGTTGTAGTGGATTGCGCAGTACTGGCGCTGTAGACGGGCGGCTGGAAAGCGGGCGTAGCTCGCGGAAAACTGGCGCTGCAATCGGCAGAGTAGGTGGCGTCGAGCCGCGCAGTTCACGTCTTTGCCATGAGACGTCACTCCAGACGCCAATTGAAGATGGAACAGATAACTTTTGTGGCTCCGGAAAATTTTTCTTGTGTGTGCTGCTTGAAGTGTTTAGCTTATATAAAAGCGATTATGTTGCTCCTCGAGTTTCAGTCATTATTCTATGCGGTGACCTGTAAACTAAATTATCGGAATGACAGATAAGTCACCCAGTAATAGATGCTTGGTCATACCTATCCAAAAGCCAGGACAGTTTGTTGGTGTTACCCAGAAACCCATCCTTCCCATGGCCCCGCCAGACTAAAAAAAAAAAATAAATCTTGCAATCAATCCCCCACCAGCTCTCACATTTCTGCCTGACATACAAGAAATTTTCAGTAATTTACACTAACTCTCCCTCTCTCTCTCTCACACACACACACATACACACAAACGATTAAAAAAATTAATAAATATAGTTCCATAGGTTGGCAACACTCACGACATGAACGAAAACAATCGAACAGACACGCTGTTACTGCGCACAGTGAGAAACACACGTAACTTCAGTTCAGTTTACAAAAGTGACTTGTAAATAATGCAGCGCAAGAAATATTGCAGAATGGAAAAAATTGCCTAGCGCAAATGTGACACGAAGTCTTTCGACGTCAACCGCTGATAGCATAGAGGGAAGAAGCAGTGGTTTGGAGACTATGTAAAGAAACACCATCAGTAACTTGGACACCTATTTTTAACCTAAAACAACCAAAAATGTACAGACGTATGTATCCAGTTTCCTGAATGACCACGGAAGATGCTCTATAAATTAAAGTTCTTCTGGAATTCCCTTAAATTAAATTGCAGTCAACCCTAGACGGACAATTAATAATAACTGTTTTTCTTCTCCTTCCTGCACGTCTTTCTGAAGTAGTGATACCTTGCGAAATATTAGTAGCTATGTTTACCCTTCCTGTAGTCTCACTATTGAGTGACTGCAACTCAATCAAGTAAAGCTTCCCTGCACCGATGTTGTGGGAACACTGTGATTCCACGCTGTGTGCCAGGTGGTTATAATTAAAGTGCATCTACTCGAAGAGGTCTTGAGAGGCCTGTAATTATCACATGGGAGCGAAACTTGGTACATATACTAACCGATTTACGACGGGAAAAAAATGTTCTTAATTTGGCCACCAGGTGCAAATCCGGTGCTCTACCCTGTTTCTAGGACGTTATGACACCCACTCTGTCATTTGACAAGCTATAACAGAAGTGAAAATTTGAACGAGAAGAGAGACCATGCACTGTTAATGGAACTGTTTCAGGAGAACGGCAGCTATTACAGTGCAGCATTGAGGGAGTATCGTAGACCAAAAAGTCTGAGTAGAGGCCCGATGTCGCTAAGCGGTTCGAAGAAGATGATAACGAAATTCTAAAATACGGGTGACCTTGGTGTTGCAGCTGGAAGAGCAAGGCGCCCTATCCAAGCGGAAATTATTGACGAAGTTTCTGTTTCTGTAACTAACTGTGCAGTGCATGCCCCGGGTAGTACTAGTGTTCATGCAGTGTCGTGAAAATTGTACATACCATGATCAACAGAACGGAAAGATTTGCGGTCTATTTTATACTGGTGCCTCTACAAGGTCCAGTCGGTGCAGCAACTGACGCCTCACGTTTCGCAGCAACGTTCTGAATTTGCTCTTGGGTTTCTCGCACAGATCGAATTTGATGACATGTGGCAGCGAAATATTCTGTGGAGTAACGAGGCACATGTTACACCAGAGGATCTAGTGAATACACAGAACTACCGAATTTGCATGTAGTGGACGAAGAGCCGTTGTGATCGACGTATGTGACTGTGGGGTGGGTTCACTAGCATCTTTATTTTCGACCCATTCTTCTGTTAAGAGAACACACCCAAAGGACCTCTCAGGTGCACCGTGAGTCTGCAGTTGTTGAGTTCTCCTTGTACAGCATGTGGTTCCTGCTTTGGAAGAGCGCAAGTGTCTGGAAGTTTGGCTCTGAAATAAATGCGTTTTCGAAGGAAACGTAGAAGGCTGGAACAGTTGCAAGGAACTGCTGATCACGTCGTTTCACGGGTCGACGTCTCCGATACTTATACTGAAAAAAACGTGTAGGCGGCGGTTAATAAAAACATTTCCTGCCCACGTCCGTTTCCTAATCCATTACATATGGAAACATTTCTATACGTCTCTTTTTGCATTTACAGTGTCAGATTTGCACCTGGTGTCCATAATTGGAATTAATTTCATTCCTGTGTATATCTGTTTCTTATTAACGCATTAGAATATCTACCAAGTTTCGCTGCCATACGACAGTTACAGTTGGGAACTGCATGACTTTAAGGGGGGGACGTTGATGAAATTGACCAAAAATGTCAATTTTCGATTTATTTTTTATTTGTTAGTACAACTTACGGACAATAAATTCCCAAAGTTTCAATGTTGAAATCGCATCCGAAATGCCTGAAAATTAAATAAAAGTGTGACACAGCCATGATTTCAAGCAGCACTTCAAACCCGTTCAGTGAACGACGATTCTGTGTATTAGTTTCAACCAAACGTGTGCGGGGTACGTCTAGAAGGCCGTGATACATACTCTTGGGTTTTATAGATCATCTTTGGCCGATCCTGAACTTCTCAAAAAGTGTGTTCATGGCAAAACCCAAAAACCAAATGCATCTCTAAACTCACTCATATGGAAACGATGCCCTAAAAACTCATTTGCATCTGCCACAGTTGTCAGAATTGCAACTTATGATGCAGTTATTTTATTATTATTTATCGTATGGCTAATACAATCATGGAATTCAATTACATATACATATGTACATATTGACACACAAAAAACGTAAGTTTGTCTTTAGAACTGAATATCCAGTCCTTCAATCCAGAGCACTGTATCTGGAGTTACTAGCAGGAAGTCCGCTCTGAGGCCGTGGTAGGCTCGAATCGTGCATTCACTGACAATGTGGTGAACAGTCTGGTTTGGAGCCCCGCAGTCACAGGCTGGATCAGGCAGCTTCTTCCACTTAGAGCATCCCTGCATCGGCCGTGGCTGGTACAGATCCTGCTGAGAGTAGTCCAGGTCTTGCGTGGTAGGTCGAATCCACTTGCACGTTTAGCACCTGAGAAAATGTTATGCAGGTGCACATCTGTCACTGCTTCTCATCGGCCTTTCCATTCTTCAAGAGGTTTGAAATACTTAGCAACCATGTCAGCAGCATAGCACAGAGTTGGATGGCGTGATTTCAGTCTCTTACGATTTAAAAGTGGCAGGTCGCTATGCACGGGTAGGTTAGAATTCCTGGAGATCTTGTGGAATTCTCTCATAAGGGCAGCACATCTACGTAGATCAGGAGGCACTGTACCGGTTAACAGTGGAAGCCAATAAACTGGAGTAGATCTGATTGCACCAGATATTCTGCGCATTGTTGTATTCAGCTGGGTATCAACAAGCCTTGTATGATGGCTGTTCGTCCAAACAGGTGCACAATACTCAGCACTTGAGTACAGCAAGCCCAGAGCTGAGGATCGCAGGGTGGTTGCTGAAGATCCCCAGGTAGTTGCGCATAGCTTATGGAGGATGTTGTTTGGAGTCCTCAACTTTTGAGCTAAGTTAAGAAGGTGTTGTTTGAAGCATAGTGTACGATCCAGGATGACACCAAGATATTTTGGGTTCCAATTATGACGAAGAATTCTGCCTCTGAAACTTACTTCCAGTTTCACGTTCGCCAACCGGTTATTCAGATGGAATCAACACACTTCTGTTTTACTCACACTGGGTTGGAGTCTCCATGTTTTGAAGTAGTTATCTAATGCAGACAGGTCATTGGCTAGAATCTCTTCTGTTGTCTTCATTTCCTGATGTTTTACGGCTAGAGCCAGGTCATTGGCATAGCAGTATTTTCTGGACGAAGTGTCAGGTAGATCAGGTAGATATAGGTTGAACAGTAAGGGCGACACAACTGATCCTTGACGCAATCCGTTGTTCAGCTTTCTCTCCTTACTTATGTTGCTTCCAGTCATTACCTGGAACTTCCGATCACGTAGCATGCTGTTAATCAGCGAGCCATTGTTCTTCAGGGTATGATGGGGAGAAATTTGTAGATAAGGCCATCTCTCCACACAGTGTCGAAGGCGGCAGTTAGGTCAACAAATGACACATGTTTTCTGCTTCATTTGGTATCCTGACTCTATGAAGGATGTGACATGAGGTTATTGTATTTAATGATGGGAACGTCGGGAGGGAGAAGCTATTAGAAAGAATGGGCTTCAAGATAAGAAATTTTGCTCAAGACATCCCGAGAAAAATAGATTTACAGCGCGTCTCTGCAGCTGTAAAGTCAGTTGAAGACCTGGTAAAGGAAATAAGACAGACAACAAGAAACCAGAAGAGAGAGAGAGAAAAATAGATTTACAGCGCGTCTCTGCAGCTGTAAAGTCAGTCGAAGACCTGGTAAAGGAAATAAGACAGACAACAAGAAACCAGAAGAGAGGCCTTGAAGAGAAAGACGACCCACAGAACAAATGTGGTGCCTTCTGAAGAAGTGACAAAAGGAAAAAGTTAGTTTGAGCTTTAATTTGAGTTTCCTCAAAAGTTTGTTTTTTAAAGTTTATGTACCTTTTCCTCAGATTATATGAATGCTAGAAATACGAAATTTTGTACACATATTTCTGTAAACCTAATAAACGTTGTGTCAATAGCAAATTTTGAAATTCTGATTGCAAGCTGAGTTATGGGGCAAGGTGCTTGGAATTTTGCATGAATTTAAAATTATACTTGTTGAATTATAATTAAAAATTACGAAATTTCTCCTATTTGACATATTCCAAAAACCTCATGAAGGAAGCTTACAACATTTAAAGACATGAAACAGAAATTTCGGCAGAAATCTCTTGAATACTTTCTGAGAAAAAGGAATATACATTATTTTTTTGAAAATAAAACTTCTAATTTCTTTCAAAAATGGTTTTATATATAAATGTGTTACTTTCATGTTAAGCGTGGTACAAATTTTGAGGCCATATCTCCAAAACTGTGGATTTGTTGCATTTTTGAAATGGTGTGTGTTTTTTATCAACGTCCCCCCTTTAGCAACCGCTAGCAAAGAGACAGCAACGAGAGGGTGCAAAGTACGTTAGTTGGCAAGCGACAGTCAACTGCGACGGGCAGCCCTTCGGAACAACAGGACGGAACCGCACGGTGCCGACGACGAGGGCGCGTTTCCTATTTCGCGCGAGGTCTGTCTTTAAAATGGGGGTGCAGTTTCCGCGTCCTGCAGGCCTCGTACAGCATTCTATCGCCGCCAGATTTACTTATAGACAAGATAGGTTGAAAGCTTAAGACGTGAAGAGGAAAGCGGGCACCCAGAGTTCTCGGTCTGTGGTTGGATTTTTGATACACTCAGTAATCCGCGTATACAGAATTTGCATGTAATTTCGAAACACGGAAGGCAAATAAGCAGCCAACGCCACCGTCGTTAGTGCGGCATTTCTTTCACCATTAAGCCTTTCGCTGCTACAGATGTGCTCTCTGCATTCCGTGCCGAGGCGACTTATGTTGTCTCTGCACTGCTAGCCTAATGCTGGTGCCTGTGATGAAAGACGGCGTTCCGGTCGATAAGAAATTCTCATAATCTGATTTCTTGAAAAACTAGTTGGTAAAAGAATTTAATTTTTCCACATCTTACCGTCTGGTATCTTCACTCGATAAAGGAACGAATTTCTTTTCGTTATCCACCAGATTAAATTCTCTGCATACAATAAGTAAATATTTTAGCTCCTACATTACATGGCATGAAATGCAGCTAATACGCAGAAAATTGTATTTACAATTGAGAGCAGAACGATATCTCATTTCGTCCTCGAGTTCATAATCATCTCTTTTCAAGGATTAGCTGTTGTAATCAACTGTTATGGTCTCTATCTTCTATCCATATACCTCTTGCAAGATCTACCTAGTTCTCTCTTTCCAATCGACCAACAATTCATTATCTTTTTTGGCAACCTGTCTTCTGTCATTTTGTCAGAAAGATCCTTCCATTTCATTCTACTTTCTACCTTGTCGTTAAATGAAAAGATATCTAAACCTGATCTTATTGTTTCATTACTTACTTTGTTCATTTTATTACAGCCTCATATGTATCTCATGAACTTTATCTCTCCTGCATGTGTACATGATTTTTCTCCTTTTGTTACTGTCCGTGATTCGGAACCATACAGAACAAGTGCAGCCGTAACTTCATTGAACTTCATTTGTGTTTCATTTTTTGTTTTTCTTCCTAAATTTCTCCCCGTTGTTCTGCAGATAGCTTGATATTTATTAACCTTCTTCTCAATATCCTTCTCATAGCTAAAACTAATATCACATCCTAGATAACTGAAGTGGAATACTTGTTCTAAAATTTTATTATTTATTATTGTTTTCGATCTGACTGGATTCTTTCCTGTGATAGCCATCGTCTGTGCCTGATTTGCAGATATAGTTAAGTTGTAAAATACTGCGTTTTGGCTCATTCTATGTCCGTTGTAAATTATCTTCTGTGTCTGACTTCGAGTTATGGGTTTTGAATCCAGAGGACAGTTGCACACGACGTGTCCATTCCCGCGTTTGGCAACCTCAATCATGTGGTCATAAAAATCGTAATGTCTCACAAACGATTCAGATGATCGAAATGTGATTTCTTGCACGTGACAGCTGGCAATGAGGCACATTTGTTGTATGATAAATACTGGAAACTTTCTTATTCACCGAGCTATGGAAGTAACTTGTCCGCAACAGTGAGAAGTCGGCAGCTCACAATGCATAGAGACACTCTTAGCAGTTAAGGTAAACCCTAGCGGCGCGCCTATACACATCTAAAGGCACATAGGGTAGCGGCGTAGTAGTAAGTGTAAACACGGTTGCAGCAACGAAATTCTGCTTGAGGGCGATTATTAATGTTACAGCTCAAATGGTTCAAATGGTTCTCAGTACTATGGGACTTAACATCTGAGGTCATCAGTCCTCTAGAATTAGAACTACTTAAACCTAACTAAGGACAGCACACACAGCCATGCCCGAGGCAGGATTCGAACCTGCAACCATGGCAGCAGCGCGGTTCCTGACAAAAGCGCCTAGAACCGCTATACCACAACGGCCGGCTAGTTCCAGGTCACAACTGTTGTATAGTTGTACTTCACTTCACTTTATGTACAAGCTACCACTTTGTGTATTAGCTATTGTTCTTTAAAAAAATAGCCTCTCGAATCCTATTATTGGTGTGAAGTAGCCAAGTCGACCAAAATATGGGAAAAGACGTACTAAGCGAAAAGAAAACATTGACACTGTTCAAGCTCCAGATATGATTCTTTTCATTAATTCCATTTTTGATTAAAGTATAATATGGAATCTTAAATTCGGAGGGCGACAAACAAAATGTATGAAAAATTTTAACTTCCGAAGACTGAAACGAACGAGAGGCGGACTAAAGGGAGGAAGGAATCTGCGGACTAGCATTGTCCGCCATTGATCTGCTGACTGCCCGCCTTCCATGCAACGAATTAATGGTACAATTTCTGAAGCAGGTAGAACATTTTGTAAATTTGTGGTAAGATCTTATGGGACTAAACTGCTTAGGTCATCGGTCTCCTAAGCTTACACAGCACTTAACCTAACTTACGCTGTGGACAACACACACACCCATACGCGACTGAGGACTCGAACCTCCGACGGGGGGAGCCGCGCTGACTGTGACGAGACGCTCTAGATCGTGCTGCCACCCCGAGCGTCTCTGAAGCAGGATTTGGCTACACAAGGCGATGATTTGTATAACTCACCAGGATACCTTTAGGCAGGAGATGTTTTGAACATGTCATGTAAGTTGTCGCGTTAACAGGTAATTCCATAAAATCTCATGGGCTTAGTCGCCGATGTTCCGAAAAGTTTCTTGAAATTATTTACAGCGAAAAAGGTAAACGGATACTTTTTACGCAGTATTAAGATGACTAGGTCATGGTAAAGTGTTGGTGCATAATTGATGAAATTTAAACCTTCATTTTTTAAAACAAGTCCCATAATGGTTTATGTGGCACACAACGTAGACGGTGAAATACACTCCTGGAAATTGAAATAAGAACACCGTGAATTCATTGTCCCAGGAAGGGGAAACTTTATTGATACATTCCTGGGGAATGACAGAATGACAGAACCACAGGCACATAGACACAGGCAACAGAGCATGCACAATGTCGGCACTAGTACAGTGTATATCCACCTTTCGCAGCAATGCACGCTGCTATTCTCCCATGGAGACGATCGTAGAGATGCTGGATGTAGTCCTGTGGAACGGCTTGCCATGCCATTTCCACCTGGCGCCTCAGTTGGACCAGCGTTCGTGCTGGACGTGCAGACCGCGTGAGACGACGCTTCATCCAGTCCCAAACATGCTCAATGGGGGTCAGATCCGGAGATCTTGCTGGCCAGGGTAGTTGACTTACACCTTCTAGAGCACGTTGGGTGGCACGGGATACATGCGGACGTGCATTGTCCTGTTGGAACAGCAAGTTCCCTTGCCGGTCTAGGAATGGTAGAACGATGGGTTCGATGACGGTTTGGATGTACCGTGCACTATTCAGTGTCCCCTCGACGATCACCAGAGGTGTACGGCCAGTGTAGAAGATCGCTCCCCACACCATGATGCCGGGTGTTGGCCCTGTGTGCCTCGGTCGTATGCAGTCCTGATTGTGGCGCTCACCTGCACGGCGCCAAACACGCATACGACCATCATTGGCACCAAGGCAGAAGCGACTCTTATCGCTGAAGACGACACGTCTCCATTCGTCCCTCCATTCACGCCTGTCGCGACACCACTGGAGGCGGGCTGCACGATGTTGGGGCGTGAGCGGAAGACGGCCTAACGGTGTGCGGGACCGTAGCCCAGCTTCATCGAGACGGTTGCGAATGGTCCTCGCCGATACCCCAGCAGCAACAGTGTCCCTAATTTGCTGGGAAGTGGCGGTGCGGTCCCCTACGGCACTGCGTAGGATCCTACGGTCTTGGCGTGCATCCGTGCGTCGCTGCGGTCCGGTCCCAGGTCGACGGGCACGTGCACCTTCCGCCGACCACTGGCGACAACATCGATGTACTGTGGAGACCTCACGCCGCACGTGTTGAGCAATTCGGCGGTACGTCCACCCGGCCTCCCGCATGTCC
Source organism: Schistocerca gregaria (assembly GCF_023897955.1). Classification (NCBI taxonomy): domain Eukaryota; kingdom Metazoa; phylum Arthropoda; class Insecta; order Orthoptera; family Acrididae; genus Schistocerca; species Schistocerca gregaria. Next base: position 244,284,128 of record NC_064923.1, read on the forward strand.
ACTATACGCCCTCGCTCAAAGTCCGTCAACTGCACATACGGTTCACGTCCACGCTGTCGCGGCATGCTACCAGTGTTAAAGACTGCGATGGAGCTCCGTATGCCACGGCAAACTGGCTGACACTGACGGCGGCGGTGCACAAATGCTGCGCAGCTAGCGCCATTTGACGGCCAACACCGCGGTTCCTGCTGTGTCCGCTGTGCCGTGCGTGTGATCATTGCTTGTACAGCCCTCTCGCAGTGTCCGGAGCAAGTATGGTGGGTCTGACACACCGGTGTCAATGTGTTCTTTTTTCCATTTCCAGGAGTGTATATACGTTTAATGAATAAAGGTCTGTCAACAATCTGTATTTCGGATATTCAAGTTAGTGATTCCGAGACATATTTCAGTGTGAAAATTCCATTGCCAGTTTTTCCTAGATCGACTATGACAGGGCGAAGCAGGAATCTGCTACACTGGTGCTCTACGTTGAGATTTCCCTAACACTTTTTACACTACAAAACTCATCGGTGTCCAACAGAAGTGTGAAAATAGTGGGAATAAACAAGTTTGTTTTACATGTCGACACAACTTCATTCATAAAACATGTATGGAATTTTATGTAACTTCGCATATCTCACTGGCTTTACTAATAGTTTAAATACGTCAAATGCGTGACTACAGAGCAAAGACCAATGGATTCTCACCTTTGTGTCCATGAATTGCCTTTTCCGTGTAATTTAAATCTGTATGAAACTCAACTGAAGTCGCATAGTTATGCCGGTTTTCCTGATAATAGAAAGCGTTTCAAGAGGTAAATGTCAATTTCAAGAGACACGTACGATGAAGATAGTAAACTGATGTAAGCTTTCTGTGCTCGTTTCATTGTTTTTCATAAGTACAGCGATATATCTCCGTCGTTTTCCTCCTTGGAGATATCCGTTTTCGACCTCTTGCTTCCTGTAAATATTTTTTTCGTATCAGCGCTGGCCGCCTCTCCTTCTTCTTCCGGTGGTTCGCGGTTTGAAATCTTCCTTGGCCACCAATGGTTATGCATCTGTTACATTCCCCTACCACAGCGTTATATTCTCCGAAGTCGCAGAAAATTGTCTCCATTCGCCTCCATACCGTCTCATTTCATAACATACATGTTTCTTGCATCTTTTACTGCAGACGTCTTCTTATAGAGTTCATTACCACTGTTCTGACTTGCCATTGAAATTTCCTTGTTTGAGGCCACGTCTCATCTCCACACAGAACTTTGTTCTCCATCACATTGTGAAATATTCTTTTCAAGATGTTCTGCCGAATATTACAGTTCCATATTATCCGTTGCACAGCTGTAGTAGCTCTCCTCTCCACTGCCATTGCGGAACTAACATCCTTGTCGCATGTAGTACAGCTATCTATTCTTGTTCCCAAGTATTTGTAGCTTCTGCAGGATTTTATTTCTTCTTCTTTGTCAGTTTTCACCAAATCCTGTCCCATACACATACATTTCGCCCCATTTGCTACACTCCTCCTTAGGATTTATCAGCATGTATTGCGTATGTTCTTCATCTTGAGGGAATATTACCTGGTCATCCGCAAACAACAGAGAGTGAGCAGTACAGCCACCAGCCTTTATTCCCGTGCCTGAATCTCTCCTACATCAGCCATTCAATGACTGTTCCAAATAAAACAGAGTAGGTGACATTTAAAAACCCTGTTTTACACCTTTGTCAACGAAAACAGCGCGGTTAACCTCGTTTCCAGCTTTAATCATTACTTTTGTTTTCTTGTATACTTTTTTAACGTGATTAATTTATGTTTCCCTCAAGTTAACCCTCTCATAGCTTCTAATAATCTAAGAACAGTGTGATTTGCTTTTTCCAATAACTTTCTGATACAGTGAATGTTATCCAGTCGTGATCGTTCTTACGTAGAAGAGCTTTGCTCTTCACTAAAAGATGACACATCATTTTCTATTTTAGTACTGAAAATATTGGAGAAAAGCCCAGCTGTTGATGGGATAACACTTATTCCTCTGTAATTTGTCCATATCCTGTTGTCACCTTATTTATCTACCGAGGACATATGTCACAAATTCCATTACATTCCATTCTCTCGCAACTATTTTCTCAATATGTTTGTGTAGATAACTTATCACAATACTTCCTTCATACTTCGGAAGTCACATTCATTTATCTCCTGCTATCGCCGCTTTATTTAGTTTCGCTTTACAAAGACCTGCTTTCATATCCTCCTCCGTTATTTCTAGATTGATTTCTGCTAAGATCTTTTTCCTCTCCTTCGTACTCCAACATATACACTGCGCAACAAAATTAAATGATCATGTTTTCGAAACTCCGTAACTGTTTCCCACTCTAACGCCTAAGTTTGAAATTTGGGTGCAAAATGCATGTAATCTTCTTCTGTAATGGTGAAAAAGAGTGGCATCCTGCGACTTTACCCTCGGGCTTGGTGACGATTCAAACAATAAGCAGCAAGGTGTCGACACAGGGGAAAATGATGGTCGTAGCTCAGGAGTTTATTTAAACTGTAAGGTGAGTTAATGATGTCGCTTTGGCACCAACTTTCACCACACTTCTGCTCATTACCGTCATGCACGTGTCACTCGATGCGAAGGTAGCCGTACCTCCTCATACCCACATTTCTCCCCTTCCTTTGACGCCTATGCGACGGAGGTCAGAACCTCGATATCCAGCCTTGAGATCAAGCAGATTTCTTATGGGTGGCTGAGGGAAACATTTTACGTGCACCACCTCTCAGAATTGACACAAAAAGGCCTGAGGAGAGGATACAAAAGGCGTCAATGAAACCACCACATCGACTAGTCGACTAGTACATTGATTCCCATACTTTCGCAGTCGAAAGTGACAGTTCGCGATGAACAACAGTACGATGACAATGTTAGAGACTACTGCCACACTCGAGGCGTTTCAATCTTACTCTAAGGACTTCGTGGGGCTGCAGGTTCATTGAATGCTAACTGACCGCTTTGGAACGTAATGCGACTGCAACTTTTGCTCCGGAATACAGTGTGGAGCCACTAGAGACCGTTGAAAAACATTCCACGGAACCTGAAAGGGATCCGAACCAGAAACGCGTTTTTACCTGCCTTTGTTGCGGCTTACTATTACGTTATCGTGTGTCGATAGAACGGTAAAGGGCGCGTAAATCCCCCCTCCCCCCCCCCCCCCCCTCCTCCACCTTACTCCAGTTCGGCAACACAGTCAGTGGTACACACGCACCTTAGTTGAGTACGTTATACGTGTAACTGTTCAGAAACTTCGACATACATTCTGCTTTGCGGCCAATTTAGCGCCTAAAGGCGAGCAAAAAGATCTTGAGGGATGTCTAAGGGGTTGCCTAGCCGGTAGGCGCTAGAGCAGCCGTACTGCTGAATGTGTGCGTAAGGGCGTACTGCCAAAGTACGAGGTCTTTGCCATTTCATTCACACACATTTTAATGTTGCACCCCCCCCCCCCCCCCCCCCTCGTCTGTGATTGATGACGCCACAAGAGGGTGAGAAAAAGTAGGAATGGAAAAGCATATAAGCTCTTTGCTCTTTCGGATCACGTTCAGATTTCGTCCAATTATTTTAACAGTCCCTAGCTCCGAAATATACGGCAGAGCAAAAATTGCAGTAGCTCTACACCCCAGGGGGGTCAGATCACATTCAGTGGGATTGGAACTCCACAATGTTGTTAGAGTAAGGTTCAGACAATATAGGATGTCAGTAGTGTCGAATGCTGTGAAGAACGCCTTCTAGTTGCTCATCGCACTGCGAAATTTCGTTATCGACCGCCAAATGCGTGGGAATGAAAGCCCCAAGCGAAGATGTGGTTTCACTGACGCCCTTTATGATACTGCCTGACACCTTTTCTAGTTGATTTTGAGTGGTGATGTGTGTCTGTTAAAGGTTTTCCGCGGCCACTCTTATGAAAACCGCGTGTTTTCAGCGCTAGTTGTGGCGGTTTTTACCTCCAACGTCGGATCAGAAGAAGGGCGTGAAGTGTGGATTAGAAAGGGTGTGACACGTTCATGTGCTTTTGGGCAGAATTTTGATTCTCCACGGAAGAGTAGCATTGCCATATTCCTGTCGTTAGCGTGAATTGTACTCACACAAATGTTGAGGTGAAGATGGTGGGCTCAACGACCGGTACCCATTTTCGTTATTTTAGCGTCAACTGCAGGAAGTGGACGTGTTACGTTAGCCCGGCTTCATTCCTTGGCAGTACGGGAGAGTTAAAGTTAATTTTGTAATTTTGTGTTACCTTCTTAATGACACACTGCTTACGTGGATGGTAAACTGGTACGTTTTTGAACATGTCTTGAGTAGAGGGAGTAGAATACAAAAAAAATAGGATGGTGTTTAAAAAAGACACACTGTTCTTAATATCTTCGTATCCAAAAAATTATAAGAAAGGCAGTTATTCTGGCTAATGTGTCCCTGCTAACTAAACAATATTTTAAAAAAAATAATTCCTTTTGAACACATAGCGATTTGCGGTGTTCACGCTCCACGGGACACCCAGTGTGTACACAGTCTTGCAAAACTCAAGGATGAAACAGGTAAAGTAATTTAACATATTAACAAACTCAGCGGAAATGAATGAAAGTGTTGAAGCATGTTTCCACAGGTCTCCCAATGGTGCACAGCATGTCAAACGCCAAAAGGTATGAGGTCTAACTGACACTAGCGCCTAGTGTGACAACACGAGGCAGTTGAAGGAAACGGAAAAGACAATGTGTGTGAATCAGCAAGCAGTTACGGTTACTGGCGGTGTACTTCATTACAACGTGGCTCGAAAACAGCAGCTGCGTCAGTTCACATGTGGAAGAATCATCGATAAACTGAGATAAGTGTGACGAGTTTAGCGCAGGAGTTTGGTACTGCCGACGGCATTGTTTCTCGTGTGTGGGGTGCGTTCCGAACCACAGACTGGAAGGGAGGAGGCGGTCGACCACTATCAACTGCAGCGGCAAATGACAGCTGCATTGTGTCACAGTCGACATGGTATCCACGTCACATAGCGGATGCAGTTATGTTCCGCTGGCATTCATTCGCACATTTGCGGCAACGTTTGCGATGTTACGAAGCGCATATTGACTGAAGCAACGAGGAGTGGGGTCGAGTGCTCTTCTCGTATGAAAGTTGATACAGTGTGAGAAATAATTTTGGACGTACCTAATATGGCGAGAGACTGGCACGCGTAATCCACACAGAAACATTTTCGAACAAGACTGATTTGGTGGTCCAGGTGTTATGATGTTGGGAGGCATAATAGTGAATGAGGGTATTGACCCCAAACCTCTGAATGCGTCACAGTTATTGTGACACTACTCTTTCCCCTTGTGCGTATTTACAGAGGCGCGTTCGGGGCTGACTTCGTTTTTATGTATGGCAGTGCGCGGCGGCATCGAACGGCGCAGGTGGATGAGCTCTGGGAACGAAAGGATGTTCGGCGAATGTACTGGCCTGTCTATTCCTTCGACTTAAATCCCATCGAGCACGTGTGAGATGCTTTGGGGAGATGTATCGCAGCACGTCCTCTAAACATTCATGGTGGTGTCTGATTGTACTATATCGTGTCTCCCTACCACTTTCGCGCAACGACGCTCTGAGCGTGTTTTTTAGGGAATTAACTAGTTTGAACCTGGGACCTGTTGCAGGCAAGGAGACGCCAGACCACACATGACATGTAGAATTCAGAAGAGTTCAGTGAGACCAGCGATGATATAACCAAATACTAAATGATCTCAGCGTCAGCTCCACTGCACTCCCTGTAAAAGAATCTTAATACTAACTAAATATAGTGGAAGGGGTTCAAGGCTTTCCTATTTTTAGATAGCTGGTAAAATAACGAAGAAAAAGCAGTTAAGTTTACCATTGATAAGTTTTATTCTACTCACAAAACATCGTTAATAAATTGCACTATTGATAAAAGGAAATGTTTTAATACAGGATGGTAAAAATCAACAGCGTTCAACAAAAATGTGAACGAATATTCCCTAAATGGGTTTCCAAGTTCTACAAGCGATCGAAGGATGACCTATGCCATATCACATCTATAATCTAGGTTTAATTTAAGTTTCACAAAAGAGAAAACTATCAAAATGGTCTACAGTGACCCTCAATTATCTTTAATAACTTATCTAACTTGTCGTAAATTACAGTGGCTGATGTGGCTTCTCAATAACTATATAAAAGAAAAATCATCGCGTTTCAGATCTGTTCTTCAAGTGGCAAATGTGAACACCATGAGTTTTAATTAACGATCACCATTAGTATTACGCAAAAAAGGGGTGTAACAGATGAGACTTCTGCAGTTCTGAGTGAAGGCTTATGCGCTTAAATATGCGGCATCGCGTGCGTTCATTACCCTGTCGGTGTTTAGGCAGCGCCAGGGTGGCAGCGGCCGGCGCAGCAGCCATCCAGCTCGCCGTCTCGGAACCAACTCTCCTCTAACTTCTCGTTACCACAATTTACCGAATTTGGTTTAAAAAAACTATCTGACTGTGTTTTCATCTGACCAATCAGGGTCTCAATGTTAACCTTTAGCTCCGCCTACAAAAATTCTGTCTATCCAATGAGAAACGTTATACTTTTCGTGGTGCGGCAATGTTTTTAAAGTTTGCAACGTAACAAAGACGCTAAAAAGTCTCACGCTAAAACCAGCAGCTGGTGTGGTCCTTTTAGCGTTATCGTGAGAGCTATACTGTTCTTCTGGAGGGCTCTATCTTTTAACATGGGCTGGAGGATTGTCCTAATCTAACAGACACGCGAAAAAGTCTCACGCTAAAACTTGGGGGTGGTAGTGGCCCTTTTTGTGTTATCGTAAGATCTATACTGCTTTTCTGGAGGGCTCTAGCTTTTAACATGGGCTGGGGGTTGTCCTTGACATACCTGAGACGTGAAAAAGCCTCACGCTAAAACGTGCGGGTTGTATAGTTGTACAGGTAGGCTCGCGGCGTGGGTGCCCAGCCCCTCCCTTATCTAGCTTAACACGGTTCTGCTCTCGGCTTCTGTCCTCGTTTCTCCCCTCGGAACTGCGTCTGCCTCACGGTGGGAAGGTACGACATGCATTTAGGCATTCTTGTGTTAGTCTGTGGTATTCCATTTGCTCACTCGTTACTCGTATTACTTTGGTTAATTTAATTCGCGATTTATTCGGAGCTATGTGACATACTACTGGATTTGCTTATCATGTCAGGGTTTTCATGTAAGGTGTTGGATTTGCCTGACACCTTACAGTCCTCATGCACTAACAACCTTCCAGCAGTTGTCAACCACGCTAGTAGAGAAACGTATGGCCCTAACACAAGAACCCCACATCAGCCGTGTAGCCAGCATGGGAACCCGTTGCAGAGCATGCGTTCCCATCCGTGGTGACCCCACACCCTATTAAGAGGAGACAGAATGCAAATTTTATCCTTATTCTGCCAATGCTATTTTACCCTTTGAATAGGTACACTTTTCAAAAGAACTACAAGTGATAAAACAATGAAATTTTTAGTGCAAATGTATAGTAGACATGCATAAATTTACAAGTAAAATGATCATAATACATGTAATGGTTTTGCAGAATTTTTTTAAATTCTTTCACTAGTAAAATTTAACGTTTTTGTTCATTAATTAATATTAAACAGTTTCTCATTTTACTTTTAAGAGCTTATTAACATCTGCCGTACGAACTGACCTAATTGCATGTTTCTAACCCCATTAGTTTATCAAATAATGGTACCTGAAAGAAAAAATGTAGCTTTGAGAAAAACCCATTTAAAGTTTAATATAGCAATTCTAGTACAGTTATTGATGAGAATTACTTACCACTAATATTTTCCTGCTCCATACTGAGCACCGTCTGAATCATAATGATCTTTTCTTCTCTTGGTCCCTCTTCTTTTCTGTCTGGCTTCTTTTGTGCACTTTAAATTAGCAATATCTGCTTTTGCTGATTCTCTCTTTATCTATTTGCACTACAGATTTTGCAGTATTTCCACCAGATTTTATGCATAATAATTCCAAAACTTCCAGTTTTCTAATTTCACCATCATTGAAGCATAAAGTAGCATCATAAACACCAAATTTGAGGGTTGTAAGCTGAACAAATACAGTTTTCGGCAACCGGTTCCAAATGACAGAATTCACACATTCATTTAATTTTTGTTTTTCCATGAAGACGTTTATGCAACAAGGGATCTTTACAAAGGTCTCTAAATATGGGTGTCAGGATTATTTGGGCAAAGACCGTACACTGGATTTTCATTTGTGGAAAGCACATGAAAACGATAGCCCATACAGCTTTTTTCATGTTTTCTAAATCCCCTACATTTCTTGTTATGGTCAAGCCATAATAATTCACTATCTATTTCAACATCTGTCAGGTGACCTCTTCCACCTATCTTCTTACCATCTTTCAATACTATATTTGACTTTTCTTTCAATAATCTTTTCAACCTGGACCCTACTCTCTTCTGGACATGCCCAAAGCATTCTAATCAAGAAATTGTGACATTAGCACCATAGGGTTGTTCTGCATATACTCGGTCATAAGCCTTGCTGTCACCGTCCCCTGATTGCATAGCGTGAGGAAAACCATCATATCTCACGAAAAATTGTCGTATTTATATACAACAAAAACTGTTTCATGCAGGAAAGACCAGGCATTTCAAATGTGCTAAAATGTAAAAAATCGAATTTTTGAAGCCCACTTTCCTTCCAACTCCTCTTAAGAACCATGTCCTGTCTTTGGTAATGTCAGTGGAGCATCATAAACTACGTTGACTGAAGTGTACTTATTTACTTTGAATAAAAGCGTCATTTCCGTTCATCTCGTTGCCATTTCTTGCAGTTACCTTCTGTGCTATACTGTAGCAGCTCCTCCTATGTATGGTCCAAGTTTCATCGAGCTATGTTACTTGGCCGTGACACATCATGAGAAGGTTACACTCGAACTATGTTTTGCGCACCAGGTATGTTATGTTAGAATGAGGGGTTTTATTCCGTGCTCCTAACAAGTCTGTTCACGCTTGCTCTAAAACATTAATTTGGAAGGTTTCAACTGAGTCTTGAAACGATGAAAATGAAATATCACGCATACTGTTTGACATAGGGCAACGAAAATAATTCTTTCGAAGTTAAATCGGACGAACATTGCAGTGAGGTATTAATTCACCGTTTTTCCACCTATGAATTTTGTAGGAAAGTTTTTACAATTAATTATTGTGTTATTCTATTATTTACTGCCGAAAAACTCAATTGAGGGATTAATAATCAGGCAAAGCGGCGAACAAATAACACCGCTTCAGTGCGAGCCACAGACTAGTTGGCATTCCAACACAATTTTGTATTACAGTTTAAATTTATGGCAGACAGTGTGAATAACAATGTTTATTTATAAATTTTTGTGAGATGTGCAGTGGAGTTATATATGAATAAATGGTGGTCAAGTTTAATATATGCAGTTTTTTATGCACGAAAGACACTTCACGCAGCTGTGAAAGGTACTTGAAATGCAACATAAATCAATGGAAGAAATGTATCTAGTAGATACACGGTATAGACCAAAATCAGTTTAGGAGAGGGCGACGGTGCAAAACGATCATTTCCCTGGAAGTGCTCCCCGGACGAACTGACATTGTAGGTTTCGGTTCTTGTTGGAAGACTCAAAACTTGATTGCTGTTTGATTCAGGCTCGTATGAGAACATCCAAGTTTGATCTCCCATTAAAATTTTGTATACGTATTTTATATTTCCACAATAAATTTTTTGAGAGTTTCCCTTCGCCAGTTGACACGAGCCAATGTTTAAATTTCGGTCAGACAGTGCGGAATCTGTCGAAAAGCAGTCTTTTTCATAGGTAAATGTCCATTAAAATCGAATTTCTTCGTGTCTTCGATACAATTAAGGAGCCGTTTATCGTACAGTAAATCATTTGGCAGTCTTCCCCAAGTGTAGTTTAGTAACAACTGATCCTGGCCGATCTTCACGAAATTCATCATTCACGGAAGGACTGTCACTAAAATCTCCGTAAATCACTACTTATAAACAATCTACTCTGAAGGCGCTGATTCTCAAGTATTGAACCAAGCGATTCTAGACGTCGTTGAACTGGGCCTCCAGTCAATATGTTCACGTGAAATCACCATTTTTTTACGTTCTTTAAAAGCTCACTCTAAACAAAATACTCTGCCATGTTCTGAGCAGGCATTGTTTACTATTACAAAATGACAATGTTTAAAACAATAATGTCACATCACAATAGCGCTCTCTTCGTAAAAGACTAGAAGGCGACCCTTACATTTATTTACATCCGAAGTGCATCGAGTCACACCTCTTCAAAATTCCATTCAAGCAGCCAGAAGTCGAATCTTCTTCCTTTTCTACTCCACCTTCACTTGCACACATTTATATTTCAGACGAGGCTTAACATGTTAGGGCCTAATTTTGAGGTAACTTCCTATGGGACCAAACTGCTGACGTCCTCGTTCCTTAGGCTTACACACTACTTGTTGTTTGTTGTGGTCTTCAGTCCTGAGACTGGTTTGATGCAGCTCTCCATGCTACTCTATCCTGTGCAAGCTGCTTCATCTCCCAGTACCTACTGCAACCTACATCCTTCTGAATCTGCTTAGTGTACTCATCTCTCGGTCTCCCTATACGATTTTTACCCTCCACGCTGCCCTCCAATGCTAAATTTGTGATCCCTTGATGCCTCAAAACATGTCCTACCAACAGATCCCTTCTTCTAGTCAAGTTGTGCCACAAACTTCTCTTCTCCCCAATCCTATTCAATACCTCCTCATTAGTTACGTGCTCTATCCACCTTATCTTCAGTATTCTTCTGTAGCACCACATTTCGAAAGCTTCTATTCTCTTCTTGTCCGAACTAGTTATCGTCCATGTTTCACTTCCATACATGGCTACACTCCAAAGAAATACTTTCAGAAACGACTTCCTGATACATAAATCTATATTCGATGTTAACAAATTTCTCTTCTTCAGAAACGCTTTCCTTGCCATTGCCAGTCTACATTTTATATCCTCTCTACTTCGACCATCATCAGTTATTTTACTTCCTAAATAGCAAAACTCCTTTACTACTTTAATTGTCTCATAAACTAACTTACACTAAGGACAACACACACACTCATGCCCGAGGGAGGACTCGACGGGGGGAGCCGCTCGAACCGTGGCGAGGCGCCTAAGACGGCACGGCTACCCCGCGCGGCTTTTAAGGCCTATATTATTGCTATATAAATATAACATCACAGCTGTTTGAAATATGCTGCCTCTACAATTTTATTTTTGGTAACGTTTTTATTCATGTTGCCCACTTTCCTGTAAATAGTGTTATGATTACATTATGGGCAACAATGTTGAGATGATAATGATATTACTGTGTTCTTCAACATAAAAATATCAGTAAACAGCCAGTTGTTTAAACGTTGTAACCCTCACGTATAATACCGCTTGAATCTTGTGATTACTAGTTTGGTTGGTTTGGTGCTTAAGGGTGCTCATCGGCGACATTCTGATTATATACCGCATGAATTAATGTGTGAAATGCTTAACGTTAAGCATACACGCGAGAAAAAGTGTAGATAAGGTTCGACTCAGTAGTAAGGAAGTAATAAATTGAAACGTAATCTCTGATACGTCAGTTTTACTACATAATCAGCGAATATGTGGCAAACGATAAACTGTTTTCCTTTCGTCGTATTATGGAGGTTTTTAGCAAGAGAAAGGTTTCGTAAAGGTTTTAAATTTTGTGTAAACATTGTTGCAAGTCGCAAAGTGCTCTCACTTTCAAATCTTGGATGAATATAATCTGCGTATTTGCGAGCGATGAGTTACGCTGCCTGAAGAGGTATACATAGTTTCCAACTGTAATACTTGGCTTACTTCTTTAAACTTTAACCTAAGATTATACCTAGCAGTGAGTAGGTCATGACAAATTTTGAAATGTGACCTGTTTCCATGAACAGGGTTAACCATTTAGTAGCATATGTATCTTTTACGAGATGTTTTGAGTAATATCTCTTACTTTCAACACTTCATAAAACAAAAAAAGTAAAGGCACCATCATGTGCATATTGTTAATGTTTTATATGGCATAGAGAAACTCAACGCACAAAATATTCCTATGGACTCTGTATATAGTGTTCCTACGTAGAACTGTTACCATGTAGTAATGTGACGCTTTCCCGACGACCTAAATCATGGGTGTTGTGGTTGGCAGGAGAGCTAACACCTTGGTACTAAAGGAGGCCGAAATGCACGCGTTTTAGCTCACGCAGGCTGGCGTGAGGTCTGGAACATGGGAAGGGAATTAGAATTGAGAAAAATGGACGTAGCTGGTGGAATACTTAACTTTAATCCATTAACGACGAACGTCGCTCTTGATGGTACATGATTTACACTATCAATAGAAACTGATCATGGCGCCTTGCTAGGTCGTAGCAAATAACGTACCTGAAGGCTATGCTAACTATCGTCTCGGCAAATGAGAGCGTAATTTGTCACTGAACTATCGCTAGCAAAGTCGGTTGTACAACTGGGGCGAGTGCTCGGAAGTATCTCTAGACCTGTCGTGTGGCGGCGCTCGGTCTGCAATCACTGATAGTGGCGACACGCGGGTCCGACGTATACTACCGGACCGCGGCCGATTTAAAGGCTACCAACTAGCAAGTGTGGTGTCTGGCGGTGACACCACAATGGGAGTGAAGAGATGTGTAATTTCTAGTCGGTTCTATAGAATGCGAGTTGTTTAGACGGGTCGACCTGAAGTTATGACAGAATAACGGAAAGCATCTGTCGTGTTTGGACGCGCTACGCAACACGGTGTAACAAGTTTGGCAATAAAACATCCCAATCGACAGGGAGCGGAAACAAGTGGTATGCCTTGACAATGACAATGTGTTTTAAATTCAACATGAAATGCTGATGTCAGTGAATTTACGTTCATCTCAATGAAGTTCCTAGCGAACGTTGCGAAAGTAATATATGCAATGGACATCAAGCTCAACGTCTCAATTGACAAAACAGCACAGAAAATGGACACTGGAGGCGTTTGGTAGCAGAGACCCAATTGTGCTCATTTGAAATGGTGGAAGTGTCAAGTGCAGGGTCGTAACCACATGGGATATGTGGAATATTTGGAACAGAAGCTGAAATGTGTCAGCCAACATCCCTGCAATTCGGTAGCTCTATGGGTTTCAGTCATCAATGAGTGGCTTCAGCTGGGTGTGGTACATTTTAAGAAACTTCTGAACTTCCTTTCTCGCCGAACTGAGGCCATTATCAAGGCTATAGACGGTATTACGCGGTATCAGCGTAATGTCTCTTGGGCGTTCAAAATGTGTTCAAATGTGTATGATATCTTATGGGACTGAACTGCTAAGGTCATTAGTCTCTAAACTTACACACTACTTAACCTAAATTACCCTAAGGACAAACACACACACCCATGCCCTTGGGAGGACTCGAACTTGCGCCGGGACCAGCCAGCCAGTCCATGACTGCAGCGCCTCAGACCGCACGGCTAATTCCTCTTGGGTGTGAACAGCTTTTTGTGCGATGTGCCTTTTATACATGATGTGACCAATCGACATTCTGGAAGCTTGCCAACTGATCGGAGAAACAACGTATGGCCACTGTGATTATATGCCAATAGTTGACCACCGGAAAATATTCCTGCAATTTAATATTTTTTGCTGTCTAGACTTTAATTAACATAGATGTAGAATAGCTGCGGAAATGGCTTCAGGTGACACATAGTGAACTAAACTTCAGTGGAACAATTTGAGAACACACAATTATACCGTTCGATTTTAGGATTTCCAGCTAAGTTGCCATATCGACAAAAGATTCTCTAGAACAAATCCAACAAATCCAAATCTTCTTACTTCATTCGATTCGAATTCTAAGGTCAAAGCCCTTATGGTCTCAGAGAGTGCACCAACTGTAACTCACACCAGATTATTCCAATGATGTGACTTGTAACCAGAAAATAATAAAATCAAATAATCAGACATGACGAACGTTTCTACATATTCACTCACCGCCGTCAGATTACCTGTTACATCTAGTTAATAGGTGCAGTTTAATTCCAAACGAAGTGGCACAGTTTCCTTTCCATAATACTCTTGACACGACTCATAGTCAAGTCTGTCTTCACACATCATGTATGGAGGGGGGGGGGGGGGGCAAGTAAAAGTGGCGGATATGATTTTGACCATTTGGGGGAGCATTAACGGAGGAGGAAAAGACATACAGTTACATACAACAGGATGCCGCAACTGCCCATACAGGCGGCCGAACCTTCGAGCACATTTACACAGTCTTCACGCCTGACAGTTATTAGAGGTCAGTCCGGTCGCGGCCATAGCTGGCCACCCAGGTTGCCTGATGTCAAGGTGCGATTACTTTGTGTGGGGAGCCCTCCCGAGTCTGAGTATCGCAACAATCCTCATAGCCTTCAAGAGCTGCAGCGGAACATTTCAGATGAGACTGCAGTAATTCCGGCAGTCCAACTTAGATCCTCCTTCGCAAACTTGCTGAATAGGGCCCAAAAGTGCCAAGAGATAAATAGTTGTCACTTTTGGCATCTACTATAGTCAGGTAGTACTATATTTCCTTTCCTCTGGTGTGCTTCTTTGTCCCCTGGACCTCTGTTTTCCTGGATATTTTTATTTGCCGCACCTTGCAGAAGCACTGTGCCCACCATGAACGTCGCCACTCCTCCTTTTACATCAGTAAATGGTTTCACTTAGACAACATAAACTACTGATTTCTAGAGATGACAAAATAAGCAAGCTCATGCGCAAGTCGAAACAGAATGTTTGACACAATTTTTATCATTGGGGGTTTTCTAGTAAAAACTTGCTAATGAATTCTCATTGTGATTTTTGTTCAATAAAAGGATGTGGATTACAATTAAGAGGAGACAGGGGAATAGAAAATTTTGAAGGAGGTTTTAATGACACACAGTGTTTACCAGTAATTAATTTAATTAATATCATAACTTGCGAAATGTATAGTTATTTCAAACGCACATAAATATACAAATGTAAAGCTGTATTATTATTAGTATGTATTAATGCCACCACAGCCCACTGCATGTGTTTTGTCTCCGTTCTTAATTACTTGTAAACTAATGAGTAAGCTTCATTAGCGCTTTACTGAATCTGACAGCTAACTAAATAAGTGTATCACCGATATCTCTACATCATCCAACAGCATTTCCGAAGCGAAATACAGTCCCCAATACAGTGCCCAAATTTAATTTGGTAGATATTAATTTCTAATAAGTTACATAATTATATATTTTAACAGAAGGACATCCCTTCATATTTTTGTCTGATTATTTATTTAAAAAATAAATTCTTGTTTGAAATCTGTCCTTTCCAGTGTTATACTTGGTTTTAATGTAGCTTAGCTAATATTGACAGTGATTAAAAATAGTGTGAAGGTAACAACTAATACTATTGTTAAGACACTGAGTAATCGATAGGGACAGACAAGTTTGAACGCATTGCTAAGTCTTCTACCAACGGCATTCTTCAGAGCTAACTAACAAACAGAAAACATGCATAAGCATAGCTGCATTGTCCCACTCGGCTATTCAGTACTGACATGGTATGGGGCCTTGATGCGGGAGTGGCAAGACTCAGACATTTTATAACTCTATTATTATCATTATTTTTATTTTCAGTTTTTAACAAATGTGTTTCTTCAAATCTAGGAAATACATTTTTACAGGTTGTCCCAGAGGCACAACTATTAACAATAATTCAGAAAAGAGAATTTCTTTTGAATGATACTTTAACATCAGAAAGATTTAAGAAAGTATACATTTAAAATAAAATTCACCAAAGGGCCAAAATCAGTCATATGCTTACAGTTTTGAATGACAACAACGAGGATCATTTACCATAGGCGTTAGAATATCGAAATTTAAAGAAAAGTCTTTTATAATCCAAGAATATTAAATTCAGTTTTTCTTAATTCTTCAAAGCAACGTAAGTTACTAAGGTAGGAAATATAATAAATATGATTATATCACCACAAAGCAAAAGCAGATACTTTGACTAATAGATTCACAGCATAGTTAAAAGAGAACTGAAATTTAAAGCATTAATCATGGTAAGGAGACTGACTGTGACTCAGGCCACTCATCAAACAGTTGATTCGTTTCGTTTAGACTCTAAAACGTACGCTGGATACAGAATATAGGATATAACAGATACAAATTACAAATAATATATGGGATCCTGCCCACAGTGCAAGAGAAAATCTACCTGCTTAGACCACAGAAGCAAATCGAGAGTTAAGCATAAAAATATTTTAAAACGATTTGGGCACATGTCCATTCAGAATGGTCATGCAGACACAATTCCAAACAACCGACGCACGAGTGCCCCAAATAGCATAAGAATATGTAAATAAATTGTGTGCATTTTATAGCCTAGTTGAAGGTTACTGTAAATTTATTTTAATATTTAATCACCATTCAGAGAATGTCTAATGATTATGAAAAAGAAAACATAACGTGAGGATAATATGCACTCTTAATGATGATTAATTATTAAAATAAGTTTACTGCAGCCTTCGGGAAACTTAGAGAAATGAATGATAAACTACACACTTTGCTGTCAGCTCCTAAATGCAAGTTGCAATGATGAAAATAATATGCGTACTTTCTTGTCGCAATGAC
Source organism: Schistocerca gregaria (assembly GCF_023897955.1). Lineage (NCBI taxonomy): Eukaryota > Metazoa > Arthropoda > Insecta > Orthoptera > Acrididae > Schistocerca > Schistocerca gregaria. Next base: position 244,300,834 of record NC_064923.1, read on the forward strand.
GCAATAGTGACCTTGCTCTGCGCATAGTTTTCTTTTCACAGGGCAAACATTTTTTCTCATGTTGTAGGTGAATAAATAAGAATACAATCACTTAGTTTGCATCGAAGATTTGTATGTTTTTCTTCTGAAGCGTGGCATATAGCATGAAAATTATTCCAGACATTATCCTTCCTCTACGTTAATACATTTGCAGTTGTATACACTGCTTCAGCTACTCCTCGTCTTACCCTTTTCCACAGTCTTACAAAACACAGTTTCGTTCAAATGGTTCAAATGGCTCTGAGCACTATGCGACTTAACATCTGTGGTCATCAGTCACCTAGAAATTAGAACTAATTAAACCTAACTAACCTAAGGACATCACATACATCCATGCCCGAGGCAGGATTCGAACCTGCGACCGTAGCAGTCGCGCGGTTCCGACAGCTTCGTTAAAGGATATTTGATCCCTAGAGTCAGTCATGTTCGCGCTATCAGTGCTATGTTACACCAGTAAGATCGTGCATTCAACTTCCGTATTGAGTCGCTACTAACTGTACACTTCTCCATGCTACGATAGAAGTGAAAGGAATGGGCGGGTAGCTGGAGTCGCATGTGAACAGGAAGTCGAGTGGGGATTGTGGGTGAGTGGTCGAATTCAAGTCTGGATATGTCAGTCACACAGTAGTCTCCAATAAGATTTATCTTGAAAAGTTTACATGATTATATACGGATCACCCACACCATTATGACCACCTACCTACTATCGATATACACTCATCAAAGAGATAGCAGTGTCACCTGGTGAGGAATGACTGCTAATCAGACACACACACACACACGCACACACACACACACACACACACACACACACACACTGTGCATGTAGTGTCACTGCGTGCAGAATGGGGATCTATCGGAGTTGGACCAAGGACAGATTGTCATGACCCGGAGGCACAGCAAGAGCACTGGATGACTTGTCGGCTATTCGAGGTGTGCTGTGCTGAGTGTCTAACACGTGGCGAAACCAAGGTGAAACCACGTCAAGGCGTTGTGGGATTGGGCAGCCACCTCTCATTACGGAGGTCGGATGTCGTAGACTGGTAAAACAGGATAGATTGTGAAATGCGACATCAGACTTTAATGCTGGACAGAGTGTCTGAAAGCACAGTGCACTGAAAAATCCTAACGATGGGCCTTCGCAGCTGACGATCGTGTATGTGTCACTATTAACACCACGGCATCAGTAACTACGGCTGAAATGGACACGTGACAATCGGCACTAGACGTTGGCGCAGTGGCAGAGCGTTGCAGGTCTGATAAATCCCGACACCTTACTTATCACGCCAATGGGAGGGTGCGAATAGTCGTCTTCCAGGGAACAGCTCCTTGACACCTGTTCCGGCCTCCTCCCATCTCTTCATTGGTCGACGGACGTCTCGTCTACCCCTTGGTACGTAGCATCTTGCCAGTCCGGGTAGTCGATTTATGTCCATCTTACACGTGCAGTCCTACAGCATCGACTGTATACCGACAAGCGCAGCGACGAGAAACGGCATCAAGAAGTCGCTCACTCGTACGCGAGTGGAAAGAGCGATCAGCGCCACGCCTCCAGGAAGACAGAGTTCAGCGCCCCTCTGTCAACGCTTACTTTACCAGCCGCACATCGCTGGTCGGGCCCAGTTCGGTAGCAAACTTCTAGAGCATCAGTACTGAATAATAGGAAGACAATACATAGCCCGCGTTCTGCGAGTAGTTACAGTGTGCAGTAACTGCGTGTAGGAGGCACAGGAAGCCACTTAATAAAGAAAATTAAATTATGTTTCTTTCCTATTTAGAAATAATGTATTCTGTTAATCTACAAGCGTTATGTACAGATCAATTTGGATTCCTGCCACCAGCCATCGCAACTTCTCTCCTTCCGTTTTTGCGTTGGTGCTGGCTTCCACAGTAGCCGACACAACACTCTCCACATGATTTTCCCGTTTCTTCCTGAGTCGTTCAGAGCAAAGATAGCTCCTGGAGAATAATTCATTCCCTTTAGTGGCCTTAAAAACACCATTTCCGCTGCTTGTGTTTATTGAAGTTCTTTTTTCCCCAGCATCCGGGCTTCTCTACACCATATTAAACTAGGGACTGCCATTTTTATAAAGCTTCATTGCAGTCTCATTACGAACTTTATTCTTCAAGGTTTTTCTTTTTGTCCCACGCATTAGTCTGAACTTACTCTGCTTTTCCTGAACGTATGTCACAGCCTAGATACTTAAAATGACGTGTTTGCTCTATTATTTTTTCACCAGTGAGGATTTTGGCTCTCGTAGCTATTTTCACCTGAATGCCATTACTTTTGTCTTGCTTGTGGAGATTTCAAAATTTTGTTTATTGGCAATTTCGGCCGGTCTGCACACCAGGACCTGCTGTTCATCTTCTGTTTTCCCCAAGATTACATGATCGTCCGCGATTAATGAAAAGTGTGCTTAGACTTTTCTTACGTCCTATTTTAAAACCACGGTGCTCTTCCATTTATTGCTATACGTCGTTGTCAGTATGAAATTTATACATTAAAGATGACAGACTGCAGCCCGGGCGTAGGCACTTGTTACCGTTTATTGTCTTATTCGGTTTTTCCTTGGTATCTGCGACTACTTTTATACGATAGTACAGACTTCTAAGAACATTAATTAACTCCCTGATGTATGCCCTATTACCCAGAATTCCCCCACAAATCTCTGCTTCTCACACGTCGGAGCCGCGCAGCGTGACCGCGCGGTTTGAGGCACCATGTCACTGATTTGCGCGGCCCCTTTCGCCGGAGGTTCGAGTCCTCCTTCGGGCACGGTTGTGCGTGTTATTCTTAGCGTAAGTCAGTTTAAGTAGTGTGAAAGTCTAGGGAACGATGGCCTCAGCAGTTTGCTTCCCTAGGAATTCACGAACATTTGAACACGTCGGAGGCCTTCTCATAAATGCTATATGTCTTTCTATCTTGGATTCCCTACGGTAATCAATCATTTGTTTCACTACGAATACATTATCAACGTTTGAGCGACCTGACGTAAAGCCACATTACAAACAGTTTTCTTTTGAGGGCTACCGTAGCTGGTATAATGTATGTTCCTGAATTAAACTGCTTTCAGCTGTATATGGACTTCTACAGGTAAGCGACCAATTTCATAATTTCACATTGTATCTTCAGGTGTACACATGCCAGTAAATATTGAAGCTGTGATATAGGAAGGACGGGAATTCAGCCCTCCTATAATAAGATACTGTTACTGTGTTGGAATCAGGAAACCGGTAGTGTCCTGTAAAAGTTCATAAACAACTGAAAGTGTTTTAATTCACAAACATAAAACCACATTGTTCATCAATTGATTAACCGATTTTGCGTGGATATGATAGCCAGCGGTCATAATATTGATTCTCCTGTAATTATTACTACCTGCTCCGTCTCCTTTCTTAAAAATTGAAATTATTGTCCAGTATTGTGGTATTTGTTGCTGTGCTAATCACAAATTGTACAAGCGAAACGCCATTGATTCTAGGGATGTTCGATCCTATTACAGAAGTTCTGAGCTAATCTTCAGCTTTCCCATTTCTGTTCTATTGTTTCTTCCCTTGATATTAAGTCAACACTTAAATTTTCTTGTACAAAATTTCACTCTTGTCCTGTGGAGATGGTATCTCATGTTGTTTGAGTGACTATAAAATCCAGTTATATTTACAAAGAACTAGCCAGCGTGCGGTCACTAATCAACTGGAAATTGTATCCCCTTTGGTCTGCAATCATGCACTGATATGTCTGGGAAGGGTGCCATAGAGCCGTTGTGCCTCTCCTGCGGAAGAGATGCCATCTTTTGTAAATGGTCCTTGACGTCCTGCGTGTGGCTCAAGGGTCTGGGTGGCGTTGGCGCTGGTCCCACAGATGTCCTGTCACGGACACACCTAGGGCTGTTGAGGGGACCACACCCCGCCTATCTAACCTATGTTAATTTAGGTAAGTATTTGACCCACTTCTGAAAAAAACTATTTGATGCAGGACTTTAATATTTTTACTGTATGTTACATGATGCTAATAGAGTCAGCTGTACTAGAATCTACTTTATCCATTTTATACTTTTTAAGAAATACTTTTTTAAATTTATTAACAAAAATATTAGTTTTTCTGCAGAAAGTATTATTTTGTGAACTTCCTAATGGGGGAATATTAATGAATGTAGTACCAGATGTGGCTTTTTATGTTATGCAGAGTCTCTGAAAATTGCATTGATTTATCTATGATAGTTTCTGATATAATGGGGCATATGTACTGAAAATTTTAATTTGCGGGAAATCGACTTTAAAGAAAAAACTTTTGAAATTTGTTACTTACAGTTAATTAAAACTGTCCCGCCGAATATGATGGCCCTTCTTTGGCCTCTAGTAGGTCTTCCAGCTTCTTTTTCACCTTCCTGGATGTTTGTATTGCTTTGTTGGCAATATTAGATACAGACCTTCAAACGGTTCAAATGGCTCTGAGCACTATGCGGCTTAACTTCCGAGGTCATCAGTTGCCTATAACTTAGAACTAATTAAACCTAACCTAAGGACATCACACACATCCATGCCCGAGGCAGGATTCGAACCTGCGACCGTAGCGGTCCCTCGGCTCCAGACTGCAGCGCCTAGAACCGCAAGGCCACTCCGGCCGGCTACATACCGACCTGTCTGCATCGGCTATCCTCATTTTATCGCAGTGTTGCAGCACAGTGATCATATTTTCACCAGGATTAATTCCCAGCTTTTTCGGTACCCAACACTTTCCAATATTAATAATGTAATAACAGCATCATGAACTTCTAGTTTCATTGTATGCATGTCTACAAATACAGTTTTAGGAAGGCGGTTCCAAATTATGCTGTTGAAACACTCATTTGGGTTCTGTGTCTGCCCATGCAGACATTTCCTTAGAAGGTCAGGTCGAGCCAAGTCTCTGAAAATAGGTTAAATGCTGTAATAACAACAGTAGGAAGAGAATGCTTGCGATAATAAGATTGTCCAGTGGCCTGAGTCCTATTGTATTTGCACCACGAATTTTCTCCTCATGGACACAATCCATGACATGGTTTGTCGTCAGTTGAAGACATATGGAAGAATATGGCCCAAACGTCTCTCTTAATTGCCTCCACATTCTCTTTATTTCTCCTAATTGCCTGCCCATAGTATACCTGCAAGTTTTCTATTTCATTTTTAGTTAACCGACCCTGTCCGGCCAACAATTTTCCATCTTCTAATTTTTTTCCCTCTCGTATCAACAGTTAATTTTCTCAGCCTTGTTCCCAAAAGTTTTAGAACATGGCCTACACATTCTATTTTGATAATAATAGCATCTCCATGTGGCTTAGATTTCACCGCACTGCTGTATGCCTTACTGTCACCATCGCTCGAATATTTGATGTACCGTACGCTTCTTGTTGTTTCTACGGAGTGATGAAATATTTGTTGTACTCCATGAACTTCCATATCACCACTTGTTCCGCTAAAATTAGCCACACAGTTGTGTTCTTTATGTTCATTGACTCAATATTTGCAATATTTAGACATTTTCTCCACATATAACATTTACTGTTGTCTACACTCGTGGCAGTAACTACTCCATTCAGAGAAGTACGTCCTCTTTTCTGCCAACTTTCATCAAGTGCGACCGCAATATCCGAACATCCATCATTTTCTGCCAGTGCTTCCCTAGCAGCCAGTTTCATGCTTTCCTCACTGGCCTCACATACAGGTTTCTCTAACATTGCAGTCAGCAATTGCTAGACGCTTTCTCCCACTGTTACTCTCACAAATTTCCACACTCTGTAACTCACCACACTGTTTACGTCGTACAAATTTACAAACTGTATCTGATAATATTCTCAAATTTATAATGATGTTACTGCACCCCTTGTCACTTACAGTAAATTCGTTCTAACTTTCTTGAAATGATGAGAGTTTCTTTGATGGTGCACTTGTTGAAGAACTACTACTAGAAACATCGTTGCCAGGCGACATAACCTCTTGTAGAGAAAGATTTCTAAACTTGTCCTCTAAATTGTCCTTTATTGAAAATGCCTTTACGTTTCGTCATCTTCATTAAACACAACAAAACACACGTAAACAAGCACTGCAAATGTAACTATAACAACTACTCGCAATCACAGTTGAACAAAACTATACGCGTGTTTGGAAGCATGTTGTTTACAAACAGCAAAAACAAAAGAATACCGACCGTTGGATTCCAAGAACAGTCAACAGACTCGGGAGTAAAGAAAAATCCCTAACGTGCAATGTAGGGGATATGAAGACCTAAAATATATGCAGAAAAGTGGGTGACAGAAATGTGGGCGTGGCACATATACAAACGTGGTCAATGCTCGAAATTTTTTTTTTTTCAGCAAAGTCCTTTTCAGAGTACTTAAATAAAACCTTAATATATCAAAATATGATGAAAACTGAAAATCGATTTTTTTCGATCTGAACCACGGTGTGATCCCCTTGAGGGCCACGGAAGTGCCTCAGTATCACGCGCGTAGTTTAGTAGAGACGCGCACCATCTGTGACATGACACCATGTCGTATTAGAGGCAGCAGGTGAGGCAAACGAGAAACACAGGCCGTGGCAAGTACGTCAGAGCACGTGACACTGCAGGTCTTACGAGTGCTGGCAACTGTCTCCGGCAGGGAGCAACTAACTGTTTCAGACGAGTTAAATAATTCTTGCCTGCGTGTTTAAATGCGCACAAGTCCTCGATAGCACACCACAAAATTAAGACCTTTAGTGCGTACCTTTTCGATTAAATATTGATTTCCAGTGGGCCCTGCATGGAGCCGAGAGTTCGCGAAATGTGGAGGACAAGCCGACTAGTGTGACGTCACAAGATCGTTGCAGGGCCCGTATACCTCGCCGGTCCCATTACCCACACCACGACGCCAGGAGTAACATCTTCAAAATATTGGAAAAAGGGGAGATTTTCCCATGTAGCCGCCATACTCGCCTCCGATAAACATCCGTCCTTCGTTAAAGGAATGAACGCTGGGCAGAATGCGACACCATTCATCGGCACTCTATGTTTCCCGGCCACACTAACGTTCCTCCACTGAAATAATAACAGATTTAAATAAGCAAAAAGACACTACAGCAATGCTGGTCTACAACAGCCAAGATACCAAAACAAATGGTTCAAATGGCTCTGAGCACTATGGGACTCAACTGCTGTGGTCATTAGTCCCCTAGAACTTAGAACTACTTAAACCTAACTAACCTAAGGACATCACACACATCCATGCCCGAGGCAGGATTCGAACCTGCGACCGTAGCAGTCTCACGGTTCCGGACTGCGCGCCTAGAACCGCGAGACCACCGCGCCCGGCACCAAAACAAATATGATTACGGAATGTACAAAAAATTAGCTAATGTAGTTAAATAAAAAACAAATTTCTAGTGAATGCTTTATGCGTTCATTAACCTAAAAATTCATATTTTGATTAATTTGTGTAATTGTTTGAGAAAGTTTACAATTTCAAATTCAAAGAGATTTCACATTTACTTCCTGGGAAAGTTGAAAACGTAATTAATTACCAAAATCATCATTTATGAAATGACATTACAAGATAATACAACTCGAGACATGTAGCAGGTAACGATGACCTGGAAAGTGATTACCATTGACTACACTTAAATTTTATACAAAAAAACTATGTTATACGTTCCACGCAAAAAACTGGCAAACCATTTTTAAAACTAAAACTCTATAATGGTCCGGTGTTGCAATTCTCGCTGTAGCAGACTTGAAGTGGTAACTCAGCGGCAACCGTGTTCCATCCTTCTGAAATATGGCAACATAAAAGCTCACTACCTAATACTAGTAGTTCTGTATTTGCTTTGATCTTGCGATTTCTGTTATTTGACAGTACGCATCATTCCAGACATTTCAGAGACACGTAATTTGTAGCCAGCAAACTGCGACCTTTGTCTCCAGCAGAACAACTCGTAACTTGAAGGAACTGCTGCTTTCGTCTCCTACGCATCAAAGCGACCGATAGTTGCGTCCGTTCTCTTTCGCAGTTCCACCAATACACCTCTCCCTACGGGCTTTTCTTGGTATCTGGAAAGATAAATTAACGTCGTCATTCTCTGTAGGCCCATTCTTCTAGGGCTCCAATCTCCTTTCCCATGGAAAATAAACACAGATTACTTCATTGTGAACCTATACGCCACGATTACACTTACCTCTTGAATCCCAATACCCATAAATTCTAAAACTAGGAACATTGAAATTCGTTACAACATACCACAGTGGTGTAGTTGAAATCGCGACTAACAATTCTATATAGAACACTTGAGGTATATGAAGTCGCGAAACATGCTCAAATTTATCTACAAAACTCATTCAGACTACAGTGCGTGCAAGTCGTGCGCGTTCATTTTTTTTTCTCGCTAAAATTATCCTTTCAGTATTGACAACCCCATGTTCTTGTAATTACTAAGTGGAATATTGACATTTGTTTAAATTTTAGCTGAAAATGCAACTACTGTAGATCGTTTTGCTTGTGTGTCCTGTTTAAGAAATGGTTTAAATGGCTCTGAGCATTATGGGACTTAACATCTGACGTCATCAGTCCCCTAGACTTAGAACTACTTAAATCTAACTAAAATGAGGACATCACACACATCCATGCCCAAGGAAGGATTCGAACTTGCGACCGTAGCAACAGCGCGGTTCGGGACCGGAGCACCTAGAACCACTCGGCCAAAGCGGCCGGCTGTCTCCTGTTTACGAAGCTACTGTTTCTGTATGGGTTATACGTAGATCGAGTTGTAAACGTAAATTAGTTTCTTCATAGTATTTTCAAAAGTTTTGTTTTATCATACATACAGTTTAAAAGATCCGTCTTTTGTAATTGAATTTATTTCTTCCAAAAGAAAGAATTCCCGTTATTTATACGATAAAACTTACACGGTCCCGTCACATTACTGTGACCACCGCTTACGTTCCACTTCAACGTGCGGTGACAACTCACCAGATGGCAGGTTGCAGCAATGGCAGTGGAGGTTCAAATGGCTCTGAGCACTATGGGACTTAACATCTGAGGGCATCAGTCTGCTAGCACTTAGATCTACTTAAATCTAACTGACCTAAGGACATCCTGCTCGACGCAGGATTCGAACCTGCGACCGGAGCGGTCGCGCGGTTCCAGACTGAAGTGCCTAGAACCGCTCGGCCACACCGGCCGGGGGCAGTTGAGAGTATCAAAGTATGTCGGGAGGGGAGGGGGATGCGGATAACTGGGCAATTGTCTGCGCAATGCGGAAGCGAAGCGGTTTTTCTGACTTTCAAAAGGATATGATCATTGGCTTTCGGGTAAAGGATGGAAGCACAGTGCATGACAAAGTGACCCTATCCAAATCCCAGCGCTTGGTATCTTTGGTGCACCACGGGCCATAGATGACATTGGTGAACGACGGCTGAAAGCAAATAAACGTGCAACTGTTGAGCAACTGACCGCCTAAATAAACAAAGGTACTACCAGCTGTGCATGGGCCTCCGTAACAGACGCCCAGTTCACTGACTGCAGTTCATCGGCGACGAGGGCTGGAATTTGCACGGAAAAACCGCAACTGAACGTTCACTGAGAGGCGACGGATAGTCTTTTGAGATGAATCACGTTTCATGCACCATCGGACAGATGACCTTTGGCGTATACAGCGTGAAACGTCTGAAAACAAACAAGGAGGGAGCGTTATGATCTGGGAAACGTATTTGTATAAATTTCGTGGATGACCTCGTTGTTCTGGAAGGCACAGTGGATTAACACAAGTATGCAACTATCATAGGGAACTTCGCAGTTTGTTTCCCTTGGCACGATGGTATTTTCCAGCAGGACAATGCAACGTGTCACACAGCTCGCAGCGTACGTGCGTGTTTAAGAGCACCAGAATGAATTTCCTGTACTCCCGTGGACACCGAACTCCCACGATTTAAACCAATTAAAAGAACTGTGGAACCACGTCGCTCGGGCTGTTCACGCCATGGATCCTCAAACGAAGAATCTGGCGCATCCGGCCACGGTAGGGTAGTAGAGTCGGTATGGCTCCGCCTCCCTGTCATTCCCTTCGAGAACCTGACTTCTTCCTGAACATTGGCAGCAGTCCACTCTACAGAAGCTGGTTATTCAGGCTTTTGGCAGGTAATCACATTAGTGAGACTGGACAGTATAGCTGAAGTTAGCGCCTGAGGAAAATATAGGTGCAAATATTAACAAGTTTTGCAAAAGTGCTTTTTTCTTTCATTACGTTCTCGGGAAAATTAACAATGTTAATGAAATAGGTGGCTAAACCGAAGGCGTAAGAGAGCGAGAGGATACCGAAAATCTATCGCGGCGCGCATGATCTGTGCTAAGGTAGCTTTTACAGGCCTGTTTGAAGTTGTCTCCCGCCTAGATGGAACACGATTCCCTTTCCCTTACACCACTGCGATACACTGCAAACAGTTGTTGTTTACACCCTCTGTTATCCACTGTCAGGTTTTTACTTATTTTTTCTTTTTCAGAGTTATTGTAAATATGAAACATCATATCAGAGTCTGCTACGATCAACACTCGGTGGACACTGCCCGTTACGTCACTGAATGGACAGATGTATCTCCTTAGAGGTACTCTAATCAGTTGATAGATGAGGAGGCATTGTAGATTCTAGAACAAGGTCCATTTTTTTCATGACAGACCTCCATCTTGGTTACAATGTGCAACACCAAACTGGAAAACTGAACATGGTCCACTTTTCTACCCAAGCGTCCGGGTAACGTGAGTCAAGGGTCGGCAAGTCAGTAGATTCCCGAGAAACCATACAAAAAAAAAGGTTTGGAGCTCAAAAGTTTCGTCTAATAGGTTTTTGCGACTGTTGTTTCACGCCTTAGAAGCAGTCAGCTGTTCCTTGGGACGTATGAATTTCGTTAGGATGAAATATTTTTGTTCAGGAGATCATACCTAGTTTTCTTAAACAGTAGCTATTCCAGAAGCTATGTACTAAACTGCGATCACTTACATCATTATATAATCATTAATTAAGAACTGGCTTTTGTTAGTTACCGGAATGCAAGCAAAAAATTGTCAAAACGGAAGAAACTTCAGATTCCGCAACATTCCTAGTTCTTTTTAATTCCGTCCTTGAGCGCTATTATCTTCACGAATCAGATTTAAAACCCAGCTACCAGCCACGTCTCTGGCTTTGAGCTATTTTTTAAGCATCAGTTGCAAAATGCTGTTATTTACTCTGAGGGAATCGAAAATTTTGCTAAAATACAAATAAAAAATATATGCAAACGATAGTTACTACTATAACATTGCTGATAAACTATTACAAAATAAAAATATATTTCCTATCTACAACAATATATATGTAATACATTAAAATATACAAAATTCTCATTACAAAATTATTATTTTTCATATATACTACTGCATACTATACATTAAAATTGCTACAGCAAGAAGAAATGATGATAAACATATATGCTAGAACTGACATGTGATTACATTTTCACGCAATCCTGAGAAATCACTACCCAGAAGAACCACCTCTGGCCGTAATAACGGCCTTGATACGCCTGGTCATTGAGTCAAACAGAGCTTGGATGGCGTGTACGGTACAGCTGCTCATGCAGCTTCAACACGATACCACAGTTCATTAAGAGTAGTGACTGGCGTATTGTGACGAGCCAGTTGTTCGGCCACCATTGACCATACGTTTTAAGTTGGTGAGAGATCTGGAGAATGAGCTGGCGAAGGCAGCAGTCGAACATTTTCTGTATCAAGAAGGGCCCTTACAGGAGCTGCAACATGCGGTCGTGCATTATCCTGTTGAAATGTAGTATTTCGCAGGGATCGAATGAAGGTTAGAGCCACGGGTCGTAACACATCTGACATGTAACATCCACTGTTCAAAGTGCCGTCAGTGCGAACCAGAGGTGACCGAGACGTGTAACCACAGGCACCCCATACCATCATACCGGGTGATACGCCAGTATGGCGATGACGAATGCACGCTTCCAATGTGCGTTCACTGCGATGTCGCCAAAAACGGATGCGACCATCATGAAGCTGTAAACAGAACCTGGATTCATCCGAACAAATGACGTTTTGCCATTCGTGCACCCAGGTTCGTCGTCGAATACACCTTCGCAGGCGCTCCTGTCTGTGATGCAGCGTCAAGGGCAACCACAGCCATGCTCTCCGAGTTGATAGTCCATGCTGCTGGAAACGTCGTCGAACTGTTCTTGCAGATGGTTGTTGTCTTGCAAACGTCCCCATCTGTCGACTCAGGGACTGAGACGTGGCTGCACGATCCGTTACAGCCATGCGGATAAGATGCCTGTCATCTCGACTGCTAGTGATACGAGGCCGCTGGGACGCAGTACGGCGTTTCGTATTACCCTCTTGAACCCATCGATTCCATATTCTGCTAACAGTCATTGGGTCTCGACCAATGCGAGAGCAGTGTCGCGATACGATAAACCGCAATCGCATTAGGCTTCAATCCGACCTTCATTAAAGTGGGAAACGAGGCATCACAACAACGTTTGACCAGGCAACGCCGGTCAACTGCTGTTTGTGTATGAGAAATCTGTTGGAAACTTTCCTCATGTCAGCACGTTGTAGGTGTCGCCACCGGCGCCAACGTTGTGTGAATGCTCTGAAAAGCTAATCATTTGCGTATCACAGCATCTTCTTCCTGTCGGTTAAATTTCGCGTCTGTAGCATGTCATCTTCGTGGTGTAGCAATTTTAATGGCCAGTAGTGTACATAAGCTTTTTCTCGGTAAATTTAATACTGTTGAAATATATTTTTCTATTATACATTTCCTCTCTGGGGAAACCATATCCGAGGAAAGTGGAAACTTTGTCGCCGGAAGATATGGCCCTCTTGATACCTGCTGCGGAGGCTTAAGAGAAATCTTATGCTGAGGATGGCGACAAAGCTGAAGAAGAAGATAAAAAAGAACTGTAGATGGTGAGGAAGAAGTACGAGAGGCAAAAGATTGATTTTTTAAATTGTATATACTTTTTGTAATAAAGACGTAAAAGAGCAATTTGTGATAAAGTTTAAAACTAAAATTAAAAATGTTCATTGAAAAGATTTGTTCACTACATTAATTTTCTTCCAGATTCTTTTCGCCACATTAGAACCGCCGTTCTGAATTTATCAGTTGTAATACGAAAATCGTTATCAAATGGTCAGTAGCCCTATTATAGTAATTTTGGGAGATATTGGAGCAGATTTTGCAATTTAGGCATGGATTCTCAGGATTCTGGCCTACAGTGTGTCGCCAGAGTAGCCTGTGGCACTCTGTCAGCCGGCCAGCTGACACGCGGTAGATCCGAGCGCTCGTCCCTCTCCGCCTCCGCCGACCCCTGGCTTCTGCGGGCCGGACGACGTCCCGCTCGACCCCGCGCCGGGGTTTAATCCTCTCCTCACCACTCCACTCGCCGGCAGACGTGACTGAAAAGGGCGCCACACCCAGCCGAGTAAACCCTTCTATTACCTCTGCGGGAGGGGAGCGCCGGCCGCCACGGGAAGTGTTTATCTGCTAGTTGCATGCAGAATTTCAATTAAATCCGGTGGCGTGCCTGTGATGGTGACGTCACGGCGCCCGAACCGCTTCCGGAGCTGGCGGACCCGCCCTGGCCGGGCGGACGTGGGCCCGGGGGGGGGGGGGGGGGGGGCTAGCGTGCGCCGCGCTTTGTTCCCACCTCAACAGGAAGCTAGGCGCCCATGCTAGCAGGGGCGGCGCTACGTTTGTCTGTAATCATCGAAAGTCGTCTTCTGCCACCATCAGCTGCCACGAAAACGACTATAATTGCTACCAGTTTCGACTGATGCAGAAGACGTTTTTCGATTACATTTTTCGCGTGTATACGCAAATGACGTTCATCCCCCCGCCCCCCCTCTACGCAGCGTCAGAAACACGATCTTGGCCACAGAAATCATTACATAAATTTATAACCTTGTACAAAAGATCCTTTGTGTCAGTATTGTCGGCCGAAGTGGCCGAGGGGTTCTAGGCGCTACAGTCTGGAACCGCGCGACCGTTACGGTCGCAGGTTTGAATCCTGCCTCGGGCATGGATATGTGTGATGTCCTTAGGGTAGTTAGGTTTAAGTAGTACTATGTTCTAGGTGACTGATGACCTCAGAAGTTAAGGCCCATAATGCTCAGAGTCATTTGAACCATTTTTTTTTGTCAGTATTGAAGACTACGAAATCTCAGATTTGTTAGGAGAAAGAGGGAAAAAAATGTATCTCTATTTGTATCAAAAAACTTGAGAACGTGTTCTGATACCAAAGTACTGTGCTCTCACCACACCATCGCCAAAAGTAATGAGACAAATTAGAAAATAAATGCGTTATTAACAACGTTAAAAGTGCCATACCAGGAAACTTACTGTTTTAAGTGCCCAAAAGAAGGTCTGTACAAGATGGTCCTTGGAAATGGTAAACAGCAAGCATATACCTTTTATAATGCTGTTTATTTACGCCATTACCAGTTTCGAACTGACCTTCAGGTGACTGTTCAAGTTCATCTTATATTTTTGTTTACATCAGTTGTTGGGTCTTTTTTTGCCCAGTAACTACTGCAAACAACAACAAATGCAATACAAGCGTCAACAGCCTATTGAAGATAAACGTGTCAGTTCGGAAACCGTAATGCTATATGTGTAAAAAGAAAGCTATATTAACTGTGGCTGATTGCTGTTATCTCCTTTACTTAATCAATTTGTATTTTGCGCACAGTCACGGTCTCAAAAATTTGGGTTTTCGACAAAATAGTAGGAAGAAAGTTTCCATTCCAGGTGTCATTAATACTGACGCACTACGTTTTTCTTTCCTTCTTTTTTTTTTTTTTTTTTTTTTTTTTTTTTTTTTTTTTAAAATAAGAACAGTAAGAACAGTGCAAAAATACAGTTTCAGATTTTTAACTGGAAGAGCAACATCCAACAAATACCACTTTACATAGCTTTTAAATTTTAAAATTCCAGAGAGGATAGGCTGCTACAAAGACCATGCGCCATGTATGTGTACTTACTGGTTTCTAAGACTCTCCGTAGTTTAACACCTGGAGCAAGTCTACGAACATGTAACAAGTCTATCGATAGCACAATGACACTGTAAAACACGTTTTTTTTTTAATGGCATTTTGAACGTTTTCAGCTTGCAGTCTTCAACGGTACAGTGCCATAATTAAAACTGAAAAAAGTCATGGGTGAAAATTTACAGTGAGAAAACCAAAACTTTTCAGTTAACAAGGCCCCGCAAACGATGCGTTGGCGAGATATTTGCGAATCTGTGAAGCCACCAATGATTTCAGTGAGAAATGGTGTCCTAAATGGAGCAAATAAAGTGTCTAAATGTCTGACGCTCCAAGCACCATTTTTTCAGTGCTTTTGTATTCTAGGTACTCTGTTGCACGTTTCTAGACTTGTTCCAGATGTCAAAGATGGAGAAAATGCTTTAAACGTGCTTTACTAGTTAACCATTGTCTTTGTGCCTAGCAGTGTATCCCAGTGGAGTTCAAAGTGCTGTTAGTCTACGTCTCCTCCATTTAACGTGGTAGGGTTTGAACACATAACAATATTTTAGGAGAGTGGGCGCTACTTTTCGAAGTGTAACAGAGAAATATAGGGATGTAGTGAACTAAATATATGCAAGGCCTTTGCTCCGCAAGATTTATAGAAAATTCTCGAATCAGCTAAAACTATGATCCCATTCCATCTAATTCCACTGCATACAGCTGACTTCCTCGATTTTAAACATGCTGTTGAAACAATGCCATGATGCAGGCGTATAAGACCTCAAAATCCAGTATGATCAACGTCTCTTATAATCATCTATCTCAAATAGCTATTAAATGTTCTTAGTTTGTAGCAGAAGAATGGAAAAAAAACATATCAGTGTATTCAAAATAGGAAAGACCATGACTGACTCGCTGATGTGTACCATGGCGTACTTCATCTGAACGACCAGCCATGTTTATCAGTTCCAAAATAGACATGTTGACGATGCTGCCATTTCTTCCTCAACATCCGAGGGAGTTCTACAGCGCCGAACTTCGCAGCATCTATCGCAAGAATGGACTTGTGGAAGAAAGGGAAGTCAATATTGACAGATTTCTTTCCTTTATCTATTTTTGTCGTTCACCTGTAAAAATATTAAAAGACATGAGAAATGGTTCCTGTTGACTACAGTGCTACTAGTTAAAATATTACTGCTTTATTTCTGTACCTGTATTATCACAAATAAAACACAGGGCATCAGTACTAAAACTTCCATATTGGCACACAGAACCAGTCATTTCCCTGCTCTGGCACATGGAGCATTTTTAATAAAGTATTTGTTTCTTAATTTGACTCATTATAATTTGCCGTGTTTGATACAAATAAGTCGTGTAAAATGAAGTATATTGTCTTTTGATCCTCCTCACAAATGTGAAATTTGGCACTTTGAACGTGCGACATTTTCCCTCTTCGAATGTATTTCAAATGAAAGCTCTTTGTTTAAATCCCCATCTAATCGGCATAAATTTAACCAGTTGCCAACCTTACAAATAAATACAAAATTACTTCTGGTCATGTTACAATTTACTGTTCCATCTTACATGTTAAAGGCGTTACATTGATCGTCACAGCATTCGATGCACTATTGAACTGGTCATCTCGTACATAACGACCAGACTATAGAATTTGCTGCTCCAATACGTCAACCGTATCATAGGCTGAACTGCACGATTTTGAGATGTCACGAAACAGAAAAATTTAGAGTCAAGTGTTCTTGAAGGCTAGGGCGTATAGCATGGTCCACTTATCCATCGTAGAACATACTGACGCATTACCTGCCTTATCTCAGCAGCAGAAAAGTTCCGGCACCTGATCACGTAAGTACCGTGGAAGTACCATTTTCTCGAACCATGGGCCATGCCCGCATCTCGTGGTCGTGCGGTAGCGTGCTCGCTTCCCACGCCTGGGTTCCCGGGTTCGATTCCCGGCGGGGTTAGCAATTTTCTCTGCCTCGTTATGACTGGGTGTTCTGTGATGTCCTTAGGTTAGTTAGCTTTAAGTAGTTCTAAGTTCTAGGGGACTGATAACCATAGATGTTAAGTCCCATAGTGCTCAGAGCCATTTGAACCATGGCCCATGAGTGAAGTGAGGTCAGTTAGATGGGAAATTAAAACTACACTGGTAATAACTAGGGGAATATTTCGTACTAAAGTCAGTGACAGCTCCTTACCACACACATAATTAACTAGCATCCACCTTTTTTTGTGGACCCATGTGTTGGGAAGCGATTTTGTATGCGTTGTAGTATGCATTCATCCCGTAAGTATTCGCTATCATTTATGATACAGCCTGTATAGCACTACAACGAATCCAGGCTGTCAATCGTGGTTCTCGGTGTGGATACGCCAGAATGCGTTCCTAATACGTTCCAAAACGCCGCGCATAATAACATGATTTTCCGGTGTTCATACCTCGTATTCTATTAGTGATAGAACGGTATGCGTAGGGTCAAGAGTTTTGCAGAGCCCTTGGTCTAGGGGCCATTTTATTCCCAACAGCTGGATCGTCTTACTGTCACTATCCCTCAGTACAGGGCCAAAGTAGAAATATTACGCATTTCCTCCTGCATAGGCAAATGGAGCAGATGGGTTGGTTCTACGGTGAGCTTGGTGGTACTTACGGAGGCACCATTAGTTCCTCGGAAAACATCAACAAAGGGATTTTTTGTTACTATATTTTCGCTGTCACCAGTGGACCAAATCCTATGCGAGGATTCCAAGACGACAACGCAGAGCAAATGGTTGAAACTTTCAGGTTGTATTTCTAATTCCTAAGCTGTCCATCTCGAACAGCTTTGAAAATTTTCTTGATAGCTTTATCCGTACCAAAATACAGAGGTTCAAAGCCATCCTACACATATACGTAAAATAATGTATGGGGCTAATTGCAAGTAATAAGGAACCTCAGAAAATTGCTCAGATTTTAACGATATTTTCTCTACACATTTACATTTTATATCGCGTTTTTTGCATACAAAAATTCATATTTTATAATATTATTCCCTATTTTCTACTTTTGAATGATACTGAATAAGCTGCAAGCTACATGTGTGAGTACTTGATGTGGAATATAAGCGAGGTCCAGCGTTCTTCTAGATGTAGTAAACCACCTAATTAGTTGATGGGGCAAACTCTTTATGAACCGCTAGGCTCGAATCGTGTCCTAGTGTTCGCTTGCTGAGATGCTATTAAAAAGCCTTGCAAGTGTGTTTGCAGAATTTTGTAATTCTTTGTATGTTGAATGATTTTGCCACACTGTCGAGTTCGGGAAGCTGTGGATTTGTAGAAACAATACTTTTAGACCGACACGAAAATTTCTCGCTGTTTCGTTTTTCACTTGAAGTGCAAGAAACGGCATATACTATTTCCGACTGATGTGTTCAGTTCCATAACTGAAGAATAGAAAAACAAATCCACTGTACAAATGGTTTTGTCTTTTACCTTGTACTCTAGTCTCTCCGCATGTAAAAGTGAATATAGTTTCAGCAAGACGTCACAGGTCTAGGCTGTGCATGTGCAGGGTGACAATTATCGAACTATATGAAAAGAAGCGCAAATTATTTACAAACTACGGCGTGAAAACACTTTATTAAACATGTAAATGTCAGTGCAGATATTCGGATTTGGGTTATGCCGTCCATCACTGGCGATAATGTGGCGAGGACGAATTGCGGAGTTATCCGGCTGCGGTGGCCAAGCGGTTCCATACTCCATTCACCGAAACAAGAGGCGCACTGTAAACACGGCAAGGCACGTGACCACAGCGCTGCCGTCGAGGTGTGTACACGGCAGGGGCGTCAGAAATACAAAAATGAAAGTCGTGTTTTTTTTTTATAATTTGGCCCCTGAAAATGATAAAGTGATACGAGAACTGCCTTCCGACACCTTTTTTTACACTACATTAAAATTTATTGTCAGTGAAAAAGAGAAATATTTAAGCTTTCAGGAAAAGTTGTTTTTTCGCGTTACTCTATATTTATTACGCCATATCTCCTAAACTGTGCGTCACACTGCAAAATAATTTTATAATTGCCTTCAGTACTATATGTTGATGACGCCTGCAAAATTTTCTGCCCAATAGAGTCAGTAATAGTGAAGTAATAAATTAAAATCTCACGTCTGATACAGAACTATTACCAAATCATCATCAGAAATATAGTAAGCGACAAACTTTTCCCCTTTAAATTTTTTTGTTGGGGTTGTAAGCGAGAAAAGTTTCAGAAAGGTTTGAATTTAATTTTGTAGTTTGTTCGAATGCGATGGGTGCAACCGTTTGTCCTTTATGAGCGATGCATTGTGCCGTTCGCAGGCGCGGCGCTCAGTCAGTGTGGCCGTCTCAGTTGCAGGTGGGAGCTCAATGAAAACAGTTCAAGTTCGACAGAGTGAACCTTGTTTCGTCCTCTATCATTATAATTAGTGATATTGTTATTAAAATTAACAATTAATTGTATTTGAATGGAGCGTTTTGTTAGCAACCTGAATGAAAATAAATCTGCTTCGACACAATGAACTCAGTTTAACATTATTTTAACATTATCGTTAAATTTCTTTCGTACGTTGTTGTCCAGGTTTCTCACAGTCCGCTGTGACAGCTCGGCACCCAGCCGAATGGCGCCAGCTGCAAAGCATGCACCAAGGATTTTCCACACCCCTGCCTATCACGTGAACACCGAATGCTTTCTCTGGAGCCGAGCGCAGTCGGTCACGTGACACTGTTTATGTTTCGTCCCAGCTCTCGGTGAATAGACTATAGGCAATTCAGTCTAGAACCGTGCGACTGCTACGTTCGCAGGTTCGAATCCTGCCTCGAGCATGGATGTGTGTGATGTCCTTAGATTAGTTAGGATTAAGTAGTTCTACGTTCTCGGCGACTGATGACCTCAGATGTTAAGTCCCATAGTGCTCAGAGCCATTTGCACCATTTTGAATAGCGGAATTGTTCTCGACCCGCTGAATTGTCGGAACATCGATGCAGTCGATGACCTCCTGAATGGCTGTTTTCAGCATAGCAATGGTTTCGGGGTTATTGCAGCGCACCTAGTCTTTAACACAGGCCCACAAAAGGGAGTCGTACATGTTCAGACCCAGAGAATATGGCGGTCAGTCGATGTCCACGCCAGTGGCCTCGGTGTACCCCAGAGCCAGAATGCCGTCCCAAAAGTGCTCCTCCTGGACATCACTCTCCTGCTTCGATGCGGCCGATCTCCGTCTTGTCGAAATCAGGGTCACTTTGAATAATGGCGCGTTCAGTGGTCACCGTGCCATCAAAGAATATCGCACCGATTATTCAGTGACTAGACACTGCACATCACACAGTCACCCATTGATGTTAGAGAGACTGATCGATGGCGAAATGGGGGAGTTCTCAGTCCCCCAAATACGCCAGTTTTGATCATTGAGGAACCTGTCTGCATGAAAGTGGGCTTCGTTATTAAGCCAAACCATACCATGGGCATACTAATTCCCATCATGCCCCTCTGGCGACCGTTTTTGCAGTCTGAACGTCCTAACGCAATCCGTACTCAAGCTACCACGATTTAATTTCATATAGTTCAATAATTGTCACCCTGTTCAGTCGTATACTGCGATTCTAATTTAAGCATTTATGGAGACTACCGACGGATGTCAGCCCAGGTGTACAACAGGTCTTTTGTGCTGGTGAGAGAACAGAGGACTGAACAGGAATTGGCGACTGTCTCAGCAGGCCGCGTGTCCACCTATGCTTGTGTGGAGCTTGGTAAGACCGAACGCAGTGAAGCGACAGTAAAACGCTTGGGAATCTTATTTTAACGCTGTTATGCGTAGGATCGCAGACGTCTCCACAGTAGAAAGGCGGCGAAATCACGGCCGAGTTAATGAAAACGGTATAATTTGCCATTAACGGCATCACCAGTCTAAATAATGTAGCGACTGCAAAGGTCACTGTCTTTACAGTCACACTTTGCAGTGTAGACTAAGTCTGTGGTTTGTTAGAATCACAGACATTCACGTATAGAAAGGTTCTTGAGTTCAGGATGTTTAAATGACCCCATTTGCTTCCCCTCAGCTGGTGCCCATACAGGTCACACCTGCTACCGCACGCCAGTTTTATTCTGAAACTGTGGATGAATCTCTTGAGATATGAGATCCACATGCATCTAGTATACTGAACGTTCTTCACAGAAATTGTCATGAAATGTTGGTTAGATGTCGTTTCTTATATAACACAGACATGCGAAATACAGCGGCAAAAATAATCACTTATTTTCAAAAAGCGTAGAACAGGCTGCAAACTATCTTCCGAGCAGACTCAGCACGGCAAAGTGGACTCCAGTGCAAATGTATACAGAAGCTTGATTCTAGTTACTGTACACTGTTGCCATTTGGAAGCGGAGAGGGAAATCACAGTAGCAGCCGGTAATGTAAAAATGGTTCAAATGGCTCTGAGCACTATGGGACTTAAGTGCTGAGGTCATCAGTCCCCTAGAACTTAGAACTACTTAAACCTGACTAAACTAAGGAGATCACACACATCCATGCCCGTGGTAGGATTCGAACCTGTGACCGTAGCGGTCGCGCGGGTCCAAACTGTAGCGCCTAGAACCACTCGGCCATAGCGGCAGGCCGGTAATGCAAGGAGGCCGATACTGCACGACTCTCCCCTAATATAGTTGTTGAAGCGATACCTTTTTTTGAAAGCTCCACGTTTTATTTTGAAATAATGGTTATGATATAAACACCTCATGGAGAACACTAAACACATTGCGATTTAGAACATTTTGTGTGAAAGTACGGTGGACGGAGCTCCACGGTCTGTTGATGCCATGAAAGCAAGATGGTATTCATCCCCAGCTGCGGTCGCATTACCGTGGTTAAACACCTGTTTACCATTTAGTTGGAACATCAGTTCCGTAGCAACGCTTCTTATAATGGCTGAAATGTTACGCTTTTGCGAAATTCATTTTCCCCACCGTCAATTCTGTTCCATTCCAACTAAAATCTTGAATTTTCGTCCAATGACATCGACGACCTGCGCTGCCATTTATTTTCACGTTTGCAATCCACATCACAGCTCTTCCCATCCAATGTGATACTGAACTTGTTATGTAACAGAGACCCTCTATGACCTATGTTTACATCACAATGTAAAAATGTTAATTCATTATTGCTGTTACACAGTCCTGTTCACTTACGTAGTTGAGCAGTTTCATGAATGTCATGCAGAGGGCAAGGGTTCACTTCCCTGTCCTGACATAGAGGAGTGAAACCGGGTGCACTCATCTTTGTGATGCCAACTGAAGAGCTTTTTGAGTGAGAAAAGGCAGTTCCAAATAGTGGGTGCAGAGAATGATTCAAAGAGAGTTCTGCTGTTCCCACATCCTCCCTAACGCACCCTAATGACACCATTGACACCATTGGTATAGGGTAATAAACCGGCTTGTACGTACCGTAAGATCTTCAGGTCTGTCGTGTAATGTAATACACGACAACGAATAAAATGTTCCGGGTATTACACCGTGGTCGAATGGATTTTACCTTACAACCCAACGGTTAGGTTAGTGTTTTTTAACGTCCCGTCGACAACGAGGTCATTAGAGACGGAGCACAAGCTCGGGTTAGGGAAGGATGGGGAAGGAAATCGGCCGTGCCCTTTCAAAGAAACCATCCCGGTATTTGCCTGAAACGATTTAGGGAAATCACGGAAAACCTAAATCAGGATGGCTGGAGACGGGATTGAACCGGCGTTCTCCCGAGTGCGAGTCCAGTGTGCTAACCACTGCGCCACCTCGCTCGGTTTACAACCCAACGTTTCGTCCTCATCTGCGGAGGGCATTTTAAAGTGGGATCGTAGCTTCTTTGAATGCTAGATTCAGACACTGGCTCGCTACTGGTGAAACGTTGGGTTTTAGGGTGAAATCCATTCCATCGCGGCATAATAGCCCAAAACATTTTATTAACTGTGAGATTTACGACCGTCAAAGTTTACATTTTAAGGTGTAACATACGCTCTTCTATACAACCTCGGAGTTTGGAACCGTTCGAATGATTCATTCTGAGAGATGTAGATTTTAACAAACGTTAGTATGGGAGTCCGCATGTACCGAAAATTTCCATTTCTCTCTTGCTGGGAGTTTCCGTGCCATCAAGCGATTGTGGCCAGAAGGTACTTACTCTAATAGCGATGCGAGCCGGGCGAGACAAATTACATTATTCGGAGATGATTGTTCGTGGATCAGCGGTACAGCACTATTGCTTCATACACCCACAAAAGTAACCGAGCGACTCCTCGATTTGGCGAGTTCCAATCAGCTCCAAGAAATAGTTTTGCATCCACGCCTTTCAGACATTTCGAATCAGGAGGAAGAGGCAGACAATTTCATTGGCCGTTTCTCACGATGATAAGTCTCCCCTGTTAAGTCCTGCTTCCTGTCTGGTCTTCTCAAAGATCATTCCAACAGATATTGAAAAACAACTGCCAAAATGGGAAAATCACTCGCTCGTAAGCAAGCATTGTACAGCCCGACCATAACTCATTAACAAGGATTGTAGCAAGACCAAATCACCACGACCAGGCTGGAAGAAGGTTCCTCTCCCTGACGGTTGCGTTATGTGAGCTGCACGAGATCCAGCAGAACTCTTCAGCATGAAGAATAAAAAAAAAAAAAAAACAGCACACTCCTTAAACTTTTTGGGAGACTATTGTTCTAGGCATATTTACGTTCTCACTGCGCACTACGAATCCAAAAGTGGGACCTGACGTGATCGACGGGCATGTTAGAGACAATTCACAACACATCTGGTCATGTTGTTGTTGTTGTGGTCTTCAGTCCTGAGACTGGTTTGATGCAGCTTTTTATGCTACTCTATGCTGTGCAAGCTCCTTCATCTCCCAGTACCTACTGCAGCCTACATCCTTCTGAATCTGCTTGGTGTATTCATCTCTTGGTCTCCCTCTACGATTTTTACCCTCCAGTATGCCTGTTGTTGTTGTTGTTGTCTTCAGTCCTGAGACTGGTTTGATGCAGCTCTCCATGCTACTCTATCCTGTGCAAGCTGCTTCATCTCCCAGTACCTACTGCAACCTACATCCTTCTGAATCTGCTTAGTGTACTCATCTCTCGGTCTCCCTCTACGATTCCTACCCTCCACGCTGCCCTCCAATGCTAAATTTGTGATCCCTTGATGCCTCAAAACATGTCCTACCAACCGATCCCTTCTTCTAGTCAAGTTGTGCCACAAACTTCTCTTCTCCCCAATCCTATTCAATACCTCCTCATTAGTTACGTGATCTATCCACCTTATCTTCAGTATTCTTCTGTAGCACCACATTTCGAAAGCTTCTATTCTCTTCTTGTCCAAACTAGTTATCGTCCATGTTTCACTTCCATACATGGCTACACTCCAAACAAATACTTTCAGAAACGACTTCCTGATACATAAATCTATATGCCTTCCAGTACTAAATTGGTGATCCCTTGATGCCTCAGAACATGTCCTACCAACCGCTCCTTTCTTCTGGTCAAGTTGTGACACAACTCCTCTTCTCCCCAATTATATTCAATACCTCCTCATTAGTTATGTTATATACCCATCTAATCTTCAGAATTCTTCTGTAGCACCACATTTCGAAAGCTTCTATTCTCTTCTTGTCTGAACTATTTATCGTTGATGTTTCACTTCCATACATGGCTAAACTGCATACTAATACTTTCAGAAACGACTTACTGACACTTAAATCAATACTCGATGTTAACAAATTTCTCTTCTTCAGAAACGCTTTCCTTGCCATTGCCAGTCTACGTTTTATATTCTTTCTACTTCGACCATAATCAGTTATTTTGCTCCCCAAATAGCAAAGCTCCTTTACTATGTTAAGTGACCTCATTTCCCAATCTAATTCCCTCAGCATCACCCGACTTAATTGGACTACATTCCATTATCCTCGTTTTGCTTCTGTTGACGTTCATCTTATACCCTCCTTTCGAGACACTGTCCATTCCGTTCGACTGCTCTTCCAAGTCCTTTGCTGTCTGACCAAATTACAAAGTGATCGGCCAACTTCAAAGTTTTTATTTCTTCTCCATGGATTTTAATTTCTGTGCCGAATTTTTCTCTTGTTTCCTGTACTGCTTGCTCAATATACTGATTGAATAACATCGGGGAGAGGCTACAACCCTGTCTCACTCCGTTCCCAACCACTGCTTCCCTTTCATGCCCCTCGACTCATATTACTGCCATCTGGTTTGTATACAAATTGTAAATAGCCTTTCGCTACCTGTATTTTACCCCTGCCACCTTTAGAATTTGAAAGAGAGTATTCCAGTCAACATTGTCAAAAGCTTTCTCTAAGTCTACAAATGCTAGAAACGCACGTTTGTCTTTCCTTAATCTTTCTTCTAAGGTAAGTCGTAAGTTCAGTATTGCATCTGCTCATAGCTTTATAATAAGAGGGCCTCTTACAATGTTGAATGCGTAACATTGCCAGTGTGTCTACTACACTGTTTTACACAAGTGTTCTCGTCTTGTAGTTGGTTTTAGACGGTATAGTCACATTAACGTGACCACTGCCTACGTTCAACGTCAGCGTGCAATAACTACTCGCAGACAAAAGGTGGCAGCACTGGCTGTTGAGGGTATATGAATCGTGTCGGTGTGGAAGGGTGGAGGGTGGCTATGGAAAACAGTGCTGTATTTGTCGTAATGCGGAAACGGAGCCATTTATCTGACATCCAAAAGGATATAGTCATTGGCGTTCCCGAAACATCTAAGCATGTAAATTGTTCACGCGCCGCCGTGCTTGAAGTCTAGCGTGCATGGCAAACTGCCGCTATAGAAAACCGGCGTCGAATCAACTGGTGTACTCCATAGGACATAGATGACAGATGAAAAGGGTGAAAGATGGCTGCGGGCACGTGCAGAGGAGAATAGACGTTCAACTGTTGAGCAACTGACTGGCCAAATGAAGGAGGAGACTATCTTCAGTATCTTCTCAACGTCCGTTGAGCAGACATTGTATCGTATGGGCCTCGGTAGTGGCGAATGGGTCGTGCATCCACGCTGGCTGCTGTTCATAGGCGACAGAGGCCAGATTTACTCTCTAATACCGCAGCTAGATGTCTGCCGAGTGGCGACAGGTGGCTTTGTCAGATGAATCACTTTTTATGGTCCATCGGACAGAGGGGCGTTGTCACTGGCTCTGTGAAGCGCCTGAAAGGAAGCACCCTGCAACAATCGCCAGATTGGAGGAGGCTGTGTTATGGTCGGGGAATGTTTTCGTGTTTTCCCTGTGTGACACCGTCATTATGAAAGACAAAATGGATCAACACTAGTATGCATCTATCCTTGGGGTCCATATCCACATGCAGGTTGCTTTATCTCGGCACTATGGTATCTACCAGCAGTGCACGTGCGTAGTTCGAATCAGGCTGACTTTACTGTATACCCCTCGCCAGCAAACCTCCAGGATTTCAATCCACTCGGGAATCTATGAAACCACCTCTTTCGGGCTGTGCGTGCGTGCACATGAAAGTAGATGTCTTAAGTGTTGCGAAACAAATCACTTAAGAAAGGCGAGTCTTCCAGTCCAGATGCTATAACAATCCATTTCCCTGCAGAGTATGGAGACACAATAGCGCCTTTATTAGCAATCATATACAACCGTCCACTCTACGAAGGGTCTGTTCCTAAAGATTGGAAAGTAGCACAGGTCTGTACAAATAGGAGTAACCCATTGAAGTACTGACTGGTATCACTGACCTCAATTTGCAGTAGGATTTTGGAGCATATACTGTACTCGAACGTTATGAATAACCTTGAAGAAAATGACTTATTGATACATAACCAACACGGATTGAGAAAATATCGTTCGTGTCTTTATTCCCGTGAAATAATGAGTATTGTCGACAAGGGATCTCAAAACAATGGCTCTGAGCACTATGTGACTTAAATTCTGAGGTCATCAGTCGCCTAGAACTTAGAACTAATTAAACCTAACTAACCTAAGGACATCACACACATCCTTGCCCGAGGCAGGATTCGAACCTGCGACCGTAGTGGTGGCTCGGCTCCAGACTGTAGCGCCTAGAACCGCACGGCCACTCCGGCCGTCCAAGGATCTCAGATAGTTTCCATATTCCTAGATTTCCAAAAGGCTTTTGATACCGTTCCTGGCAAGCGACTATTAATCAAATTGCTTGCATATTAGTATCGTCTCAGTTGTGTGACTAGATTCGTGATTTCTTCTCAGAGAGATCACAGTTCGTAGTGATAGCCGGCAAATCATCGAGTAGAACAGAAGTGACATCTGGCGTTCCGTAAGGTAGTGTCATAGGGCCTCTGCTGTTCCTGATTGATGCAAATGATCTAGGTGGTAAACTGAGCAACCCACTTAGATTGTTTGCAGATGAGGCTGTAATTTACCGTCTAGTAAAATCATCAGGCGATCAATTACAATTACAAAATGATCTAGAGAGAATGTCTGTATGGTGCGAAATGTGACAATTAGCATTAAACAAAGAAAAGTGGGAGATCATCAACATGGGTACTAAAGGAAATCCGATAAATTTTGTGTAAACGATAAATCGCACATATCTAAGGGCTGTCAATTCGACTAAATACTTAGGAATTACAATTACAATTACGAGCAACTTAAATTGGAAAGACTACGTAGATAATATTGTGGGGAAGGCGGAACAAAGACTGCGCTTTGTTGGCAGAACACTTAGAAGATGCGAAAAACCCACTAAAGAGACAGCCTACATTACACTTTCCGTCCTATACTGGAAAACTGCTGCGCGATGTGGGTCCCTTACCAGGTAGGATTGACACAGGACATCGAAAAAGTGCAGAGAAGGGCAGCTCGTATCGTATTATCGCGCAATAGGGGTGAGAGTGTCACTGATGTGATACGCGAGTTGGTGTGGCAATTACTGAAACAAAGGCGGTTTTCTTTGCGGCGAGATCTGTTTACGAAATTTCAATCACCAACTTTCTCTACCGAATGCGAAAATGTTTTGTTGACACCCACCTACGTAGGGAGAAATGATCATCATAATAAAATAAGAGAAATCAGAGCTCGAATGGGAAGATTTAGGTGTTCCTTTTTCCCACGCGCGATTAGAGAATGGAATGGTAGAGAAGTAGTACGAAAATGGTTCGATGAACCTGAAACGTCCCCTTAGAAAAATTAATGAGTTGCTGTGCTGATAAACCTCTTACATTATTTGATTTTCAACCAGCTGAGCAGAACTGTACGTACTCAGACAGTTCTCTCTTTACTTATTCTGATCATCACTAAACTGACACACAATATTTTTAGCGCAACGCAATCTGACTTTCAAAAATCCCTCCAAAAGAATGGTCCTCACTAACATTTACCTATACCTTTCATGAATCACTTACCTCACAAAAATCTTCGTTAATCGAACTGCTGCAATACAGCGAGTGCCACTACTGCCAGCTAAATAAAATATTCAAACTACTGAAGGCACTAACTACTGACAGGCATAGTTAGCAAATGAAAGATTTTGATAGAGAACAAACAATGTATTTACCTTCATAATATTCAAAAGTATATATATATATATATATATATATATATATATATATATATATATATATATATATATATATATCAGTTCATGAAATACAGTATTACAAATTTACTCTTTCTGACGGACACACGTCCAGATCGTCCGCTCTCAAAATTCTGTCATCTCTCTCCCCACATCCACCACTGCTGGCGGCTCACCTCCAACTGCACAACGCTACGCACTGTTCACATCCAACTGCCAAACAATATAATGGCGAATATTCCAACTATGCCAACGAGCCACAGACTGAACACAGCACAGCCAGTGATTTTCAGATAGAGCGCTACGAGGCGTTACCAGCATAAAAACCTAAACAGCCTACTTACGCCATTCAGGAGTGGGATGGTAGAGAAGTAATATGAAAATGTTTCTATGAACCCTCTGTCAGGCACTTAAGTATGAATTGCAGAGTAACGGTGTAGATGTAGATGTAGATTCCTGTCGGTAGCTTCCAGAATGTCATTGAATCCCTTCCTGCACGTCTCACTGCGGTTCCCGCTGTAAAAGGTGGTTATCCACGCTTTTTATGGTGATCACATTAATGTTACTAGAAAGTGCTCTAACCACTACTTACTGTTTGTCATGCCAAACAGCTCTTTTTCCCATTGATGCATCACCTCAAAACCGAGGCTATAGCATATAAGCGTACGGTACATTGAGCCATCTAATTTAGAAGAAAAGCCTCCTTGGTTCCAGAATGAGATTTTCACTCTGCAACGGAGTGTGCGCTGATATGAAACTTCCTGGCAGATTAAAACTGGAATGTAGGAGACGAGGCACTGGCAGAAGTAAGGCTGTGAGGGTGCTTGGATAGCTCAGTTGGTAGAGCACTTGCCCGCCAAAGGTAAAGGTCCCTAGTTCGAGTCTCGGTCCGGCCACAGTTTTAATCTGCCAGGAAGTTTCAGCCTCCTCGGTTGCCATATCTGCTGATTCGTTTCCTTGAATTCCCTTGTGCCCCGATATGCAGAAGAGCGTCATCTCCTTCCCCGGCCACTCTTGGAGGACGAGCCACTCAGCGTACAACCAGTAATGATGTTCTACATCAGCACTGTAAGGACAGGGAGATGGGACATGACGACGACAAGTAGAATTCCTGCACGTAGCAACGAATACGGCATTGTCGAGTAAGATCTTTGACAATGAGTCCGTGTGAATCCCGTCCTTGTTATTGCAGACAGCGGGGAGCCATCGTTCCCCAAATTAAGCGCGCACTGCTCGGTGGAGGAGAGAGAGAGAGGTGCGACAGGCGACCGCCACCTCTGGTGCCGCATTAGACATCCGTCCGGGGCCGGGCTGCGGAACGTGACCGGCTCGGCAGATGCCCTTCAACGCGCGGCGGACAAAAGCCCGAGAGTGGGCGGCGCCGGCCACCCTTCGATACTTCCGCGTTACAAGGCGCTCATTCAGCCCTTCCCGTCCTCTATGGTCCCTTGTTCTCTGCGGGACGCCGCGGTATGCTTCGGTGCTCAGCCTGCGGAGAGAAGACGTTGTGACAGTTGGAGAATACGTCCCTCTTGACAGCAAGCGACGCTATTAACGGAATGAGGAGGAGAGGAGACGGTGTGTAGGAAGGAGAGGGAGCACTGCCTGGTCTTGTGATCAATGTATGTCGAGGTGAGGACTACAACCCAAAAAATATTGGCCATCTTTATTACTATCAACAACATCCATTAATTATTCTCACTACTAAAAATTAACAAGTAACTGTTTAAAACAGTTGGCCAGGTGCGAGTAGGGCTCGCGTTTAAACTTAATTACGTATACAGACAGTTCATCGATCGCAGGAATTGAGAATCTTTTTTCCTTTATCGATACTGATACTGGCCGGCCGGGATGGCCGAGTGGTTCTAGGCGCTACAGTCTGGAACCGCGCGACCGCTACGGTCGCAGGTTCGAATCCTGCCTCGGGCATGGATGTGTGTGATGTGCTTAGGTTAGTTAGTCTTAAGTAGTTGTAAGTTCTATGGGACTGATGACATCAGAAGTTAAGTCCCATAGTGCTCAGAGCCATTTGAACCATTTTGATACTGCTATTGCCAAGGTATCGCCCCCGCTAATTCCAAGACTTCAGAGAGTGTTTTAATTTTATGTTTGAAGTCGGATAACAAAATACAGAAGAAATATTTTAGTGTGACATGATTACAGATTAATAATTTACTGATTTTTCCTTTACTTGCCAAATTTCAAGATTCTAGGCCAATAGGAAGTACCTCATTGGCTTTGACGAGTGACTTTGCCTGTATCAAAATGTTTGACACCAATGTCCGTGTCTTTAGAGTGCATTGACTTAAAAGGTTGCATTTATTACAATAGTTTACATTTATTACCTTAGACTTTGTAAGTAGGCTGTTTAGGTTTTTATGCTGGTAACGCCTCGTAGCGCTCTATATGAAAATCACTGGCTGTGCTGTGTGCAGTCTGTGGCTGGTTTGCATTATTGGAATATTTGCTATTGTAGTGTTGGGCAGCTGGACGTCAACAGCACGTAGCGTTGCGCAGTTGGAGGTGAACCGCCAGCAGTGGTGGATGTGGGGAGAGAGATGGCGGTGTTTTGAGAGCGGATGATCTGGACGTATGTCCATCAGAGACAGTAAATATGTAAGACTGGATGTCTTGAACATATAATGACTTTTGAACACTAGTAAGGTAAATACATTGTTTGTTCTATATCAAAATCTTTCATTTGTTAAGTATGCCTATCAGAGTTAGTGCCTTCAGTAGTTGGAATCTTTTATTTAGCTGGCATTATTGGCGCTCGCTGTATTGCAGTAGTTCGAGTAACGAAGATTTTTGTGACGTAAGTAATTCATGAAAGGTATACGTTATTGTTAGTAAGGACCATTCTTTTGTAGAGATTATTGAAAGTCAGATTGCGTTGCGCTAAAAATATTGTGTGTCACTTTAGTATTGATCAGAGTAAGTAATGAGCGAAATGTCTGAGTAGGTTCAGTTCTGCTCAGCTGCTTGAAAATCAAATAATGTAAGAGGTTTAGCAGCACAGTAATTCATAAATTTTTCTAGGGAGTCGTTTCAACTTAAGTATATGACACAAATTTCGTCTCGACACGTCCAACCTTTCCTGAGAAAAAAGGGTCTCAAAGAAGAGGCGGACAGTCGGTTGGATAACAAACGAAAATATTTTTCGTATGATGTAATTAAAAATAAAAATTATAGGATTTTCCTTTAGGTTTACGGTGAAAACTTGCTTCTTGCCAAATTTCATGCTTCCAGTTCAACGGGAAGAGCCCCATAGACTTGGATCAACGAGTATACGATACCGAAATACTTGATATAAATGGCCGTGCCTTTTGATTTCATTGATTTGGAAGCTTCTGTTCTGTACATCGCCAAGGGGCCGTACATCTTTGTATGTGGCATAAATTTCAACTTGATACTTCTACCCGTTCCTGAGGAAAGGGCTTTTACAGTAATTGGACACACAAACAGACAAACTGACATACTGACAACGAGGTGATGCTGTACGAATCTCGCTTTTACCGACAGGGGTGTGGAATCCGAGAAACCTCTTTGCCGCTATGGCTTAGAGCCTTTCGACACCAGTATTGAGATATTGTTCTCGACGGGAGTACCATTCCTGGAAACATGCAGCGGAAGGTAACTACTAAATAAGAACAACATCAAAAATACGAAGAGTGAGCATAAAAAAATTTCCCTGATTACAAAAATTTGTTTCTAAGGATCCACGCTAGATAAACTGATCAGCCAGAACATTTTGACTACCTTCCTATAAGCCGGTAGTGTATCCGCCTACGGCACGGTTGACGGCGTGAAAGCATTGATGCGTTGCTAGGTCGCTGCGGGCAGTTGGCACCACATCTGCCCACATAAGTCACCTAATTCCTATACATTCCGGGGAGTGGAGAGATGATCTCTGACGCCACGTTCAATCACTACCCAGGTGTGATCGATCACATGCAGGCCTGGCGAGTTGTGGTGTGGGGAGTGGGGAAACAGCACATCAATTGGAACTCACCACTGTGTTCATCTAACCACCCCATCACACTCCTGGCCTTGTGGCATCGCGCATTGTCTTGTTAAAAAATGCCTCTGCCGTCGGGAAACATTGATCGTGTGCTGTAGTGGTGTGCATGATACTCCTTGACCGCCATGGTGGCTTGCAAGGGGCTCCACTGGAATCATGGAATGTTCCCGAGAGCATAATGGAGCCGCCGCCAGCTTGTCTCCGAGCTGCAGCACAGGTGTCAAGGATTCGCTCCCACCCAGCGGCATGATGAATAAGATACAAGATCATGGGAAGCAATGCCACCGCGCCAATGTCCTGTGCCGATGGTCACGCCCCATTTCAGTCGTGAATGACAACACTGGCACATGCATGGATCGTCAGGTGCAAAGGCACATCGTTAGGAGTGTGCGGTGCACCGTGTGTTCTGACACGTTTGTACTCTGCCCAGCATTAAAGTCTGATGTTAGTTCCGCACAGTTCGTCGCTTCTCCAGTTTTACCAGTCTGCTCAGCCAACGACCTTCGACATCTGTAATGAGGGCTGGCAGCCCAATCTCACGACTTGAGGGGGTTTCACCTTGGTTTCGCCATGTATTGAAGACAGTCACCACAGCACTTCTAGAACACCTGACAAGTCATGTATTTTCCGAAATCTGCCCTTGGCCAAATTCCAATAGATTGCGGACCTTCCCGATTCTAAACAAACACAACACATTCACTAAAACTACATCCACCATACGTGTGCCTGACTAGCAGGCATTCTTAGGCATGTGACTTTGTAACCGTCTGGGCGGGTTTGTATCAATAGGAGGTCGGTGTTCATAATTATCACGCTGAACAGCGCACAGCTATGTAGTTTGTTGCAAGTCGTAGCGTAATTCATGAAGCTTTTGCGGATACACTTCCACTCATCTGCTTTGCGTCGTGCCCTTAGGACGTCTAGGCGATATTCAGTTCCTCTCCGTGCCTTGTCAACAACTCTTCTGTCACTGCTTCTACAAACTATCGTGTGCGTGCCGTAAGACTTGGTACATCACGAAATGGTGACTTGGACTCCCTAAAAAAATCCAAAAAGGGTACTGAACATGTTGGCTATGGTGTCGTCTTCACCGATCAAGCTGTTCGGAAAGAACTGACGAAGAAATAATCCCCAGTGTGGCGATGCACTTTGTTGTTGAAACACTACGAAGCGCAGCATAAAGTTCCAACATATCTAGGTAAACTGTAGCTGCAATGGCGAGCTTATGCGTTATGCATTAAGCCACACCACACATTCACTTTCGGTTTGTCCCTTGTTTCCTGTACCACGATAAGGGGGTTTCCTGACCACCAGATCTTGACATTACGCCTGCTTACTTTCACGAATACTTAAAAAGTCGCTTCACAGTCAGATCTCGGCCTTAGGCTATTCGGAACTATCGCTGAACTACAATGCTTGTCTTTCATGATACTATTAAACGACATTGAGTTTTCTGCTGGATAGTTGTCATTGTCAAAGCAGTACTCCTAAATTACGCTACTACAACAAGACGGAGAGAAAGGAAGTCAGATGGTGTCAGAGCACACGTAAAAGTGTATCCGAAAAAAGTTCGTGGCTTAAGCCATAATTGGCAAAAAAAGTTCATGCACAAGTGGAGATGTATCCATAAAAATTGTATGAATTGAGCTATAATTTACAACAAACTTCGTTGTTATATCCAAGAAATTCCTCACAAATAAATTTTTGTAATCAGGGAAAGACTTCATCTCACCATGTACTAATACACATGTATTATCTCAAAATGGTAATTAAATACGTGGGTTATCAGTCATAGTATGTGTTTTTATAAAATCAGTATCCTATGCAGAAGGTGGACCAAAATAAGGAAATACTGACCACAGTAAAAACTTGATGAAAGAAAGAGTTGAATATGCAATACGTTGCACCAGGCTGAAACATCACATACGTTGAGAGGAATCCAACAATAATTAGCATATGCCCTCTTTTGATTTCAGGCGACGACCTGTAAGAGCCTCTGGTCCGTTTTTGAGGAGATTTATCATCAGGCAGAAAGACAGAGATCATGTGATACATCATTGATCTATTTTTACGTACGTAATCAATGGTATAAAATTTGTCGAGCTACAAGTATCGTCGTTCTGCAATTTCACAAACTTTTTTCCTCGAATGTGTGCATTCTAAACGAGACGAGCATAAGTCTTTCTTAGCCTGGAGCAAAACATTACTACGGGCGAAACATTTGCGTGAGATTAATGGATTGGAAATTACTTTTGTGTTTACATTTGTGTTTCTCGTTGTTAGATATGGCAGATATATTGCATGTTTGACGTGTAATGTTACATAAAAGATACCAGATTGTATTAGTGTTGCTCAGTAAATTTCCTGAAAACATTTTCACGGAAAAATATACAAAAAAGTTGTAATTTTCAATATTAATCTGGATCATTAGCTACCTTCCATACTCCGTCACGTTATCCGTCAGTTGATGTAGTTTGACTATACGTAAACATGATCTGCAGCGTGATAGTGACAACAGGGTGTTGGGAATCTCTGTTCCACAGACAAACAGTTTTGGTTTAATAATCGTTTCGTCAGTGAATTAACTGAACATTTCATCGAAGAAGTGCGACTGAAATGGATGCGCAAAATAAGATGAAATCTCTTAAAATTTTATGAATAAAAACAGTTTTAAACTTTAAAAGAAAAAATAATTATTTTAAAAAGAAACACGAAAATGAAAAGTATATAGGATTGTAGATCTTGTTACTAACTTCAAATTTACAATTAGGTTTGGGACCTAGCTCATGCGTTTGAGCGTAATAACTACAGAGAGTGGTGACAGAAACAGTAGTGTTATTATTTTTTCTGTTTATTGGTCTTTGGTTTCGAGAGGAGCACGAGCGAATGTGTTTTGGATCTAGAAGAATAAGAAACGAAATTTATCGGGTCAAGAAAAGATTTATTTAATGCAAAATCTAATAATATTGCATGAATTGTGAATTTTTATTCTATTTTTCAAGTAAAAAGTTTTCATAAGTAAATACTTTATTTTAACATGAAACGGATGAATTTTGTTGATTTATTAATACATTAAGTCACTGATATCACGTTTAAAAATTATGACCCTAAATCTACAAGTTGTCCCCCCAGAAGTAGCGAAGAGCTTTCGAAAAAGATACACTCCTGGAAATTGAAATAAGAACACCGTGAATTCATTGTCCCAGGAAGGGGAAACTTTATTGACACATTCCTGGGATCAGATACATCACATGATCACACTGACAGAACCACAGGCACATAGACACAGGCAACAGAGCATGCACAATGTCGGCACTAGTACAGTGTATATCCACCTTTCGCAGCAATGCAGGCTGCTATTCTCCCATGGAGACGATCGTAGAGATGCTGGATGTAGTCCTGTGGAACGGCTTGCCATGCCATTTCCACCTGGCGCCTCAGTTGGACCAGCGTTCGTGCTGGACGTGCAGACCGCGTGAGACGACGCTTCATCCAGTCCCAAACATGCTCAATGGGGGACAGATCCGGAGATCTTGCTGGCCAGGGTAGTTGACTTACACCTTCTAGAGCACGTTGGGTGGCACGGGATACATGCGGACGTGCATTGTCCTGTTGGAACAGCAAGTTCCCTTGCCGGTCTAGGAATGGTAGAACGATGGGTTCGATGACGGTTTGGATGTACTGTTCACTATTCAGTGTCCCCTCGACGATCACCAGAGGTGTACGGCCAGTGTAGGAGATCGCTCCCCACACCATGATGCCGGGTGTTGGCCCTGTGTGCCTCGGTCGTATGCAGTCCTGATTGTGGCGCTCACCTGCACGGCGCCAAACACGCATACGACCATCATTGGCACCAAGGCGGAAGCGACTGTCATCGCTGAAGACGACACGTCTCCATTCGTCCCTCCATTCACGCCTGTCGCGACACCACTGGAGGCGGGCTGCACGATGTTGGGGCGTGAGCGGAAGACGGCCTAACGGTGTGCGGGACCGTAACCCAGATTCATGGAGACGGTTGCGAATGGTCCTCGCCGATACCCCAGGAGCAACAGTGTCCCTAATTTGCTGGGAAGTGGCGGTGCGGTCCCCTACGGCACTGCGTAGAATCCTACGGTCTTGGCGTGCATCCGTGCGTCGCTGCGGACCGGTCCCAGGTCGACGGGCAGGTGCACCTTCCGCCGACCACAGGCGACAACATCGATGTACTGTGGAGACCTCACGCCCCACGTGTTGAGCAATTCGGCGGTACGTCCACCCGGCCTCCCGCATGCCCACTATACGACCTCGCTCAAAGTCCGTCAACTGCACATACGGTTTACGTCCACGCTGTCGCGGCATGCTACCAGTGTTAAAGACTGCGATGGAGCTCCGTATGCCACGGCAAACTGGCTGACACTGACGGCGGCGGTGCACAAATGCTGCGCAGCTAGCGCCATTCGACGGCCAACACCGCGGTTCCTGGTGTGTCCGCTGTGCCGTGCGTGTGATCATTGCTTGTACAGCCTTCTCGCAGTGTCCGGAGCAAGTATGGTGGATCTGACACACCGGTGTCAATGTGTTCTTTTTTCCATTTCCAGGGGTGTATGTTTGACTAAATAATTACTGATCGCCTGTTAAAATAAATGGCCTTGGTTTTTTTTAAATCAACTTTACCTTTGTCTGCGAAGTAACTTACTTTAAATGCTTTTTCCATACAGTTTAATTACAAAATAATCTGCTGGCTTGAGAACAGTACCAGATGGTTCTTGATTTCCATCAAATTCATGGTCTTCTTCCGATGAAACACTGTTTCAGATTCAGACAAGACCACTTTACATTTTCAATTATCCGGAATACAAATCAGATTGGAGAATATTTTAAGACTAAACTTTGGCATAGTGAAACTAGAATACAAATTTGCAAACCGTGTACTTACAAACTTCCAAGTAAGAAAATTCAGTATCACAACCGACGTTTTTAGTAGAATGTACAAAACATCAACTGTTGGTGTCACCATCTTTGAAATTCATAATTTCCCTGTTACAATGGTTCACTAATACCTTAAACAAATAAATCTTTGACTGATATTTCCATTTAGTTCTGACAAGATGGCATAGAATTTTTTTGGATGTTTCCTTCCTATTCATCCAATTGTTTCTATTCATCCCATTTTAAGACATCCATAAACTGAATCACAAGTAGTAAAAATTTTTTGTGCATAGATTCAGTTTTGGACTAATGACACAGTTGTTTTAATTATTGTACGTGTCAGCCTCAGGTCACGCAAATGGAGTCATTACTTTTTTCGCATTATTACTAAGTTATAATCAGATATGAATACATTGTGTGATAAAGATTTACTACTTAGTAACAAGTGACTGTATAATGCACTCAGACCAGCTGTTGATTTACATCTACATAGATACTCCGCAAACCACCGCAAGGTGCATGGTGGAGGGTACCCTGTGCCACTATTTGTCATTTCCCCTCCTGTTCCATCCGCAAATAGGGCGAGGGCAAGCGACTGTCTGCACGCCTCCGTACAAGCCCTCCTTTCCCATATCTTATCTTCGTGGTCCTTACGAGCGATGTATGCTGGCGGGAGCAGAATCGTTCAGCAGTCAGCTTCAAATGCCGATTTTCTAAATTTTCTTAATAGTGTATCCCGAAAAGAGCCCCGACTTCCCTCCAGGAATTCCCATTTGAGTTCCCAAAGCATCTGCGTAACGCATTTTGTTCGAACCTACTGGTAACAAATCTAGCAGCCCACCTCTGAATGGCTTCGATGTCATCCTTCAATCCGATCTTGTACGGATCCAAAATACTCGAGCAGTACTCAAGAATAGGCCTCACCAGCGTCCTGTATGCGGTCTCCTTTATAGGTGAACCACTCCTTCATAAAATTCTCCCAATAAACAGAAGTCGACTATTTGCCTTACCTACCACAGTTCTCACATGCTCGTTTCACTTCATATCGCTTTGCAACGTTACGCTCGGATATTGTAACGACTTGAATCTGTCATGCTGAACACAAGTAATACTGTATCCGAACATTACAAATTTATTCTTCCTACTCATCCGCATTAACATATATTTTTCCACATTTAGGGCTATCTGCCATTCATCATGAAAACTGAAAATTTTGTCGTCTTGTACCTTCCTACAGTCACTCAACTTCGACACCTTACCGTACCGTGGCATAATCAGCAAACAACTTGTCTGCATGTGTATAGAGAACAACAGCAGTCCTGTCCCTGGGGCACTCCTGGCGATAAGCTTGTCACTGATGAACACTAGCTGTCGAGGACAACGTAAGTAGTGGAGCAACAAGAACACCATCCCACTCTCCAATGTTGCCAAATTTATTGACATCCAAAATGGCGGCGATAGATATGGCAATGTTGCAATGGCGTCATGGCACTGGAAGTTCAAATTTTGGTTGGTAGATAGCTCAATTTTACTACCTCCACTAACCTAGCTCCCTCCCCTTCCACCTCTCCACTCCTCCTCCAGAAAATAGTGGGAAGTTCACATTTCATCAGGACAATGCAACACACCATGACCACCTCTACTAACCAAGAAAATAACGGGAAATAAGGGCACTTGGGCTACCCCCACTTACATAAGTCATACAATGCTACCTCTTCCTAGGAATTGGCGGGAAAAGGACTCAGCCTGTGCTGGATAGGATGGATGTAAACCCTTATTTTGCAGGCAGTCTTAGTTTAAGGAATTGGAGGCAGTACCGCCATGCAGTGTGTCCACCACAAGATCTGGAGTGCAACTGACCTAGTACACAGTACTACCACCAGAGGGCGCCCTTGCCCCTCCCATGACATAATCCAAAATGGCAGTCTGGAAGAGGGAAAATGGTGGGCCATACTGCTGCCGACGGCATGTGAATGACGCGTCTGCAGATAGAGTTCTTTGAGTGTTATACTAACATCACATGTCTATCTAAATAAGCGACAAGTCACCCTGTGGGCCACAGACTCGTGTCTTTACCGTTGCTTATGTGAAATCTCACTCTACTTATGGATACTGACAACACATGTCGTGCTTTAGAAATCTATTCCAGAATAACATCAAGTGCTTTCTCTCCCTTGGTATCCTAACAGGATGTGCAAGACGTGTCTAGCCATGTTCACGAAGCCTGTGGATACTGACGTCACATGTAACGCTGTAGAAATATGTTCCAGAATAACATCAACTGTTTTCCCTCCCCCTCGCGATCCTAACGGGACAGCCCCATCCATTACTTATCAGCCCCTTCTTGGAACTGGTAAAGTGTCAAAGAAATAGTTCAAATTCAAATGGCTCTGAGCACTATGGGACTTAACATCTGTGGTCATCAGTCCCCTAGCACTTAGAACTACTTAAACCTAACTAACCTAAGGACATCACACACATCCACGCGCGAGGCAGTATTTCTAACGTGTGACCGTAGCGGTCGCGCGGTTCCAAACTGAAGCGCCTAGAACCGCTCAGCCACACCTGCCGGCGAAAGGTTTATGAGAGAAGTATTTCTGACGTATAATTCTCTCATCATACTCTATTGGACTGGTTGTGAGGACGTCATTGCAAGGTTTCAAGCCAACTGATTTAAGAATCTCGTAGTTCACATGTGTAATCACTTTGGGGGTTCGGTAGTGAAGTGACCTGCTGTACATTGAGCGCACTAGTTTCATACCGTACGCCTGTCCTGCCTTAGACGTAATCGTACAATGATTTCCTCATCACGAAAGTCAGCAAGTAGATTATTCCGGTCCATAATATACAGCTCCAAGCAGTCCAATGCCTGAGCTGTCACTGGAAGGTATATTGCATTGGCAAGGGTTGTAACCTCCCCCTCACTTATCGACCTTAATGACAGTAAAAATTAAACCGTGTGTACCTAATGGAAATTTGGGAAAAGCAATCGTCACCGAAGTTAATTTGTCGGTAAAGAGAGAGGAAAGGGTTACATCTAAATGAAAGGACAAATGCAAATGAAACTAGTGGAAATTAATTTTGAAAAGGGGTAAAGTTAATAAAGTAAATGTGCGCTCATTACTTTAACAATTAACTGACTTTAATTAGATATTTGAGATTTGGGGAAAATTACGGTCGCCAGTCCTATGGAAAACTACTATAATAACTGAAAAAGAAAGGTTATTGCACATATAATTAGCACTAAAGGCATGGCAACTGGAGGTTGACACGTGTTGTGTGAAAACTGAATGTTTGTCAGAAGTAATAAATTTCGCTTCACTCTGACTTAATTTATCAAAAGAATTAATAAAACCGGAAGATTGAAAATTTACTGACTGAAATTAATAGTGAACTTTGTTTCTGAAGCACTACGAAATTCAATAAAATAAGGTTAGTCTTGGGCTACCTCAACCATCATTTCAAAAGCTACTTGAATCTGCGCAATTTAGAAATAAGGGATTTAACTTTGAACTTGAATTAAATGATTCTGAATAATTAACAATAGTAAAATGTAGTATGTACCAAGCTGAGCTGCCATCACAGGTAAGCTAAAATATGACAAAAATACTCGCACTCTTAATGTGTGCTTGTGTAATCTAAATATTGTAGCCAGCTATGAATAGCTTAACTGAACTTTGAAATTAAAGCAGTGAAATTTAATGTTATTACTTTAATGCTGGCATTTGAATTTCAAAGATACTCGAGTTCTTTTCGGAAAAGGAAGGGACCATGCTTGGTAATGCAATTGGGACAATGAGCAACAATGGTTCATGCTAAGTTACTGTATTTTAGTGATGCTAATGGAATGGTTTGAAAAGCTGAGATCTGCCATACAGTTCTAAAACTTTACGTGCTTTCAGTCTTCCTTGTTGGTTGATTGAAGTCGTCGATCGAGGAGGTGGCGACAGTCACTCATTGTCGGCTGTAGATGTTGCAGAAGCTGGATGTTGGCACACCTTCTTCTCGACATGGTCACCAGGCGAAGCGGGCTCTTGATGTGCGCCAGCTAAGGCTTCCCGTCCACGACTCTGTGCCAGAAACTATCATAGCAATTCGAGCCCAATTACATGCTGCCAAACCCCTGAAAGCGCGGCAACTCGCGGGAGCGTCACACAACACACCTGCTCCACCGCCCTACTCCAGCCAGACTCCTCTCAGCCCGCGTCCCA
Source organism: Schistocerca gregaria (assembly GCF_023897955.1). Classification (NCBI taxonomy): domain Eukaryota; kingdom Metazoa; phylum Arthropoda; class Insecta; order Orthoptera; family Acrididae; genus Schistocerca; species Schistocerca gregaria. The sequence continues at coordinate 244,342,631 of NC_064923.1, forward strand.
CGCGGCAGAGTTAAAACTGCCAAAGATCCTGAACACTTTGGTACTCCACACGACCTTATCGATGTAATCGTTCGATAGCATAGTTTTCCCTAGGCAAGACCCAGCGTAAAAATACAAATAGTATTTACAAAACAAACCAATTATACATCGACACACATACACACACACACAGAGGAAATGTCATATCTTAAGGTAAAAAAATAAGGAAAGTATTTATAGTACAGTAGATGGAAATAGGAGGATATGCATTTCCGGCGTTACAGGGTCTCAACAATCTTATACCCCTTTGCAACTGAGAGGAAGAATCCGTAAATAATATGAATCAGATTCGTTGAGATAGGAGTTCGTTGCAATGTTACACTCGACTCGGATTGTGCTGACGGGAGGTATGTCCACAGTCTGATCTGACTTGTAAAATTTACTTGGAGCTTTCTTCAAAACCTGTTCTTTTGTGAACACAATAGGCGGCCTATTGAACCTTTCTGGTTAAAGTCAGTAGTTGCATTTACAGTCCTTTTTTCATATTTAAGTCTACTGATGTTTGCACGTAGCTCAATACCTTTTCCAGACTGTTTTAAGACTTCGTTTAAATCATCGATATCGTATACAGCCGGTTCTATTTCCACAATGTCTTTTTCACCATTAATATCCAGAGGAAGTTTGTTGTTACTCGCAGTGATATTTGGGATGGTGTTGCAAGTCTCGCGTGCAATCAGTGCAATACTCAATTCACCAACGCTCATTCAATTGGCGGGAAGTAATTTGCAGGCAGTACAGTTGGTCGTTCTTTTAACGTCAAAGTGTAAGACATTGCATCTGAACCTCAACTGATGAAGGAACCTTTAAAGCTCCTCCTTATACTTCAAGCTTCTTCTTCTTAGTAAACGTCAAGAGAAACATGATGCACAGACGTCCACAGCGGTATGTATTGAAGTCCTGGTAGCTCCGATAATTGTAGAACGCACGTCTTCTGTGAGGGCAGTGTCGCTGTAATTCTTCTGGCGGTTGCAGGTCATCAGATGAGTCGAAATAGTAGACGGTATCCGCATTTTTCATAACATACTCGTATGATAACCAGTGGGTGCCAGCAACATGTATATTCACAACGCCACATTCACCAGTTTTCCACATATTCTTCTGTAATGTATCCCTCATGAACACACCATAGAACCTTGGAATGTTGAATTTCTTTCTAACAAACTTACGACGATCTGCATTTGTGAGTGGCCGATCTGATAGGACCGCTAATGGGCTTTTTTAAAATTTATGAAAAGACGAAGCCCTTTCCTGCACGGTTTCAAGTATAGTCCTTTCCCGATGGCTGCGGTTTTCATCACGCGATTATGTCTTCTTTTCTCTTCTAACTGCACTTAGGTGTTTTGCGCGTTCTTGATCGTTCGAGAAATAGCTCTAGCACTACCTGCGAGGGACACTACCGCCGAGAGCGCGGAGAGGGCCGAGATGAGAAATGGAAGAAAACCGCCTCATGTCTTCGGTATTGGTAGAAATTGAGGTGCTTTAACCGATCCTCTTCTTCTTCTTCGTGCACATTTCTGCTTCAGTGTGTTTTTTGCTGCATACATCAGGATACAGTTCTTCAAACAGATCTGCTTCACGCCATTGTCCTTCTTCTTGTTTAGTGCACAACGTCAGGTATTCACAGTCCGCTTGAAATTCATCACTCGTAAACCCGTTTTAATTTTTCCTCGCATGGTCTTATCAACTGCAAATGCTACGATGCATTGACCTATACCAATATCCTTTCTCTCCGTATCGCCTTAGCCTTAACAGCTAAGATCCTATCTGCAATGTGACGACTTGATAGATCTTTATTTGCGGCGTATGCAATGTCGTGTTCCATACACGCTTCGTCGAGCAGATTAACCCCCTTTTCACCCGGCTCCAAAAGTTTCTGAAGATTTGTTCCAGGTCCACAGTAGTTGTACCCAGGGATGTGTAATTCCACCGGCAGTTTGTCTAGAATACCACCACCTCCTCTAATGCGTCTGCTAGCACGCATGTTACGCTACTGTGGAGGTTGTGGACAATACATGCCCATTATATAGCAAATTGCTGTCATCAGTCCAACTGTTTTGTGTAGCAGGAAAACAAGCCATTTGACTTGCGCTTTATTTCCCCGGCGTCTTATGACTCTCTTCACTAGAAAAACATCCGGTTCTGAGCTTTTCTGCCTCTCCTCGGCGTAGAAGCAGCCTGCAATTTATTCACCTTTACTATCCTTCAGTATATAAGTTCTAGGATTCGTTCTTTGCACCTTTGAAACTGTAAATATCTCTGTTGACCAGTTCGGTAGGTATGATTTCTCAAATGCTGTATTTTATTTTGAGTTACGTGCCACCATTTTAATACACCGTATCCATGAGTCCATTATCACGAACATCGTTTGGACTCATTTTTATTGTGGTATGTTTGGTTCGACTGTACTGAGCAATTATTTCTGGGAGGATATCTGTCCATTTGTAAGAGCCGCGAAGGTTAAAACGCATCCACATTCGACCTTTTATTGTTCTGTTCGGATGCTCCATGATACTTGCCTTCAGGTGAGTGAATGTTAAGTAGTGATGTATTCCAGACCTCTGCATGACGGTCTTGAAATACCTATTGCAAAACTTTCCGCCATGATTGGTTTGGAGGTTGCCTGGGCATCGATTTTTCCCTGTCTGCAGCAAACGCACAAAAGCATCCGCGACATTTCAACCCATTTTTGTTTTGACAGATAATGCCCAGGCAAATTTGGAGTATGTATCAATAACCATTAAAAATATATTTAAATCCATTATTATCATGTGAATATTCCATCTTATCTACAAGATGAACTTGCCATATGTCATCCAAAACTTTAATCATAACATGCCTACGAGGGTATGTTTTGCGTGTTGATTTGTGCAGTTCTCGAACTACTGTCTTCATACTTATTCGATGATACCTCTCTCTCTCTCTCTCTAAGCTCAGAGATTATTGAAACAGCCTCATTCGAATGAGCTGGATTACCTGCAGCAGCTGTTGCTATGAGCAGCCGTAGTCGATCTATTAACTCGTTGGAGTTTTCAAAATGTATATACCGCGGGATTCAATTGTTCACTGCTTTATGCTCAATGTCAATACCATCATCGCTTCTGCTAACGTTGTTGTTGTTTTTGTTTTCGCCATCAGGTATTGGTCTTAGAATAGTTTTATATTTCTTGTTGCTCAGGATTTTCGCCATTTTATGTACGTCAGTCATGTGTAGTATTTCACGGAGAGTTTCGCCATCATTAACTGAATAATTTATAGGTCTTTTGGTAAGTCTTAAGAAAATAAGATTCATTAAGCTAGGTGTTTTCCTCAGTTACAGTTTCAGGATGCAGACGCAACATGTACGGTCTTCCCCTGCTAACGCCCAATGTTCTATCTATGCGACCAGGGGCGTGACGGACAATGAATTCGTCAAAGGCAACACCATTGTTATCATGTATTTTTGTTTTTGATGAGAACTGTCTGAGAGATTCAGTAACCGACTTAAAGGCCTCTCTTATTGTCTGCGGTCGATCCATATGCCCTAACCTCAGCAACCATAATTTCTCACTAACTGCTTTCTGGGCTAGAATCACTTTCTGCTTCGTTGACATCTCGGTGTATACTAATCAGACATCTCCGCAGCCTGTGGCTTTAAGCATCCGCTCTTCTTCTTCCTCTTACTATTTACCTGCTCCCCCTTCTCAACAACAACGAAGTCTACATTTATTTTCCCCTCAATAGCCTCGACTTTTTCAGTTAAGTCGGTTACTTTCCTAGCGACTTCATTAACTAATTCGTTTAACGCATTCACCAACTGTCTTGTTTCCCACTGTTGAAAAGCAATTCGGGGATGGCGTTTGCATCTTTCAACACGATCGAGCACCTGAACATTATGCACTGCCTGTGGTGGAGGGGTTACACGACAATAACATCCCTGTAATGGACTGGCCTGTATGCCAGGCCTCACCGACCGACATCGATACCTCTCCTCACTGCAGCACTCCGTGAAGAATGGACTGCCGTTTGCCAAGAAACCTTCCAGCACCTGATTGAGCATATGCCTGCGAGAGTGGAAGCTGTCATCAAGGCTATGGGTGGCCAACATCATACCGAATTCCAGCATTAGCGACGGAGGGCTCAACGAACTTGTAAGTCATTTTCAGCCAGGTGTCCGCATACTTTTGTACTTTTGATCATGTTATGTATATGTTTATGCATGTAAAGCGTATTTGTTTGTGTGTGTGTGTGTGTGTGTGTGTGTGTGTGAGAGAGAGAGAGAGAGAGAGAGAGAGAGAGAGAGAGAGAGAGAAAGGGAGAGAGCGTTGTTGGTATTTCTAGGATGTGTCCCAGAAGTTTTTCCCTTATTACAAATATTCATAAGGCATAAAATATAGGACACAGACAAATATGTTTTATCTCAAATTGCATGTGAATTACTTCATTTTTTGTTTACATACATACTTACTGTGTCTGAGACTGACAGCTGAATGTGTGTTGCGTTTTTAGGCACAATAAAATCATAGGACCTATTTTCTTCAGTGAAACGACAATCGCTGCCAATAACTATCTTGATTTGTTGCTCTTATTTCTTGTGCCACGGGTTCAGAACATTCCATATCTAATTTTTCAACAAGATGGGGCGACATTTCTTTGGGTGTTAGATGTTCGTGCCTATTTGTGTACATTTCCTGGACGATGGGTTGGGCGTGGTGGTCATATCAGCTGGCCTCAGCTATCACTGGAGATAAGATCACTGGATTTCTTCTTTTGGGATTATATCGAGAACCAGGTCTACCAAACACCACTGAACGATCTCGCAGAATTGCACCGCATAATTACTGACGTCATAAACTCCATCCCTCACGAAATGTTGACCAGCACGTGGCTGGATCTGGAATATCTGCCTTGATATCTTTCTGGCAACAGAAGGAGCACACGTCGAAGTTTATTTATTGTTCATATATATGTGTGCTGTCTGTGTATACACAAAAACTTGAATATGTTACCTGTACTTCAAGATGAAAGATATGTGCCTGTGTCTCATACTTATGCATGTTTGTAATCAAAGAGAGACTTCTAGGACACTTCGCACTACAACCCGGTTCAAACCATATATGCTTGACATTGTCAAGTAAGGGGGCGATCTAGGTAAACACGAAATCAGAAGTATAACTTCAAACAGTCGAGATCACTATTGTGTTGCCATCATCAAACCTGTAAAGCATAGATCAACATCTTCAAGCACACTGTGACCATATGTAAAGAGGTGTAATACAGTTCTACATAAACATGGACTATACCATGTAATATAACATATTTTCTGCAGTAAATTTCTCTGGATCTTGAACAAATGGATATTGATTGCATCGTACCATAAAACGATATTCCATGAACATGAGAAAATTAGTATATCAGCAAGTCAAGCAGAAAGTACCTCTTACGTAAAACAGCGTTCATACTGGACTGATTATACAAGCTAATGTTCATACATTAGACGAAAGAAGAGTGAGAATCTCAAGTAACTTTATAGACGTCACAGGGAGCCATCAGGTGGCACTGTGCTAGTAGTTACAAGCAAAAATACGTCGTGTCGTATAAAGTATAATAACAAACTAAACATTTAAGAATGTTACACTACAGGCATGCAATACACAAATAATACAAATCAGAGTACAGTACATTTATTGTATTACAATATTTTAAATTATTACTGTACAAAATTTAAAACCACTTTAAATAACATAACAGGAAGCACTATACCTTCACTATATGTTTAATTCATATGTAAAGCTAGTCATATTTGCATCTTTGTCTTATAAAAAGAAATACAATAAGAATCTACATATCATAATATCCAGGCAGCATGAAGTTTCGACAACCATACACTGTTGTTCGGTAACACACATGAACCGCATATGAAGGAAATACGAAGGAAACATCAAGTGTTTCACTCATAACTATCAAAATGGTTCAAATGGCTCTGAGCACTATGGGACTTAACTTCTGAGGTCATCAGTCCCGTAAAAAAAAATGGTTCAAATGGCTCTGAGCACTATGCGACTTAACTTCTGACGTCATCAGTCTCCTAGAACTTAGAACTACTTAAACCTAACTAACCTACGGACATGACACACATCCATGCCCGACGCAGGATTCGAATCTGCGGCCGCAGCGGTCGCGCGGTTCCAGACTGTAGACCCTAGAACCGCTCGGCCACCTCGGCCGGCATAACTATCACAAACATGTAATTACAAGTACATAAACCATATAATAAAATCACTTCTTTCAAATCACAATATTTACACTATCAACATGTAGCTCAACGTTTAGATAATAGCATGGTGCTCGATAAGATCACAAGAATAAACAATGCAGTCCTCCAACTCGTTATTAAACATAATAAAAATAAATTTGCTATATAACATTGTCATCAAAACTATGCAAATAGGACCACGTAGCTTGCTGTACACAATTCACGCTATATTAAGCTTACAACTCATAGCTCGAGGTATAAGTGTGGAAAAGAAACTGATAGGGATAAACGGAACGAGTAGCATGGTCCAAAAACATTTCTATACATTTTGTCGTTTAATAATACCAAAAAACAAAATGTGACCAGAAATTTCATCAGCTTTGCAATAGCGAATTTGACTGTTCGAAGCTGTACTTCTCTTTCTGCAGCTTCAAATCACTACGCGAACCCAAGTCGAAGCTTTGTTAGGCTCGGACCAGTGCGACATAGAGGATGTCTTCCAGCTGCGTACCCGATCGCGACGGAACGCTGATAAAAATCTGCGTACCTGTATCGGGGCGGCATCTGCTCGCAGCGGACAGCCTGACGGCGCTGACGTCACTGGCACGGCGGGTCCCGACCCCGGGGGCCGGAGGGCGCAGGCGCACACGGAGGCAGCGGCAAGTGGTTCCCTCCAGTCGTGCAGCTCACAGCAGAAGCCGTGTGAGTGACGCGCCGCGAGGAGGCGGCCCGGCGCGCTTTGCCGTCCAGCGACGCATGCTAAAGGGGCCGCCGGCCGTATGTATTCAGCGGGAAAAAGAGAAGCGGATCCCGAGATTAAAGAACGCACCGAGGGGAGCAGACGGAGACCGCGAAAGGAGGCGGCGGCGGCGGCGGCGGAACCCGCAGGACGGAGGACGCGGAGGCGGCAAGAAATACGCCGCTGAATTCGCGATGAGGTCCCGCACCGATTGCGAGAGCTCGCCGAACCCCTCTGGGGGCTAAGCGGGATATTCTGCTCCCCGGCTCCGATCTGCTTTTGTGTAACTCGGCGGAGTCTACTGCGCTGCACCGCCTTCTGTGGAAGGATGAAAAGAGGAAAAACGCGAGTTTCTTGCGCCGACTCGCGAGCGTATGATATGGGAAAGAGTGTACCGGGGCGGACTGTTTTCACAAAGCAGGTACTTTCTTCCTGAAGAGTCTTTAGGGTCGTCTCGAGGGCAGAGACGTGCACGGGATAAGGTAAACTTTGTCCACGAAGCAGACGTCTGCCAAACAGTGTCTTTACATTTACTCTTGATTTACATTAGTTTCACCATTTGCCGATTATCTTACGGTACTCTTAATACACATTGTTCCGTGACACGCAGCAAGAATAGGAATTTTCGTCCACGTACAGGTTATCACTGAACGTCAAATAGGGACTCGCATCCAGAACCTTGACTATCACTTGTAAACCTACTGAGCAATCCAGCAACTCATGGCGCATCCTTACAACTTCAGCTCTGCAACTAGCTATCTCGTACAATCTAAATAGGCTACAAAGAAGGAGCTTCCACGAAGATTGGATTAAAGAAAGTAAGTCGGGCGACGTGATACACGACTAAGCTTTCTACCACCAGAACGCACTAGGCGAAAACATCAATGACGCAACACCAAATCAGTCGGCCTGTATGAAAAAGGGTTTCTGACACGAGCCACTTTCATTGATTTAAATGCGGGGCATTAGACGGATAATTACAAAAAAATTACTGTCGAAACTGTATAAATTCTTCTTCTTCTTGTTCTTTCGCTTTTGTTCCGCATGCATAGCTATGAACGGATTTGGCATGGTGACCGGATTCCTTCAGGTTGTCATCCCGTTTATACCCTAGCCCCCCCCCCCCCCCCCTCCCCCGTTCCCTGAAGGTCTGCCTGTGATGTTGTTCATGTAAAATTGAGCGAAAATTTTCTGTTTTCGAATCGTGTAACTATGGAGGGACTTGATACCAGCCCAGTATTCACCTAGCTGGATGTGGCAAACCGCCTGAAAACCACATCCAGGCTGGCCAGCACACTGATCCTCGTCGTTCATCCCCGAGCGGATTCGATCCGGCTTCAGACCATCTCCGAAGCGGCGCTTCTACATGCACTGCAATCCGGCTGGATCTGGAAATTGTGTAAGTTAACAAAGTTTTCAGACTCACTAGTCTGATAAAGTGAACCCATGGGATAGGGTGTTCTATGTCTGCAACAGAAAAAGAGCTGAGAGAGAGAGAGAAAGAGAGAGAGAGAGAGACCATATGATCCACCGGCCTTCATGTACTTGGATGACATGGTTATCATACATCGAGGCAAAAACATTGGAAAAGGTAGAAGCAAAACTCTCGGAAGCCTTGGAAAACCTCACAATATGCTTTCCGCAGAAAAGTCTCTGACACTAAATCCTAGCAAGATCCAAGTCTGGAGTTTCCATTTCCGCAACAACGAGACACTCTGAAATTGAATCCTGAAGCTGAATCCTAACAAGATCCATGTCTGTAGTTTCCGTCTCCGCAGTAATGAGATCGGGAGAAACCTTAACATCAGTTGGGATGGGGGTAGGGTGGGGGGGTGGATGGGGGGGGGTTGACGTGCCCCTGAGCTCTGAAGCAGATTGGATCGTACTCCTTCTTTCAAACAAATAAAAACTTGCAGTGAATGGAAAGACAGTACAAGCTCAAGAAACTGTCTACTGAGGAAATTACAGAGCACATGATAGGGACCTCAACCCGAGGTACTGAAGGCGACTGGTATCGCTCTATGTTTTTACAGCAAGAAGGCATGCATCGCCGATGTGGAAAGCTTCAGCTCACTGAAGCAAGTGAACCTTGTTCCCTCCCCCGGAATGAGGCAGCAAGTATTGTTACTGGATGCTTGAGACCTACGCCTTTGATAGCTGTTTACCTCCTCGTAAAGATAATTCCACCACAAATTAGAAGCACAAAAAAAAGAGAGGAAGACGGAAACAAAAGACCCAAGACAATAGCTATATAACTACATTATTTTTAAGTTATACTTGAGCTCCAGAAAGAGTTTCCTCAAGCAACGTACCCACTTGACAGTTCCACCTGAGACCAGACTTCTAAATGTATGGCAGGAGAAGGAATCATTCCTATTTACGAATAGAGATTCACACGCTCACGTACCTGACCTAGAGATCGCCCAATCGTCTAAGGCCATGAGTCTCTAGATGCGAACACAACCTAAAGAAAAGGGGATATGGAGGGAAAGACTACTGCGAATGTGGGGAAGTCTAAACACAACATCACCTTCTTCCCTGCACTATCTTCGACGAGGTAGTGCATTTGCAAGACTTAGTTTTACCCATGAACAGCACTGTTAAGGCTGCTGAATACTGGTATTAGATGATTCAGTGCATAATGGACATGGAAAGTACAGTACTGTTAATTACTATATAAATTTCATGACTTTCGGTGTAGTTTAGTTTTGGCAGCCGAATCTTGAAGTCAAGTTGGCACAATAATTCGAGGGTCACCTGACCGTCTTCATCAGGTGACATAGACCTTCTGTTGAATCTCTTCGAACTCTAGAACTCTAGAACCGACATCTCTACAGGGTGTTACAAAAAGGCACGGCCAAACTTTCAGGAAACATTCCTCACACACAAAGAAAGAAAATATGTTATGTGGACATGTGTCCGGAAACACTTCTTTTCCATGTTAGAGCTCATTTTATTACGTCTCTTCAAATCACATTAATCATGGAATGGAAACACACAGCAACAGAAAGTACCAGGGTAACTTCAAAAACTTTGTTGCAGGAAATGTTCAAAATGTCCTCAGTTAGCGAGGATACATGCATCCACCCTCCATCGCATGGAATCCCTGATGCGCTGATGCAGACCTAGAGAATGGCGTATTGTATCACAGCCGTCCACAATACGAGCACGAAAAGTCTCTACATATGGTACCAGGGTTGCGTAGACAAGAGCTTTCAAATGCCCCCATAAATAAAAGCCAAGAGGGTTGAGGTCAGGAGAGCGTGGAGGCCATGGAATTGGTCCGCCTCTACCAATCCATCGGTCACCGAATCTGTTGTTGAGAAGCGTGCGAACACTTCGACTGAAATGTGCAGGAGCTCCAACGTGCATGAACCACATGTTGTGTCGTACTTGTAAAGGCACATGTTCTAGCAGCACAGGTAAAGTATCCCGTATGAAATCATGATAACGTGCTCCATTGAGCGTATGTGGAAAAACATGGGGCCCAATCAAGACATCACAAACAATGCCTGCCCAAAAGTTCACAGAAAATCTGTGTTGATGATGTGATTGCACAATTGCGTGCGGATTCTCGTCAGCCCACACATGTTGATTGTGGAAATTTACAATTTGATCACGTTGAAATGAAGCCTCATCCGTAAAGAGAACATTTGCACTGAAATAAGGATTGACGCATTGTTGGATGAATCATTCACAGAAGTGTACCCGTGGAGGCCAATCAGCTGCTGATTGTGCCTGCACACGCTGTACATGGTACGGAAACAACTGGTTCTCCCGTAGCACTCTCCATACAGTGACGTCGTCAACGTTACCTTGTACAGCAGCAACTTCTCTGACGCTGACATTAGGATTTTCGTCAACTGCAAGAAGAATTGCCTCGTCCATTGCAGGTGTCCTCGTTGTTCTAGGTCTTCCCCAGTCGCGAGTCAGAGGCTGGAATGTTCCGTGCTCCCTAAGACACCAATCAATTGCTTCGAACGTCTTCCTGTCGGGACACCTTCGTTCTGGAAATCTGTCTCGATACAAACGTACCGCGCCACGGCTATTGCCCCGTGCTAATCCATACATCAAATGGGCATCTGCCAACTCCGCATTTGTAAACATTGCACTGACTGCAAAACCACGTTGGTGATGAACACTAACCTGTTGATGCTACGTAATGATGTGCTTGGTGCTAGTACTGTAGGGCAATGAGACGCATGTCAACACAAACACCGAAGTCAACATTACCTTCCTTCAATTGGGCCAACTGGCGGTGAATCGAGGAAGTACAGTACATACAGACGAAACTAAGTGATCTCTAACATGGAAATTAAGGGTTTCCGGACACATGTCCACATCACATCTTTTCTTTATTTGTGTGTGAGGAATGTTTCCTCAAAGTTTGGCCGTACCTTATTGTAACACCCTGTATATAGGCCATCAGTGCATACACCAAATACCGTGAGTGTTTCCTCCACTGCAAAACATAGTAGCAGAGCAGCTGTTGCTGAAAACAAACCAAAAGGGAGGTATCCTTGACTTGATTGATCGTCAAAATCTGCTGCTTGAGAAGGTCGTGTTTTAATACAGGTCAGCGTCGACTTCCATGACCTGCTCAGAGGGTAATCATTGCCTTCCAATAAAAATATTAACAGTTAGTCAAGTCTAACCTACATTAAAAATGATCTTTTCACTAAGTAGAGTTTGATAAAAATTTATTGCAATGGTATCACATTTTTGTTTGCCTACACCACCGGCGGAGCTGTTATTAGTAGTAGTAGTAGCTTTCTTTATTCATTCATAAATCTATTTTTACATGGATATTGGACAAGTAAAGAATTTACAAATTCAGATCAATTTAAAATAAGCTAATTCGTATACACATATACACTCCTGGAAATTGAAATAAGAACACCGTGAATTCATTGTCCCAGGAAGGGGAAACTTTATTGACACATTCCTGGGGTCAGATACATCACATGATCACACTGACAGAACCACAGACACATAGACACAGGCAACAGAGCATGCACAATGTCGGCACTAGTACAGTGTATATCCACCTTTCGCAGCAATGCAGGCTGCTATTCTCCCATGGAGACGATCGTAGAGATGCTGGATGTAGTCCTGTGGAACGGCTTGCCATGCCATTTCCACCTGGCGCCTCAGTTGGACCAGCGTTCGTGCTGGACGTGCAGACCGCGTGAGACGACGCTTCATCCAGTCCCAAACATGCTCAATGGGGGACAGATCCGGAGATCTTGCTGACCAGGGTAGTTGACTTACACCTTCTAGAGCACGTTGGGTGGCACGGGATACATGCGGACGTGCATTGTCCTGTTGGAACAGCAAGTTCCCTTGCCGGTCTAGGAATGGTAGAACGATGGCTTCGATGACGGTTTGGATGTACCGTGCACTATTCAGTGTCCCCTCGACGATCACCAGAGGTGTACGGCCAGTGTAGGAGATCGCTCCCCACACCCATGATGCCGGGTGTTGGCCCTGTGTGCCTCGGTCGTATGCAGTCCTGATTGTGGCGCTCACCTGCACGGCGCCAAACACGCATACGACCATCATTGGCACCAAGGCAGAAACGACTCTCATCGCTGAAGACGACACGTCTCCATTCGTCCCTCCATTCACGCTTGTCGCGACACCACTGGAGGCGGGCTGCACGATGTTGGGGCGTGAGCGGAAGACGGCCTAACGGTGTGCGGGGCCGTAGCCCAGATTCATGGAGAAGGTTGCGAATGGTCCTCGCCGACACCCCAGGAGCAACAGTGTCCCTAATTTGCTGGGAAGTGGCGGTGCGTTCCCCTACGGCACTGCGTAGGATCCTACGGTCTTGGCGTGCATCCGTGCGTCGCTGCTGTCCGGTCCCAGGTCGACGGGCACGTGCACCTTCCGCCGACCACTGGCGACCACATCGATGTACTGTGGAGACCTCACGCCCCACGTGTTGAGCAATTCGGCGGTACGTCCACCCGGCCTCCCGCATGCCCACTATACGCCCTCGCTCAAAGTCCGTCAACTGCACATACGGTTCACGTCCAGGCTGTCACGTCATGCTACCAGTGTTAAAGACTGCGATGGAGCTCCGTATGCCACGCAAACTGGCTGACACTGACGGCGGCGGTGCACAAATGCTGCGCAGCTAGCGCCATTCGACGGCCAACACCGCGGTTCCTGGTGTGTCCGCTGTGCCGTGCGTGTGATCGTTGCTTTTACAGCCCTCTCGCAGTGTCCGGAGCAAGTATGGTGGGTCTGACACACCGGTGTCCATGTGTTCTTTTTTCCATTTCCAGGAGTGTATTTACACCTTTCTACTTAGAGACAATCATTAGATTTACTTCTGGTATACAATGTTTTTTTACAAATAACTTATTAAATAATGTAATGCCACACTGTTCACTCACATCTCACTATCAGTTACTGCACACACTATACACACATTGTTTCATAACATTTCACTCACTACATACACACACACACACACACACACACACACACACACACACACACACACACACTGGTGATCTATGGGCCACTTTCTGTACCGGAACTTCTTATTTGCTGTCCTGAAAAACTGAGTCAGCATCCCTCCATAATGAGTGAGATGTTGAGGTCAGAAAGAGGAACAGGTGTTAGTATCGTGCTATGCATAGCTTGGGGGTAAGTATTTCTAGAAAGCAAAAAAGAAGGATAAAACATAATATGAAAGAGTTTTGTGGAATATTGGATATTTTATAATAATAATAATTATTATTATTTATTTGTATAACATTTTTTTATCAAACCTCTACTCTGTTTTAGCTAAGTAAGTTCAATGCATAAAATGCATTGCACAACAGGTACTTTTTAGGTGCCTTTTTAAATAAGTGTATTTTTGCAATTTCTTTAATCTCTATTGGTAATTTATTGTACAGGTTTATTCCTTGGTAGAAAATGCTGTTTTGCATTTTATGTTTATTTTTTCTTGGTAAATGTAAGTTGAGTCTATCTCTTGTTGCATGGTCATAGACAAAGCTGTTTGTGCAGTAATTACCAATGTAATTTTTGACGTGTACACTTGACTGGTAAGTACGAGTATATTCACATGGAGTAGTTAAAATCCCCAGCGTTTTGAACAGATCTTTACAATGACCTCGACTATTATTTTTGGTTATTTCTCTTATGGCTCTTTTCTTGAGTTTGAAAATTGTGTTCATATTCTGTGCATTTGTTTCCCCCCCCCCCCCCCTCCAAAAAAAAGAATGCTATAGCTGAGAACTGAGTGTACATATGAATAATATGTAACTATAACTGCATGTTATACAATGATGATAGGATTCTAAGGGCATAACATGCTAACGACATTCTGTTTGCAAGTATCTTAGTAGTGTGTTCACACCACTTCAACTGAGACTCAATGTACATTCCTAGAAATTTTGCATTTCCTACACAGTCTATAGAGGTGCCATCTACATTTAATTTAACATTGTCATTTCTCCTATTCAAACAAGTTCATGACATTAGTTTTCTTTATGTTCAATGTCACTTTATTGCTTACTGACCAATCATAAACTTCCTTGAGAGTTTCATTTGCTTTCTCAGCAAGAAGTTCTATTATTTTCTCAGTGACTATAATACTGCTGTCATCAGGGAAGAGAATTTTTTCACAATGAGTAAGGCTACTGGTAAAGTCATTGGTGTATATTAGGAACAGTATTGGCCCTAATATTCTACCTTGCGGAACCCCTATACTAATGTATTTTGGTTCTGATAAGTGTTTACTAAGTGTTTAGATCTATTTGAAGTATGTGTTATCTCTACTCTTTGTACCCTATCTGTTAGGTATGATCGAAACCAGTCATTAGCTACCCCTATTATTTCTAATGTTTCTAATTTATTTAATAGAATTTTGTGGTCGACTGTATCAAACGCCATAGAAAGATCCAAAAATATGCCTATTACACATCATCTTTATCAAGAGCTTCAAGTACAACTTTTGTGAATTCTACTACGGCAAACTCCGTATTTTTTTCACTTAGGAAACCAAACTGTGATTCGCTTAAAAGATTGTATTTATTCAGGTAATTCATTTATCTATCTTTCATAATTGCTTCTATTATTTTTGTGAATGGTGACAACAAGGAAATGGGCTGGTAATTTTCTATGTCTTCTGCGTTACCTTTCTTAAGCAAAGATACAACTCTTGCCTGTTTTAACTGCTATGGAAATGTTCCTGATATGAAGGATTCATAACACATCATCTTTATCAAGAGCATCAAGTACAACTTTTGTAAATTCTACTACGGCAAACTCCGTATTTTTTCCACTTAGGAAACCAAACTGTGATTAGCTTAAAATATTGTATTTATTCAGGTAATTCATTTATCTATCTTTCATAATTGCTTCTATTATTTTTGAGAATGGTGACAGCAAGGAAATGGGCTGGTAATTTTCTACGTCTTCTGCGTTACCTTTCTTAAGAAAAGATACAACCCTTGCCTGTTTTAACTGCTCTGGAAATGTTCCTGATGTGAAGGATTCATTTATTATATTTGTTAAGGGGCCTTGTATAATCCCTATGCATTGTTTCAGTACACACATTGGTACTTCATTTAAGCCTACTGACATTTAATTTTCAATTTTTTAACAGGTTTATTGACTTCATTCTGTGTAGTTGGATGTAACATCATTGTATTTAGTGCAACATTTTTACAGGTGTTATATTTGTTTGGGGGAACTTTTGCTGTAACTTCTCTGCAACACTTGAAAAATGCTCGTTTACATTGTTTGCTAAGATATTATATTTTGCTACGGGGCATTACATGGTACATGCGCTGGCGTACACTACATGAAAGTATCTCGACACCCTACGTAACATGTAATCGACCGCTAGACGTCACTAGAGGTGGACTCGCCAGTATGAAACGGGAGAGGAGTACTATACTGTCAGTAGAGAAGCAGTAACAGCAGATTGGGTCGGTCTGGAGATGCAGGTGATTTCAGATGTAGACTATTCACTGATTAGGCCTAACAAATCCATCGGGGATATATGAACATTTATAAAGCAGCCAAAGTCGACTGATGTTAATGTGATTGTAAAGCGGAAACACGAAGGAAAAACCAGAGCTAAACCAAGACAAGGTAGATCGTAATCGCTGACAGATAGGGACCGTTGAACATTTCGGAAGTATTTGCCAAAAATTGCTTGAAATCAGCGAATGTAATCACTCGTGAGCTACTAAGTGTAAACAGAAGTCCAGCTAACACAGTAACAGTGCGTAAGGATTTAAACAGAAAGGGATACAGAGGTCGGGCAGCTCTTCATAAACCATACATTTCTGTACACAGAGCTAAGCGATGCTTGAGGCGGTACAAAGAGAAACGCCATTTGGCAGTGGATAATTGGAAACGTGTTATATGAAGTGATGAATCACGCTATACTCTGTGGAAATCCGATGTAAAGGCCTGGGAATTGCCTGGATAATATTAACTGCTATCATGTGTAGTGCCAATTGTGAAGTGCGCAGGAAGTGGTGTTGCGGTATGGGGCGTGTTTTTATTGGTTTGGCTGGGGTCCCCTTATTTCGCTCAAGAAAATGCTAAATACGGAAGGATATGAACGCGTTTTACAGCATAGTGTACTTCGTAAAGTAGAGGAACAGTTCGGAGACGACGATTGTCTCAGCTTGTCACCGCTCCCTGTCATAAAGCATCATCTGCCATGCCTTTGTTTGTGGGCCATTACATTCGTGAGATGAACTGGCCTCCCCTGAGTCCCTGCCTGAAACCAATGAAACACCTGTAGCATAAGTTACAACGTCGACTTCTCTCCAGAACTTGGCGCTCAATATTACTGCCTTCTCTGGTTTCACTTCTTGAGGTAGTATGGGCTGCCATTCCTCAACAGAAATTCAGGCGTAATGCAAGTGTTCCTAGTAGAGCCATCACAAAAGCGAAGGGTGGATACATCCCCCCTTCTAGCAGCGGTGTACCGCAAGCCTCTAGAGGAACGGAAGGTTCCAAATCATTGGAAAAGAGCACAGATAGTTCCAGTTTTCAAGAACGGTCGTCGAGGAGATGCGCAAAACTATAGGCTTATAGCTCTGACATCGATCTGTTGTAGAATTTTGGAACATGTTTTTTTCTCGCGTATCATGTCATTTCTGGAAACCCAGAATGTACTCTGTATGAATCAACACAGATTCCGGATACAGCGATCGTGTGAGACCCAACTCGCTTTATTTGTTCATGAAACCCAGAAATATTAGATACAGCCTCCCAGGTAGATGCTATTTTCCTTGACTTCCGGAAGGCGCTCGATACAGTTCAGCACTGTCGCCTGATAAACGAAGTAAGAGCCTACGTAATATCAGACCAGCTGTGCGGCTGGATAGAAGAGTTTTTAGCAAACAACACAGCATATTGTTCTCAATGGAGAGACGTCTACAGACGTTAAAGTAACCTCTGGCGTGCCACAGGGGAGTGTTATGGCACCATTGCTTTACACAATATATATAAATGATCCAGTAGAAACTGTCGGAAGTTCCATGCTGCTTTTCGCGGATGATGCTGTAGTACACAGAGTAATGGCAGCATTAAAAATTGCAGCGAAATGCAGGAAGATCTGCAGCGGATAGGCACTTGGTGCAGCAAGTGGAAACTGACCCTTAACAAAGAAAAATGTAATGTATTTCGAATACATAGAAAGAAGAATCCTGTATTGTATGATTATATAATAGCGGAACAAACACTGGTAGCAGTTACTTCCGTAAAATATCTGGGAGTATGCGTACGGAACGATTTGAAGCTTGGTAAGGCGGGTGCCAGGTTGAGATTCATTGGGAGATTACTTAGAAAATGTAGTCTATCAAGAAAGCAGGTGGCTTACAAAACACTCGTTCTACCTATACTTGAGTATTCCTCATCAGTGTGGGATCCGTAACAGGTCGGATTGACAGAGGAGATATAGAAGATCCAAAGAAGAGCGGCGCGTTTCGTCACAGGGTTATTTGGTAACCATGATAGCGTTACGGAGATGTTTAGCAAACTCAAGTGGCAGACTGTGCAAGAGAGACACTCTGCACCGCGGTGTAACTTGCTGTCCAGGTTTCGAGAGGGTGCATTTCTGGATGAGGTCTGGAATATATTGCTTCCCCCTACTTATACCTCCCGAGGAGATCACGAATGTAAAATCAGAGAGATTCGAGCGCGCACGGAGATTCCGGCAGTCGTTCTTCCCGCGAACCATACGCGACTGAAACAGGAAAGGGAGGTAATGACAGTGGTACGTAAAATACGCTCCGTCACATACCTTTGGGTGGCTTGCGGAGTATAAATGTAGATGTAGATTAATCTTCACTAATAGGCGTCTGAATACTTCTGATCGGATACTTCTGCAATTATGACCATAGATATTGTATTTCATGGGTACAGCATCTTTTTAATAAGATGACTGGTTATTTCAGTTACTGTTGCTCTGAGACACTGGTGGTCTTAATCAGACACATGTAATGACACTTTTCGACGCAGAGAGATACAATACTTTAAATTCTGCGCCAAAGATTAAATTGAGGGGAATGTAGACAGTAATCTCTGTAATGTCCATTTTTGATTTACTTTTGTTGCGTACTCCAAGAAGGAGCAAAACTCTCGCTTGTTACCTTGTATGTGACGGACGTGTGTGTGTGTGTGTGCATTTCGTTTTTTTTTTTTTTTTTTTTGAAATGTGGTGCAAGGCAGCCATCTTGTCAGTATTAATGATTTGTGCAACGAGCGTAAGAAAAGTCTTATGGTCTCGTGAATAAAATTGTGAAAAATATTCCAGTCTTAAGAGAATTATTTCAATCGACGTAGCATTGTAGTACTTTGTTCCAACGTCTTCGCTAAAGAAGCCGACGCAGCCTTCGGAAGATACGCACGGTCAACAAAGAGAAGAACAATTATGGCGACCAATGAATTAATATTATGGCAGACGAACTAATTCCACGTTTAAGGTGAGAACTCTGAATAAATCGACAACAATGTAAAATTCCAAAATGTTGTTAATCGGAAATGTACATTATATTTCAGGCAAAATTCAATCAGCACTAAATTTGTCCGCATTAAAAGCCAGCCATTACAGTCCTTAAAAACCTTTCAAAAATTCTTAAGTTAAAGTTCCATATCCATATTTTTTCCTTTCAAAAATAAAAAAATTAATTTTTTTATTTATTTCTGTTAATGAAATCCAGACTGAACTTACACACTGTAAGGAGATTTATCTCTGAGGTAGATTCATCTCTCAGGCTCCGAAGGCATCCATAGCTTATGGGACTACCAAAGGCACACAAGGAAATGGTTCCTAATCGAGTAATTCGCTTATTGCCTTGCTAAAAAAACTCAGAAGTAACGACATATGTATTTAAAAAAAGCTGCTATTGGCAGACATAGTTGTATGCCAGGGACATTGCCGAATTTGCTGCTCTCGTACAGAAATAAAACCATGCCATATATTGACCTCATGGAAAGCTTCGACGTGAAAACCATATTCACAGAAGTAAACATTTTCTGAGACCAGATGTTACCTAACGTGGTTAATTACATCGTTGGTGCCACTGATTCTAGCCCTTACCAAACATACTACTTTTACTTATTCTTTTGAGTCGTTAAATTTCTTAATAGGTTGATGCGGCGCGTCTGAAATTCAACTCCCGTGCTAAACATTTCGTCTCACAGTAGCACTTACATACAGCACCCTAAATTACTTGATGGATATACAGGGTATAGCAGCACGAATGGACAATATATAGGGAATATTTACGGGTATGACAGGGACGATCAGTCGAAGCAAAAAAGTCAAGTAAACATGTGATCTAAAATGCATAACTTAAGAACTATAAACATCTGCTCGTGGAACAGATGTGTTTTACGGTAGCGCACATGAACAAGTGCTCATGGCTCTTAAGGTATACACTTTAGAGACCATTTTTACTGAACATTTTCTATCTTGTTGTGGTCTAGATTATCATCCATCAGTATATGAAAAGCGAAGAGCTTGACGAAGAAGAGGTTTGTTTTACAGTATCGAAGAAGGGCTGACGGCTCTTGAGGTATGCATTTTAGAGCCCCTGCTTACTACTTTTTTGCTTCGAATGATTCTTCCTGTTACATCTCTGAATATACGCCATTCCTCCCGCGACATTTTTGGTAAGTTCTATGGGACCAAACTGCTGAAGGTATCGGTCCCTAGGCCTACAGACTACTTAATCTAACTTAAACTAACTTACGCTAAGGACAACATACACACCCATGCCCAAGGGAGGACGCGAACCTCCGACGGGGCATGTATTCCAATTACTACCTTGATCTACAGTATTTACCTCTGTAGCTCCCACAACTACCATGGACATTATTTCCTGACGTCTGAATATACGTCCTATCATGTTGGTTCTTACTCTTGCAAAAGTTTTCCACAAGTTCCCTTCTTCGCAGACTGTACGGAGAACATATTTATTTCTTATCTTACAGGTCCTTATGGCATCATATCTCAAACGCTAAGATTTTCCTCTTCACTGTTTATTCCACAGTCTATGGTTTACCTCCTTAAAACGCTGTGCTCCACACGTATTCTTCCTCTAATGAAGGCCAGTGCTTGAAACATGTGTAGATCTTTTCACCAGGAATCCAAGTGCAAGTCTGCCATCCTCTTGCTTCGTCCATCATATATTATTTTTCTTGTTTAATCCATACAAGTTACTAAAATGGATGTACATGTCTTGATACGCATGTATGTATATACGAAGGTATGTGTGTTTCACATCTCCTCCGAAACACCTATTCCGATTCCAAAGAAACTTGGTGCGCATAAAATTTGCTGTCTGCAAAGACTCACTATGGGGCTAAGATCCAACCACATATCAAAGGGGTGGGGATGGGAGTGAAAAAGAAGATAGACTACGACGTGAGAACACCCATATTTCAGTCATTCAGTATTTCAGAATAAGGACAACAACAACAACAAAAAAAGTGGCTCAAATGGCTCTGAGCACAATGGGACTCAACTGCTGTGGTCATGAGTCCCCTAGAACTTAGAACTACTTAAACCTAACTAACCTAAGGACATCACACACATCCATGCCCGAGGCAGGATTCGAACCTGCGACCGCAGCAGTCGCGCGATTCCAGACTGTAGCGCCTAGAACCGAGAGACCACCGCGGCCGGCGAGTAAGAACACTTGGAGACTTGCAACAAACTTAATTTAAACCTTTAGGAAACTTCCCGCTGATGAACCCCACAGATTGAGGGAAGGAAAAATAGTTGCTTGCTTACTATATTTTCGCTGTCCATCCAGTGAAATTGCCACATGCATAATAATATTTTAATTTGTTTCTTCTTTCCTCCTACAGCATTCGTTAAGTATTTTTTAGACAGTATTTACATATACTCGTACTACTGAATGTACCAGAAAAATTACATATTTTGTACGACGCTTAAGTCAGGAGATATGACGTCATAAACACTGAGATGGAAGAAAAACTACCGCATCATGCGAGACATTTGAATTTATTACTTCGTTGCTAGTAATTGTACACGAAACAATTTTGGAAGAGTGTATCCACATCTGCCGCTGAATGTTCCTACGAAAACATATCATTATACGACACATAGTTTAGGAGATATGACATCACATACTGATGCATGGAAAACTACATTACGTTTTAATTTATTAATTCTATGGTAAGAAGTCTATTCGCAACACGTTTATCAGACAGTATCCACATACACCTCTGAGTGTACCTAAAAGAATACCGTTCGATACATACACTCCTGGAAATGGAAAAAAGAACACATTGACATCGGTGTGTCAGACCCACCATACTTGCTCCGGACACTGCGAGAGGGCTGTACAAGCAATGATCACACGCACGGCACAGCGGACACACCAGGGACCGCGGTGTTGGCCGTCGAATGGCGCTAGCTGCGCAGCATTTGTGCACCGCCGCCATCAGTGTCAGCCAGTTTGCCGTGGCATACGGAGCTCCATCGCAGTCTTTAACACTGGTAGCATGCCGCGACAGCCTGGACGTGAACCGTATGTGCAGTTGACGGACTTTGAGCGAGGGCGTATAGTGGGCATGCGGGAGGCCGGGTGGACGTACCGCCGAATTGCTCAACACGTGGGGCGTGAGGTCTCCACAGTACATCGATGTGGTCGCCAGTGGTCGGCGGAAGGTGCACGTGCCCGTCGACCTGGGACCGGACCGCAGCGAAGCACGGATGCACGCCAAGGCCGTAGGATTCTACGCAGTGCCGTAGGGGACCGCACCGCCACTTCCCAGCAAATTAGGGACGCTCTTGCTCCTAGGGTATCGGCGAGGACCATTCGCAACCGTCTCCATGAAGCTGGGCTACGGTCCCGCACACCGTTAGGCCGTCTTCCGCTCGCGCCCCAACATCGTGCAGCCCGCCTCCAGTGGTGTCGCGACAGGCGTGAATGGAGGGACGAATGGAGACGTGTCGTCTTCAGCGATGAGAGTCACTTCTGCCTTGGTGCCAATGATGGTTGTATGCGTGTTTGGCGCCGTGCATCATGGTGTGGGGAGCGATCTCTTACACTGGCCGTACACCTCTGGTGATCGTCGAGGGGACACTGAATAGTGCATGGTACATCCAAACCGTCATCGAACCCATCTTTCTACCATTCCTAGACCGGCAAGGGAACTTGCTGTTCCAACAGGACAATGCACGTCCGCATGTATCCCGTGCCACCCAACGTGCTCTAGAAGGTGTAAGTCAACTACCCTGGTCAGCAAGATCTCCGGATCTGTCCCCCATTGAGCATGTTTGGGACTGGATGAAGCGTCGTCTCACGCGGTCTGCACGTCCAGCACGAACGCTGGTCCAACTGAGGCGCCAGGTGGAAATGGCATGGCAAGCCGTTCCACAGGACTACATCCAGCATCTCTACGATCGTCTCCATGGGAGAATAGCAGCCTGTATTGCTGCGAAAGGTGGATATACACTGTACTAGTGCCGACATTGTGCATGCTCTGTTGCCTGTGTCTATGTGCCTGTGGTTCTGTCAGTGTGATCATGTGATGTATCTGACCCCAGGAATGTGTCAATAAAGTTTCCCCTTCCTGGGACAATGAATTCACGGTGTTCTTATTTCAATTTCCAGGAGTGTAGTTCAAGAAATATGACTTCATAAATACTGAGATTGCATGAGAAAGTGCTGAACCATGCACGACGTTTTAATTTGTTACTTCTTTACTACTAGTTCTATCTCCAACAAATTTCGCTGCTAATATTTACATATTCCGCCGAATATACGAGTAAAATATACGACTGTCATTTCAAAAGTCCTGCACACTGCTCACGCGCGACCATTGAGGTAGCTTGATCAAGTTGTAATTCGTGTCAGTTATGCGAGAAGCTTTAGGAGTAATGGTCGTATATGCGTTTCCTGGTTCTTGTGCTATGTCGTGAGAAATTAATTTTTACAATGGAAGCTGAAACCGTCCGAGTCAGGTCGGATTAACCATAGTAACCAGCGTTCTAACACCAAAATTGAATCCCTACATGGAAAGAACAAACGAAAATTTACGACGTTTTGAGAAAGATGTTTGGGAATAGTGTAGAAGATCGTAACACAGAACCACAGTGGTCAGCTCGTTTCCGTAAAGGTTGGGTAAGCACAGACGACGACGCAAGATGTAGAATCCATCAGCTGCAACAAACTACACCTCTCAGTTATTGTTAATGACATTTGGAGAGTGAATCGAAGAAAAACAAGTGAAGAAATTGCATATGATGCCGGAAAGTCTGTCACTTCAGTTTACAGAATCATAACTAAAAATTTAAAGATGAGAAAAGATGCTGCCAGATGAGTTTCGTATGATCTGAGAGAAGAACAGAAAGCAGGTCGTAAAAAGAATCGCTGATGAATTGCTTCAAACAACTTTATCGAACAGAAAGAGAACAGTTTATGAAAAGTTTTGTTGCACTTGATGAAACCTGGTTACGAGATTTTGAGCCGGAACTGAGCTGTCAGTAGTCACAATGGGAGAGATCCGACTCTCCACGCCCGAAATAAATCCGCCGCCAAGAATCAAGGGTGAAATTGATGTTGATGTTTGAGTATGGCATGAATGGAGCCATAGCTAAAAATAAAGTGGGCCAGGGCACGTCTTTAATACGCACATACTGCAGTCTATGTCTGCAAAATATTTTGCGCCGGAAACTTTGTCAAAGAGGCCTGACATGCTTTTAGCTCGTGTCCTCATTGTGCACCATGATGCAACGTATATTGCCTTGCCAGTGAGAGTAACGCGCGACAAATGTAGTTCGTAAATATTTCCCCACCCGCCGTACAGTCCTGATATGAGCTCACAGACCTTGATTTATTTCCCAGATTGAAGGAACAGCTTCGTGGAAAACGTTTAGATATAGCTGACGAAGCTATTAGTGACGTGCCACGAGTAATGAGGTAGCTCAACAATGAAGATACCCTATCCAGAATACAGAATTTGCCAAAACTTTGGGAAGTAGTGACAAGCAAGAATGGCAATTATATTGACGACCTATAAGGGTATTTTGTAATTTTTTTTCTTTCGAAATGAACCTCGCGTCACTCTATGGCACATAGTTTAGGAAATATTATGTTATAAACACTGAGCTGTGCGAGAAACAGCCGCAACATGCGTGACTTTTTAATTTATTACTTATTTACCGCTAACTCTATTCGCAACGCATTTCGCAGAGAGCAGATAGATATACCACAGGTTGTACCTCAGAATTATAACACTGTACGACATAAAGTTCAGGAGATACGATAAACATTGAAGTGCCTGAAAATGAAACTGAAAGTCGAAATTCGCCAAACCTAGAAGTGAAATATGTGAACAAACAAGCGTGAAATACGATAAATTTGTGTGAAATATATTTGACACTGCGTGTGCGGGCAAAGCCACGGGTAAAAAGCTCGTCCTAAACCTCTGGAACAATTACAATCAAACTTGGTACACATATGAATTACAATCTGGAAAGTCTGTCGGGGTAATGACTATCAGCCTCCTGTTGGGATGAGTGTCATAACATGGAGAGAGAAGTGAGGACACAGAATGGAAAAGGAAGGAGATAAACTGAGAGAGCGGGGCAAGGAGATGAACAGAGGGGGAACGAACGACAGGGGGCAGAGGAGCAAATTGACAAAGTGGGAGGAGGAAATTGGCAAGGGGAGGGGCAACAATGGATTAAAGGAGAGGAGGAGATTGACAAAGAGACGGGGAGGAGAAGATGGAATTATAGGAGGGGAGGAGATGGACAGAGAGGGAAGGAGCAGTTGGACAGACGGAGAGGAGGGAATTGACAGAAAGAGGGGCAAGAAGAGATAGAAGAGAGTGGTTGGCGGTGGAGACTAATAGAAGACTGGAATAAATACAGACCCAGGCAATGCCGGGTACTCAGCTAGTATGTATATAAATGTTTAATAACTGGAGACAGGTAGTATATCCAGGTATACAGATTAATAACAAAAAAAGTATTAATATTCTTATGCCTGCAGCCTATACAACAATTTTGTAAAAATGTGTTGATGAGTTACAAAAATGTATGTATAAACTACATCCATTAGGGAAAATGGAATACAATCTCCGTATGCCGATAACGAAAAGTAAAATCGTGGTTCATCATGAGTAATATCCCACCTGCTCAAAAACAAAAATAGAGAACATTCCACATGAACTAGTCACCAACTTAAATTTTTTATTGTATAACTTAAACAGAGAAATCCGTGTCTGTTACTTTCCTCATAACCCGAGGCATTGTCGCCCTCTGAACAGAAAAGTAGTCACCTGCAAACTGCCTGGTATGGACAAGGACTTATCAGACGATAACTGCAATAGGAAAACATTTTAAAACAAACAGGAAGGAAACCAAATGATAATTTTATAAAACCCCGACTGCATCTTGTATTGTTGTGTGGAAGTGAATCAAGCATCGCTAAAAAAATGGTAAAAATGACAAACAAGCAGCATAAATGACATTTGTCAGGCACGTCAGTGGTGTTACCAGGGAAAGCCATATAAAAAATTGAGGGAATCAACTAGTTATATAATAAATGGTAGGGAAGAGTGTATAAGAAGTGAGTATGTTAGGACACAATTATACATTTATAATATTAAGAGAGTGACGAAATAAATCACTATGGAAGCATGGCCTACGAAGAATTAATGTAGAGAAAATTCCACATCAGGCTAAGAGGAATATGGAACGTTGGAATATCCCAAACGAGATGGCAGTGTTTAAGTGAAGACAGAACATGTAGAAATGCTGAACATTGAAGAGCTGAAGAAGAAGAAGAATTATAAGAACAAGGATGAGCCTTGTGGGACCGTGTACGTAATTTCTCACCATTCGGAAGAATCTCTCCTGTTTACATTGTTTGATTATTAAGTTTTCACGGTAAATGATGGCAGCCAAAACAGCTGCAGGATAACGATTTATTAAAATTCTTGACCACGGTTTCGGTATATCTAAATATGCCTTCATCAGAAGTAAAATACACCTGTTTTCAGGATTTAAAATGAGATGTCCATGTATTTCGAAACAGCCTTTGAAACCTAGGCACGTACATATTTCAAGATTTTAAACATGGCTGAAATACCAACTGTTGAAATTTCAACAGCTGCTGTTTCAGCCATGTTTAAAATCTTATGATTATTAAGTATAACTTTTTCTTGGTTAGATGTGTTTTTATCCATTAGTGGGCTGTACCATTATTTCCATTAAATCTCAGTTTATCTCGGAGAATATTTTGGTTCACACAGCTACAAAGAGGACAGTGTAATATTACCAGCTGAGTAATTCGAGTCATCTTGCTGATAACCCAAGGCGCTGTCGAGCTATGAGCATAAAACAGCCATCTGTAACCTATCAATAAAACTCGCTGCCTAGATTAAAGTTTACAAATCAGGGAGCGAGACAGGCGTACTCTTGTAACTATTAACTTTCGGCAGGCCCCGGATGTAATTAGTGGTGCCTGCTGAGACGTCCGCAGACGAATCAATCGGTGTGGCAGTGGCAGAGGCCAGCTGGCCGGCTGGCCGGCCGGCGCGGCGTTTCATTTGAATGCTGCTCGGCCATAACTCACCGCCGGCGTGAGCGGCGCGGCCGCCAGATCACTCATTAATCGCCGGCGCGGCCAGAAATTGCGCTTCGAGAGGCGGCTGCAAAAAGAAGGCTGTACCGGACGTGACCTCCCGGCCTGGTGAGGTATGCTGCCGCCGCCGCTGCTGGTGGTGGTGGTCGCCGGAAACCCAAAGGAACCGCCTCGAGGAACTCAGAAACTGAACGGCTTACTTTCTTACGCCGACTTTCACACACGTAATGTTGAAAGTACACAAAACTAAGAGTAGAGCTGTGTTTCGAGATGTTGATAGTTGGATGTCGATATTCAGTGGCAGACAATTACAAAGTAAGGGAAAGGGAGAAAATTCTTTGAGTGTACAAAAAAAAAAAAAGAAATAATTTAAAAAAAGGGAAATAATATAAAAGTCAGCAGCATGCAAGAGTAATATCATTGCCTGAACAAATCAGGAAAATCAGGACACTCTTTGACAGTTTTCCAATCCATTAAAACATTATTATGTGCTCAGTAAATATACACTACTGACCATTAAAATTGCTACACCAAGAAGAAATGCAGATGATAAACGGGTATTCATTGGACAAATATATTGTAATAGAACTCACATGCGATTATATTTTCACGCAATTCGGGTGCATAGATCTTGCGCAATCAGTACCCAGAACAACCAACTCTAGCCCTAATAACGGCCTTGATACGCCTGAGCATTTAGTCAAACACAGCTTGGAAGGCGTACAGGTACAGCTGCCCATGCAGCTTCAACACGATGCCACAGTTCCTCAAGAGTAGTGACTGGCGGATTGTGACGACAAAGTTGCACGGCCACCATAGACCAGACGTTTTCGTTTGGTGAGAAAGCTGGAGAATGTGCAGGCCAGGGCAGCATTCGAACATTATCTGTATCCAGAAAGGCCCGTACATGACCTGGAACATGCGGTCGTGCATTATCCTGCTGAAATGTAGATTTTCGCAGGGATCGAATGAAGGGTAGAGCCACGGGTCGTAACACATCTGAAATGTAACGTCTACTGTTCAAAGTGCCGTCAATGCGAACAAGAGGTGACCGAGACGTGTGCCAAGTGTACCCCATACGATCACGCCGGGTGACGCGCCAGTATGACGATGACGAATACACGCTTCCAATGTGCGTTCACCGCGATGTCGCTAAACACAGATGCGACCATCACGATGCTGTAAACAGAACCTGGATTCATCCGAGAAAATGACGTTTTGCCACTCGTGCACCCAGGTTCGTCGTTGAGTACACCATCGCAGGTGCTCCTGTCTGTGATGCAGCGTCAAGGGTAACCGCAGCCGTGGTCTCCGAGCTGATAGTCCATGCTCCTACAAACATCGTCGAACTGTTAGTGCAGATGGTTGTTGTCTTGCAAACGACCCCATCTGTTGACTGAGGGATCGAGACGTGGCTGCACCGTTACAGCCATGCGGATAAGTTGCCTGTCATCTTAACTGCTAGTGATACGAGGCCGTTGGGATCCAGCACGGCGTTCCGTATTACCCCCCACAACCCACCGATTCCATATTCTGCTACGATTCATTGGATCTCGACCAACGCGAGCAACAGTGTTGCGATACGATAAACCGCAATGGAGATAGGGTACAATCCGATCTTTATCAAAGTCGGAAACGCGATGGTACGCATTTCTCCTCCTTACACGAAGCGTCACAACAACGTGTCACCATGCAACGCCGGTCAACTGCTGTTTGTGTATGAGAATTCGGTTGGAAACTTTCCTCATGTCAGCAAGTCCTACGTGTCGTCACCGGCGCCAACCTTGTGTGAATGCTCCGAAAAGCTAATCATTTGCATATCGCAGCGTCTTCTTCCTGTCGGTTAAATTTCGCGTCTGTAGCACTTCATCTTCGTGGTGTAGCAATTTTAACGGCCATTGGTATATATATATATATACTGAGAACATAATAATGTTTTAATGGGTTGGAAAACTGTCAAAGAGTGACCTAATTTGTTCAGGCAATGATATTATTTCACTTCTTGATTTTTACATTATTCCTATTGTTTTGAACACTCAAAGAAATTTCTCCCTTACCCTTAGTTTGTAATCGTCTGCCACTGAAGATATATATATATATATATATATATATATATATATATATATATATATATATATAGGATTCTGGAACTTTCCTGCCTACTGAGTGACAGTGGGTTCCTATTTAATGCCAGTTGTTTAAAGTTTATTCGGTTAAAAAACTGCTCACTTAATTTTGCTAACTTGAGTTGACTGTTTTTAAAATCATGTACTTTTTTTGTACCGTTAATGGCTAGTGGCTCATTATTAGTGGTAGCTGTTGTAGAATCATTTTTCTAAAGTCTGCTCAGTCAGACTGTTTTTAAAACTCATTGATTTTAATTAAGCCAACTTACGTATTAAAGGTGATGAACTCTGAAGCAGTTATGTGGGGACTTCAGTCCTTCCATTAGGGTGACCCGATCCAAAAATCTTCCCACCCGAATTCCTAGTTAGTAACTGGTAGCAAAATGTGGTTATTTTCCTTTTCAAGAAGGACCCATTTGGGGGAAATGGTCATCCTTTCCCCTGTTGCAATGGGGTTCTCAGTTACTACCTCGTGTTAATTACACACTGTTTTCCAGGTAATAATCGTCAACATTGTTCAAATGTTTCAAATGGCTCTGAGCACTATGGGAAGTCATCAGTCCCCTA
Source organism: Schistocerca gregaria (assembly GCF_023897955.1). Lineage (NCBI taxonomy): Eukaryota > Metazoa > Arthropoda > Insecta > Orthoptera > Acrididae > Schistocerca > Schistocerca gregaria. The sequence continues at coordinate 244,372,451 of NC_064923.1, forward strand.
GAACTTAGAACTACTTAAACCTAACTATCCTAAGGACATCACACACATCCATGCTCGAGGCAGGATTCGAACATGTGACCGTAGCAGTCGCGCGGTTCCGGACTAAAGGGCCTAAAGCCGCTCGGCCATGGCGGCCGGCCGTCAACATGGAAGCCAGGCTGCGCACAGGGATAGACTACTTCGAGAAAGACCATCTACATCTACATGACTACTCTGCAATTCACATTTAAGTGCTTGGCAGAGGGTTCATCGAACCACAATCATACTATCTCTCTACTATTCCACTCCCGAACAGCGAGCGGGAAAAACGAACACCTAAACCTTTCTGTTCGAGCTCTGATTTCTCTTATTTTATTTTGATGATCATTCCTACCTATGTAGGTTGGGCTCAACAAAATATTTTCGCATTCGGAAGAGAAAGTTGGTGACTGAAATTTCGTAAAAAGGTCTCGCCGCGACGAAAAACGTCTATGCTTTAATGACTTCCATCCCAACTCGTGTATCATATCTGCCACACTCTCTCCCCTATAACGTGATAATAAAAAACGAGCTGCCCTTTTTTGCACCCTTTCGATGTCCTCCGTCAATCCCATCTGGTAAGGATCCCACACTGCTCAGCAATATTCTAACAGAGGACGAACGAGTGTAGTGTAAGCTGTCTCTTTAGTGGACTTGTTGCATCTTCTAAGTGTCCTGCCAATGAAACGCAACCTTTGGCTCGCCTTCCTTACAATATTATCTATGTGGTCCTTCCAACTGAAGTTGTTCGTAATTTTAACACCCAGGTACTTAGTTGAATTGACAGCCTTGAGAATTGTACTATTTATCGAGTAATCGAATTCCAACGGATTTCTTTTGGAACTCATGTGGATCATCTCACACTTTTCGTTATTTAGCGTCAACTGCCACCTAACACACCATACAGCAATCTTTTCTAAATCGCTTTGCAACTGATACTGGTCATCGGATGACCTTACTAGACGGTAAATTACAGCATCATCTGCGAACAGTCTAAGAGAACTGCTCAGATTGTCACCCAGGTCATTTATATAGATCAGGAACAGTAGAGGTCCCAGGACGCTTCCCTGGGGAACACCTGATATCACTTCAGTTTTACTCGATGATTTGCCGTCTATTACTACGAACTGCGACCTTCCTGACAGGAAATCACGAATCCAGTCGCACAACTGAGACGATACCCCATAGCTCCGCAGCTTGATTAGAAGTCGCTTATGAGGAACGGTGTCAAAAGCTTTCCGGAAATCTAGAAATACGGAATCAACGAGATCCCCTGTCGATAGCGGCCATTACTTCGTGCGAATAAAGAGCTAGCTGCGTTGCACAAGAGCGATGTTTTCTGAAGCCATGCTGATTACGTGTCAATAGATCGTTCCCTTCGAGGTGATTCATAATGTTTGAATACAGTATATGCTCCAAAACCCTACTGCAAACCGACGTCAATGATATAGGTCTGTAGTTAAATGGATTACTCCTACTACCCTTCTTGAACACTGGTGCGACCTGCGCAATTTTCCAATCTGTAGGTACATATCTATCGGTGAGCGAGCGGTTGTATATGAGTGCTAAGTAGGGAGCTATAGTATCAGCGTAATCTGAAAGGAATCTAATCGGTATACAATCTGGACCTAAAGACTTGCCCGTATCAAGCGATTTGAGTTGCTTCGCAACCCCTAAGAAACTCATGCTAGCAGATGTTCGTGTTTCAAATTTGGAATATTCCATTCGTCTTCCCTGGTGAAGGAATTTCGGAAAACTGCGTTCAATAACTCCGCTTTAGCGGCACAGTCGTCGATAACAGTACCGTCGGCACTGCGCAGCGAAGGTATTGACTGCGTCTTGCCGCTTGTGTACTTTACATACGACCAGATTTTCTACCAAATTTCGAGACAATGTTTCGTTGTGGAACCTATTAAATGCATCTCGCATCGAAGTACGTGCCAAATTTCGCGCGTCTGTAAATTTTAGCCCATCTTCGGGATTTCGCGTTCTTCTGAACTTCGCATGCTTTTTTCGTTGCCTCTGCAACAGCGTTCGGACATTTTTTTGTGTACCACGGGGGATCCGTTCCATCTCCTACCAATTTATGAGGTATGAATATCTCAATTGCTGTTGCTACTATATCTTTGAATTTGAGCCACATCTCGTCTACATTCGCATAGTCAGTTCGGAAGGAATGGAAATTGTCTTTTAGGAAGGCTTCTAGTGGCACTTTATCCGCTTTTTTAAATAAAATTATTTTGCGTTTGTTTCTGACGGATTTGGAAGAAATGGTATTGAGCCTAGCTACAATGACCTTGTGATCACTAATCCCTGTATCAGTCATGATGCTCTCTATCAGCTCTGGATTGTTTGTGGCTAAGAGGTCAAGTGTGTTTTCGCAACCATTTAAAATTCGCGTGGGTTCGTGGACTAACTGCTCGAAATAATTTTCGGAGAAAGCATTTAGGACAATCTCGGAAGACGTTTTCTGCCTACCACCGGTTTTGAACAAGTATTTTTGCGAACATACCGAGGGTAGGTTGAAGTCCCCACCAACTATAACCGTATGAGTGGGGTATTTATTTGTTACGAGACTCAAATTTTCTCTGAACTGTTCCGCAACTGTATCATCGGAGTCTGCGGGTCGGTAGAAGGAGCCAATTATTAACTTAATTCGGCTGTTAAGTAAAACCTCCACCCATACCAATTCGCACGGAGTATCTACTTCGACTTCACTACAAGATAAACCACTACTGACAGACACAAACACTCCACCACCAATTCTGCCTAATCTATCTTTCCTGAACACCGTCTGAGACTTCGTAAAAATTTCTGCAGAACTTATTCAGGCTTTAGCCAGCTTTCTGTACCTATAACGATATCAGCTTCTGTGCTTTCTATTAGCGCTTGAAGCTCAGGGACTTTTCCAGCGCAACTACAACAATTTACAACTATAATTCCGACTGTTCCTTGATCCAAGCACGTCCTGTAATTGCCAAGCACCCTTTGACATTGCAGCCCATCCCGCACTTTCCCGAGGCCTTCTAACCTAAAAAACCGCCCAGTCCACGCCACACAGCCTCCGCTACCCTTGTAGCCGCTAGCTGAGTGTAGTGAACTCCTGACCTATTCAGCGGAACCCGAAACCCCACCACCCTATGGCGCAAGTCAAGGAATCTGCAGCCAATACCGTCGCAAAACCGTCTGAGCCTCTGATTCAGACCCTCCACCCGGCTCTGCACCAAAGGTCCGCAGTCGGTTCTGTCAACGATGCTGCAGATGGTGAGCTCTGCCTTCATCTCGTAAGCAAGACCGGCAGCCTTCACCAAATCAGATAGCCGCTGGAATCCAGAGAGAATTTCCTCAGATCCAAAGCGACACACCTCATTAGTGCCGACATGTGCCACCACCTGCAGCTGGCTGCACCCTGTGCTCTTCATGGCATCCGGAAGGACCCTTTCCACATCAGGAATGACTCCCCCCGGAATGCACACGGAGCGCACACTGGATTTCTTCCCCTCCTTAGCCGCCGTATCCCTAAGGGGCCCCATTACGCGCCTAACATTGGAGCTCCCAACTACCAGTAAGCCCACCCTCTGCGATTGCCCGGACCTTTAAGGCTGAGAATGATCCTCTGAAACAGGGCGGGCAGCTGCATCTGGCTCAGCCAGAGACAGTGCCTGAAACCGGTTTGTCAGACGCACCGGGGAGGCTTTCTTATCAGCCTCCGGGAACGCCTTTCGCTGCCTGCCACGCCTTGGAACGGCACCACCTTTTGTACGAGTTACGAATTGGGCAGCAATTAGGTAAGGGCGCATTGGCTGAGTTGGTTGCTTGTTTGCGCGACTCCGTGGTAGTGCCTTGGACTCAGCCTTGGCTACACTAGTGGGGTAGGTACTGATATCAGTGATCGATTAGGTGGTGTTGGCAGGGCTGCGAGCAAATCAGAACGTCCTACGAGACAGTCAGTTCACGTGTAAATAAGTATATAGGATTTAAGAGCAAGCCAAGTATTGGGCGAATCATTTTGGCGATGTAAAGTAGGCATTCCTGAAGCCGACGAAAGTGCCTTCGTTGATAGCTTAATTAGTCACATTAAGGAGCTACAGGTAGATATGAGTCTTCTCGCATTAGATGACCTAACTAGTGTAAGCAAGAGGGATGGTGCAGGTGGTAGTCTGTGCCATCAGGAGAATGGGCAGGAAACTGAGAGACCAGTAAATGTAATCTTCTCTTATGCTTTTGCCAGGTTGCAAAACCACATTTTGCAGTTACTGGAGGGATTAATTAGCTTTCTATCGAATAGATTGAACAGGTTGAATCTGTGTTTCAGTTAACACTTTGGATTGACTTTCATGTTGATGCGTTGTGCATTTCAGTAGCCTTTGTTCTTCAATTTCTATATTCATTAAGCCGCAGGGTTTTAAGCAAGATCTTCTATGGAATTACGCAAAGTGGAGGATCCCCTCATGATCTGAGACAGCGCATTATTCAGCTGAAACTGTCACCTCGGATCATGCATGAATTAGAGCCCAAGCATGAGGCCTAGCCTAAGTACAGTGATGAGGTCTCCACTGCTGTGCTAGCTCTGGGGTTGCAAATAGCTGAAGGTGATGTAGTTATGACCATATTAGAAAGCATGAAGCCTGAGGAACGCCTAAGTGTGACTTTTTCTAGGAAGCCTACCACCTTCGTGGAAGCATTCGTTCCCGAGATGGAGGAGCTATGATTTGTTGATGAGCAACGGCAGACGGACGGTTGCCCAGTTACTCCATCTCAGGAGAACCAGCAGGGGGCTGCAGGCTTTGTGCTCGGTGAGGTTAAACCTAAGGTCTGCTTCAGGTGTGGTAATCGTAGACATTTTGCGCAGCTATGTCTGGTGAAGCCGGGCAGTTTGTTCAAACATCTGACGTCACAGAACACCAGCGGGAAGAGATACCCGTCTTCATGTTAACAACTGCTCCCAAATTGGAGTGGCGCGAATTCTGATACTTCCTTATGTGTTTGCACACTTAAAAAATGAGCCTGTACTTGTTGTTTCGGATTCTGGTGGTTCTGTTTCACTACTTGATTAGAACTGATACCTCGAATTTGAGAATTTATGTAGAATGCCTCTTCTGTGCTCACCATCTCAGAGATGTCATGTGGTTAAGGGACAAAATTTAACCCTGGTAAGGGAGTTTCGAGACAAGTTAGGCACACAAGAGTTCACTGTCAGTTAACTTGATGCTGGGCTGTGATTTTATTATTTTATTGACCGTAATGGTCTGGTTCTGATCATCAAGCTTGCACCTTTTACTTCATAGTTTTCCATGATGAAAGGAAGGCATTGTGTTCGGTGCTCTCAGCCGATCAGAAATGTGGAGTCAGAATCGTCTGTCACTGATCATTTGTAACCTGTCGAGGATAGGTATGTGTTGGGCATGTTATACCGATTTCCCAATGTCGTCACTAATAATATTAAGCGCCTCTAAGAAGATCCAATATAAGGTTCATTTGGTTGACGATATTTCTGTTCGTCAGGAGACTTATAGATTATCCCCATGCAAGACGAAGATTTTTCGCGGGCTAATTAATAACATTCTCCGGAATAGTGTCATTAGACCATCGACTTCTACCTACGCTTCAACCGCCTTCTTGTTCTGAAAGGGCAGAGTGACGAATATCGGTCAATCGTCGATTACACAGCACTCAATCAGAACGTCGTCTAGGAATCAGTTCCGTTGCCTGATCTTCACCGATGTTTCATGCGATTTGCAGGCGCCCATGGGTTCTATGTACTGGACCCCAATCTCGCCTACCATCAGGCATCCTTGACATAAGACTCCAAACCAGTAACTGCCTTTTTTATTGTAACCGTAGGCTTCCGCGGCCGTTGTCAATGTCAATAAAATTCTTCTGGGTTAGAGACCGCATTGTCATTTATAAAATTCCAACGTTTCGGCGTCTGTTGCAAGACGCCTTCCTCAGGGCGTGTTGCTAAAAATGCGGTCTCTAACCCAGAAGAATTTTATTGACATTGCCTTTTTTATTGATTCTAGCCCTTACCATTTTAATCGGGTTTCCATCGGACTATCTACAGGCGCGACCGTGTTGTCTCAGTTTTTGGACCATGTTTTGCGAGCTCTTTTATAATTATCTTGACGATGTGGTGGTTTATAGCGGTACGTTCGCGGAGCATTTGGACCATCTCGAGGTACCATCTTTTTAGGGAGCCCGGCTTTACAGTCAAACCTTGACATGCCTTCCCCCACCCCACCTTGATAGCAAGAAGGGAGTAGCCAGATTAACTGGAATGGCGCATTTCTTTCGGAAGTTTGTTCCCAATCACCCAATTGGCTGCGCCCTTGAATAACCTGCGCAAGAAAGTCGACCATTTCTTTTGGGCAGAGAGTCATTCAGCTTCCTTTGAGTCGATTAAAGCCTTCGTTGGCAAACCTTCTGCTTTAGCCTGGATTTTGGCAAGGCCTTTATTGTCCAGACCGAAGCATCCAATTCCAAGAACATTAGGAGCAGCGGCGTCTCATCGCTTACACATCACGCTGCTTATCTCCTGGTGAATTAAAATGTACAGTGTATGAGTGGGAAGCTGTAGCAGTTCTCTTCGCCTTGGAGAATTTTAAGTTCCACCAAGAGCATAGGTAGCTTGTGTTCGAGACTGATAATCGGAACTGGGTATTGGCCAGTCCAAGGAAAACTGGTAGGGTTGCTGTTCGGCAGTCAGCATCTTCGCATGTCATTTTAAAGTTCATTATATCAGTGGTCCAGACAACAGTGTGGTCTACGCTTTAAGTCGCATATATGCGACTCCCCCAAATATGAAGAGTATGGTGGCCAACTTGCCTTAGGCAGCACTGAGTCGACTAAAGTTTCTGAACTCTTTTGAGATCTCAAGGAGAGATAGGAAGAAGATTTCCCTATTTTCCAGATAAAAAAGGCTTTTAAATGGAAAGTGCATAGACAGGTATGTTCTTAATAAGGGCATTGTGTGTAAAAAGGGGAAGAGTGATCGCACATTCAAAATTTTTGTGCCTGAGGTATTGGTTCCTGCTAGTTTTAGGTATTTTAATGGTTCCATGGATGGGCGCTCATCTAGGTTATCTAAAGAACTTGGTCAAAATGAGACAACATGTGGTTTGCCTGCCTATGTGTAAGGATATACGTCCGTTTTTGGGCAGGAGGGGGGTTCAGTTTTGCAAACCAAGGAAAGCCTGTTCTTCTCGAGTCTGCAAGTGAGGGCAGAGCCATGGACTGCCTCTTTGTGAACTGCGTAGAGCCCCTTCCATGAACCCAGGGAGAGGAGAAGGAGGTGGACGGGTTTTCCCGTTTTAGCTGGTTAATCCCCAGCCACGGGGCCATTAGTGGCCAATCTGTGCAGCCTCGTACCAAATCTTTACCGAACACCCTAGTAACTGACGATTCTCTGGCATTTAAATCAAAGGAATTCAGGAGATTTTGTTTCGATGATGATGTTAGACATGTTTACACTACTCCTTATTACACCCAATAAGAAAAAGGTTCCTTTGCTGAGTGCATGAACAGAAATTTCAAGGTCGTTTTGATAATATTTCAAGCTAGATCTCCAAAAACACTGAGACTTTTCTAGCCCAGGGTTAAATATTGCTTGTAACTCTGCCACTACAAGGCCATAAAGGTTATTGGTCTCATTAATCCTGGCCTATCTGATTAAATCTCTGTCGAGGTACATTACTGAGAAAATTTAGAGAACCAGGCTTTGAAGCTGACTGCAGAACGATTCTACTCCCTCCAATATACATTGCACATGAGGACTACGAACATAAAATACTAGAAATTAGAGCTCGTATGGAGGCATACAGATAGTCGTTTTCCCCTCGTTCTATTTGCGAGTAGAACTGAAAGGAAATTACTAGTAGCATTACGGGAGATCCTCCGCCAAGCGCCGTAAGGTGGATTGTAGAGTATGGATGTAGATGTAGATGTAAAGTAATCTTTAGATTAATGAGGAGCTGCTCCCTTAGCGAGTAACCGCTTAAACATCCAACGTAACTGGGAGAGAGCGAGGCGCCATATAAAGCTTGTGCTTAGGCGTGAGGCGTGTAGATATAATTGTGGGGGGTGTGAGTTGAAGGGGAACGTCGGAGACTGTGAATTCGTACGTCGGAGCATAGGCTGGAGCAACCCCTTCTGCCCACTTGCTCACTGTTTTGAAGGCCCATGTAAAATTTTTAGATTTCTGTGTTCAGTTAATATCTTGCTTCAAATGGCTCTGAGCATTATGGGACTAAACGTCTGAGGTTATCAGTCCCTTAGAACTACTTAAACCTAACTAACCTGAGGACATCCATGCCCGAGGCAAGATTCGAACCTGCGACCGTTGCGGTCGCACGGTTCCAGACTGTAGCGCCTAGAACCGCTGGGCCACCACGGCCGGCTTAATATCTTGGTCTGTAATGAACTTAAAGGGAAAAGGGAAGAACTCTAGAGTACATGTTATTCAGTTTAAGGAGGGTAGCTAGCCGTTGGTGCCTTGTGTCGCACACTGACAGCGTGTTTGAGGTTCGATGGAGGAGGTTGAGCTGTGATAACTCGCCTTGTATCGATATGCCCGCTTTTGACGATCTTTATCTGGTATGCTGGCGGCGCCATTCGTGCGGATAAAAGCCGCGAATCAGGAAGGTTTTGAGAGTGAGCGTGTGGTGTACGGAACGAGTCAACTGGGGGCACGAGAGGATTGGAATTCTGGGTGGTACATGAGAGGGTCGGCTCCTGTGAAAGTGCCGGGTCTGATTTTGGCTATCGATTGTTGCTTGCCCTGCGAAGTGGTTTCCGCAAGTGGGCATGATATTTTCGAAAACACACAAGGGACTTGCAGGTTATTTGTACACTCCTGGAAATTGAAATAAGAACACCGTGAATTCATTGTCCCAGGAAGGGGAAACTTTTTTGACACATTCCTGGGGTCAGATACATCACATGATCACACTGACAGAACCACAGGCACATAGACACAGCAACAGAGCATGCACAATGTCGGCACTAGTACAGTGTATATCCACCTTTCGCAGCAATGCAGGCTGCTATTCTCCCGTGGAGACGATCGTAGAGATGCTGGATGTAGTCCTGTGGAACGGCTTGCCATGCCATTTCCACCTGGCGCCTCAGTTGGACCAGCGTTCGTGCTGGACGTGCAGACCGCGTGAGACGACGCTTCATCCAGTCCCAAACATGCTCAATGGGGGACAGATCCGGAGATCTTGCTGGCCAGGGTAGTTGACTTACACCTTCTAGAGCACGTTTGGTGGCACAGGATACATGCGGACGTGCATTGTCCTGTTGGAACAGCAAGTTCCATTGCCGGTCTAGGAATGGTAGAACGATGGGTTCGATGACGGTTTGGATGTACCGTGCACTATTCAGTGTCCCCTCGACGATCACCAGAGGTGTACGGCCAGTGTAGGAGATGGCTCCCCACACCATGATGCCGGGTGTTGGCGCTGTGTGCCTTGGTCGTATGCAGTCCTGATTGTGGCGCTCACCTGCACGGCGCCAAACACGCATACGACCATCATTGGCACCAAGGCAGAAGCGACTCTCATCGCTGAAGACGACACGTCTCCATTCGTCCCTCCATTCACTCCTGTCGCGACACCACTGGAGGCGGGCTGCACGATGTTGGGGCGTGAGTGGAAGACGGCCTAACGGTGTGCGGGACCGTAGCCCAGCTTCATGGAAACGGTTGCGAATGGTCCTCGCCGATACTCCAGGAGCAACAGTGTCCCTAATTTGCTGGGAAGTGGCGGTGCGGTCCCCTACGGCACTGCGTAGGATCCTACGGTCTTGGCGTGCATCCGTGCGTCGCTGCGGTCCGGTCCCAGGTCGACGGGCACGTGCACCTTCCGCCGAACACTGGCGACAACATCGATGTACTGTGGAGACCTCACGCCCCACGTGTTGAGCAATTCGGCGGTACGTCCACCCGGCCTCCCGCATGCCCACTATACGCCCTCGCTCAAAGTCCGTCAACTGCACATACGGTTCACGTCCACGCTGTCGCGGCATGCTACCAGTGTTAAAGACTGCGATGGAGCTCCGTATGCAACGGCAAACTGGCTGACACTGACGGCGGCGGTGCACAAATACTGCGCAGCTAGCGCCATTCAACGGCCAACACCGCGGTTCCTGGTGTGTCCGCTGTGCCGTGCGTGTGATCATTGCTTGTACAGCCCTCTCGCAGTGTCCGGAGCAAGTATGGTGGGTCTGACACACCGGTGTCAATGTGTTCTTTTTTCCATTTCCAGGAGTGTATTTGGCTCCATCCCCCCTCCCTCTCATCACCGCTGGGGCTTATGTAATATCCACGTATTAATTAATAGCCGTTGTTTAAAAGTTATTTAGTTAAAGAGTGGTCAGTGAATATGGGTTAAACATAGCTACCTGTTCAGTCACTGTTAATTGTTTTAAAATTCTGTTCCTTGTGTGTGTCCTGAATGACAGTGGGTTCATACTTAATGGAAGCTGTTTGTTAGTCATTTGCTTAAGATCTGATTAGTGAATTTTGGTTGACTATAGCTGCTCATTAGTGACTCTTAATTTATTTCTTAAATTCTGTATTTTGCTGTTCCTGAATGACATTGAGCTCATAATTAGTACAGCTGTTAAGAAATTATATTCTTAAAATCTGATCAGGGAATTCGGTTAACTGTTTGATAACTATTCAGTAACTGTTATTTTTTATTTATTTATAGACCTCTGCTGGCTACTGAGTGAAAGTGGGTTCATAATTAACGGCAGCTATTTAAAGGTCGTTTAGTTAAATGAAACCGCACAATGAATTTTGCTAATTGTAGTTAATTGTTTTTAAAATTCTGTATGTTGGTGTATAGTTAATGCATGGTGGCTCATAATTAGTGGCAGCTATTTAAAAGTCATTTTTCTAAAGTCTGCCCAGTCGATTTCCTGTTGATTATTTTTAACACTCGTTTGACTTTAATAAAGCCAAGTTATGTATTAAAAATGATGAACGCTGACGCAGCTATTGGGGGACCGCAGCCCTTTCATTAGGGTGACCCAACCCTAAATCTTCCCACTCGAATTCCTAGTCATCAGTCACATTGTTGCTATAATCATACATCTTCTGTGTGTGTGGAAGGATGTCAGTTCAGTTTTCAAGTATCTTTCACTAGGGTTAGGTCTGCCCTTCCCTGCCTCTCGCTTAGTACAGCCTTGACAAAATCAGTGAAAGCTTGTACTCGTACATATTGTGCGGAGTGTCAAGCGGAGATGTGTTGGCATTTCTGTCGTTCCGAATGCACTTCAGACAGTTTTCTTCTTTCACATCCGTTGGCCTCTCCAACTCACAGTCCAACTATCTCACTCGAAAGAAACATAGAAATAGAGCTAAGTTAGGGATCAGTTTGTCACTACATGTCGAATAAGTCGGGTGAAGTTGAGGGTATTAGATTAGGAAATGAGACACTTAAAGTAGTAAAGGAGTTTTGTTGTTTGGAGAGTAAAATAACTGATGATGGTCGAAGGAGAGAGGATATAAAATGTAGACTGGCAATAGCAAGGAAAGCGTTTCTGAAGAAGAGGAATTTGTTAACATCGAGTATTGATTTAAGTGTTAGGAAGTCGTTTCTGAAAGTATTTGTATGGAGTGTAGCCATGTATTGAAGTGAAACATGGACGATAAATAGTTTAGACAAGAAGAGAATAGAAGATTTCGAAATGTTGTGCTACAGAAGAATGCTGAAGATAAGATGGGTAGATCACATAACGTGGAGATGTTGAATAGGATTGGGGAGAAGAGAAGTTTGTGGCACAACTTCACTAGAAGAAGTGATCGGTTGGTAGGACATGTTCTGAGGCCTCAAGGGATCACCAATTTAGTATTGGAGGGCAGCCTGGAGGGTAAAAATCGTAGAGGGAGACCTAGAGATGAATACGCAAAGCAGATTCATAAGGATGTAGGTTACAGTAGGTACTGGGATATGAAGAAGCTTGCACGGGATAGAGTAGCATGGAGAGCTGCATCAAACCAGTCTCAGGACTGAAGACCACAACAACAACAACATAGTCATCATGTATGATTCTACAGTCACTCAATAACGACGCCGCTCCATACATTACAGCATCACGAGCAAATAGCTGCAGATTGTACTCACCTTGTCCGTGACGTCATTTATGTATATAGATGATCGTAACGGTCCTGTCACACTTCCCTGGGTACGACTGATGATACCCTTGTCCAGCATTAACACTCGCCGTCGATTACTGAAGAAGTCTTCGAGCAGCCAATCACATATCAAGAAAGCGACGTTAACAGACTGCAGCAGTGCACAGTTTTAAACGCTCTTCGCAAATCAGGGAGTTTCGCATGAGCGATGATTCCAAATCAGTGTTGATATGTGGACAGATGCTTTTCCCTCTCAAGGAAATTTATTGTATTTGAAGTTAGAATATTGTCAAGAATTCTGCTGCGAACTGAAGTTAAGGACGTTGATCTGTGAATTTTCGGGTCCGCTTTTTTCCATTCACATGCGATAAATGCAAGCTAAGTAAGTACTCTTTGTAAAACAGAACTGGGATTCCATCTGGTCCTGGCGACTTACTTCTTTTCAACTATTAAAGATGCTTCTATTACGGGAGTCTGTGGGATGGTCAAACGACGACACGTTTGTACGATCCTCCTCCGTTAACGATTTCTTAAAAGCGAAATTTAAACCTTCAGTTTTCCCTTTGTTGTCTTCTGTTGCCACACCATGCTGTTCATCAAGCGTTTGGAAAGAAGCCTTCACCCCGGTTAGTGATTTTACGCATGATCAGAATTTCCTTGGGTTCCCGGCAAAATCGGTGGCTAAGGTACGACGGTGGAAATTGTTGCACGTTTCGCGTATCGTTCTTTTTACTGACGCACGAATCCCCTCAATTTTCGTTACTTGCGTGTTTTCTTTTGAAGCCAGAGTGCAACCGTATTTATTAAATGGTGCTGGGTCTTTTCCTCATTAATCAACTTACGCGGCACGTACCTCTCCAGATCGTGACTTACAATCAGTTTAAACTTTTCCCATAAATGCTATACATATGTCTTACTGGAACTAAGTGCGATGCTAACAACTGATTATCTGCTTTTTTAGTAAAAATATTCTCCTAGCCTTTTTGATTAATTTATTGAGTTTAGTAACCGTCGTTGCTGAGACGGAATCATGATCACCTAACCCGTGTCTCTATACTGACAGTGTCAATAATATCGACTCGACCTGTTTTTTGCTACAATGTCTAAAATATTTTCATTGCATATTGGTTGTTTAACTATCTGTTCAATACAGTCTCCGGAAAATATGTTCAAAAGCTATTTACTGGATTGCTGTGCGTGACCCCTGAAATGAATCCACAGAAGTCGCAGTCTATAAGTCCCAGTCTGCCACGAATATATCCCTGTGCTACTGACGTCCTTATTCACACCAGTGATTTTGTCTAACAGTTGCTGCCATCTTGCGAACTGCAAGGCTCTGTCTTAAAATTAACCTTCATCAAACTTCCTGCTGTACACAGGATATAATGTTCTGTAATTACGGTGTACGCTAGTCACAGAGACCCATAGAAAAATTGGGGACATGTTTTTTTCTTTTAATTTTAGTTTCGAGCTTAACTACCTGTTAAAACAAATATAGGTTGTATCAAGATCGGTCTCTTGTTCGTAAAATGCATTGCACTTGATCTTGAAGCGTCTATTCTTGCACCATTGATAGTCTTATTATTTTGTCTTTGGAAGCGAATTAAGCAACCAGTATAAAAATAACCATACACCGTTGCCCATGTAGAATAACTGTGTTTATCAGAATTAAAGATCATAGCCAGAGAAATTGTTTGGTAAACTAACAGTATGGGATTTCCTTCCTAATCTGTAGATACAAGAGAATTCTGTAAAAATTAATTATATATTCAATACCGGTTAGCGTCACACAGTGGGAGAAAAGAGCTTTCATATATGCAAAGAAAACTGCAATGTAAATAAATGTAATGGCAATGTTAGTACTTCGTAGGCGTCTCTCTTGTATTTATGACTTCTGTTGTACCCTTTCGCATGGACTGTACCTGAGTAGTCACTGAGGTAATATTTTACCATCCACGGTGTAGACATTGAATCGTAGCTGTCTTACTTCGTGTTTCTTCCTTTCTGACCATTCTTTCAAGCGTACAGCTAACGTGTTTAATTGGTTGAGATATCTAGTCTATGATAGAAACTCGAGAACTTGGGGCGTATTGTACAACAACTACAGCAAAACAATTTCCTCTTTGTGTTTAGGGTCCCTGTTTTGTTGAAAGTAATAATCTGTTCAAATAGTTCAAATGGCTCTGAGCGCTATCGGACTTAACATCTATGGTCATCAGTCCCCTAGATCTTAGAATTACTTAAACCTAACTAACCTAAGGACATCACACAACACCCAGTCATCACGACGCAGAGAAAATCACCGACCCCGCCGGGAATCGAACCCGGGAACCCGAGCGCGGGAAAGTAATCTGTTCATAAACCCAAGATAGCAACGCTTTTTTGCAGATTTGCCTTTAGGATATTTAAATACTGACATCTGTCGATGTTACCTTCAACAATAGCACGCCACCCCACTCGAGATGTAGCTATACATCCGCATACCATAATTCATCCACCACCATGCTTTACTGTGGAGTGAATGTGTGTCGAATCAAGCTCAGAAAATGCTCGCCTCCACGGCAAAGGTCTGCAATCATTAACTACTACTTGTTGATAGATGATGGCAGATTTTTGGCGTGGAGCCGACTAAATATTGAATTGAATCCCAGACGTATTGACCACACAGTAAAGCGCGGTGGTGGAGGAGTTATGATACGGAGATGTATGACTACATCTTACGCAGGGCGACCCGTTTTTGTTGAAGATAACATGGACACAAGCCGGTATTAAAATATCCTAAAGAAAAATCTGCAAAAATGTGTTGCACAGATTACTATCAACAAGACACGGACGCTAAGCATACAGTAGAAATTGTTTGTGGTTATTGTACCATAATCCCCACGTTTTCACGTTTCTATCATAGATCAGAGATCTTAATCCTCTTGCAAATCTTGGCTGTAAGCTTGAAATAATGGCCAAGAAACATGAAATACGAAGTAAGACTGCTCTGGAACAATGTCTGCATCATGAATGGCAAAATATTACCTCACACACTACCAAAACAGGTTCAGTGCATGCCAAAGAGGACAGCGGAAGTGATAAATACGAGAAGATGGACTACAAGTTACTAACATTCTCATTATATTTATTTCCATCGTAATTTTGCTTGCAAATATGAATAATTTTTTCCCCACTATGTGACGCCACCCGGTACAGAAATGTAATTACTTTTGCAGACGATTAATTTAGTTAACACTTTTATATCTAGAGATTAGAAAGAAAACCCCATACTGTTAGTTTACCAAACAGCTTCTCTGGTTTTGATCTTTAGTTCGATAAACACAGTTATTCTACTCGTACATGATCATCGGTGATGACTGTGTGTTATTGGCACTTAAGTCAAGATGTAATTATTGCCTCACCATATGCGAATTGTGTTTGATGGCAGTGGGGCACAACTGGCACAAAACTGCCAGAGAAGGGAAGTACCAGCGCTTGCTTTAAAGCCTTTTGTGATGACAGTGCTGAACCGAAGATAATCGAAGCTGGCAGTCGGCGCCATGTGTGGGCCCGCGTTGGTGTTCTACAGCGACACACAACGGCCGTCTTAACGACGCCGTAACTCAGCCGCAACAAAACAAACACAAACACTGCGGTGACAGTGGGCGCGCGTGGTTTACGCCGCGCCGCGCGCCTCAGGCAGCGCGCGCCCACTGCTGCTGTAATTATTATTGTTCGCCTCGGGGCGACGCCGGTGTCTTCGCCGCAGTCGTCATCTCTGTGGATGCGGCGACGGCAGTCGAGCTGTGCTTTCGTCGCACTGCGTCCCCCTGCCTCTGCAGCACCACCCACGCAGCAGGCAATAACTGCAGACAAAGTCAAATAGCTCACTCGCCGAGTTGGCCGCTGTCGCAGTCTCTGCTTGTTATTCGGCGAGCCGCGCCCCTGCAGGATAAACTTAGGCACGCTGTCGCTACGGGCTGTGAGCAGCTTTCGCTGATACGAGAAGCGGGAAGACACCCCTCTCTGCTACGCTGTAAATGACAGCTCTGTCCTGTGCAGCGCTCCTGCGTCTCTACTATCCAATTGCTTTAGCGATTTTATGAGCACCTTCCTAGAAACGCTGTCGAAATCGGCGGCAGGGAACATACAGCAGCACAGAAATAGGCGAGTCGTCACAAATGTAAGTTAAAAAAGCTACGAATCGCAGCTGATAAAAGATTTCGGGCCTGCACCCGGTCGTCGTTTGCTTCCATGCACGATATTTCGAGTGGACACCTGCTAGCCATCCTCAGGTGAGCCATCGAAGACTGACGAAGAGGCCCTCCGTTCCGTAATATACAGCGTGCAGCGAGTATTCCGCGAGTCCGTCAAAATCATGTGGACAGACGAACCTCACAGCCCGCCAGCAGCGCCCTCGCTGGTGGAACTGCAGAACTCAGTTGTCTTCGGCGTTATCAATTGCCGCGGCCATCGGAGTACTCTGACGTCTTCGTCTGGAGCAGCTCTTAGAGATGACGGGGTTCCCCGCATTATCTAGCTGGTAGCCATTGTCACGGTTGATAAGATTATCTGTCATGCGAATTTCCACCGATTCTTTTATGACGGAGTCCCAAAAGGATGTTGCTGTGGCCAAAATTGTTGTCTTGTCATACTCCATTGAGTGTCCAGTGGAAATGCAATGCTCAGCAATTGCAGACTTGCTAGGTTGCCAAAGGCGAGTATAGCGTTCAGAGCGTTAAGAGCAACGTTCTTCTACTGTTCGCAATGTTTGTCCTATATATGACACGCCACACTGACAAGGTATTTGATAAATTCCCGCCTTCCGCATCGATGGTGGACGGAAAATAACCTTCACTTCGAAAACGTGGAGGATTCTTGCAAGTTTGAAGGAAATGTTGCCAACAAAGGGAAGAAAAGCTAAAGCTTTAGTAGGCGTCCTCTCTTCTTTCTCCACTCCCTGTTTCTTTGGCCTAGTTGCAAGTGCCTTGCTAATTTTCGAGGTAGAATATCCATTCTCTTTGAAAACCCTCTTCAGATGGGCAAACTCTTCAGGAAAACAATGTGCATCTGACACTACATGAGCTCTGTGTACAAGTGTTTTAAGTACACTCATTGTTTGCGATGGGTGATGTCAGCTGGACGAATTTAAATACAAATCAGTATGAGTGGGCTTTCGATAAACCGAATGCCCCAGTGAGCCATCACTCTTCCGTATAACTAGCACATCTAAGAAAGGTAGGCAACCATTTTTCTCTAATTCCATGGTAAACCGGAATGTTCTCATGAATGGAGTTGAGGTGATCTAAAAACTCCATTAATTTTTCTTCTCCATGAGGGCACACTACGATCCACGTACCTCCAAAAAACAGTTGGTTTGAGGACTGCTAATTCAAGCGTTCTCTCCTCAAAATCCTCAAATTCAAATGGTTCAAATGGCTCTGAGCACTATGGGACTTAACATTTTAGGTCATCAGTCCCCTAGAACTTAGAACTACTTAAATCTAACTAACCTAAGGACATCACACACATCCATGCCCGAGGCAGGATTCGAACCTGTGACTGTAGCAGTCCCGCGGTTCCGGACTGAAGCGCCTAGAACCGTTCGGCCTCAAAATCCTCCATAAAAAGGTAGGCCACCAAGGGAGACAAGGGGGCTACCCATGGCGACGCCGTCAATCTGTTCACAAAAGACGGTCTGTTCAAAAAATTCCGGAACTTTGTCCACAAAAATTTTCTACCCTTGCCTTTTACTTGTTGTGCATGGTCTCTTTCTAAATACTCTCCTCTACATTTGATACACAGTTACCAACACCGTTTCCACTTCCGGAAGCAGTCTTGGTATGCCTCCTGCTAGATAGCGCGAAGCATCGTCTGCGAATTTTCATTTATCTCGTCCATCGTTGCAAATGTGCGTCCTTGCAACGGGGTTTGCAACTTTGGAAATTAAGGAAAGTCCGCAGGGGCGAGTGCTGGAGAGTATAAAAGATGAAGCAGCACAATGTTTTCGTTTTTGTGCAACAGTCACGCACCAACAAGAATTGTGATGCAACAGCCATTAATTGTCCCGCCACATTTCAGACCGTTTCCTTCTCACATTTTCTCGCAGGCGTCGCAACACTCCCCGAGAGTACCATCGATTAAAAGTTTATCCCTGTGCTACGAATTCATGATGAACTAATCCATCAAACTGACCTGACGATCTTTATTTGGTCTTGGAGAACATCTCCCGACCCATTGTGAAGACTAAACCTTGGTCCCAACATCATAACCGTAGGCCCACGTCTCATTACCAGTCATGATTCTTTTAAGGAACACCTCGTTCTCATTTGTACGATCCAAAAGTTCAGACAGCGGGGCGAGGGTGATTATGGTCCTGAATCATGACTCGTGGGACGCACTTGGCGGCAACACGATGCATTCCAAGATACTGTGTCAGGATTTCATGACATAATCCAACTGAAAATGTTACATTCCTGTGCAATCTTTCGGACAGTCAGTCTTAGATTGACACTCACAATTTCGTTGACGTTCCTGACATGAGCGTCGTCTGTAGACTTCGGAGGGCGTCCTGAACGAGGGTCATCTTTAACTTCTGCCCGGACATTTTTAAACCATTTGACCCATTCTTAACACCGAGTAGGGCTTAAGCACTCATCACCGTAGGCTTCCTGTACCATCTGGCGTGTCTCTGTATAGGTTTTCTTGAATTCCACGCAAAATTTAATGTAGACTCGTTGTTCCTCTAACTCCACCACATCGAAATTCGAGAACTGTGGGACACAACAGCACTAAACAGTAACTGAGAGACATACAACAATGAAACTTCCGACGATTGTACTTTAAACACTGGTGTGTGCAGGAATGATAGCCGCATTTCGCTCCAACAAAACATTGACGCGAGATTACGAATCTTCCGGAATTTTTTCGAACAGACCTCGTACATAAAATCGATAAAACTGCGCCATATTCCATTTGTGATCTCTGCAGTTGTTTATCTATCTATTGCTTGTCCGCCAAGATAACTGAACTGGTCTTCCTGTTATTACTTTGTTTGTAGGGACGTTCCGTCGACTAACATATGAAACTACATCCTGAACTTGCTTCCCTCAAGTCCTAACTGCTAGGAACTTACTCTCCAGCCGTTCAATCGCAGCCCCATTTTTGTCACTTAATACATCATTTGAAAAGGCAAGAGTCTTAAAGCAGAGAGTGTTGTTGACTGCATTGTTTCTCTAGATGATCATGCTGGATGAGATAATTCAAAATTGTTATACGCCTTCTACAGGGTTTGCCAAGAAGAACGCTTAATTGTCAGTGATTATTCGACGCAAAAGTAATTTACAGTATAAGAAGCCAAGATCACTTGATGTGCAATAGTTTATTTCATACCCTGTTTCGACAGTAACTGTCATCCTCAGATTCTCAGATCTCCCAGAAATATAATTATACTTAAGTCTCGACGACATACCGACAACATGCTCCAGTTATAATGTAAACCCACATGAGCATGTCCTCCGTATGTCGATGAGACTGAAGTATAATAACATATCTGGGAGATCTGAGAATCTGAGGATGGCTGTTTGTTAATGTCGAAAATCTTCGTAGAATAAACTATTTCACGTCTAGCGATCTTCACTTTCAATGTTGTAAACGTAAACATTAGATCGCCCCAATAACATGTGTAAATTATACAAAAATGCCTATTAAACATGGGCTGTTGCATACCTTAAGAGGTATAGATAGCTATTTGTTAAAAAAAAAAAGACATGGTTCAAATGGCTCTGAGCACTATGAGACTTAACCGCTGAGGTCATCAGTCCCCTAGAACTAAGGACTACTTAAACCTAACAAACCTAAGAACATCACACACATCCATGTCCGAGGCAGGATTCGAACCTGCGGCCGTAGCGGTCTCACGTTTCCAGACTGGGGCGCATAGAAACACTCGGGCACGCCGGCCGGCAGCCATTTGTTCATGTCTGCTACTGTGAAACACATCTTTTCTACTGAATTAGACCTCAAAGCACTTAGAGTATGCATTTTTGAGGGCCTGCTTTCTACATACTTTTTTATTTTGATCCGTACCTCCTCCTCAAAAAATATGGAAAGAAATGAGCTTGCAGTAGAAGACATTTGTTTAACAGAGCGAAGACGTGCTAATAGCTCTTAAGATATGGGTTTGAGAGCACATATTTATTAGACTTTTTTGCTTCTAAGAATAGTTCTTGTCATATCCCTGAAACCATTCCTCCTGGGACATCCTGTCACAAAAACGCACTGAACAGCCATCACTTAACTTAATGTTGAGTCAATTCACGCAGCCTCTGCACTCATCAAATCTTATCTTAGGTCATGAACATTACACGACATAATGGTTTAGGCTTCAGTGTTGTACGTAATCTAACTACTTTGGAGCCTTCCTTCCTCAGTAGCTAAGTGGTCAGGGCGGCTAAGCACCATCTCAAGATTACTGGTACTGACGGGAATTTTCCCTTGGTGGGAGGACCGGTAGGGGATGCCCTCAGCCTCGTGAGGCGAAATGAGGAGCTACTCGACCGATTAGGAGAGGTTCTTAAGATCAAGAAACCCAACAGTGCGCATGATGGCACCCTTCCATCGCGAAGCGTGAGAGTTGTGTGCTTAGCTGTACCTGGTTAGTGCCGGTGACTGTAATGGATGTGTTTGTAAGATAGTGTCACGTTTGTGTTGTGTGATGATGAGAGAAGAGACGGAGAAACACGATGCTTGTAGTTCACCCACTTACCATATGTTCATTTGTGTGTGAAATCTTATGGGACTTAACTGCTAAGGTCATCAGTCCCTAAGCTTACGCACGACTTAACCTAAATTATCCTAAGGACAAACAGACACACCCATGCCCGAGGGAGGACTCGAACCTCCGCCGGGACCAGCCGCACAGTCTATGTCTGCAGCGCCCGAGACCGCTCGGCTAATCCCGCGCTCGCCCACTTACTCCTCTCGAATAACACTATGGTGGAAGTTGAATTTCACGTATCCATCGGACAGACAGATCACAGAGAAGAGAGGTGTGGAATTTAATCCAGGGCATCGCACAAAGACTGGTGATGAGGGACTTTTCGCTACCACCCTCCTTCCTTGGTCTTAAATGCAAAGAGAAAGGAGCCAATAACACGCGGCGTACCCAACTGTTATTCTTCGCTATACCATTCGGTGATTTGACAAGAACAGATGTATTCAACGCGGCAAGACCTTTGAAAAAAGAATAAAGAAATGCATGCTAAGCAGATTTTTTCGTGTTTCTATAAGATACTTTTTCTCGTCTCCTGCTTTCCAAGGGAAGGAAAGGAGATACTACACTACTGGCCACTGAAACTGCTACACCACAAAGATGACGTGCTACAGACGCGAAATTTAACCGACAGGTAGAAGATACTGTGATTTGTAAATGATTAGGTTTTCAGAGTATTCACACAAGGTTGGCGCCGGTAGCGACACATACAACGTGCTGACATGAGGAAAGTTTCTAATCGATTTCTCATACACAAACAGCAGTTGACCGGCGTTGCCTAGTGAAACGTTGTTGTGATGCCTCGTGTAAGAAGGAGAAATGCGTACCATCACGTTTCCGACTTTGAGAAAGGTCGGATTGTAGCCTATCGCGATTGCGGTTTATCGTATCGCGACACTGGTGCTCGCGTTGGTCGAAATCCCATGACTGTTAGCAGAATTGGAATCGGTGGGTTCAGGAGGGTAATACGGAACTCCGTGCTGGATCCCAACGGCCTCGTATCACTAGCAGTTAAGATGACAGGCAACTTATCCGCATGGCTGTAACGGTGCAGCCACGTCTCGATCCCTCAGGATGGGGACGTTTGCAAGACAACAATCATCTGCACTAGCAGTTCGACGATGTTTGTAGGAGCATGGACTATCAGCTCGGAGACCATGGCTGCGGTTACCCTTGACGCTGCATCACAGACAGGAGCGTCTGCGATGGTGTACTCAACGACGAACCTGGGTGCACGAATGGCAAAACGTCATTTTTTCCGATGAATCCAGGTTCTGTTTACAGTGGCATGATGGCCGCATCCGTGTTTGGTGACATCGCTGTGAACGCACATTGGAAGAGTGTATTCGTTATCGCCATACTGGCGTGATGGTATGTGGTGCCATTGGTTACACGTCTCTGTCACCTCTTGTTCGCATTGACGGCGCTTTGAACAGTGGGCGTTACATTTCAGGTGTGTTACGACCCCTGGCTCTACCCTTCATTCGGTCCATGCGAAACCTTACATTTCAGCAGGATAATGCATGACCGCATGTTGCAGGTCCTGCATGGGCCTTTCTGGGTACAGAAAATGTTCGACTGCTGCCCTGGCCAGCACATTCTCCAGATCTCTCACCAACTGAAAACGTCTGGCAACTGGCTCGTCACAATACGCCAGTCACTATTCTTGATGAACTGTGGTATCGTGTTGAAGCTGCATGGGCAGCTGTACCTGTACACGCCATCCAAGGCCATTATTACGGCCAGAGGTGATTGTTCTGGGTACTGATTTCTCAGGATCTATGTACCCAAATTGCGTGAAAATGTAATCACATGTCAGTTCTAGTATAATATATTTGACCCATTTATCATCTGCATTTCTTCTTGGTGTAGCAGTTTTAATGGCCAGTAGTGTAATTTTGGGCATACAATGTTAAGACTTATGTATAGTTATCATAATATTTTGCAATCTCCATACAACTGCTTGAAACTGTAGTGGACCCTTTTCTATTTATTTATCCTTGTATTTTCACTTATAATAAAGATGTAAAACGGGCTACTTGAGATCCAGTCCATTATAGAGACGCAGTTCTTATCAGACAACTACGAGGCGAGCTGGTAGCGGGATGAAATGCTTTTCCATTGAGAATAACCTCCCGGAAACATCATTGATTGGAAATGAGTGATGGTAACTAGTTTTCTTCCTGGAACAAAGTAGTCCTCTATCTAAAAGAAAGAGAAAAAAATACACTGTGTGTGTGTGTGTGTGTGTGTGTGTGTGTGTGTGCGAATGCGTGTGAAGAGAGAGAGAGAGAGAGAGAGAGAGAGAGAGAGAGAGAGAGAGCGAGCGAGAGAGACAGAAAGAGAGAGAAAGAGAAAATGTAGTGTTGGTGTGGACCACACATTTACTGTAGTGTATTGTATTGTATGTTAACCGGGGACCTAGAAAAGATGGAGAGGCTCCGTCGCCGCCGCAGCGCAGTGGTCCGCAACCCCACGACGACTACCGCAGTCCACTTCACCCCTCCGCCGCCCCACACCGAACCCAGGGTTATAGTGCGTTTCGGCCCCCGGTGGACCCCCCAGGGAACGTCTCACACCACACGAGTGTAGCCCCTATGTTTGCATGGCAGAGTAATGGTGTCGTACGCGTACGTGGAGAACTTGTTTGCGCAGCTATCGCCGCCTTAGTGTAACTGAGACGGAATAAGGGGAACCAGCCCGCATTCGCTTAGGCAGATGGAAAACCGCCTAAAACCATCCACTGACTATTTCACCTGACCTCGACACAAATCCGCCGGGCGAATGCGTGCCGGGACCAGGCGCTCCTTCCCGCCCGGAAAGCCGTGCGTTAGACAGCACGGCCAACCGGGCGGGCACACATTTCTTACTTCGCTTTATATTTATTTTGTCATACAAAGGATATAGCAACATGAGAATACACTCTTTCAATATTCACACTTGAAATACACAGGCAGGATCGAAGTTCTGGGCTACACCCAAATCCCGATACAATGCTGGAACCATCTGAATGGTACTTGAGCATTAACTTTCACACGCCCCCTCGACCACTTCAGTCGAAATGTAGGTGCAAGTTATCACCTCAAGTGTTGGACAACGCCTGTATGAACACTGCTTTGGCTGCTTATTTTTATTTGCCCGCGGCCTCTAGATTCAATGTACGATGTGCCACCAATAGTACAGATCCGTATCGGAGGAGAGGCGTGTCCCGCGAGGATAGCCGGCCGTCGCTTTATGCGAGCGATCGGCGCCTCCGGCGGCTACAGCTGGGCCCACGCCCTCGTCTCGAGTTCTCCAAACCTGCAGAACAGGATAGGCAGTTGCACTGGTAGTTGCTCCTGTCGCAAGACTCTTCTCCAGGAGTGCTTGTCCAGCATGGGAAATATCAAGTTTGGAAATTGGGGGAGATCGAAGCTACGAGGGCGGATAGCAAGACGCGAGTGGATAGCTCAGTTGGTAGCTTCTCTAAAGAATTGGGCGTTGAGGGTTTTGTATGTAGTGCAAGTTGTCGTCCTTGCACAAAAGACACAGTATTTCTCAGTCTTCAGGAGCATATTTCACAGCTGCAGCCTTTGTTTGTCATATGTCTATCCAGAATCTTAACTCATTCCACTAATTTGCTGACGCAATCAGCGGTTCAGATGATGACGTCCAAGACAGTCTCGTGCATGTAAGAATTCAGCAAAGGACTGGTCGTAAAACGTCAACTACTGTCCAAGGAATTCCATCAGAGTATGCCTGGAAGAAGATTGTCCGAGCGTGTAAAGAGGAGTGTGCCTGTAATGGCACGGTAACTGAATGTCGAGAGTGCGGCGAAGTACTTCATCTCCAAGGTAACCAGCGAAAACACGTTTGCGGTGATTGACAAAAGCATGACTTGCCAGGCCTGAAAAGCATAAAATTTACGGTTTGTAAACAAAAGGAAATTGAAAACTGTGATTCAAATGATCCTACTACATAATTTTTAATTGTTTTGGGGATCTCTGAAGTGGGCATCACCTGTGACTTTATCGTCAGTAGCGGCTAATCTCGCCACAACTTCATTACCCTGCATCAGCCTGTAGCAGATGTTATCTTTCTTAGCTGCAATGCTTTCCTTGAATTCTTCAGATAAGGATCCTTGGGTACAGGAAAATCTCTTTAATACTGAACTTTGAAGGGAAGGAAATAACGTGGCTTGCCTTTGTGATGTATCTTGGCATCACTGACGGTTTTTGAAAATGTATCATCTATTCATGAAGAGTATGTGACTGTAAGGAAAATTTAATGGTCAATTTTGCTTTAGCAATTATATGTATTTCTGTATAGGACAAAATGGCATTTTGGGTATTTTAGCTCTCACACAACGGCATGTGTGCTTGTAAGCTCATACTCCATCAGATCCTTTTGTGGAGGCAATCGTACAATACAGAAATGGTAGTCTGACAGTTTTTGTAGCACAATGGTTGGAAGAGCCCTTATAATACCTAAAATACATTGCCGGAAAAAATTAGTACACCTGGAAAGACGACGTCGATTGTGATCCGACGACGGCAACTGCCGCGTGGGGGGCAGTCGATGTACTGATAATGATTTCAAAGTCGTCCGTCAACAGCTAGTGTAGTGACGTAGCTGCCAGAGCTCCACCTGTGCTTCCCCCTTAACAAAGAATGCACATAGCCAGAAGGCTCAGTTTGATGCAGTCGTGTGGGGCAAGCAGGCAATCGTACCACGGAGACGCACTCGTGCTCCTTACAGCCAACTGAGCGAGTCTGAAGGAGATTGAATTGTGGACTTCTTAGCGGCGAGATGGTCCTTTCGGAGACCTAAAAATGGCTCTAGGCACTATGGGACTTAACATCTGAGGACATCAGTCACCTAGACTTAGAACTACTTAAACCTAAGTAACACACATCCATGCCCGAGACAGGATTCGAACCTGCGACCGCAGCAGCAGCGCGGTCCCAGACTGAAGCGCCTAGAACCACTCGGTAACAACTCGACTTCGGAGAAGTTGGACGTGCTGCGTCAGTTGTGGAACGATGTTGGTATCAGTGGCCACGTGAATATTTTCACACCCATAGATGAAGTTCTGGACGTCCATGCAGCACAGATGACCGTCATATTGCAAGGGTAGAAGTGGCACATCGTACAGCTGCTACAGCACATGAGGGCTTTTGAGGCCATACGTGTCAACACGAACTGTTGCGAACCAACAAGTGGGACTGCGGGCACACATACACCTCTAGCCCGTCTCCCTCTTAAGCCACAGCGTCGGCGAACACGGCTTGACTGGTGCCATCATAAAATCACTTGGAAGATGGGATGCGAGCATCAGGTCTTCAGCGATTAAAGTAAATTCTGGCTGCCAGCAAGGGATGGCACTATCCGTAGAGTGCAGTAGTCCATGACGTTCTGCTCCCACTCCAGGCCTTAGAGTCTGGGATGAGATAATTTGTAACAGTCACCTTTTGTGTTTCTCGACGGGGTATTAACCACGTGCAGAATGTTGTTAGGCCTGTTCTTTTTCCGTTCTTGCAATAGGAAGGTGGCGTGCTCTTCGCAAAGGATAAAACTCGCTCAGACACTGCACGTGCAACTCAACGATTCTCGGCAAAACGCGGAGCAATTTCCCCGACCAGCACGATTTTCAGATTGGTCTTCAGTCGAACAAATGTGGGATGTGATGTGACGAGAAGTGACTCGCGCTACTCGACAACCAACAATACTTACAGAACTAGACGAACAGGTCGAGCAGACATGGCATAAAGTGTCTCTCTGTGGTCGACTGATGCCAGAATCTCAGTGCCTCCATTTCCGGTTGTGGAGACTACATCACTTCTAATATGGGGGTTGCAGTACGGGTCGATACCTGGTACTTCAGAATTGCTCGTACTATTGTTTTGTAAGTGTAATAATGTCATACACCCCACACGCTCAGTTGCAACAATAACTCAGTGAATTAGAAACCTCTGAAAGGGTTTAGATCTACCAATGATTTTTTCAACTGAGTGTATTGATATTGTATCCCAACTGATCATTAACTGATGATATAAAGCAGAAAATGGACAAAAGTGTGGTATGTAACACCGAATTGTTACTATAAAATTACTATAGGAGTAAAAAAAAATTCTAGTCAAGGTTTGGCATTTGGTTTTAATGTGGAAGGCTGTTCCAAAACAGCATGAACTTGAGTGCTGCATATGGAAACAATTTTTATTTTTTGGGTTCCATACTTCAATCAGGTAAAAACAGAACCCATATAGGATCACTTTGTTGTCCGTCTTTGTATGTATCTGTAAGTCTGACTGTTTAAAACCGTTTTCTTGAACTTGATATTTATGTCACATTCTAAGGCTTAATGTCCCTTGGTGGTGCAAAACACTTAAGCCTGGGGCAAGGATATCAGAAAATACGGCCATTTATGTCTTTTATTTCGATACTCGCAAACTTACTCATTAAAACCTGTATGGTACTTCCCGTTGACCTAGACTCATGAAACTTGTCAGGAAGCAAGAATTCACAGTATAACGGAAACCAAAAATCAGAAAATCGTTAATTTGTAATATATATCATGCAAAAAAATTTCTATTTTCGTTTGTTTTCCAACTTCAAATTTATAAAGGTTCAGTTCGAAGCCCGCGCGGTCCAGAACCGATATGACTATCAGGCAAATCTTGCCAACGCACCAGGCTAAAGGTACCCGTCTACTAAACCCCTGCGTCCTCTTGCGGGAAGAATTCCGTATCTGCCTGTTCCACATTCTCGTCCAACGGGAATCGTCAACTCTTCAAGGCGTTTCTCATGGGATCGAAGTCTTGGTAGCCGCATATTCTCATAGTTGCACTGGCGTATCCTCAGCGTTACAACATTTGCGGTATGGGGACGTGCATTATCACGAAGCAGCAGCATGTTCTATCGCAGTTTTCCCAGACATTTCGCCTTAACTGCACGGTTTTGACTTTCCGGTGGATGTGTACCGGTCTTTGTCCTTCAGCAGCCAAGAAAAATTAATAGCACGTTGGTTGTGCGTGCATCTGGCAATAAAGTTACCATAGATCACGTTTCCGCTTTTCCCGCACGCCCGTCGGAAAGATGCTCATGCCGCAATAATTCCTTGCCTACACGTCAGCGCTTGTACACCCGCATCGGAGTTGCGCATTGCTGTATATAGGGTGTTACAAAAAAGGTACGGCCAAACTTTCAGGAAACATTCCACACATACGAATAAAGAAAAGATGTTATGTGGACATGTGTCCGGAAACGCTTAATTTGCATGTTAGAGCTCATTTTAATTTCGTCAGTATGTACTGTACTTCCTCGATTCACCGCCATGATTTCATACGGGGTACTCTACCTGTGCTGCTAGAACATGTGGCTTTACAAGTACGACACAACATGTGGTTCATGCACGATGGAGCTCCTGCACATTTCAGTCGAAGTGTTCGTACGCTTCTAAACAACAGATTCGGTGACCGATGGATTGGTAGAGGTGGACCAATTCCGTGGCCTCCACGCTCTCCTGACCTCAACCCTCTTGACCTTCATTTATGGGGGCATTTGAAAGCTCTTGTCTACGCAATACCGGTACCAAATGTAGAGGACTCTTTGTGTTCGTATTGTGGACGGCTGTGATACAATACGCCATTATCCAGGGCTGCATCAGCGCATCAGGGATTCCATGTGACGGAGGGTGGATGCATGTATCCTCGCTAACGGAGGACATTTTGAACATTTCCTGTAACAAAGTGTTTGAAGTCACGCTGGTACGTTCTGTTGCTGTGTGTTTCCATTCCCTGATTAATGTGATTTGAAGTGAAGTATTAAAATGAGCTCTAACATGGAAAGTAAGCGTTTCCGGTCACATGTCCACATAACATATTTTCTTTCTTTGCGAGTGAGGAATGTTTGGTGAAAGTTGGGGCCGTACCGTTTTGTAACACCCTGTATAAGCTGCAGCAACGTCCTCAGACGGAAAGTTTCTGATCGGACGTTATGAAATTAAAACTTCCTCGACAGTCTAGGAATTCCCGGGACCGGTATCTTGCCATTACCAGTGCCGGTAACAGGCAAAAATCGTCGTGATTCTTGATTCCCGGACTGGATGAGATGCCTAGGTACATACAGACAGTTGTTCGGAGTCCTCATAGTGCTACTTGTGATCTTCAGTCCTGAGACTGGTTTGATGCAGGTCTCCGTGCTACTCTATCCTGTGCAAGCTTCTTCATCTCCCAGTATCTACTGCAACCTACATCCTTCTGAATCTGTTTAGTGTATTCATCTCTTGGGCTCCTACTTGGCCAATTTATTTATTTATTTCTATTTGGGGTCTCCGGAGATGATCCACTCAGACTATCTCCGATGCTGCAAACATTATAGTAACATTTATTGTAGTAAATGCAGCACACATTCAATCATACACGTGCGCACACCCAGGGCTCTCGTTCCAGGCATGCGATAGAACATTTACATAATGTTCTGAATATTTCAATTAAATCATAATTTTTTTCAGCCGCTAAATATGTTTATATAGTGAGCCGTCATTCGTTGTACACATTGTCTCTGTCCTAGTAGGAAGTTGTTATTCGCGAAGCACTAAACACTGCAGTAAACTGGTTGTCGAATGCTCCCGCATTGTGTAGCCGGATGGGATGTGTTCGTAGCCCTTCTCCGTGCCACAACCAGACAGCTGTGAGTCGGTCAGTTGAAGCCGTTAGAGTTGCTGTCGGAACGGTTATTGGTTAAAGTGTAGGCGGAATATGGTGAGCAGGAACTTTTTGTAATAACATACTGTAAGAGGCACATAACTAATGAGGAAGTATTGAACAGGATCGGGGAGAAGAGAAGTTTGTGGCACAACTTGACCAGAAGAAGGGATCGGTTGGTAGGACATGTTCTGAGGCATCAAGGGATCACCAATTTAGTACTGGAGGGCAGCGTGGAGGGTAAAAACCGTAGAGGGAGACCAAGAGATGAATACACTAAGCAGATTCAGAAGGATGTAGGTTGCAGTAGGTACTGGGAGATGAAGAAGCTTGCACAGGATAGAGTAGCATGGAGAGCTGCATCAAACCAGTCTCAGGACTGAAGACCACAACAACAACAACTGTAAGACGTGTATATTTCTGTTGTCTATTGTCAAATCACAATTCATGAAAGATGTTTACATTTTATGTATAGGATTAAGTAGGAATAATTAATGTTTGTCATTTTGGGAATAATTGTGGTAGCGGGGAATGTCTGCACCAAAGTAATGTTGGCGGGAGAGACCGCACATTGAAGCAATTTTAAAAAAAGGGTGGGAGAGACCGCGTATGCATACATTTTAAGAAAAGAGCGGGAAAGACCGCCCATTGATACATTTTGTAATGCTAGTAGGGATTGTCTGCACCAGAAAGCATTGTTGGCGGGAGAGACCGACCTTTAACGTTCATGGGAAGTCAGTAGTAAGCGAGATGTGAAGCGAGTCGGTTCCAGGTCTGAAGCGAGAGGTTGAGAGGAGCGGTGTGCCGGCCAGCCACCAGATATGATTTACAAGAGATTAAAAACGGATGTACAGAGACATCAGCTAACTATTATCATAAGAGGAACTAATATTATTGAATTATTTTTTTTTGAGAAACTCAAGACTACTGAAGGTATGTTTGCGCGATGCTAGTTGTAAGATTATTGTAAAAAGTAAGTCCCATTTGAACGTTTGTAAAATCATTTCATTACCAACAGAAAATTTCATTGTTGTCAAGAAAAAGATTAACTATGAATGACGTAACTTCAGTCAAATTAATTGAAGAATAACCTCAGCTTTGCTATTAAGGAATAACGTCAGCTTTGGTAACAAATACAGCCACTTATTATGACAGCCCACCAGCAGCTAATAGAGTATAGTAAAACAGAGTAAGTATATTCATGGCGCAGTTCGATGTAGCAGTCTGTTGGCGATCCAGTAACAGTAGAAATGGTAAGGAACAGTTTTGGGTTATTGCAGGTAATGACTGAGGGCCACGACGACGACACATTCTATATTTCGTCGAAATAATGAGCAAATCACTTTCAATAAGACAAGATTTCGTGTGTTATTATTAAGCAAGAGAGAGAAATCCTAAGAGAACGTTTCATAGGTTGTTGTAGAAGGGAAGGTTGCGTAACAAAAGAGATATAGAGGAGACGGGAAGGTTTCAATACCAGAAGAGTTCTACGTTCATGCAGGAACTCTTGGTTGTACCCATGCATAATGTCTTACCCTGCATTGCTCCACAATGTTCCGATCTGCTTCCGCACATCTTGGGGACGTTCGGTTTAACGAACATGTACATACGTCTCTTTCCCATGATTTATGGCACTCTTAGCTAGAGCGTCAACAGTTTCTTTGTCCTTGGTTCCGAAGTGCCCCTTAAGAACCTTCATCCCGTGGCGAAGCCATTATTCTGAAATACACTTTTTCCCAGAAATGGTGGTCCAGCAAGGTAAGGAGAAGAGTTTCTGGGACGTTCGGAAAGCTAGAGACAGAAAATGGCGGATTTGAGGGAGAGTCGGAAGCCGTGAGTGGATAGGTCTGTAAGTAGGAGGAAATAAAGTTCCATATACGAATTCCGGTCCAAATCGTAGTTCAAATATATCAGGACGTTTCATAGGGCTCGCACGGCAGGTTGCAACAATCCCACCTGCTAAAAATTACGAGTTAAAATTTTGATACTGTGAAACGTTCGTTTCATCTGCACCTCGGGGCTTCCGTGGCGTCGCATGAAAACACTCGCATTCAGGGCCAGAGCCACGCGGAGCGCGAGACAAATCACACGAAATATTACTCCGTAGACTTCCTCGGGAAAGTTGCGGATTATTCTGTTAACTGCTACACACACACACACACACACACACACACACACACACGCCTTCTTCTTCTTCTTCTTCTGCACTTCAAAATAAAGGCTCTTGTATCTGTTCCATCTTCACTTTCCACGCCACCTCGTTATGGGTCTTTCTCTTAGCTGGGAAAGCATTATGTGGCGTGGGGTTCTCTCTACACTCATTTTTTGTAGATGGTTTTATTTTGTTTTGTCTTTCCGTTCATATTATAAACATCTAGTTGGTCCTTTATACTTACATGGTCGTCCTTGGTAACACCTCTAACTTTCCAGGGAAGTATTATTTCTCCTTGAACGTCTCTTCGTATTTGCTGCCGGATCCTAGAGTCAACCCGATACAGTATTTCATCAATCCAACTGTTGGTCATCTTCTGCAGAACGCTGCTTCTGCTGATGAGTCACGCTGAGAACTGATGCCAGGCTGCAAACCGACGTCCTTTGTAGTCCTTCGTATCGTACAGGATTCCACGTCCTGCTGAGAGGAAACCCATTGTCTCTAATACTTAAACTACCCGCCAACCTAATTTCAATTCCCTTTTCATTGACGCTGCTCCAAAAACTCGAAGTGTTGGCAACTATCACAGTTTAGTAAAATTTCGTACCGCGTCTCTCGTTTAAGCAATGCTCTGCTACCGCAAATTTTCCTGTTATTGTAGCCTTGTATGACGGCGATGTTTCACGCACCTGTCATGAATGTGCGAATCGAAAGGCTGATGTAAGCCTTCCCACACTGACATGGAATTCTGTATTCTCTACGGGCCTTCCTAAGCCCCGAGTCATCTTTCACATATCCGAGGAGTGCGCTAATATTGGAAGGTGGACGGAACACACTCTTCTTTAAAATTCTTCCAATCTTAAACCAAATGCCCACAGCATAAGGAATGAATGCCACCGATCTGTGCTCATCATACCTTATATCATATCCCAAGAAACTGAAGCTGGATATCTGCTGAGTACGGTATAATCTACTTTTGTTTTCTAGTAGGAGGGGTATTCCCATGATCAGCAGTGATTTTAGTTTTCCTCATTGATATACGAAGGCTAAATTCTCATTTCCCTGCCTGATTTAGTTTACACTGAATTTTTGTAGCTCACATTCACTTTTTTCCAAAACAGTTACGTCATATCCGTGCATAAGGATGTTAATATAAACACATCAAAAAAAGTTTTGCATCACCACGGTTCCGAGAGTTCCGGGACCTATCTAGAAGATTGGAATAGGGATCAACATAAACATCATTTCCATCCTTTTCATTGCTCATGGAAACCACACACTGCATGTTGTACCACCATACAGCGAGACCTTCACACGTGGTGGTCCAGATTGGTGTACACACCGGTACGTCTAATACCCAGGAGCACGTCCTCTTGCATTGATGCATGTCTGTATTCGTCGTGGCATACTATCCACAAGTTCATCAAGGCACTGTTGGTTTAGATTGTCCCAATCCTCAACGGTGATTCGGCGTAGATCCCTCAGAGTGGTTGGTGCGTCACGTCATCCGTAAGCCCTTTTCAGTCTATTCCATTCATGTTCAATTGGGTTCATGACTGGAGAACATACTCACCACTCTAGTCGAGCGATGTCGTTATCCCGAAATAAGTCATTCGCAAGATGTGCACGATGGGGACGAGAATTGTCGTCATAAGCGACACTCATCGCTGAAGAGAACTTGACGCCAATCCTGAGCCGTCCATTCGGCATGTTTTTGGGCGCATCTGTACTGCGTTGCATGGTGTCATGGTTGCAATGATGGATCTCGCCATAAACGTCGGGAGTGAAGTTGCGCATCATGCAGCGTATTCCACACAGTTTGAGTCGTAGCACGACGTCCTGTGGCTGCACGAAAAGCATTATGCGACATGGTGGCGTTGCTGTCAGGGTTCATCCGAGCCATAATCCTTAGGTAGCCTTTGGGCGGCCTGAGCGAGGCATGTCATCGACAGTTCCCGTCTCTCTGTATCTTCTCCATGTCCGAACAATGTGGGTTTGGTTCAGTCCAAGACGCCTGGACACTTCCATTGTTGAGAGCCCTTCCTGGCACAAAAGTAACAATGTGGACTCGATCGAACTACGGTATTGACCGTCTAGGCATGGCTGAACTGCAAACACACGGGCCGTTTGCCTTCTTCGCGGTGGAATGACTGGAACTGACCGGCTGTCGTACCCCCTCCGTTTAGTAAGCGCTGCTCATTGTAACATCTACGAGATAAATTTTAGCTACAGTGCGACGAGATTGTGCCTCTAACAATTATAAACATTATCTATTCAATAGTGAAAACTATGACAAATATTAATTATTTTTGTAATATTTTAAGATGTAACTGGACATATCGATGTGTATCATACAAATACAATGATATTTGTAAATTCCTTTTATGATCTGCGTTTGTCTTCCTTTGTTTTTTACCTTTTGTTGGTTGGATTTTGTAGGTTGCGGACGCATAAAAAACTGAGGTCTGTTAAGAAATTGTAATTATTTGTTACTTATTATTTGAGAATAGACTTCATTATTATTATAAATATGAGTGAATAATTATTTTAATTCCTCTCTCAGTAAGCATTAACTGTGTTAATTATTTCTTTCCGCTGCAAGGAGCGCAGCAATTGACGATAGCGATTTGTATCGCGTTTTTATCTGTTTTCCTTGGAAAAAAAATCAAATGTTTGCTTGATGAAGTCTAAATACTGCACAGTACGAAAGTAAAGTTTAATAAGCATTTCAAATACTTATCCTATTTGCTCTAAAAATAGAAAGTCTCTATCAATTGTCTGCCACCATCTTGACAATAATCTCAGCGGCAAATTCAAATTGCGCAACTCTGCAGGCATAAATGCCGAAGGTAATACAAATGTGTAAAACTAAATGTGCACCGGTGGTCCCGAACTCATTTTAATGAAAATAATTCGAATCAGATTGGTTCTTTAAAAACAGTGCTCATAGCACGATCCTTATAGCAAACTTTTCTAGCTGATGTATGGAGTCGAAATTAATTAAGCACGAGTTGCGAAGAATATTGTTTCAGGTAACACACGTCAGTGTTGTGCGCGGCTGATATTTGGTGGTTTTAATGACCATTTTTCTGAAGATAACTGCTTCTATCAAAATCAATAGTTGTATAGAATCTGTTGTATGAATTGTGATTTAGTGACACTTACACAACTTACAGACAACACTTTAACACGCCGTTAACTTGGAGTTCTTTAGCAACTTGACCAAATCTTCAGCCGAGA
Organism: Schistocerca gregaria; assembly: GCF_023897955.1. NCBI lineage: Eukaryota > Metazoa > Arthropoda > Insecta > Orthoptera > Acrididae > Schistocerca > Schistocerca gregaria. The sequence continues at coordinate 244,407,439 of NC_064923.1, forward strand.
GAAAAATTATTTAGTAATTACTCAATGTAATAAAATAAGATTATCATTTTCATTTACAGATTAGCTAAATACCAAACCTCTGAATAACACAGCGAACGCCACATCATACATGGTTGTTTACAGCTTTGGGCGGGTTTACTGACATCTTTGAACAGTCAAAGGGACTCTGTCTGTGATACAATATCCACGGTAAACGTCTGTCTTCAGGAATTCTGGGAACCGTGGTGATGTAAAACTTTTTTTGGTTTGTTTATTTGTTTCTATTAATCTGTATACCCGCCTTCGTCAGTAACTTTTTACGTTGAGGGACAGTAGGCGGAAGGACTCGCAATGTTATCTGTTACTCAGCAATCTCGACTAATTGCTACGATCGCCAGTGGAGAAGCTGGCGCCAGCTACCGCTTGGACTCCTATGAATACGGTGCTCTGCTGCACTCGTAGATGGTTTTGGAACCGGGATTCCAGTTGCAGTTTATTTTTCTCCTATATACCGAAGAACATTGTAGATTTTAGAGGATTGGCGGAGAAAAATAAACTATGGATGGAAACCCTGGTCCGAAATAGCATTCACCGAGGCAACACAACAATGCACTCATAGAAGACAAGGCTTGTCTACGTAGCAGCTAACTTCATCTTGCCCGTTGGCGACAGTGGCAATCTGTCACTATCACCAAATAGTTGAGAACATTGCTACATATTATCGCGCTAAACAATGTTCGTCATCTTTGCTTTTATCTACAAAACAGGGTTGAAATAGTAACCTCTTCCGTGCTACTAATCCACACCGTTTCAAAAGACACTCAGGTCCGACCGATGGTTTGGAAAACGAGCACTGCAAACAGTCACTTCACCGTGCCCAATCTTTTTCTGTCATCCCCTATGTACGTAATAGCGGAGGAGGGAGAAAGAGAGAGAGAGAGAGAGAGAGAGAGAGAGAGAGAGAGAGAGAGAGAGAGAAGAAGAAGAAGAAGAAGAACCCATGCAAAATCTCCACATGTTTCCACTTGAACAAATGGAATTTGTCTTCTTTGAGACCACGTTAAGTTCGTCTCATTGTTATCAAATACTGCCTCTAGCTATGTGATGTCTCTAAGTTCTAATTTTCTGTTCCTCGCATGTTACGTCACACCCATTCTCACAAAAACCGGCAGACAGCTGAGCCATGTATACCCACGACAGAAAGTGCACTGGCCGTCTCTTTCAGTTTTCCATAGCAGAAGAACACTATTGGTCATTTAGGATCAGTCACTACCGACCTGACACAAGCAAACCAAAACACCTTTACCACCGCTACTCGGGACCCACGACTTCCGACCGGCTCACTGCGTGCTTCACGAACCGCCAAAATCGTCCCAGACCTGTAGGCCAGGCCATATTCGCAACTGAGTGTAGCCATTTCAACTGGCAATTTATTACCAAGTCTCATGGTGCTTGCTGAAAGATGGTGTTATCCCTCGAAAGGAGGCTGTTCCAGCACCCTTTCATGTAAATGATATCTTACATCTAGCTAACTTTCAATTAGTCTGTCAAGTTACACATCTGTTAGGACAGGCTTCGATAGGTTGAAGAACGTGTCTTTAGGAACAAATCGAGGATAGGAGCCCGTGTCTGCACACTACAGAGCGTCCAAGTTACACCGGCGACTGCCACTACACCGTCCTTCGGCAGTAAGTTTTTACGTTGAGGGACAGTAGGCGGAAGGACTCGCAATGTTGTCTGTTACTCAGCAATCACGACTAATTGCCACGATCGCCAGTGGAGAAGCTGGCGCCAGCTACCGCTTGGACTCCTATGAATACGGTGCTCTGCTGCCTTCGTAGATGGTTTTGGTACCGGGATTCCAGTTGCAGTTTATTTTTCTCCTATATACCGAAGAACATTGTAGATTTTAGAGGATTGCCGGAGAAAATAAACTGTGGATGGAAACCCTGGTCAGAAATGGCATTCACCGAGGCAACACAACAATGCACTCATAGAAGACAAGGCTTGTCTACGTAGCAGCTAACTTCATCTTGCCCGTTGGTGACAGTGGCAATTAGTCACGATCACCAAATAGCTGAGAACATTGCTAGACATTCCAGCTATGGTCCGCCAGTGTCGAAGTCACGTATGCTGCCGTTCCTGTTTGAACCAATGAACATTTCTGAACAATTGAACAGAACACATCAATTTCGACAAGACGTGACTCAACATACTGTATTACCAGCGGGGCGCAGAAGGCCTCTGATCAATTACACAACAAAATTAAACAAAAACAAAAAAATAATAACATAACAGCAATAAAAATAAAAATAAAATTCAGAAAAAATAAGGGTGGCCCAGTGGCGAGTACCAGGAGCTGCAACTTCGACTGTCTGTAGCGTCGTTGGCTCACGTGCCTAGACACGCGTTCCTATTCTCAGCCGGCCACTGTGGCCGAGCGGTCCTAGGCGCTTCAGTCCGGAACCGTGCGACTGCTACGGTCGCAGGTTGGAATCCTGCCTCGGGCATGAATGTGCGTGATGTCCTAGGTTAGGTTAGTTAGGTTTAAGTAGTTCTAAGTCTAGGGGACTCATGACGTCAGATGTTAAGTCCCGTAGTGCTCAGGGCCATTTGAACCATTTGAACCTATTCTCAGTTTATTCCTCGAGACACCCATTACCGTCCCTCGAAGTCTGCCACAACATTTACGGGATACCTGTATATTTCCTAGCTGACGGAAAGATTGCGTAGGGAACCACCTCTTTATTGATTTTTCTTTTTGCATTTCGCGTCAGCAACCTGTCTTCTCCCTTTTTCCATAAGCCCCATAGTGAATATGCTGTGCAATTTGTGGAAGTGTGGGTAAACTTGGATGTGCACATGAACCACTAATTATCAGGTTAGTTTTCCTTCTTCTCTTTGTGGAGTTTTGAGAACTTTGGGTCGAACCATGTTACAAACTTGGCTTGTGGTCTGAGGAGTCCGGGCCCAAAGATGTCTCGCTCTTTTTAAAAAGGACTCCTTGCGATTAGGCAAGCAAATCGACATGCCAAGTCATGGAAATTTCCACGGCAGTCTGTTCAAAAAAATTTCTGTTTCACTCATGTGGGTTCAGGGCTTTCCGCCCTTATGTTAAAATCCTCACTGTTTGGTAAGTGCCTGACGCCTCCCAAGGAGTTGAGCGACTGTCCAGCCACCACACCCGCCCTATAAAGTCACCCCATCGAAAGGCGTCCAACGAATGTATCCGAAAAATTTTACAGATGCACTCTTCCCAGTGGTGGTGAGGTGAGTGGAGAGTGCTCATAGGAGTGTACTTATTGTTAAGTTCAGTTTTGGTTGGGATCCATTACGTTGTGTAATTGTTTGTTTGTGTGTTAATTCCTAAGAGACTATACTGCTGAGATCATCGGTCCCTAGACTTACACATTACTTAAACTAGCTTATGCTAAGAACAGCGCACACACCCATGCCTTAGGGAGGACACAAGCCTCCGGCGCGAGGGGCCGCGCAGTCCGAGACATGGCGTCTCAAACCGCGTAGCCACAATGCGCGAGTTTGTTTGCAGTGTGCTCCATTGCAAGTGTTTGTAATACTAACTGTATGCACTGTGTGTGTGTGTGTGTGTGTGTGTGTGTGTGTGTGTGTGTGTGTGAAATGTAGTGTAATGTTTTTGTTGTATGATGATAATGACGATGATGAACACGAGAGAAGTGAGAAGGTGAAAGCAGCTTCCGGCACGTAGCCCACCCCTTGCTAATACCACCAAGCGGGCCGCCAAGTTTAATGTCACCATCCGAACGACGGATCACCAACAATAGTGGACCCTGCCCTCCTTTCATGAGACACTGCGGAGAGGTTTCATATCAAACCCAGTACATCGGCACAAAGTCTGCTGATCAGGAACATTTCGCCACCTTCTCTCCTCCCCTTACGGACAAATATTGGCAATGAGCATTTTTTCCACCTCCAGAATTCGAACCAGGTATACCAGTGGGTCAAGCAGCACCGCAAAAGCGTGCGTTAGCGACCTGGCCACCGAGGCTGGTGGATCCAGTAGATATTTCACTTTTCAGTGAAGGTGACCACCACGTTTACTTAATTTTGCCATCAAGAGAGCTAACGCCATTTCGCTTCTTGCCAAGTGAATAGGCACTTAGATCCGTTATTTTCCTGTTTTCGAGACATGAATACGATCTATGGATCAAATAATGAGTCTAATAATCAATAAAAGGTTTCCTCACTAAGTGGATAGAATATCTAGATCTATATCCAAATGTATATGTGTGCCGAATTTATCAGCGTTACCATATTTCTGACGAACTGCAGTGTCCATCTAAATTAGAACCATACCACTGCATCCTGTACAAGCTCCTGATCAAGGTGGGTACTTACAAGCCAGAGAAGGTCTTAACGGGCTGGAATTGACCGGAATCATTAGAACTCTAGTCAACACGGGATCCATCAGTAATAATTGTGCACGCTACTATGTGAGTCGTGTGTTACCTCCTCTTAGCTCGTGTAACTGTCCGGTGCTGCAAGTTTCGGAGCTTATTACATTTACAAGAGTATCTGCATTCCGATGTCTTCATATAAGGATCCCTTGCTGATATAAAGATGTTACTAAGGCCTGCTAGGAAGCCAGCTCACTCTTAAGGGAATAATATTAATAAGTTTGCTATATATAATGGTAGTTCGGTGGCAGGAGGAACAAGACTTTTGGTCAGGTGACTATACGGTTATAAACACAAAATCAAATACGGGTAATGCAGGAGTACGTTTAATAATGAATAGGAAAATAGGAAGCCGGGTAAGCTACTACAAACAGCATAGTGAACACATTATTGTGGCCAAGATAGACACGAAGCCCACACCTACTACAGTACTATAAGTTTATATGCCAACTAACTCTGCAGATGACGAAGAAATTGAAGAAATGTATGATCAAATAAAAGAAATTATTCAGATAGTGAAGGGGGACGAAAATGTAATAGTCATGGGTAACTGGAATTCGGTAGTAGGAAAAGGGAGAGAAGGAAACGTAGTAGGTGAATATGGACTGGTGCAAAGAAATGAAAGAGGAAGCCGCCTGGTAGAATCTTGCACAGAGCACAACTTAATCATAACTAACACTTGGTTCAAGAATCATAAAAGGAGGCTGTATACATGGAAGAAGCCTGGAGATACTGACAGGTTTCAGATAGATTATATAAAGGTAAGACAGAGATTTAGGAACCAGGTTTTAAACTGTAAGACATTTCCAGGGGCAGATGTGGACTCTGACCACAATCTATTGGTTATGACCTGTAGATTAAAACTGAAGAAACTGCAAAAAGGTGGGAATTTAAGAAGATGGGACCTGGAGAAACTAAAAGAACCAGAGGTTGTACAGAGTTTCAGGGAGAGCATAAGGGAGCAATTGACAGGAATGGGGGAAAGAAATACAGTAGAAGAAGAATGGGTAGATTTGAGGGATCAAGTAGTGAAGGCAGCAGAGGATCAAGTAGGTAAAAAGACGAGGGCTAGTAGAAATCCTTGGGTAACAGAAGAAATATTGAATTTAATTGATGAAAGGAGAAAATATACAAATGCAGTAAATGAAGCAGGCAAAAAGGAATACAGACGTCTCAAAAATGAGATCGACAGGAAATGCAAAATGGCTAAGCAGGCATGGCTGGAGAACAAATGTAAGGATGTATAGGTTTATCTCACTAGGGGTAAGATAGATACTGCCTACAGGTAAATTAAAGAGACCTTTGGAGATGAGAGAACCACTTGTATGAACATCAAGAGCTCCGATGGAAACCCAGTTCTAAGCAAAGAAGGCAAAGCAGAAAGGTGGAAGGAGTATCTAGAGGGTCTATACAAGGGCGATGTATTTGAGGGCAATATTATGGAAATGGAAGAGGATGTAGATGAAGATGAATTGGGTGATACAACACTGCGTGAAGAGTTTGACAGAGCACTGAAAGATCTGAGGCGAAACAAGGCCCCCGGAGTAGACAACATTCCATTGGAACTACTGACGGCCTTGGGAGAGCCAGTCCTGACAAAACTCTACCATCTGGTGAGCAAGATGTATGAGACGGGCCAAATACCCTCAGACTTCAAGAAGAATATAATAATTCCAATCCCAAAGAAAGCAGGTTTGACAGATGTGAAAATTACCGAACTATCAGTTTAATAAGTCACAGCTGCAAAATACTAACGCGAATTCTTTACAGACGAATGGAAAAACTGGTAGAAGCCGACCTCGGGGAAGATCAGTTTGGATTCCGTAGAAATGTTGGAGCACGTGAGGCAATACTGACCCTACCACTTATCTAGAAGCTAGATTAAGGAAGGGCAAACCTACGTTTCTAGCATTTGTAGACTTAGAGAAAGCTTTTGACAATGTTGACTGGAATACTCTGTTTCAAAATCTGAAGGTAGCAGGGGTAAAATACAGGGAGCGAAAGGCTATTTACAATTTGTACAGAAACCAGATGGCAGTTATAAGAGTCCAGGGACATGAAAGCGAGGCAGTGGTTGGGAAGGGAGTGAGACAGGGTTGTAATCTCTCACCGATGTTATTCAATCTGTATATAGAGCAAGCAGTGAAGGAAACAAAAGAAAAATTCGGAGTAGGTATTAAAATCCATGGAGAAGAAATAAAAACTTTGAGGTTCCCCGATGACATCGTAATTCTGTCAGAGACAGCAAAGGACTTGGAAGAGCAGTTGGACGGAATGGATAGTGTCTTGAAAGGAGGGTATAAGATGAACATCGACAAAAGCAAAACGAGGATAATGGAATGTAGTAGAATTAAGTCGGGTGATGCTGAGAGAATTAGATTAGGAAATGAGACACTTAAAGTAGTAAAGGAGTTTTGCTATTTGGGGAGCAAAATGACTGATGATGGTCGAAGTAGAGAGGATATAAAATGTAGACTTGCAATGCCAAGGAAAGCGTTTCTGAAGAAGAGAAATTTGTTATTATCGAGTATACATTTAAATGTCAGGAAGTCGTTTCTGAAAGTATTTGTATGGAGTGTAGCCATGTGTGGAAGTGAAACGTGGACGATAAATAGTTTAGACAAGAAGAGAATAGAAGCTTTCGAAATGTTGTGCTACAGAAGAATGCTGAACATTAGATGGATAGATCACATAACTAATGAGAAAGTACTGAATCGGAATGGGGAGAAGAGAAGTTTGTGGCACAACTTGACCAGAAGAAGGGATCGGTTGGTAGGACATGTTCTGAGGCATCAAGGGATCACCAATTTAGTATTGGAGGGCAGTGTGGAGGGTAAAAATCGTAGAGGGAGACCAAGAGATGACTACACTAAGCAGATTCAGATGGATGTAGGTTGCAGTAGGTACTGGGAGATGAAGAAGCTTGCACAGGATAGAGTAGCATGGAGAGCTGCATCAAACCAGTCTCAGGACTGAAGACCACAACAACAATGGTAGTATCTGTTTCCGAAAGAACACTTACCGTTGATGACCATGGACTTTTGCTAGAAATGAAAGGATAATTAAATGGACACCCTAGCTGCAAACAGGCGTTGATGTACTTCATTGGGGAGATGTTGAAAATGTGTGCCCCGATCGGGACTCGAACCAGGGATCTCCTGCTTACATGGCGGACGCTCTATCCATCTGCCACCGAGGTCACACAGCATAGTGCGCCTGCAGGCACTCTAATTTCTGTGCGCTTGGGGGCTCAGGTGGATAGAGGTCTGCCACGTAAGCAGGACATCACGGGTTGAAGACCCGATCGGGGCACACATTTTCAGTATTTCCCCAATGAAGTACATCAACGCCTGTTAGCAGCTAGGGTGTCCATTTAATTATCATTTCATTAATAAGTTTGTCTTGTTTCACATACGATGTATGAATTCTTATTGGTTAATAAATTACTGTCTCCTGAATATATATTCCACTTTTCGTCTTCCCTCTATTTGATTTCCGCAATATTCGTTCCTCCCCTGTGAAATTACTGATGGAAAGAGCCGTGCTTGAGACAAGTAGTATGAATGTTTGCTGAAACCCTTTACCTGGATCGTCATGCCGAAGTCTCATTATTAGTTTCCGTTACATTTTCTTTTTTAAATAATTTATTCGGTCAAATATAAGTAAATTTTCATTAAGACCACACATGACATTGCACACAGTAGAATGGAACTTTGCGTACTGTTAACTGCGGAATAGGATCGGTAGGGTTTAAATAGAGAAAAGAGATTAGTACTTCGTATCGAGGAAGAGAAGTGGTTATAAACACAGAAAGCTACCCCTTTTACGTGGCAGTCCTGCCGCAGGATAGAGAGTTTCATTCTCAATAAGCCACTCCATTTATCCTCTGAGGAGTTTCATTTACAGTGGGTGTCAGGGAAACAATGGCCACCCCGTGGTGGTCACTCCTTTAAAAACAGCAGGGTCGGATCAGACGTTCACCTTTTAGCTGTGTTAAGGGAACTTCAACCTTTCATTTCCCGGAAAGGAGAAAAAGGACGCTGTCGATCACAATGGCGACGATGTATGCCAGTGGGCGCGGCCTGGAACGGATGTGGTACCATCGCTCACTGCCTTTCCATCAAGTAACTAGAAAATCTATGGTTCTTACAACGTTGCTCACATGCGTATTAGTGATACTCGGTCATCCAATAACTGCACTGACGTAGATCTAATAGAGCTCGTATCTCACTGTTATTGTTGTGACCTTCAATCCCTAAGTTTGGTTTGGTGCAGTTCTGCAGGTTAGTTACCCTGTGCATATCACTTCATATCCTTACAGCTATTGCAACCTACATGTACTGGAACCTGATTATGTAGGCAAGCCTTGGTCTCGTTCTACAATACACACCCTTCACACTTCCTTCCCTCACCAAACTGATTATTCCTAGATGGCTAGGATGTGTCTTTAATTTTGTGTCATAAATTTCTGTTCACACTGCTGCGGAAGCAAAGGGAACTTCACAGCAAACATAAACATAGCCAAAGCCTTGCAGACAAACAAAAATTACGCGAAGCGAAATGTAGTGTGAGGAGGGCTATGCGAGAGGCTTTCAATGAATTCGAAAGTAACGTTCTATGTACTGACTTGGCAGAAAATCCTAAGAAATTTTGGTCCTATGTCAAAGCGGTAGGTGGATCAAAACAAAATGTCCAGACACTCTGTGACCAAAATGGTACTGAAACAGAGGATGACAGACTAAAGGCCGAATTACTAAATGTCTTCTTCCAAAGCTGTTTCACAGAGGAAGACTGCACTGTGCTTCCTTCTCTAGATTGTCGCACAGTTGACAAAATGGTAGATATCGAAGTAGACGACAGAGGGATAGAGAAACAATTAAAATCGCTCAAAAGAGGAAAGGCCGCTGGTCCTGATGGGATACCAGTTCGATTTTACACAGAGTACGCGAAGGAACTTGCCCCCCTTCTTGCAGCGGTGTACCGTAGGTCTCTAGAAGAGCGAAGCGTTCCAAAGGATTGGAAAAGGGCACAGGTCATCCCCGTTCTCAAGAAGGGACGTCGAACAGATGTGCAGAACTATAGACCTATATCTCTAACGTCGATCAGTTGTAGAATTTTGGAACACGTATTATGTTCGAGTATAATGTCTTTTCTGGAGACTAGAAATCTACTCTGTAGGAATCAGCATGGGTTTCGAAAAAGACGATCGTGTGAAACCCAGCTCGCGCTATTCGTCCACGAGACTCAGAGGGCCTTAGACACGGGTTCACAGGTAGATGCCGTGTTTCTTGACTTCCGCAAGGCGTTTGACACAGTTCCCCATAGTCGTTTAATGAACAAAGTAAGAGCATACGGACTATCAGATCAATTGTGTGATTGGATTGAGGAGTTCCTAGATAACAGAACGCAGCATCTCATTCTCAATGGAGAGAAGTCTTCCGAAGTAAGAGTGATTTCAGGTGTGCCGCAGGGGAATGTCATAGGACCGTTGCTATTCACAATATACATAAATGACCTGGTGGATGACATCGGAAGTTCACTGAGGCTTTTTGCAGATGATGCTGTGGTGTATCGAGAGGTTGCAACAATGGAAAATTGTACTGAAATGCAGGAGGATCTGCAGCGAATTGACGCATGGTGCACGGAATGGCAATTGAATCTCAATGTAGCGAAGTGTAATGTGATGCGAATACATAGAAAGATAGGTCCCTTATCATTTAGCTACAAAATAGCAGGTCAGCAACTGGAAGCAGTTAATTCCATAAATTATCTGGGAGTACGCATTAGGAGTGATTTAAAATGGAATGATCATATAAAGTTGATCGTCGGTAAAGCAGATGCCAGACTGAGATTCATTGGAAGAATCCTAAGGAAATGCAATCCGACAACAAAGGAAGTAGGTTACAGTACGCTTGTTCACCCAATGCTTGAATACTGCTCAGCAGTGTGGGATCCGCACCAGGTAGGGTTGATAGAAGAGATAGAGAAGATCCAACGGAGAGCAGCGCGCTTCGTTACAGGATCATTTAGTAATTGCGAAAGCGTTACGGAGATGATAGATAAACTCCAGTGGAAGACTCTGCAGGAGAGACGCTCAGTAGCTCGGTACGGGCTTTTGTTGAAGTTTCGAGAACATACCTTCACCGAAGAGTCAAGCAGTATATTGCTCCCTCCTACGTATATCTCGCGAAGAGACCATGAGGATAAAATCAGAGAGATTAGAGCCCACACAGAAGCATACCGACAATCCTTCTTTCCACGTACAATACGAGACTGGAATAGAAGGGAGAACCGATAGAGGTACTCAGGGTACCCTCCGCCACACACCGTCAGGTGGCTTGCGGAGTACGGATGTAGATGTAGATGTAGACACTAGTCTGATTCAGTACCTTGTCATTCATAACCAAACTAACTGATTTCGCTCTGTTTTAATTATTGGGTTTTGTGTAGAAACAATGTGTATAGATTTTGCGTGTTGCAGTTGTCCGTGTGGGTAACCACAGTGGCTAACTACAACTCAGACGTAGCCTGTTTAAATTCTTGAAGTAGAGGAATTAACTTTTAATACCGGTATTTCCCTGAAAAGAGGAGGGGAAGTTGATGAGTACTGCTTCAGATCATCAGTTACTGCGTTAATGTCCTTTTTTATATTTCAAACCTGTGCGTAGTGAACGCAAAGAACACAATAAATTTACAGAAATTCATATTTACGTACGGCCAGCTGCCGCTAACAAACCTCTCTTTGCTACCAGTCTCGATCGGAACGATCATCATCCGATTACGCAAAGTTGTTATGGCAACTTTCATCGCCTCATTCGTGTTATGACGTCAACGTGGTGTACAAACCTAATATGAACGAAAGTAACTTTCGCGTGACGTTTCACTACCAAATAACATACCTCGGCGTAACCTGGACCACACACAGAAAGAAATGCTACAATACAGTACCCATTTTAACTAAATACGCAATGAGTCGAAGAGAAATGCCACTGTTATTCAAAGACACAAATCACATTGAAGTCAGCGCGATTCACGTTCACCCCCGGCAGCTGAGTGGTCAGCGCGACAGAATGTGAATCCTAAGGGCCCGGGTTTGATTCCTTGCTGGGTCGGAGATTATTCTCCGCACAGGACTGGGTGCTGTGTTGTCCTAATCATCATAATTTCATCCCCATCGACGCCCAAGTTGCCAAAGTGGCGTCAAATCAAAGGACTTGCACCCGGTGAACGGTGTACCAGACGGGAAGCTCTAGTCTCACGACATTTCTACCGCGATTCATGATGGTCCCCTGACATTACAAAAGGCGACACGCGGTACTTAACAGTGTGCCTGGTCACCACGGACGCCACTGCATGCTATACAACGTGCTCCCATCCTGATCACAAGAATGGTAAGGAGCTCTTGCTGTACGGCGTTCCATTCATCTACCAGCACGAATGACAACAGCCGGATTGTCGCTGGTGCAACTGCACGTGCTGTAGAACGCCACCGCAACGCATCCACCACGTGCTCGATGCGATTTAAGTCGGGCAACGGGCAAGCCTGTCCTTCGACCCAATTATCCTCTCGTTCCATGAGCTCCTCCACCTGCGCAACTCGTCGTGGTCGTGCATTGTCATCCACAAACATAAAGTCTAGGGTGGATGCATTCTTGATAAGACGCACCTGGGGAAGGGGTACAGTGTCACAATAACACTTACTGGTGTGTGTACAGTGATCAGATATTTGGAGGTGAGTACACTCATGCTTCATTGTGCCCCCCCCCCCCCCCCCACATCATAATACCTGAACACATGTTGAAAAATATTCGTAGATGCTTTATGTAGCCCTACCTCTCGCCATCTGAGGATACGTCCAGCAGTGTCGCACGTGATCGTTTTGGTCGTTTTGGTGGCCCAGGTTTTATGGTGTGCGGGGTCTTTTCAGACGTGTATTCGGCCATGACTTCATTTTTATAGATGACAAAGCACTACAGCATCGGACAACACAGGTGGAGGAGTTCCTGGAACGGGAGGATATTCGGCGAATGTTGTACCGTTCACCAGAGAACTTATATGGAGGGTTGACTCTGTTACATATGACGTGCAGCAAATGTTTCTTCCTGCATGGCTTCCAGAATTGCCGAAGTACAGTTCGTCTGTTTGAAGTAGTCTTCCTACACTACTGGCCATTAAAATTGCTGCACCACGAAGATGACGTGCTACAGAAGCGAAATTTAACCGAAAGGAAGAAGATGCTGTGATATGCAAACCTTTTCAGACCATTCATACAAGGTTGTCGCCGGTGGCGACACCTACAGCATGCTGACGTGAGGGAAGTTTCCAACCTATTTCTAGTACACAAAATGTAGTTGACCGGCCTTGCTTGGTGAAACGTTGTTGTGATGCCTCCTGTAGGGAGGAGAAATGCCTAACATCACGTTTCCGACTTTGATAAAGGTCGGATTGTAGTCTATCGCGACTGCGGTTTGTCGCATCACGACATTGCTGCTCGCGTTGGTCGAGATCCAATGACTGTTAGCAGAATATGGAATCGGTGGGTTCAGGAGTGTAATACGGAACGCCGTGCTGGATCCCAACGGCCTCGTATCACTAGCAGTCGAGATGACAGGCATCTTATCCGCATGGCTGTAACGGATCGTGCAGCCACATCTCGATCCCTGAATCAACAGATGGGGACGTTTGCAAGACAACAACCATCTGCACGAACAGTTCGACGACGTTTGCAGCAGCATGGGCTATCAGCTCGGAGACCATGGCTGCGGTTACCCTTGACGCTGCCTCACAGACAGGAGCGTCTGCGATGGTGTACTTAACGACTAACCTGGGTGCACGAATGGCAAAACGTCATTTTTTCTGACGAATCCAAGTTCTGTTTACAGCATCATGATGGTCGCATCCGTGATTGGCGTAATTGCGGTGAACGCACGTTGGAAGCGTGTATTCGTCATCGACATATTGGCATATTACCCAGCGTGATGGTATGGGTTGCCATTGGTTACCAGTCTCGTTCACCTCTTGGCTCTTCCCTTCATTCGATCCTTGCGAAACCCTACATTTCAACAGGATAATGCACGACCGCATGTTGCAGGTCCTGTACGGGCCTTTCTGGATACAGAAAATGTTCGACTGCTGCCCTGGCCAGCACATTCTTCACATTCTCCAGATCTCTCACCAACTGAAAACGTCTGGTCAATGGTGGCCGAGCAAGTGGCTCATCACAATACGCCAGTCACTACTCTTGATGAACTGTGGTATCGTGTTGAAGCTGCATGGGCAGCTGTACCTGTACATCCCATCCAAGCTCTGTTGGACTCAATGCCCAGGCGTATCAATGCCATTATTACGGCCAGAGGTGTTTGTTCTGGGTACTGCTTTCTCAGGATCTATGGACCCAAATTGCGTGAAAATGCAATCTCATGTCAGTTCTAGTATAATATGTTTGTCTAATGAATACCCATTTATCATCTGCATTTCTTCTTGGTGTAGCGATTTTAATGGCCAGTAGTGTATTTCAGTTCCTGTAAAATTGGCACTTCGTACGGTTTCATTTTCAGCTTCGTTTTGAGAGTAAGCTAAATAGCTGCTTCTGGCTTCTTTAGCTCGCTACTGAGTTTTTAGTAGAGTTTTGTACTGATGAAAGATTGTACTGATAAACTATACGGTCAGTACTTTCCCCTTTCCACAACCATCTCGTTTCGTCAAGCTACCAATACCACCTGTGAATGTTTTTGATATTTGGAGGTGCGTACTGGCACCTCTGATGAAATATTCTCTGCACTGTGATGTAAGAACGACAATCTTTGACTGGAAATAGGAAATGCTGAAAGATAGAAAAAGGGACTGGTATTGCTCAGAAAGAACCGCCACAACGTGATGTGGATTGAATCACTACAGTTTAACTTCGTACTGTCCAGCATAATGAAATCAAATATAAATATAAGTTTCGTGTTCAAACTGCATGTAACTTTAGGAAAACAGGAAAATGCATGAGAGATTCTCAATACAAAATATTTTATTCGAAAAATACAAATTATGGTAGTTTCACGTCATTTCTAAATTATGGCAGAAAAAGTGTTGGAAAAGTATAATACGTTTATAAATTATAAACGAAAGTTTTGGAAAAGATTTAAGTGCCGTGCTGAAATTCCAAGGAGTTACTGAAAGTACGCAGCAGCAATGCACAATCTTCTGAACAGTAAAAAAAGGGACTATTACTGCCATTGCTGACACGTTGAGAAACAAAATTTTCTGTATTTATATTCAATAAAATCGACCATGGCTAATAGGTCGTGCTTTTCTTTCGCACTTAATTTGTGGGTCGATGGCAGACAACAAATATTTTCTAGTATGGGAACATCATGCAGTTTGAACCCGAAACTTATATTTATGTTTGATTTCATTATGCTGCACAGTATGATGTTTAGTGATCCAATGTACATCACGTTGTGGCGGCTCTTTCTGAGCAATAGCAGACCCTTTATTTGTTACATGCTATTTCACTTGAATTCTTACCTCAATATTCTTCTTTCTAGATTTATGTAAATATATAAAAGGCGTAAGTAAATTTCCCTTACAGACTTTGAGGACTTGGGGTGGGGACCAAGGCGGTCTGGAAGAATGCCATTTTCCCACTACACACAAAATACAACACACGTTACACCCAGTCCCCTGCTGCTTGTAGTCCTGGCCAAAATACAAGTAGGGTTAGAGGTGACGACCACCGACGGCAACACAGACACGGTAACTCCATGCCATGTTCCGCTACACACGAACATCAGTCCCTGGTCCTCCAGCAATCGGGCCTACACGTACGTAATACTCTAGTCAATGGCGCCGTGGCGCCGAAAACGAGGCAGATTTGAACCTGTGATGTAGTGTAGCGGGTCCGCATTATAAGTCCACAACGGCTGTAAAGGGACTTTAGGTAGATCTCGTACACACGAGAATGGGAATGGCGGATATCGTTGAAACAAACGGTTTTCGGTCATGTCGTTAAAACTGCTCAAAATAACCTCTTTCTGAAATAACCGATTATAAGTTTTTTATCCCTATTATTTCCTGTAATAAACATAGAAATCGAAGAAAGATTGAAAAAATTTTGACTCACTCAGTTTCAAGATACATGGAATCAAAATATTAAATTAAGTAGGCAAAAGAAAGAAAACTTAGTCCATACATCGTTCGCTGCTCTTCTCTAGAAGTGAAAAGTGGGTTAATACTACAAAAAAACCACTGTTTTCTCCTGTGATTGAATTTTTTCTGAAACTCTGCTGAAAAATTATGTACTAGGGGAACATACCACCATTTCAGCATTACGAATGGTCAGCACTAAGGGTGAAAAAATGAGGTTGAAGAACTCTGTTTTTGTGTTAATTTTGTCCGTTTTCAAGGCCTGGAAGCAGATAAAGGCAGATTATGTACACACAGGCAGTTGCTCAGCTATTTACTACTGTTATTGTTGTGGAGCTCTTA
The DNA here is from genome assembly GCF_023897955.1 of Schistocerca gregaria. NCBI lineage: Eukaryota > Metazoa > Arthropoda > Insecta > Orthoptera > Acrididae > Schistocerca > Schistocerca gregaria. The sequence continues at coordinate 244,423,329 of NC_064923.1, forward strand.
ATTTATTACTATTACCATAATTTCCTTTGCCGGCCGGAGTAGCCGAGCGGTTCTAGGCGCTACAGTCTGGAACCGCGAGACAGCTACGGTTGCAGGTTCGAATCCTGCCTCTGGCATGGATGTGTGTGATGTCCTTTGGTTAGATAGGTTTAAATAGTTCTAAGTTCTAGGGGACTGATGACCTCAGAAGTTAAGTCCCATAGTCCTCAGAGCCTTTTTGAACCATAATTTCCTTCCACTTCCATTACTTCATAGAAATGACAGACAAATCTTTAATCTAAACGCAAATGCAGCATTGTACTTCCTTGCTATGTAGCTTCTAAAAAACATTTCCAGAGTAGGGTTGGTGCCGTTCTGCGAAAAGACGACAGCGAGGAACTACTGTAAACACCAGGTGGATACCGCGTGTTCACGCATGCCTTAAGCCACAACACACGGCAACAGCGACTTCTTTGTCTCCACTATGCTGCAGCAATTCTTGTATCATGCGTTCGTTTCTGTTGGCAATGATATTAAAATAGCATTGACCGCTTTTCCCATTTTCTTTAACGATGTACTATATCAAACCAATGAATATTTTACGAATAAAAATTACTCCTGTGGTTCTTGAAGTTTTCCTGGCGCACTGAGTACTCTTTGAGGTTCGGGATCGCTGCCGCATTATGTTACTTCTTGCCACAATATTTCAGGTGGCAACCGTTTAGCCATCTCCAGGTGTCCGCCACGGGAGACTGATAGTTCACGGTGTCGGCTCTATAGCAACACTGGCGCGGAGACACTTCCACATTGGCGGCCGTCAGAGGAGCGTCCTCTACCGAAGTCCACCGGTTCTCAACCAAACGAGGCCTGGGACCCTCTGATCTCTCTAATTTCTTCTGGGAGAAAACATTTTATTCACAATGACACGTCTGGCGACATCTGACGTTTTTTTTTAGCTCCGCGAGCTCTCTTTCCGACAGAGGGTGGACATGCAGTTTCATTACCTTTATGAATTCACCTGCGTGCCGCACATGGAACAGTATCTGCAGAGGGCGAGGACTTCGATAGAGGAGGCTCCTGTGACTGCCTCCAATGCGCATGCGTCTCCGCGCTAATTTTGCTATAAAATCGACACCGTGAAGTAGCTATCTCCTTCCACCCTTCCCTCACCTATGGCTTCACTGCGTGAACTACGATTAGTGCCTCCCGGATGCAGACCCTCCGGCGCCTACAGAATAAGGTGCTTTGGTCGCCCCTTCTGAAGGAGCTTCGACTCCTTCCTCGAGCATGGGTGTGTATGCTACCTTTAGCTTAAGTTGGTTTAAGTTAGTTTAAGTAGTGTGTAAGTCTAAGGACCGATGACCTTAGCAGTTTCGCCCCTTACAAATTCACACACATTTGAACATTTTGGTGTTTCAGTGGAGCCTGCATGCCACTACCCTCACGAGGACAGTTACACTCTAGGAGGCAATGGACATGGCCACTCTCAAGATGTCCATGCTAAAGAAGTCAAAGCGCCTCTATGCCAAAGTATAAGCCCTACACGACAGGGTCGCTGGTTTACAAAACATTGGAACCACGGCACCCGGCACTGGCACCAACACCATGTTCCTCTCACCATCCTCGAGGACTCTGATTCCGACCACGGTTAACGTTAGCCTTCTTACGGCCACCCATGTAGCGTTTGTATCGATTCGACCACTTGATGGGTGTGGACCATCGTAAACGACCAATGTTGATACTTAATGTTGTTCATCGTTATGTTACCTCTTGCCTGCAACCTGGACTTCCACCATCGGAGGGTGGTATGGAACTTCAAGTCACACCGCCAAACCTTCAAAGTGCACTCCGGTGATGTCTTTGGAATGGCATCACTGTCGAATGGAACAGTTTCACTGTCCATCAACAAAGTAAGTCAGTGAGTCACCAGTTAAGCTGTATTTCAACACCCCACAAAAAAAAGCAGTCTCTCCTCCTTCCAATCCTGATCCTGATGCTCAGCCTCACATCATGCTCCATTTTTTACTTCCCCCTTAATCCACTTTGATGACTTCTAGTCGCTACCTACGGTTCTACAGAGCACCACTGTCATACTCTTCATCTTATCTTCATCGCGACAATTTTTCGAGTGTCACTTCGCATCTCATTACACCACGATATCACTCACTCTCAAGAGAGACTGTATTTTAACTCTAATATAAAACCGTCAAACGACTTTTAAAAAGTTTTAGAAATTTCATATATGTGTGGTTTACAAATCCTCATTTCTTGTCAGTTGTTTTTACATAAAAATCGTCACTACTGTCCACCTACTTATATTTTACAGAATCATCTCTTATTGTCACCTTTTAAGCGTTTAAGTACAGTTTTGTCACCTTGGGTGAAGGGCGGCTTGCCTGCTGCACATCTCCCCTGGCGGTTACCTGAAGATGCCTGAACGGTCGCCAGCCGAAATATTGCGGCAAGAGTCCGCAGCTCGTGGTCGTGCGGTACCGTTCTCGTTTCCCACGAGCGGGATCACGGGTTCTATTCCCGGCGGCGTCAAGGATTTTCACTGCCTCGCGATGACTGGGTGTTGTGTGATGTCCGTAGGTTAGTTAGGTTTAAGTAGTTCTAAGTTCTAGGGGACTGATGACCATAGATGTTAAGTCCCATAGTGCTCAGAGCCATTTGCTTATTGTTTATTGTGGCAAGATGTCAACATGATCCAGCTGCTGCAATCCCGAAACCTCACAGAATAAAAAATAGTCCTTCTTTAGAAAAGATTTATTTGAAAGAGAAAAATTTACCATCGCTGCTATGACTATTTCCTTTTTTTCTCGGTTATTTGTGAAAAATAAAAAAGATTCCCTGTTATAGCCATGATCAAATAAATACGGTATAATACCGTTTATTCGATAGGAAAGCACCGATATCGACTTTAAACGATCGGTTTGTCCCATCCCTACACCAGAGGCTATCTTACAGTGAGTGGTGGAAGGTATTTTGTGCACAACTCTCACCTCCCACTTCCACCCTTCCAACCACCGAATTGTTGTTTCTAATCTTGCCTTTCCTTTCTGTCAAAAATCACTAGGCACAAAGAAAACAAATGTATCGAAGTAAAGTGCAGTCTTGCTTGTTGGTTATACGAAAGCGAGAGAGAAACAGTCTCTAACATTATGAGATTTTCACTCTGCAGCGGAGAGTGCGATGATATGAAACTTCCTGGCAGATTAAAACTGTGTGCCGAACCGAGACTCGAACTCGGGATCTTTGCCTTTCACGGGCAAGTGCTCTAATAACTTTTTAATGTTTTTAATTTTTTTAATAATTAATTAAGGAAATGAATAAAACTGAAAATGCCCAAGTGAAAGACATGAAGACATTACGGATAGTACAAATGCAAAAGAAACATGCTCCTGTAGCAATGAAATGAAATTCGTGTCGGGGGCGACATCTGCTCACGACCCGACGTTCGATAGAGCAAGAGAGCCATCTATCGACTCGTTCTCCAGACGTTGGTGTAAGACTGGGTCCTCTTCTCGAAATTAACTAAGGGTCCGTATGTGTGATCGATGTCTATCTCGGCTTCTTCGTCTATCTCATCTCTCACCCGCCACACCCCATCTGGCCGGCGGGTCGGTAAATGTAAGTTGCAAGTAATTAGCGAAGTCTTGCCCATATTTCTTATGCTGTTGCAGCTTCGTGTGTCCATCCAAGAGAAAATGCCAAAAATCAATTTTGTCCTTTTCCGATTCGTTATACACGTAGCCCACCACCATTCCCCGTACCCATGTCACTGCATTGGTTTTTTGGACTGGAAAATAAGATTCTTGGGGGAAAAAAGTGTGTCTGATGAAATTGTGTGAGGGGTAGGAGCGTAACAGGAACGCCATTATCTGTTGTGCCAAGTGCCACACTGGAGCCGTCCCACTACAAGCTAAACGATGTTCATCAGTGTCCACTGTTACGCAGCCTAAACATAAACATAGTGGAGTGTCTGCCAAATGAATCGCGGGCCGCCGTTGATTCGTTGCGAACTTCCTATTTACCACCACATACCATGTTGAGCGTACCGACGTTTGGAGGTAAACGTTCCGTATAACGCGCCATATCTGTCGCCAGTTCTTGTCTGGGTACTTCTTTTCCAGGGTATTCCTGGGGCACCGGCGCAGTAAGAGTTGGTATACATCTCGCGTCGTTGGTAGTCGTGTTGTTGGGAAGGAATCTCTGACATAGCTAAGCTGAAAAAAAAAAGACTTGAAATGTGACAGCTTCGGTGATATATGGCCCACATTGACTGGGGGCAGCATTGAAGTGGGCGCTAGTACATCGGCCAACGCACCCCAGACAAGAACTGGCGACAGATATGGCGCGTTATACGGAACGTTTACCTCCCAACGCCGGTACGCGCAACATGGTATGTGGTGGTAAATAGGAAGTTCGCAACGAATCAACGGCGGCCCGCGATTCATTTGGCAGACACTCCACTATGTTTATGTTTAGGCGGCGCAACAGTGGACACTGATGAACATAGTTTAGCTTGTAGTGGGACGGCTCCAGTGTGGCACTTGGCACAACAGATAATGGCGTTCCTGTTACGCTCCGCCCCTCACACAATTTCATCAGACACACTTTTTTCCCCCAAGAATCTTATTTTCCAGTCCAAAAAACCAGTGCAGTGACATGGGTACGGGAAATGGTGGTGGGCTACGTGTATAACGAATCGGAAAAGGACAAAATTGATTTTTGGCATTTTCTCCTGGATGGACACACGAAGCTGCAACAGCATAAGAAATATGGGCAAGACTTCGCTAATTACTTGCGACTTACATTTACCGATCCGCCGGCCAGATGGGGTGTGGCGGGTGAGAGATGAGATAGACGAAGAAGTCGAGATAGACATTGATCACACTTACGGACCCTTAGTTAATTTCGAGAAGACGACCCAGTCTTACACCAACGTCTGGAGAACGAGCCGATAGATGGCTCTCTTGCTCTATATCTTGCTCTATAGAACGTCGGGTCGTGAGGAGGTGTCGCCCCCGACACGAATATCATTTCATTGCTACAGGAGCATGTTTCTTTTGCATTTGTACTATCCGCAATGTCTTCATATCTTTCATTTGGGCATTTTCAGTTTTATTCATTTCCTTAATTAATTATAAAAAAATAAAAAAATAAAAAAGTTATTAGAGCACTTGCCCGTGAAAGGCAAAGATCCCGAGTTCGAGTCTCGGTTCGGCACACAGTTTTAATCTGCCAGGAAGTTTCAGTCTCTAACATGTTTACCACCGTGGTGAGGCACGCTTGGCACAGTCAGCTTTCTTCACGTCGCAAACAATGGAACTTAACGCATTGTTAAATATAGGCGAGGTATTTTGAAATGTAAGGCTTCTCTGGTACATCCAATCTATGTCAACTTATTAGTCACTGTATATGCAACGATAAACAGGGAAAAAGGAAAAATTCCAATGTTAACACGTCAGCTTTTCCCACTTCCAGTCTTCATGTGAAATTCCATCATGCACGTTGCATTCTGCACAGGTTCCGCTTATAAATAGAGCCGTTCTACTCACACAAATTTCCCCTCGAACGGATGCGGATCCTCTACACCTCCCACAAACTTGATCCCCCTAATCCACTTGTCTCTCCCATCCTTTCCCAACCCCGTCTGCTACCGCGCCTGTACTCCCACATCCTGTCTGCTCTCCGTCTCTCAACACTCCATACCCTTGCCCAAGGTGGCTGCCACCAACTCCCCATCCCCGATGATACCCTCATCCCCTCCATCTACCCCTCCTACCAACCACCTGTGTTTTTCCCAAAGGCACCCTCTCTTCCTTCTCTCCCTTCTGTCGTCCTCCCTCCCTCCCCTCCCCCCATGCTTCCACTACCCCTCACCTACCTTCTTTCCTCCCTATCCCTTCTCCTTTACCACTGGCATCTATACCCTCCCCCTCTCCCTCCTCTCCCACCTTTTCCCCTTTGGCAGGTCCCTGGATTCATACACGAACAGTGAACATTCGTGCGCTGGAGATCGTCGCCAGTGTTTGTGTGTGCCTTCGTGTTAGTTTTCCGTGTTTCATTGTTTGTGCTCCATCGTTCACGTGTGTCACTTCTGTCATCTCTGTTCGTGTGCCCGTTCTGCACGTTTTTTATTTGGAAACTGCGACTGTGAATGGCTCCATGTATTTTAATTTTGTCTGTCTACAGTTGTTTATCCTCTATTGTTGTGTGCATAGTTCCGCGTAGTAAGTGGGTACACAACTTTCCCAACAGAGCGCGCACCGCTAAGCACAACAGCGCAGGCGCAGCGCTCATCCGTCTCCGCCTCTACGAGATGGCGCTGCCATAGAGACGGACCAAATTCTGCTTCCGCCGATCTGCGTATTAATATGTAACGCGCCAATGAGATTGCTGCTAATGTAGAAACTTTTCTCCTTGCGGATCACACTCGCGCAGTGATAAATGAACGCGCGAGGTATTATAATGAGTGTACAGACCTCCGATTAGTCAGTCTGCATTTGTCTTCACCAGTCTGCATTAGTCTCTACCAGTCTGTAGTCAAGTTTCAGTCTGCGCCTAATAAGAGTACCATATTCCTGTACATAGCCATGAAGATAAATGTATAAACACTTTTGTCAAGTATCAGAGATATATGTGAGAATAAAATTAACGTACCAATACCAACTGAACTTCAGATTGTCAACTGTAAACAGCATCCAGAACCAAGTTAAGTAATTTTTATGCTTGTTATTATTTTAATAAATGTGTGTGAAAATTAATCAAGTTCTGTTTAATGTTGGTCACCGTCAATCTGCTACTCTAAGCGTTCAAGTGGCATTTCTATCGTTTGACCTAATGGCAGAAGATAGACATGCCACCATAAGACCACGAGACATATTGCTGACATTCGCCTACTTCGGTAAGGCGACAAGTCAAATAATCTGATGGTGTGTGTACTGAAGGTCTTACAGTACGCACACCACAACCATGTTTGTTTTTCGATGTCTCTTTATGTACCGACTGTCATATCTGTGGCCGAAGAGTGGCGTAAGTTGCCGCTGCCGGCCTGCCTGTATAAGGTCTGAAAATAACAATAAAGAAAAAAAAGAAAAAAGTATCACACAAATTTCCGAAGTAATGGAAGGTGCCCTGCGGAAGATAGACCTGGCTATAGTTGAAAATTACTGCTGAAGAATTTCTGTTCCCTCCAGTTTTCTATTCGGAATATAAACTGAATTGCACTCTCATTGCAAAGGCTAATATGTGAACTTCTACAGACCCATTTAGAATTCGGAGAACTCTTAAGCCCATGCTATCTGTAATACCGGAGGAAAATCGCGATGCCTCTGAGAGGCTACCCAATTACAGCTCTGGGGGCAGGCGCAGTGCATTCTCGGCAAGGCTGGACGTCAATTTGGAGCGCCATTGAGCGCCATCGGCGGAGTGACAGTGCACTCAGGGGCCACGGCTCGTCAATAGGGCGCCGATAAGTGAAAGGCCCGTCTCCTGATTAGCCGTAATCAGGCGATCGGCTGCCCGCGGCACCTTGCGCACCACTAATCATAGTCCGGCGACGGCTGCAGCGTCATGGCGGGAAAGTGGGGCGCCGCGGCGGGCAGGTGGGAACACTCTCGGCTAATTGTGCGCCTCGTGATGAGAACAGCGATCCGTGAAGGAGAGCCTTGTTCCTGAAGACGAGCTGAAAGACGCACACCGACTTGGTACCGGTATCATATGCGCTTATAACGGTGAAAAACTTCTGATGCATATCACGAGTAACTATTTCCACTAAGACACTACGACAGTTTTTTAGCTGAATTTTGGAGAAGAATGCTGCAGAGAAATTATGAGCGGAGTCATATACCCTTGAATTTGTTTATTTATTTTTATTTACCGTATGGTATCTACAGAGTAAAATTACACACATACTATTAATTAATATAATAAGCGAATTACAAATATATTATTAAACGAATGATTGCAAACAAAAATGTGCGAAAGATTAGGGAGACAGCCACTGCAGCTATTACAAGTGCACATCTAAGCAGGTCACCCACTGAACAGCACGTGGAGTAGTATTCATGATATCCCTCCACACTCCTTCAAACCTCCTCGCAGGACATTCGAAGATCAGGTGAGGGATTGTTTGTTCTTCTGTACCACAGTCGCATCGTGGGTCATCAGTGAGTTTCCATTTGTGGAGAATGCCCTTTCACTTGCCGTGGTTGGTCCTCACACGAATAAATCTGCACCAAGTTCTTCTGGGTATTTGCATTCCTTCCACAGGTATATCGAAGGACCAAAATCAGTGATGAGAGGATGGTGATTATTCAGCGACCAGTATTGCCTCCATTCCCTTGCTACGTCATACCTTTCTGGGAATTTGAGGACTTCGTCTTCTCATATAGGTTTTCTGGATTTTAGTCCGGTAGTTGGTCCAATATTTTTCGGGTCGGTATATCTTCAGAGACAGAGGCGTCATTAACTTTCTTCCATTCTCGGATAGCTGCTTGTTGCCTTCTGAGGGAGGGAGGAGCTATATTGCAAAGGGCATGAAGCCAGGGAAGTGGAGTTGATTGCAGAGCTTCTGAGACAATCCTCATGGTGGTATTAAGCTGTTCGTCTATTTTAGTCGTGTGTATGCTCTTGTACCATACTGGGGCACAGTATTCTGCCACCGAGTAAACAAGAGATTGTGCTGCGGTGCGTAGGGTGTTAGCTTGAGCTCCCCAGAAGGTTCCAGTCAGCTTTCTTATTTCGATTTTTTATCTTTTGACTGGTCATTTCTAGGTGTTTTTTATAGGTTAGTGACCGGTCTAGAGTGATTCCTAGATATTCTGTAAGGATGTAATGCGTCAGTCGCTCATTGCAGAATGTTACTTGTAACTCTCGTCTTGCCTCATGATTGTTGAATGGTGGCTATTTCTTAACCGAGAAGCTGACTCCAGATATCAGGGGGATGTACGTAAAATTGGTCAAAAATGCTAAAATATTTTTGCCGACAGATAGTTCTGTACCACGTTATGGTGTTCCTGGTTGTGGCCGCCAGTACTTTATCTTGCTAGGAGCTCACCTCGATGCATCTTGATAAACGCGAAGTAGCATTTGGTACAAAAGTGGAGTGAGCTACAAGCAGCAGATGGTACAGTAAGTACTATTCCCATGGGAGAGTCCGCCAATTATACTGAACTTGCTTCTGACTGGTCGACAATGCGGTATCGATAGCTTCGATGCCGCAGCGTAGGTACAAGCTAGCAGGTTGGCACCACGAGAGCGGACGATCTACATCGACGCCAGCGTCCTCTAGCCGACGCTGTGCAGCTCAACGAGCGCTGCTCTACTTTCTCTCCATGCAGACGGCCGGGAGACATCGCTTCAGCTTAGCTTGGTATAGAGAATTTGTATCAGTTACGACGGACCTAAGACGTCGCACCTACGTGCTCATCTGTGCCAAGTTACGTATTCAATTGTGTACTTTGTTTTGGACTATAGTAAAACCACTTTTACTTTACTTGCAGTACCTCACCTGCTCCTACTCGCTTCCTACATTCGGCCTATATTACAGATTTTAGGAGCCGACCCACGCGCCTCCTTCCAGGTGGGATACATAAGGCACATTTGGGTATTAGGCGCCAAAACACCTAACTTCTCATATTTATACAGGGTGTTTTAAAACTTGTGGTCAATATTCAGGGATATAACAGGAATTATCATTCGAAGCAAAAAAAAATCAAGTAAACCCGGGGTCTAAAACGCATACCGTAGGAGCTATGAGCGATTCTTGAGCTCCGATATTGTGAAACAAATCTCTCTTACTGCAACCTCTTTGCTCTCCATATTTGGGAAGTGGTAGTGTGGACTAAAACAAGAAAAAACTTGTCCAGTAAACAGATGCTCGAAGCTCGAAAATTCAGCCGCATGGGGTAGTCGTGCGGTCTAGGGCGCCTTGCCACAGATCGCGCGGCTCCCCCCCCCCCCCCCCCCCACCACTCCCGTTTAAGTTAGGTTAAGTAGTGTGTAAGCGTAGGGGCCGATATGACCTTAGCAGGTTGGTCCCATAAGAACTTACCACAAATTTCCAATTCTCTTTCGAAAATGAATGCCTTCAAAGTTATGGACACTTGTTCATTAGAAGAGTTGTGTTTCAAAAGAGCGAAGATGAACACGTGCTCATAGCTCTTAAGGTATCCGTTTTAGTCCCCATGTTTACATGACTTTTTTGTTTCGAAAGATTATTTCCGTCATATCCTTGAATATTTACAACCACTTCTGAAACACCCTGATACTTCTAATTATATTTAACCCAGTTTTCAGTATTACCCTATGACTCTACCGTTTTTGATTGTTAAATTTCACTAGTTTTGAGAAACATACGAGTGCACAATCAGCTTAACAGATCATGCATCGACGCTGCTTACAAGAATAATATACAGAAGAATGGAAAAGAAAATTGAGAATGCGCTAGGTGACGATCAGTTTGGCCTTAGGTAAAGTAAAGGCACGAGAGAGGGAATTCTGACGTTACGGCTAATAATGGAAGCAAGGCTAAAGAAAAATCAAGACACGTTCATAGGATTTGTCGACCTGGAAAAAGCGTTCGACAATATAAAATGGTGCAAGCTGTTCGAGATACTGAAAAAAAGTAGGGGTAAGTTATAGGGAGAGACGGGTCATATATAATATGTACAACAACCAAGAGGGAATAATAAGAGTGGACGATCAAGAACGAAGTGCTCGTATTAAGAAGGGAGTAAGACAAGGCTGTAGCCTTTCGCCCCTATTCTTCAATATGTACATCGAGGAAGCAATGATGGAAATAAAAGAAAGGTTCAGGAGTGGAATTAAAATACAAGGTGAAAGGATATCATTGATACGATTCGCTGATGACATTGCTATCCTGAGTGAAAGTGAAGAAGAATTAAATGATCTGCTGAACGGAATGAACAGTCTAATGAGTGCACAGTATGGTTTGAGAGTAAATCGGAGAAAGACGAAGGTAATGAGAAGTAGTAGAAATGAGAACAGCGAGAAACTTAACATCAGGATTGATGGTCACGAAGTCAATGAAGTTAAGGAATTCTGCTACCTAGGCAGTAAAATAACCAATGACGGACGGAGCAAGGAAGACATCAAAAGCAGACTCGCTATGGAAAAAAGGGCATTTCTGGCCAAGAGAAGTCTACTAATATCAAATACCGGCCTTAATTTGAGGAAGAAATTTCTGAGGATGTACGTCTGGAGTACAGCATTGTATGGTAGTGAAACATGGACTGTGGGAAAACCGGAACAGAAGAGAATCGAAGCATTTGAGATGCGGTGCTATAGACGAATGTTGAAAATTAGGTGGACTGATAAGGTAAGGAATGAGGAGGTTCTACGCAGAATCGGAGAGGAAAGGAATATGTGGAAAACACTGATAAGGAGAAGAGACAGGATGATAGGACATCTGCTAAGACATGAGGGAATGACTTCCATGGTACTAGAGGGAACTGTAGAGGGCAAAAACTGTAGAGGAAGACAGAGATAGGAATACGTCAAGCAAATATTTGAGGACGTAGGTTGCAAGTGCTACTCTGAGATGAAGAGGTTAGCACAGGAAAGGAATTGGTGGCGGGCCGCATCAAACCAGTCAGTAGACTGATGAAAAGAAACCAAAAAAACGAGTAACGATATTACAACTGAAGTGCTTCGGACACCTTCAGGTCATTTTGGCCCGCCTGGGAGACTAAGTACTTCGGCTGCATAAGTCACTCTGTTTTGGGTGTTCTTCAGACCGACATGTCGTCCTCTACATCGGAAGTTGTCAAGTCACCGTACTATTAAGTAATCTATGTCGAGTGTTGTAGAAAACAGTGTAAAAAGTGATATTTTAAAATATAAACAAACATTATACATTAATTAGTGGTGTTGCCTACCATCATTGTCAGAACTACAAATCTTGCCCTGTGTAGATACAGAGACTAACTTGGGCCAGTTGAATGCATGCAATGCCTGTTGGTCGGGCTTCATTCGTAGTTCATTGAATAGTCATTCAATGAACTCTGGATGAAGCCCGACCAGTAGGCAATACATGCATCGAGCGAAAATAAAAGTGCATTGACAATGGCTAGCCTCTAGCCGAAATCTAGATCTGCACAACTGATCGCTGCAATCTATAATTTACAAGAAAAGGGAAATGTTTTCTGGAGCATGACAACGCCAAACCACACACTTCACGTGGAACCACAGCAGAAATCAGAGACTGAATCTCACCACCGTACAGCATCTTCCATACAGTCCAAATTTAGCACTTACATGTGTTCCCGATAATGAAAATCGATCTGAAGGGACATCATTATGCTTCTGATGAAGACGTTGAGAGAACTGTGAGACTATGATTGCGGAAACAGAGTGTCGACTTCTTCCGTGACGGCTTCAGAAAACTTGTTCATCGTTGGCAGAAATGTATCCAATTGGCTGGTGATTATGTAGAGAACTGAATATTGATAATTAAAGATCACATTCTAAGGATTATTTCTGCGTTTCGGTTATTAAAATATTCCCACCCAAACCCAATTAATGAAGGTGGAGCCACTGCTTTTCATTTAACCCTCGTATATTCTTACAAAATGCATTTTATAAGTAATAAAAATTAGCTGATCGTCTAACTTCCGTGCATTTATGTACCCAAAATAATTACATTTGATGCGAGTGCAGCTTACATGCACAAACACAAAAAATCTATGTAATTATATATATATATGAAAAGCAAGTGTTTCCCGTTAAGTTTCCTGTTTGTGAATAAAAGAAACATGTTTTATATAAGCTCGACGAAGTACCGAAGTGATGTTTGATACGTTTTTGTTTTGGGTTTTTTCGTTTCTTTGAGGAAATTTCGTTTTCTAGTGCTGTACGGTAAATCTGTTTCATTCTGTTTTATTTTTGCTACAACATCCCTGTGTTTCAAGTTACAAATCAAAGCCTTGCGGATAAAACGCTAATTAAATAGTGAGCGTTTCAATTTTGTTATACATACTGTTTATTTTTAAGTAACAGACAGGGGGATAACTATTTGGAACAAAAATATTCCGCAGATTAAGCGGCCCTTTATATATCCTCATACAGTCTCTATATGGTTCACCACTTCCGATTTCAAGGGGTACTTAGTAAGACACCTAAAGTAAAGATAACGTGGAAACGATTTTAGCTGACCAACGCTACTAAGAAAACTGCCACAGTCTACGGTTACTTATGATAGTCTACGGTAGTCTACAGTAGTTTTATAGATCTACTTCTGAACAGTTCATAGGAAAGGTGTGGGAGGGGGGGGGGAGGCAGATACAGCTGTTATACCCCACCCAAATATTTTTTGTGGCGATGTGTACCAAATGTGTGCCACTACGGCTACCTATCATTTACATTCCACCAGCCTTCCATAAATTGACACACTCTAAGTAGAAAGTAGTGCCTATGCCATCAGGCCTACAAGAAGTAATTTACTCCTTTATTTTACATAATTACACTGTCAAATACGTAGTATTATTTTTAATGCAACGTAACTCTAACAATGAAACCCTTGCACGAATGCAAAAGTTCTCAGGTGGATCGGACCTGATGTTATATACGTAACGAGACGCATTTCTCTAATTTTAGAAAACTAGTGCCAAAATATTTTAACACAGTATGTGCCTCGTAATTTAAAGCCATCCCAGCGTGCATTATTTTCGATAAATGTGAGACAGTTTAAGCAAAAAATACTGTGGAGAGGCACGCCAATACATCCATCTGACCGCTAAGTAGGCCTAATAATTTAATCTGACCGCAATCGGATTCCACGCGGCCGTGGAATAATCGAATAGCTCGTGTTTCCCACGTACTCAATGAAAATGAAATACATTAAAATTCTAAATAAATTTCCCATAAATTAAATTGTGAACAATTATGATCAATCAGGGAACCGTTATTACACATACTGTGACACTTATAAATCAGAAGAATAACAGCAAAAAAGATAACGCTCTAATCACGACGCAAATTCAACATAACGTTATAGTCGCAACTCATGAAAACCGTAAACCTGGGAACGAAAATGGAATGGCGCTTTCTTTCCGAAACAGTATCAGCACCCACATATTTCAGAATCACGCACATAGCTAAATCAAAATTACACTAAACATACGTACCATAGAACATGCTTTCAACAGATACAAAGTGGCTATGGGATGTAGTGTCATTAATTACAGTAACTACGATTAAGTCAGGAGTGTTAGATGCAATAAAGCAGTAGCATTGCTTTTCAATCATGGACGTTTTGATACATACGTTTAATTAATTTAACTGATAATATAGATCATGTCAATGTTTACACGAATGTATCAGTTCAAAAACAGTGAAGCGTTCTGTGCACACGATAAAAATGTACATGAAGTGCGGCTATAAAATAACGAGAGTGAAGTTGTTACAGAGTAAGTAAGCATGCGCCAAAGTTGAACGAGGGACAGCTATGAAGAGAGACACCTCAGTCGAATGTAGCGTCTCTGGTGTCTGTAGACAAATCATATAGCCGTGCACTTTGTTTGTGTGAGAGCTGTTATTTTGTTTTGACGTAAAAATGGAAGATGTAATAATAGAGCAACGAACTGTCGTGTGGAAAAACTGCTACTGAAACCTATCTTCCATTAAAACAAGTCTATGACGAAGACTGTTGATTACGAAATCGAGCTTTTGAGTGGTTCAAGCATTTGCAAGATGGCCAAGAACCGTTGAAGATAACGCACGCCCGGGACAACCTTCAACATCGTAAAACAGGTAAAACTGTCGGAAAAGCAGGTAATCTTATTCTATTTGACCGTAGGTTAAAAATTTGATCGATTGCTGAAAGCTTAGGAATTGACAATGAATGCGTAAGACGAATTTTACACAACGAATTTTACACTAGAAAAGTGTGTTCGAAACAATTGTGGAAAATTCACACGATCAAACAAAAAGAATCTCGTAAAAATATTTGTACTGGCACATTGAATAAGATTGAAAATTATTTATAGTTCTGTAGAAAAGAGTTATAAAATGTGACGAATCTTGCTTTTTTACTTATGATCCAGAAACTAAGGGCCAGCTCACTGAGTGGAAGGGCCCAAGTTCACCGAGGGCGAAAAAGTTCGAAAGAG
Organism: Schistocerca gregaria; assembly: GCF_023897955.1. Taxonomy (NCBI): domain Eukaryota; kingdom Metazoa; phylum Arthropoda; class Insecta; order Orthoptera; family Acrididae; genus Schistocerca; species Schistocerca gregaria. Next base: position 244,438,445 of record NC_064923.1, read on the forward strand.
CAAATCAAGATTCAAAGCGATGATGTTTGCTGTTTCCGATATTCATGGAACTGTGTATCTTCACTGGGTTCTGAAGGTCAAACTATTAATCAGCGTTACTGCCTTGAGGTTCTTGCGCAGCTCCTTGAGAAAATAAAAAAAGGGCCCGAATTGTGGAAGAACTAGTCATGGGTTGTACATCAGGTCAATGCACCGATTCATACTGCATTGTCTGTTAAAAGGTTTCTAGCGAAGTACGGAGTCCCATTGGTAGACCACTCACCTCATTCGTCTGACTAGTACCATGTGTTTTTATCAGTGCCCTAAGCTCAAACCTGCATTAAAGGGAACAAAATTTCAGCATTGAAGGGAAAAGTGACACGCGGCATCGAGGAAGTCTTCCCGTACTATTTCCACCATTGGAAAATTCGCATGCAGTGTTGTAGGGATAGAAGAGGGGAGCATACTGAAGGTGACAGTAACTAAATATGTATGTTTTGAAACAAAATGTTTTACAGCTATAGTCTCGTTACTTTTTAACCACACCTCGTACAAGAATTAACATTGATCCTACAGTATTTACGGACATAGGAGCTGTAAAGACTAAAATGTTCAAAAGGAATTCGCACTAGTCGCCTTTTACATCTACATCTATGTTCCACAAACCACCTTTTGTTGTGTGGTGGAGGGTACTTTATGTATCTTTCTCACTCCCACGTCTCCGTTCTTGTTGCAGTCGCGAATGGTGTGCGGGGACAACGTTTGTAGGTAAGCCTCCGTGTCAGCTTTAAACTCTCTTTTTATCTTGACGGCCATTTTGCTAATCTACTTCGGAGGAAGAAGTGTATTGTGTGACACTTCCACAAAAGTTCGTTCACCGAATTCTAACAGTAAACCAATCTGTGATGGACAGCGCCTTTTTTGTAATGCGTGCCACTGGAGTTGGATGAACGTCTCCGTTACGCTTTCGTAGCTACTAAACGAAAGAGTTTGCAGCTCGCGGTGCTGCCTCTGGATCATGGGGTCCCGGGTTCCATTCCCGGTCGGGGTGGGGATTTTCTCTGCCCGAGGACTGGGTGTTTGTGTTGTCCTCACTATTTCATCATCATAATCATTCCTGGAAGTGGCTAAAATTGGACTGTGTAAAGACTGGGACATTGTACGGGCACTGATGACGGTGCAGTAAAAAAAAAAAAAAAAAAAAAAAAAGGTTCAAATGGCTCTGAGCACTATGGGACTCAACTGCTGTGGTCATTAGTCCCCTAGAACTTAGAACAACTTAAACCTAACTAACCTAAGGGCATCACACACATCCATGCCCGAGGGAGGATTCGAACCTGCGACCGTAGCAGTCGCACGGTTCCAGACTGCGCGCCTAGAACCGCGAGACCACCGCGGCCGGCAGACCGTGCAGTTGAGCGCCCCACAAACCAAACAAAATTATCATCATCATCATAGCTAAACGAAAGTCTGGCGAAATGCGCTGCCCTTCTTTGGACCCTCTTCGGTTACTCTATCAATCCTCCCTGATACGGTCGTAGATCAACGAGGAATATTCAAGTACCGGGCGAAAGTGAGTTTTTGTACGCTTCCTCTTTCGTGGGTGTACTTCACTTCCAGAGTCTTCCCCTCAGTCTGTTTGGTATCTGTCTTCCCAACGAATAATTTTATGTGGTGCTCTCACTTAAATGATTCCGTATGCACACACTGAGATATTTAGGGGGCCTGACTGCTTACGGTGCTTGCCTGACACTTGTCCACGTTACAACATAACGAGCAAATACAGGCATATACAAATAACACAGTCGAACTCATAGTCGCTTCAGCATTTCAGTCCTTTTAGTCATAAGTCTCTGATTGTGTTGGCTGTTGTTTACAACTTGTCTTATACGTCTCCCTTTCGTAGGCTTCAGCTGTACTTTTAGAGACTTTCTTGAAGTTTGACCGAGGGGAAGAATGTTCCACCATTTTTCATGCATGTGTGCGGAACATCTTTCTTTCATCTTCGGCTATTTCTGGAACTAATCATTCAGCACTGTCGAGGTGAGTCGGTTATTGACATTCCAGTGTAAAATTGTGCCAGTTTATTCCTCGAAACGGCCAAAAATCGTGATTCTGAGCTATAGCGTGTTATTCAGTGTCACGTATAGTATAGTTTGAATTAAATTGAATGTCTTACTCTAACTGCTGTAGCGGCCCGGTCTCAGATATTTGTACTTCGCGTCTTGTGTTACGCAGAGGTAATGAATTGTTACTAGAACGAAAAAATTGTTACCGATTCTATTACCTTGTGCTAGAGGCATTTGCAGTGTTTACTCACAACTCGCACATTTTTCTATAAATTAGATAAAATAGTTACCTAATTTTTCGATTTCCCTAATGACATTGTTTTACACTAAAATAGAAGGTATGAGGAAATTATAAGGTAAATAAAACAGATCAGTCTTCTGATCAGCCTGTTGATGTTCAGTTTGCACTGCTGTTTTGAAATTAAAAAGTAGAACTAACTGCCTTCATTGTTAGGTTTGAAAGAGTTCCTTCGATTATACTGCAGCAATATGGAACTGCGGCATGATTGGTTCTAGTATCCAAAATGCGATAAGCTATCAGTTTACGGAATTTTTAGGTTATTTCTGTTGCTATTTGCTTAGCCTTACTTCGGGCTGCAGAATTTTAGCAAACAAAATTCCAGTAGAGCTGGCAAGTTAATAAATGCTAAATAGCAGTTTTTATTAATAAAGCCATCTAGACTGGTTGACCGTCATCAGATCAAAACTTAGAGTTTGTAAAACAACGTTCAGTATCATCTACACTACAACGTAGAGACAAGTGGTTGCTTAACGTTGTTGCCCAAACTCTCGAAAAGCTCTTGACAGATTTATTTCAGATGTTCACAAGACACTCTAATAAATCTTCAGACGGAGAAAGGCTACACGTTTTTTAAAGGTATACAGAATTTTCATGTTAACTGAAGACATTGAAATATCTTGAAAACCACACATCGGTTCAAAAAAAGTTTTCTAATTTCATTTGTATTGTCTTGGAGAGGGCATGCAATGATACTACACATGACGCCTACAGCACCCCGTACGTGATGGCGCGGGCAACTTTGAAATCTTCAGTGACAACCGCCGTTTTTTATTGCAGATTACGAGTCTCTGGGAAAATCTACATACTTTTTTTGTTAAGCATTTTCTTCGATTTGCCACAGATGGCGCTGTAATTGGAGGAACAGAAATTTCGTAACTTACGACATGCTACTTAATAGCCCTTGAATATCCAATGGCACGTGGGATCCCACCTCCCCGCTGCGAGGGTGGGACTGGCCAATATTTAATAACTTCTAATTGGAAACCTCATTCGCAACATTCAATTCCTCCGACATATCGAACAGGGGACTACTCGATTCGCCACTGCAGCCGTGACTCGAGGTGAACGCAACTCTACTGTTCCAATTAGAGTAAGTGTTCAAAAGAAGTGAAGCGCTTTTCAAATGAGCGCCAAAGGACAGAAGCATATCTGCGGGAAAGCCAGTACAGGCGTTTCTGATACAATCGACAATGTCTTCACGGCCAGTTCGCTCTTGGTGGTGCACCTTGTCTTTGAAATATGCGCACAGAAAGTAATCAGGTAAAAATTCTAGCGACCTATGAATAGGGCCACCTCTGCCAATTCACTGACCAGTGTAAACAGGGCTAATACCTCCCGTGCTTCAGTTGCGTTGTGCGCTGGGCAACCATCATGCTGAAACTCTATATGTTGTCGAAAGTCCAGGACATCTTCCTGCGGTAGTACCGGTAGTTAACGTCCCGAAAATGTTCGATGTTTGCGTCCATTCAATGTACCGTCAGTTGTGGTTGTACCCAATAGCACTCCACATCATAACGTCTTGATTTGGCTCTGAGCACTATGGGACTTAACAGCTATGGTCATCAGTCCCCGAGAACTTAGAATTACTTAAACCTAACTAACCTATGGACATCACACATCACGCAGTCATGAAGAGGCAGAGAAAATCCCTGACCCCGCCGGGAATCGAACCCGGGACCCTGGCGCGGGAAGCGCACGACTACGAGCTGAGGACTCTTGATTTGGCACTGTATGTCTTGTGGGAATGCAGTCACTGTGATGCCGCTCTCCCTGTTCGCGGATAACCATCATTTTCAAACAGACAAAACCTTGATTCTTCCGAAAACACTATCTAACGCCATTCCTATCCCCTGTGACGTAGCTGTATACACCTCTGCCGTCTAGCATGTTTATGTTCATTCCTCAAATGAAAGCTGAAAACTTGATAGAGTTTACGTGTTCCATTGTTCCACTTTTATGCCAGAGCCGAGGAGGACACAGGTGTGTCCTGTAGTGCCATTCGGATGAGATGTCGTTCTTTTTTGGGATGGTCTGGGTGGTGCGACCTGAACTGTCTTATAGTGTTCTACGGCCTTCCGTGAACCATTCTGCACGCACCCGTTGCACAGCCGAAACACTTCGTCCTAAACGTGCAGCATTTTCCCAAATGGATGCATCACTTTCTCTCATGCCTACCACGAGCCCTCTTTCAAACTCACTGACCAGACGCTCGGTTGGCGCATACGTCTGCGAGGCATCCTGCACGGTCGGCCAGAGTGACCGTGCGTTTCTAGGCGCTACAGTCTGGGGCCCGGCGACCGCTATGGTCGCAGGTTCGAATCCTGCCTCGGGCATGGATGTGTGTGATGTCCTTAGGTTAGTTAGGTTTAATTAGTTCTAAGTTCTAGGCGACTGATGACCTCAGAAGTTAAGTCGCATAGTGCTCAAGCCATTTGAACCATTTGAGCCATTCTGCACGTTTGCTCAAGCCACGCTCATCCATTACTTTCGATTTATAGCGACAACGAAGGCGCCGCGGTATCGATGTTGACCTCGAACTGGTGGGCCTAGATGGTTCAAATGCTAATCATTCTGCAGGACATGCTAAGCTACATGTCATCTGAACATGCACGTCCTTTCTCCAGTCGTTAAACGTGTTCTGTTTTTCCTGAACAGGAGTGTATTAAGTGATACAAACGGTTTCATTCACTAAAGTCCGTAAGCATCAAAAAAACAAAAGGAAAGAAAACTAGGGTTGGGAATGTGCATTCCGAAGACCGAAAGAAGCGGCAGTTTCGCCGTTCTGTGCGAGATGTCACGATCGCGGAACTGTCTGGATCGACAGAGGCAGCGTCGCCTCGGCGACCGCTCGATGACCCGCGGGCGATTGTTGCCGAACAAGGCATCAGAGAGCGCAGCGTGAGTCAGCGCTGGATTAAGCCGCGCCGCAGGAATGGCTGGTGCGCTACCTGCTAATTAAGAGCGCCGTGCTTTACGGCCGTGCTAATGAGAGGTGCCGCTCGCCGCCTCCACGTTGGCCGCCAGGTCCCGGCGTCGCCTCCGCGGTCCCCGCTTGTTTACCCACTGGGACTGGCCGACCGGCAGGCACGGAGACTGGGACCGGTTCCCTCAGACGACATCGCGACGCCGATGGCCTGCAGATAGCGGCGCCATTACCGGCCCTTACGCGCCCGCTGCACGCACCGGCCGCGCCGACCTGTTTGTCTCCGATGCGAACGCACCTTTGGGTAAGGTCGCGTCACCGCTGCAGACCTGTGCGAAGAGGCTACTGCTGAACTCTGCCCTTCACTGGTGCCGTGTCCCGCGCTGATGCAGGGTCAGCATTGTTAGGAACGGATTTGGCAAGGTTAGCGGAAAGGGGTAGCCGGATGCCCTTCCTGCCGCCACCCCGTACCCTCCGGGACGGAACTAGTGTACCCCCTCCCTCTGTCTGCGTCCAGTGTAATTCATGGAATAGCGAGAACGTGTGCAGATGTCTGCGAGTTCTGTAACTGAGGCGGAACCTGGGGATCAGTCCGGTATTCACTTAGTGGGATGTGGAAAACCGCCTAAAAACCACATCCAGGCTGGCCGGGCGGATTCGATCCGGGGCCGGTGCGCCTACCCAACAAGCAGCGCATTAGCGCTCTCGGCTAACCTGGCGGATGGTCACTACCTTTAAGTGAGGTTCGGAAAACCTTATTTCGTAAACTCACTTGCCAGCACAGCTTTCGATTTGTAGTATGATTACTCTCTAGCGGATGATTTGGGTGGAGTGCGGTTTGGGTTGGCAGTAGTACGAGCCTGGTTTGATTTTTAAACAAAATTTTGTTTACACCCACAATGACATCCTTTCTCCGAGGCCGAGGTTGCTAACGCACGCTCCTGCGGTGGCGTTCATCCTGCAGATAAGGTGGTTCGATTCCTTGTGGTGGAAAAAATGTTCACTACTTGTAGTCGTCGGCAAGGGGAGGAAATATGGTGACGAAAAGTTCTCTGTCATCAGACTTTGCGCCGTGTGCCTGTTTAAATAATACCCAACCTCTCGTCAGTGTGTCATGAAGTGAGGGCATGTGGCACTGGTGATAGTGATCCGTCCGTCGAATGCAGACGTTGAGCATTGCGGCCCTCATGGTGCTACTCGTCAGGAGTAGGCTAACCGCAATGCCGCTTGATGATGTCCACTATAGACAAACGGTAGTTACTTTTATTCTGAAGATGGTTGGGTTATCCCGACTGAAACGTAGGGAAATCTAGGTAAACGTTCCAAAATGGTTTAAATGGCTCTGACCACTATGGGACTCAACTTCTGAGCTTATCAGTCCCATAGAACTTAGAAATACTTAAACCTACCTAACTAACCTAAGGACATCACACACATCCATGCCCGAGGCAGGATTCGAACCTGCGGCCGTAGCGGTCGCGCGATTCCAGACTGTAGCGCCTAGAACCGCACGGTCACTCCGGCCGGCTAAACGTTTCTACTCATGTTGTGGATGACTAAAATTAAAATTAATACGTGTATTCTTATAAATAGCGTCTAATGGAGCATATTGTAACCAAACAAACAATCAGTCAAAACCGATATATTGCAATATGGAAGCTCAAACAGCATCAACAGAAATGTCTTAAGCAGTTAAAATCTGTCTAGGAATAATTCTTACTTAAAAAGGGGGCAGCAAAATATTAACAAAAAAACTCATGCTAAACAGATCAAAATATTTATAAAGAAAGTTCTAAGTGATCCCAGATGACATTACAAGTCAGCACCAATGGAGAAACGAAAAACGCATTGCCAATCCGCAAAAGCTTTACAGGCATGCTCTTAAAATCATACTACTTGAGTAAGACGAGCAACTGTCAAAAAAAGACATACATTCTCACAGAATTAACCTCCGCCCAGTACCCAACCAATGTTAAAGGATAGCACAACACAGAACTATTTATTATACATACAGAAGAAAAGCCGGCCGCGGTGGTCTCGCGGTTTTAGGCGCGCAGTCCGGAACCGTGCGACTGCTACGGTCGCAGGTTCGAATCCTGCCTCGGGCATGGATGTGTGTGATGTCCTTAGGTTAGTTAGGTTTAAGTAGTTCTAAGTTCTAGGGGACTAATGACCACAGCAGTTGAGTCCCACAGTGCTCAGAGCCATTTGAACCATTTGAACAGAAGAAAACAGCAAAACCAACAAAATAGCTTGTGGCTAAATACAACACCTGAACGGCATTTTCTGCTAAGTACCGGGTGGTTGTAAGTGCAGCTACTCAAAGAGAGCCAGTGCAGGCTGTAATAATATTATGTCAGTGGAAGTTGCTGCATATGCTGATTCATTAATGTGGACCAATTTACGCTGCAAAATAATTAGCCCCAATGTTGGCCACCAGATGCAAATCTGGTGCTGTACAGCGTCTCGTCGACGTCTCAGGTTCTCGTATTGAACGAATTGTGCAAGCGGTGGTTAATAATAAAATCAACATTATGACTTTGATACTTGCTTGACCTTACCTGCTCACGTCACATTCCCGTTTCATTACATGCGTGAACATTTGTATACGTCTTCCTTGCGTTCACAGCGCCATATTCAAATGGCTCTAAGCGCTATGGGACTTAACATCTGAGTTCATTAGTCCTCTAAGCTTAGAACTACTTAAACACAAAGACATCAAACACATCCATGCGCGAGACAGGATTCTAACCTGCGACCGTAGCAGCAGCGTGGTTCCAGACTGAAGCGTTTAGAACCGTTCGGCCACAGCGGTCGGCGCACTTGGTGGCCAAAATTGGAACTGACTTTGTTTTCCAGCGTAAATCTCTTCTGCATTGGAAAATCTACTAACTTTCGCTGCTATACGATCCAACAATTGAGTTCTGTGAGTAGCTGCACCTTAATTATAACCACACTTTACAATAATCACAATGTAAAAAAAGTACATCTTATACTGTGCAGTACAAAAATTCCCTACGTACAGTATTTGTAAAAGCCTTCCTTCTTTGAAAACACAACCAGCTGAATTCACCATATTCAGCACCCGCTGCACGGTAATTCACTCCGGCAAAACCTATCAGTTCCCCACTAATATATGTGGGCCACAAAAGCATAATTGTCACTCTGCACAATTCTGTAGTAACAAACACTCGGCCAGTTCTCGTCTCTGGCTAACAGGGAACATACACCGTCCATTCTTCAAGCAGAAAGTGTCCACGTACGTCTCGGCCAGACCTCGCATGGACTGTTGTAACTCTGTAAACACGCTGCCCAGCTCCACGGCCCTCAACGTCCCAGTCTCTCTCTTGTTTGTTTCCTGGCCGTCAACGAACTGTCTCTCGCTCCGCCACATTGACCAAGCTCGGCCCGAGGGGTGATAGCATCGATGCCTGCGTATACCGAGTGCCTCCTCATAGAGCGCTCCGCCACGAATCCCCAGAGATCTCGGAAACGGAGGTAGGAAGAACAAATAAGCCGCTTCGCACTACACGACTACGATATCAACTCTGGAAATGCGCTTCCAGCTGCCAGATATCCTATTCCAGAATCAATTTTTCGTTCCCATGTAACGCACAACATTTTTTTGAGACGTGCTTAGGATGTCATGTTTAATCTTATTTTTAAAAACTGTCATCTAATCTGGACGGAGTGACGTTTTGTGCAGTGAAGGAGAATAGAGGTACTGTACTGAGCGTGAAGTTCTCCACCCCAAGTATTTAACTGAACAGTTACTGCTTTGTCATAACTTAGTTTTGCAGAGGCTCTAGACCATTTTCACTGTAGTGAGAAGTTTAATTTTACAGACTTACATAGCTTAGACACTACATACGTTTTGTTGATTCATTTTGCTCTCTGTTTTGACCAACATTCCATCGTTGAGCTTCTGTAATCATTCTATGATTAATTCGGTACTGTATAAAAATGTGTACTTTTTTCTTTGTAGAAACTCTGATGCCCTGTTTAATCATACTTAATGTATTGTCTTTGCCTCGTTTGGAGGGGACAAAACTTACTGTGTATCATTTTAATTTCTGTGTGAATAATTTTTTGTAGAAATACCAATAAGTGTAACTGATTTATTTTATTTAATATGTTTGGTTGCTGTTATGTAATTGCTGATCCTCTCTTAGGGTTCTTAGTTATTTTGTATGTAAAAGGTGGTGTGGTTCCCCTAAAGAACGGAACTGTGTAGCGCCCGCGCAAAATGTGGTTGGCATTGATAGAAAGGTGGAACAAAGAGACAGTCGGAGACGAGCTACTGAACCGCTAACAGCTCATGTAAAGGTTGTGATTTGTGTTGGTGCCGAGAGGGGCTTTTAGTGCCGTTTTAATACGCGTCAAAGCCTCGTATGAATGGAGTAATATGCTGGCTATACTCTGAAATTAATATCTATCTTCGCCACCAAGAAATGACAGAGTCCAGCATGTCTATCTGCATCTCCAAACAACAACATGCACTCGCCACCTCATTGCTTAATCACTGAAAAGCGACCAGGAAATAGTAGAACTGTACAGTGAAGGATCAACTCATTGGATTTTTCACTGTGCTCAAATATAAGGTAAATTATAACTGAATTCTTGTATCTATCCTGATTTTTTATCCTCATTGACACTTATCCAATCAGGGTCCTTCCCATGTTAAAGTACTTGCCGAGTATCCTAAGTGAAAGAATATCAAAGCCTCGTGTGTTATTTTAAAAGGCCTCTTAAAGCATTAAAAGTTTTCGTTAAAATTAATGTGGGTAAATAATGTGTCATGGTAACTGTTTGTCGAGCTTAATTTTGCAGTCAAAGTTGTTGCTTAAAAATCTATGGGTTTTCAAAGAATTATGGAAAATATAGAAGCAGATAAATTCAGTTAGGTCTTTAAAACAATTTGCTGTTATTTCAAAGCTAACAGAATACTTACTCATACAGACGCCACAACTTTTTTTTCAGTAAATGAATAATACAGCTTGTTGTCCATTGTAACAGGTGAGTCAATGCCTGATGTTTTATGTTAACTTGCGTTACTGCAATAACAGGTCAAATCACTGATGAAAGTTTCATGGTTATGTTTGTTAAAATACAGATCCCATTTGTATAGGAAAGTGCATATCATTAGTGTAATAGGACCTACAGTTTGTTTATTGTGCTCATTAGTAGGAAACATTTGGTAGATAGACCATTTGTTATGATTACAGTAACTGCTTTCGGCTGTAGATCAGTGAGAAAGTCTTTGTCAGTGCATTTCATTTGGAGTGGTATGTGACCCCTGGTACGTCTACATACGACTCTGACAAGTGACAGGCACGTAAGCATCCTGTCTGATCACCTGCATCCATTCATGTGCATTGTGTATTCCGACGGAATTGGGAAATTCCAGCAGGACAAAGCGACACCCCACACATCCAAAATTGCTACAGAGTGGCTCCAGGAACACTCTTCTGTGTTTAAACACTTCCGCTAGTCACCAAACTCTCCAGACATCAACATTATTGAGCGCATGTGGGATGCCTTGCAACGTGCTGCTCAGAAGGGACCTCCATCCCCTCGAACTTTTACATATTTGTGGAGAGCCCTGCAGGATTCATGGTGTTCAGTTCCCTCCAGCACTACTTCAGACATTAGTCGAGTCCATGCCACGTCCCGTTGCGTCACTTCTGCGTGTTCACGGCGATCCTACACGATATTAGCCACGTGTACCAGTTTCTTTGGATCCTCAGTGTATGATGCATAATATCATTTGTGGTAGGCATTGCATTATTGGCTAGTGCAGATATTTATGTGTCATGGTCACCTACATATCGATTGATGTTGCTTTGTCGACGGTGCCCCTGCATATTTCAGTCGGAAGGCAAGAGAAAACTTCAATGTTGCTTATCCCGAGAAGTGGACAGGTCAAGAAAGACCTGTTGCTTGGTCTGCCAGATTTCCGGATCTGAAGTCCTGTACTTCTACCTTTGTGGCAGTCTCAAGTATCTCTCGGATAAGGTTACCTTCCATTAGGAAAGTGGGTGCACTCAGTGACTGTGATGTTATTTATAAATTATAGAGAGCATCAGTCAGTCGTCACTTATTTGCAAGTTTTATTTGGAAAATCCAAATTTCATCTAGTGCCTAGCCATTATCAATGCACTATTTTTCTAGTCTCGATTCATGTCAGTTCCCTGTTGTTCGGCGCTCTTGTATGCTGTTGGAACTGAGAATGTAGCACAACTGCAGCAGCGAACTGGAAATAGCTCACTTGTAAGAATAATTTGAGCGCTAGAACTTTCCTAGAGGGCTTTAAATTCCGGAACTTTGTTACGATTATTTCGACAGTTTAAGGGTAAAACTGTGACTGTCGACTTGTCATTATTCTGAACAACGTCCGACTCCCCTTGCTGTGAATCGACTGGCGAAAGTTCATCACAGCACCTCAAACCATCGCCTAGCCTAAAAAGCCCTCATACACACTCCACAAGTACTCTGCTACCCGAGTAGCTGCTTCCTTTATGTCGTGCACCCCTAACCTATCAAGGGGAGTCCTACAAATTCCCACACGGTAACTTAGGTCCAGAAATCTGCTGCCAAGGCAGTCACAGAGTCGACAAAGCCTTTCCTTCAGGCCCTCCACTCATCTCCAAATCAAAGGATCCCGATCAACTCTGGTAACGATGCTACAAATTGCAAGCTCAGCTTCACCCCACAGGCGAGGCCAGCACTCCTGAACACCTCCACGAACAGAGGATCGCCTCAGAACCCATGTGACAGGTGGCGGTGGTGCGGAGTTCAGTGGGCAGCGCCGTGTAGAAAGGGGTAGTGGCTTCGCGGTTCACACGAGAGCAACAGGAGTGAAACAACGACATCGAGCTGGCCGGGGCGAGCTGCGACACCGTGAGACGGGAGATCGGCGCGCCTTCCTGCGTCTGTTGAAGCGGCTGGCAGCGGGCGGTTCGGGAGAGCGTTGGGGGTGCTGCGTCAGGTCTTCGCCAGAAATCGCAGTTTATTAGAACTTAAGTGGTTGGAGATATTTTGTTTCATTTACTTGTTAAATTCTACTTGTTTTCTTGGTGAGGTCAACAGCCGCATTGTTTTGGGGTCGTCCCACCGTTCTTCTCCGCTCTTATTTGTGAATTGGGTGGTCCGTTTTTCCCTAGTGGGATTGGGGAGGTTCAGAGCAATCTGCAGTTCGGGTTGTTCAGTAAACCCCTCCCCCCCCCCCCCCTCCGCCAATCTGCCGTACGTTAATAGCTGCCTCTGTCATGTTTGTCGGATTCGGTGTTAACGAATTTATAGAATTAAGGTAAAGGCCGAATTCCTGAAATATGTTTTTATCTTGCCTATCATCTTGCGAGGCGGTATATGTGTAATGTAGAGTATGAATTTCATGGGTTTTATTTAAATAGTCATTTTTATAAAGTTGCCACCCTTCCACCGTAAGAGCCATTTTAAAAACAAATTACACTTTTGGTGCAAATAATTTCTTAGTGTGAGTGTTTGTACCATTTCCATCCCTCCTACGGGGTGCGTAGTTAATGTGTTTGTGTGAGTTGTTAAAATTTTTAGTTTAAAGTAATCTGGTGTGTTGCAGATTTGCATCTGTGTAGTTATTCAGAGGTCGTTGTGAGCGGTCGTGACTAAGGCCGTATTGAAAGGGAGCGGAAATTTCTCAGACCGCAGGCTCCTACTGCAAAAAAGTAATTGTTATGCTGCCTCTGAATAATTGTAACGTGATATTTAGAGGGTGCTTCCTGATTGTAATTTTAAATCTGTTTTTGAAAAGGCTTTCAGGAATAAAATTCACATTTGTTAAAGGTAATTTTATTTTCCATCAGTTACTTCCAGGCATCTACTTCCACCCTGACGTAGTGTGATTAAATGTGTTAATGTTCTTGGTGCATCGCTAGTTAATAAAGTAAATTCTTGAGAAAAGATTTTGAAAGCAAATTCATGGTTCAGCGAGATTAGCCCTCTTAAACGGAGAAACACCCACGAAAATAATAAATATACTACGTGGAAAACACAGAAAAGGAAAAAAAAGAACTTACTTTGCCGATCTGTAGACTTACTCATATCACAGTCGAGAGCTGGAGACTGCACAATGCACAAAGTGAAGTGGCGCTGTGGTTAGAATACTAGACTGGCATTCAGGAGGACGACGGTTGAAACATCAATCCGGTCATTCAGAATTAGCTTTCTCTCACTTCCCTAAATCATTTAAGACAAGCGCTAGGATAATTCCCTTCAAAGGGCACGGTCGACTTCCATCCCCATTCTTCCACAATACGAACTTCTGCTCTGTCTCTAATGATCTCACTGTGGACAGGATGTTAAATATTGCCTACCTTTCTTTTGACAATTCATTTAAATGTGAATACAATTTCTGCTGTTAATCAATTAATCATCCACTTTTCAGACAACATAACAACACATCGTCAGCTATACACAGTATCAGAGCTGTGAGGTCGTTGAGTGTATGAAATAGTAGAACAGAAAGGAAGTTGTAATAATCTAAAAACTTAACAATTCACTGATAGTTTGCAATGAAGACATGAAGTAGCTTATCTGCTCCCTGTGTCTACATCTTATGCTTGTAACTGGTATTAGCCGTGGGAAACTGGCAATTTAACACGAGGAATAGATTTCTCGAGACTCTGGGGTCACTAAGTGGAGTGTTCCGCCTGGTGACGACTTTCAACGATCAGTACTTGGAGGCCGGTCGCCAATTTACCGCGCCCTCAGTATAGCTAGTCTAATGGTAGTACGTAACATACTAATTTACACTTATCAGCCAGAACATTATTATCACCGACCTACTATCGATATAAGTACGTCCATAAGATAGCAGCGTCACCTGGCGAGGAATGACTGTTATTCAGACACACACATTGTGCGTGTAGTATTTGTGGGCATGCTGCCCATGTGTAGAATGGAGAAAGCGTGTGGTCTGGCTATGTCTGACAGAGGGGAAGATTGTGATGGCACGACCTATCAGGTGCCCGAGAAGTGCTGTGGTCAGAGTCTTTAAGACGTGACTAAACCAAAATGAACCCACGTCCAGTAGCCGTGGGGTTGGGCGACTAACCTTCATTACAGACGCCGGACGTCGTAAGCTGGGCAGACTAGTGAACCAGGACAGACGGCGAACTGTAGCGGAACCAACATCACAATTTAAAGCTGGGCTGGGTACAGGTGTGTCTGATCACACACTTCACCGTAACCCTCATGACGATTTAGCTCCGCAGCCGACAACACATACATGTGAACATGCTAATACCACAAACACTGACAACTACGACTCAATTGGACGCATCGGCAATGGGCGTTGGCATAGTGGCAGAGCGCTGCATGGGCTGATGAGTCCCGATACTTTCTTCATTATGTTGAGGGGTCGGTGCGAATCCGTCGTCTTCGTGGAGAAAAGCCCTTTGACACAGTACTGCGGTACAGAGACAAGCTGGCAGCGACTCCATTACAGTTTTAGGAACATTTACGTGGGAATCCACGGGTCCAGTGGAGCTCGTGCATGGCACGATGACGGCTAAGAAGTACCGTACGCTGGTTGCAGACAGCGTACACCCCTTCATGACGGTCATGTGTCCAGACGCCAGTGGCACTTTTACAAGAGGGCCAGCAGTGTGATGGAGTGCGTCGAGGAACAAAGTGGCGAGTTCCCGTTGATGTACTGGCGCCCCAACTCGCCAGACCTGAATCCGATCGAACACATGTGGGATGTGATTGAGCGCTGTGTCAGTGCTCCTTGCTCCCCTTCTCGGAATTTACGGGAATTAGGTGACACGTGAGTGTAGATGTGCCTGCTCTCGCCAGCGACCTCCCAGAGCCTCGTTGCCTTTATGCTACGACGCGTCACCGCTCTTATCCGTGCCAAAGGTGGACATAGCGGCTGTTACCTAGGAGGCCAGTGTCTGCGGCCCCAGGTGCTGCCGCGCACCATGTCAGTATTGGCTTTCTTTCTTTGTTTCGCTTACGCCATAGTCCCGCAGCGATCGCAGAGTCGGCGCGATTACAACAGATTTGACAGTGTTAGTTTTAGGGATGGCCGGACGCCATTCCTGCCGCCACTTCGTATCCCCCCCCCCCCAGAACGGAATGAGTACACCCCAACTGTCTGCGTCTAGTGCAAGTCGTGAAGTAGTGCGGACGTATTTCATATCTCTGCGACGCGAGTAACTGAGGCGGAACGTGGGGACCAGCCCGGTATTCACCTATCAGGATGTGGAAAACCGCCTAAAAACCACATCCCCACATCCAGCTGGCCGGCATACCGGCCCTCGTCGTTAATCCGCCGTGCGGATTCGATCCGTGGCCGGCGCGCCTACCCGAGTCCAGGAAGCAGCGCGCTAGCGCTCTCGGCTACCCTGGCGGGTTAATTTCAGTATTGGCTCTTGAGCAAAAATGTATGACGATCACTGGTCTAGTGTGTACGAGCCTGACTAGGAACCAAGAGCGGTGGTGCGACCGGCTGGCTGCGAGGCTGCAGCCGAAGGCAGTCCCCGCTCTGACGCCCCCACAGCGGCCTCACTGCCCCGCCCGCTCGTTGGTCATCACGCCTAGTCCATTGCCTCCATCCCACATCGCGTCGCCGGCACCGCCCCACTGCTTTCACCAACCAGCCAGCCAGCCTTCTTCGTGTTCTGTGCTCTTCACGCCGTGAACCCGTCCCACCTCCTAAGAAACCTCCTTCCAGCTGTACTCCAGTCGCCTGTTGCTTTCCAACTCATCAAGTTTGATACCTTCGTGTATTTACCTATGTACACTACTCGCCATTAAAATTCTTCCCTCACGAAGATGACGTGCTACAGACACGAAATTTAACCGACAGGAAGAAGATGCTGTGATATGTAAACGATTAGCTTTTCAGAGCATTCACACAAGGTTGGCGCCGGTGGCGACACCTACAACGTGCTGACATGAGGAAAGTTTCCAACAGATTTCTCATACACAAACAGCAGTTGACCGGCGTTGCCTGGTGAAACGTTGTTGTGATGCCTCGTGTAAGAAGGAGAAATGCGTACCCTCACGTTTCCGACTTTGATAAAGGTCTGATTGTAGCCTATCGAGATTGCAGTTTATCGTATCGCGACCTTTCTGTTCGCGTTGGCCGAGATCCAATGACTGTTAGCAGAATATGGAATCGGTGGGTTCAGGAGGGTAATACGGAACACCGTGCTGGATCCCAACGGCCTCGTATCACTAGCAGTAGAGATGACAGGCATCTTATCCGCACGGCTATAACGGATCGTACAGAGTCGTCTCGATCCCTGAGTCAACAGATGGGGACGTTTGCAAGACAACAACCATCTGCACGAACAGTTGGACGACGTTTGCAGCAGCATGGACTATCAGCTCGGAGACCATGGCTGCTGTTGCCCGTGACGATGCATCACAGACAGGAGCGCCTGCGATGGTGTACTCAACGACGAACCTGGGTGCATGAATGGCAAAACGTCATTTTTTCGAATGAATACAGGTTCTGTTTACAGCATCATGATGGTCGCATCCGTGTTTGGCGACATCGCGGTGAACGCACATTGGAAGCCTGTATTCGTCATCGTCATACTGGAGCATCACCCGGCGTGATCGTATGGGGAGCACTTGGTACACGTCTCGGTCACCTCTTGTTCGCATTGACGGCACTTTGAACAGTGGACGTTACATTTCAGATGTGTTGCGACCCGTGGCTCTACCCTTCATTGATCCCTGCGTAACTCTACATCTCAGCAGGATTATGCACGACCGCATGTTGCCGGTCCTGTACGGGCCTTTCTGGATACAGAAAATGTTCGACTGCTGCCCTGACCAGCACATTCTCCAGATCTCTCACCAACTGAAAACGCCTGGTCAATGGTGGCAGAGTAACTGGCCCGTCACAAGACGCCAGTCACTACTCTTGATGAACTGTGGTATCGTGTTGAAGCTACATGGGCAGCTGTCCCCGTACAAGCCATCTAAGCTTTGTTTGACTCAATTCCCTGGCGTATAAAGTCCGTTATTAGGCAGTTATTACGGTCAGAGGTGGTTGTTCTGGGTACTGATTTCTCAGGTTCTATGCACCCAAATTGCGTGAAAATGTAATCACATGTCAGTTCTAGTATAATATATTTGTCCAGTGAATAACCGTTTATCATCTGCATTTCTTCTTGGTGTACCAATTTTAATTGCCAATAGTGTAATTTTACTCTACCAAGAAGGTTAAATAGGCTGCAACAGAACGTTGTTGCTGTCCACCTACTTCTTCTAAAAATTAAACATCCTTACGAGAGACCGAGCGACGTGCCGCAGTGGCTAGCACACTGGACTCGCATTCGGGAGGATGGCGGTTCAATACCGCGTCCAGTCATCCTGGTTTAGGTTTTCCGTTCAAATGGTTCAAATGGCTCTGAGCACTATGGGACTTAACAATTGTGGTCATCAGTCCCCTAGAACTTAGAACTACTTAAACCTAACTAACCTAAGGACATCACACAACACCCAGCCATCACGAGGCAGAGAAAATCCCTGACCCCGCCGGGAATCGAACCTGGGAACCCGGGCGTGGGAAGCGAGAACGTTACCGCACGACCACGAGATGCGGGCTAGGTTTTCCGTGATTTCCCTAAATCGCTCCAGGGAATTGCCGGGATTGTTCCTTTGAAAGGGGACGACCGACTTCCTTCCCCGTCCTTTCCTCATCCAATGAGGCCGATGACCTCGCAGTTTGGTCTCTTTCCCCAAACAACCCAACCCTTACGAGAAACAGAAAAATATGAAAATGAAACATTTGACGTTATTGAAACTATTCTGCTGAGCCATGCAAAATTATGTTGTTACTAAATATTTTCTGAATAGTACTTTGTGATTGATGACTATTTATAGACATCTCTTGCTTGTTTTTCTCGATTCCTGTCACAGTATTTTTACGACTTTATCGACGACTAGGGCGTTGTAGACCACAGGAAATAGGTCTTTTTCTTCAAAAGCATTGCTAGGCAATATGAGAAGCTTCGATCCTAATGAGATCTTCTGACGTATTTTATTAACAAATTACTTGTTATCTTATCACTGAGTAAAATCTGCATATACTGACTACTGATGCAATGCTTCTGAAAGTAAGTAAATCGGTTTATTTGATGTTTTTATTTCCACCGTAGCTATCTGTTTCGCTTACATACCCTTAGAATATGTCATATTTGATAAGAACTCTGTTTGGTATTGCTTTTATTTTAATTTATATATGCCTAGAATGTACCAGTAGTTTGTGGTTCGCGGTTTTCTGCAAGTGCCTTTTAATTAGGAATTATTCTTTGAATAAGGAAAAACTTTTTTTTATCCACGCTTTTATTTATGCTATGAGTTGATCCAGTATTTATAGAGTCTGAAGATCGTGAATATCAGCTCTGTCATATGGTTAGAATGTGTAAAGTTCAAAGGGAAAATCAAGGCAATTTAATATTTTCAGGTGAACATATTCATTTTTGTCGGTACTGGGTAAGTTTGTAACTAATTACGTAGGAAGATAAACTATAGGTGTTTTTCCATTAGAAATTATAGGTGCAAGTTCTGAATATAATGTTTTTATCGATACTATATGGCGCTCTCATATATATTTACACTTATTGTCTACTGCGTGACTACTTTTATAATTTTCAGGCATGTGTTATAGGCATACACCATCTGAAAGCTCACTAAAATGTTCATAGTGTTATAAAGAATAAAAGAATTTGTAAAGTGTTAGTGAACCTTTCACGCAGGCACTTTTGGAGAAACGTTTTGATACAAATGTAGCACAGGAGATTGTTACAATTAATAATCAGTAAATCAACAGTTGTAAAATTAATCACTGATTATTTACTTCGATAAAAAATAACAGTGAGAAGGAGTATAATTTATATGAGATACTTCGTTTCCACTTGCATGAGTTATCTGCTATGATCAGTAATATTCCTTTTGTATGAAGCAGTCTTTCGAGATACTTCAGTACTACGGACAAATCATACATCCTCGTACATTCATTTCGACTTAAAGTTCAATGTCAGTCTCGTTTAAATTTCAATATCGTGTTGTTTCTCGTTTATTTTCTTTAAATATGGGTTTCATACGAGATATGATTCTGGTACCAAAAAGGAGAGCTTCACTTACTGATATGAAATAAGTTGATTTCAGGTCAGTCGCTGTACTTGTCATATATACTCTCTGACATGTCGGTGCTATGTCGAACTATTCTGAATTAGTTTTTTGAAATTAGCGTTGCTAGCTACAATGTAATATTGTAATATAGTGCCTAGTACTACGTTTAAGTACTCAGATTGAACTCTGCTTCCGAGAAACATTTCGCGTCTCAGAAATAAACCACATATTCTTTCAGAACAATGTTGTTCGTCAAAACTCGTGTGTGATATGTGGGTGAATTAATTTACAGCAAGATAGATAAATACCCTATCGCTGTCGATAAGTTCACATGTCAACGGTATATCATGGATGCTTGATAGGTTGCTGAAATATTCCGACAGGCGTTCATCGGTGTATATCTCATCGGAAATGAATGAGTTGTCATTCCATTTGACATGAGATATGTGATTTGGGGGTGGAGGTTGGAGGGGGTGGGCGATAAGGCCGGGAGATGATAGGGGAATATTGGAGGACGGGGGAAAATAGCGGCTGCTGTCACATTTCGACAGCAGTTAGCTTAATGGGCATAAACACGTTGAGAGGAGAGTTATTTTCGGTCGCACAGGTGACATAAACTTACATAAAATCTGTTTAAGACTGTCAAAACGTCTGGATCAACTACGAAGTAGTAGATCCTTCAATTGGATATTTATATTAAGCTAAATGGTCACTGATTGAGAAGTCAGATTAGCAAATAAAATATTTTAAGGCCACCTCTCGATTGGCTTCAGCATTTGTCTGATTACCTTTACTTTTGAAATAGCGCCTTGTTTCTCGGACATGCAAAACTTTTCGGTGGTTTGATTTTTCTACGTTAAAGATTAACTTCACCATTGGACAATTTGCGTAAACTTGTTCATTAGCGTATGAGAAATGATAGTATTTATACGAACCTTCAAGTTGATCACATAATGGGAACAATGCCATGTGCAGAATTAATCATACATTGTTGAAGATTTTTAGGGCTTTTTGAACAAACATCGAAGAAATACGTTTGAGAAAGCCGTGCGCAGAATCGCAGTTGAGGGGGGGGGGGGGGGGGGGGGTTCTTGGTGCTCGGTTCGTACTTGAGCTAGGAACATGGGGTAAAATGTTCTGGTTCAGACCAGATTAGCGGCTATTGGAACAGCCATTCGAACATCGGTCTTACGGTCACTATGTTACAGTATGTCAAGCAAGTTTCGAACGGCGAACTGGACCTTGCACCGAGGCAAATTGTGCAAATCGATTATTTCCTTTTTCAAAAGATGTTAATTTGGCTGAAGCAAATTGTGCGAATCGATTATTTCCTTTTTCAAAAGATGTTAATTTGGCTGAAATTGATGCTGAGCTAATGGAAACGTTTATATATTCACCGTTCAGATTTTACGTACAAATACGTGCAAAAAACACGTTTTTCTGGGAGGTTTTTGAAGCGCGCCTCTTCTGTTCTTCAAACTTGAACGGATCGGTTCAGACATTGCCGTATGGTAGATAAATGGATAAACTCAGAAACCATTTTTCAATGCAGTCGAGATACGAAGGTTTAAAGTCGAGCTAAATGTAGAACGTAAAATTAATCATCACGTGAACTGAATGCTTGGAAACGGTTTAAAGCGAATCAGATAGACAGATTATATATTCTTACGAAAAAATTTTAAACTCACTCTCAAAAATTTAGCTTTATTTGGATTTTACGTGCAAAAACACGTTTTTTGAGGCAGTTTTCTTTTGCGTGCGCCACTGTTGTGTTTCAGACATGTGCGATTCAGTTCAAATTTTGAAGAAGGTAGACAAATCCAGAACGAGATTTTCATTGTGCAGTGGAGTGTATGCTGATATGTAACTTCCTGGCAGATTAAAACTGTGTGCCCGACCGAGACTCGAACTCGGGACTTTGCCTTTCGCGGGCAAGTGATCTACCATCTGAGCTCCCGAAGCACGACTCACGCCCGGTCCTCGCAGCTTTACTTCTGCCAGTATCTCGTCTCCTACCTTCAAAACTTTACAGAAACTCTCCCGAGTTCGCGTCTCGGTCGGGCACACAGTTTTAATCTGCCAGGAAGTTTCAACGTAGACAAGTACATGTAATTAACGGTCGTCCTGTTAATTTGTGAAAGCTTCATCCCTCGCCACGATACAAGCAACAACACAAAAACCTATACCAGATCAGTCGTTTCTTAGTCAAGAAAAATCTACATAAATTCACAAGCTATGGCGGTCTAATGTCAAAACTAGAATAAGAGTTCGTAGCACAAAAAAGGCGAATATGTCCTGGGCGGAATTAGATATTTAAAAGAAGGGAAATTGTTTTTAGATTTATCTTCTAGCTTAAAAGACGTATAAATCAAAACATTATAACATATTCCCTCCTTTTTACGAGTTAACACTACTTCCACAGCGCAATAAACTCTTTTAGCTGCACGATGCAGGAACACGTGCATCTTGCTATGTGTAGGCTGAAGTCCCCGATCCTGTGCTCAAAATCCAGAAGATTCAGCAGCCGCAGTAAATACAAGTATCATCATATGGCTGAAGAGCATACGTGTAACAGCCGTAAAAGTTACTGTGGGGAGACAAAATTTCTGGGGATGGATTAGTTTCAGAGGGAAGACATCACACATCATGATACTTTAGATGAAACGATGCATTACATTACGTGACATGGGTGTTAATACTGACGCGTATGGAAGCTCTAATATGTCAAGCTGTTTTGATTTAAATGTCTTTGACGCTTCCTGAAAAGTCAAACGCTAATTCCTTTCGCCTTATTGTGCTATGATAGGAGCCTTTTTCATTCTGATAAGAGTATACTGATAAACGTTTGTGATGCTAAAATTGTCTATCTTTACCTGAAACAGTGTAATCAATTGTTATCTTAACTTACCTTACCTACCGATTCGAAGTCCGTATTTATTACTAAGTAGCCTCTTTTATTTCAACCTCACTAAAGTTCCCTAACTAGTCTACCGTTGTAGTAGGAACGAGAGACTAGATAGGTCGAATTAGCAACAAACACAAGAATGAAACTTAAATGAGATAACTGTAATGTAAATTTATAGTTGCTATCCATCCAGAGGTTGGTATGTAGAACGTCATGCTTTATTGGGCGTAGTCTTATTGGAGGTAGTACGACGGTTGCCCAGAAAGTAATGCACCGACATTTTTTTCTTCAAGAATTGTTTATTGAACATAATGAGAATTACATACACGAAATAATGATGTTTTATCTACACACCTATTTTTCCACATAATCTCCATCCCGTTCTATGGCCTTCTTCCAGTGCAAAACAAGGGCATGAATGCCCTGTCCGTACTTATCCTTGTCCCGGTGGCGGAGCCAGCGCTTCACCGTGTGAATCACCTCCTCATCGTCCTCAAAATGACATCCTTTAATGGCCCAAACAAGTGGAAGCCTGAGAGGGCCAGGTCAGTGCTTTTAGATGTGACAGCCGAGGATGGTCACCCCGACCGCTGCAAATCGTGCAGCTCCGCAGAACCGACTTCTGATGACCTCACCCTCCTTGCCCAGCGACTAACTGTACTTTTGTCTCTACCAGATGCTCCATAGACTTCGCACAAGCGATTGTGAATATTCTCCACAGTTTCTTTCTCTGTCATGAGAAACTCAATGACGGCACGTTGCATGTGACGTACAGCGCCTACAGGTGCCATTTTGAAACTATCCTGCAGCTACGCTATCTGTTGGAAGTGATGGAAACTTTCCGTGCTCACTCAGGAGACTTTAAATAATACGTGTGTAACGTTTCGCATTCGCAGCATCGTTTCTTGCTGAGAAACAAAAAATGCGGTGCATCACTTTCTGGGCAACCCTCTTATACTGTAGCTATCTGTCGGTCTTTTAAACTGAATAATGAAAGTAGTTGTAGAGGGACTTGCAGTTTAAATCGGAGACTGAACTACGGTGTAATTTCGAATTTTCCAAAAATTCGTTGCCAGCTGAGGTTCATCGGTATTGTGATTGGTTTCCTGCGCCCCGCCGTGGTTTCCTACCTAGGTCATTTTCTTCATCTCAGAGTAGCATCTACTACACATGTCCTCAATTATTTGCACTATTTATTCCAATATCTGTCTTCCTCTACAATGTTGGCTCTTTATTATTCACTCTAGTACCATGGAATTTATTTACTCATGTGTAAGTATATGTGTTAAGACACATATACTTACACAATACGCATAGGTTTCCTATAAAAGCAGTGCCACCCAACACTGTTATCCTTTTACAGAAATTAATATTTGTCATGATCATGCATGCCAATCGAAAGTAATCGGACTATAATTCGTCACCAGGAGGGTGAAGTAATGAAAGAACGCAACAGTTATTCTAGGGGGAGTCGAACTGACGGTACTATAATTGAAAAATAAAGCTGTGATCATGAGAAATAAGTACGTCGACGGCATAATTAGGAGAAAGTAAATATACAGAAAACCTAGTAAATTAACTGCTGTATTAAACTTATTTCCATTAGAAATTTGTCTCGTAAATAGGACACGAAAACAACAGCACACCATATCAAATATTAGCAAAATGACTAATTATGAACAGAGCTGCTATCTGTTCAAGATCGGTGGCAACAAGTTATTTCATACTGACCTACACTGTCTAATTTGACGCATAGAGGACAATGCTAATTAGAATGTATCACTCCACAGAAGAAAAGTACTGAAGATTTGGACATGGGGTGACTCTAACACTTCACGACTGAGAAACAGTAATTTTGAAATAGTTAACAAGATGTTACGTTAACTAACAGGAGAATTAATTGTTTGGGTAGACCGTACATAACATTTTGCACTGCACAGAGGACCCTTAACCCCGGTTATAGGGGCTTCAGTTCGGAACCGCGCCGCTGCCGCGGTAGCAGGTTTCTAATCCTGCCTCGGGCATGAATGTGTGTGATGTCCTTAGGTTTGTTAAGTTCAAGTAGTTCGAAGTCTAGGGGACTGATGACCTCCGATGGTAAGTCCATAATGTTTTGGGCTATTTTATTTGAATCCTAAATCTGATACGGCTTAGGGAAAATATTACTACTCATAATGTTGAAAACACAAACATTTCAGAAACAGTTAAGTAACCTTGATACTAGTTTTCACAATTAGTAATTCTGCCAGAAAGACTAAAACAGAGTGGGACCCCGAAACTGTTCTGTATGCCACAATATATTTTCAGAATAACTCTTTCACTAAAAATCATAGTAACAAGAGAAACAAAGAAGGAATATGCACACAAAAACACAGGTTACAAGCCTAATATATCAATATGACAGCGGGTAGGCCTTGGAACTACTATGGTCTAGACTTTGATTCTATCATCACTATTCTCTAGTAAATTATATATCCAGAGAAATAGATTTTAAATACCTACGCTAATTTCTCTTTAAATTGAAATGGTAATGAAACGTTCTTTTTCTGTAAGCTGAACTTAAGAATTCTACCTATTACATTGAGTACTTCACTCGAA
The DNA here is from genome assembly GCF_023897955.1 of Schistocerca gregaria. NCBI lineage: Eukaryota > Metazoa > Arthropoda > Insecta > Orthoptera > Acrididae > Schistocerca > Schistocerca gregaria. Next base: position 244,463,353 of record NC_064923.1, read on the forward strand.
AGACTACTTGAAAAACCAGAACTTATTCAAAGGTTTATAAATTTTTTTAATAATTGTGATTAATCGTTTAACTCGGAAAATTGTTGTAGCAGGTACGCGATGCTATGAATGTAAGTGCTTTGGGACGAAACACCATTCGTGATACAAAGATAGCTTTTAGTACCTATTATTTGATGTCTTCAGCAAACACTAGTCCATTCAAGCTTTTACAAAATTAATAGTTACAAGTACATAATTTATCTTATGCTGGGAGCAGTGGTGGTCTTCTGTGACAATAGAACAAAGCCGTAAGATGTTTTCATGGTTCTTGATGCAATGTGCCCTGCAGGATATCTTCTTGGCGTCGTAAACGTAGGTTGTAGAGCAACCCAATGAAGACCATGATACACCAGTAATAACAGTCTACATTCGACGCATGATTATTGTTCTTTTCCAGATATTCTTGCCTCATTGATCACTCGGAATGCTGACTCGTTGAGATCTAGGTACTGGCTATATATGCTACAAAGATTTCCCGCGCCAGTTTACACTTTTCTACCTCTTACATTCTCGGCAATCTTTTCATTGTGGAGGCACTTCCCACCAACTTCCGCCAGCTACAGTTCTAAATTCACAATGCACGAACCAGTTAAGTATCACAATTCAGTATTATGTTGCACCGGTTAATGGTGGTATGGATTCCACCCTTAGGTTTTGTTTCATAGCTTCCTTAGCCTCGCACTTTGCTCTCTTTCTTTATACCTTTTGCTAGAACTATAAGCATGTTTTTAGCTATGTGCGTCCCCAACTCGACGCAACGACGGTACTTACCAGTTCTCAGTTACTTACTGTTAAAAAAAATAAAAAATTAAGAATAAATGGATAAAATAACAAAAAAACTTCAAAATAATACACCAACTGCATCCTTTGTTCCACATCCACAGGATGTGAGGGAGGAGACATCGTGGCCAGGCCTCGGGTTACTGCCCCTGCCCACCTTGCCTCCGCCACCCCACTACCTGACCCATCTCTCTCTCTCTCTCTCTGTGTCTCCCCCTCTTTTTAAAAAAAGTCAAGGGAGCTAGACTCCCGTCAGGCGACCGTGGTTCGGTTCGAGACCCGTCTGTGCTACTTCTATTTCCTTTTTTTAAATGTCTGTTTTCATTTGTAATTAATCATAAACATTCCGAAAGGAATTGATTAAAAACAATTGCAAGCCTCTATAAATCAAAATTAAAAATTGAATGCCACATTTTGTTTCAATCTTTTGCTTTTTTTTATTTTAACAGGAAATTAACCTTAATGTAATTTCTTGAAATATTTTATTAATGTTCAATTTGTTTTAGTTGTATTCTTAATTTTGTTACGTTGAAGTAGGGAATATTTAAAAAAAACAACGAATGAGGAATTAAAAATATGTTCCATTTAATGGAATGTTAATCGATATTTCCTATATTTTGACGAGTACATTCCGGCGGATGATACTTTTTATAAAATCAATCAAAATATCTGTACTTTCGACACCACGAACATTGTACGAATGCACATTCATTTTCGTCACAATCGCGTCTGTATTTCCTCAAGTCCTCAGGAAACGACACTGCATTGACGTTATGGAATACTTCTTTTTGCGATGGATCTAGCGTCGTGCAAACAAAAGTAGCATAGACGGGTCTCGAACCACGGTTGCCTGGACGGGAGTCTCGATCGCTTGCCAGTCGGCTACTCGCTCACTTGCCAGAATAGTGAATCTTTTCTGTATATAAAGAGCTGCCCAAACTTTAACAAAACCGAGGCCGCATTGGCACGCACAATTTTAGGGTGTGACAGGTGCCTACCCACACTTTAAGTAGGCGAAGTGGGAGCTCATAACTCGATGCACCTCCCAGAAGTCCCCTCGTAAGAAAAAATATGTTTCATTTCAAATAAAACGAATTACATAATACTGATATCAAAGTATAGGTATCCTTTCTTCTCCGATTCTGCAGAGGCCCACATAATTTCAGTCATTATCAGTACACTTCATTTTCTGCGCTCTTTTGTGAAATTCTTTGTTTCACTTCTTCTTGGTTTTCCCCGATAAACTTTCGTACAATGAGTCCTCAGATGCACATTCTCAGAATTTTGTTTCTCAGCTTAAGGCTTATGTTTGATACAATTTGACATCTACTGGCGAGGGATGTTCTGTTTGCATGTGCTGCGCTGTTTCTTGCCGTCCTTTCACGTTGTCATGCGTTGAAAAGTTTGCTTTCGTTTCTTCTGTTGAATGTGCCGTCCCCCTCCATGCTGTTACCTCCCTTTTGCGTTTTCGTGTTATGCGTCAATGGGAAGAGGAGTAGCTGGCAGTCCGTGAAAATAAGCTGCGTCTCGTCAAGGCCACCACGCGGCCATGGCGTACGTCCTACCAGTCATACAGGCGGGATGAGGTTCTCCTCACTCGCCTCCGCATTGGGCACAGTCCCTTAACGTATGGTTTTTTACTCCGGCGGGAGCACCCCCCAATCTGCAGTGCTTGTGGCGTCCAGATTACTGTCCGCCACATTTTGCTTGACTATTCTTTATCCTCTGACCAGAGGGCGGTGGTTTCCTTGCCTCCGTATTTGCCCTCTATTTTGCAAGACGACGCAACGACTGTGGTTAAGGTCTTACGGTTTTGTGTCCTGTCCAATCTGTTGCCTCGGATTTTAGGGAGAGGATTTTAATGTGCTGCTGGGTGACTGGTTCACCCAGGTTTTAGGTAAGAGGTCCGCCAGTCACGATTACCTACTTGTTTCACTTCGATTTCTGTTCTCTTTTCCTTGTGTTTCCTTTCCTTTTTTAGTGTGTTTCTTCTCCTCTTGCTTTGCCTCTGTATGTGAGGATTTGGAACTGCGTCAGGTCTGTGTCTTTTAGCCGTTCTCCTTGTTCGGTGTCCGCTTTCGTCCCTTCACCGCATGTGTTCCTGCTTCTATGCGTTTGGGCCCTGATGACACCGCTGTTTAGCGCCCGAAAACCTCAAACCACACACACACACTCGTCTGTTACGTGGTGTCCTGTTTTGATATCAAGTTGAGGTGATTTCATTTCAGATACTGCTTGAAAAAATGAAGGCAGCATTTTCTCACTTGGTCTTAAGTGAATCAACATCATTGAAACAAATTAAGAACAGCTCAATTCGCGGGCTTACGCTCATATGGCGATAGTTGGGAGCACATAATGCACCCAGGAACGTTATCGAACATGATCGTTTTGGTGGTCCGGGTATTACGGTGTGGGAAGGTGTGACGTCGCGTGTAAAAAATTGACCTTGAGATCTTTGAACACGGAAAACTCACCGGTCAGCGTTATTCTGACACTGCGCTCCTTCTCCGTGTACGTCTTTTCACGGGTGCGTTCGGCGCTGAGTTCATTTTTATGGATGACGATGCGTGGCGTCACGGAACACCGCAGGCGGAGGGGCTCTTGGAAGGTGACCACTTATGGGTTGCCTTGAGAAGACGTATTGCACCACGTCCATATGTACCAAAGATCATCCAGCAATAGTCGACCACGCTGGAGGAGGAGTGGAACTTCTTATCGAAGTTTTGGCTAGCATGGGAACACGTTACAGAGCATGAACTGCCGTCCGTGGGGATCACGAACTTTGTCCTGCAGTTTCTCATATCCAGGAGACCATCATAAATTGCGGTGGCTTCAGTGGAATTGTTGTCTTTGGATAAAAGCGTCATTTCTGTTCGCCTCACAGACTATTTTTGTAAGTTACCTTCCGTATTATAACGTAACAGTTCTTTCTATATATGGCCCAAATTTCATCGAGCTATGTTACTTGGAAATGTAACATCTTGCTAGTATTACTTCCGTCCTTTAGTTTTGCACTCCAGTGTAGTTACAGGTCCATATCATTGACGTCGATTTGCAGCAGAATTTTGGAACAGATATTGTGTTCGAACATTATGAAATACCCCGAAGAAAAATGTCTATTGACAAAAAGTCAACATGGATTTAAAAAAATAGTTCTAGTGAAACGCAACTAGCTCTTTACTCGCTTGAAGTGTTGAGTGCTATTGACAAAGGATATCAAATTGATTCCGTGTTTCTTGATTTTCGGAAGGCTTTTGACACTCTACCACACAGTCGCCTTGTATTGAAGTTGCGTGCTTATGGAATATCGTCCCATTTATGTGACTGGATTCGCGATTTCCTGTCAGAGAGGTAACAGTTCGCAGTAACTGACGGGAAGTAATCGAGTAAAACAGAAGTGATTTCTGGTGTTCCCCAAGGTAGTCTTGCATGCCCTTGTTATAGGCCCTCTGCTATTCCTTATCTATATAAAAGATTTGGGAGACAATCTGATCAGACGTCGTAGGTTGTTTGTAGATGACGCTGTCGTTTATCGACCTGTGAGAAAATTGGCAGGATCGGAAACGGTATTCGGAGGTATCCCATGGCTTTTGTAACCGCAATGTATTTTGAAAGCAAGGGTGTTTTCCTTTTGAATGTAGTCTCTAGGAAACATTGTAACCTACCCCTCACTTATCGACCTTAATGACAGTAAAATTTAAATTGCGTGTACCTAATGGAAATTTGGGAAAAGCAATCGTCACCGAAGTTAATCTGTCGGTAAAGAGGGAGGAAAGGGTTACATCTAAGTGAAAGGAAAAATGCAAATGAAATTGGTGGAAATTAATTTTGAAAAGGGATAAAGTTAATAATGAAAGTAAATGTGCGGTTTTTACGTTAACAATTAAATGGCGTTAATTAGATATTTGAGATTTGGGGAAAGTTACGGTCGCCAGTCCTGTGGACAATTACTATAATAACTGAAAAAATGGTTCAAATGGCTCTGAGCACTATGGGACTTAACATCTACAGTCATCAGTCCCCTAGAACTTAGAACTACTTAAACATAACTAACCTAAGGACAGCACACAACACCCAGCCATCATGAGGCAGAGAAAGTCCCTGACCCCGCCGGGAATCGAACCCGGGAACCCGGGCGTGAGAAGCGGGACTTAACATCTATAGTCATCAGTCCCCTAGAACTTAGAACTACTTAAACATAACTAAGGACAGCACACAACACTCAGCCATCATGAGGCAGAGAAAGTCCCTGACCCCGCCGGGAATCGATCCCGGGAACCCGGGCGTGGGAAGCGAGAACGCTGCCGCACGACCACGAGATGCGGGCAATAACTGAAAAGAAAGGTTATTGCGCATATATTTAGCACTAAAAGAGTGGCAACTGATGGTTGACACGTGTTGTGTGAAAACTGAATATTTTTCAGAAGTAGTAAATTTCGCTACACTCTGACTTAATTTAGCTAAAGAATTAATAAAACCGGAAAATTGAAATTAATTTAGTGACTGAAACTAATGGTGTACTTTGTTTCTGAAGCACTACGAAATTCAGTAAAATAAGGTAAGTCTTGGGCTACCTCAACAATCATTTCAAAAGCTACTTGAATCTACGCAATTTGGAAATAAGATTTTGAACTTGAATTAAATGATTCTGAACAATTAACAATAGTAAAATTTAGTACATACCAAGCTGAGCTGCAGTCACAGGTAAGCTAAAATATGGTAACAAAACTCGCACTCTTAATTTGTGGCTGTGTAATCTAAATATTGTAGCCAGCTATGAATACTTTAACTGAACTTTGAAATTAAAGCAGTGAAATGGAATGATATTACTTTAATGTTGGCGTATGAATTTCAATGGCACTCGGGTTCATTCCAGAAAAGGAAGGGACCCTGCTTGCTAATGCAATTGGGACAATGAGCCACAAAGGTTCATGCTAACTTGCTGTATTTTTGTGATGCAACAGTTTGGATAGCTGAGGTCTCCCATACAGATCAAAAAATTTACGTGCTTTTAGTCTTCCTTGTTGGATGATTGAAAGTTTGCAGTCGTCGATTGGGGAGGTGGCGACAGTCACACATTGTCGGCCGATGCTGTTGCAGAAGCTGGATGTTTGCGCGCCTTCTTCTCGACACGGTCACCAGGCGAAATGGGCTCTTGATGTGCGCCAGCTAATGCTTCCCGTCCGCGACACCGTGTCAGAAACTATCATAGTCGAGCGCAATTACTTGCTGCCAAGCCACAAAAGCGCGGCAACTCGCAGGAGGGTCACACAACACACCTGCTCCACCGCCCTACTCCAGCCAGACTCCCACTGCCCGTGCTCCATGCCGCAGAGTTAACACTACCGAAGATCCTAAACACTTTGGTTCGCCACACGACCTATCGATGTAGTCGTTCGATAGCATAGTTTTCCCTAGGAAAGACCCAGCATTAAAATACAAATAATATTATACATCGACATAAATGCATGTGTTGTTGTTGTTGCAGTCTTCAGTCCTGAGACTGGATTGATGCAGCTCTCCATGCTACTCTATCCTGTGCAAGCTTCTTCATCTCCCAGTATCTACTGCAACCTACATCCTTCCGAATCTGCTTAGTGTATTCATCTCTTGGTCTCCCTATACGATTTTTACCCTCCACCCTGGCCTCCAATACCAAATTGGTGATCCCTTGATGCCTCAGAACATGTCCTACCAACCGATCCCTTCTTCTGGTCAATTTGTGCCAAAAACTTCTCTTCTCCCCAATCCTATTCAATACTTCCTCATTAGTTATGTGATTTACCCATCTAATCTTCACATTCTTCTGTAGCACCACATTTCGAAAGCTTCTATTCTCTTCTTGTCCCAACTATTTATCGTCCATGTTTCACTTCCATACGTGGCTACACTCCATACAAATACTTTCAGAAACGACTTCCTGACACTTAAATCTATACTCCATGTTAACAAATTGCTCTTCTTCAGAAACGCTTTCCTTGCCAATGCCAGTCTACATTTTATATCCTCTCTACTTCGGCCATCATCAGTTATTTTGCTCCCCAAATAGTAAAACTCCTTTACTACTTTAAGTGTCTCATTTCTTCATCTAATTCCCTCAGCATCATCCGACTTAATTCGACTACATTCCATTATCCTCGTTTTGCTTTTGTTGATGTTCATTTTATATCCTCCTTTCAAGACACTATCCATTCCGTTCAAATGCTCTTCCAAGTCCTTTGCTGTCTCTGACAGAATTACAATGTCATTGGCGAACCTCAGAGTTTTTATTTTTTCTCCCTGGCTTTTAATACCTACTACGAATTTTTCTTTTGTTTCCTTAACTGCTTGCTCAATATACAGATTGAATAACATCGGGGAGAGGCTACAACCCTGTCTTACTCCCTTTCCGACCACTGCTTCCCTTTCATGTCGTTGGACTCTTATAACTGCCATCTGGTTTCTGTACAAATTGTAAATAGCCTTTCGCTCCCTGTATTTTATCCCTGCCACCTTTAGAATTTGAAAGAGAGTATTCCAGTCAACATTGTCAAAAGGTTTATCTAAGTCTACATATGCTAGAAATGTAGGTTTGCATTTCCTTAATTTTTCTTCTAAGATAAGTGGTAGGGTCAGTATTGCCTCACGTGTCCCAGTGTTTCTACGGAATCCCAACTGACCTTCCCGAAGGTCATCTTCAACTAGTTTTTCCATTCGTCTTTAAAGAATTTGAGTTAGTATTTTGCAGCTGTGGCTTATTAAGCTGATTGTTCGGTAATTTTCACATCTGTCAACACCTGCTTCTTTGGTATTGGAATTATTATATTCTTCTTGAAGTCTGAGGGTATTTCCCCTGTTTCAAGCATCTTGCTCACCAGATGGACTGGCTATCCCAAGGCCGTCAGTAGTTCCAGTGGAATGTTGTCTACTCCGGGGGCCTTGTTTCGACTCAGGTCTTTCAGTGCTCTATCAAACTCTTTGCGCAATATCATATCTCCCGTTTCATCTTCATCTACATCCTCTTCCATTTCCATAATATTGTCATCAAGTGCATCGCCCTTGTACAGACGCTCTATATACTTCTTCCACCTTTCTGCTTTCCCATCTTTGCTTAGAACTGGGTTTCCATCTGAGCTCTTGATGTTCATACAAGTGGTTCTCTTATCTCCAAAGGTCTCTTTAATTTTCCTGTAGGCAGTATCTATCCTACGCATAGTGAGATAAGCCTCTACATCCTTACTTTTGTCTTATAGCTATCCCTGCTTAGTCATTTTGCACTTCCTGTCGATCTCATTTTTGAGACGTCTGTATTCCTTTTTGCCTGCTTCATTTACTGCATTTTTATATTTTCTCCTTTCATCAATTAAATTCAATATTTCTTCTGTTACCCAAGGATTTCTAGCAGCCCTCGTCTTTTTACCTAATTGATCCTCTGCTGCCTTCACTACTTGATCCCTCAAAGCTACCCATTCTTCTTCTACTGTATTTCTTTCCCCTATTGCTGTCAATTGTTCCCTTATGCTCTCCCTGAAACTCTGTACAACCTCTGGTTCTTTCAGTTTATCCAGGTCCCATCTCCTTAATTTCCCACATTTTTGCAGTTTCTTCAGTTTTAATCTACAGGTCATAACCAATAGATTGTGGTCAGAGTCCACATCTGCCCCTGGAAATGTCTTACAATTTAAAACCTGGTTCCTAAATCTCTGTCTTACCATTATATAATCTATTTGATAACTCCAGGGTTCTTCCATGTATACAACCTTCTTTCATGATTCTTAAACCAAGTGCTAGCTATGATTAAGTTGTGCTCTGTGCAAAATTCTACCAGGCGGCATCCTGTTTCATTTCTTAGCCCCAATCCATATTCTCCTACTATGTTTCCTTCTTTCCCTTTTCCTACACTCGAATTCCAGTCACCCATTACTATTAAATTTTCGTCTCCCTTCATTATCTGAATAATTTCTTTTATTTCATCATACATTTCTTCAATTTCTTCGTCATCTGCAGAGCTAATTGGCATATAAACTTGTACTACTGTAGTAGGTGTGGGCTTCGTATGTTTCTTGGCCACAATAATGCGTTCACTATGCTGTTTGTAGTAGCTTACCCGCATTCCTATTTTCTATTCATTATTAAACCGACTCCTGCATTACACCTATTTGATTTGGTGTTTATAACCCAGTAGTCACCTGACCAGAAGTCTTGTTCATCCTGCCACCGAACTTCACTAATTCCCACTATATCCAAATTTAACCTATCCATTTCCCTTTTTAAATTTTCCAACCTACCTGCCCGATTAAGGGATCTGACATTGCACGCTCCGATCCGTAGAATGACAGTTTTCTTTCTCCTGATAACGACATCCTCTTGAGTAGTCCCCGCCCGGAGATACGAATGGGGGACTTTTTTACCTCCAGAATATTTTACCCAAGAGGACGCCATCATCATTTAATCATACGGTAAAGCTGCATGCCATCGGGAAAAATTACGGCCGTAGTTTCCCCTTGCTTTCAGCCGTTCGCAGTACCAGCACAGCAAAGCCGTTTTGGTTATTGTTACAAGGCCAGATCAGTCTGTATCGCTGAGGCACGCAAGCCTCCCCACCAATGGCAAGGTCCATGATTCATATATATATATACATATAGTAAAAGTATTACAATATATAAAGACACAGAATTGTTATATCTTCAGGTAACAAAAATAAGGAAAAAATTATGTTACAATAGACGGAAATAGGAGGATATGCATTTCTGGCGTAACAACCTGCGTACTAGTTCGCTAAACAAACAATCAAAAAAGTCGTATTAAAGAGATTTATTGCAATAAGAAAATTACAATACTTTGACAATTACACATATGTGTCAGGAGCAAAGGGCGATATACGAAATAATCAATTTCTTCATCATAGACAATCCCAAGTCTGTGCTAAATAGAGTATAAGCAAAGTGATCTAGCGTTGACGCTGCTATCGAAGTCACTAATCCTGAAGCTGCTATTGAACTGGGGCCTCACCAGTCGCTTATGTGCTCTTCACATACGGGCCGCTCCTGTCGCGTTGTCGTAGTGAGGTCCTGTGAGCGTACGGTTGGCTGACTTCTTGTACAATCCTTCTCTGCCAAGTGGTTCCCGAGTAGCGTGCCGGCTCTTGACTTCACGCTGTAACATGAAATAAATTGTAATTGTTGCTGTACATGCCAGCCAATAGAGTGGAAAAGATTCGGCTATAGTGAGTCTGGGACCGTACTTACATATTAATAAAAGCACAGGGAGAGTTGAGAAATTAGTGACTGTGCCATTTGCAATAGGCATAGGAACGAGAGCTGTTGACTTTGGAATACTACATGTGCTTCGGCATATTTTGTAAGTAGTCTTGTCTGATGCAAGTGGAGCTATAGTGACAGAAGAGTGTACATTCCAGTAGTTTCACGCACTACATGTTAGGCTGTACAGTTTCCTCCGCTGTAGAATCTAGTTGCAGTGCTCGTATAAGAAATGTTACAGCGGTGTGGAAGTTCAGCGGCCACGCACTAAATGCTCTTGACGCGGTGTACTAACGACACAATTTCGCTTCCTGTCCGCCAGACGAATTTGCCTATTAGGGTGATGAAGTGTCGCCCAGGCGTGGAAATAATGGGGCGACGGTCGAACAGGTGACCGTGCAGGGATTTAGCCGCGGCCGGCGTCCATTGGGAGCGCAGTAGATGGCCGGGCTCATCTGTTCCCTCCCACGCAAGCAGCCGACGATATCGCATGGCTTGAGCTGTTCTGTGATACTAAATTCTATGGCGATTTTTTTCTAGGGTAAAGCGCTTTTGTATACGTATCCCCATTACGTGACTTACTTTATATCACTTCCTCGTTGCCGGAGGTACAGAGTGAAATAAAAGTAGAAAAGCTGGACTTCTCTTATCCACTGTGTGACTCAACTGCACCCAAGGTAAAATCTCCAGGTAAATAATATACCGTATCCTATTATACAGAGACGATATGTTGAATTTAACACTCCGCTGAGAAGTTGTGACCAGATATTGTAGTGTCCGAGTTTTTCAAAGTAGAGAAAATTTATTTAATACCTTTTAATGACATCCTCACTGTCTAATCCAAAAAAATCGAGAAGTGGAATGAATAGAAAATGTAATACTAAAATACGTATACTTTATTTCAGACGGTGTTTTTACTTCGCCAATGTACCGGGTGATCAAAAAGTCAGTATAAATTTGAAAACTGATTAAATCATGGAATAATGTAGATATAGAGGTACAAATTGACACACGTGCATGGAATGACATGGGGTTTATTAGAACCAAAAAAATACAAAAGTTCAAAAAACGTCCGAATAGCAATAATTAGCATAACAAAGTAAGACAAAGCAATGATGATGTTCTTTACAGGAAATGCTCAATATGTCCACCATCATTCCTCAACAATAGCTGTAGTCGAGGAATAATGTTGTGAACAGCACTGTCAAGCATGTCCGGAGTTACGGTGAGGCATTGGCGTCGGATGTTTTCTTTCAGCATCCCTAGAGATGTCAGTCGATCACGATGCACTTGCCACTTCAGGTAACCCTAAAGCCAACTATCGCACGGACTGAGGTCTGGGGACCTGGGAGGCCAAGCATGACGAAAGTGGCGGCTGAGCACACGATCATCACCAAACGACGTGCACAAGAGATCTGTCGGACATTTTGTGACCTTTGTTTTTTTGGTTCTAATAGAACCCCATGTCATTCCAAGCATATGTGTCAATTTTTACCTCTCTATCTACATTATTCCGTGGTTTATTAAGTTTTCAAATTTATACTGAATTTTTGATCACGCGATATATTTTAAAGTCACGATTTCAGCATCATGGCTTCAATTACAACTATATTGGCGTAATGAGATCACAAGGTAGATACCTTTACAATAATCAAGTGCCCTTTGATGAGGTATGCTTCGGCGAAGCAAAAATCGCTGTTTAAAAGATTATAGGCCGATTTTATTATGATGTTGTTATCTGTTTATTCAGCCTGGCAACATTGACGCCTGACGCCATAGGCTGCTTCTCTTACGTATAGCCAGGCGTTCCTCAAGCTCGTTGTTGCACTAATTACGCCGCACTTGTTACGAATCGTCTTACATAAAACATGCGAGCTAGACTTAGAAATAGATACAACAAAATACTAAAGCTAAAGAAGGAAAACATTGAACTATAGAATAAGAAAGACAAATGCAACCCCGAAATCTGTTGTATTTAGGAATCCCGCATACTCGGTTCGCTAGACAGTCAATCAAACATCTAGTATTAATGAGTTTTATAACACAAGACAATTACAATACATAACTTTGATAGATGTGCCGCAAGCAAAGGGTGACATACAAAATAATGAGGCCTCTTGGGAATAGCTACATAGAGATTCCTAACGAAGTGACTGACGTTAATGCTGTTATCGAAGTGGGCCGCCACCAGTCGGGCACGGCACTTACGTCCTCTTCTCGTAGGGGCCGCTGCTGTTGTGTTGTCGTCCTGGAAGGAGGTCAGCCAGGGTGCCATTGGCTGACTTGTGTGTGGTACGGATGGACTGCGGTTCGGCCACGATGAACGATTTTGTGCAGTCGTCGTTAGTCCCGATCTTGCAGGATCTTTTTGTGGCTGCGGCGCTGTCGAAGATTTTATGTTTTACGGGATTCCTGATATTCACACTACACACGTGAAATGGTCGTATGGGAGAATCCGCACTTCATCGCTACCTCGGAGATGCTGTGTCCCATGACTCGTACGCTTACTGCAAAATCACGTTTGAACTCACTTAAATCTTGACAACTTGCTACTGTAGCAGCAGTAACCGATGTAACAAATGCGCCAGACACTTGTTGTCTCATGTACGGATTGCCGACCGCAGTGCTGTATTCTGCCTAGTCCGACATCTCTGTAATTGGATACGTTTGCCTGTACGAGTTACTTTGAAGCTTAGTTGTTGTAGTTAATGGCGTTCCTTCCATCTCAACCTCTGTAGTTGACAGTCTTCCAAAATCCCACTTCAAATTCCTGGAGTCCATCTTCTAGGAGATGACTTGGTTCCCTTCTCCCCTCTTGGATCAACCTGCAAGCCTTCTTTTGTCATTTGATCTCATATTTTAACTCTAAATGTCAATATCACATTGGCGCCTTCCTTCAAATAGCTTCCACGGTGTTCCCTACCATTTCTATAATTTCTGATTTTTTATTTCCTGTACAATCTTCACACTCCTGTATTTCGTCTCCGGTAATCAAATTGCATGAATAGCATTTGTTCTTTTTCTTGTTCCGCAAATTTCTCACCCTGATGCTTCCTACAAATTTTGTGTACGTGATCTTATTTTTGGCCTTGTTACTACAAATGACTTAAATTTATTATGTAATCACACACTTACCTTGTGCAGTCTCTTTTTTAGGATCCTCTACACTCTTACCACTTGGAGGCGTGACACATTTATATGTTTAAAAAGAGAACAATATTTAATACTAAATAAATAATACTCCTGTCTCTACCCACTATTGTATACTCAGGTTTCTTTTGTTTAAACTTCTCTTCTCATATTCTTCCAACAGCTTCACATTCGTTTCGTTACCGCTTGTGCACAGTAAAAAATAACGTCTAGCAAATGAGGTTCACACCAATCTGAGCAGGACGAGGTCAAAACTGACCGACAACGAGCTTGAATGGCTACTCAACGAAGCTCCAGGTTTCAACACCGTTCCAGGCAATGAAAATGGCGGATGACTCTGAGGAAGAAGTGGAACTTATCACAGGCAGTGACCACGATTCAGATTATGAACAAGAACACGATTCAGATGATAACTGTGAAACTCAATGCTCACTGGTAATACTATTATTGGCAGTGATAACACATATAAATGATAAAAAATGGTAATGTGAGCACAAAAAGAAAAAGAAAGAATATTGTGAATACATTTCCTAAGCCTAAACGTCTTGACAAAGGGATCACAAGTGAAATACAGGCTTTATGGACAATACTTAGCCTGGAAATGACTGACGAAATAATAAGATACTCGAACTTGTACATCAGGTTCAAATGGTTCTGAGCACTATGGGACTTGACATCTGAGGACATTAGTCTCCTAGAACTTAGAACTACTGAAACCTAAGTAACCTAAGGACATCACACACATCCATGCCCGAGACAGGATTCAAACCTGCGACCGTAGCGGTTCCAGACTGAAGCGTCTAGAACCGCTCGGCCACATCGGCCGGCTGTAGATTAGGTATAACAAAGAAAGTGTACAACATTCTGGAGAAAGGGATGCTAAGGAAACTACTAAATGTGAAATAATGCATTGCAACGATGCTCTTCGGCGCTGGGAACTCTAAGCACGCCGATGTCATTGAACTGAAGACGGCACAGATATGGAGGTTACGAGAGCTGTGATGAGCTTAGAAGATTTCTGTTCCTTTTACAATGTGTCTGTTTTGACAACAAGGGCACAAGGCAAGAAACAAGAATAATTGATAACCCTGCTTCAGTACGGCAGTTGTGGGATCAGTTTACGATGAACTGCAAGAAGAATTACAGTGAAGGCAATTTTGTGACGGCAAGTTACGAGATTTTCAGGGTAGCTGTCCTTTTGTTCAGTATATTCTGTAGCAACCGGAGAAATGCAGCACAAAATTTTTTGTTTTAGCGTATGTGAAAGCATTCTTCACAAGTAATATTGACGTGTGTTGTGGGAAACAACGTACGGGACCAAACGATGCATCCATTTCTCCCTGTGATGTTGTAGGGGCCCTGTTACTCACATTGATGGCTCTGGAAGAATCTTTACAATGGATAATTGGTACACCATGAATTGCTTAGCCACGTCCTTCTTAAAGAAGCGGCTGACTTGCATCGGTACATTGAGAGAAAAGAAACACGTGATCCCACACCTCTCTATATGGTTTCCAGAAAGATATGGCGTGAGCTCGTACGTTCCGAAAGAACAAGACAGGTTTACTACTGTTAGCTATACCCGATTTTGGAATTTTTGACGAAGCTGCAGAAAAACCAGAGACAGTTTTGGATTACAGTGTAACAAAGGAGGAGTCGACACATACGACCACCTAGGAGGTGCGTACTCCGTCGGACGGGTGACCGAAAGATAGCCACTGGTCGTATTCTACGCGCTAATGGATATGACTAGAGTTAATGTTGAAATCATTGTTCATGGAAATGACGGAAATCCAAAATAAAAGAGAATGATTTTCTTCAAAAACATAGAATTTTCCCTTACGGAGCCTCAGCTAATGGAAAAGTCGAATCTTTCAATTCCTACCAACATATCAAACTTCCTCGAGACATACAAAAAAACCACGAGTTCAAAGAATTAAGAAGTCTACCACCAAGGAAACAGGACGGTACGTGACACGTGGACGAGCAAGAAACATCTCTCCTGCCATAAGCTGTGACCCATGCCGTAGCTTTGTTTCCAAAGGACACGTGAAAACCAGACATACAATCGGGATGTGACGAGCAGTTCTCGAAAAAAATCCGCAGATCCAAAGGAAATTGTGATAACTGATACTGCCTCAATATAGAAAGACTAAGTCATTTTGCAATGCAATGAAGGCGTGTAGTTGTGCAGTGCGTGCTTTAGAAACCTGCTGGTATAGATTAATGAAGTCAGCCTTGGCAAAGGACTCGTATAAAGAAAGTTCATTTTATTACTTTTTAACTAAACAGTGATTTAGCTCATTTGAGTTTATTCTACTTTAATTCAACTCAAATTACCCTACTATTTAGCTCATAGTGGTTTACCTAGGTCACAGAGAGACAGTTATTCTTTGCATGTGTACAAAGTACGCCACGCGCACGTTTGTGTTACGAAAAGCGGCGCGTCCATTCGAGGGTAAGAGAAGTAGTACATCGTGATGAATCACTCGTTAAACATGCACTAACGAACAAGGCCACATCAGCTAGGCTGCCATTTAGTGCCCACATGGCAACCTAAAGCCAACACAAATATGAAAATTAATCTCATAAAATAATAGAGCACTGGCTAGAATTTTTTTATTAATTCGTGACTCGGGTCTAAGACACGCAGGAGAATTACAATTTGAAGATCCTTTAAACACCAAGCTGAGGTAACAGATCGCCATGAGGGAAAGAGGTGGCACTTAAGAACACAATAACAGGCAGGATTTCTTAGCATAGTGGCCTTCTCCTTTCAAGAACACTTGACATCAGTTATAGGCAAGTAAAATAATCCAGTAAGATAATAAAAACTCATACACACCGCAGATCATAGCAAAAGTTCCAGCACACAACTTTAAAGTCTCATAGGAACAAAATTCAACAGACCTTAATGTCAATTCGCTCTTTTAAGAGCAGGAAAACCACTGCAGTCTACCACCATGGAGACTAAAATAGCCACGATTCGAACGTAGCAGTAATACACCCGACCGTCCAAAGCCCAGTACATCCCTCGTATCTATCTCCACGCTCCTCGAAGAAGCCAAGCTATGAATACCAGGTTCTTTCAGGTAGCGCTGTTGAGTCTTCTTCCTCTGTTCTAGCATCAAGAGCGGACAACGCCAGAAAAAAAAAGTTTTGGGTTCCCTCCGCAGCTCATGCTGCTATGATGAAAGACAATCAAATGCCCGGTTCTCCCCCCTCCTCCTCCACCGAGAGAACTATATCTGTTTGAAGATGAGACTTCCAATGTCGTTATGGCCAATCGGCTGCCACTGCTCAGCTAATAATAATAATTCCGTATAGTTCAATGACCAGGTGGAAATCTTTTGAATTGGAAGCCATTTCGGTAACTCTCGTGCCCCTAACCTTCCCTAGTTATACTTCTGGGGAAAGGAGATCTACAGTTTCTTGCGATTCCTCATATCGTTGAGAGGTGAAGGGTAGATTAAAACGATGACTGTAAAAAATCATAGCCCACAGAACACTGATCGTATGACTTCTGGATTTCTGTCATGACCTTAACTGCTAGTCCACCAGGCCCAACACGTAATACTTACATTATTAGTTCTTCTATAGGTTTTAATGAGTGAGTTTGCGAGTATGAAAATTGTGATAAATATTGCCGTATCTTTTGACTGCTTTTGCTTAAGCTATTTACACTGCGAAAGGAACGTAGAGAATATTTGACAAAATTTTTAATTCATTCCCCCCCTCCCCCATGAACCATGGACCTCGCCGATGGTGGGGAGGCTTGCGTGCCTCAGTGATACAGATAGCAGTACAGTAGGTGCAACCACAACGGAGGGGTATCTGTTGAGAGGCCAGACAGAAGTGTGGTTACTGAAGAGGGGCAGCAGCCTTTTCAATAGTTGCAGGGGCAACAGTCTAGATGATTGACTGATCTGGCCTTGTAACACTAACCAAAACGGCCTTGCTGTGCTGGTACTGCGAACGGCTGAAAGCAAGGGGAAACTACAGCCCTAATTTTTCCCGAGGGCATGCAGCTTTACTGTATGATTAAATGACGATGGCGTCCTCTTGGGTAAAATATTCCGGACGTAAAATAGTCCCCCATTCGGATCTCCAGGCGGGGACTACTCAAGCGGATGTCGCCAGGAGAAAGAAAACTGGCGTTCTATGGATCGGAGCGTGGAATGTCAGATCCCTTAATCGGGCAGTTAGGTTAGAAAATTTAAAAAGGGAAATGGATAGGTTAAAGTTAGATGTAGTGGGAATTAGTGAAGTTCGGTGGCAGGATGGCTAAGTGGTTCAAATGGCTCTAAGCACTATGGGAATGAACATCTATGGTCATCAGTCCCCTAGAACTTAGAACTACTTAAACCTAACTAACCTAAGAACAGCACACAACATCCAGTCATCAGGAGGTCGGTGGCAGGAGGAACAAGACTTTTGGTCAGGTGAATACAGGGTTATAAATACAAAATCAAATAGGGATAATGCAGGCGTAGGTTTAATAATGAGTAAAAAAAAAAAAAGAAAAGGTGTTTCGCTAAGCTACAACAAACAGCATAGTGAACGCATTATTGTGGACAAGATGGACACAAAGCTCACGCCTACGACAGTAGTACAAGTTTATATGCCAACTAGCTCTGCAGATGACGAAGAAATTGATGAAATGTATGATGAGATAAAAGAAATTATTCAGGTAGTGAAGGTAGACGAAAATTTAATAGTCATGTGTGACCGCAATTCGAGAGTAGGAAACGGGAGAAAAGGAAACATAGTAGGTGGATATGGATAGGGGCTAAGAAATGAAAGAGGAAGCCGCCTGGTAGAATTTTGCGTAGAGCATAACTTAATCATAGCTAAAACTTGGTTCAAGAATCATGAAAGAAGGTTGTATACATGGAACAACCCTGGAGATACTAAAATTTATCATACAGACTATATAATGGTAAGACAGAGATTTAAGAACCAGGTTTTAAATTTTAAGACATTTCCAGGGGCAGGTGTGGACTCTGACCACAATCTATTGGTTATGAACTACAGATTAAAACTGAAAAAAACGGCAAAAAGGTAGGAATTTAAGGAGAAGGGACCTGGATACACTGAAAGAACCAGAGGTTGTACAGAGTTTCAAGGAGAGCATAAGGGAACAATTGACAGGACTGGGGGAAAGAAATATAGTCGAAAAAGAATGGGTAGCTTTGAGGGATGAAATAGTGAAGGCAGCAGAGAATCAAATAGGTAAAAAGACGAGGGCTAGTAGATACCCTTGGTTTACAGAAGAAATACTGAATATTATTGATAAAGGGAGAAAATATAAAAATGCAGTGAATGAAGCAGGAAAAAAGGAATACAAACGTCTCAAAAAAGATATTGACAGGAAGTGCAAAATGGCTAAGCAGGGATGGCTAGAGGACAAATGTAAGGATGTAGAGGCTTATCTCACTAGAGGTAAGATAGATACTGCCTACAGGAAAATTAAAGAAACCTTTGAAGAAAGGAGAAACACTTGCATGAATATCAAGAGGTTTGATGGAAACCTAGTTCTAAGCAAAGAAGGGAAAGCAGAAAGGTGGAAGGAGTATATAGAGTGTCTATACAAGGGCGATGTACTTGAGGACAATATTATGGAAATGGCAGAGGATGTAGATGAACTAAGAGATATGATACTGCGTGAAGAGTTTGACAGAGCACTAAAAGACCTGAGTTGAAAGAAGGCCCCCGGAGTAGACAACATTTCATTAGAACTACTGACAGCCTTGGGAGAACCAGTCCTGACAAAACTCTACCATCTGGTGAGCAAGATGTATGAGAAAGGCGAAATATCCTCAGACTTCAAGAACAATATAAAAATTCAAATCCCAAAGAAAGCTGGTGTTGACAGATGTGAAAATTACCGAACTATCAGTTTAATAAGTCACAGCTGCAAAATACGAACGCGAATTCTTTACAGACGAATGGAAAAACTGGTAGAAGCCGACCTCGGGGAAGATCAGTTTGGATTCCGTAGAAATGTTGGAACACGTGAGGCAATACTGACCTTACGACCTATCTTAGAAGAAAGATTAAGGAAAGGGAAACCTACGTTTCTAGCATTTGTAGACTTACAGAAAGTTTTGACACTGTTTATTGGAATACTCTCTTTCAAATTCTGAAGGTGGCAGGGGTAAAATACAGGGAGCGGAAGGCTATTTACAATTTGTACAGAAATCAGATGGCAGTTATAAGAGTGAGGGGTATGAAAGGGAAGCACTGGTTGGGATGGGAGTGAGACAGGGTTGTAGCCTATCCCTGATGCTATTCAATCTGTATATTGAGCAAGCAATAAAGGAAACAAAAGAAAAGTTCGGAGTTGGTATTAGAATCCATGGAGAATAAATAGAAACTCTGAGATTCGCCGATGACATTGTAATTCTGAAAGAGACAGCAAAGGACTTGGAAGAGCAGTTGAACGGAATGGACAGGGTCCTGAAAGGAGGGTATAAGATAAGCATCAACAGGATAATGGAATGTAGCCGAATTAAGTCGTGTGATGCTGAGGGAATTAGATTAGCAAATAAGTCACTTAAAGTAGTAAAGGAGTTTAGCTATTTGGGGAGCAAAATAACTGATGATGGTCGAAGTAGAGAGGATATAAAATGTAGCTGGCAATGGCAAGAAAAGTGTTTCTGAAGAAGAAAAATTTGTTGCTATCGAGTATACATTTAAATGTCAGGATGTCGTTTCTGAAAGTATTTGTATGGAGTGTAGCCACGTATGGAAGTGAAACGTGGACGATAAATAGTTTGGACAAGAAGAGAATAGCAGCTTTCGAAATGTGGTGCTACAGAAGAATGCTGAAGATTAGATGGATAGATCACATAACTAATGAGGAGGTATTGGATAGAATTGGGGAGAAGAGGAGCATGTGGCTCAACTTGACCAGAAGAAGGGATCGGTTGGTAGGACATATTCTGAGACATCGAGGGATCACCAATTAAGTATTGGAGGGCAGCGTGGAGGGCATACACTAAGCAGATTCAGAAGGATGCATGCTGCAATAGGTACTGGGAGATGTAGAAGCTTGCACAGGGTAGAGTAGCATGGAGAGCTGCATCAAACCAGTCTCAGAACTGATGACCACAACAACAAAACAACAACAACCTCATTCCATCAGTACCACCTGATGATGGCGGAACGGTTGTTCGCTGAAACATTGTGGAACTTCGACGATTACATTTGGTGGTACACCCTAGGACCTTGCAAGCTTAATACCTCTACCTGTTTCTGAGGAAAAGGGGTACTTACAGATGGCAGAACCATTTGACTTTTTTGACTTAGAAGTTTACATTTTTTTAACAACAAATGGACTTTAGACCTTAGTAATTGACATAAATTTCGATTTGATAACTATACCCGTTCCTGATGAAAGGGCGGACAGACAAACAGACGGACAATAAATACACAGAATTATAATTTTATGTGACATTATTAAAAATCAACAATTTTTGGGGGTTTTCCTTTACTTGCACTGTGAAACCTAGATTCTATTCCAGTTTCATGCTTGTAGTCAACGGGAAGTAACCCACAGATTTTGATGAGAGAAGCTGCAAATATCGAAATATGTGACATAAATTTTGATTACATTGACTACGCTACGGTCGCAGGCTCGAATCCTGCCTCTGGCATGGATGTGTGTGATGTCCTTAGGTTAGTTAGGTTTAAGAAGTTCTAAGTTCTAGGGGACTGATGACCTTAGATGTTAAGTTCCATAGTGGTTTTCACTTTGTACATAATTACTGTTTGTGTTTTCCTATTCTTTTTCGTTTATAAACGTATAGCTATGGTGTTCTCTTAATCATTAACTAAGGTCTTCTTAGGCACTTGTGGGTTTTATTGTTGTTCTGAAGAAGGTGTAGTTATCTACGCCAAAACCTGGGTTAACACTTAACACTAGGTGCTTTTTTCGCAATCGAGGCGGGTTTTTAGTTTTTTAATGTATTAACCAATGATTGCTGAAGCGATGTTGAAGGTTCTTTCATTCCCTTTGGTTTTTGAGGTTCAGTGTTCGTCAGATGCTGCACACAGAGTCAGTATCACCAGATGTGGAATGTTACAGTGTAACAGCGTCGCTGTGGACATACGAGCGATAAAGAAGAGCGAGGTGGGATGTCAGGTGTCCTTGGCTCTATTAGTTCAGGCTAGAGTTAAAATCCCAAATAGACCTCCTTCAAAGTAGACGACCCCTTCCGATAGTTCCACTTGAACAAACCACTTTGCTAGCTAAAACGTGCACGATACTGCTTTGGACCTACTCCGGTACGATGTAAATCTCGCTATGGGGACTCGTATCGCGGAGCGATTGCAGCGGCTCCAAAAGGATCCACACCTGGGCTGTAGGAGTCTCCGTAGACTGTAGCAGCATATAGCTGAACGGGACTGGCGCACCGGAACGGCGGACCCGTCGGCGTCTCTCAGTGGGGTGGCCGACCGGCCGGCGAACGCGTCGCCGATGGCGCAGATAGGCGGCCCGCAGGCGCGCCGCAGATGGCGCTGATCGCCGTCCGCCATCGGCCGGTACCGGACTGGACGTTGCGGGCGACGTGCGCTATCTGGCGGCCATCGGCGGCCGACCGCCGGCGCAGCCAGCCACGCCGCTGGCAAAAAGGAACGACCGGCTCCCCGGCCGAGCGCCGCTGCGGCTGCTGTGTCGGCGCGGAGGGCGGCTGCCGCCTCCAGGACATGCGCGCCGAGGAAGTGCGCCAGCACTCTGGAGTCCTGTCTCGCACAGATACTGGCTGTCCGCAGCCGTTTCATGGGGACATAGATCTGCACTATTGGCCATTAAAATTGCCGCACCAAGAAGAAATGCAGGTTATAAACGGGTATTCATTGGACAAATATACAGGGTGTTACAAAAAGGTACTCCCAAACTTTCAGGAAACATTCCTCACCCACAAATAAAGAAAAGATGTTATGTGGACATGTGTCCGGAAACGCTTACTTTCCGTGTTAGAGCTCATTTGTTTCGTCAGTATGTACTGTACGTCCTCGATTCACCGCCAGTGGGCCCAATTGAAGGAAGGCAATGTTGACTTCAGTGCTTGTGTTGCCATGCGATTCATTGCTCTACAGAACTAGCATCAAGCACATCAGCTCGTAGCATCAACAGGTTAGTGTTCATTGCGAACGTGATTTTGCAGTCAGTGCAATGTTTACAAATGCGGAGTTGGCAGATGCCCATTTGATGTATGGATTAGCACGAGGCAATAGCCGTGGCGCGGTACGTTTGTATCGTGACAGATTTCCAGAATGGTGTCCCGACAGGAAGACGTTAGAAGCAGCGTCTTAGGGAGCACTAAACATTCCAGCCTATGACTCGCGACTGGGGAAGATCTAGAACGACGAGGACACCTGCAATGGACAAGGCAATTCTTCGTCCAGTTGACGATAACCCTAATGTCAGCGTCAGAGAAGTTGCTGCTGTACAAGGTAACGTTGACCACGTCACTGTATGGAGAGTGCTACGGGGGAACCAGTTGTTTCCGTACCATGTACAGCGTGTGCAGGCACTATCAGCAGCTGATTGGCCTCCACGGGTACACTTCTGCGAATGGTTCATCCAACAATGTGTCAATCCTCATTTCAGTGCAAATGTTCTCTTTACGGATGAGGCTTCATTCCAACGTCATCAAACTATAAATTTTCACAATCAACATGAGTGGTCTGGCGAGAATCCGCACGCAATTGTGCAATCACGTAATCAACACAGATTTTCTGTGAACGTTTTGGCAGGCATTGTTGGTGATGTCTTGATTGGGCCCCATGTTCTTGCACCTACGCTCAGTGGAGTACGTTATCATGATTTCATACGGGATATTCTACCTGTGCTGGTAGAACATGTGCCTTTACAAGTACGACACAACATGTGGTTCACGCACGATGGAGCTCTTGCACATTTCAGTCGAAGTGTTCGTACGCTTCTCAACAACAGAGTCGGTGACTGATGGATTGGTGGAGACGGACCAATTCCATGGTCTCCACCTCTCCTGACCTCAGCCCTCTTGACTTTAATTTATGGGGCATTTGAAAGCTCTGGTCTCCGCAACCCCGGTACCAAATGTAGAGACTCTTCGTGCTCGTATTGTGAACGGCTGTGAGACAGTACGCCATTCTCCAAGTGTGTATCGGCGCATCAGGTATTCCGTGCGACGGAGGGTGGATGCATGTATCCTCGCTATCACGGAGGACATTTTGAATATTTCCTATAACAAAGTATTTGAAATCACGCTGGCACGTTCTGTTGCTGTGTGTTTCCGTTCTATGATTAATGAGACTTGAAGAGAAGTAATAAAATGAGTTCTAACATGGAAAGTAAGCGTTTCCGGACACATGTCCACATAACATACTTTATCTCTTTGTGTGTGAGGAATGTTTCCTGAAAGTTTGGCCGTACCTTTTTGTAACACCCTGTAATATACTTGACTCACATGTTATTTATTACATTAGCCCGCATCTCGTGGTCGTGCGGTAGCGTTCTCGCTTCCCACGCCCGAGTTCCCGGGTTCGATTCCCGACGGGGTCAGGGATTTTCTCTGCCTCGTGATGGCTGGGTGTTGTCTGGTGTCCTTAGGTTAGTTAGGTTTAAGCAGTTCTCAGTTCTAGGGGACTGATGACCATAGATGTTAAGTCCCTTAGTGCTCAGAGCCATTTGAACCATTTTTTATTACATTTTCACGCAATCTGGGTGCACAGATCCTGAGAAATCAGTACCCAGAACAGCCACCTCTGGCCGTAATAACGGCCTTGATAGGCTTCGGCATTGAGTCAGAGCTTGGATGGCGGGTACAGGTACAGCTGCCCACGCAGCTTCAACACGATACCACAGTTCATCAAGAGTAGTGACTGGCGTATTGTGACGACAAAGTTGCTCGGCGACCATTGACCAGATGCTTTCAGTTGGTGAGAGATCTGGAGAATATGGTGGCCAGGTCAGCAGTCTAACATTTTCTGTATCCAGAAAGGCCCGTACAAGATCTGCAACATGCGGTCGTGCATCATTCTGCTGAAATGTAGGGTTTCGCAGGGATCGAATGAAGGGTAGAGCCACGGGTTGTAAGACATCTTAAATGTAACGTCGACTGTTCGAAGTGCCGTCAATGCGAACAAGAGGTGACCGACACGTATAACCAATGGTACCCCATAGCATCACGTCGGGTGATACGCCAGTATGGCGATGACGAATACACGCTTCCAATGTGCGTCCACACGATGTCGCCAAACACGGATGCTGCCATCATGATGCTGTAAACGGAACCTGGATTCATCCGAAAAAAGGACGTTTTGCCATTCGTGTACCCAGGTTAGTCGTCGAGTACTCCATCGCAGGCGCTCCTGTCTGTGATGCAGCGTCAAGGGCAACCGCAGCTATGGTCTCCGAGCTGATAATCCACACTGTTGCAAACGTCGTCCTGTTCGTGCGGATGGTTGTTGTCTTGCAAACGTCCCCATCTGTTGAGTGAGGGATCGAGACGTGGCTGCACGATCCGTTACAGCCATACGGATCCAGCGCGGCGTTCCGTATTACCCTCCCGAACCCACCGATTCCATATTCTCCAAACAGTCATTGGATCTCGACCAAAGGGAGCAGCAATATCACGATACGATAAACCGCAATCGCGATAGGCTACAATCCGACGTTATCAAAGCCGGAAACGTGAGGGTACGCATTCTTCTCCTTAGACGAGGCATCACAACAACGCCGGTCAACTGCTGTTTGTGTATGAGAAACCGGTTGGAAACTTTCTTCATGTCAGCACGTTGTAAGTGCCGCCACCGGCGGCAACCTTGTGTGAATGCTCTGAAAAGCTAATCATTTGCATATCACAGCATCTTCTTCCTGTCAAGGATTGGGCAAAAATACGGAAACCCCGCGGGAAACGCATGCTTGAACTAAATGCAGATGCCAGCCAACCCTGCAGGTTATGCTGCTGCGTTTGACCACGTATGGCACCTGTACAGTGTCCTCAGTACTTTGGAAGTGTCAGTCGTTGTCAGAACAGTGTATTGCGTACATCAAATATATTCGCAGTTGTAAATATGGACAACCATCAGCTGTATCATGTCACAGATTCGAAGGAGCAATACGTCATACTTCGTAACAACACAGGCAGCACGATACCGTAATGTGCTGTGCAGTTGTGAGCATATTACGTCGGAGCTAAGTGAAGTCAAATACGCAAAAGTCGGTGCTCGTATGGTGGCTATTTTCAAAGCCAATGTAGCCAACGTGTTTGGTGTCTCGTGAGGCGGAGTATCGAAGAGTTGTACCACGTATAGGGAAAGCGAAAACACCATCCACTAACTCACCATGTGGACGATAGTGTGTGTTAAATGATCATGACTCAGTCACTGATACTCCGTCTTCATGCCATGAGTGGCCTACCGGAACCATCCGAACGCCGTGTCATCCTCAGTGGAGGATGTGGATAGGAGGGGCGTGGGGTCAGCACACCGCTCTCCCGGTCGTTATGATGGTATTCATGACCGAAGCCAATACTATTCGGTCGAGTGGCTCCTCAATTGGTATCACGAGGCTGAGTGGACCCCGACACAGTCACTGATGGGTCATAATTTTCTTTGGGCCTTTGTCCCGGGAGGAACTTGGGGACCAGCCCGGTATTCACCTAGTGGGATGTGGAAATCTGCCTGAAAACCACATCCAGGCTGGCTGGCACACCGGACGTCGTCGTTAATCCGCCGGGCGGATTCGATCCGAGGCCGCCGCGCTCACCCGAGTCCAGGAAGCAGTGCATTAGCGCCCTCGGCTAACCTGGCGGGTCAGACGGTCCCTAAAGAGTACCGCGAAGAAAACATTAGAGGACGACCGCAGCAAAACTCACTGTGGACCTGAATGTCGCACTCGCGAAGGAACACTGTCAGCATCAAAACAACACGAAAGGAGGCTCGGAATTTCAAAGCGATCTACAATTCCAAAACCAGTTATCAGTGATGCAAATTCCCGTAAGAGGATAATGCGGTGAAGAAGCCACAAAACCTGGGCAATGGAGCAATGAAACAAAATCATTCGGTTGGAGGAGACGTGTTTCATCCTGTTTCCAAATTCTGGCCAAGTTTATGCCGGAAGTGTGAAATATAGTGGGGGCTCGGTGATGGTTTGGGCAGTCACATTGTGGTATTCCGTTGGCCCCCCTAGTCGCTTTACTGCCAAGGACGATGATCAGGTCCATCCCATGGTACAATGTTTATTCCTCCATGGTGTTGCTGTGTTCCAAGACGACGGGGCTCCTATTCACACTGCTCGCTTAGTGCTAGACTGGCTTTGTGAACACGACGATCAACTCTCGCACCTCCTTTGACCACCACAGTCACCAGATCTAAATGATATTGACCATTTATGGTGTGCTTTTCAGAGAAGTGTGAGTGATCGCTATCCGCCCTCATTATCGTTAGCAAAACACGCCACTGATTTGCAGGAAGAATGGTACTACATTTTCTTGAAAACCACAAAAGACCCAAATTTATTGATTTAATTGATTTCCGCCGGCCAGGGTGGCTGAGCGGTTCTAGGCACTACAGTATGGAACCGCGCGACCGCTAAGGTTGCAGGTTCGAATCCTGCCTCGGGCTGTGATGTCCTTAGGTTAGTTAGGTTTAAGCAGTTTTGAGTGACTTTTGTGTGACCCTCCAAGAGCTTATTGCTTACACCAAACGGCGTGTTGTCGTTTTTATCCATGCCAAAGGCTGACGTACCGGCTATTAGGCAGGTGGTCATAATGTTCTTTCTCATCAGTGTATACTGGTTGGACACGGCGCACAATTTCTTTGGAATTTGTCTTTACCGATTTTTTTTAAACGTTTGATAGGCGTTATTATTTCCCTGTACGTACAATGTGGCAGTTGGTTGTCTAAGGTTGCGGATCCATCGCTTCACCTTTTGATCGAGATGTTCTGAACTTTATAGATAATAAAAGAAGGAGTTTGTGTAAATGATGGGAAAAGTTTGTTACCCGTCAGACCGAGTCACCGTGTTGGACGTTTCGATCCCTATGTTAAAATTATCTTCAGGATTCCACACTTGTCCCAGAACAGCTGAACAACCCCACATCTTTTTAGTAACTTCATCCACTCTTTGACATTTCCACTATTTCACCGACCTTCCATCTATAAATATTATTTTTTTCCGTTAGGACGCCTATGTTCTTAAAATCCGTGGCTTGGTCCTGTTTTTCTTGGTGCTCTGCTATCAGCGATAACGCTTTCTGTTTCAAACGTTTTTGGCGGAGCACCAAGAACAATGTGGCCAGGTTATAGATATTAAAAGCATACGGCACTAGCCAGAGAAGGTAATATACACAGAAGGAAGATCCGCGATGAGGAGGAAATATCGAAGATTGAGTACAGTTTCAATAGAGATGACGGCTACCGCCGGCCGCTGTGGCCGAGCGGTTCTGGGCACTTTGGTTCGGAACCGCACTGCTGCTACGGTCGCAGATTCGAATCCTGCCTCGGGCATGGATGTGTGTGATGACCTTAGGTTAGTTAGGTTTAAGTAGTTATAAGTCTCGGGGACTGATGACCTCACATGTTACGTCCCGTAGTGTTTAGAGCCATTTGAAGCATAGCGGCTGCAGGCTGTCGTCTTCTTGACTACCCGCTACCATGAAAGTAAACATTCCACCACGGCGAGCGAAGAATGTTAACAACTACCAGCAAACAATAGAGACAGCACAACAGCAATACGTAATTAGCGAAAAGATTGTTCATATCGTACAATACAGCCAATAATGTGAGAGCGATCCACTGAAGTATTCCGCTACATCAATCTTCACACGTACACATTAGACAAAAACAATACAATTTCATCTTCGTGTAAATGTCAAAGGGTCTGTTTGCTACATCAAGTCTCTCAACACAAATGCTCTCAATTATCTGGCGCTGCTTCTCTTGCGATACTGGCTTGTGACGTCATTACAAAGCTATCAAAAAAGAGCTGCGTCAGAATTACGACGTGACTTAGACGGGTAAGACAAAAATGTGGAAATACCACGGGAAATTCATGCTTCAATGTAAGTGCAGATGCTAGCGCAGCTGCAGGTTTGCATCTGACCACGAACAGCATATGTGCAATGAGCAGGTGTCAGCCGCGGTAGGAACAGTGTTCTGTGTAGCTGTCGTGCATTATGTCGGAGCTGGGCGAGCTCTAACGTGGATAAATTATTGATGCTAGCATAGTGGGTGCTTTTGTATCGAAGGCAGCTGTTCTGTGCCATAAAAAACACCGTATCGAACATTTATAATGCATACAGAGAAAGCGGAAGAACACTATCCACCAAGTAACAACGCAGACACAAGTACGTTTTAAACAATGGTGACATACGGCCATTCAAGAGGATTGTGAATAGAAATAAGAGGAATACATCTGCAAAAGTCACTTTAGAAGTGAATGTTGCACTCGCGAACTCGAGTAACACGAAAAAGAGATGGATTTCTGAGATCACTCATCGCTGATGCAATTGCCCCAAACAAGACAACATGACAAAGACATAAACCTGGACTAAGGAGCAGTGGATGAATGTGATGAGGATTGTTTCACACTGTTTCCAACTTCCCAAGAGTGAAACATTGCAGTGGTGCGGGGATGAGTTGGACAGCCATATCGTGGTATTCTAGGGCCTCATGTTTACTCTCCAAGGTCGCAGTACGGCCAAGGACCCCTTGACCATTTTGGCTGAACAGATCCATCCCACAGCACAATGTTACTTCTCCAACGACTGTGTTTGTTGGTTGGTTGGTTATTTGGGGAAGGAGACCAGACAGTGTGGTCATCGGTCTCATCGGATTAGGGAAGGATGGGGAAGGAAGTCAGCCGTGCCCTTTCAGAGGAACCATCCCGGCATTTGCCTGGAGTGATTTAGGGAAATTACGGAAAACCTAAATCAGGATGGCCGGACGCGGGATTGAACCGTTGTCCAACGACTGTGTTCCAATATGACAGAGACCCTGTTCACAGAGACTGCATAGTGCAGGACTGGTTTTACGAGCCCGAGGATGAATTGTCGCTTCTCCCCTGGCCACCAAGGTCACAAGATCTCATTATTAATGAGCATTTGTGATGCACTTTGGAGAGAAGGCTAAGTGATAGCTATTCCTTCAACATCGTTAACTAAACTTACCACTATTTTGCAAAAATAATGGCATAGGATTACGTTGAAAACTAAGCAGAACCTATATTTATCCATTCCGAGAGGACTGGAATCTCTTTTGAAAGCCAGGTGCTTGCTAACACCGTATTAGGCTTGGTAATGGGTTGTGTATTTGATGTGTCTATATTTTTCTACCCCCTTTAAGAAATATATTAATTTTCTACAATTTACAATCACGCCGATTTCCAACTCATTGTATCTACATGACATCGGAGCTGGTGAGTAGCTAGTGCAGCCACGGTACTGTTTCCTCACTCACAGTGTACTGCAGCTGGAATTGTAAACCTACAGTAAGCTGGAATAGCCTGTCGTAACTAATTGTAGACTACGGTATTTTCCTAGTAGTATTGTTCAGTTAGGACCGTAACCGCGCTACCTGCATTTTAAGTGTGTTGCATACACATTCGACGTTATCTCATTTCGACCGCTTTTTCCATTTGTATATAACCACTGTCTTACCAGAATACGCTAAAGACCGGTAGCGGTGAACCGTTTAGAATCTGAGTGAAGGTGTGTAAAGGGCTGCTTAACCTTACGGGACATTTTTGTTCTACATAGTTAGCCTATTGTCTGTTATATAAAAATTAACAGTATTCGTAGAAAAAAGAAACTGTCGATGTTTAATTCAGGTTTTATTCGAAAATTGTTCACTTGTTCTGTGCTTTAAAATGAAACTGCATGAGAAAAGTAAATTTGAAAAAAAAAAAAACGCGAAATAAAAACATATCTAACATCGTTACTTTGCCGAGCTTACTTAAAATCTGTTTCTGTTATTCAGAAACAACTTTCACAGAAGCAGAAACAGGGAACCCTTGCCTTAGATTATGATGATGAACGTGCTATTGAGTATATAATAACAAAAATAATTACATAGACTTTTAAATATATTTCTGTCGGTAGAGTGCAATTCTGGTTGCGGTTTTTCGACGGCAGGTTGGTTCCTGTCCCGCTGTTTGGGTCACTAAGCGGCGATATTAAACGAGGCATCCTAGAAATGACTGGTTAAAAGTATTCTAAACAATTCTGCTGAATTTTCCGCACTTTTTCACAGTGTAATGGAGCTTACAAGTACCTCAATCCACTGCTTCAGACGAAAGTCTGCGTGATCATGGTAACCTGAGTTTTCACATACTTGTTGTTCATTCTTCTTACTTTTACGTCTAAATGACTACGCTGCAGTTCACACTTCAGGCCCTGGAAGATGGTTCATCGAACTATTTTTGCTCTATTTCTGTACCGTTCCACACTGGAACAGTGGGCGGGAGATACGAACACTTAAATCTTTTAGTGCGAGCTTTTATTTGGAGGTGATAAATAGACAGGCTACATCAGTGTGTCGAGACTCTTTGTAAATCCGAAGACGAAGGGAAATGTTTTGATGACTTGACCATGTCAGAAACAACGGCATCAGTGCTTCGGACTAAGGGCGACATTATCGCAGTGAAACGCATATGGAGTTTCAGAATGGGAGACTGCTAGGTTGTCTAGTTAAAAGGTAAGTAGTAAGTCACCGAACACTTGGTATCCCAATGTGTGGGAAGTGTACTACTGGTATCTCAGAGAATATCCATCGCGAAGACTACGGAACTCCACTCGCTGTTAATGAACGAGGTGAACGTTGACCAGGATGGTGCATGCGTGAGCTGACGTGCCACAGTAGAACAGTTCTACTTGGAAATAAGCCGTAGGGCAACCAGATTCGTCTCTTAAACAATAGTGCCTAATGTATACGGCACTTACAAGAGTGGGTATAATTAAAGGCGCACATCGTTTGCAGAATTCTGGCACACTTTTATGCTTGCATGTTAGGATCTATCTGGAAGAAAAAAATGATCTGTAGGAATCTATATGGAATTTGGAAACTAAAATAAAACTAAGCTCTCTCGTCCGCGATATCCCAAGGGCTGGAATTAATTAAGTACGCCTAGGTTGACGACACGTTGCATGTCACATACATATTTCTTTTTTCTTCGCACAATTTGGACGAAGTGCGAAGTGTACATAAGTGATTTGTCACCCTGGTGGCAGATCGTTGCAAGGTTAGTAGATTTACCGAAAGGCATTGTAAATAAAATTCATTAGCCGGCATAGTATAAGGATTTATTGATAGAGAATCTTCCAGTCTTCCTAAATCATCGTACATATTTGTTAAGAAGTAATAGCGTAATTTAAGACTATCTCCCGAAAGAAAAATTGAACTTAGGGTACCTGAGTAACTCACTTCTTAGGTTCCATAGTGGGCTTCAAGCAAGGCTTTACGGATAATGTCAGTTTTGGCGAACTATACTGCCATGTAAAAGGGACATTCCTCGATACATCGCAAACTGAGTAGGACGTAGTGTGTACTTTTTTTTCGACTGCGTTAGGATACTGATTACTCATACTTCATACATTCAAATTTCATTTTTGAGTGTAGCGATAATGTTCGTTGTAAGAGAGAATGAAGCATGGTTTCAAGCACGTAAATTTAATCTGTTACAGGGTATGAATATTTCGATTGACATTTGAAGTCGTGCAGTTATTTCTCACATTAGTATGACAAAGGCACCTCATCGAAATCAACTCACTTCCCCAACCCCGCTACGTGTGGTGCACTTGTATTACAGTAACGACAATTACGATTGTCCGCAGGACCAAATTAATTTAGGAAATTTGAACTGAAACTTCTCTCTGCACGTGGTGATATTTATGCAGATCCAGCAGTGCATGCAAAGCGGAATGGGCTGCATAGGAAAGCACCAATGAAGGAAACGGAAATAATAGCTGTATCATTTCGTAACATGTACCTTCACTGTACTAGCATTAGCCGTGCTCCTGGCGGCACCACGATGCCACTGCAAAGAGTAACACACGCTGGGAAACGTACAGCCGCGGGCAGACGTCCTTGAGAGGGAGACAGCTTCGCTCCCTGTAGTTTTCTCCTTGTATGGATACTTGCCTCCACAACGTCTGCCAATAAATACGTGCTAATGGCGGCTAAGAACAGCCTGTCTTTGAGCAGTTCTAGAGGCTGGCTCTGAACCTCCATGAAAATAACTGGGGAATGTTATTTTCCTACTTTAATAGCTTCTATGCAGTAATCATTTTGTAGACAGCATTTAAGTTGTCATAAAAGAAGACCGGATATTCCATAAGTCTCGTTCCACGACGTGGCGAAGAGCGGAAAAAGTTTGGCCAGCGTTTTTTTCAGAAACCCAGATGAAGTCATTTGAAGTATCTCGTATCATTCGGATGAGTTTTTTCAGTCTTTAGATTAATTTTTTTAGAGGAGTATGAGACGAAGATAGAAAATTCTGATATGGAGAGGGATGTCAGCTATAAGTTTAGACATATGAGAGTCCATCGTCCGTCGACTTAGTACATAAAAATTACAAGGCAATAAAAGTGAAGTAGTCCCTTGTGACGCCCGAGAGGAAATAAATAATATACAAGCTAAAAGATAATTCACACTCGGAGTAATAAATTAGATGAACAGACAAATGTCTGTGATCAGGAGGATGCTGTTATATTGGTGACATTTCTTCGACGACATGGGATGGAGATTGATAAAAATCTTAAGTCGTCACTATGACTAACTACAATTTGGTTGCTGCACAGCACCATCGGCGGAAATGTCCAGGGACGTGATCAGCGACATATCAATGAATACGGAACAATAGAAGCGGTGTTGACGTCTCTTTTACGTTGCGGTGATGGATGCAGAGGGCAGTGACTGCTCTGCGGAAAGCAATCAAGTGGGGTCGTCGCCTGTTTATGAGAGTGATGTGTAGCTAATTAATTTCAGATTCATTAGCAGTCTTGTTCGCACATTCGACGTTCTTGGAAGTGCAGGAACGAGACAATAGAATTCATTGCCCTTGTTACTGGAGGTAAGGTGCCTCTGACCGTAAAATGTTTCACCTGTTAGGAACTGTTTAATGCGATTCTGAAGACTATAGGAGATCCAACAGTCAATGTCGTTTGTAGCAGTTCGAATCACGTAGGATCGTAAAGGATCTACCATGTTTTTTTATTTCTTTATTATTTTTTTTTTTTTACAAATACCACTTGAAGAGGCTTAGGTTGGTTGGTTTGTGGGATTAAAGGGACCAGACTACTACGGTCATCGGTCCCAGGCTTTCAGACGTATAGGTGTGGCAAGGGAACTATGGGAAAGTCTTAGTAGTCTGAGGCATGTTAGATTGCATCCAGATACGTGCGAAGCAACAGGGGGCAGAAATTGGCAAGTTATTTATTTATTTAACCTGGAAAGATAAGGGATGTCACGTTTTCCTCACATCTACCGAGGAATCCCACATACTTACATTACAGTCATCACTGCAAAAAGTGTTATAAGTTAATATTTAAGATACAATCAAATGTTTAAAAATTACTATAGTGCAGACAAAAACATAGTTTACACTAGTTAATGAGAATTACAACAATAAAGACGAAAATATAGGTAAATAAATTACGGGTGCACTCAGCAGTGGACATGACAGAAGGGATGGAAGGGCTACAGAAATGGAAAATGGAAAAATGATGAAATAAAAATATGCATAGCATTTGAATCTAAATCGCTAATCCTGTTATCCAAAAAATGTTTTCTTTTCTCGTAGTTTCTACAGTTTCTCGAATATTTCCTTGCCACTTATTACGAAAGTATTTTCGTTTACATTAAAGCCCGCTAATGTTCTTTCGACAGCGTTATGAACAGAAAAAAGCGATCTGCGATTTTTTCGAATTAGATAGGCGGAACGTCTAACACTTCTATCGAATGACCTCGTATCTCAGCGCCCTGGTTAAGACAAGAACGAAGTTTGACACCCATAAAATTTGACGAACTCGATTCTGAGATTGTTTGAAAGTGGCAGCAACAAATAAATGGTAACAATCAGTAAAATGAAATCCATAATTCAACAGACAGTATTAAGAAGTACAAACAACTATCACTTAAAGCTTCCTGAAACCAAAATATGGTGCAATCCGCAAG
Source organism: Schistocerca gregaria (assembly GCF_023897955.1). Classification (NCBI taxonomy): domain Eukaryota; kingdom Metazoa; phylum Arthropoda; class Insecta; order Orthoptera; family Acrididae; genus Schistocerca; species Schistocerca gregaria. The sequence continues at coordinate 244,497,729 of NC_064923.1, forward strand.
CATTATATCGGTAAATGTTTTCTTTTCACACACCTCTCTTTCGACTGGTTTGTTGCTGCCCGACAGTAACTTCATGTGCCAATCATCTCAAAGCAGCAAATTCGACCTACTTCGTCAATTATTTGGTGCATATATTTCTCGACAGATTTTACTCTCTACTGCTTCCCTAGTACCATGGAATTTATTTCTCGGTAATTTAACAGGTGTCCTATCATCCTGTGCCCCCTTGTTTGCAGTGTTTTCCATGTTTCTTCCTTCACCAGTTCTGCGCAGAACCTCCTCATTCCTTACGTTACCAGTCCACCAAATTTTCAACATCATTCGACAGAAGCTCATCTCAAACGCTGCATTTCTCTTCTTTTCCGGTTTTCTCACAGTACATGATTCATTACCATACAATGTTGTGTTCCAAAGGAATATTGTCAGAAATTTCTTCCTCAAATTACCGCCAATATTATATACACGCAAACTTTCTTGCAAATGAATGTCCTTTTGTCTATGCTAATCTGCTTTTATGTCCTCCTTGCTTGGCCCTTCCTGTGTTATTTTATTTCCTTAACTTTGTCAAATTCGTGTTCCCCGATTATAAAGTTACATGAAATGGTAATTTCATTTATGATACTCATCACTACTATTTTCTTTCTTCGGTTTACTCTCAGTTAATATTTTTGTACTCTTACATAGTTCAGTCCAGTCAACACGTCCTGCAATTCTTCGTCACTTTCGCTCTGGATGACAATATCATCAGCGAATCGTACAATTGATATCGTTTCACCATGAATTTTGATCCCATTTTTGAACCAATCTTTTACATAGGTCACTGCTTCTTCGCTCTCTTTTTAATCAGAACAATTCGTTGCTTGTCTTCCAGCCTTCCACCTGTCTTTTGTGCATATTGTATATTGCTCTTGTTTCCCTATAGCGAAGCCCGACTTTCCTCATGATTTCGAGCATGTTGCTCCATTTGACTTGGTGGAACGTATTTTCCAAGTGGACAAATCCTAGGTCTGCGTCTATATTTGTCTTTAGCCTGGCTTCCATTATCAACCGCAAACTTACAATTGCGTCACTGGTGCCGTTACCTTTCCGAAAACTAAACCTATCATCACGTAACAGACAGTTTCCTCTCCCATTCTTCTCTATACTATTCTTGTCGCGACTTGGGGACCTGAGAAGTTAGGCCAACTGTGTGATACTTCTCGCACTTATTTGCCTTTCCTATCTTGAAGAGGATGATGACTGTATTGTTCCGAGTGTCTCATATTACGTTCGGCAATGGCCTTGCCGCAGTGGTTACACCGGTTCCCGTGAGATCACCGAAGTTAAGCACTGTCGGGTGTGACCGGCACTTGGATGGGTGACCATCAAGCCGCCATGGGCTG